>NC_091617.1:138206853-139429961 GCF_027580195.1 Bos mutus
ACTTTTTCACTCTCCTCTTTCACTTTCATCAAGAGGCTTTTTAGTTCCTCTTCACTTTGTGCCATAAGGGTGGTGTCATCTGCATATCTGAGGTGATTGTTATTTCTCCTGGCAATCTTGATTCCAGTTTGTGCTTCTTCCAGTCCAGCGTTTCTCATGATGTACTCTGCATATAATATTAGCTCAGGTAAATTAGTTGAATGGTAGTGGTAAAGAATCTACCTGCCAATGGAGGAAATCCAAGGGACCCAAGTTTCTATCCCTGGGTTGGGAAGATCCCCTGGAGTAGGAAATGGCAACTGGTTCCAGTATTCTTGCCTGGAGAATTCCATGAACAGAGGAACCTGGCAGGCTACAGTCCATGGGGTCACAGAGAGTCAGACACAACTGAGTGACTGAGCACACACCCATGTCACTCAATATTTAGTTCACTTTGGCTTCAAAGATGAATACGAAGTGAAGCAAGGGGACTTCCACATGGTCCAGGGAAGTCAGGTTTGATCCCTGTTGGGGAACTAAGATTTCACATGCCAAGAAGGAACTAAGCCCATGGGCCACAACTTGAGAGTCCAGGAGCCACAACGGAAGATCCCACGTGATGCAACAAAGATCCTCATGCTGCAACTAAGACCCAAAGCAGCCAAATAAATAAGAAGTGAAGCAGAAAGTGAGAAATCATGCTACAACAGCTAAGACTGTCTTTAAATACATTTCTTGTGAAAGCCCAAGTCAGCACTGGTGGAAATTTTAATCTTGCATATTTTGATAAACAACCATCACCTTATACAGACACATCCAAGCATGCAAGACTTTCAGCTTTTCCTCTCTATAAATCATGCATAACAGATTAGTATATTCAAAATTTTTCATATGTTACTTGAATGTATCATTTGCTTTCATACATTTTTCAACTTGAATTTTCTCTGGGTAACAAAGTTCTTTCCATAAAACCACAAAAACTCCCAAAAAACTGCTTTCCGAGATAAAAAGTAATATTAGCAGAATTTACAGTTAGGAATTACACCTAAAATGCAACAGTAGCCTTTACAGTACGTTAAAGATGTAAGGGAACACTATCGGACTTAACCAATGCCACATTCTAGTGAGTAAACACAGCCAGATCTTATGAGCCGGAGTTCTCATTTATAGCACTCAACTTAAAGTTGGTTCAATCAAATGTATTGTCTAAGGTTTTGCACTGAAAACATATATCGGTGTAAAGGGGAATACGTCTAACAAGAATCTAGGTACTGTAAGCTCTGAGAATCACTGAGGAATAACAACATCAGAAATTTTATTGGCAGGCTTCTCTGGTGGCTCAGCAGTGAAGAACTGGACTGCCAAAGCAGGAGACATGGGATCTATCCCTGGGTCAGGAAGATACCTTAGAGAAGGAAATGGCAACTCACTCCAGTATTTTTACCTGAAAAATCCCATGGACAGATGAGCCTGGAGGGAAACAGTCCATGGGGTGGCAAGGAGTAGGACACGACTTAGTGACTGACCAATAGCGAACAACCATTTTATTGCGTGCTCTGTGCCAGCACTGCTTTAACTCCTTGGACCTTCTGAAATAGGCATTAATATCACTCCAGTTAAGTCCTATTACCAGTCCCTCTCCCCTTCCCTGGTGGGGTCACAGGCTTCTGCAACCAAGGTAGTGCAGCTGCTGTAACCACCCTTGACTCAGACCTGCATTTGTACCACGTTGTCCAGACTCTCTCTTGCCTCCCTGCTCTGTGGTTTCAAGAGCAACTTTCTTACCAATCATGTTCCATTTCTATGCCCTCCCAAAATTTCCAAACACCTTCTTACTTAAAAAAAAAATCCAAGTGGATTCAGTGTCTGATGCTATTATAGGTGGAACTACACCAGATTTTTTTTTTTCTTTTTAAAACAGCAGCAGCTTGTTAAATTGAATCTGCATGAAACCCTGACCAAACATGTAAAACTTCAAAGATAAATGAACAATTTTTACCACCTATGTAAATATTTGCTTCCTGTACATTCTGTTCGTTTCCTATTTATAGGTATTTTTAAAATATCCATCTTTATTTGCTTCAAAATAATAAGGATGGACTAGATTGGTCATGTTGGATGGCTTTGGGGACTGGTTGACTGAAACATGGGGATTTAGTATACTGTACTTACTTCTGAGTATGAGTAATATCATCCCTAATTAAAAAAAACTGTGATGGCCAAATTATGGCACAGCCATACAACGAACTATTAAGCCAATATTAAAACATTTTACAAATAAAACCCAGAGCTTCCCTGGTGGCTCAGTGGCAAAGAATCTGCCTGCCAATTCAAGAGATATGGGTTCAATCCTGATTCAAGAATTTCCACACTCCGCGAAGCAACTAAGCCCATAGGCCACAACTGCTGAGCCTGTGCTCTGCAGCCTAGGAGCTGCAACCACTGAAGCCCAGGCACCCTAGAGCCTATGCTCCGCAATAAGAGAAGTCCCCACAATGAGAGGTCCGAGCACCACAGTAGCCCCTGCTCGCCACCGCTAGAGAAAAGCCCGAGCAGCAACAAAGACCCAGTACAGCCAAAGATAAATTAAAAAAAATTGTAAAGAAAACCCCAAACATATATGAAGAAAATCCAACATGTTGAAAACAATTATTTTTAGCTTCCAGGATTAAATGATTGTATTTTTCAATTTTTAAAAAAAATGTAATCCTAAACAATTATGATCTGAAAACCAACTTGTTACTTTCTGAGCTGCTTCCCATCATCTATTTAAGATTCTTTTTTACCTATTTAAGGTTAATGTTTTCAAACTCTCAGCTGCCTTGCAATTAAGTGATGGAACAACTCTGGATTGTAATAGGCAGATATATACTTAGAATTTATCTGTAGAGATTAATAGAAATCACCCATATTTCAGTTTCACAATGCTTGTTTTAATGGGGAAAATGTCTGGCAAATTACATTCCTGAAATAAAATACTACGCAGTGCTTACAAATGCTATGGAAGAATACTCATTAACCTAGGGAAAAAGTTCACAGTATGGGAGAGACTACAAAACTGGATGTAGAGGGAATACCCTGGCGGTCCAGTGGTAAGGGCTCTGTGTTTTCACTGCCAGGGGCCCAGGTTCTATTCCTGGTTGGGGAAATAAGATCTGTAAGCTGTGTGGCTCAGCCAAAAGCAAAAAATAAAAATGGAAAAAAGGACTTTCCTGGTAGTACTCTGGATAGAAGAATCACTTGGCCAATGCACGGGACAGCAGTTTGATATTTGGTCCGGGAAGGTCCCACATGACTCAGAGCAACTAAGGAGATGCGCCACAACTACCAAGCCCGTGCCCTAGAGCTAATGCTCTGCAACAAGAGAAGCCACCACAATGAGAAGCCAAAGCTCCACAGCTAGAGTATCCCTCACTCTCTGTAACTAGAGAAATCCTTGCTCACAGCAATGAAGACCTAGCACAACCGAAAAAAGAAAACCAAAATGTATGACGCCAATTTTGTAAATTCATATAAGCACAGAAAAGGATCTGAGAAAAACGCATCTTTAAATAGTTGCCTAGAGAGTGATTTATAATTTCAGGTGTTTTTAGCTTGTCTGTTTCCTGCAGTTTTCCCCCCAGTGAGCATGGATTGCTCCTGTACTCGAATTACACACACATACATACATATTTCTCCTCCCTGCACCTGCCAAATCCCCTAATTCCTGTCCCCAACCTCACAGACTTTTGCACATGCTTCCCAACACCCCTACAACTCTTTTCTGGGGCCTCTGTGATTATCATGCATCTCTGCATCACGCACCAGGCTTTGGTCTTTAAATCCTCTAATTGGATTCATCTGAAGGTCAACTCCAACCTCAGTTCAGTTCAGTTCAGTCGCTCAGTCGTGTCCGACTCTTTGTGACCTTTGAGGCCATGCCAGGCCTCCCTGTCCATCACCAACTCCTGGAGTTCACTCAGACTCACGTCCATCGAGTCAGTGATGCCATCCAGCCATCTCATCCTCTGTCGTCCCCTTTTTCTCCTGCCCCCAATCCCTCCCAGCATCAGACAAGCCCAAATACAGGGCTCTTGCTGACTTCCCTAGCTAACAAATCAAACTGTAAGATTTGTCAGTGAAGTGAAAGTCACTCAGTCGTGTCCGACTATTTGTGACCCCATAGACTATACAGTCCATGGAATTCTCCAAGCCAGAATACTGGAGTGGGTAGCCATTCCCTTCTCCAGTTGGGATTTTCCCAACCCAGGGATCAAACCCAGGTCTCCCACACTGCAAGTGGATTCTTTACTAGCTGAGCCACCAGGGAAGGTCTGGTTCTATTTGTCAGCATTATTACTAAACAGTTCTCTTCCTTGTCCTTTGAGGTTTGCTGTACTGATGTCCACTCAACCATTCCTATCACTTGGTTCTCGTTGTTCAGAACTAGTTGTTCAAAGTGTAGGAGATGAAACTTTTCCTGAGTACTGATCCCAGAAAAGATGCCTCAAAGTGGTGTTCTTTTTCCTATTTTTTAATTGAAGGACAGTTGCTTTACAGAATTGGTTTCTGTGAACATCAACACAAATCAGCCATAGGTATACATACCTAAGACATAGTTTTTAAGTAATAGTTTTGACAGCTGAGGGGAACATCCACTTAAGAGTTCACTTTTTAAGAAAATTAATGTCTCTTTAAACGTACTATTATAGCACTGAGTTCAGAATAAGAAAATAGTTGTGACTGTAAACATGTATCATGTTCTTAGGGGTGGGATGGTTGGGTAGTACAATAAAGACTGCCAGATGGGTTACAAGGTTACAACTATTTTCTTTGTTTTTTTAGATACCCCTTAACCTGTGAGAAACAGCTGCTAGAAATTCTGGTACCCAAAAACTGCATAAGTAGCCATTCACACAGCAAAATGTTTCAGCTCCTTTAAATTTGCATATGCACTTTGACCTATTCTATCAAAACTTATAAAGTGTCTGAAGGGAATGGCCATCCACTCCAGTATTTTTGCCTGAACACCCCATGGACAGAGGAGCCTGGCGGGCTACAGTCCATGGGGTCCCAGAGTCAGACATGACTGAGCAACCAAGTTTTATTAGCGTCAGGATCAAGAATTTTCACATTCTCCAAGGGTTGCCAAAGCCCTCTTTTTTTTAAATTTAATTTTTAAACTTTACAATATTGTATTGGTTTTGCCAAATATCGAAATGAATCCACCACAAGTATACATGTGTTCTCCATCCTGAACCCTCCTCCCTCCTCCCTCCCCGTACAATCGCTCTGGGTCGTCCCAGTGCACCAGCCCCAATCATCCAGTATCGTGCATCGAACCTGGACTGGCGACTCGTTTCATACATGATATTATACGTATTTCAATGCCATTCTCCCAAATCATCCCACCCTCTCCCTCTCCCACAGAGTCCAAAAGACTGTTCTATACATCAGTGTCTCTTTTGCTGTCTCGTATACAGGGTTATTGTTACCATCTTTCTAAATTCCATATATATGCATTAGTATACTGTATTGGTGTTTTTCTTTCTGGCTTACTTCACTCTGTATAATAGGCTCCAGTTTCATCCACCTCATTAGAATGGATTCAAATGTATTCTTTTTAATGGCTGAGTCATACTCCATTGTGTATATGTACCACAGCTTTCTTATCCATTCATCTGCTGATGGACATCTAGGTTGCTTCCATGTCCTGGCTGTGATAAACACTGGGGTACACGTGTCTCTTTCAATTCTGGTTTCCTCAGTGTGTATGCCCAGCAGTGGGATTGCTGGATCATAAGGCAGTTCTATTTCCAGATTTCTAAGGACTCTCCACACTGTTCTCCATAGTGGCTGTACTAGTTTGCATTCCCACCAACAGTGTAAGAGGGTTCCCTTTTCTCCACACCCTCTCCAGCATTTATTGCTTGTAGACTTTTGGATCACAGCCATTCTGACTGGTGTGAAATGGTACCTCATAGTGGTTTTGATTTGCATTTCTCTGATAATGAGTGATGTTGAGAATCTTTTCATGTGTTTGTTAGCCATCTGTATGTCTTCTTTGGAGAAATGTCTATTTAGTTCTTTGGCCCATTTTTTATTGGGTCATTTATTTTTCTGGAATTGAGCTGTAGGAGTTGCTTGTATATTTTTGAGATTAGTTGTTTGTCAGTTGCTTCATTTGCTATTATTTTCTCCCATTCTGAAGGCTGTCTTTTCACCTTGCTTATAGTTTCCTTTGTTGTGCAGAAGCTTTTAATTGTAATTAGGTCCCATTTATTTTTGCTTTTATTTCCAATATTCTGGGAGGTGGGTCATAGAGGATCCTGCTGTGATGTATGTCAGAGAGTGTTTTGCCTATGTTCTCCTCTAGGAGTTTTAGTTTCTGGTCTTATGTTTAGATCTTTAATCCATTTTGAGTTTATTTTTGTGTATGGTGTTAGAAAGTGCTCTAGTTTCATTCTTTTACAAGTGGTTGACCAGTTTTCCCAGCACTACTTGTTAAAGAGATTGTCTTTAATCCATTGTATATTCTTGCCTCCTTTGTCAAAGATAAGGTGTCCATATGTGCGTGGATTTCTCTCTGGGCTTTCTATTTTGTTCCATTGATCTGTATTTCTCTTTGTGCCAGTACCATACTATCTTGATGACTGTGCAAAGCCCTCTTTTTGGTACCAGTTCAACCCAAACCAATGTCCTCTGGATTTTTTTCTGTAGTTTCACTTTTTAAGATGCCACATCTTGCCACTCCCTGTGAACTCTGATCTTTTGGGGCCATTCAAATGGCACACAGCCTTTGCAGAGTTCTATGACCCTGTAGGAGTCATTTCTAAAGCACTCATGCATCCTACTCATCAAATCCATATGTGGTGTAACATCAAGTGTAGAGAGCTCTAAACTCTCTTCCATGGCTTCTCCCTCTTCAGTGCTGACCCTTGCAAAGTGCTATCTCTGGCCCCACTTCTGCATTTACCAAATCAGCACAGGTGTCCAGTATTATCTCTGAAGACTATTTAGATGGGAAAACAGGACAATACACATGAAAACAAGTCTTGAAAATATGCACACACACCTAGTTCTAGCTTACTCATTATTTAAAGCTTACTTCATAAGAAAAGTAGTAATTAGGTATTTATTTTGCTTCAGAGAACAAGGCGCTCATTTCCCAAAAAGCCAATTTGGTCACAAAAATATCTGCAAGGTACACTGTAGAAGTATTATAGAAAAAAGTAAGTAAGAACGCACGCGGAAATTCTTTAAAATCTAGGGAACTCCCTGGCGGTCCAAGGGTCAGGACACTTCAGGCTTTCACTCCTGAGAGGGAATGAAGATCCTCCAAGTCACTAAGCCAAAAATAAATATATATATAAAATTTAAACCAGAACTTAATACATGCATTTCATGAAATTCTTTTATAACTGAGATTTTATTGGTTGTTTTGAGGATCACTACACAGACATTTCAATTTGTACACAATTCTTCACATATGTACCAGAAATCTAAAATATCATGTAGTTGTGATTCATAACAGTTATTCCAGTGACTTTCCAGCTTAAAATTTGGAGCAAACTTCCCTTAACAGGATATCAAGTACCAATATCTTCAAATATTGATATGTTGTTACATCATAAGTCCCACTGATTCACAATTTAATATCATATACACTACATACCCAAACTGTCAATCGTTCACAGCACATTAACCAAGTTACTAGGAAAACTGGACTACCACGACCAAAGATGTTATAGTATAGTGCACAAAATTCTGACCAGGAGAGCCAAGATCAAAAAGTGGTTTGCTGTAGGAAATAATTCTACCAAAACGATATGGGAAGAGAAGTAATTTAAAGTGTTCAAGACATTAAATGCACAACTTACTCCAAACTGCCATTTAGTATGCTTTTGTGTTACAGGATATAAAAGCTACCCCCCATCTATGGAATGTTAAGCTGACACCCAAGACAATCAAAGCCTCCCGTATCCAATATCCCACTATTTTCTGGTTGTACCAAAAAATAAACAACCAGCAAATGATTTCACCTCTTAAAAAAAAGCATTTACACTTAAAAAATGGGATGAGGTGGGATTCCCTCCTTTTTAAAAATGTTTCTAGAGCTACTAAAAAACTTGCATTTACAAAATAGTTGATAAAAATATTCCTCTGGATTGTACAAGAAGGGAAACAGGGACCACTGACAGGACTCGGTATGTGGTTATTAATCAGACTTGGCTTCTTTCTCTTCTGCTTCGTCAGAGGCTGGGCTCTGCAAATCAATGAAAAAAAGTGATCAAACATTTGACTCCTGCATCATTGCTATAATCAATGCTATATTTAGCATTTATAATAAGTTTTCCTCATTGTACTATTAAGTCTTAAAAATACATTCAACCCTCAATATTTGTAGATTCTGTACTGGTGAATTCAACAACTCACTACAAGTTATTTGTAAACCCCAAATCAATACTGATGGCATTCCCACGGTCTTGTGCAAATACATAGCAGTAAAACCATGAGTCACCTGACACGCAGTCTCAGCTAACCCTGCTTGTTTCAGCTCTAACGCTGTAAACAAGCATTTATTTCACAGTCTATTTAGTGCTACACGTATCAATTTTTTTTGTCCTCATGGTGGAGAAAATGTTGACTAGACAAGTCTAGTGTTTTTCAAGACTATGTGCAACAAGGCTGTGGTGTACATCTGTGTATATGGAGAAAACCGACAATGGACAGCTTGACTGAAGCACAAGTTATACTGCTGCCTCTCTTGGCCCTGCGTTCTATAATTCCTCAAAAACACGTATTAAGCATGAATGCACATAAGGTTGGGGGCTTCCCTGGTGGCTCAGTGGTAAAGAAGCCACCTGCAAGGCAGAAGATGCAGGAGACTCAGGTTTGATCCCGGGTGAGGAAGATCCCCTGGAGAAGGACACGGCAACCCATTCTAGTATTCTTGCCTGGAGAATGCCATGGACAGAGAAGCCTGGGAGGGTACAGTCCATGGGGTTGCAAAGAGATGGACATGACTGAAGCTACTAAGCACACACGCACTTAAGGTTATGGTTTGATCTGTTGATGGAAATGTTGCAATGAGTGTATTTTGAGACTCTAACCCTGTATTTCCACTACATGCAACTATCCAGTATTTGGAGCAACCTTATAGAATACAACCATCACAGATAATGAGAATCAACTATAGTTTGATAAAAGGGATTAGAAGGTGACATTCTCCCCTTATAATTGTATTAGTTATTTACCACAACCTTGAAACCCACTTATTTTTATAGGTAAAATCTTTTTTTTCAGAGCTTAAAAGGATAGATTGAGGACATCAACCCTTTTAGTTGATCGAAGTTACTACCTAAATCTAGACAAGTGGCTACTTTTAAGAAAAACTTCATTATATAAAAGTTGAGAAAAATGTGAAAAATTAACGGAATGGATTAAAAAAATTTTTAAAGGAACATCCAGAATATTAGAAACTAACAAAGGGAATGTATGTATATCTATGGTTGATTCATGTTGAGGTCTGACAGAAAACAAAATTCTGTAAAGTGATTATCCTTCAATTAAAAAATAAATTTATATTAAAAAAAGAAACTAACAAAATTATTAAGATCTACAGATGGCAATTTGGTTAAAAAAAGACCAGAATGTTTAAACAAAATCCCTACATTATGTAAAGAAGAATAATTTAGTAAAAGAAATCTTTAAAAAAAAATCTAGCAATTAATAAACATATATACAATAAAAATGGTGAATCTGAATGTAAAATTCTGTGTACGATTTCATGTTTACAGTTAAAAAAAAAACCCATTAAAGGTAAAATTTAAAATATTATCTAAATTCATAAAAAATATTCTGCCCACTTGGAGCAAAATACAATCTTTGTTCAATATTATAAAGATTGTCTTATCTGCTACATTATTCACTGTTGAGAGTCAAAATTAAATCACACACACACTCCTGACCTCCTCGTTTTTAGTCTCTCCATTTTCTGCAGGTAAGTCTTCTTTAGTCTCCTGGTTGGCCACTTCCGCCTGTTTTCCCTTTGCTCCTCTTTTCCCTTTTGTTTGCACTTTTTTGTCTGAAGATTTATCCTGTGATAAGAGTAAGAGTATATTTAAGTATCAACTCTGCACTTATCAACATTTTTTGACTTGCTAGGAATTGTCCCTACCATAGCTGCAGTGTTAGTGCTGCCGCTTGCCAGTCTGAGTTACAGGACAGACTTCAAGGTCAGCCCGCAGCAAACAGGACCACATAGCATGCTGAGGTCCTAACAGCACCTGTATACCAAGCCTCACCAGACTCAAGACAATTACATCTAAAGCCTCAGCAACTCCTTCTCCACTGTTCTCTGAAGTTCCAACAGGAAAGAACAGACAAACTGAAGAATTTTTGCAAGGCTCTCTCCCAGCCCCCAACCCTACCCACCCCCAAACTTCTTTTAAGTGGGAACAACAATCAAATTATCAAATAACCACTGTCCCGAGGATTCACCTGAGAAAAGCACCATGTTGTAAGGTCAGATTGATTACCCTGCTCCAGTTAGTCCCTTGATACATAATCAATAGCTAAAAAGATCGAGTTTATAATTTCATTTAGGCATATGAAGTATCTGAAAACACACAGGTATGTGATGATAAAAGACCTTCAAAGGTTATGCCGCTTTAAAATAATATACAACAGTATTTCTGGATTCGATCCACCAGTGGGGAAGGAGAAATCTAACAAATATTTATTTCCTATAAGTAGAGGATGTAGTTAACAGTCAAATTAAGTCAAGTCACCAGTGAGTTGCGTAATACTGACCAATACTTGCATTAAACAGCCACAAAGATACAGAAGACCTTACAACTTTAATGCTAAGGGAGCGGGGGATCAGTGGAATGGATTCTGTGCCAATAGTGGCATTCCATACATGACAGCAAGTCAACCACTAGCAACTGAGTATCTTTAGAATAAACAATAAATCATCTAATAACAAACGTATTTGGGGCAACACTGCTACATATAGACACACCATGAAGTGTCACAACACTTTCTGCATTTAAAAATAATTCTTTAACAATCTGATTGCTTTAGATTTCTCATTAATTTCATAACCGCTATCAGAGCATCATGAAAGTATAAAACCTTAAGTGGATAACAGCCTAGACTGAAATATCACTTTTAACTACTAACAGCCGGAAATCGAGATGAAAGAAAATAAATCTACGCATCTATAGAATGGTAATCAATACACCAAAAGCTTTACCTTCTGTTTAAAGCTTTAAAGTGGATCAATTATGAAGACAATACTACTTTATTAAAATTAAACGGAAGAAAAACTTCTCCCTTTTCCCATCACTTTTCCTTTAGGAAACTGAGCCGACAGGTTTGTTTCTCAAGGAACACGTGAAAACTTACCTGTTGGCCTCTGAAAGGGAAGAAGAAAAACGTTAATTACATCTAATGGCCCCAAATGCAACTGATAGTAAAATTTGATTTTTTTCTTTTTGGCCGCACTGTGCACCGTGTGGAATTTCAGTTCCCTGACCCGGGATCGATCTGGGGTCCCCTGCATTGGGAACTCAAGAGTCTTAACAAACTTACTACTGGGGAAGTCTCTGAACTGTTTTCATTAAAAACAAAATAAAACCCCAAACTTTTAGGACAGATTAAAACAGAGACAGGTAAATAAAAAAGATGTAAAAGAAAACAAGCATAGCATTTTAGCCAATTGGTTTATTGAAAAAGTAAATAATAAAAGACGAGTAGTAATAGTATACTTTACAAGTGGATACTTTCCAACAAGATCTATTTTCCCTGCATTCATGAAGTTTCCCTTTACTGATTTTTCGTATGGAATTCTTCATTTTCAGGTCTGAGAAATTCCAAGTTGGCCTACTACACCTATACCTTCTTTAAATCCACTTTGAAAAGATCACAAAACAACTTTCTATTGGGAAAACGCTGAAATTTTTACACTCAGCTCTGTACAATGTTTAAATAAAGACAAAGGAAAATTTTTTGGTATTATTCGGTATTTAGCTTTCACCTATACTCTTAGGAAAGGGGAGATAACAATGAAGACTGAGGGGAGAGGAGGCTTCTAATAGCAAACTTTCACCTAAGTTTTGAGTTAACAGAAGTTAATCACACCAGGAATTTCCCCTGAAGAACAAAGAAGAGCTTTAGAGGGTGGTATCAATGCTAGATCCAAAGAGTCACAAATGATGTACACATATTTTGCTTTCCCAACTTAGATTTTCAAAATACAAACATCCAACAACTACCCAAACACTCTCCATGTGAATAAAGCAATCAGGAATCTATTCCAGAGCAACACTATTTACGATCATCTTAAAGAATGTCAGGATAAAACAATTTAGAGAACTTTCACATGAACTATACAAAATAATCTTAAAAGAGGAATGTTCTCAGAGAATATAATTTTTGATCTCCCCCTGCACATAAGGTATAATCCCCTACCTTGCTTTGCAAACCTCATATGCAAAAACAGTCCCCATCTCCTGGCTTCAGTCCTAGCTTTTCTGATACTCAGAATAGGAAGGCCAAACATGCAACAGAGAACCAACAGGGAACCATTAACCATAACATACACATTACAAAGAATGAATTACCCTGGTGAGTCAAAGTTATTCAATATTTTCAGTTTCAGAATTTAAATTTCCCAAATTCTGGAGCAGCACTAATGTGATACGTTATACTCTCGTAAGCCAGGATGATGACTACATTCACTGAATTTTTCTCATACTAAAAAAGGCAGTTGGTGATGGACAGGGAAGACTGGCATGTTGCAGTCTATGGGGTCGCAAAGAGTCGGACACCACTGAGCCACTGAACTGCAAAAAGGCACTGTTTATTGAAATTATATAACATAAAACTAAAGTGGTAAATAAAATAACCCTCCGACGACTTTTCGGCAGACTGTGACAACAAACTGTGGTTGATTTGCAGAGTCTCAAAGTTAAGACCTCCGTTGCCAACAGTAACCGTTAGAGACCTGCAACAATTCAAAGACACCATGATCTCTAAAGGCTGAGTCTGAAACCTACCTTTCCCGCCGCCTTTTTTGGCTTCGTTTCCACTTTTGCAGGAGCCGGTTTCTGAAAGACAAAGGTAACACTGAGCTTCTTCCCTAGGTTCGAACCCACGGAAAAGAAAGGTTAGGGAGCTCGCTTTACTTACAGCTGACAACCTCGCCGACCTCCTCTTGGGCTTTGGGAGAAAAAACGAAAATGAGCAAGGAATGCGCGGTGCGGAGCAAACCTAGCCCACCCCCGGGAGCGGAGCGTGTTCTTACCTCCTCCTTCGCCGCCCCCTCGGCGGAGCTGACCTGCGGGAGAAAGAAGAGGGCGAGTGGGCACAGCCCGTGAACAAAAGTGCCCGCGCGCCCCGGGCCTGTCTGAGCGCGAGAACAATGCCCGGCCGCGTGACGTCAGCGGATTCCCGCCGCCGCGTTCGAATCTCGCACCCGGCTCCTCGGGCTGCCGAACGTTCCAGAACGCGGCACGGAGGCCGCCGTGCGCTAGCCCTCCCGCCCGCCGCAAGTTCGGCAGCCTTCCCGGCCCAGCGCTGCAGAGGAAGCGGCGGGCCTGGGCCTCGCGGGGCTCTGGGGACGGCCGGGCGGCGGAGTGGGCGTGTGCGGGACGCGGCCACTGCTCACCTTCCTCTTGGGCATCGTGGCGACGGGGCGGGCGAGAGCCGGGTGCCTGAGGGCCGCGGCGCGCCGAGAGCCTTCGCGAAGCTGAGTAGCCTGACCGCTGCCGCTCCTCCCGCCGCCCGAGCTGCTGGGACCCGCGGCGGGGGTGGTGGGAGAACCGGATGGAACCGGATTGGGAGCCCGCCCCTCCTCCCCCCGCGTCCCCCGGCCGCGGGCTCCCCCTCCCCGCCGGCCGGGCCGCCCCTCGCCCTCGCCCCCGCCCATTGGCTGCGGGGTCCACCGCTCCGCGGCCCGCACCCCGAATAGGTGAGGCCGGCCGTCACTCGACCACTGCGCCCCGCCCCCGCTCTCGGCGCCCCCACCCGCCCGCCGTCTCGCGGGGCCCCAGACCCAGGCGAGGGGGCGGGGCCCCACAGGCCGCTCTCGCCTGACGGTAGTTTGTTTGAAGCCGAGCCGCAAAGTGCGGTCTGCACGCTGATTGGCGGACGCCCGCCACGTGGTCTCCGTGTGCGCCCACCCACAACCCTCCGGGGTACCTGGTCGCCAGCCAGCGCCAGGGAAACCCCGAGGTTAGAGTCCCTTCTCTGTAGGGGCAGTTGGGTCGGAAGGTTTATAGTTCACAGAATGGGAAGGGAGAGACAACGGGTTTAACTACGAACCAATTTTCCCCACCTCAGTCGTTAAGAAAAGCTATCTACTAGGTTTACAGTCTTGCTGGCCTGCGGTCTTAATGCGCAGGCGCGGGATGGAAGGTCGTGGGAAGGAACGTCCGCGCGGGGCGCCACTGCGCAGGCGCGGATCTTTGCGACGGCGCTGGATTCCCAACCAGTATACCCTGGTCGGGTCTTTTCGTATAGCTTTTTAAAAAAAGTTGTCCGTCCCTTGAGGGGCTGGGGGTGCTGGCGGTTCGTCTCAGGAGCTCAGTGGGCGTCTGAGTCCACACCCACCAAGCCGAGGACGCGCGGACCCACTCTCAGATCCCTTGGCCGGCCGATCCTCTCCTGCGCTGAAGTGAAAGGGCAAGAACGCCCACCCAGTTCTTGCTTGTTTTCTAACCACTTCCTGACCCAACTACCTTTCTGAGGTGGAAAAAAAGAGTTTCACGCTGGGAGTCAGCTGGGAACCAGTGAGAGCACGTTACCCAGTTTCTTTACTGAATAAGAAAATTTTGCTTGTAAGGACCACTTGAGTTACTGCAGAAGAAGTTTTTAATCAGAACAGTGTTAACTGGAGTTCATGGAGAGGAAGAAACAGACTGAAAACAGACTGAAAGTCCACCACTGAAGAGCTCCAGATAAACCATGACACTATCACATAGTGGAATAATGAGCTACTGCGAAAAAGAATGAGGCTGCTCTTTGTAGAAATGAATTTTCGAAACCACTAGTCAGACTCTAACTCCTGATCCATAAGTATTGCCTTCCCATCTCATTCAAGAAAGTCTTGGACTGCCCTTGCGGTCCAGTGGTTAAGACTCTGGGATTCCACTGCAGGGCTTGTGGGTTTGATTCTTGGTCCGGAAACTAAGGAGCTTCCCAAATAGTGCAGCGGTAAACAATCATGCCTGCCACTTCAGGAGGTGGGGATTCCTTCCCTGAGTGAGGAAGAGGAAATGGCAACCCACCCCAGTATTCTCGCCTGGAGAATCCCATGGACAGAGGAGCCTGGTGAGCTATATTGTCTATAGGGTCCCAAAGAGTTGGACTCCACTGAGCACACATGCATGCACTGGGAACTAACATTCCCAGATGCATGGGAATGCTTGGCCAAAAAAAGTCTTAAGTTCTTAGAGTGGCTTATATGGTCCTCTGCCAATGGGCCCACTTCAAAAGGTTTTTCCCCTTGGTTCTCATTACCAGTCTCAAATAGGCTGGGCATCACTGTTTCTGGCCTTGTCACTTGCTGTTCCCTCAGCCTGGAATGCTTCCTGTGCTGCTTCAGACCAGTGCCATCTCTTCCTCACCTTCTGTGGGTCTTTCCACAAATGTCACCGTGTCATTGAGACCATTACTGAGCTGTCAGTTTAGGATTGCACCTCCCAATCTCCAGTTCTTGCCACATCTGTTAACTAACTAGCTGCTGCTGCTGCTGCTGCTGCTGCTAAGTCATTTCAGTCATGTCCGACTCTGTTCGATCCCATAGACAGCAGCCCACCAGGCTCCGCCGTCCCTGGGATTCTTCAGGCAATGACACTGGACTCTTGAGAGTCCCTTGGAGTGCAAGCAGATCCAACCAGTCCATTCTGAAGATCAGCCCCGGGATTTCTTTGGAGGGAATGATCCTGAAGCTGGAACTCCAGTAATTTGGCTACCTCGTTCGAAGAGTTGACTCACTGGAAAAGACTCTGATGCTGGGAGGGATTGGGGGCAGGGGAAGAAGGGGACGACAGAGGATGAGATGGCTGGATGGCATCACTGACTGGATGGACCTGAGTCTGAGTGAACTCCAGGAGTTGGTGATGGACAGGGAGGCCTGGCGTGCTGTGATTCATGGGATCGCAAAGAGTCGGACACGACTGAGCGACTGAACTGAACTGAACTGATGCTGAGTATAAAGTTACATGTTCGTTGTATATTTCAGCAAGGTGCCCGGAGAGGTGGTGCGATTGGTTGCTTGTGAGAACAATTGGGGGAGAGGGGAAAATGAAAATTTACCTTTTTCTTTTGGACAAGAACCCTAATTTTTTCTTTTCTTCTTGAGATCTATTCTGGCAATCCTGTCCCCCTTTAATGTAATCTCCCCCTTTTCAGTTCCTTCCACGTCACCTTGCAGTATTTCTTTTATGATTGGTCACATTCCATAATTGCTTTATGTGTTTAGTTATTTGCTGCCTGTCTCCCTTACAAGAGTGGGAGTTCTGTAAAGGTAGGAACCCTGTTAATAATCGTCCCCAGAACCTTAGATGTTTGTTCAGTTAGTAATTCTTTTGGAATTGAAGTATATTTGATTTACAATGTTGTGTTCATTTCAGGTGTATAGAATAGTGATACACACACATATGTAATCTTTTACATATTCTTTTCCCTCACAGGTTGTTACTCGCTCCCACGCCCTGCTCCTGTTTACATTAAAAAATAATAGCGTTGGGACTTCTGGTGGTCCAGAGGCTAACACTCCTGTTCCCAGTGCATGGGGCCCCAGTTCAGTTTCGTGTCAGGGAACTAGATTTCACATGCTGCAACTAAGACCTGGTTCAGGCAAGTAAATATTTATTCTAAAGAATAGCATCAGAGTGTTTCCAAGTTTTGGCACAAACATGTACTGAGCCCCTACCCTCTGCCAGTGGTTGTGATAATCCCTAGGTTCAGATCAGATCAGATCAGTGGCTCAGTCGTGTACAACTCTTTGCAACCCCATGAATCAAAGCACGCCAGGCCTCCCTGTCCATCACCAACTCCCGGAGTTCACCCAGACTCACGTCCATCGACTCAGTGATGCCATCCAGCCATCTCATCCTCCGTCGTCCCCTTCTCCTCTTGCCCCCAATCCCTCCCAGCATCAGAGTCTTTTCCAATGAGTCAACTCTTCGAATCAGGTGGCCAGAGTACTGGAGTTTCAGCTTTAGCATCAGTCCTTCCAAAGAAATCCCAGGGCTGATCTCCTTCAGAATGGACTGGTTGGATCTCCTTGCAGTCCAAGGGACTCTCAAGAGGCTCCTCCAACACCACAGTTCAAAAGCATCAATTCTTCAGCGCTCAGCCTTCTTCACAGTTCAACTCTCACACCCATACATGACCACAGGAAAAACCATAGCCTTGACTAGACGGGCCTTTGTTGGCAAAGTAATGTCTCTGCTTTTGAATATGCTATCTAGGTTGGTCAGAACTTTCCTTCCAAGGAGTAAGCGTCTTTTAATTTCATGGCTACAGTCACCATCTGCAGTGATTTTGGAGCCCAAAAAGTAAAGTCTGACACCGTTTCCAGTTTCCCCATCTATTTCCCATGAAGTGGTGGGACCGGATGCCATGATCTTCGTTTTCTGAATGTTGAGCTTTAAGCCAACTTTTTCACTCTCACTTTCACCTTCATCAAGAGGCTTTTTAGTTCCTCTTCACTTTCTGCCATAAGGGTGGTGTCATCTGCATATCTGAAGTGATTGATATTTCTCCTGGCAATCTTGATTCCAGCTTGTGTATCTTCCAGTCCAGCGTTTCTCATGATGTACTCTGCATATAAATTAAATAAACAGGGTGACGATATACAGCCTTGACGTACTCCTTTTCCTATTTGGAACCAGTCTGTTGTTCCATGTCCAGTTTTAACTGTTGCTTCCTGACCTGCAACAGATTTCTCAAGAGGCAGATCAGGTGGTCTGGTATTCCTATCTCTTTCAGAATTTTCCACAGTTTCTTGTGATCCACACAGTCAAAGGCTTTGGCATAGTCAATAAAGCAGAAATAGATGTTTTTCTGGAACTCTCTTGCTTTTTCCATGATCCAGCAGATGTTGGCAATTTGATCTCTGGTTCCTCTGCCTTTTCTAAAACCAGCTTGAACATCAGGAAGTTCATGGTTCACGTATTGCTGAAGCCTGGCTTGGAGAATTTTGAGCATTACTTTACTAGCGTGTGCGATGAGTGCAATTGTGCGGTAGTTTGAGCATTCTTTGGCATTGCCTTTCTTTGGGATTGGAATGAAAACTGACCTTTTCCAGTCCTGTGGCCACTGCTGAGTTTTCCAAATTTGCTGGCATATTGAGTGCAGCACTTTGACAGCATCATCTTTCAGGATTTGGAATAGCTCAACTGGAATTCCATCACCTCCACTAGCTTTGTTCATAGTGATGCTTTCTAAGGCCCACTTGACTTAATTCCAAGAACGTGGTGGTACTTCAGTGGGGAGAAAAGTATTAATACACAAATTGGCCTGAATTACTAAGTGGAAGAGGAAGCCACTAAGAGACAGAACATCCCAAGGCATATGTTCTTAGCAGAATGAGACAGCCATGCAGAACCCTTAGAGTGGCATGGATGGACACACTGACAGTGGGAAGGGAAAATGCGTGAAAAGAGGCAGAAAAAAGAAGGGCATCCTGCAGAGAGCACTTGACGCCAGGCTAAGAGATCTGGCTGTTGGCCTGGGAGACATTGCAAGGTTTGTTTTTTCTTTTTTTCCCCCTGATGTCCATTTGTGGGATTTTAGTTCTCTGACCAGGGACTGAAACTGGGCCCTTAGCAGTGAGAGCTCATGATTCCTAACCACTGGACCACTAGGGAATCCAACAAGGTCTTAAGGGAATGATGTGCTGAGAGCTCAGCCTCATGAAGGTCTTTCTCCCATGAGAACTGACAATGCACTGGGCCAGAAGTGATGACAGATGGGTGGCCCACAGGTGTTTGCTTTACTTGTGACTTTTCTTAAAGTTGCCAAGACAAGGATGTGGAGCAACTGGAAGACAGTAAGAAAAGTCTTAGTATTTTTTTAAAAAGTAAACAGATACTCTGTGACTCAGTAACTCCACTGCAAAAACATACAAAAAAAAAAAAAAGCTTACATCTGTTCACAAGAAGACATGAAATAGAATTTTCATAACTGAACTATTTTATAAGCCCAACTGGCAGCAACTTAGATGCCTACCAACAAGAGAATGGATAGGTGGAAAAGTATGAGCAATGAGAAACGGCTGCCTGCAACTCCACCCAAGATGAGGCCAAGCACAGTACTGAGAGGCAGGCCAGACACAGTACTGTGTGATCCTGTTCATACAGTACAGAAAGGCAGGCAAAACAAATCCTGTGTGTCAGAAGTCAGGATAGTAATTGAGGTGGGTGGGATGCTAGTGACTGGAAGAGAGCAATGGAGGGCTTCATAAGGGAGCTGGCCATCTTCTATTTAAAAAAAGGTTTTTTCAGTAATTTTGTATCTTGGCCCAACTTAGTTTTTTAATTTTTGGCCGAGTGGCATGTGGGATATTAGTTCCTTGACCAGGAATTGAACCCGGGCCCCATGCAATGGAAGCTTGGAGTCTTAACCACTGGACCATCAGGGAAGTCCCATCTTGTATTTATTTTTTTTAACGTTACACATTAATCTAAAACGTCAAAAGTTTAAAAAGACCAAACATATTGGCAAGGATATGGAAGAACTGGAAGTCCCAAACTCTTCTGGTAAGAATACAACAGGAAACAACCATTTAAGATTATAGTGTGTGCTGATGTGCTTAGTCATGGCTGACTGTAGCCCACCAGGTTCCCCTGTCCATGGCATTTTCCAGGCAAGAATGCTGGAGTGGGTTGCCATTTCCTTCCCTACCATCTTGTATTTCTTGATCTGTGTGTTACTTGTACTGTTGTGTTTGCTTTGTGAACGTTCATGGAGCTGTGCATGTGCACGTCAGCAGTAAAGTTTGTAAAACTTTTTTTTTTTGTAACATGCCCAAATCAGGTAATTTCACCTTCTAATAGGGCGCTTCAGCTTGTCCTGGTCTCCTTTGTGTGTGATTCCACAGCACACTTGACCTTCTAACTTGTAATGAGGCTTCCTTTTTCTAATGTGTCAGGGTCCCAGCCCTGGTGATTTTTCTCACCTGTGTCTTCTACCAAGCCTCTGAAGGCATTTTAGTTTGACCTGCCTGTATGTAAGCATATGTAATTATAGATGCCACTTGTTATATTTCTGTTTATTTTTGGAAGAAATATTTATGTGGCTCAAAATTCCACAAGAGCAAAATGCTTTCCAGAGAAGTCTCCATTCTGCTTCTGTTCCCCCAGAGGTCTGGCTGTCTCAAGGAGCTGCCAGTGCTGCTGCTTCTTGTGGATCCTTCCAGAATGCTTTATGCAAATATAAGTGTATATATAATATATACTTATTTTTCACAGTTTGGCACCTTGCATTTTTCAGTTAATGGAGTTTGTTTCCTATGAGTACTTGTTAAGATTCCTCCTTTTTATTGCTGCATTGAAGTGCACTAAATAGATGTACCAAATGTTTATTATTTTGGGGGGGCCATGTCACGCAGCCTTCGGAATCTTAGTTCCTGAACCAGGGATAACCCTCGCGCCCTGCATTGGAAGCTCAGAGACTTAACCAGTGGATGGCCAGGGAAATCCTTGTACCAAAGATTTTAAAACCAAATTCTCCATTGACCAAACTTTACAAATTGTGCCGTGTTTCGTTCCCGCAAAGGATGTTGCAATGAATAACCACGTACATACACATCATGTGCATACTGTATAAAACAAATGTCCTTACAAGCCCCAGTACGGGCTGAAATGACTATTATAAAGTCCACTTATGCCTTTGCAAACTTAAGGTTGAAATGTTCAACACTTAGCAGTTTTAAATAATTATAAAGCTAGAACTAACTTTTGAGCCTCCCCAAATCTCTACAAAACCAGTAAAATTTAAACCAGTAACATTAACATGAATATGAGTTTTGCTAAAAGCAAATTGCTGCATGCATATGGTATTTGGCCCATATGATCTCTGCGGAGATTGTTCTGGCACCTTGTGTGTGTAATTGACAAGCCATCCTTTATTTGGCCTTCTGTGGTATGACGTGGGCTTCATGTGATATACACTGTTTATGAATTAAAATCATTTCTACAGTTTTATTATTACCCATAAACTGTGGAAAGCTGGTCGCACTTGATGCCAAATATACACACACACCCAAAACAGCACAAAAATAGGTAATGCTTGGTCAAAAGTGGCAATCTATGTTGGGTGATGCAGAATGTCAGATAATCACCTGAACACACAAAGGTCTAAAAATTCCCCAAGAATCCACAGGACTTTTGTATACATTCACGAAAGTATCCTCACCACCACTCTACCCAGGGTCCACGTGACCCACTTTGGAAAATCATGCATTGATTCAGGCTAGTCAGGACGTGCTTGCAGGAATTTTAGAATTACAAGCTTAATGTAGGGCAGAAATGGTGGTGACAGAGAAGGTTCTGAGGGGAACTGAGAAAGAATGGATAAGAGGCAACAGTTTGCCTACCCCTTACCAGGTGGTGTCCTCAACCTAGGGATAGAGTGACCTAGGGATAGACAGGCACAAGAGTTAAATGCCTGTCCTCCTGGGGCTTCTGCTCCAGTGGGAATACCAATAAGGAAAGTAACAAAATTCTTTCCCATGGTGACGGCACCTTGAAGGAAGCAGTGTCCTAATATAGAATGTGCTGGAAGCACACAGAAGGGAGCTGCTGTACATGGGATCGTTCGGGAAGTTCCCAAGGGAGAAAAGGGAAGGGTGAGATGACCTGTACTCTGAGGGATCTGAGGGAGAAGCCTCTGGACAGAGGAAACAGCTCCCACAAAGATCCTGAGGCAGGACCAAGCTTGGTGTCCACGAAGGAGGCAAACATGTTGTGCTTAGGGAAGGCAGCAGCCAGGATGTGAGAGCAGTGGTGGAGCTCTGAGGGCATCTGAAGTCATCAATCTGGACTCCCAAGTGGAGGCTGGGCTGAGAGGTTGGGATGTGAAGTCTGATCGCTGGGAGGAGGCACAGGAGACCAGGAGAGGTTTTAAAGTTGTCTAGGAGAGATTTCTCTGGTGGTTCAGTGTTTGACTCCAGCTCCCAACTCAAGAGGCCCTGGGTTAGATCCCTGGTCAGGGAACCAGATCCCACACCCTGCAACTAAAAATCCCGCCTGCCACAACTGAGACCCAGTGCAGCCAAATAAGTATTTTAAAATGTTAAAGTTATCTAGACAACAAAATGACTAGGATGCTAGCTGTGGGGATGGAAATAAATGGAGGGAGGGTCTGGGACCTATTTTGGTGCGGGTGGCTGACAGGACTCTTCAGTGGATTGGGTGGGTGAGAGATGAGAGTTTTGGTTAGGAGTTACAGAAACCCAGATCAACATGAACAATAAGCAAATAGATTAAATAAGCAAAACCATGACAGTGTTCCACACTGGGGGATTCAGTGGCTTACTGTATTATCACAATCACAGATTCTTTTCTACCCTCTGTCATGCTCTTGACTCCTCCCTCCTAAGCCAGCTTCCCCTTTGGTCCAGAAGTGCAGGTCCAGATGTTACATGCAGATTTATAGCATCCAGGAAAAGCATGTCTCTTTTATCCTAAGCCCTGACTAATTGCCTTTATTACTGGTTGGAACTGTCACATGGAAGGGAGATGGGATATCCTTAGAGAAAATCAAGCCAATCCTGGATTTGGGCATAGGGCCAAGAATGGGAATGGATGCCTGAACAAAAGAAGGGTCGTGTGAGGAAGGACGAAGAGGGGAACGGGCTGATCATCACCTGTGTCTAGTAGGCTGTGTGGTTAGACAGCCACTCGCCAGGCTAGGGACCTAGGAGTTTTGGGGGAAGCAGGTGGGCTTGGTATTGACACACTGAGTGTAAAGGGCTTGGGAAATATCCAGAGTCTGGCAGGTAGTTGGATCTACAGGTTTGGGGCTCTGGGGAAGGACAGAGCTGAAAGAAGTGATGTGCTCTGGGGGCTGAAACCAAACGGATGTAAATAGTCAACCAGGGTTTGGAAAGTGTCACCACACTGAGAACTAAGCATGTCACCAATTGTCCTGATGAAGCCGTTTCAGCAAGTGGTAGGGAGGAACCAGACTCAAGTTAGAGAGTAGAAAGGAAGGTAAGAAGCAGAGTGAGTTTCAAACCCTACTGTGCTGGGCTATACTGTACTGCATCCCAAGAAGCCCAGTCTCGGCCAGTTTGTTCATGTGGTGAAGACTGAATATAAACAAGGGCAGGTGTGAGCCAGCATGCAAAAGAAGGTGAGAGGGAAGACGACGGCCAGAGACTCAAATGCCTCTGTTCACTGCTATGCTGGATATCCAAGCTGCAGAAGGATGAGATGTAAGGGATGCAGAGAACAAAGATATGGGCCCTGATACGGGAGCTCTTGAGGACCACTCTGCTCAATAAGTTGGCCAGAAATGCTGCAACACAAAGAGCCCAAGGATGAACAACCGATATAGATCTTACCATGCAATACTCGTTTCTAGCCTGCTTGCAAACTTTATGGATACACGACTGTATAAATATTTGTTACTAGACAAGATCACTGGCGTTATTATTGTTACAAGCTTTCCTTTCCAGCAGTCCAATGTACTTACTGACTGTTATTTTAAAAAGAACATTAAGCCAGGAGGAACCTGGTCACATTATTCTTTCCTGCTCCCAGTGAAGTATGCCTTTCTAAATATGGAAAGGAAGTGTTTTAATATACTGGGGCTGCTATAACAAAAATGGCATAGACTGGGTGGCTTATAAACAACAAATTGTTTATTTGGTGCAAAAGTAATTGCAGTTTTGGACCATGAATTTTAAATTATTATAACTAGGCTCAAGCACATCTTTATTAGTCAAAATAGGAACCATTACAATCAACACATTTTTGCCAACGAGAAGTAAGTTCATTTATTCCTGTAGCGTAAAAACCCGTGCTTCGGGATTCGACAAACTCTTGGAAAGCATTTTCTGCATCCTGCTGGTTGTGGAAGCGTTTACCCTGCAGAAAGTTGTCGAGATGCTTGAAGAAGTGGTAGTGGGTTGGTAATAGGTCAGGTGAATGTGGCGGATGAGGCAAAACTTCGTAGCCCAATTCATTAAACTTCTGAAGGGCTGGTTGTGCGACATGTGGTCGGGCATTGTCGTGGAGAAGAACTGGGCCCTTTCTGTTGACCAATGCTGGCTGTAGGTGTTGTAGTTTTTGGTGCATCTCATTGATTTGTTGAGCATACTTCTCAGATGTAATGGTTTCACCAGGATTCAGAAAGCTATAGTGGATAAGACCGGCAGCAGACCACCAAACAGTGACCATGATCTTTTTTTGGTACAAGTTCAGAGTTTTCCCTCGATCCAACCTCTGAGCTGGTTGTCGCCGGTTATCAGATAAAATCCACTTTTCGTGGCATGTCACAATCCGATCGAGAAATGGTTCATTTTTGTTGCGTAGAATAAGAGAAGATGACACTTCAAAACGACGATTTTTTTGAATTTCAGTCAGCTCATGAGGCACCCACTTATTGAGCTTTTTTACCTTTCCAATTTGCTTCAAATGCCGAACGACTGTAGAATGGTTGACCTTGAGTTCTTCGGCAATTTTTCGTGTAGTTTTAAGAGGATCGGCATCAATGATTTCTCTTAATTGGTCGTTGTCAACTTCTGATGGCCGTGCACTACGCTCGTCATCTTCAAGGCTCTCATCTCCTTTGCGAAACTTCTTAAACCACCACTGCACTGTACGTTCCTTAGCAGTTCCTGGGCCAAATGCGTTGTTGATGTTGCGAGTTGTCTCTGCTGCTTTACGACCCATTTTGAACTCGAATAAGAAAATCGCTCGAATTTGCTTTTTCTCTAACATCATTTCCATAGTCTAAAGTAAACATAAACAGCAAATAGTAAGTCATTAGGAAAAAAACATACATCAAGAAATGCCCATTAAAGTGATGTATAACAAAACCACATTTAAGAATATACTGCATTATCAAATGGAAAATTTAAAAATGCAAAAACCACAATAACTTTTGCACCCATCAATACAACAGTATTTTTGGATACCATCCACCAATGGGGAAGGAAAAATTTAACAAATATTTAATATTTATTTCCTTTAAGTAGAGAAGGTAGTTAACAGCCAAATTAAGTCAATAATGAGTTTTACAATACTGACCAATACCCACATTAAACAGCTACAAAAACAGATCTCACAACTTCAATGCTAAGATGGGGGAAAAAAATCAGTGGAATGGATTCTGTGCCAATAGTGGCATTTCATACATGATAGCATGACAACAACTAGCAATTCAGTATCTTTAGAATAAATAATAAATTACCTAATAACAAACAGAATTGGGACAACACTGCTACACACACTGACACCATGAAGTGTCACAATTGTTTCTGTATTTAAAAACATTCTTAATCTGATTTCTTTCTGATTTCTCATTAATTTTATAACCACTATCACAGTAACATACAAATGTGAAAACTGAAAATATCCTACACTGGGATAATACCACTTTTAACTAATAGCTAGAAAGCAAGAGTAAACAAAATAAATCTACATGTCTCCATCATGGTATTAAAGACACCAAAACCTTTACCTTCTGTTTAAGCCTTCAAATGGATCAATTACAAAGATGACTAAAGGGAAAAAAGCTCCTTCCTTTCCCCATCATTTTTCCCTTGGAAAAACTAAACCAACAGGTTTGTTTCTCAAGGAACATGTAAAAACTTACCTGTTGGCCTCTCCATGGGAGGAAGAAAAACATTATTTACATCTGATGTCCAAAGCCAAACTGGAAGTAAAATCTTTTTTTCCCCCCACCCTCTTTTGGCGGCTCAGATCATCATGTGGGATCTCAGTTCCTTAACCAGGGAAGGAATCTGGGCTCCCTGCATTGGGAACTTGGAGTCTTAACCACTGGACCACAGGGAAGTCCCTAAACTCTTTTTAGGGACTCTTATTAACAACAACAACAACAAACTTTTAGGGCAGATCAAAATGAAGCCAGGTAAATAAGAAAGATGTAACAGAAAATAGGCATACTATTTCAGCCAACTGGTTTACTGAAAAAGCAAATAGATACATAATAGTAGTAAACTTTTCATGCAGATATTTTGCAACAAGATCTACTATTTTTTCCCCACCTTCATGAAATTTCCCTTTACTGCATTTTTGTACAGAATTCTTACAATTTTTCTGGTCAGAGAAATTCCAAGTTGACATACTATGCCTATACCTTCCCTGGATCCTTTTATAAAAGATCACAAAACAGAAACTTCTTTTGGAAAAACGCTAAAAATTTTACACTCCACTCTGTAGTTGGTTGCCAAGTTGTGTCCAATTCTGTGACCTCACGGACTGCAGCATGCCAGGCCTCCCTGTCCCTCACCATATCCTAGAGTTTGCCTAAGTTCACGTCCATTGAATTAGTAATGCCATACAATCATCTCATCCTATGTCATCCCCTTCTCCTTCTATCTTTCTCAGCATCAGGGTCTTTCCCAGAGAGTAGGCTATTCACATCTGGTGGTGAAAGTACTGGAGCTTCAGCTTCAGTCTTTACAATGAGCATTCAGGGTTGATTTCCTTTAGGATTGACTGGTTTGATCTCCTTGCTGTCCAAGGGACTCTCAAGATTCTTCTCCAGCACTAGAGTTCAAAAGCATCATTTCTTTGATGCTCTGCCTTTTTTATGGTCCAACTATCACATCCATACATTGACTACTGGTTTGACTATACAAACTTTTGTCAGCCAAGCAATGTCTTTGCTTTTTAATACATTGTCTAGGTTTGTCATAGCTTTCCTGCCAAGAAACAATCGTCTTTTAATTTCACGGCTGCAGTTACCATCCACAGTGATTTCAGAGCCCAAGAAGAAGAAATCTGTCACTGTTTGCACCTTTCCCCCTTCTATTTGCCATGAAGTGACGGGACCAGAGATCATGAACTTAGATTTTTAATATTGAATTTAAAGCCGGCTTTTTCACTCCCCTCTTTTCACCCTCATCAAGAGGCTCTTTAGTTCCTCTTCACTTTCTATCATTAGACTGGTATCATCTGTGTATCTGAGGTTGTTGATATTTCTCCCAAAAATCTTGATCCCAGCTTGTAACTCATCCAGCCCAGCACTTCCCATGATGTTCTCTACATATAAATTAAAAAAGCAGAGTGACAATAAACAGCCTTGTCATACTCCTTTCTCAACCCTGAACCAGTCAGTTGTTGCATAAAGGATTCTAACTGTTGCTTCTTGACCGGCATACAGATTTCTCTGGTATTCCCATCTCTTTTAAGAGTTTTCCACAGTTTGTTATGATACACAGTCAAGGGCTTTATGGTAGTCAGTGACACAGAAATAGATATTTTTCTGGAATTACCTTGATTTCTCTATGATCCAGTGAATCCTGGCAATTTGATCTCTGGTTTCTCTACCTTTTCTAAACCCAGCTTGAATATCTGGAAGTTTCAGTTTATGTACTGCTGAAGACTAGCTTAAAGGCTTTTGAGCATAACCTTACTAGCATGGGAAATGAGTACAACTGGCCAGTAGTTTGAACACTCTTTTACTAATGCCCTTCTTGGGAATTGGGATGAATTGACCTTTTCCAGTCTTGTGGCAACTGCTGGGTTTTCCAAATTTGCTAATATATTGAGTGCAGAACTTAAATAGCATCATCACTTAGGATTTTAAATAGCTCTGCTGGAATTCCATCATCTTCACTAGCTTTACTTGAAGCAGTGCTTCCTAAGGCCCACTTGACTTTACACTCCAGAATGTCTGGCTCTGAGTGAGTGACCACACTATCGTGGTTATCTGTGTCATTGAGATAGTTTTTGTACAGTTTTTCTGTGTATTCTTGACATCTCTTCTTGATCTCTTCTGCGTCTATTAGGTCTTTACCGTTTCTGTCCTTTATTGTGCCCTTCTCTGCATGAAATGTTTGATATCTCTAATTTTCTTGAAGAGATTTCTAGTCTTTCCCTTTCTGTTGTTTTCCTCTATTTCTTTGCATTGTTCATTGAAGAAGGCCTTCACGTTGCTCTGGAACTCTGGATTCAGCTGGATAAACCTTTCCCTTTCTCCCTTGCTTTTTGCTTCTCTTCTTTCCTTCATAGGTCAGTGCCTTGTTGTGGAGAAGGAGCTTGCGTAACTCAATGAAGCTATGAGCCACGCCACGCCACGTAGGGCCAGTGAAGAAGGACGGGTCATAGTGGAGAATTCTGACAAAACGTGATCTACTGCAGAAAAGACTGGCAAACCACTCCAGTATTCTGGCCGCGAGAACTCCGTGAACTGTGTAAAAATGCAAAAAAGATATGACACCTAAAGATGAGCCCCCCATGTTGGAACATGTCCAGTATACTACTGGGGAAGAGCAGAGGACAATTACTAATAACTCCAGAAAGAATGAAGAGGCTCAGCCAAAGCAGAAACAATACTCAGTTTTGGACGTATCTGGTGAAGAAAGTAAAATCCAATGCTGTAAAGAAGAGTATTGCATAGGAACATGGAATGTTAAGTCCATGAATCAAGGTAAATTGGACGCAGTCCAATCAAGGTGAATTGGAAGCAGATGGCAAGAGAAAACATCGTCTTAGGAATCAGTGAACTAAAATGGGTGGGAACAGGCAAATTTAATTCAGGTGACTGTTATATCTACTACTGTGGGGAAGAATCCCTTAGAAGAAATGGAGTAGCCCTCACAGTCAACAGAAGAATCAGAAATGCAGTACTTGTGTGCAACCTCAAAAATGACAGAATGATCTCGGTTCCTTTCCAAGAAAAACCATTCAACATCCAAGTCTATGCCCCAACCACAAATGCTGAAGAAGCTGAAATTGACCAGTTCTATGAAGACCTACAAAACCTTCTGGAACTAACACCAAAAAATATCCTTTTCATCACTGGATTGAAATGGAAAGCTAAGGAAGTCAACATGCACCTGGAGTAACAGGCAAGTTTGACCTTGGAGTACAAATGAAGTAAGGCAAAGGCTAACAGAGTTTTGTCAAGAGAATACACAGGTCATTGCAAACACCCATTTCCAATAACATAAGAGACTACTCTACAAATGGATATCACCAGATGGTTAACATTGAAATCAAGTGATTACATTCTTTGCAGTGAAGGATGGAGACGCTCTATACAGTCAGCAAAAACAAGACCAAGTTAACTATGGCTCAGATCATGAGTTCCTTATTGCAAAATTCAGCCTTAAATCGAAGAAAGTAGGGAAAACCCGGAGAAGGCAATGGCACCCCACTCCAGTACTTTTGCCTGGAAAATCCCAAGGACGGAGGAGCCTGGTGGGCTGCAGTCCATGGGGTCGCTAAGAGTCGGATACAACTGAGCAACTTCACTTTCACTTTTCACTTTCATGCACTGGAGAAGGAAATGGCAACCCACTCCAGTGTTCTTGCTTGGAGAATCCCAGGGACGGGGGAGCCTGATGGGCTGCCATCTATGGGGTCGCACAGAGTTGGACACGAATGAAGTGACTTAGTAATAGTAGGCCATTCAGGAAGGACCTAAATCAAATCCCTATGATTATACAGTGGAGATGATGAATAGATTCAAGGGAATAGACTCTGGAAGACAGAGTGCCTGAGGAACTTTGGACAGAAGTTTGTAAAAGTGTACAGGAGGTGGTGACCAAAACCATCCCAAAGAGAGGAAAACAATAGACTGGGAAAGACTAGAGATCTCTTCAAGAAATTAGAGATCTCAAGGAAACATTTCATGCAAGGATGGACACGATAAAGGACAGAAACAGTAAGGATCTAAGAAGCAAAAGAAATTAAAAAGAGGTGGCAAGAATACACAGAAAAACTATGCAAAATAATCCAGATACCCACAATGGTGTGGTCACTCACCTAGAGCCAGACATGCCAGAGTGTGAAGTCAAGTTGGGGTTAGGAAGGCTTACTGCAAAGAAAAGTAGAGGACATGACGAATTGCATTTGAGCTATTTCAAATCCTAAAAGATGATGCTGTTAAAGTGCTGGACCCAGTATGTCATCAAATTTGAGAAACTCAGCAGTGGCCACAGGACTGGAAAAGGTCAGTTTTCATTCCAATCCCAAAGAAGGGCAATGCCAAAGAATGTTCAAACTACTGCATAATTGTGCTCATTTCACATGCTAGCAAGGTAACGATCAAAATCCTTCAAACTAGGCTTCAGCAGTATGTGAACTGAGAACTTCAGATACACAAGGTGGGTTCCAAAAGGCAGAAGAACCAGAGATCAAATTGCCAACATCTGCTGGATCACAGAAAAACAAGGGAATTCCAGAAAAACATTTACTTCTGCTTCATTGACTATGCGAAAGCCTTTGACTGTGTGGATCACAACAAATTGTAGAAAATTCTTAAAAGAAATGCACAGACCAACATAGTTGTCTCCTGAGAAATCTGTATGCAGGTCAAGCATCAACAGTTAGAATGAGACATGGACCAACCCACTGGTTCAAAATTGGGAAAGGAGTATGTCAAAACTGTATATTGTCACTCTGCTTATTTAACTTCTATGCAGAGTACATCATGTGAAATCCTGGGCTGGATGAATCACAAGCTGGAATCAAGATTGCCAGGAGAAATATCAACAACCTCAGATATGCAGATGATACCACTCTAATGGCAGAAAGTGAAGAGAAACTAAAGAGCTCTTGATGAGGACTAAAGAGATGCATGAAGAAGCTGGATTAAAATTCAACATTCAAAAGACTAAGATCATGGCATCTGGTGCCATTTCTTCATGGCAACTAGAAGGGAGAAAAGTGGAAACAGTGACAGATTTTATTTTCTTGGGCTCCAAAATCATTGTGGACAGTGAGTACACTCATGAAACTAAAAGACGCTTGCTCCTTGGAAGAAAAGCTATTACAAAGCTAGACAGAGTATTAAAAAACAGAGACATCACTTTGCTGACAAGGTCCCAAGAGTCAAAGCTATGGTTTTTCCAGTAGTCACGTGCGGATGTCACAGTTAGACCTTAAAGGTGGCTGAGTGCCTAATCCTTTCAAATTGTGGTCTTGGAGAAGACTCTTGAGAGTCCCTTGGACAGCTTCAAACCAGTCAATTCTAATGGAAATCAACCCTGAATATTCATTGGAAGGACTGATGCTGAAGGGGAAGCTCCAATATTTTGGCTGCGTTAGGTGAAAACGCAGCTCACTGGAAAAGATCTTGATGCTGGGAAAGATCAAGGGCGAAGGAGAAGCGGGAAACAGAGGATGAGCTGGTTGGTTAGCATTACCGACTCAACGGACTTAAGTTTGAGTAAATCTAGGAGATAGTGAAGGATGGGGAAGCTTGGTATGCTGCAGTCCACGGGGCCACAAAAAGCAACATGACTTAGCAACAATACACATTACATAAAATAATTTTAAAAGATTGTTGGTCATGTTCTCAAAGGACACACCTCTTGATCTCCCCCTGCATGTAAGGTATGACCCCCTATCTTGCCCTGGGAACATTACTTGCAAAAAGTTACACATTCCCCATTTCCTTGCCTCAGCTCTAGCTTTGCTGATATTGTCATATGAGGAAGTACAAGCATGTAACCAACAGATATACTAACCAAAATGCACACAAAGTAAAGAATGGATTTCTCTGGTAAGTGAAGGTTATGCTTCAGTATTTTCAGCTGTCTTAAATTTCCCAAATTCTGCAGTAGCATTAATCTGATACATTATATTAATATTACCATAAGCCAGGTAAATGACTGTGCCAAGTTGCTTCAGTCATGTCTGACTCATTGCGACCTTATGGACTGTAGCCCACCAGGCTCCTCTGTCCATGGGGTTCTCCTGGAAAGAATACTGGAGTGGGTTGCCATTCCCCTTTCCAGGGGATCTTCCTGACCCAGGGATAGAACCCACATCTCCTGAGGCTCCTGCACAGCAGGGGGATTTTTTACCTTCCCTTGAGCCTCTAGGGAAGCCACAGGACAATGACTACATCTACTGTATTTTACCCAGACCAGAAACAACATTGTTCCAAAGGAACATTTCATGCAAAGATGGGCTCGATAAAGGACAGAAATGGTACGGACCTAACAGAAGCAGAAGATATTATGAAGAGATGGCAAGAATACACAGAAGAACTGTACAAAAAAGATCTTCATGACCCAGATAATCATGATGGTGTGATCACTCATCTAGAGCCAGACATCCTGGAATGTGAAGTCAAGTGGGCCTTAGAAAGCATCACTATGAACAAAGCTAGTGGAGGTGATGGAATTCCAGTTGAGCTATTCCAAATCCTGAAAGATGATGCTGTGAAAGTGCTGCACTCAATATGCCAGCAAATTTGGAAATCTCAGTAGTGGCCACAGGACTGGAAAAGGTCAGTTTTCATTCCAATCCAAAAGAAAGGCAATGCCAAAGAATGCTCAAACTACCGCACAATTGCACTCATTTCACATGCTAGTAAAGTAATGCTCAAAATTCTCCAAGCCAGACTTCAGCAATATGTGAACCGTGAACTTCCTGATGTTCAAGCTGGTTTTAGAAAAGGCAGAGGAACCAGAGATCAAATTGCCAACATCTGTGGATCACAGAAAAAGCAAGAGAGTTCCAGAAAAACATCTATTTCTGCTTTATTGACTATGCCAAAGCCTTTGACTGTGTGGATCACAATCAACTGTGGAAAATTCTGAAAGAGATGGGAATACCAGACCACCTGACCTGCCTCTTAAGAAATCTGTATGCAAGTCAGGAAGCAACAGTTAGAACTGGACATGGAATAACAGACTGGTTCCAAATAGGAAAAGGAGTACGTCAAGGCTGTATACTGTCACCCTGTTTATTTAACTTATATGCAGAGTACATCATGAGAAACGCTGGACTGCAAGAAACACAAGCTGGAATCAAGATTGCCGGGAGAAATATCAATAACCTCAGATATGCAGATGACACCACCCTTATGGCAGAAAGTGCAGAGGAACTAAAAAGCCTCTTGATGAAAGTGAAAGTGAGAGTGAAAAAGTTGGCTTAAAGCTCAACATTCAGAAAACAAAGATCATGGCACCCGGTCCCATCACTTCATGGGAAATAGATGGGGAAACAGTGGAAACAGTGTCAGACTTTATTTTTCTGGGCTCCAAAATCACTGCACATGGTGACTGCAGCCATGAAATTAGAAGATGCTTACTCCTTGGAAGGAAAGTTCTGACCAACCTAGATAGCATATTCAAAAGCAGAAACATTACTTTGCCAACAAAGGTTTGTCTAGTCAAGGCTATAGTTTTTCCTGTGGTCATGTATGGATGTGAAAGTTGGACTGTGAAGAAGGCTAAGCGCCGAAGAATTGATGCTTTTGAACTGTGGTGTTGGAGAAGACTCTTGAGAGTCCCTTGGACTCGTGGCTTGAGATCCAGCCAGTCCATTCTAAAGGAGATCAGCCCTGGGATTTCTTTGGAAGGAATGATACTAAAGCTGAAACTCCAGTACTTTGGCCACCTCACGCGAAGAGTTGACTCACTGTAAAAGACTCTGATGCTGGGAGGGATTGGGGGCAAGAAGAAAGGGGTCGACAGAGGATGAGATGGCTGGGTGGCATCACTGACTTGATGGACGTTAGAGTCTGGGTGAACTCCAGGAGTTGGTGATGGACAGGGAGGCCTGGCGTGCTGCGATTCATGGGGTCACAAAGAGTCGGACACGACTGAGCGACTGATCTGATCTGATCTGATTATAACACAAACTTAAAAGTGGTAAATGAACTCCTACTTTTCAAGAGGTTATGACACCAAACTCTGGTTGGTTTTGAGATACTCATAGTCAAGATGTCAGTGGCCAGAAGTATGCATTAGCAGCACTGGAACATTTTGAAGACACCATGGTCTTTAAAGGTGAGTTTGAAATCTACCTTTCCGGCTGCTGTTTTGGCTTCGTTTCCACTTTTGAAGGAGCAGATTTGTAAAAGGTAAAGTTATTAGGTTGGTGCAAAAGTAACTGTGGTTTTGCACTGTTGGACTTTGCTGTTTGACATAGGGATACATTCTAAAATTAATGAGGTTATGCTATACATGAATGTAATATGCATTTATCGCTTTTTAAACTTTTGTTATGATTTATTACTTGCTATTTATTTTAGATTACAAAAATGATGTTAGAGAAAAAGCAAATTAGAGTGACCTTCTTATTCGAGTTCCAAATGATTGCACACACATTTGGCCCAGGTACTAAGGAAGGTACAGTGCAGTACCGGTTCAGGAAGTTTAGAAAAGGAGACAAGGGACTTGAAGATGAGGAGTGTAGTGGCTGGCCATCAGAAGTTGACAGCTACCAACTGAGAGCAGCATCAAAGGTGATCCTCTTACAACTACACAAAGAGTTGCCCAAGAATTCAACATCAACCATTCTACTGTCATTTGGCATTTGAAGCAAATTGGAAAGGTGAAAAAGCTTAATAAGTGCGTGCCTCATGAACTGACTTCAGATCAAAAGAATTGTGATTTGAAGTGTTGTCTTCTCTCATTCAATGGAACAACATTGAACCATATCTCAATCCAATTATGACGAGCCACAAAAACTAGATTTTTATCCAACAACCGGCAGTGACCAGCTCAGTGGCTGGATCAAAATGAATCCCTGAACTTGTACCAAAAAAGTGTCATGGTCACTGTTCGGTGGTCTGCTGCTAGTCTGATCCACTACAGCTTTCTGAATCCAAGTGCAAGCATTACATCTGAGAAGTATGCTCAGTAAACCGAGATGCACCAAAAACTGCAGCGCCTTCGGCCAGCACTGGTCAACTAAAAGGGCCCAGTTCTTCTCCACAATGCCAGACCATAGATTGCACAACCATGCTTCAGAAGTTTTACGCACTGGGCTACAAAGTTTTGCCTAATTTGCCGCCATATTTACCTACTCTCTTGCCAACCACTTCTTCAAGCGTCTTGACAATTATTTGCACGAAAGCTGCTTCCACAACCAGAATGACTAAGAAAATGGTTTCCAAGAGTTCATGGACTCCCAAATCAGAGTTTTATACACTAAAGGAATAAACAAACATTTCTCATTGGCAACAATCTGTTGATTGTAATGGTTCCTACTTTGATTAGTAAAGATGTTTGAGCCTAGTTATAATGATTTAAAATTCACCTTCTGAAGCCACAGTTACTGTTTGCAAAGACCTAACAACACTGAATTTCTTTCCTGGGTTGAACCCCAAGAAAAAAAGAGGTTAGGGGCCTTGCTTTACTTACAGCTGATAGCTTTGCCAATCTCCTCTTGAGCTTTGGAAGTATATAAAATGAGCCAAATTGCCAATATCCATTGAATCATCGAAAAAGCAAGAGAGTTCCAGAAAAACATCTACTTCTGCTTTATTGACTATGCCAAAGCCTTTGTGGATCACAATAAATTGTGGAAGATTCTGAAAGAGATAGGAATACCAGACCACCTGATCTGCCTCTTGAGAAATTTGTATGCAGGTCAGGAAACAACAGTTAGAACTGGACATGGAACAGACTGGTTCCAAATAAGAAAAGGAGTACGTCAAGGCTGTATATTGTCACCCTGCTTATTTAACTTATATGCACAGTACATCGTGAGAAATGCTGGGCTGGAAGCACAAGCTGGAATCAAGATTGCCGGGAGAAATATCAATCACCTCAGATACGCAGATGACACCACCCTTATGGCAGAAAGTGAAGAAGAACTAAAGAGCCTCTTGATGAAAGTGAAAGAGGAGAGTGAAAAAGTTGGCTTAAAACTCAACATTCAGAAAACAAAGATCATGGCATCCGGTCCCATCACTTCATGGGAAATAGATGGGGAAACAGTGTCAGACTTCATTTTTTTGGGCTCCAAAATCACTGCACATGGTGACTGCAGCCATGAAATTAGAAGACGCTTACTCCTTGGAAGGAAAGTTATGACCAACCTAAATAGCATATTGAAAAGCAGAGACATTACTTTGCCAACAAAGGTTCGTCTAGTCAAGGCTATTGTTTTTCCAGTGGTCATGTATGGATGTGAGAGTTGGACTCTGAAGAAAGCTGAGTGCCGAAGAATTGATGGTTTTGAACTGTGGTGGTGTTGGAGAAGACTCTTCAGAGTCCCTTGGACTGCAAGGAGATCCAACCAGTCCATTCTGAAGGAGATCAGCCCTGGAAGGTGTGATGCTAAAGCTGAAACTCCAGTACTTTGGCCACCTGATGCGAAGAGTTGACTCACTGGAAAAGACTCTGATCCTGGGAGGGATTGCGGGCAAGAGGAGAAGGGGACGACAGAGGATGAGATGGCTAGATGGCATCACTGACTCGATGGACGTGAGTCTGAGTGAACTCCAGGAGCTGGTGATAGACAGGGAGGCCTGGCGTGCTGCGATTCATGGGGTCACAAAGAGTCGGACACGACTGAGCGACTGAACTGAAAATGAGCAAGGAATGTGTGGTATGGTGCAAACCGAGACCACCCCCGGGGAACGGAGCGGGATGGCGTCTTACCTCTTCCTTTACTGACCCCTCCGCGGAGATGACCTGCAGGAGGAAAGAGACGACCAGTGGGCGCAGCTCGCGAACAATACTGCTCTGACGCCCAGCAGCCACGGGCGCGTGACATTAGCGGCCTTCACCGCACCGGTTCGAATAGCCCACCCAAGCTCCTCCGGCCGCCGAAAGTCCCAGAATCGCCCGGCGCCCGCTCAGGTTGGTCCGGCCGCCTTCCCGGCACAGCGCAGCGGGCCTGGGCCTCGCGGGGCTCTGGGGACGGCCGGGCGGCGGAGTGGGCGTGTGCGGGATGCGGCCACTGCTCACCTTCCTCTTGGGCATCGTGGCTACGGGGCGGGCGAGAGCCGGGTGCCTGAGGGCCGCGGCGCGCCGACAGCCTTCGCGAAGCTGAGTAGCCTGACCGCTGCCGCTCCTCCCGCCGCCCGAGCTGCTGGGACCCGCGGCGGGGGTGGTGGGAGAACCGGATGGAACCGGATTGGGAGCCCGCCCCCTCCTCCCCCCGCGTCCCCCGGCCGCGGGCTCCCCCTCCCCGCCGGCCGGGCCGCCCCTCGCCCTCGCCCCCGCCCATTGGCTGCGGGGTCCACCGCTCCGCGGCCCGCACCCCGAGTAGGTGAGACCGGCCGTCACTCGACCACTGCGCCCCGCCCCCGCTCTCGGCGCCCCCACCCGCCCGCGGTCTCGCCGGGCCCCCAGACCCAGGCGAGGGGGCAGGGCCCCACAGGCCGCTCTCCCCTCAGGCCGCTCTCGCCAGACGGTAGTTTGTTTGAAGCCGAGCCGCAGTGTGCCGTCTTGCGCTGATTGGCGGATGCCGGCCACGTGGTCTCCGGGTGCGCCCACCCACAACCCTCCGGGCTACCGGTTGGCAGCCAGCTACAGGGAAGCCCCGAGGAATGAGTCCCTTCTGTGTAGAGTCGGAAGGTTTATAGTTCACAGAATGGGAAGGGAGAGACAACGTGTTTAACTATGAACCAGTTTTTCGCCTCACTCAGTTGTTCAGTCGCTCAGTTGTGTTCGACTCTTTGTGACCTCATGGACAGCAGCACTCAAGAAAAGGTATGACTCAATGAACAAGAGTTTGAACAAACTCCCGGATATGTGGACAGGGAAGCCTGGCGTGCTGCAGTCCATAGGATCGTAAAGAGTCGGACACGACTGAGCGACTGAAGAAGAAAACGTCTCCAGGGTCGGTGGTCTGCGGGAAGCGAGTCTTGGTGCGGGGGCGGGGGGTGGGGGGGGCATCTTGCAAAGTTGGTGCGGGGCGCCACTGCGCAGGCGCGGGTCCTGGCCGTGCTTCCCTGATAGGTTTCTGGGTGGGGTCTTCGTGAGTAGCTTCTTTAAGTCGTGCATTGAGGGACCAAGAGTGCTGGCAGTTCGTCTCAGGAGCTTAGTGGGTTTCTGAGTCTCCCCCCCCCCACACACACACACCCACACCAGGCCCAGGATGCTCACCCTCTCTCAGACCCCACCTGGACCACCGATCCCCTCCTGTGCAGAAGGGAAAGCACATCCACCCAGCTCCTGCCTGTTTTTTTTTTTTTTTTTTTAAACACTTGCTGACCTAAACACCTTTCCGAGGTGGAAAAGAGCTTCAGGCTGGAGGTCAGAGCTGGAATTCCATAACTGGTGAGATCACATCACCCAGTTTCTTTTCTTGCTGTTGTTCACTCGCTGAGTCGTGTCCAATTCTTCGGGACCCCATGGACTGCAGCATGGCCAGCCAGGCTTCCCTGCCCTATGAGTTTGGTCAAACACATGTCCATTGAGTTGATGATGCCATACAACACTTTCATCCTCTGTCACCCACTTCTACTCTCAGTCTTTCCCAGCATGAGGGTTTTTTCTAATAAGTTGGCTCTTTTCAGCAGGTGGCCAGAGTATTGGAGCTTCAGCTTCAGGATCAGTCCTTTCAATGAATATCCAGGGTTGATTTCCTTTTGGATTGACTGGTTTGATCTCCTTGCTGTCCAAGGGACTCTGAAGAGTCTTCTCCAGCACCACAGCTTGAAAGCATCAGTTCTTCAGTGCTCAGCCTTCTCCATGGTCCAACTCTCACATCTGTACATGACTACTGGAAAGCCCATAGCTTTGTCTATATGGATCTTTGTTGGCAAAGTGATGCCTCTGCTTTTTAATATGCTGTCTAGATTTGTCGTAGCTTTTCTTCCAAGAAGCCAGGGTCTTTTAATTTCATGGCTGCAGTCATCATCTGTAGATTCTTTGCTGAATAAGAAACTTTTGTTTAAAAGTACCGCTTGAGAACACAAGAGAACACACTGGAAATATTGGAAATACCCTCTTTGAACAACACAAACCTTTCTACACATGGTCATCACCAGATGGTCAATAGCAAAATGAGATTGATTATTTGCAGTCAAGGATGGAGAAGCTCTATACAGTCAGCAAACACAAGACCTGGCGCTGACTGTGGCTCAGATCATGAGCTCCTTATTGCAAATTTTAGACTTAAATTGAAGAAAGTAGGGAAAACCAGTAAGCCTTTCAGGTATGACCTAAATCAAATCCCTTATGATTATACAGTGGAGGGGATGAATAGAGTCAAGGAATTAGACCTGGTAGACAGAATGCCTGAAGAACATGGACAGATGTTTTTTTGTAACATTATATAGGAGGTGGTGATCAAAACCATCCCAAAGGAAAAGATAGGCAGGAAAGTAAAGAGGTTGAGAAGGTTTTAGAAATAGCTGAGAGAAGAAGAAAAGTGAAAAACAAGAAAGGGAAAAATACACCAAACTGAATGCAGAATTCCAGAAAGTAACAAGGAGAGATAAGAAAGCATTCTTTAGTGAACAATGCAAAGCAATAGAGGAAACCAACCAACAGAATGTGAAAGATGAGATCTCTTCAAGAAAATTGAAAATATCAAGGGAAGATTTCATGCAAAGATGGGCACGATAAAGGACTGAAGGTCTTTTTGTTAAGGACCTAATGAAAGCAGAATAGTTTAAGAAGTTTTGGCAAGGATACAAAGAACTGTACAAAAAAGTCTTAATATCCCGGATAACCATGATGATGTGGCCACTCATCCAGAGCCAGACATCCTAGAGTGTGAAGTCAAGTGGGGCTTAGGAAGCATTACTAGGAACAAAGCTAGAGGAAGTGATAGAATTCCAGCTGAGCTATTTCAAATCCTAAAAGATGATGCTGTGAAAGTGCTCCACTCAATATGCCGCAAATTTAGAAAACTCAGCAAAGGCCAAAGACTGGAAAAGTTCAGTTTTCATTCTAACCCCAAAGAAGGGCAGTCCCAAAGAATTTTCACACTACCATGTAATTGGGCTCCTTCCACATAAACAAGGAGTACAGGAGTACATCAAATACAAAAAAATGATCAAATAAATAACCTTTGGGCTCTTTAAAAAATAAAATATAATGTCAGACCATGCACCAGTTCTTGTACTGGAGGGAAGATGTTACAAAGGACGTTATTTGGTTAACTGACAAAACTGGAACACAAATGGCAGATTAGATAAAATACTGGATCAACGTTTACTTCACTGTAGTTGATAAATGTACTGTGATTATATAAGGGAATATTCTTAGTTGTATATTGAAAGATATAAAGTAAATGATAAAGCATAGGGTAAAATGTTAAATGTTAAAGTAGGTGAATATTAAAAAAAAAGGGTACTGGGTTTTTTGGACACCATTTATATATTTATGTTTGAAATTTTTTTTACTTGTTTATTTTGCTGCATTGGGTCTTAGTTGTGGCATGTGGCACCCATCTTTCCTTACAATGCAGGGGCTCTCTAGTTGTGGCATTCAGGCTGAGTTGCTCTCAAGCGTAAGTAAGTGAAGTATCTCAGTCATGTCCGACTCTTTTTGACCCCATGGACAGTAGCCTGCACCAGGCTCCTCCGTCCATGGGATTTTTCTAGGCAAGAGTACTGGAGTGGGTTGCCATTTCCTTCTCCAGGGAATCTTCCCAACCCAGGGATTGAACCCAGGTCTCCCGCATTGTAGACAGACACTTTACTGTCTGAGCCACCAGGGAAGTCCATGAGGGATCTTAATTCCCTCGCCAGGGATGGAACTGGAGTCCCCTGCATGCTTAGGCAGATTGTTAACCATGGTACCACCAGGGAAGTCCCTGCTATTATTTTAAAATAACTTTTTAGAAGAAAAAGCTCATAACAGTTTTATTTAGAGATGCATTTCTGGACACAGTAAAAGCCTATGAAAAATCGAGGTCTAAATGAGATTTATTGCACTAACAACAGTAAGAAGTTCAATTTTTACCCTACTGAATTTTGCATCAGAATGGCTTAGCATAACAAAGAGAATGGTTCTAGCAATATTTTTCTTAAATAGAGGTGAAATTCACATGACATGAATTAATGCCTTTAAAGCATACAGTCCTATTCAGCCATAACAAAATATCGAAATAATGCCATTTATAGTAACACAGATGGGCCTGCTGCTGCTGCTGCTAAGTCGCTTCAATTGTGTCCGACTCTGCAACCCATAGACGGTAGCCCACCAGGCTCCACCGTCACCGGGATTCTCCAGGCAAGAACACTGGAGTGGGTTGCCATTTCCTTCTAGAGATAGTCATATTGAGTGAGGTAAGTCAGACAGAGAGATAGAAATATCATATGATATTCCTTATATGTGGAATCTAAAAAAATACAAATGAACTTATACAAAACAGAAAGAGTTACAGATGTAGAAAATAAGCTTATGGTTACTGGGGGGAAGGGGAAGGGATAAATCAGAAGATTGGGATGGACATATACAAATTAGTATTAATATTTATAAAGTATCTAACTAATAAGACCTCCTGTATAATACAGGAAACTCTACTTAACCCGCTGTAATGGTCTATGTGATAAAATAATATAAAAATTTAGGTATCAATAGAAATGGTTCTTGACACAAATTGGAAAAAAAGTATACAGTCCATTGTCATTCAGTACATTCATGATGTTGTTCAACCACTATCTAGCAATAACCTCTCTGCCTTGAAAGATATTTAACATTTGCACTTTAAAATTCTGCACAAATGCTTTTTAAAAACTAAGAGTCAACAGTTAAGAAAAAACAACAGCTCAAATTACAATCTGCTACACTTTCCTTTCTAATTAGCTCCTTATACACACATGTGCAGGCACATGCATATACACACAAGAATGCTTGAATATTCAACTATCATAGAATGCAGTTTTTCAAGAGATCCTAATTCATTCATTGTTAGCCATCTTGGACCTAGGACTGGCTGCCAATATACAGACAAGTTGAAGCCTCTGACAGCCACTGAGCAAGATGATGACTATAAGATTTGTGTAAGCAAGGTACCTGCCTGCACTTCATTTGTGCCAGTCAATTACTGAAACAAACACTGCAGATTTTACTTAACTTACTCTGAATATCGATGTTCCCCTAGCTCCCAGTGGAAAGATTGTGGGTCATTTCCTTGGTTCAACCTTGTATGTGATCATCGTCATTATTTAGTACAACCAAGTGGGCAAAGCTAAGAAGAGGTGAATTCAGTTCCCACTAAACTGTTTCTTCTCTTTATTGCTTCTGTTTTCCCTGATTTGGGAATCCCTGAAGCTCATGGCATCTGGTCCCATCACTTCATGGGAAATAGATGGGGAAACAGTGGAAACAGTGTCAGACTTTATTTTTTGGGCTCCAAAATCACTGCAGATGGTGACTGCAGCCATGAAATTAAAAGAAGCTTACTCCTTGGAAGAAAAGTTATGACCAACCTAGATAGCATATTGAAAAGCAGAGATGTTACTTTGCCAACAAAGGTCTGTCTAGTCAAGGCTATGGTTTTTCCTGTGGTCATGTATGGATGTGAGAGTTGGACTGTGAAGAAAGCTGAGCACCGAAGAATTGATGCTTTTGAACTGTGGTATTGGAGAAGACTCTTGAGAGTCCCTAGGATTGCAAGGAGATCCAACCAGTCCATTCTGAAGGAGATCAGCCCTGGGATTTCTTTGGAAGGAATGATACTAAAGCTGAAACTCCAGTACTTTGGCCACCTCATGTGAAGAGTTGACTCATTGGAAAAGACTCTGATGCTGGGAGGGATTGGGGGCAGGAGGAGAAGGGGACGACAGAGGATGAGATGGCTGGATGGCATCACTGACTCGATGGACATGAGTCTGAGTGAACTCCGGGAGTTGGTGATGGACAGGGAGGCCTGGCGTGCTGCGATTCATGGGGTCACAAAGAGTCGGACACGACTGAGCGACTGAACTGAACTGAAGCTATCTCATTTTCACCTTGCAGTTAGTTCAGTGTTGCCTTCTGGGTGTGCCTGTCTTAAGAAGACTCCACAGGTGGGCCGCCCTCAGTCACTGACCCTAAATCACTCAGTTCTGGGCATGTCTCTGCTTCCTGCTGAAGTTCCTCCAAGTATCTGACCAAGATTTGGTCTCTATTAGAAAACTCATTTCTCCAATTGTTGCCGGCCAAAATCTTGGCTTTCTCTACTCACCAAAGCCAAATAAAAAATACAGAGAGAGAGTTTGGAGGAAATAGAAAGGTGGCTTTAATCCTCAGCTGGAGGAGAGGGGAACACAGTAGGTTTATGCCTCAAGAACTGTGCCCCCCTCCCCATTTCCATGAGGAGTCTTGGTGTCGTCAGTCACTAAGCCGTGTCCAACTCTTTGTGGCCCCATGGACTGCAGCATGGTTGGGTTTCCCTGTCCTTCACTATCTCTTGGAGCTTGCTCAAACTCGTGACATTGAGTCAGTGATGCCATCCAACCATCTCATCCTCTGTCATCCCGTTCTCCTTCTGCCCTCCATCTTTCCCAGCATCTGGGTCTTCCAATGAGTCATCTCTTCCCATTAGGTGACCAAAGTGTTGGAGCTTTAGCTTCAGCATCAGGTCCTTTCAATGAATATTCAGGGTTGGTTTCCTCTCTGTATGAGGAGTCTAGGGACTGATATAAGATGAAGGCTCAAAGCCAGGGGTCGGTGATAAGGAGCAAAAGTATTAGGGCCTCATATTCTTCCATTTGCAATGTTTCAAAAACAGTCATTGGCTGGCCTCTGGTAGCCTCTGACAGTCTGGTATCCTGGTAGTTTGATCCATTGTCTTTTGTTTATTGTACTGTGGCCTTCTTTCTGATTTGTAAAAAGAGAAAAGGGGTGGTCTGTGAAGAGAGTGCTGCAAAGGTGAACAACAGCTACAGGTTGTAATTAGCACAGAGTCAAAGGAGAATAGGTGCAAAATGGCTTAAGGGGCAGAACAGACACTTAGTTACAGACAGGCAGAGTCAGGGGGCAGAAAAGCAAACTTAGTTACAGACTACCGATTAGGAACAGTTAAAGTAAAAACTAGGAATGTTTAGGTCTGCTCACTGTTCTCAAGAAAGGGAAAGAAAAACTCATTCCTCTTTTTTCCTTTTCACTGCAACAGTCTCAGTAGTGGTTTAACATTGACATAAAAGCCACTGATATAGGGCAGGAATACACAGAAGAACTATACAAAAAAGATCTTCATGACCAAGATAATCACGATAGTGTGATCACTGACCTAGAGCCAGACATCCTGGAATGTGAAGTCAAGTGGGCCTTAGAAAGCATCACTATGAACAAAGCTAGTGGAGGTGATGGAATTCCAGTTGAGCTATTTCAAATCTTGAAAGATGATGCTGTGAAAGTGCTGCACTCAATATGCCAGCCAATTTGGAAAACTCAGCAGTGGCCACAGGACTGGAAAAGGTCAGTTTTCATTCCAATCCCAAAGAAAGGCAATGCCAAAGAATGCTCAAACTACCACACAATTGCACTCATCTCACACGCTAGTAAAGTAATGCTCAAAATTCTCCAAGCCAGGCTTCAGCAATACGTGAACTGTGAGCTTCCTGATGTTCAAGCTGGTTTTAGAAAAGGCAGAGGAACCAGAGATCAAATTGCCAACATCTGCTGGATTATGGAAAAAGCAAGAGAGTTCCAGAGAAACTTCTATTTCTGCTTTATTGACTATGCCAAAGCCTTTGACTGTGTGGATCACAAGAAACTGTGGAAAATTCTGAAAGAGACAGGAATACCAGACCACCTGACCTGCCTCTTGAGAAACCTATATGCAGGCCAGGAAGCAACAGTTAGAACTGGACATGGAACAGACTGGTTCCAAATAGGAAAAGGAGTACGTCAAGGCTGTGTATTGTCACCCTGCTTATTTAACTTCTATGCAGAGTACATCATGAGAAACGCTGGGCTGGAAGAAGCACAAGCTGGAATCAAGATTGCCGGGAGAAATATCAATCACCTCAGATATGCAGATGACACCACCCTATGGCAGAAAGTGAAGAGGAACTAAAAAGCCTCTTGATGAAAGTAAAAGAGGAGAGTGAAAAAGTTGGCTTAAAGCTCAACATTCAGAAAACGAAGATCATGGCATCTGGTCCCATCACTTCATAGGAAATAGATGGGGAAACAGTGGAAACAGTGTCAGACTTTATTTTTCTGGGCTCCAAAATCACTGCAGATGGTGACTGCAGCCATGAAATTAGAAGACGCTTACTCCTTGGAAGAAAAGTTATGACCAACCTAGATAGCATATTGAAAAGCAGAGATGTTACTTTGCCAACAAAGGTTCGTCTAGTCAAGGCTATGGTTTTTCCTGTGGTCATGTATGGATGTGAGAGTTGGACTGTGAAGAAAGCTGAGCACTGAAGAATTGATGCTTTTGAACTGTGGTGTTGGAGAAGACTCTTGAGAGTCCCTTGGACTGCAAGGAGATCCCACCAGTCCATTCTGAAGGAGATCAGCCCTGTGTGTTCTTTGGAGGGAATGATGCTAAAGCTGAAACTCCAGTACTTTGGCCACCTCATGTGAAGAGTTGACTCATTGGAAAAGACTCTGAGGCTGGGAGGGATTGGGGGCAGGAGGAGAAGGGGATGACAGAGGATGAGATGGCTGGATGGCATCACTGACTCGATGGACGTGAGTCTGAGTGAACTCCGGGAGCTGGTGATGGACAGGGAGGCCTGGCGTGCTGCGATTCATGGGGTCGCAAAGAGTTGGACACGACTGAACGACTGAACTGAACTGCACTGAACTGAACCCCATTCTGTGAAGTGGTATGAAGAGGAATTGTTGTATTATGTCAGAGGTTCCAGTTTTTCTTTTTTTTTGAGGGTCCAATTTTGAAAAAGAAATGGTTTGGTGAAAGCCCCCAGTGGTGATAGTATCTTCTTCCAGTCTTGCTCTGGACTGAAATGCATTTGTGGCATTATCACAATCTTTATTTTCTAAGGGATGGCTGCTTTCTTTTTTTTTAACTTGAAAATAGTGTGATGCTTGGATAGTGTTGTCAGCCTTCAACTGTTGGTGCTTTTTTGTTGTTCAGTAGCTGAGTTATGTCTCTTTTCAACCCTATGGACTGCAGCACACCAGGCTTCCCTGTCCTTCATCTCCTGGAGATTGCTCAAACTCATGTCCATTGAGTTGGTGATGCCATCCAACCATCTCATCCTCTGTCATCCCCTTCTCCTCCTGCCATCCATCTTTCCCAGCATCAGGGCGTTTTCCGATGAGTCAGTTTTTGAATCAGGTGGCCAAAGTATTGGAGCTTCAGCCTCAGCATCAGTCCTGAGAATGAATATTCGTGGTTGATTTCCTTTAGGATTGACTGGTTGATCTCCCTGCTGTCCAAGGGGACTCAAGAGTCTTCTCCAGCACCACAGTTTGAAAGCATCAATTCTTCACCAGTCAGACTTCTTTATGGTCAGACTTCTTTATGGTCAGACTCTGATGTCATCCATCCTCTATGGTCCATCCTGTATGGTCATCCATGACTACTGAAAAAACCATAGCTTTGAATATAGGGCTCTTTGTCTGCAAAGTAATATTTCTGCTTTTTGAGAGCTGCCCAAATAGAGCAATAGGAGAGAGCTGAGTTACTCGAATTGGGTTGCCTTTGAAGACCAGGTACTGCTGGTCTTTTCTCACCACTGTTGTACTGTCCTAGACTGGACACACTCCAGGGTTTTTTTTTTTTAAACCAAATCCTGGGGAGCAGGCAATACTGTCCTCTTCCTCCTGAAAGTGGAGACTGGTTTCGGGGAAATGGACACAGGAGGACCTGCCTTCACTTTTCACAAGGTTGTTGCTGCATCCAGTTCTAAACTTTTAGTGGATAGAGGTAGCCAGGGTGCAGCCTTGGCTGGTCTGGCTTCAGGGTAAGGCTATGGAGAAGAAGCAGGCTCCAAGCCTGTGTTTTGGTAAGCTTAGCCACCTTTCCATGAAAATAATTCACTGTCTCTATTGAACAGTCACATCTCACATGTCTTCTTTAACCAGAAATTTGTAGAACCACAGCTCCTCCATTCATTTGGATTGGAAATTAGTTCTCAGACTCCAGCCAGGCAGAAGAGACAGCTAATCATCTTTTGCTTTATCTACTACACATAAATGGGATTAGGATCCTTTTACTGCAAAAGCGTCATCTTCACCTACATGTGGGTTTGTGCGCAGTCGCTTCAGTCCTGTCTGACTCTCTGCGACCCCATGGATTGTAGCCTGCCAGGCTCCTCTGTCCACGGGATTCTCCAGGCAAGAATACTGGAGTGGGTTGCCATGCGAGGATGGAACCCTGCGTCTCTTGTCTCCTGCATTGTCAGGCGGGTTCTTTACCACCAGCGCCACCTGGGACGCCCTTTTTTATAGGTTGAATGTAACCATGGCCTTTTACGATACTACTTATTTTTCAGGTATGCAGTTTTGTAAATTACTTAGATTTATGGACTTCCCTGGTGGCTTATTCGGTAAATCGTCTGCCTACAGTGTGGAAGACCTGGGTTCGATCTCTGGATCAGGAAGATCCTCTGGAGAAGGAAATGGCAACTCACTTCAGTACTCTTGCCTGGAAAATCCCATGGACGGAGGAGCGTAGTAGGCTACAGTCCATGGGGTCGCAAAGAGTCGGACATGACTGAGCGACTTCACTTCATTTAGTTTTGAAATGTAAAGACTACTTACTGAACTCTACTTGCAAAACGTTTTTACGTTTCCTTGCTACTGTAATGACGGTCACTATTTACGGGACTGTGTCTTTAAAAATACAGTTGCTTAGGAATAAAGCTGAGTCAATTTAAAGAAAGTATTAATTACATAATAACACAGGTAGTTTGCTGATAAAACAAAACTAAAGTCACGGTGGAGGCCGAATTTGGAAAATAGGTTCCGCAGAGATGAAGGAACCGGAGGAAGAGGGCTACGGAAGCCAGGAATGTCAAGAAATTAGAAGAAAAGATGGCCCCGCCTCCCGAAGCGCGGCTCAGTGCGCAGGCGCGGCGGCGCCCCTCTGCGGGTCGCAGTTCTCAATGCGCACGCGCGGCCGTCGGCGTGGTCCCCATGGAGCTGCTTTAGCTGACCCGGCGACGCCGCTAGCTTCCGAGATGAGCGCTGCCGAGGCCGACCGCTGGGCGTGGCTGCTGGTGCTCAGCTTCGTGTTTGGGTGCAATGTGCTCAGGATCCTCCTCCCGTCCTTCTCCTTTTTCGTAAGTGGCTACCTGGCCCTCCAGGGACCGATGGGGTCGCAGCTTTGGTCCTCGGCCAACCTGCGGTAGACATAGGGGTCTCCAGCTGGCCGCCTGAGGGCCGGATTCGGCCTGCTGAGGCGTCTCGGTTGGGCTGTTCTGTGTTCTAAGATGTTTTTGAGTGTGCTAGCGTTTGGGTACAAAGCTTTACCCCTAAATCTGGATTTCTGGATTCTCGGTGAGAAAAAACAAAACATAATAACCTGCCCACACTTGGCCACATTTTCACGTGGCAGCAGTCTTAAGCCTGGAGTGCCCAGTGCCTTTCTGCCGGCCTCCCCCCTCATTTCTGTTATCCTCTGGCCCCTGGGGGCGGAGAGCAGCCTTCGGGTGCTGAGGGCCAGGGCTCGGCAGCCGGGGCTCCGGGAGATCCCGCCTTGTGTGTAGTGTCTATTGTGCCAGGTCCCAAGGGATGGGTCTCAGGGTGCGGGGGCTCCCATTCGTGGGGCGGGAGGGGTTGGAGACAGCATAGACAGAGAATCTCAGTGCTCTTCGTGTTGTTTCCTGTACCCAGAGGAGCCACGGCCACCTCGGAGCACTTTGCGGGGCGTTTTGCCCATCATGAGTACAGTTCCTCGTGTTCAGTCGCCAGGACTGCTGTCACTGTCATCCCATCTTCCTACACCTCCAGGAGGAGGTGTCTGGCCCAGAGTCTAGTAGTTGTACTAAGTCATCCAGCTGGTGACTGATGGCTGGAGATTTGATCTTTGGTTTGTGATCCTCCAAGGTCTGCCCTTCTGGAGCGTGAATATGGATGGGGTTGGGTGGCACATTTGATGGGAGATGTGTTTGGGAGACGTAGGGAGCTGTTCCCCGGGGAAGGGCGCCCTCTGTATGCCCACAGTAGTTCTGAGGAACTGTCTGACTCAGACCCAGACTTCAAAGGTGGGGAGCACCACACTGTAGCAGGATCCGGGGAACTCAGTACTGCTATTCTCTCCAGATATAAATCTGCGGCGGCGGTGATGGTCGGGTGTTTAAAGATAGAGAAGATTTCTACTTCTTTTTCTTTTACTCTACCCTGGAAGAGACCCTGATGCTGGGAAAGATTGAGGGCTGGAGGAGAAGGGGGCGACAGAGGATGAGATGGTTGGATGGCATCACCGATTCGATGGACATGAGTTTGAGCAAGCTCCAAGAGATAGTGAAGGACAGGGAAGCCTGGCATGCTGCAGTCCTTGGGGTCAGAAAGAATTGGTCACGACTGAGCGACTGAACAACAACTGGTATCCACCGAGTGCCTGTTTTATGTAAAACTCTATTCTAGGACCTTACCACCCAAGTGTGTGCTAGTCTTTTGTGACCCCATGGACTATAGCCCACCAAGCTCCTCTGTCTATGGGATTCTCCAGGCAAGAATACTGGAGTGGTGGTAGCCATTTCCTCCTCCAGGGAATCTTCCTGACCCAGGGAACGAACCCGAATCTCTTATGTCGCCTGCTTTGGCGGGTGGGTTCTTTACCACTACCACCACCTTGCCCTGAGGCATGGGGAATTCTGTCTTAATCCCATCCCCCATTCAGAATTTTTCCTGATGCTGCCTTGTCTTTAAGATGGTGTCCCAAGTACTTAGCATTGCATAAAATACCCTTGAAGAGCAGGCCCTTGCCCACTTTTCTTTTCTTTTATTTTTTTTAAAATTGTGGTAAAATATACACAGCATGAAATTGACCACATTAACTATTTTTAGGTACATAGTTCAGTGGCATTGAGTCTATTCACATCGTCGTGCAGCTGTCACCACCATCCATCTCCAGAACATCTGCAGCTTCCAAACAGAGACTGTCTCCCCACTGAACAGGGGGAGTTAGCCCCATGCTGCTTTCCCCAGCGCCTGGCAACCACCAGTTTACTCTCTTGTCTCTCTGAATTTGACTCTTCTAGGCACCTCGTATAAGTGAAATCATATTTTTCTGTCTTATATTTCATGTCCTTTTCTCTCTGGCTTATTTCTTCACTTAGCATAATGTCTTTAGGGTTCATCCCTATTGTAGCCTGTGTTAGGATTTCCTTCTTTTTTAAGGCCAAATAATATTCCATTGTATTTGGAGTAGGAAATGGCAACCCACTTCAGTATCCCTTCATGGAAAGTTCCATGGACAGAGAAGCCTGGTAGGCTATAGTCCATGGGGTCGAAAAGAGTTGGACACGACAGAGCGACCGAGTATGCACTTACGTATATACTGCATTTTGATTTTTACTCATCTTTTGATGGACATTGGGGTTGTTTCCACCTTTTGGCTATTGTGAGTAATGCTGGAACGTTGGTATTATAAGTGTTTGTTTGAATCTGCTTTCACTTCTCTTGGGTAAATATCCAGAAGTAGAATTGCTGGATCATACAGTAATTCTATTTTTATTTTTTTTGAGAAACTGCCATACTGTTTTCCATAGCAGCCACATCATTTAAATTCTCATCATTTCAATTTCTCCACATTCTCTTGTTATTTTTAGGTTATTATTTTTTTCTTTTTGGATAATAGCCATCCTAATGGATGCTGAGTGGCTTATCTTCATTTTCCTAATGATCAGTGATGTTGAATACCATCTCATGTGTTTATTGGCTATCAGTATATGGAAAATGTCTATTCTGATCTGTGGCCTTTTTTCAGGCCATGCCACATGGCTTGTGGGATTTTGGTTCCCTGACTAGGGACTGAACCTGGACCCTCAGCCCTCTCAGTTAGAGGTAGTGAGTTAGATGGTCTAACTGCTGGACCATCAGAATTCCCTGTGGGCCATTTTTCCATGGGGCTTCAGGAGCTGTCCCTGAGAGAAGGGTGCCCTCTGCCGGTGCACCTCCAGAGTAAGGGGCTGTGTTTTCATAGTTGAGTCAGACAGGGCTTCCCTCCTAGTTCAGTTAGTAAAGACTCTGCCTGCGGTGCAGGAGTCCCAGGTTCAATCCCTGGGTCAGGAAGATCCCCTGGAGAAGGAAATGGCTACCCAGTCCAGTATTCTTGCCTGGAAAATCCCATGGACAGAGGAGCCTGGTGGGGTCCTACAGTCCATGGGGTTGCGAAGAGTCAGGCATGACTGAGTGACTAACACTTCAGTTCTTCACTCAGACGGTAAAGAATCTGCCTGCAAAGCAGGAGTCTTGGGTTTGATCCTTGGGTCAGGAAGAGCCCCTGGAGAAAGAAATGGCTACCCACTCCGGTATTCTTGCCTGGAGAATTACATGGACAGAGGAGCCTGGTGAGCTACAGTCCATGGGGTCACAAAGAGTTGGACACAACTGAGAGACTAACACACTAGAAGTTTTTTATATAGTCTGGATATTAACTCCTTATTAAATATATGACTTGCAGGTTTTTCTCTCATTTTGTGTGTTGCCTGGCACACCTACAGAATCACCTAGATTCTCCCGACGTACCCCCATCTCTCTCCGCTTCATGTTGGCTGCTGCTGCTTAGTCACTTCAGTTGTGTTTGACTCTGTGCAACCCTATGGACTGTAGCCTGCTAGGCTCCTCTGTCCATGGGATTCTCCAGGCAAGAATACTGGAGAGGATTGCCATGCCCTCCTCCAGGGGATCTTCCCCACCCAGGGATCAAACCTCATCTTAGAACCACATACAGAACTAATCTCAGTTGTTCAAAGAGGCTGTTGGTTTTGTATTCCTTAGTGAATTGTTCCTGGGCTTCCCAGGTGGCTCAGTGGTAAGGAATCCACCTGCAATGCAGGAGATGTGAGTCATTTTTTAAAATTAATTTATTTTTTAATTGAAGGATAATTGCTTTACAGAATTTTGTTGTTTTCTGTCAAACCTCAACATGAATCAGTCATAGGTATATGTATATATCCCCTCCCTTTTGAACCTCCCTTCCATCTCCCTTCCCATCCCACCCCTCTAAGTTGATACAAAGCCCCTGTTTGAGTTTTCTGAGATAAAACAGCAAATTCCCATTGACTATTTTACATATGATAATGTAAGTTTCCATGTTACTCTCTCCATACATCTCACCCTCTCCTCCCCTCTCCCCATGTCCATAAGTCTGTTCTCTATATCTGTTTCTTCATTGCTGTCCTGCAAATAAATTCTTCAGTACCATTTTTCTAGATTCTATATATTCATTAGTATACAATGTTTCTCTTTCTCTTTCTGACTTACTTCACTCCGTATAATCCACCTCATTAGAACTGACTCAAATGCTTTCCTTTTTATGTCTGAGTAATAGTCCATGGTGTGTATGTACCACAACTTCTTTATCCATTCATCTGTCAATGGACATCTAGGTGGCTTCTATGTTCTAGCTATTGTAAATAGTGCTGCAATGAACAATGGGATACATGTATCTCCTTCAGTTTTGGTTTCCTCAGGGTATATGCCTAGGAGTGGGATTGCTGGGTCATATGGTGGTTTTATTCCTAGTTTTTAAAGGAATCTCCGTACAGTCTTCCATCGTGGCTGTATCAATTTACATTCCCACCAACAGTGCAAGAGTGCTCCCTTCTCTCCACACCCTCTCCAGCATTTATTGTTTGTAGACTTTTTGATGATGGCCATTCTGACCCGTGTGAGGTGATATCTCATTGTAGTTTTGACTTAGATCTCTCTAATAATGAGCGTTGTTGAGCATCTTTTCATGTGTTTGTTAGCCATCTGTATGTCGTCTTTGGAGAAATGTCTGTTTAGGTCTTTCCCCCAGTTTTTGATTGGGTTTGTCTTTCAGGAGATGTGAGTTTAATCCCTGAATCAGGAAGGTCCCCTGGAGATGGAAATGGCAACCCACTCCAGTGTTCTTGCCTGGGAAATCCCATAGATAGAGAAGCCTGGCGGGCTACAGTCCATGAGGTTGAAAAAGAGTAGGACACAACTTAGCGACTAAACAAACACAAAAATAACAGCTATAAATAAGACCTATCATCATCTCCAGCTCCTTCCCCAAGCTTATAGGAAACCTAAGCCCTGTAGCTTCCACATTCTCATAAGAAATTATTGCTGCAGTCTGCACATGCGTGAGGCTTGTGCCTTATTAGATGGCTGTTTGTCATTCAGGTGAAAGATACTGGGTTTGTCCTTGGACCCGGGTCATCCCTTTTGCTGCATCCTACTGCTGTATAGGCTGTCTAATCTCAAGCCAGTTGTTGTCGTTCAGTCGCTAAGTTGTGTCTGACTGTTTTCAGCCCCATGAACTGCAGCACACCAGGCTTCTCTGTCCTTCACCATCTCCTGGAGTTGGCTCAAACTCATGTCCATTGAGTTGATGATGTCATCCAACCATCTCATCCTGTGTTGCTTCCTTCCCCTGCCCTCAGTCTCATCAGTCTTTTCCAGTGAGTTGGCTCTTCGCATCAGGTGCCCAAAGTATTGGAGCTTCAGCGTCAGCATCAGTCCTTCCAATGAATATTCAAAGTTGATTTCCTTTAGGATTGCAGTCCAAGGGACTCTCAAGAGTCTTCTCCAACACCACAGTTCAAAAGCATCAATTCTTTGGCGTTCGGCCTTCTTTATGGTCCAGCTCTCACATCCATACATGACTACTGGAAAAGCCATAGCTTGACTATAAGGACCTTTGTTGGCAAACTGATGTCTCTACTTTTTAATGTGCTTGTCTGGGTTTGTCATAGCTTTCCTTCCAAGGGGCAAGCGTCTTAATTTCATGGCTGCAGTCACCATCTGCAGTGATTTTGGAGCCCAAGAAAATGAAATCTGTCACTGCTTCCTCTTTTCCCCCTTGTTTGTCCTAAAGTGGTGAATCAGTAGGGTATCCGCCACAACAATCAAGATAAAGAATATCTCTGTGACCTCTGAAAGTCCTTTTCCCCACCCAGCAGTTTCTTGGTTTACAAAGTTTAAGCAGCATCTATGAACTCCTTCCTCTTAAGATGATTCTGTGGTTTTTAGAGCTAGTTGGGCACATTCCTGTGTTCTTCTCTAGGGTGGATCTGGCCGGAGTGTATGTCCTTTAGTTAGAGTGTAGGGCAGTGGTCAGTCCAGGGCAGAGTGGACAAGACGAGCAGAGCGGAGCTCTGGCTGCAGGCTCAAGGCCTGCAGGAGGCTTCGCAGTGGTAAACACGGTGTGCTGCGGCGCAGGCGCCCTCTGGCGACCGAAGGGCCTCATTGCTCGGGTGCCGGAAAGCGGCCCTGGTGGGGCGTTGAGGGGAGGGGCGCGTCTGCGCACCTGGAACTGAAGAGTCACCACACTGTGTGCCGGGCAGCGGGCATCGGGGCTAGAGGAACAGACTCAGTTATTGTGCACCTGCTATGTACCAGTACACTGAAATATGTTTATATGTTTTAAAATTTGAAACAAACACAGATGTGCAGAAAAGTTCAGTAGAAAGAACTGGTTTTGTTTCCTGAGCCATTTGAAAGTAAGTTGTGACCCTGAACACCCTCTTTCTCTTTCCATGAGGCTTCAGCGTATAAACAGCGGCCTCGTCCACAGTCCAAACGTTAGGTACTATCCTCCTGTCCCATTCAGGGTTCTCTGTCCTGACGAGGTCCTTCCGAGCAGAAGGACCTTAGTCAGCGTCGTCTGTAGCGCATACTTGTCAGGCCTCTCTAGTCTGGAAGGAGTCTTGGTCCTTCCCTGACTTGTGTGGCTGACGTTCCCGAGGCTCGCAGGGCAGTGGTGTTGCACGATGGCAATCTGCGGACGTCTCTGTCCGATGTTGGCGGGTTTGTCACATGAAGGATGCTGTGTTTCATTACATCTCATCAGGTGCTGTGGGCATGGATTTGGGGATGTACACGCATCACTCCAGGCCAATCCCGAGGGATTCTTAGTGCCCTACAAGGTTGCCCGTGGACCTCTGTGTGCCCCTGTGAGAGTGGTCACCTCTCTCTCCCCTTACTCTCCCAGGACCCTCACTCGTCCTCGTCGGTTTGGCACCACCTGGCAGCCACTGCCATCTGGAGTCTGGGCCACTGGCGTTCCTGGCAGGTGTGTGTGTGTGTGTGTGTGTTGTGGGGTGGTGCCTGGGAAGGGCGTCAGGGGTGGCGAGAGTGGGTCCCCTCCACTATCTGGGCACTAGGAACACCTTGGGGAGGGCGCCTGGGCCAGCTGCTTCCCATGGGGGCCCTGGCTGTGCAGGCATATCCTTTGCAAACATTTATGTCTGTTATTTCCTCTGTGTGTCTGGAAAGTCATGTGTCTCCAATTTTAATCTACCCCTGCAGGACTCATTCTAGTTCTCCACGGATTTTTATTTCTCACTCCCTTTTCTAACGATGAGAACGCTGCTACCATAATCCTTAGTAGGTTTACTTGACTAGCTCAGTGCTTTGTAAATGGTCCTCCGTCTCCAGCACCGCCCCATCTCTCTCTGGGGCTCTGACACCATGATAGGCTGGGTTCCTTCTTCCTGTTGTGTATGCTTATGTATGCCCCCCTCACCTGCTGGGGCTCTGACTCTCATGCCAGGCAGCTCCTCTGTAGGAGCGCTGTCTTCACCAGCCACCACTTCATCCCTGACACCCAGCACCCACTCCTGCTCTGCCCTAATTGAGGACAGAATTGAATTCTTAAGGGCGGGAAGAGGATGTGGGATCCTTGCCACCTGAGTGCAGCTCTGGGGGTGGAATCAGTGTTCACTCTATAATCACAGTTTTACAGTAAAAATGAAGGCTACGTACATTTGTGCTATAGCAGCTGAAGGAAAGGCATAGTTGACAGGGGACTCGCCTGCAAGGAGTCTTTATCTGTGTGGTGATTGTGGGCAGCATGCCCAGCACGTGCAGCGAAGCCAGGCTTTGGAGGTAAAGGGCAGCTCACCCAGGGGCAGGAGGCAGCAAGCTGATGGATGGAGGAGGTGGGGGACAAGACCCTGACCCCGCTGTTTCCTCCCCCAGATGTCCCGGGTGCTGCAGAAGGACGCAGAGCAGGAGTCCCAGATGCGAGCCGAGATCCAGGGCATGAAGCAGGAGCTCTCCACTGTCAACATGATGGACGAGTTCGCCAGATATGCCAGGCTGGAGAGGAAGATCAACAAGATGACGGATAAACTCAAAACTCATGGTACTGTGCTCAGCTGTAAGAAAGCTTTGTAAGAGCTAATTCACAGAGAAGCCTTTATATGAAGCTGGCATAGCATACACCCTTTGAGCTTCAATGTTCTGATGTTGATGGAGAGTTTTAAGTTGTCTGGAAGAGACCTGACAATACTTCTTACTTTCTCCTTAGTGTGCTGGTGAACCTTTGCTTTCTAAACACAGACACCTGGGAATTCCCTGGTGGTCCAGTGGTTAGGACTCTGCACTTTCAGTGCTGGGGGCCCAGGTTCCATCCCTGGTCCAGAAACTAAGATCACGCAAGCCTTGAGGTGTGGCCAAAAAAAATTTTTTTTTAACTGAAAAACAAAACAAAAAAACCCACACAGAAAGCTTTAACATCCTCTTAGATTTCTTCATTCTCTGTAGGCTGATATTCTCAAATTCAACACTTTTCTGAGAGAAGCCCAGGAAAATCTTACAGTGAATTTTCAAGGGCTTTTGTGAACACTCTCTAAAAATTGCCCAGGAGTCTCCTTATCTGAGTGTTGACTTCAGGGTGGGGATTAGGTCTTACTCAGCCACTGTTCCTAACTCTCTCATGGGATGGAGAGGAGGTCAGCCTGTGTGCCAAGAGTGTGCGTGGCTCATAAAACACACCGAGGGAGCTTCCCCAGGCCTGAGACAGACTAGACTGTGGATTAGTGTTCTTTGTGGGCTGGGAAGTCTGGAAAGAAAGTGTAGTTCTGTTGGTTAAGTGCGTTGTAAAATGAATCTCTGATTTAGATGAATAGTTTTAAGAGTTTTTAAAATTAAAGCTTCAGGTCTCATAATCTGTGATTGTATTTTAAATAATGGCATAGTGAGTGATTTTTAAGAAATTCCATTTTATATTTTCTAAGCATGGTGAGCAAATGTTGTATACATAGTTAGAAAATATTTAATGAGAGGAAAAAACATTTCTGTGTTCTTGAATATTTTCTTCATTTTTTTTTTTTTTTTAGGACTGATAGCATTTGTTTTTCCTTTCAGTGAAAGCACGGACAGCTCAATTGGCCAAGATAAAATGGGTTATAAGTGTTGCCTTCTACATATTGCAAGTAAGTGTCCCGTTGTGTCACCTGAGGCCATTGAAGTCCTCCAAAACCGAGTGACCCAGAATCCAGGCCTGGGAATTCAGGCTTTCCCACTTCCAGCTGCCGGCTGCTCCTGCTGGTGTGTGACTCTGAACACTGGCCTTTCTTCCTCTTAGTCTCTTTTAGCTTTTCTCTTTGTTGTTGTTCAGTCACTAAGTTGTGTCTGACTCTTTGCAACCCCATGACTGCAGCATGCCAGGCTTCACTGTCCTTTACTATGTTCCAGAGTTTGCTCAGACTCATGTCCATTGAGTCAGTGATGCCATCCACCCGTCTTATCCTCTTCCGTTCTCCTCCTGCCTTCAGTCTTTTCCAGCACCAGGGTCTTTTCCAGTGAGTCAGGTCTTCACATCAGGTGACCCAGGTATTGGAGTTTCAGCTTTAGCCTCAGTCCTTCTGGTGAATATTCAGGGTTGTTTTCCTTTAACGCTGACTGGTGGTTTGATCTTGCTATCCAAGGACTCTCAAGAGTCTTCTCCAGCACTACAATTACAAAACATCAGTTCTTCAGCCCTGTACCTTCTTTATGGTCCAGCTTTCACATCTGTACCTGACTGCTGGGAAACCATAGCTTTCATTATACAGACCTTTGTCAGCAAAGTGATGCCTCTGCTTTTTAGTATGTTGTCTAGGTTTGTCTTAGCTTTTCTTTTTTTTTTAGCAAGCATCTTTTAATTTCATGGCTGCAGTCACCGTCCACAGTGATTTTAGAGCCCAAGAAAATAAAATCTGTCACTCTTTCCACTTTTTCTGCATGTATTTGCCATGAAGTGATGAGACAAGATGCCATGATCTTAGTTTTTTGAATGTTGAGTTTCAAGCTAGCTTTTTCACTCTCCTCTTTTATCCTCATCAAGAAGCTCTTTAGTTCCTCTTTGCTTTCTGCCATTAGAGTGGTGTCATCTGCATATCTGAGGTTGTTGATATTTCTCCTGGCTACCCCCTCCAGTATTCTTGTCCGGAGAATTCCATGGACAGGGGAGCCTGGAGGGCTACAGGTCATGGTATCTGTAGTCAGACGTGACCGAGCTTTTCTCTTTAAGAATTGTTAAATGTTGGAATTTTTTTAGCACCTGAGGTTCTCTGGAGTTCTTCCATGTTGCAGTTTTGGGAGCCGGGGGGTCAAGTCAGAGAGCATATTATTATTTTTTCATCTTCCTATTTGCTTTTATTTATTTTTTTGTTGGCGGATAATTACTTTACAATGTTGTGGTGGTCTCTGCCATACATCTGCAAATCAGTCATAATTATATACACATATCTTCTTCCTTTGGAGCCTGCCTTCTGCCTCCATTCCGCCCTTTAAGTCATCACAGTGCCTCGCTGGGCTCCCTGTGCTGCACAGCACCTTCTCACTGGCTATCTGTTTTACACATGATGGTCTATGCGTGTCAGTGCTGCTCTCTCTTTTCCACCCTCTTCTTCCCCTGCTGTGTCCACCAGTCCTTTCTCTGAATCTTTTTTTTCTTCTCTGTGATAGGTTCATCAGTACTGTTTTTCTAGATTCTACATACATGCGTTAATATTTGATATTTATTTATTTTTCTCTTTCTGACTTACTTTGTATAACAGGTTCTGGGTTCATCCACCTCACTACAACTGACTCAACTTCGTTCCTTTTTATGGCTGAATAATATTTCATGGTGTGTATGTACCACAGCTTCTTCATCCATTCATCTGTTGATCGACATCTAAGTTGCTTCCATGTCCTGGCTATTGTAAATAGTACTGCAGTGAACATTGGAGTGTGTGTGTGTTTGAACTGTGGTTTCTCCAGGTATATGCCCAGCAGTGGGATTGCTGAGTCACAGGGTGGTTTTATTCCTAGTCTCCATACTGTTCTCCATAGTGGCTATACCAGTTTACATTTGCACCAACAGTGCAGTAGAGTTCCTTTTTCTCTACGTCCTCTCCAGCATTTATTGTCTGTTGCTTCTGTTGTTTAGTCGCCAAGTCGTGTTTAGTGCCAAGTCTTTTGAGACCCCCTGACTGGAGCCCACCAGACTCCTCTGTCCGTGGAATTTTCCAGGCAAGAACACTGGAGTGGGTAGCCATTTCCTTCTCCAGGGGATCTTCTGACTGAGGGATCAGACTTGCATCTCCTGCCTTGACTGGCAGATTCTTTACCATCTGAGCCACCCAGGGAAACCCTTTTGTTTGTAGTTGATATTTATTTAGACATTATATTTTCTAAGGTGGTCAGTGATGTGGCGGTCGCTTGTCCCCGTGTAGATGATGAGTAGCTGTCTCTCCGTCAGGGGACGCCTTATTCTCACCCACGTCCAGCACCACTGCTTCCCAACTTTCTCATCCGGTGGGTTTTTCCTTGTTTCATTTCTCGCCCCTGCTCCTCTCCTTCCACCCTGAGGTTGTGGATGGGTTGCACCGGAGGCTAGAAGCTGCTTTCAGTGATCTCCGAGTGTCAGTGCTGGGAGCCCTGCCCCCACAGTCCCGGTGGTCTGGGTGTGTGAGGACTTTGATCCTGGGGCAGTCACTTTGCTACAAGAGAGGTTTCACAGGGACAGGAGTTGCGAGAGCCGCGCTCTTAGGTCTGGTCACCTGGGTGGCATCTTCAAGACCATGAAGAGGACGGAAGACAGCTGACAGAACGCTGCTGGGAAAAGAGGAGCCGTTGAACATCACAGAGGGCTGCTGCTGCGCTTGGGTTGAGGATGGGAGGAGCAGCTAGTTTTCTCAAGGGTCCGAGAGACATCAGTTTTGTCACAAACGAGGTGTATTTAGCATAAGCTGGCTACTCAGAGGAGTTGCTTAATGGGAAGGGAACACTTACACTGTGGAGACCTTGGATAATGTATCAGCTAATTTAATCGTGTGTGTGGATGGTGAGAACTGGATTGGCTGGGAGTGAGGTCACTGATTGGGAGAGTTTCCTGTTTGTCTTCCTGTTTCCTTGTTTTCCGTGGTGGTGGGTTGTGTGACGGGCAGGGTGTCTCCGTTCACCAGCCGTATCTCCACAGGCCGCCCTGATGGTCTCGCTCATCTGGAAGTATTACTCTGTCCCTGTGGCTGTGGTGCCAAGCAAGTGGATAACTCCCCTGGACCGCCTGGTAGCATTTCCTACGAGAGTCGCAGGTGAGAGGGTTCTGGCAAGCGTGGTAGGGGAGTGTGGCTAAGGCTGATGTGGGGCGTGTGCAGTCAGATGACCTCCCCCTGCCGCCTGGGGTGAATAGTGCTTGTGTCCGCCCCTCCCACGAGGCTTGCAGCGAAGAAGCCAACACCAGGAGAATTTACTTAACTAGTCCCGCATGACCAAACTGTGAACTAGCAGAGCTATAATTCAGCCCAAGCCTGCCTCTGCAGTCCAAGGCCAATATCATGGTCTGATACCTGTTTTTTGAAACACCACTTCTAATTCCCAGATTCAGTGGCTCCTTTTGAATTCATACTATGCTTAGTCCCTCAGCAGCATTTCCTGCTGTTGGCCATTCTTTCACTTTTGAAAGGATTTTGTTCAGATGTTAAATCAGTCCATGTCCTGGGAATTCTCTGGCAGTCCAGTGATTAGGAATTTGTGCTTCCACTGCATGGGGCTCAGGTTCAATCCCTGGCTGGGAAACTAAGATCCTACATGCTGCCTGGCATGGCCAGAAAAAAGAAAAATTAGTGCATGTGTTTGTAGAATGAGTAGGAATATCAGAAAAATTTTTTTTAAAGACTTGGATATCCCTCTTAACAGTGTGGTGTATTTTTTCCGGTCTTCTTTGCTATATATTTTTATACAGTAAAAGTTATTTGGCACATATAATTTTTACCCTTCCTATTATTTAAGCCTTTTCCCACATTGGGCTTCCCTAGTGGCTCAGACAGTAAAGAATCTGCCTGCAATGCGGGAGACCTGGGTTTGATCCCTGGGTTGGGAAGATCTCCTGGAGAAGGGAATGGCCATCCACTCCAGTATTCTGGCCTGGAGAATTCCGTGGACTGTATAGTCCATGGGGTCACAAAGGGTTGGACACGACTGAGTGACATTCACTCTCCCATATCATTAAGTTTCTTCACATTAGCAGACTGAAATGCTGCTGGCTATGCTGAGAGGGCAGCTTACGGGGTTTCTTTATGAAGGACTTGGAGTAGCTGTTCTTCAGTTAGGTGTGTTATCATTTATTACTTTCCCTGCTAAAGGACGTTTGTTTCAGTCCCGGGTAGTTGCTGTGGAGTGGATGCTGTAGGACACGTGCTGCTTGGCCAGTCTCTGGCTGTGATTTGTGGTCACACTGGAGGTGAATTACTACATCAGCTTAGCCAACCCCCTTCCTTCCCCTCCTCTTCCCCCTTTCTGGGTTCAACCAGGAGGGCACGGCCGGTGGTTCTCAGTGGTTCTGAGCCGAGGAGCTAAGAGGCCACCCTTCCAGGCATCTTGTGGCCTGCCGTCCTGTCTCTCAGCATCAGTGGGGCAGGGAAAGCCCGGGGAAACATTGCTCCATGTTTGTAATGCTTTTGTGAGGAGGGAAAGACAAGTGGTCTGAGAGGGAGGTCCTACAGTCAGTTAATAATAATGTCAGTCAGTACGTAAATAATAAATAATACAGTCAGTCATAAATAATGATGCACAGCTCAGGCAGGAAAGAGAAATTCAAATCATTGTTTATTGTTCTGAGTAATTCCTGCAGGTCCGTGAATCGGTAGAAAGCATGATCAGTTTGAACCCACAGAACACAAACTTAGACCTAGCCCAGCATGACTCAGAGAGGACTGGCGTGCTCCGTTTGCCAGAAGTCAAAGGCAGCAGGGGCAGGAAATGTGGGCGGCATTCCTGCATGTTCTCATGTTGAATTTCTTTGTTTTTAGGTGGTGTTGGAATTACCTGTTGGATTTTAGTCTGTAACAAAGTCGTGGCTATTGTGCTTCACCCTTTCAGCTGAAAACGAAGATGAATTTGACTACAGCACTTTCAAGAACAAATTTTCACTTAGGAGGTTGCAAGTCTGACTTATCCTTTTTTTTTTTTAAAGAAACACAAGCCACAGATTAGTTGTTGTTGAACATGTCTGTTCTTGGACTTCATGTTGAGATTCTTAGAAGAATCACGATTTTCTATACTTGTCATGGGCCGTGAAGGTCAGTCTCACACATGTGCACTGGCCACCATGGCACCAGATTTGGGACGAGAAGTGTGTGACATTATGGGCTACATGTTGTTACTTGTGATCGGCACTCGTGACATGTTTTAAAGGTCATCTTGCCAACTGGAAAGTCAGACTTTTCTAGTAACATAAGTGCTTTAAAGAGTTGGAGCTATTTTTAATCCCGATTACCAAGTAGCTTAATTTTAATACCACTACTAGAATTTGAAAATCTGTGTTTTAATTTCATGCAGTAGTACTGGGAGAGTAACACTAATTGACAGTGCTCTTTTCTTCCTCTGTTTCAAGTCATTTGTTGGGCAAACCTTCAGATATTGTCTACGTATTTGAAGCGAATGTTTCATTGCTCTGTTTTATAAATGTATTCATGAACCCATAATGCATTGTTTTATGCTTAAACTGTGTGTTTTATAAAGTATTTCCAATGAAGGGTATTTTTTAAAGCATATAATTTTTATGCTCTGTAGAAAGGAAGAAAGTTAAAAAACAAGCTAGGACCCCTGATTAAATTACTTTGAGTGACTGCTTGTTTGCCCCATCAAGTACAATTCTGCTACGTATTTTTTAAATCACTTTTTTCTAATTAAAATTTTTGCAAGCGCTTGTGTGACTTCGTTCCTTATGGCCACTTTTTGCTACGACTGATCTGTGGTGGGAGCTTGCACCGATGACTAAGTGGAACTCAGCCCTGTAAAGCCAAATACTAGCGTGAGTTTTTGTTTTGTTTTTAAAGTATTTATTTGAATTGAGGTATAATTGTTTTACGATGTTGTGTTAGTTTCTGCTGTACAACAGCATGAGTCAGCTATATGTAGACATATATCCCCTCCTCCTTGAGCCTCCCTCTCACCCGTCTGTCGCAGCCGCCGTCTACGTCATCGCAGAGCACCGAGCTGAGCTCCCTGCGCTTCACAGCAGCTTCCCACTGGCTGTTTTACACGTGCTGGTGTGCGCGTCACTGCTGCTCTTGCAGTCTGTCCCACCCTCTCCTTCCCTGCTGTGTTCACCAGTCCACTGTCTGCACATGTGTCTCTGTTCTGCCCTGTGGAGAGGTTCACCGGTACCGTTTTTCTGGATTCTGTATATATGTGTTAATATGTGGTATTTGTTTTTCTCCTCCTGACTTCATGCTGTATGACAGACTCTAGGTCCATCTGCATCACTGCAGATGACCCAGTTTCTTCCCTTTTTATGGCTGAATACTCATTATATGTGTGTACCACACCTTCTCTATCGCATCCTCTGTCAATGGACTTCTAGGTTGCTTTCATGTAGCACGAATTTTAAAAAATCATGTGTGTATCCTTGTACTCCCTGATGCTGTGATAAGTAAGCTCATTATTATTTCTGCTGATCATGCTATGAAGCGACCAAGAACTGTGTTGCTTCAGTCAGGTATCACCAGAGTGGGTTTCGGGTTCATCTCAGACTCACTCAGCCCCAGGCTGCCCCAGCTCTGGGAGACGATGCAGAACGGGCAAGACAGCCGTGCTTATGGCCAACACCAGTGTCTACCATCCGGTCACCTCACGGTTTATTTCAGCCGCAGGGGATGAGCCCTGACCTCGTCCTCATCAGTGGAGGCAATTACAGCAGCACAAGGAAGCTGTGGGGTCTCGGGCCCCTGGGAAGCCGCATGCCCAGTGTGATTTTATGAGCTGCAGGCATAAATGGCGGGTGACACAGTCCACAGTTGGGTGGCCAGGTACCCACCCCCAGGCCCATCCTGGGATCACTAATCCATGAAAGTCTCCTGAGCTAGATCCTCATTTCTCTACTAAGGATATAGTCTTTCTGCACGCGTTTTGACAGATCTCATTGAGGCTAGAAGAAAAGGTTTATAATTCACAGCTGTTCCCTTTTTTCCACATACATTAATAATAGTTTGTGAAGATTAAATAGGGGGCATTTAAATGTCTCATGTTTCACATCCTTGTGGTTTTTGAAAAGTTTTTTTTTTAATAGTAAATGTGGGACTGAATTCAAAAGATATAAAAAGCTGTGATAAAAGTACATCTTCTAAGCTTCTGCTGTCGCGTCCTCGTTTCCGGAGTTGTCACTGCTACCAGTGTCTTCCGGTGGTATTTCATACCTTGATGAAAATTGATACATGTGCTTTTAAGATAACTTTTTAAAAGTAACACCTAAAAAACTCTCCACAAAAAGTTTTATTTATTTTTTAAAAATCCTAGCTGGAAAGTACAGAAAAGGAACTAGGAAGCGAAGTCTCCCGAGATTCCACAGAACTGGGACTGTGGTGTCATCGTTTGAGCGTTTCCTTTCTTTCTAAAATTTTATGGATAGCTTTAGGTTTTGTGCTCCTATTAAAAATTACTGGATGTGGTTTGTAGCTTCACATGAAAATAGACATCTGTTTGATTTAAAATACGTCTAAAGTGGGAATTCCCTGGAGATCCGGTGGTTAGGATTCTGTGCTTTCACTGCCAGGCCAGGGTTTGTTCCCTGGTGGGCGAACAAAGATCCCACAAGCTGCAGGCCGCAGCCAAAAAAAAAAAAATCTAAAGTTCTCTTCATACCGGTTTGGTTTGCTCTAAATTTATGATAAATCAAGCAGGGGAATCTTTTTATATACAAACCTATAATCATTTTAGTATGTGGTTAATACAGTCTGTTACTGGCACAGGAGGGTGGAATGCTACCTCGGCTAGTTTACTCTTCCCTGACATGGCCAGACTGTTTGGCCGCCCATGATTTTTCTTATACACAGGTCTGTGGGGGCAGTGTGTGTGTGTGTGTGTGTGTGTGCGCATGCAAGTATGTGTGATGCCTCTTCTGTCCAATCTATATTTTGTATGCTGAGTCACTTCAGTCATGTCCGACTCTTTTGCAACCCTATGGACTGTGGCCCGCCAGGCTCCTCTGTCCATGGGATTCTCCGGGCAAGAATACTGGAGAGGGTTGCCATGCTCTCCTCCAGGGGATCTTCTGAACCCCAGGATCGAACCCCCTGTCTCTTATGTCTCCTGTTTATATTTTATTGGACCTTTAAGATTATTTATGAAGCTTTTTCTGACCACTTTAGATGATAGTGATTTCTTTTTTCTTCCCCTCCTTGTCTGAACATCTGAAGTAGCGTCAGTATGACTAACCTGTCAACAAATTTTGTATTGACTTGTGATATCTGCTATTGTGTGTTTTTATTCCTAACGTTTGGTGGTGGCTTAGTCCATAAGTCCTGTCTGACTCTTTTGCGACCCCATGGACTGTAGCCTGCCAGGCTCCTCTGTCCGTGGGATTTTCCAGGCAAGAATACTGGAGTGAGTTGCCATTTCCTTCTCCAGGGGATGTTCCTAACCCAGGGATCGAATCCCAGTCTCCTGCATTGCAGGCAGATTCTTTACCATCTGAGCCAGTAGGGAAGTCTGATTCCTAATGTTTAGGTACTTCTTTTGTGATAAAGGGTTTTCCTTCTGTTGATGCTGTAAGTGCCTTTAGGGCCAGAGGCTGTTGCTTAGGCTTTTTTATACCCCTCCCAGCATGTTGTAAGTCAAAACCCAGGAATATTTAACTTAAAAAAAAAACTCCACCAAATAATGGTTTTCACCTAAGGCCCATGTACACCTTTTCAGGGAGTATTCACAGTTGAGCTGTTACCAATTAGCAGTTAGGGGAGCTTCCTTGGGTGCTGTTCTCTTACAAGTTCATGGTGGAGCCTTTTGGTGGTCTCACCAGATCCACAGCTCTGTGTGTTTGCACCCCAGGTGGATCCTGGGACACACGGCTCGTTTTCTGTCTGCGTTCACTGTTCTTTTCCTTTCGGGGGCGGGGGGTGTTGTGCGCACCATGCTGCTTGTTGGGTCTTAGCTTGTTGGGCCAGGGGTCAAACCTCTGCTCCCTGCAGTGGGAGTGCGGAGTCTTAGCCACTGGCCCTCCAGGGAAGTCCCAGGTTCACCATTGTTTGTGTGTCGGCTTTGCTGCCTGTGTGTTTGGAACGTAAAGTGTACGCATTCCTCTTTCAGTATGGAGAGCACCGACTCTTGCTGTTGAGTCCAACCTTAAGTTGAATGAACGCTGTGTATGCTGCTGATGCTTTAGAGGTTGCTTGTGCTTTTGGTGTCATTCCTAAGACTCCATTGCCAGATCTAAGTTCAAGGTTTATGCCTCTGTTTTCTTTTCAGAGTTTTATAGTTTTAGCTTTTACATTTAGGTCTTTGGTTCATTTTGAGTTAATTTTATATACAGAGTGAGGTAAGGATTCAGTTTTATTCTTTTACATGTGGGTATCGTGTTGTCCAGGCTTCCCTGATGGCTCAGTGGTAAAGAATCCACCTGCCAACATGGGAGACCTGGGTATGATCCAGGAAGATCCCCTGGAGGAGGAAACGGAAACCCACTTCAGTATATTTGCCTGGAAAATTCCCTGGACAGAGGAGCCAATAGTCTACAGTCCATGGGGCCACAAAGAGTTGGACACGACTCAGCAACTGAGAATGCACGCATGCAGCCTGTTGTGCAAGCGCCATTTGTTAAAGAGACTTAAATCAGTGGACTATAAATACATGGATTTGTTTTTTGGACTCAGTTCTATTCCATCCATCTACATATCATTCTCATACCAATTCCATGGTGTTTTGATTACTGTTGCTTGGTATTAAGTTTTGAAATTAGGAAGTGTGAAGCCTCCAATATTTTTCTTTTGAAAGATTTTTTTTGGCTGTTCTAGGTCCCTTGTGATTCCATCTGAATTTTAGAATCAGCTTTTCAGCTTCTTCAGTGATGCTAGCTGGGGTTGTGTTGCCATCTTGACATTATCTTTCAGTCCTTGTGCACTGAAAGGGTGTCTTTCCAGTTATTTTGATCTTTAATTTCCCTCAACAATGTTCTGTAGTTTTCAAATGATAGACATTGCATATCTTTTGTTAAATTTATGCATTAGTATTTTATTCTTTTAATGCCTATAAATGGAATTGTTTTAAAATTTCAGATTTTTTGTTTCAGGTATATAGAAATAGATTTTTGCATATTGATCATGTTTTATTGCTTCTCCCCTCACCTCCTTGGAGCAGTTCTCTCAGGGTTACTTGAGGTGCTGCCTCCTGGGCTTAAAGTCCTAAAAATTCTCAATAAATAAAACATAACTCTCAACTTTAAGGCTGTGAATATTTTTTTAAGTTCACACCCCATAACAACCAACTCTTTGGGACACCAGCTTGGTGTCCAACAAGTTAACTTAGTTCTGACAAACTTTACCTGGAGATGGTTTCAGATGCCACAGGTGAAGGTCTCAGTACCATAACACTCCTCCCCTTCCCCCACTTCAGATGCCAATCCCAAGTTAGGTTGTCATAGTGCTTCTGACCGACCAGTTGAATATCAGAGGTTCCCACAGCCCTCTCCTCAGCAATTGCAGTTTGATTAATTTGCTGGAGCTGCTCACAGAGTTCAGGAAAACCACGTACTTAACTGTTTTGCTGTTCAGTTGCTAAGTTATGTCTGACTCTTTGTGACCCCATGGACTGCAGCACACCAGGCTTCCCTGTCCTTCACCGTCTCCCAGAGTATGCTCAAACTCATGTCCATTGAGTCGGTGATGCCATCCAACCATCTCATCCTCTGTCGTCCCCTTCTCCTCCCACCTTCTATCTTTGCAGGGACCTTTCCAGTGAGTCAGCTCTTGGCATCAAGTGGCCAAAGTGTTGGAGCTTCAGCTTCAGCTTCAGCATCAGTCCTTCCAATGAGTATTCAGGGTTGATTTCCTTTAGGATTGACTGGTTGGATCTCCTTGCAGTCCAAGGGACTCTCAAGAGTCTTCTCCAGCACCACAGTTTGAAGGCATCAACTTTTCAGCACTCTGCCTTCTTTACGGTCCAGCTCTTACATCCATACATGACTACTGGAAAATCTATAGCTTTGACTATACAGACCTTTGTCTGCAAAATGATGTACATTTACTAGTTTTATTACCAGTTTTATTATAAAGGATGGGATAAAGAACCCCAATGAACATCAAGAGGAAGGAATTCGTAGTGCAGGGGCTTCGTGCCTTCTGTGGGCATGCCAGTCTCCCCAAATCTTCATGGGGTCACCAACCCAGAAGCTCCCCACCCCTGTACTGTTGGGATTTTACGGAGGCTTCATCATGTAGGCATGTAGGCATGATTGTCATTAACACCATTTCAGCCCCTCCCCACTCAAGACAGTGGAATGCATGGCTGACAGATCCAAACTTCCAACCATGGCTTGGTCTTCGTGGTGACCAGCCCCCACCCAGGAGCCATTCAGGAGCCACCCGGAGTCAATTCATAGAAAAAAGACCCTCCCATCACCCAGGAAATGGCAAGGGCTTCTGGAGCTCAGTGCCAGGAGCTGGAGGCAAGGACCAAATACCAGAACAAAAGATGCCCTTGGTGATCTCATTACTGGAATCGCCAGTGTTTCAGGAGCCTTGTGCCCAGAACCAGGGGCAGAGACCATGACATGTTCTCTGTTTTATCTCACGATTACCTTTTGTTTTTCACATCTGTCTCTCCCATATGTTTTGAAGTTGATTTTTGCTTTAGTGCTTACCCTAGATTTTTATATCAGAGCTTAAAAGTTAGTATTTTACTCTTATCAGCAGTATAAGACTCACAACACTTTAACTCCAGTCCTTTCCTCCCAGTGTGAGTGCTATGCTTGTCATAAACATATGATACAGGATACTTCAGCTGTATCTTACCTTTTTGCAAGACCATGAGGGACCAATTATATAAAACTAAATTCCTTAACTTGTTCATCCTACTGTATAGCACAGGGAACTCTGCTCAATGTTATGTGGCAACCTGGATGGGAGGGGAGTTTGGGGGAGAATGGATACATGTATGGCTGAGTCCCTTTGTTGCCCACCTGAAACTGTCACAACATGGTTAACTGGCTATATCCCAATACAAAATAAAAAGTTAAATAAAAAACAGTAATGTCGGGGCTTCCCTGGAGGCTTGGTAGTAAAGAATCCATCTACAAATGCAAGAGACACGGTTCTGGGAAGAACCCACATGCTGTGGAGCAACTAAACCTGTGCCATAACCACTGAGCCTGTGCTCTGGAGCCCAGGAACTGCAACCACTGGGCCCATGTGCCCTGGAACCTGTGCTCAGCAGCAAAAGAAGCCACTGAAGTGAGAAACCCATGAGCCACAGCTGGAGAGTAGTCCCCTCTTGACCCAACTAGAGAAAGGCCTGCTCAGCAGTGAACACCCAGCACAGCTGAAAATAAATACAAAATTTTTAAAAGCAGTAAGTCACTTAAAATTACACATTTACTACTCTCTTGCATGAGACCTTTTAAACATCTCAAGTCACTTTTCTCCTGCCTGAAGTTTATCTGTTAGGACAAGGTTCACAAAACACTATTTGCAAAATCAGGCAGCAGCTGGACTTGGCCTATAGGCTGAGTGTGTTTACTTTATTGGAATGCAGCCATGCCCTGAGATGTCTGGGCTTACTGAAACAATTCCTTTGATATACATGTTTACTCTCCAGGGCCTGTATCCTGTTTTTCTCCATCCTGAATTTCCCTCGGCCATCAGGGGCAGCTGCAGTGGCTGATGGTTTTCTGGCCCCAGCATCCTTTGTTTACTGAAATGGCAGATGAGATTTTTTGTCCACAGTGGTATTAACACTAACATGTTAATAACTTGCAGAGCTGACCCCATTATCTATTGTTCCTGTTGGTTCTCTTAGCACTTTGTTTTCTTGTGTCTTTCTCTTACCTCTCTTGGGAATTTCTTGAGGCCTGGATCAAAGCTAGCTTCTTCCAGAGAGGGTTTGCCTATCTACTGCCCTGGGGATACCACTTGCCTTGATCACTTTAAACTTTAGATTATAAATACTGGGTAACCATATGGTTAAGGCTATGGTCTATTAGCCATGTATGGATGTGAGAGTTGAACAATAAAGAAGGCAGAGTGCTGAAGAATTGATGCTTTTGAACTGTGGTGCTGGAGAAGACTCCTGAGCGTCCCTTGGACTGCAAGGAGATCAAACCAGTCAATCTTAAAGGAAATCAACCCTGAATACTCTTAGGAAGGTCTGATGCTGAAGCTGAAGCACCAAGGTGCTTTGGCCACCTGGTGGGAAAAGCTGACTCACCAGAAAAGACCCTGATCCTGGGAAAGATTGAAAGCAGAAGGAGAAGAGGGCAACAGGCAATGAGATGGTTGGATGGCATCACCGATTCATTGGACGTGAACTTGGGCAAACTCTGGGAGATGGTGAGGGACAGAGAAGCCTGCATGCTTCAGTCCATGGGGTTGCAAAGATTAGGACACAACTTGGTGACTGAACAACAACAACCCAATTCAGGCTTTCCTGAGGATGAATGCTGATTATGGTTACAGAGTTTCAGAGTTTAAGACAGTTTGGGAGCTCATGGAGGCTGGATGTCCCCTTATGTGGGAGGGAACTCCTCTGAGGCTCCTACTTGGGCTGGTTTTGTCCTCTGGGTTTTATCCTGGAGGCTTTTTGGATACTTATCAAATGCTCGGGGAACTAGAAATGTCCCCACCATGTCAATTAACAGAGGATGCTGCAGCCGCGGTGTTGCAGCCTCCCCAAGGTGAGCGCCAGTGGAACAGGATGCCCGCCATCTAGCGGTCAACTGCTGCAGCTGCCCTGGCAGTGCGCCCTGAGGAGACTCAGCATGTGAAAAAACAGGATCCTGGCCTCAGAACAAGTGTGCATCAAAGGAATGATTTCAGTGAGCCCAGACTCTTGCATCTTCTCATATGTAGGTGCACTAAATTCCTTAACTTTAGATGCCTGGTTTTCTTTAACAGTCATCTTTTGATGTTCTGACTACCTGGTCTTTGTTGTGAAAACTATATACCCTGGCTTCCCACCTTGCTCACCTCTTCAGAGCAATCCCTCAGAGTGACCTGAGATGATGAGTCCCAGGCTTAGGTCCTCAGTTTTGTCTGTGGAATAAAGCATAACTTTTTTTCAGTTGACAACCTGTTAGGCGGAAGCTGACTTCAGAGCCCTCCTTCCTGCCTCCCTGGTGCCCACTTTCCTGAGTGTTTACCCACTCAACAACTGATCAAGAAATGTGTTTATATAGTTACTATGGCATTTTTAGCCTTTTTACAGCAGGAGACCCAGAGGACCTTGTATACCAGCCTACATGAAATGGCTCTCTTGTTTTTATTTTGAAACCTTTTTTCCTCCTGTTTACAAAATTGTGTTCATTATAGAAAATCACAGTAAAAAAAAAAGCCAAGAATAAATTTAAAAATTGGCCACAATCTCAGAAATAAAAAAATCATTTATTACTCTAACTTCCTACACCTATAATTTTTAAAATAAGATGACCAGAAAATAACCATCTTAGTTTATATTAGATTATATTTTAAAATATTCCCTACAGAAGCTCTTTTAGATTGCTCTGATTTAATGTTACGATTTGTGCTTCTCTTGTGGGCATAAGAAAAGATCCCCTGAAATTCTCCATCTGCTATAAAGCAGGAGTAGGTGTTGGAATATTGTAATATTACTCTGTACACCATTTCATTCAATCCTGTATATTCATTGGAAGGACTGATGCTGAAGCTGAAGCTTGAATACTTTGGCCACCTGATGAAAAGAGCTGACTCATTGGAAAAGACCCTGATGCTGGGAAAGATTGAAGGCAGGAGGAGAAGGGAATGATAGAGGATGAGTTGGTTGGATGGCATTATCAACTCAATGGACATGAGTTTGAGCAAACTTTGGGAGATGGTGAAGGACAGGGAAGCCTGGTGTGCTGCAGTCCATGGGGTTGTAGAGAGTTGGATACGACTTAGCAAATGAACACCACCACCACGACCATTTCTAAGAATCCTTTTAGTACATTTCTCCAGAATGTAGAGCTGAGCAGTTGTATAATGTCATGTGCATTAAGGTCTCCCCCTCTAGAAGCCTCTCAGAATTCTAACTCTCCTCCCTCCCTCTCTCCCCTTATCTTTTTGTTTTTTTTTATCCCCCACTGTGATTTTCATAAAGATCAAAGCTTATACCAGTTCTAGTATTTAGAACTGGCATTTAGGGGCTGCAGCTGGCCCTTCTGAAGACCTCCAGGGAGGAGGGCTGCTGAGGGGCTCTAGAGAAGTAGGGGGGACCCCGCTTTTCAGTAAAATTAAAAAAAAAAAAAAAAGAACTGGCATTTAGAACTTTGGTTTTAAATATAATTCTTTTCCAACCATGACTTCTGTTTCCTTTGGAAAATTTATTTGGCTATTCCCAGTTTTCAAAAGGGTGTTGCTATTTCAAAAGAAATAAAGCTCTTATTTTATGGTGAGACTTTAAACATAAACATTTCCTCTGTCCAATTGGGCCTTCTCTCTCCCCTTTGGTGTCTGTTGTGTGTCTGCATTAACCAGACCTCCTTAGGAGATAACATTCCTTCTTAGTCTCAGGAAGGATCACCACTGCTCAGGAAGATAACCTCCCTTCTTGATGTGACAAGATCATGGTGATTCACTGTTTGTATGTGTAGATCTGGATTGTGTAAACTAGCAACAGTAGATAATCTTTTGATAGATAACCCTTTGCCTTAAAAATGTACATAACTTACATAACTGCACAAAACTTACATAACTGCACTTTGACCTTTAGTGGGCAGAACAGTCCTAGAGCCTTCTGAAAGGTTGACTCCAGGTTTTAATCCTCAGCTTGGCTTGAATGAAGTTTAACATTTCTTAGATCAACTACAGTCTCAGATCAACAATATTACACACCAACTCATAAACATATTTGAAATAATATGGTCTAAATTATAAATCAGTTCAGTTTAGTTGCTCAGTTGTTTCCAACTCTTTGCAACCCCATGAATCACAGCATGGCAGGCCTCCCTGTCCATCACCAACTCCCGGAGTTCACTCAGACTCATGTCCATCGAGTCAGTGATGCCATCCAGCCATCTCATCCTCTGTCATCCCCTTCTCCTCCTGCCCCCAATCCCTCCCAGCATCAGAGTCTTTTCCAGTGAGTCAACTCTTTGCATGAGGTGGCCAAAGTACTGGAGTTTCAGCCTTAGCATCATTCCTTCCAAAGAAATCCCAGGGCTGATTTCCTTTAGAATGGGCTGGTTGGATCTCCTTGCAGTCCAAGGGACTCTCAAGAGTCTTCTCCAACACCACAGTTCAAAAGCATCAATTCTTTGGCACTCAGCCTTCTTCACAGTCCAACTCTCACATCCATACATGACCACTGGAAAAACCATCAGATCAGATCAGATCAGATCAGTCACTCAGTCGTGTTCGACTCTTTGCAACCCCATGAATCGCAGCACGCCAGGCCTCCCTGTCCATCACCAACTCCCGGAGTTCACTCAGACTCATGTCCATCGAGTCGGTGATGCCATCTAGCCATCTCATCCTCTGTCGTCTCCTTCTCCTCTTGCCCCCAATCCCTCCCAGCATCAGAGTCTTTTCCAATGAGTCAACTCTTCACATGAGGTGGCCAAAGTACTGGAGTTTCAGCTTTAGCATCATTCCTTCCAAAGAAATCCCAGGGCTGATCTCCTTTAGAATGGACTGGTTGGATCTCCTTGCAGTCCAAGGGACTCTCAAAAATCTTCTCCAACACCACAGTTCAAAAGCATCAATTCTTTGGTGCTCAGCCTTCTTCACAGTCCAACTCTCACATCCATACATGACCACAGGAAAAACCACAGCCTTGACTAGACGGACCTTTGTTGGCAAAGTAATGTCTCTGCTTTTGAATATGCTATCTAGGTTGGTCATAAATTTCCTTCCAAGGAGTAAGCATCTTTTAATTTTATGGCTGCAGTCACCATCTGCAGTGATTTGGGAGCCCTCAGAAATAAAGTCTGACACTGTTTCCACTGTTTCCCCATCTATTTCTCATGGAGTGATGGGACTGGATACCATGATCTTCATTTTCTGAATGTTGAGCTTTAAGCCAACTTTTTCACTCTCCTCTTTCAATTTCACCAAGAGGCTTTTTAGTTCCTCTTCACTTTCTGCCATAAGGGTGGAAAATAAGTTACCCTTATACATACAATACTTTGGCAACAAAGGTCCATCTAGTCAAGGCTATGGTTTTTCCAGTAGTATGGATATGAGAGTTGGACTATAAAGAAAGCTGAGTGCCGAAGAATTGATGCTTTTGAATAGTGGTGTTGGAGAAGACTCTTGAGAGTCCCTTGGACTGCAAGGAGATCCAACCAGTCCATCCTAAAGGAAATCAGTCCTGACTATTCATTGGAAGGACTGATGTTGAAGCTAAAAACTCCAATCCTTTGGACACCTGATGCAAAGAACTGACTCATTGGAAAAGACCCTGATGCTGGGAAAGAAGGCAGGAGGAGAAGGAGATGACAGAGGATGAGATGGTTGGATGGCATCACTGACTCAATGGACATGAGTTTCAGTAAACTCCAGGAGTTGGTAATGGACAGGGAGGCCGGCGTGTTGCAGTCCACGGGGTCACAAAGAGTTGGACATGATTGAGCGACTGAATTGAACTGAACTGATATTATGAATGAAGGTAAGTTAATTAACATTGGGAGTACAGTCTCCTCTGTATAGTCCTAATATAAAATATTCTAAGTATAATCAATATATTCATTAGGACTGAGCAGCTAACCCAGTGGACACTAATTATTACAATATACTGTTAAAGATTGATAGAAAAAGGGTTAAGTTACAGGTATTAAACACATATAAATAAAAAATATGGACTCTTGGGTGTACTTGAGGAAAGTGTTAACAACCAGGGCAGGATACTGGATACCCAGTTTACCTGAATAAGAGATGCTCAAAAATAATTTTCATAAAACCAAGCTTGGTAATCAATGTGCTTTTTTGTCTTTTCTTTAAAAAAAAAAAGAGAGATTTCTTATATTCTCTTTCAGAGCTGCTTCCATGTTTTTAAGTTACAATGCAGTCTGATTCCTGATAAGGTTCTGACAGGTATGAGATGTGTATGTTTTGGGTTGACTAACTTAGACTTATTAGCTATGGAGCCCTATGGAATATTGAAATAATATAATGAATTAGTCTTCCAAATGATAGTGGACATGTTTCAGTTGTAGGAAAAAAGATGTAATTTTGTATTTGAAATGTAATTGGCTAATATACAGTGGACTTTTAAAATTAGATTAGAAATAAAACAAAACCTTAATTTTTAAAAATCAGTTTAAGTATTGAAAACACACACATTAAAGTTACAAGACTAAAGGCCCATAAAGCCAGAGTGGGTTAGGATACTGATTATATTTAAATAATTATCTTTCTGTTTCCTTCTGTGGGTGAAGATGACTTAATAGAATTTACTACAGTTACTCCAGAATCTCCAAAAGCATTGCTGGCGGACGCCTGGCTAGTGGGTAGATGATGTATCTTCGTACTCTGCAAAGTCTCCTCGGGCTCTTTCATAACAGTAGTACTTGTTTGGTTGTTTTTTAAGACATAGTCTGATCCAAAAAGTTCCTCCATTAGATTGCTTTTCTTCTCCCTGAAAGTTGTGTCTTTTGCCTTTGTTCTGTAAGATTTAGCGAAGGAGGGTTCGTAGGCGATGGCAGGATGCTCCAGCTTCATTTCTTCCGAGTGACTGTGGTGCTTGCCTGTGCTATGAGGGTACCTCGTGCTGCCTGCGTTGGCCGGCCCACCTGAGGCGGGAAGCCCGTGATGCAGGTTTTCGATTGCTTCCGTGAATGAATAATGCTTTCTTTGTCTGAAGGGTATTTTGATATGTGGAGCAGCATTTTTATCTGGCATATCACCCATGTCACTGATTTCTGGACTTCTTTTAAACTTGTATTTTTCTGTATCATCTTCCTGACCACCTTCCCCTTCGGGATGGATTACTTCAATTCTTTTTGGTGGTAGTTCCTGTTCTTCTTTCACTAAAGTGATCTTCTTTTCTTGATTTTCTGTTCTGTATCTCTGTTGTCCAGTATTCTTCAGAGATGGTTGTGCTTCCAAATGTTGTTCTTCCTTGGATAAATCTGTAGTAGAAAAATGGTCAATTTATTGATCTTTAAAATTAATAGATTTGTTTCAAGATGGCATGTTGAGCACTCTTATTTACACCTCCTGACAAGCACATTAAAATGACAAAGAGGAAATAAAAGTAATGCATACAACCCTAGAATACAGGGAAAGGTGCTATTAGCAAGTCTGAGATGTTATACTTTTTAGAACATACCAGGTAAGTGAAAAGTATGAAGCCAAAAGAAAATGATGCTCATAAACTTTGCCAATATATTATAACAGATGTTCAACATCACCAGCTAGGTTGTGCCAATTAAAAAACAATGAGAGTATTTTTCACTCATCCAATTGGCAAGTAATTTTCAGAACTGGTGAGAATATGGGGAAATGGAAACTTTTGTTCCCCATTGGTGGATGAGTAAGATGGTAGGTAGTTTGGATGGTGATTTGGAAATATCTATCAAAATTTTAGGTGAGCATGCCCTTAGACCCAACAACTTCCCTTTTAGAACCAAAGCCTACCAAAATATACAAAAGTGTGTCTAAGGATGTTCACTGTAGCCTGATTTAGTAAGAGTGAAACATCCTGAATATCCCTGGAAGGAGTCCTGGTTGAATCAATTAGAGCAAGTGCATGCATGCTAAGTCTCTTCAGTCGTGTCTAACTCTTTAGGACCCAAGAACTGTAGACCCCCAGGCTCCTCCATCCATGGGATTTTCCAGGCAAGAATGCTGAAGTCGGTTGCCATTTCCTACTCCAGGGGATGTTCCCAACCCAGGGACCAAACCCAGTCTCTTATGTTTCCTGCATTGACATTGGCAGACATATTCTTTACCATTAGTGCCACCTGGGAAGCCCCCAAGAACACGTGGGGCTGTGCAATCTGGGCAGTAATTATAGAGAAGGAGAAGGTAGCATGTGCTGACAGAAGAGACAACTGCAGAACACCGTCGAGTGTAGAGATGCTCTTTCCTCTGCTGCTTCTTCCCCAGGCACCCAGGAAGTCCTCTGTGCAGCCCTCTGCTTGTCCCAGGACCAGACCTGCATGGGTTCTGAGGAAACAGCATCACTCCCTGCCAGCCACTCAGCGAGGCCATTGTTTGTGAGGGAGAATGGGGACACAGTTGGGTATGCAGAGAGTTGAAATGTTTTCTCATGGGAATAAATTCTTGAATAAAATAATTTACCTACACTCTAGGAAAAATAAAAAAAAAATACTGGGAGGAGAAAGTAGTATGTTTCAAGAATTAACGGTGAGCCTAGAAGCTAGTCAAACATATAATGACTTGTAAATAACTGCTAATGTTATGCCCTATAACACCTGATGAGAATGTTAACATTTGAGACCACGGGGGGAACATGCTTGTTTTCCCCTGCCTCCCCTGCCCCCTCCTGGCCTCCTTCTGGAGCAGAAGTGGGTCTGCTCCCTCCTTTGCTCCAGCTGGTTCCAGCTCCTGGGGACCTTCCTGGAGGCCACAGCCTTTGTATGACTCCTCCTCTGGCCCTGGTATCCCTAGGACATTCTGTGCCAGGAGTAGGTCATGTCCTTACTGGTCTCTCCTGAGCTGTCTGGACTCAACCTCGTCCTTCCCTCCACCCCCCCTCACCACCCCCTCCTTAGTCTGGACCCTCTTTTTCATACCCATCGCCCTTCATCACTGCCGATCTCCCCAAGGGCACAGGATCCCGAGGGCGCGGCATTTTCCCCCAGTATTTGGAACAGTCCCAGACACACAGTATATGCTCAGAAAATATTTGTCAAGCAAATGAAGAAAATTTCTAGGACAATATGTGTGTGTGTTAGTTGTTCAGTGGTGTCTGACTCTTTGTAACCCCATGGACTGTAGCCCACCAGGCTCCTCTGTCCATGGGATTCTCCAGGCAAGAACACTGGAGTGGGTTACTGCCAGGAGCCAGCGTGAGGAACTCCGTCCATGGCAAAGGTCATGAGGAAGGAGGCTCGGCATACGCAAAGGTGGGATCGAGCCTCAGGAGTTCCCCTGGATATTCTCGAGCATCTACCCCCAAAACCAGAGTCTGCCTACTTTACTGCTTTGTGCTCTCACCTCTGACTTTACGGGGGGCTCTCCCCCACCACCATCTTGCTCTCTCTGATAAAGGGTTAACTTACAGCTCCAGTTAATAAAGTTCCTGGGCATAATAGGAGTGTTTAAATCCAAACCCGTCAGATGGCTCTCTAACTTGCCTGACAAGTTTACCCGGACTCCTACAGCTATGCATATGATAGTTTACAGTCTCCCAACCGTGAGAGGCACGGGAAGCTTAAGATATTCAAATAGCTTAGAGCCTCTCGGAGAGTTAGAAGCTGTCAGAATAAAACTAGTAGAAGATTTCATTGATGAGCCAATGCTTGCTGCCAAGTTTCCACATCCCCTGTATTGTATCCTTGAATGTATATTAATTAATATAGTTGGTATGTAGGAAAAAATAAGTAGTGGCCTTGGTGTTAGCAACTTTAGACCCTTAAGGTAATAAATTCTTTCCTTTGTTGTAAACCCACTGCACCTCTGCCCTATAGGAATGCAACTTTATCTAACACCTTCGGAGGATGGCGCCAAACTTTAAAATAATTACTCTTAGAGAAAATAAGCCTTATGGTTGACAAACCTTTGTAAGAGTCATAAAATGTTAATAGGCCTTCTGGCCAGAAGATGATGTAAATCACCTAAACCATTTGTATATGATAAGTTTGCAGAAAAGAAACCCTGGTTTTGATAAGGATCAAAGACTGCTGACTTTGCATGATTTCACACCCTCTATTATCCTCTATGTACAACTTATGGTATAAAAGCCCCTGTTGAAAATAAAGCTACGGGCCTTGCTCACCAAAGCTTGGTCTCCCCATGTCATTCTTTCTTTCAACCTCTGGCTGAGTTCCCATCTGGAGAGCGGAGCCCCGCCAAGCTTACTAATTTTGCCTGGGCTTCTAAGATCCATCCGGGGAGGCCTCAGTGTCTCCTCTTCCACAGGAGAACGGAAGGACGCCTGTGGCCTACGTAAGTGGTGCAAACTTCTTGTCTCGAAGTTTTATTGGTTTTCCGCATAAACCAAGTTACTCAGCCTCTTTCCTCCACTGAATTTTCCTACTGAGCTATCCTTATTCTATTACTCTTTATATCTTTGATTAATATTTAATTAAAGCCAGTGTACTCGCTGACGCCGTCTCCCGTTCGAATTCCCTGGATCAGCCGGGGCTGGAGCCGGCAGGTTACCATTTCCTTCTCCAGGGGATCTTCCCAACCCAGAGACTGAACTCAGGTCTCCTGCATTACAGACGGATACTTTATCTTCTGAGCCATTACCAAATGGACTAAAAAACAGGCGGAAAACGTGAACAATACCAGTACAGGCGGATACTTTATCTTCTGAGCCATTATCAAATGGACTAAAAACAGGCGGAAAGCATGAACAATACCAGTACAGGCGGATACTTTATCTTCTGAGCCATTACCAAAATGGACTAAAAACAGGTGGAAAACGTAAACAATACCAGTATTTACTGCACTGGAGCAGTGGCTTTCCAGGTGGTGCAGCCAGACCTGGGGTTGTTTAAACTTCATTCTGGGACGGGGGAGCCTGGTGGGCTGCCAACTATGGGGTCGCACAGAATCGGGCACGACTGAAGCGACTTAGCAGCAGCAGCAGCAGCAAGGTCATTTGGGGACTTCCCTGGTGGTCCAGTGGCTAAGATTTTGCACTCCCAATGCAGGAGGCCTGGGTTTGATTCCTGGTCAGGAAACTAGATCCTACATGTCGCAACTAAGACCCAGCCCACCCAAATAAATAAACATTACAAAAAGAAAATAAAGCTTTCCTGGTGGCTCAGAATATGCTTGCAAAGCAGGGGACCGAGGTTTGATCCTTGGGTCAGAAAGATCCCCTTGAGAAGGAAATGGCAACTCACTGCAGTGTTCTTGCCTGGAGAATCCTATGGACAGAGGAGCCTGGAAGGCTATAGTCCATTGCGGTCACAAAGAGTTGGACATACTGCCACTAAGACCTGGCATGGCCAACTAAATAAACAGTACAAAAGGAAAATAAAGCCACTTGGGCCCCACAGCTAAGATGTGGCCTCTCCAGGCCCACTGCCCGAGGCCCTGAGGCCCCCCTGGGAGGTCTTTCCCATGGCTGCTCTTTCCAGGGGGTTGTGCTTGCCCAGCTGGGTGGAGGGTCCCCAGATGCCCCTATATCAATAATTTAACATGGAAACAATGGGGGAGTGTCTTCAACAGTCTGAAGGAAAATGATCTTCAGCCTAGAATTTTCTTGCCAGTCCATTACTAACCAAGTTTAGGGTAGAACCATGACATCCCCAGGGAAAGGTGCACAGGGTTGCCTAATGTGCACCTGTTTCTCAAAAAGCCAGTAGAGGTTTTGCTCCTTGTCCAGGATGGCATTCATTACAGAAGGACACAGGGAGGAGGGGGAGAAGGGGGGAGGAACCAGCAGGAAGGGTTGTGACCTTGTGCCCTGGACCACAGAGGCAAAGGGCACCACCAGGCCTGACGCCAAGGGCTTAAACCTTAAGGGCTGGCATCACCAAGACTCTGCTAGCTAACTCCCCAGCCTCTAGCGTCCTTGGTCCATCCTGACTGGCCCACAGCCTGGTGGAGGCGTCCCTCCCCCTGTGATGTCTGCAGCCTGGGTGGGATGAGAATGCTCCAGAGCCCAGTGCACAGGGCCTCTCCCTGCACCAGCAGAGCAACCCTGCCACGTGTCTGGCTCTTATGGGTCCCCATCCCCCAGGACTGTGAGTGACCTTGACCCTGGCCAGGCCCTGTGCCCTCAGGGAAGCTGCAGCCAGTTTGTGTCCAGCCTGCCTGCTCTGGAATCTTCTTCAGGGGCGGTGCTTTCCTTAATTCAGCTGGGTTTGGGTTTGAGACTCAGTTTTTCAAAAGTGAATATGTTGTTTAGGATACACACAGGTTTGGGAGCTGTGGCAGAAAATGGAATGTCGAGGTTGCTTTTGGTGGTGGTGATGGGGCAGGGCAAGAACGTTATGGTTATGAAGGGCCCACAGGGTGTCCCAGGGGATGCTCATGTTCTGTTTCTTAAACAAGGTAGTGGCTATGCAGGTGTTTATAACGGTTCTCTCAACTGAACACATCTGTTTTATGTATACTTTTAAACACACACACAGTGAGTAATTCACAACTTAAAAAAACAAAGTGTAAAGGAGACTTTTACTAGTTGTTAAAATTACCTTCATATTTTCTCTTGGAATCCTCTTGGTTTGGTAGTTTGGTGATACAGGGAGGCATTGCATGGATTATTTCAATAGATTTTTCTTTATGACCATTGTTTCCTGTTGTCTTTTTGCTCTATAATTAGAAAAGTGGCAAAAAATATTTTTTGGTGGTAGAGATAATTTTAAATTGTGCTTTATTTGATGACTACAACTACTTTTTGTATAGAACGAGTGTGTAAAGCCTATGTTTGCAAAAGTATGTGTAATTAGACACTTCAAGAACTCAAATTTGCTGTACCTTAGTTGTCCAAGACGCAACATCTTCCGATTTTTGGGTTTCCTGGTGTCGCATACTTATAAATGGAAAACTTTTCCTGTCTGCTTGTACTGACTTCGTTGAAGAAACTACAGAACAGGTACATTCAATATATGTAAGAAGCATAGCTTGCATTTGGAAGCAATGTTGATTTTAAATAGAAAATAACAACTGAAGTTGGTAATGTAATAACGAAACAAAGTATACTAGACATTTTCTAAAGATGTTCAGTAAATATCAAACATTTGCCAGTTTCACTTTCTCCTCTACCACGTCAGCATTTTTGTCCTGTTTTGGGCCGCGGAGGTTATGGGTATCACAGTGGTACCCATACAAGCAGGCATGAGGATGGGTGGGCCTTGCTCTGGGAGGACACAGCGGCCCCTGCTGGCAGGAGAGGTTCAGGAGCATAGTTCTGCAGTTGCGAGAGGGGCACCACCATGTCTCCTGCGTCAGAGCTCTTGGTTATCAATGGTTAGATCACCCATGCTAAAGTTCACGACTTCTAAATCTGGTAGCCACTTTCCTCAGAGGTTTTATCCTATTTAAATAACCCCATGTTTGATTTTATCATCTCTGCTGGCTGTTATTCTGGATTATAAACCAAAAGCAAAGAGATTGTTGCCTTGAAAAGTAAACACAATCAAAAAATGGGCCAAAGAACTAAATAGACATTTCTCCAAAGAAGACATACAGATGGCTAACAAACACATGAAAAGATGCTCAACATCACTCATTATCAGAGAAGTGCAAATCAAAACCACTATGAGGTACCATTTCATGCCAGTCAGAATGGCTGCTATCCAAAAGTCTACAAGCAATAAATGCTGGAGAGGGTGTGGAGAAAAGGGAACCCTCTTACACTGTTGGTGGGAATGCAAACTAGTACAGCCACTATGGAGAACAGTGTGGAGATTCCTTAAAATACTGGAAATAGAACTGCCTTATGATCCAGCAATCCCACTGCTGGGCATACACACTGAGGAAACCAGAAGGGAAAGAGACACGTGTACCCCAATGTTCATCGCAGCACTGTTTATAATAGCCAGGACATGGAAGCAACCTAGATGCCCATCAGAAGATGAATGGATAAGAAAGCTATGGTACATATACACAATGGAGTATTACTCAGCCATTAAAAAGAATTCATTTGAATCAGTTCTAATGAGATGGATGAAACTGGAGCCTATTATACAGAATGAAGTAAGCCAGAAAGAAAAACACCAATACAGTATACTAACACATATATATGGAATTTAGAAAGATGGTAACAATAACCCTGTATATGAGACAGCAAAAGAGACACTGATGTATAGAACAGTCTTATGGACTCTGTGGGAGAGGGAGAGGGTGGGAAGATTTGGGAGAATGGCATTGAAACATGTATACTATGATGTATGAAACGAGTCACCAGTCCAGGTTCGATGCACAATACTGGATGCTTGGGGCTGGTGCACTGGGATGACCCAGAGGGATGGTATGGGGAGGGAGGAGGGAGGAGGGTTCAGGATGGGGAACACATGTATACCTGTGGTGGATTCATTTTGATATTTGGCAAAACCAATACAATATTGTAAAGTTTAAAAATAAAAAAAAAAAAAGAAAAGTAAACACATAGTTACTTCCTCTAGCAAAATAAGAGGTAAGTGTTTCTGTTGTTTCTCTTCTTAGCAGAATCTTGCTGGAAGGTCTTGTCTGTCAAGGGTGGGTTGGGGAGTGAGTAAGTACATCCTGTCTTGAAGGAAAAGGTACTCCTGATCCCCTGGAGAAAGGAATGGCAACCCACTGCAGTATTCTTGCCTGGGAAATCTCATGGACAGAGGAGCCTGGAGGGCTACATACAGTCCATGGGGTCACAAAGGGTCGGACATGACTGAACGATGAAACACAAACACAACACAGCAATAAAAAGGTACAAACTAATGAAAATAGCACAGCATAGATGAGTCTCAAACACACTATGCTGAACAAGAGAAGACAGATACAAAAGAGGACCTGCTGTATAATCCCACTTGTGAATCTGTAAAACAGGCAAACTGAACAACTGTGACTGAAGGGAAGTCAGAGGTGGCTTTGGGCTGGGGCTGGAGGATCCCTGACCTGACTGCCAGGGATAAGAGCACCTCCTGAGGAGATGGCCATATTCTACATCTAGATCGAGGTAATGGTTACATGGGTATAAGCGGATGTCAAAACCCACTGAACTGCACACTTAAAATGGATGCACTGCATTGAGGTTTATGCATACTCAGTTGTGTCTGACTCTTAGCGACCTCATGGACTGTAGCTTGCCAGGCTCCTCTGTCCATGGGATTTCCCAGGCAAGAATACTGCAGTGGGTTTTCCATTTCCTTCTCCAGGGGATCTTCCTGACCCCGGGATTGAACCTGCCTCTCCTTTGTCTCCTGCATTGGCAGGTGGATTTACCACTGAGCAACCCAGGAAACCCACTGTATTGAGGTGAGAGTGTTAGCTGCTCAGTTGTGTCCGACTCTTTGCAACCCAAGGGCTGTACCTGCCAGGCTCTTCTGTCCATGAAATTCTCCAGGCAAGAATACTGGAGTGGGTTGCCATTCCCAACCCAGGGATCGAACTCTGGTCTCCTGCACTGCAGGCAGGTTCTTTATCATCTGAGCCAAAGTTACCTAAATAAAGTTAACCTTAAAAATCTACATAGGTCTTCCCTCGTGGTCCAGTGAGTGGTTAGGACTTGGTGCTTCTACTGCAGGGGTGTGAGTTCCTTTCCTTGGTCTGGGAACTAGGATCTTGCATGCCATGAGGCTCCACAAAAAAAACAAAAACAAAAACAAAAAACCCAAACAGAAAACAAAACAAAAAATCCACACACTGGATGACAGATCTACCTAGAAAGTTCAGTATTTGGCAGACATTTTGCATTAAACTGCAAGTTATCCCCTCATTCACCTGAGTGAGGACATATAAGACTGAGCCGATGATGGGGGAGGACTGCATCTCTGTTTTCTTCTAGCTGTTTCAACCATGGGGCAGTTTCATTATTCTATATTACATTACAGTGCCTAACAAAATGATTTTTTAAAAAAATAGACTTTTGGACTCTGTGGAAGAAGGCGAGGGTGGGATGATTTGTAGATCACCAGTCCAGGTTCGATGCATGAGACAGGGTGCTCAGGGCTGGTGCACTGGGATGACCCTGAGGGATGGGATGTGGGGGAGGTGGGAGGGGGGTTCAGGATAGGGGACACATGTACACCCATGGCTGAGTCATGTGAATGTATGGCAAAAACCACTACAATAAGGTAATTAGCCTCCAATTAAATAAATAAAATTTTTAAAAAATGTCCATTATCTTGATGATATTAGTTAGGAAAATTTAACTACACATTTTAAAACAGATTTCAAGCAAAACTAATTGAAACACACTTTACCTTTTGGATAATCTTCTTTGTCATGTAAATTTCCGACTATCCGGTTAGAATAGATGTTTCTAATTTCAAGCTCTCGATCCTTCTCCTATAAAGAACCACAATACCAATATTTCTATAAGTGTTTACTTTTATCAACCTTCATTTTATGTAAAAAACTATTTAATGTGAGGAGCTTGGTAAGCTCTAACAGGAAAAGAAATTGGCCATGTCATCGTATATCATTCCCAACATAAAAAAAAATTAGTTCTTTTAAAAACAATATTTATTTATTTTGGCCACACTGGGTCTTAGTTGTGGCATGTGGGATCTTGTTCCCTGACTGGGGATTGAACCTGGGTCCCTTGCTTTGGGGAGTCTTAGCCTCTGGATCACCAGGGAAGTCCCAAAAAAGCACTAGCTTTTAAACAGAGTGATAAACCATTGTGACTCAGACAATATTTTGAAGAGTTTGCAAGCCAAATTCTTTCACAGTATTTTTTTCTATTCCCTGGGTCTACTCTAAGAAGTTTACTGTCCTTTGTGGTGCAATGCAGTGGCCACTAGTCATGTTGCTCCTTGGATTAAGTAGAATTAAAAATAGTTAGTTCTGAGAGTCACATGACCTGTATTGTGGCTGCTCAGTCCTGCATGAGAGTGGTGACCACAAGGTTGGACAGTGAGAGAGAACACTGTCCTCATCACAGAAAGTTTTGTCTGTACAGCCAGTGCAGGGTGGGTGGGACCTGCAACAAAAATACTGCTCTTTAGCTTGAGATTTCAGTGCTGACTTTTTAAGTCTTGGCAAAACAAAAGGTTTGACACCCTGGTTTTCTGAGAAAAATTGAAGTATGGTTGATATATAGTATTATATAAGTTACAGGTGTAGTATAGTGGTCACAAGTTTTAAAGGTTATACTCCTTATTGTAAAATATTGGCTATATTCCCTGTATTGTACTGTGTTTCCCTGTAGCTTCAGTTCAGTTCAGTTCAGTTCAGTTCAGTCGCTCAGTTGTGTCCGACTCTTTGCGACCGCATGAATCGCAGCACGCCAGGCCTCCCTGTCCATCACCAACTCCCGGAGTTCACTCAGACTCACATTCATCGAGTCAGTGATGCCATCCAGCCATCTCATCCTCTGTCGTCCCCTTCTCCTCTTGCCCCCAATCCCTCCCAGCATCAGAGTCTTTTCCAATGAGTCAACACTTCACATGAGGTGGCCAAAGTACTGGAGTTTCAGCTTCAGCATCATTATTTCCAAAGAAATCCCAGGGCTGATCTCCTTCAGAATGAACTGGTTGGATCTCCTTGCAGTCCAAGGGACTCTCAAGAGTCTTCTCCAACACCACAGTTCAAAAGCATTAATTCTTCGGCGCTCAGCCTTCTTCTCAGTCCAACTCTTACATCCATACATGACCACAGGAAAAACCATAGTCTTGACTAGATGGACCTTGGTTGACAAAGTAATGTCTCTGCTTTTGAATATGCTATCTAGGTTGGTCATAACTTTCCTTCCAAGGAGTAAGCGTCTTTTAATTTCATGGCTGCAGTCACCATCTGCAGTGATTTTGGAGCCCAGAAAAATAAAGTCTGACACTGTTTCCACTGTTTCCCCATCTATTTCCCATGAAGTGATGGGATCAGATGCCATGATCTTCGTTTTCTGAATGTTGAGCTTTAAGCCAACTTTTTCACTCTCCACTTTCACTTTCACCAAGAGGCTTTTGAGTTCCTCTGCACTTTCTGCCATAAGGGTGGTGTCATCTGCATATCTGAGGTGATTGATATTTCTCCCAGCAATCTTGATTCCAGCTTGTGCTTCTTCCAGCCCAGCATTTCTCATGATGTACTCTGCATATATGTTAAAAAAGCAGGGTGACAATATACAGCCTTGATGTACTCCTTTTCCTATTGGGAACCAGTCTGTTGTTCCATGTCCAGTTCTAACTGTTGCTTCCTGACCTGTATACAGATTTCTCAATAGATAGATCAAGTAGTCTGGTATTCCCATCTCTTTCAGAATTTTCCACAGTTTATTGTGATCCACACAGTCAAAGGCTTTGGCATAGTCAATAAAGCAGAAATAGATGTTTTTCTGGAACTCTCTTGCTTTTTCCATGATCCAGCAGATGTTGGCAATTTGATCTCTGGTTCCTCTGCCTTTTCTAAAACCAGCTTGAACATCAGGAAGTTCACAGTTCACGTATTGCTGAAGCCTGGCTTGGAGAATTTTGAGCATTACTTTACTAGCATGTGAGATGAGTGCAATTGTGTGGTAGTTTGAGCATTCTTTGGCATTGCCTTTCTTTGGGATTGGAATGAAAACTGACCTTTTCCAGTCCTGTGGCCACTGCTGAGTTTTCCAAATTTGCTGGCATATTGAGTGCAGCACTTTCACAGCATCATCTTTCAGGATTTGAAATAGCTCAACTGGAATTCCATCAGCTCCACTAGCTTTGTTTGTAGTGATGCTTTCTAAGGCCCACTTGACTTCACATTCCAGGATGTCTGGCTCTAGGTCAGTGATCACACCATCATGATTATCTGGGTCGTGAAGATATTTTTTGTACAGTTCTTCTGTGTATTCTTGCCACCTCTACTTAGTATCTTCTATCTTCTGCTTCTGTTAGGTCCATACCATTTTTGTCCTTTATCGAGCTGTAGCTTAGTTTATACCCTGTAGCTTAGTTTATACCTTCTACTTTCCTACCCCTATAGTACCCCTCCACCCTTCCCTCCCCACTGTTAACCACAAGTTTGTTCTGTATACTCATGAGTCTGCTTCTTTTTTGTTATATTCACTAGGTTGTTGTATTTTTTAGACTCCACATTTAAGTGATATCATACAGTATTTGTCTTTCTCTGTTTGACATATTTCACTTGACACTATTTTGTGGTGTTGGAGAAGACTCTTGAGAGTTCCTTGCACTGCAAGGAGATCCAACCAGTCCATCCTAAAGGAGATCAGTCCTGGGTGTTCATTGGAAGGACTTATGTTGAAGCTGAAATTCCAATACTTTGGCCACCTGATGCGAAGAGCCGACTCATTTGAAAAGACCCTGATGCTGGGAAAGATTGAGGGCAGGAGGAGAAGGGGATGACAGAGGATGATGGTTGGATGGCATCACTGACTCGATGGACATGGATTTGGGTGGACTCTGGGAGTTGGTGATGGACAGGGAGGCCTGGCATGCTGCAATTCATGGGGTCGCAAAGAGTCAGACACAACTGAGCGACTGAACTGAACTGAACTGAAAGTGTTAACAAGGTACAATACTATTACTTCATGTGATGAGATAAAAAATGATAACAGAAGTTTTGTAAATAGAGTTTTAATTTTTCTAATTATAATGCATATTCATCAGGCTGTTAACTCATTCTAATAATTTATGTTCCTAGGGGAAAAACTTAATTTGAGAAAGCTATTCTTTAAGTAATTTAAAGATATATTAGGCAGTGGCCACTGGACTGGAAAAGGTCAGTCCTCATTCCAGTTCCCAATAAGGGCAATGCCAAAGAATGTAAAAACTATGGTACATCTGCCCTTATTTCACAAGTTAGCAAGGTAATACTCAAGATGCTTCAAGCCAGGCTTCAACAGTACATGAACCAAGAACTTCCAGATGTACAAGCTGGATTTAGGAAAGGCAGAGGAACCAGAGATCAACTGGTTGCCAACATCCATTGGATCATAGAAAAAGCAAGGGAATTCCAGAAAAACATCTACTTCTGCTTCATGACTATGCTAAAGCATTTGACTGTGTGGATCACAACAAACTGTGGAAAATTCTTAAAGAGATGGGAATACCGGACCACCTTACCTGTCTCCTGTAAAACCTATATGCTGGTCAGGAAGAAACAGAAGCAGAAATGGAACAACAGACTGGTTCAAAATTGGGAAAGGAGTATGTCAAGGCTGTATATTGTCCCCTGCTTATTTAACTTATATTCAGAGTATGTAATGTGAAATGCCAGACTGGACAGAGCTCAAGCTGGAATCAAGGTTGCTGGGAGAAATATCAATAACCTCAGATACGCAGATGACACCACCCTTATGGCAGAAAGCAAAGAGGAACTAAAGAGCCTCTTGATGAATGTGAAAGAGGAGAGTGAAAAAGCTGGCTTAAAACTCAGCATTCAAAAAACTAAGATCATGGCATCTGGTTCCATCAGTTCATGGCAATTAGACAGGGAAACAATGGAAACAGTGACAGGCTTTATTTTCTTGGGCTCGAAAATCACTGCAGATGGTGACTGCAGCCATGAAATTAAAAGACACTTGCTTCTTGAAAGAAAAGCTATGACAAACCTAGACAGCATATTAAAAAGCAGAGACATCACTTTGCTGACAAAGGCTGACGTTGAAGCTGAAAATCCAATACTTTGGCCACCTGATGTGAAGAACTGACTCATTTGAAAAGACCCTGTTGCTGGGAAAGATAGAAAACGGGAGGAGAAGGGGACGACAAAGGATGAGATGGTTGGATGGCATCACTGACTCAATGGACATGAGTTTGAGCAAACTCCAGGACCTGGTGATGGACAGGGAGGCCTGGTGTGCTGCAGTCCATGGGGTCACAGAATCAGAGATAACTGAGTGACTGAACTGAATTGAAATATCCGTATAGTCAAAGCTATGGTTTTTCTGGTAGTCATGTACAGATGTGAGAGTTGTATCATAAAGAAGCCTGAGCACAAAAGAATTGATGCTTTCAAATTGTTGTGTTGGAGAAAATTCTTGAGAATCCCTTGGAGTGCAAGGAGATCAAAGCAGTCAATATTAAAGGAAATCAGTCCTGAATATTCATTGAAAGGACTGATGCTGAAGCTGAAACTCCAATACTTTGGCCACCTGATGGGAAGAGCCAACTCATTGGAAAAGACCCTGATGCTGGAAAAGATGAGGGCAAGAAGAGAATGGGGCAACAGAGGGTGAGATTGTGGGTTGGCATCATTGAACCAATGGACATGAGTTTGAACAAGCTCCGGGAGATAGTGAAGGACAAGGAAGCCTGGTGTGCTGCAGTTCATGGGGTCACAAAGAGTCAGATGTGACTGAACAACAACAGCTCTGATATTTTTGGAAGCTGAATTTCACAAGTTTTCGTACATTTTGCTTTTAAAAAAAAGTACCTTAAGTTTTTGTTGAAGGTGTTTTATTTCCATCTGCAGAGTCTTTGTGGCAGCCTGAGCTGCTAAGGTCTTCCGGTTCTCAAAGGTCAGCTGCCGAGTAAAGGCTTTATTGTTCAGCCTCAATTGTTTCTCCAAGTCCTGAAAACAGTACATATTTCAGCTCTTTGTGACCAGTGTAGTATTATACAAAACTTCAACTGTAATGAAACTAATTACACTTATGAAAAGTTCAAGATTTTAATATAATTTTAGTGGGGAGAACACATATTAGAACTAAAAATTATCATACACACACAGAGAGGCACAAAGCCCCAAAATCTCAGATCCCAACTCTAGAGAATAAATATCATGTTTACAGTCTGATGTTTTTTACACTCTGGAATTTGATAAAAAGGAAATTTTTTTTTTTGGAACAGAGCCTGAAAATCAATAAGTATAATCAGTGTTATACTTTCAAACTAAACCTAAGCAATTGTGTTGAAATGAAGTATTATGCAACTTGGCATATAGTGCACTCTGTGAAAATCTTTCAAGCATCTCTTGCTGAAAGCTTTACCAGCATCAGTGCAGATCATGATTCTGTGGGACTGTGATTCTCAGATAACCGAGGTTGGAAATTATGCTGGGGCCTCACAGAGCCACACCCGTGTGAATGGGTTATATGTGAGACAGCGAAATGACTGACTTAGTAGCACAATGGAGTGTATCGGAGTTGCTCAGTTGTGTCCGACTCTTTGTGACCCCATGGACTGTAGCTTACCAGCTCCTCTGTCCATGGGTTTTTCCCGGCAATAGTACTGGAGTGGGTTGCCATTTCCTTCTCCAATAACCTTCTATAAAAATGCAGGATTTACTATTGCATATTCACCTTTCTGGAATGAGACCTGTTTTACTGGAGAATTGTTTGAGCAGGACTTTAATAGGAGGTTGGCCTAAAAAGACCTTTCTTTCCTTTTTTACCATAAAGTTTCCCTTTATGGATTCCCTCATTATAACATTAACACTTTCTCATTAAAGTGTAAAATATGGTAAACTAATGGGGTTGAAATGAAATAATCTTTAAAACCACACTTTCTAAAATATTAACACTAAAAAAATACTTACATGTTTTGCTCCACAAATGTTTTCCCCCCACCAAATGCCCTAAAACCAAATGAAATCTCCTATATGACCAAGTGCTCCTGATAAGAAAATAGGTAAGTAGTTCTTGAATTCTTTTTGGTTTTGGTTGTAGTATGGAGACATCGGAGAAGGCAATGGCACCCCACTCCAGTACTCTTGCCTGGAAAATCCCATGGTTGGAGAAGCCTGGTGGGCTGCAGTCCATGGGGTCGCTAAGAGTCAGACATGACTGAGGGACTTCACTTTCACTTTTCACTTTCATGCATTGGAGAAGGAAATGGCAACCCACTCCAGTGTTCTTGCCTGGAGAATCCCAGGGACGGGGGAGCCTGGTGGGCTGCCGTCTATGGGGTCGCACAGAGTTGGACACGACTGAAGCGACTTAGCAGCAGTAGCAGCAGCAGCATAGAAACATGAGCTACTTAAACATATGTTTAAAAATATGTAGATGAGATACAAACACATGTACTTTCACATGACAGACAGATGCTAAGATGGATTCAATGCTACCTGAATGGCCAAACATTAGAACCTTGGTACACTATTTACATCAGTAAAAAAGGAGGTTCCTCATTATGTCCTGTGGCTCACATATCCATTTTATGTGAGAAAATTCTCTTTGAAAATAGAGAAGGATTTTTACCAAAAAAGAAATAACTGAGAAATGGCTGAAATGAACTTAATGTCTTGTTATTTCAAGTAAATACTTGTCTACTTCACGAATGATTTCTATTTCATAGAAAATACTTGTCCTTCGCCATTAAGGAATGAAAGAGTAAGTTAATTCCATTTGTGTCCATTCCATTTTGTGTTCATAGTGACCAAACCACCTAATGTAGAATAGGCAGAATTCCCAGTGTAATCAGTGTTCTCCCAAATCACCCCGTGTAAACCCAAGCTTTTAACCACCATGCACCCTTGAGGAATAGCAACCTATCCATTCCTTCAGTGATTTACATTCCTTTCCCCTATCTGTCTCCAGGAATATTACCTAGAAAACTTTTCTGTTTCCAGGACATGGGTCTTTGTGGTGATGACTGTACAGATGGATGAGGGAGAGAACAAGGAAGGGGGTGAGGAGATGCACTTACAGTTTAGGGAAGTGATCTTTTCAGAAGCACTTTGGAGCAGAGGCTCACTTTCTAAGAGAGGTTTCCCACAACATAGCACAACACGACATAGCACAACACACTGCCCTCCAGCATATGAACAGACTCCCCTAACCCTGGCAGCCAGAGCGTCTCAGAGAATGGTCATTTCCAGATAAATGAGCCCAACTGTAACCGAGCAGGACACTATGGGGCTTTTTCTGGAACAGGGACCCCTCCTCACCACATGTCCTCCGTCTGCCTCCTGTCTTTAGAAAAACTTTAGCCTCCTACAACTTGCCTGAGTTCCAAAGAGCAAATTTAATCAGAGAAGTGAGAAGATGCAGAAAGAAATGAAAATAGTAAAGTAAGACAATTTGTTTCCCTGTGGCTCAGACGGTAAAGAAGCTGCCTGAAATGCAGGAGACCCAAGTTTGATCCCTAGGTCAGGAAGATACCTTGGAGAAGGGAATGGCTACCCACTCCAGTATTCTTGCCTGGAAAATCCCATAGACAGAGGAGCCTGGTGGGCTATAGTCCATGGGGTAGCAAAGAGTTGGACATGACTGAGCGACTAAACACAGCACAAGACAAAATAATAATAGTTTAGCTATTAAAGTTAAGAACTTGTAGTTCCTCCTCAAGGGCTATAGGTAATATTCTGAGCCATTTCCTGTGAGCTGTTTTGCAGATACTGAACCCCCACCAGGTGGAAGAAGTTTAACTGCGTGCTGCCCACAAGCACATAAACCCCAGACTGGTTAGAACCAGAAGATTGATGACGCTGACTCCTGAATACCTCACCACCAACCAATCAAGAAGAATATCCATGAACTGATCACATAACACACCACCCCAAACCTTGTCTTTAAAAAATTTTCCCTGAAAGCCACTGGGGGAGTTCAGGTGTTTTGATCACTAACTAACTGGACTCCTTGCTTGACATTTGCAGTAAATGCTGTTCTTTCCTTTAGCACTTCAGCACAGTGTCAGTAGACTGGCTTTGCTGCCTGTGGACGAGTGGACCTGAGTTAGGTTGGGTGACACAAACACAGAAGGAGCCCTGGCTCAGTCCACAACAAGAGGGGCTGTTGCTATTTCTCCTGTGCACCTCCCCTTCCCTGCCCCCACCCCATCCCCACCGGATACCACCATCCGTGTGCTCAGCTCAGTAGTGCTTCATTCCTCAGGCAAGTATTATGAATGTGCACCCTCTCCACATTGCTTTTGGAACCTTAACATTCCTAGGCCTCTGAAGTACAGACCTGTATCTTTTTGTCGTTTGCCTCCATCTTAGCTGTAAGAATGGACAACCTCTGAGTGAGCTCTTCTCTCTCTGGAAGATTGTTCTCTTCAGAAATCTTCTGCAGTGCCTGCAAGGCATCTTTTGTCCTCAGAAGCTCACCGTCCATCTCTCTCAGCTTCCTCGACGTGGCTCTTTCCTTTCCCTGGGATTTCCTGAGGAGCTGCCTTAAATTTTTCACTTCGTTCTGATGTTTGGCCATAATTTGAGGTAGATTATTTTGTGAATTCTCATATTTTCCTATAGCTTTCAAGTGCTTAAGCTGGACTTGTTTCAGAAACTGGTTTTCTATGACTGTAGCTTCCGCTTTGTGGTGCAGATCAGCTAACTCATTCTTCAGTTCTTTGATCTTATGAAGCCTCGCTGACAGGATGCGGTGAATCATGGCATCACGTCGCTGAGCAGCCACACTGATCTGAGAGTTGAGAAATGGTACATTCCAGCTGTGCTTTTTTCTAACCGAGATTTCCTTCTGGCCTGTGTAAGAAGATAATCCAGTTTGTTACTACAGTCATATGTATGTGCTTAGTTGCTCAGTCACGTGCGACTCTTTGTGACCCCATGGACTGTAGCCCGCCAGGCTCCTCTACCCATGGGGATTCTCCAGGCAAGAATATTGGAGTGGGTAGCCTATCCCTTCTCCAGAGGCTCTTCCTGACCCAGGAATCAAACCAGGGTCTCCTGCATTGCAGGTGGAGTCTTTATGAGCTGAGTTACCAGGGAAGCCCAATCATGCATATAGATATGTAAGTATGCAGGTATCTGTAATACCCACACCCCCTCTTCTCCCCTACTCCCACACACATATACACATACACACGCAAGGTAGAAGGGGAAGGAACTAACACTGAATGAATACTCGTGCTTTAGGCTAGGTACTTTATGTCTAGCTATCTCATTTAATGCAATCCTTTAAGGTCAGTAGTAGTCCATTTTATAGCTGGAGATTATAAGTCATTTGTCCATGGTTACATAACCACAAAGTGACATAAAAGGAATTGAAATCAGGTCTTCTCTGACTCTAAAACCCGCACTTACTTCTATTATAAAAGGTAAACTAAAAACCATAAGAATAAATAACATTTACCAAGCATTTCCCATATGTGAAGCATTGAATTAAATGCTTTGTGTAATAGATTATCTGACGTAATTCTGCCAACAAAATGTTATGAGGCAATTAGAGGGTAACATTAGAGCCAAGAGTTATATATGAAGGTCTCATAGATTTAAAAAGATGTTTAAAGAGCCATTAAATTGCTTAGAGAATTCATATAAGTATTCTATCTCTCAATATATCAAACATAGGCAGTTTTTCCTGTGTTGCTTTTGGCTAGGCACTCAATTAACCAGTTAGATGGTTTGTGCTCAGGAAACTATTTTAATCAAAAAGCATCTAAATGATATTACACCAAGCTCATATAACTGAATTTGCGTATGTCAACTGTATATGTAACATCATTGTATTATTATCCCATTTTATTTTTTAAATTATTTTTCATTGGAGTATAGTTGCTTTACAGTGTTGTGTTACTTTCTGCTGTACAGCAAAGTGAATCAGCTCTATGTGTACACACATCCTTTCTTCCTTGGATTTCCTTCTTATTTAGGTCACCACAGAGCACTGAGTAGAATTCCCTATATATTATGTTCTCATTAGTATCTATTTTATAAATAGTATCAGTAGTGTCTATTATCCCATTTTAATGATGATGCTTATCAATGGGCACACAGCTAGTAAGTGGTGAAACAGACTCAGGCCTGTGTGCCTTTGCCCCTTCCCCACAGGTATGTGCGTTTATATGATATTCATATGTGCATCTGTGTATGTACACATATGTGTGCCTGTATACATATCAGGATACCTATATTCTGAGAAAGAGCAGTTGGAACTGGATTCTAGAATTTAAAAATGTGTGATCCTCATCCTGCAGAGAGAAAGGCTCTTAGTGGCCAGTGTCACTGGGGTCTTAGCCCTGAGCTATTGGCCCAAGTGAGGACACATTGTTTGAGACATGCCTCACTGTGTTTGGTCTCGTGGTGGGAAAGGCAATTCTGCCTGTGATGGAAACAATGAGCCAGCAGAGATAGAGGACACTTTCCGGGGATAAAGCATGTGGATCTTGAGGGTGACAGACCACACAGATTTCACAGTGACCACACTATCTGTTTCCCAGGTGGTTCAGTGGTGAAGAATCTGTCTGCCAATGCAGGAGACACAAGAGACATGGGTTTGATCACGAGTTTGGGAAGATCCCCTGGAGAAGGAGGTGACAACTCTCTCCAGTATTCTTGCCTGGAGAATCCTCATGGACAGAGGAGCCTGGAGGGCTATAGTCCATGGAGTCACAAAGAGTCAAACACGACTGAGCGATTAGCACTTTCCTTTTTTTAAAAAAGCTGAATGGTTAAACTACTCTTAAGATACCTAGTTGTTAAACTACTAAGCTAAAACACTTAAATTATTTCACAAAAAACATGTACATCTAGGTTCATAGTTAGTTAAAAAGTGACTCTTACTACTCAAGACTAGTCATGCCTTCCCAGTACAAAGAGTGAAATAAGCTCTTTGAACAGACCTAAGCCCAAGCCCCGCTTCACTGGCTCCAGCCTCTCCTCTTTCCTCAGCCTTTTCCCCAGGTGCACCCTCACCCCCATCCTCCTTTTCAAAGCACCTCTGTCCTCCTGTCACACTGCTGTGCCCATCCTCCCTGCCCCGTCATGGTCCTGTCATCTTCATCTTTGTGTCGCAGTCCCATTCTGTTCCTGCCGTCGGCACCCTCAGTCTGGTTCAGGTCCTCATCCTGAGCCACGTTCCTGCTGGTGCTGGCTCTACCCTGTGCTGGGTCCTCTCTCTCTTCCAGGTCACCTTAAAGAAGGTGGCCCCTTCTTCCAAGGACCAGGGTAGGAAGAGGTTCAAAGGCCTTTCCCCTTCCTGTTCTCCACAGCTCCAGCATCAGTCGCAAAGCATACCTCCTCAACCCCACCTTAGGGCTTCCACCCACCTCTGCCCAAAGACAATAGGGCAAAAGGTGTCCCAAGCAAATGAATGCAGTAAAATAATTTTTCTTTTTGGCTATACCATTTTTCCCCCTTTTTAAAATTTCTGAGCTCAGAGCAAGTGTAGAAACCTTCATAGTTATAAAGATCCACAATAAAACCTTTTCATCATTGCTTAGAAATGATCAGTCTTTCATACACATACACCCACAGCCAGCTCTCACTCACCCACCAATAAGTCCTCAGTTATCCACAGTCACCTTTACACAAACACACACACACCTTATTTTAAATTATTCTCTTCCTTCTCAGAACTACAGAGATCATGGATCAGGCAGACTGGGAGCTCTTCTGAGGCTCAGATTTGGCTATTTTCATCACTGATCCACTTCAGTGAGAGAGGATCTCAGAGAAGGTATACCAGTTTTTTGAGTGACTATCACAAAACGTCTTGGTGGGCTTCCCAGGTGGTACTAGTGGTAAAGGACCTACTTGCCAGTGCAGGAGACATAAGGAGTTGCAGGTTTGATCCCTGGATCAGGAAGATCCCCTGGACTAGGGAATGACAACCCCATCCAGTATTCCACTAATGAACCTTGCCTGGAGAATCCCATGGATAGAGGAGCCTGGCAGGCTATAGTCCATGGGGTCACAAAGAGTCGGCATGACCGAGGGGCTTAGCATGCACCCATGTGCACACAGGTTTTGGCATTGTACTGAAAAATCACAGCAAGGAAGGGTATAACTGAAGGAGTCTGAAAGTAAATTTTTCTACAAAAGAAAGAAATATCCACATTTTGAAAATCAAATTATAGAAATATATTGCTTTCTATTTACATTAGTCTAAAGAAAGGCAATGCCAAAGAATGGTCAAACTACCACTCAATTGCACTCATCTCACACGCTAGTAAAGTGATGCTTAAAGTTCTCCAAGCCAGGCTTCATCAACACAGTTACGTGAACTGTGAACTTCCAGATGTTCAAGCTGGTTTTAGAAAAGGCAGAGGAACCAGAGATCAAATTGCCAACATCCCCTGGATCATGGAAAAAGCAAGAGAGTTCCAGAAAAACATCTATTTCTGCTTTATTGACTATGCCAAAGCCTTTGTGGCTCACAATAAATTGTGGAAGATTCTGAAAGAGCTGGGAATACCAGACCACCTGACCTGCCTCTTGAGAAACCTGTATGCAGGTCAGGAAGCAACAGTTAGAACTGGACATGGAACAACAGACTGGTTCCCAATAGGAAAAGGAGTACGTCAAGGCTGTATATTGTCACCCTGCTTATTTAACTTCTACGAAGAGTACATCATGAGAAACGCTGGGCTGGAAGAAGCACAAGCTGGAATCAAGATTGCTGGGAGAAATATCAATCACCTCAGATATGCAGATGACACCACCCTTATGGCAGAAAGTGAAGAGGAACTCAAAAGCCTCTTGATGAAGGTGAAAGTGGAGAGTGAAAAAGTTGGCTTAAAGCTCAACATTCAGAAAACGAAGATCATGGCATCTGATCCCATCACTTCATGGGAAATAGATGGGGAAACAGTGGAAACAGTGTCAGACTTTATTTTTCTGGGCTCTAAAATCACTGCGGATGGTGATCGCAGCCATGAAATTAAAAGATGCTTACTCCTTGGAAGGAAAGTTATGACCAACCTAGATAGCATATTCAAAAGCAGAGACATTACTTTGCCAACAAAGGTCCGTCTGGTCAAGGCTATGGTTTTTCCAGTGGTCATGTATGGATGTGAGAGTTGGACTATAAAGAAAGCTGAGTGCCAAAGAATTGATGCTTTTGAACTGTGGTGTTGGTGAAGACTCTTGAGAGTCCCTTGGACTGCAAGGAGATCCAACCAGTCCATCCTAAAGAGATCAGTCCTGGGTGTTCTTTGGAAGGACTGATGCTAAAGCTGAAACTCCAGTACTTTGGCCACCTCATGTGAAGAGTTGACTCATTGGAAAAGACTCTGATGCTGGGAGGGATTGGAGGCAGGAGGAGAAGTGGAAGACAGAGGATGAGATGGCTGGATGGCATCAGCGACTCGATGGACATGAGTCTGAGTGAACTCCGGGAGTTGGTGATGGAGAGGGAGGCCTGGCATGCTGCGATTCATGGGGTCGCAAAGAGTCGGACACGACTGAGCGACTGAACTGAATGATACATTGGGGTACAGGGATCTTCAGGGGCATAAAATTTGGGTTAAAGAAGCAGCCAAGATTTATTTAAAATAATTTGAGAGTATTCATACACAAAAGAGTACCCAAGGGAGAACAAGCAGGTTCTGCATGCTCAGTCACTTCAGCAGTGTCTAACTCTTTGTGACCCAACGGACTGTGGCCCTCTAGGCTCCTCTGTCCATAGGATTCTCCAGGCAAGAATACTGGAGTGGGTTGTCATGCCCTCCTCCAGGAGATCTTCCATACCCAAGGATCGAAGTCTTCTGCATTGGCAGCAGATTCTTTACCTGGGAAACCCTCACTTGGATCATGGAATTTAGGTTCTAGTCCACTGTGAAGTGATAGTTCATTTGGGCTGCTGCCAATTTATGAATAAGTATCTTGCATAAAGGACACAATAAATATTTGTGGAATAAATAAATGAGGAATCAGTTTAAAAAATTTGTATTGTCTCTTAGAACTCAACATGCATTTTATTTCTTATAGAAATAATTTTATAAACACTAACTGCCTTCTTACACAGTTCTGTGAAATTCTAGACTCAGTGTAAGATGTAGTATATTGTTTGATGATTTCTTGTCATAAACCCATGGGGGCCAGACTACTTCTGAATTTTGGGGGGTTTATTCTTTGGGATGGGCTTTCCTGGTGGCTCAGCCTTTTCCTGGCAGGGTCTTCTGCCCTGGCCTTGCCAGTGGGTGCAGGACTCCCACCTCTCCAGAGGAAGGGCTGTGAAACCTTTCGAGAACCTGGAGGAAAACTATGAGTCCTTCTCCCTAGAAAGTTCACAAACACAAATAGATGCACACAGATACACACACTCACACACAAAATGCAAAGGATTCCCTAAGGCTCCCAGAGTCAGGTCTTAGATGAAGACTCCCTGCTCTGAAGCTGGGAAGAAGGGCAACTGAAGACTCTAGCTCTTCACAGGGTCCCAGGCAGGCTGGCTGTGGGAGGCAGGCCCTGGGGGAATGTGGCACTGGACGTGCTCCACATGCAACAGGCTCTTAATTGTTTTTCGGCCACTTACTGACACCAGTTCTGATGGTCCCAGCCGGAAAAGAGTGGCAGTGGTTTCTACACAGGGAATATTTATAAGCCCAGTATTGCATGTCTGGGAATAACCACAGTCTAGGCAAGGGGGCAGGAAGTGAGGAGGTCGAGGATGGTGCAGAGCTACTCCCAGTTTGGACAGTTAGAAGCTGATGCTGTTGCTACTCTTAAAATCCGCAAGGAAATGACATTAACAGCCTTTTGACCAGCCCTGTTCCTAAAGAGCATCTTTGTCAATATGCCTCACCGGACTTGAAGACCATCTTCGTGGGGTGCTGAGACAGATAGTTACATTTCATTGGAGATTGAAACCTTGCCTCTTCAGCTGAGATGAAAGGCAAGAAGCCCGTGAAATCCAAGTACTGTGGTGCGCTGTAACAGGGCCACCTGTTAACTAAAAACGGAACTAACCTCACTCACGGGTTCCAGGAGGGTGAGCTGGGCAAGAGGGCTTTCTGTCAATTTGGTGATTATTCTTAATTTCTCTATTTCCTACTCCTTCTATAAAAAAATTCACTTGTAATACTTATAATTTTGTAAGTAGTGGTACAATCTGGAAAAACAATAAAACTGAATATGGGCCACTCCCGATTACCAGTTCATTAAATAATAATGTCATTATAACCCGAAATTTGGTCTTGGTTGGGAGATTTTGCTTCTTACCTTTAAGTTGGGAGATTTTAGAAACATTATACTTCTTCTTCTCCTTTTTTTCTTTTACTGTGGGCTTCTCTAAGTAGTTGTTTCTAGCTGTGGTTTCTGAGCATGCAGACAGAAAGTCTTCGGAATAATCGTAGTGGGAGCTTGGGCTTCTGCAGGAACACCGAGATCTGCTATAATCAACACTCTTGTCAGAAGCGTCGCTGTTCCTGGGAAAACCTGGGCTGCTGCTCTCCCTTTTTGAGGAACTCCCGCCATTTTCGACGGCTGTGCCCGGGAAATGTCCACCCAGATTTGTTTCTGTTGGACCAGCCAATGACATAGTAAACAACCTAATACAAGAAAAGTAGTTTTAGGTTTAGAGCTATAGCCCTAAAAACAGACCTATGCTTTATCATGTGTGTGTGTTCAGTTGTGTCCGACTCTTTGGACCATGGACTGTATCCTGCCAGGCTCCTCTGTCCATTGGATTCTCCAGGCAACAGTGCTGGAGTGGGTTGCCATTTACTGGGTGGTGAGGATCACCTAACTACATTCATTCATTCACCTGGGAAAATGACCAGCTGACTCCTCCATGTGTAGTCCCTGTTCTTTCCCAGAGAGTGATCAAGAGGAGAGCCACATTTATCCTTCGGACGTTGACTTTGGAATGCACACAAGTGGCAGGCGGCATCTAAGATGGCCTGCACCGATTTCCACTTTCTGGTGTAATCCCCTTCACTCCGGTGTGACTCAGAGGTGGCTTCCAAGGTGAGGTAACTAAAGGACTCTGACTTCCCTCTTTTTTTAAAAAAAAATTATGTATCTATTTATTTTTTAATACATTTATTATTTATAATAAATAAATTAATATTATTTGTTTATAATAAATGGTCTTCCCTGGTGGCTCAGATGGTAAAGACTTTCCTTGCAATGTGGGAGACCTGGGTTCGATCCTGGGTCAGGAAGATACCCTGGAGGAGGGAATGGCAACCCATTCCAGTATTCTTGCCTGGAGAATCCCATGTACAGAGGAGCCTGGCGAGCTACAGTCCATGGGGTTGCAAACAGTTAGACATGACTGAGTGACTAACACTTTCACTTGCACTTATGATAAATATGTTATATTTACATTATTTATATAATATTTATATTATAATAAATAACTAATGTTATCTATGATAATATATTAATATAATTTAATGTACATAATATTATATATACACACACACAGGTCTCCGTTCCTGCCCGTGGGCTTTCCCTGGTTGCAGCCAGCAGGGTCTACTCTCCAGTTCTGGAGTGCAGGCTTCTCATCATAGTAACTTCTGTTGTTGCAGACCATGGGCTCCAGGGGGCAAGGGTTCAGTAGTTGTGACACATGGTCCCATGGCAAGTGTGATCTTCTTGGACCAGCAACTGAACCCATGTTCCCTGCATTGGCACACGGATTCTTAACCTCTGGACCATGGGGAACATACAGCATGCTACATCTTGATATATCCAATTTATGATAGTGTACAGTTCAGATTTTCAGTTGCATTTACATTTTGAACAATCAGTGTTTACAGTATAACGATTCCCATTTTATTGCACTTGAAGCATGATTTCACTATGTTTCTATCATTATAGAGTTTATAGTATTAGTAGCCTCTTTGCTGTTACGTATGACTCCGGAATTGCAGGTCAAGAGGAAACAGAACCTGACATGAAACAGCTGGCTGGTTCAGATTTGGGAAAGGAGAATGACAAGGCTGTATATTGTCATCCTGCTTATTTAACTTACATGCAGAGTACATCATGTGGAATGCCAGGCTGGATGAAGCACAAGCTGGAATCAAGATTGCTGGGAGAAATATCAAAAACCTCAGATATGCAGATGACACCACCCTTATGGCAGAAAATGAAGAGGAACTAAAGAGCCTCTTGATGCAAGTGAAAGAGGAGAGTGAAAAAGTTGGCTTAAAACTCAACATATAAAAACTAAAATCATGGCATCAGGTCCCATGACTTCATGGCAAATAGAAGGGGAAAAAGTGGAAGCAGTGATAGATTTTCTCTTCTTGGTCTCCAAAATCACTACAAATGGTGACTGTAGTCATGAAATTAGAACACACTTCTTAGAAGGAAGGCTATGATATATGGCAATCTGTGCATTTTAAAAAGCAAAGACATCAGTTTACCAACAAAGGTCCATATAGTCAAAGCTATGGTCTTTCTAGTAGTCATGTAGAGATGTGAGAGTTGGACCATAAAGAAGGCTGATCACCAAAGAATTGATGCTTTCAAATTGTGGTGCTGGAGAAGACTCTTGAGAGTCCCTTGGAATGCAAGATCAAACCAGGTAATCCTAAGGGAATCAACCCTGAATGCTTTTTGGAAATCAACCCTGAATCCTCATTGGAAGGACTGATGCTGAAACTGAAGTTCCAGTACTTTGGCCACCTGATGCAAAGAGCTGACTCATTGGAAAAGACCCCGATGCTGGGAGAGACTGACGACAAAAGGAGAAGAGAGTGCAGAGAATGGGATGATTGGGTGGCATCATCGATTCAATGGACATGAACTTGGACAAACTCTGGGAGATGGGGACGGACAGGGAGGCCTCACATGCTGCAGTCCATGGGGTCCCAAAGAGTTGGACACAACTTAGCGACTGAACAGCAACAACAATGACTCAGGAATATAACCCACAATTAAAAAGACTAATGGAAAATGGTGAATCTTTTGATGATATGATTTTTCTGGAATGCACTGTAGTGAAAAGGGGTGTCTGCTTATATATACAATAAATTTGTAAATCACATTCATTTAATTATAGAATGAGAAATAAGATTGCTGAAGAGCAAGATTTATATCTGAATAATTCTGAATTCTACAGTGTTGTATAGTTGCTCAATTCTGCTTTTATAACAAGGCCAACCGAAAAATAAACACAAGCAAAAATGTTTTAAAATGAATAAATGTGGACTTCCTTGTGGTGGAGTGGATAAGAATCCATCTGCCAATGCAGGAGACATGGGTTCAGTCTTTGGTCTGGGAAGATTCCACATGCTGAAGGGCAACTAAGCCCCTGCGTCACAACTACTGAGCCCACGTGTTGCAACTACTGAAGCCCATGCGCCTAGAGCCTCTGCTCCACAAGAGAAGCCACTCCAGTGAGAAGTCTGTGCACGGCAACAAAGAACAGCCCCAACTCGCAGCAACTAGAGAAAGCCTGCACACAGCAATGTAGACCCAGCGCAGCCAAAAAATAAAAATGAATACAATTTAAAATAAAGATAAAATGAATTAATGCATACCTGGTGTTCTTTACCAGATGTTCCTAAAGTGTATGAAAAATCAACTTTATGTCCTGAGTGGAGGGGTCTTCACACTGTAGTATTTATGAAGTTTTCAGGATAGTGTTTTTTTGACATGTTTTGATTTCTTTTTAAGAAAATAATGTATTTCAAAAAACCTAGAATGATATTACAGAAGTAAAATTTTAAGAGCCCATATACAAACATTTATAAAAGAAGTTAACCTAGATGTCCATCAGCAGATGGATGGATAAGAAAGCTGTGGTACATATACACAATGGAATATTACTCCGCCATTAAAAAGAATACATTTGAATTAGTTCTAATGAGGTGGATGAAACTGGAGCCTATTATATAGAGTGAAGTAAGCCAGAAAGTAAAACACCAATACAGTATACTAATGCATATATATGGAATTTAGAAAGAAGTTAACTATTACCCTGTATGCAAGACAGCCAAAAAGACACAGATGTATTGAACAGTCTTTTGGACTCTGTGGGAGAGGGAGAGGGCGGGATGTTATGGGAGAATGGCATTGAAACATGTAAAATATATGTGAAACGAATTGCCAGTCCAGGTTTGCTGCAGGATACAGGGTGCTCGGGGCTGGTGCACTGGGATGACCCAGAAGGATGGGATGGGGAGGGAAGTGGGAGGGGGGTTCAGGATGGGGAACACATATACACTCATGGCAGATTCAAGTCAATGTATGGCAAAACCAACACAATACTGTAAAGTAAAATAAATAAATTAATTAAATTTTACAAAAGTTTTGAATCATTATTAATATTCATTCATTTGCATATGAATTGCTTTATACTTCACATACTATAAGGCTTTTTCTCTATCAAAGTGATTTGTAAATTATATGTTTCATGATGGTAGTATTTTTGATAGTTTTGTCTATGCTGTATCCTCTGTGCCTAGAAGAGTTCCTTGGAAATAATGTGTTCAATAAATATTGATTAAATAAATTAATGTTCAGGGTGCCTGTATGCTTAATTCCTGTCTCCATATCCATTACTCCTGACAAACTTCTCACTAGTGACCCGACTCAATGCCCTAAATAAATGCTTGCCAATATAATAAAGAAATACATATCTAAAACTAAAAGCAAACCTCATGCTTAACAGTGAAACATTAATTTACAGTGTTGTAAAAATTAAGATAAAGGTGCCAATGCTCACTTCTGTTGATTAATAATTGTTCTGTAGGCACTAGCCACTGAAATTGGACATGAGAAAAAATAGCAGGTATAAATGTTGGGGAAAAAAGGCAAATTATTTATTATATGTGCTGCTGCTGCTAAGTCACTACAATTGTGTCCGACTCTGCAACCCCATAGACGGAAGCCCACCAGGCTCCCCCATCCCTGGGATTCTCCAGGCAAGAACACTGGAGTGGGTTGCCATTTCCTTCTCCAATGCATGAAAGTGAAAGTGAAGATGCTCAGTCGTGTCCGACTCTTAGCGACCCCATGGACTGCAGCCTACCAGGCTCCTCCGTCCATGGGATTTTCCAGGCAAGAGTACTGGAGTGGGGTGCCATTGCCTTCTCCGATTTATTATGTGTAGATAACATAATTTTAAACTTAGAAAACCTCATAAAACATTATAAAATAGTGAGAATTCAATAAAGCCATAGGTTATTAAATGCATATAAAAGCAATGTTTTCTATATGTTAATTAAAATGACTTAGAAAACAGATGAAAAGACCCCACTTACTATATCAGCTAAAAAATCAAAAGCATCTGATACAAGTATAATACAAATAATATGAAGAAAACTTTAAAACTACTGAAATAAAAGATTTATGTATGTGGAAACACATACTGTGTCCTTATATAGGAAGGACTTTGGTGATAAAGATGTAAATTCTCCCTAATTTAATTTACATAATCAAAATATTCCTAGTAAAAATGTTGAGTAATTTTTTAGAAACTTGACAAAATGATACTAAATTCACATAGTTATAAATATGAAAAATGAGAACAAAAAAGGTTTTGAAAAAAATAATGAGAAAGGACCACCTCTATCAGATACTAAGGTATAAAACTACAGTTAGTAAAAGAGTTTGATTCTAGTGCTTGAATAGACAGAGCAATATAATGAAATAAAGACTTCAGAAACAGAAACATATGGAAACTTGGCATAAAATAAAGGTGGAGAAGAGTAGACATTCAAGAAATGATGGGGTGGGGGCAACAGACTAGACTTCCATCTGGAAATCAAACAAAAGTGAATTCTTATTACCTTTCTTACACTGAAATAAACACTAGGTGAATTGAAAATGTAAATGTAAAAAACAAATGTTAAAAGAAAACATGGGGGGTGGCAAGAAATAAAGCCCACAAACCACAAAGGAAACAATTAGAAAAACAGCACAAAATTTTAAGAAGTTTTTTTATTGAGGTAAAGTTGATTTATAATATTATATCTTTCAGGGGTACAACAAAGTGATTCTCACAATTTTAAAATATTGTACTCCATTTATAGTTATTATAAAATTCTGGCTATATTCCTTGTGCTGTACAATATTTCCTTGTAGCTTATTTATTATATACATACTAATTTATACTTCTTAATCCCTTACCCCATCTTGCCTTTTCCCTACTCCCTCTCCTCACTGGTAACGATTAGCTTCTTCTCTATACCTGTGAGTTTCTTTTTCTTTTTTGTTATATTCACTAGTTTGTTTTATTTTTCCTTCCTCTGCAATTTTTTGGAATCATTTGAGAAGGACAGGTGTTAACTCTCCTCTAAATGTTTCATAGAATTCACCTGTGAAGCCATCTTGTCCTGAACTTTTGTTAGCTGAGAGTTTTTTTTTTTCACATTATTGATTCAATTTAATTACTAGTAATTGGCCTGTTTATTATTTTCTATTTTTCCATGATTCAGTCTTGGGAGATTTTACATTTCTCTGATAATTTGTCCATTTCGTCTAGGTTTTACATTTTATTGGCATACAGCTGGCTGTAGTCATCTCATGATCCTTTGTATTTCTGTGGTATTAGTTGTAACTTCTTTTTCATTTCTAATTTTATTGATTTGGACCCTCTTTTTTTTTCTCGGTGAGTTTGGTAAAGATTTAACAATTTTGTGTATCTTTTCAAAGAACCAGCTCTTAGTTTAACTGATCTTTTCTATTCTTTAGACTTTTTTTTTTTTAGTCTCTATTTCATTTCTGCTCTGATCTTTTTGATTTATTTCCTTCTACCAATTTTGGGTTTCATTTGTTCTTTTCCTTGTTCTTTAGTGGTATGGTTAAGTTTTATTTGAGAATTGTTTTTGTTTGTTTCCTGAGGTAAGCTTGTACCACTGTAAGCTTCCCTCTTAGAACTGCTTTTGCTGCTTTTGGATCCTTGTGTTTTCAATTTCATTTGTCTCCAGGTATTTTTTTTTTATCCTGATTTCTTCAGTGACCCTTTGGTTAGTTAGTAGCAGATAGCCTCCATGTGTTTGTGTTCTTGCCTTTTTTTTGCCTTGTAGGTATTTCTAGTCTCATAGCATTGCGGAGAAGGCGATGGCACCCCACTCCAGTACTCTTGCTTGGAAAATCCCATGGACAGAGGAGCCTGGTAGGCTGCAGCCCATGGGATCACGAAGAGTTGGACAAGACTGATCGACTTCCCTTTCACTTTTCACTTTCATGCATTGGAGAAGGAAATGGCAACCCACTCCAGTGTTCTTGCCTGGAGAATCCCAGGGACGGGGGAGCCTGGTGGGCTGCCGTCTATGCGTCTCACGGAGTCGGACACGACTGAAGTGACTTAGCAGCAGCAGCAGCATGTTGGGTGCATATATAAAAATTTTAAAACTTCTCTATAACAAAAAATAAGTCATAAACTTAAAAGGCACATCAGAAACTGGGAAGACTACTCTCAACATATATGACAAACAGCTAACTCAACTCCTTAATTTATAAAGAACTCATGATAATCCATGAGTAAAATGGGCGAAGGGTATGAACACATTATATACCAAGCACATTACAGCAACAGAGACAACCAAAAATATAAAAAAAGTTTTTTACCACTTCCCTGGTGATACAGTGGATAAGAATCCGCCTGCCAATGCAGGGGACACAGGTTTGATACCTGGTCCAGGAAGATTCCACATGCCACAGAGCAATTGAGCCTGTGTGCATAGCTATGGAAGCTAGTGTGCCTGCAGCCTGTGCTCCTCAATAAAAGAAGCCACTCGATGAGAAGTCTGTGCACTGCAGTGATATCCCCATTCGTTTTTATGCTGGCTTCGAAGATGGAGGAAGGGGTCATAGGCCAAATATAGTCTTTTCTAGAAGATGTAAGAGGCAAGGGGATGGATTCTTCCCTGAATGCCTGGAAGGATCCAGCCCTGCTGATATCTTAATTTTTAGCCTCATGAGACACATTTCAGACTGCCGACCTCCAGAACAGATTTGTATTGGTTTAAGTCACTGGGCTTGTGGTATTTGTTAGAGCAATGACAGGAAACTATTAGAGATTGTCTTGAAAATCATTATGAATCAAAATGAGACTAAAATAGGCTATTAAAATGTAAAATAAAAAGATAAAGTATTATACAGTTTAAAGTCAAAGAAGAGGGTAACTTCAAGTGCTTTGGGAAAGTAACTTAATGTTCTCAAAAGAAGCTTTCTATACCTGGTCCAGACTACATCTAGAAAAAAGATCACCAACTCTGGAAAGCTGGTGGGATTGTTTGCTTTGGAAAAACTAGCTAGAGAAACTAGCCAGCTCTCTCATCAAACACTCAGGGTGGAGATTCTAAAAACCAAGAAGGCTGTCTGGTGCAAAGGCATTGGTGGAGTGGTGGCATGGCTGGAGGCTGAGAAAGCTGGGTAGGGAGGAGATGATGTGTGTAGGGGGCAGTGGGTGACAAAAGATGACAGCAAGATCGGGAGATTATCTACACAGAGCAAATAAGATCATTGAGGAAATCAAGTTGTTTTCTGCCTGAGAGAGTTTTACTTACACAGAGAGGGGGAAGGCTCAAAATAACCCTGAAGTGTTAGGTTTTTATATATATATATATATATATATATATATATATATATATATACATACACATACACACACATTTTATACACACAGGGACAGATATAGAAATACAGATGTGTGTGTGTGTGTATTTTTCCTAACTCTGTTGAGGACCTAGAAACAATGACACCCCTGTAACAATGAGCACACTGACCTCCATTCTTCACTAAATACCATTCTTTACAAAAGGAAATCAACCCTGAATGTTCATTGGAAGGACTGATACAGAAGCCAAAGCTCCAATACTTTGGCCACCTGATGCAAAGAGCTGACTCATTGGAAAAGATCCTGGTGCTGGGAGGGATTGAGGGCAGGAGAAGGCGGCGACAGAGGATGAGATGGTTGGGTGGCATCACTGACTCAATGAACATGAGTTTGAGCAAACTCCAGGAGATGGTGAAGGACAAGGAAGCCTGGTGTGCTGCAGTCCACAGGGTCACAAAGAGTTGGACACCTCAGTGACTGAACAACAACTACTAACTCGAATCAGAGTTCCTTGGAGAAACGGGTAATTCCAGGCATGGATCAGGTAAAGTTCAAGATAAAGCTGGTATGTGCTTAAAGGACATGGAAGCCAACTTGAAGTATTCTCCCATTAAATCTAGGACAATTTGAACATCAAAATAAATAAGGATGAAATAAGATGACAACCTGTTAAATAAGATAGGAACCTATGAGTCCATACTAATACAAATGAATAAATAAATAGAGAAAGGAAGAGAAAGCTCTTCCTTATGGCACAATGACAGCTAATAAATGTAGAAGGAACAGAGGAAAGAAACAATGACTGATGCCTATCAGGGAGTTAGTTGAAACAGGCAGGACCTGCATTGAATGCTAAGTGCCAGTGAGTGTAAGTCTGATAAGGAACAGGATTGTGCATAATACTAACCAAAAACATGGAAAGAGGGTGGCTTTGTGCAGAAACCTGGCAGACACCTTGATCGTCATCTGGTCAGCAAGGCCTGAACCACCAGTGGGACAGGTGGATCTCATATGCCCCCTGGAGACTGCTAAGGGGAAAGGGTCATTCCTGAAATCTCCCTGCCAGGAACTGGCCTGAGTTGGGTCACGGGGAGACACCAGCTGGACCCAGGTTGAGGGTCATTCTACAGGAGGAAAAGCCTGAACTGTTTGACACAAAGTTCAGCAGAATGTAAAATGAATACAAAAGCTCTTCCTTTAGCTTACAAAACCAGTGTTACATACGTAAGATGATCATGTATTTTAGGGTTTTCAAGAACATGATTTTGAACATTGTATCCACTTTTAAGATGATGTTCCAGTGGGGGAAGGAGAGGATGGGACAGACTGGCAGAGTAGCATTGAATATGCATTGCCATGGGTAATGGCAGTCAGTGGGAAGTTGCTGTATAACCCAGGGAGCTCAACCCAGTGCTCTGCAATGACATGGAGGGGTGGGATGGGGTGGCAGGAGGGAGGGAGGTTTAAGAAGGACGGGATGTATGTATACATATGGCTGATTCATGTTGCTGTATGACAGAAACCAGAACTTCCAGGTGGCTCAGTGGTGAAGAATCTGCCTGCTAATGCAGGAGACCTGGGTTCCATCTCTGGGTCAAGAAGATACCCTGGAGCAGGAAATGGCAACCCACTCCAGTATTCTTGGGAAATCCTATGGACAGAGGAGCCTGGTGGGCTACAGTCTATGGGGTTGCAAGAGTCAGTCATGACCTAGCAACTGAACAACAGTAATGGCAGAAACCAACACAATATTGTAAAGCAATTATCCGCCAATTAAAAATAAATAAGATGATGTGTCCCAACTTTTGGCTTCAGAAATGTGATCTCTCTAATAGTGAAGAAAGGCAGTTTAAGAATGAACACAGGGTTGAGAAGAAAGAGAGCATACTATAGAAGGGAAAAAGGCTTGTGTGGCATCTGAGCTCTTGCTCTTGGCAGTATATCTAGCTGTCTGGTCTCAGTGGTTTAATGTATGAAAATTTCTGCTTTCAGTGATGTCTAAGGTTTAGTCCAGCACGAAAATCCATCCATTAAATATATCTATATACATCAGAAGTTGCAAGCTTTCTTGGATAACATGGAATTGTGCCATGTTCAAGGTTTGGATGGTTATAGACAAATTATGTAGGTTTTGGGTATTTAACAATTTTATGTATTTTATTTATTTTTGACAAACTGTTCAAATCCATTACCAGACTAGGCCTCCCAAAGAAGCACCTTCAGGGTTAGAAGTTCTACTCCCACCAAGCAGTGGCAAATGCAACTACCACACTTGTCTGTGCTCAGTCTCGCTCAGTCATGGGGGACTCTTTTCGACTCCATGACTGTAGCCCACCAAGCTCCTCTGTCCAGGGATTCTCCAGGCAAGTATACTGGAGTGGGTAACCATTTCGTTCTGCAGGGGATCTTCCTGACCCTGGGTCTACTGCACTGTAGGCAGGTTCTTTACTGTCTGAGCCACCAGGGAAGCCCAACTATTGCATGGGCTACAGAAAAATTCAACATTCTAGGGCTAAATTTATAGATGTGTAAACTTTTAGCTCTTCCTCCCAGCTGCTGCCACATATCTTTTTAATTTCCAGTGTTGACCTGACTCTTTTTCATTACAATGTTTAATAAAATTCCATAAAAATATCCCATATTTGATCTTACACATTTGGATGTTCATTCATTCACTCTTTCAACACACAGTTGAGTGCTTACCACGTGCCAGGAGCTGTGTGAGGTGTGGAGGGTATAGTGAACACAGAAATGTGTCTGTTTTTGTGGAGCTAGTATGTCAGTAATAAAATAATCACTGTAGTGACTGTTCTATGTGTTTTAAAGCAAAGAGCTACAAGTCTGTGAGGACACGTGACAAAAAAACCTGATCCAGACAGTGACCTGGGAAGCTTCTCTAGAGCAGTGCCAGCTGACTGAGATATAGGGGGTCAGTGGGAACTGCCTGGGCAGAAAGAAATGTTTGGTATGAGGGAAGAATGGTGTGGACAGAGGAGGCAGCACCAGGGCTTGTCGATGGAGGAGGGCCCCATGTTTGGGGCCCAGTGAGAAACTCCAGGGGGTGCAGATGGGTCTCCAGAGGTCCAAGAGGTGAGCAAGCTTCAGGTCATCAGAAGGCACATTTATGATATGGCTCATTCATCCAAGAGGAACAGACAGCTAGCACTAAGAAGAGAGAGAGGCTGGGGAAGGGGGATATGATGAGCTGCCTTCTGAACAGGTGACTCTGGCTGCATTCTCCATCCCTGTGCAAGATGGAGAACAGAAGAGGGAAATGTCAGAGAGTAGTGGATGCAGAAGGCGGGACTAAGGAAGGCGGGAGCTTGGACCGAGGTGCCTGCGATGATCTGAAAGATGCATGGGGGACAATGTCACTGGGGCATGGAGGCCCACTGGATGCTGGCGGGAGGGAAAATGTCAAGGAGGAATCCTGGATTCCAGTGCAGGGGTGCCAGTGGGGTGGGTGGGGGAGACCATCAGGGCTTGTGTGTGCTAAGTTGCAGGGGGTCTGAGAGGTATTAAGTTGTGTTGCCACCCAACAGCTTGACCTATGGGTTGAACTCAGAAGATGCCAAGTGGAGAGATCAAGTTGGGGGGCCAAGAGCATAGAGATGGTGGGCATGGATTTGTGCCTAGTGTTGGAATCTGGGGGCCTGAGGGGAGGACACTGCACTTTGAGGAACTGCAGTGCTAAGAAGCCAGGAGAGGACAGCAGCTGGGATGGGAGCAGGAAGTGTGAAGGCTGAGGGCACAGGGGCCGAGGGAAGGCAGCCCTTTGCTGTGGGGTCAGACTTAAATGCTGCTGGGAGACTGAGCAAGACTGAATGGCCAGGGATGTCTGATTAGCGGTTCTTGTTTTAATGCAGAGGTGAGAGTGGAGGGCAGACTGGAGCAGGCTGAGGAATGAGAGATGAGGAATGGATACACTGAATACCGCGATTCTTTACCAAAGTTTGCCTGTCGAGGGGGATGAGAAATTGGACATGTCAACTACAAACTGGCACTTGCCAAGAGCATTTGGCAGCAACTGAATAACAACAGGTGACGCTAGTGGTGGAGAATCTGCCTGCCAATGCAGGAGATGTAAGATATGTGAGTTCAATTCCTAGGTCTGGAAGATCCCTTGGAGGAGGGAATGGCAACCCACTCCAGTATTCTTGCCTGGAGAATCCCATGAACAGAGGAGCCTGGTGGGCTACAGTCCATGGAGTTGCAAAGAGTTGGACATGACTGAAGTGATTTAGTGCACACACACAAAAAACAAGAAGGACATTTGCCATCTGCCTGTGCTGCAGCTACTGACCTTCAACACTCCCTGAAGGGAATATAGGGTGGAGAGTGAGGCACTCTGTGCTCCAAGGAAACATGGGACAAGTCTTTAGATAGATATTTTCAGGAACTGACTGCATGATCTCAATCTTTGCATCTCCTCATATCTAGAAAAGCACTAAACCTTTTTTAAAGTTAGTGACTAGCAGAGAACCTTTTTTAAAGTTAGTACTTCATTGCTTTGGCTCCCCCTTCACCAAAATCTTATGTATTGATCTTCCCCCACTGCCTCTTCAGGCTTCCCTGGTGGCTCAGGTGGTAAAGAATCCACCTGTGATGCAGGAGACCTGGATTCTATCCCTGAGTCAGGAAGCTCCCCTGTAGAAGGGAATGGTTACCAACTCCAGCATTCTTGCCTGGTTAATCTCCTGGCCAAAGGAGCCTGATGGGCTGCAATCCACAGGGTCACAAAGAGTTGGACACGACTGGGTGACTAAGCACAGCACTGCCTCTTTAGGGCAGTCTCTCAGAGCTATCTGAGGTGCTGCCTCCCCGGGCTGCAGTCCTCATTTTGCCCCACATAAAACTTAACTTGCTGCTCTCACGTTGTGCATGTTTTTTTAGTCGACAGTTATTAACTAGAAAATGAAGAGGGGCGGGTCAGGGAGCTTGTTTCTCTTTCTTTTGTGATGGGAGGTCTTCAGTTCAGTTCAGTTCAGTCGCTCAGTCGTGTCCAACTCTTAGCGACCCCATGAATTGCAGCATGCCAGGCCTCCCTGTCCATCACCAACTCCCGGAGTTCACCCAAACTCATGTCCATTGAGTCGGTGATGCCATAAAGCCATCTCATCCTCTGTCGTCCCCTTCTCCTCCTGCCCCCAATCCCTCCCAGCATCAGAGTCTTTTCCAGTGAGTCAACTCTTCGCATCAGGTGGCCAAAGTATTGGAGTTTCAGCTTTAGCATCAGTCCTTCCAAAGAAATCCCAGGACTGATCTCCTTCAGAATGGACTGGTTGGATCTCCTTGCAGTCCAAGGAACTCTCAAGAGTCTTCTCCAACACCACAGTTCAAAAGCATCAATTCTTTGGCACTCAGCTTTCTTCACAGTCCAACTCTTAAATCCATACATGACCACTGGAAAAACCATAGCCTCGACTAGACGGACCTTTGTTGGCAAAGTAACGTCTCTGCTTTTCAATATGCTATCTAGGTTGGTCAGAACTTTCCTTCCAAGGAGTAAGCGTCTTTTAATTTCATGGCTCCAATCACCACCTACAGTGATTTTGGAGCCCCCAAAAATAAAGTCTGACACTGTTTCCACTGTTTCCCCATCTATTTCCCATGAAGTGATGGGACCGGATGCCATGATCTTCGTTTTCTGAATGTTGAGCTTTAAGCCAACTTTTTCACTCTCCTCTTTCACTTTTATCAAGAGGCTTTTTAGTTCCTCTTCACTTTCTGCCATAAGGGTGGTGTCATCTGCATATCTGAGGTGATTGATATTTCTCCCGGCAATCTTGATTCCAGCTTGTGCTTCTTCCAGCCCAGCGTTTCTCATGATGTACTCTGCATAGAAGTTAAATAAGCAGGGTGACAATATACAGCCTTGACGTACTCCTTTTTCTGTTTGGAACCAGTCTGTTGTTCCATGTCCAGTTCTAACTGTTGCTTCCTAACCTGCATATAGGTTTCTCAAGAGGCAGATCAGGTGGTCTGGTATTCCCATCTCTTTCAGAATTTTCCACAGTTCATTGTGATCCACACAGTCAAAGGCTTTGGCATAGTCAATAAAGCAGAAATAGATGTTTTTCTGGAACTCTCTTGCTTTTTCAATGATCCAGGGGATGTTGGTAATTTGATCTCTGGTTTCTCTGCCTTTCCTAAAACCAGCTTGAACATCTGAAAGTTCACGGTTCACGTTTTGCTTAAGCCTGGCTTGGAGAATTTTGAGCATTACTTTACTAGCCCGTGAGATAAGTGTAATTGTGCGGTAGTTTAAGCACTGTTTGGCATTGCCTTTCTTTGGGATTGGAATGGGAGGTCTTAAACATGTTTAAAAGCCAAGGGAAAGAGCCAGCAGAGATGGGAGAGGTGATGACACGGGTGAAAGAATGGGCAGCCAAAAGTAACAGCAAGCAGGAGGGGGTAAGACCCAACGCACAGGGGAACTTGCTGCGGTGGTGGCTGGAGCTGGAGGAGAGTCCCCTCCTGTGGCTTTAAGAGGCTCTGGGACGTGAAAGCACGCGGGATGAGGAGGAGCCTCGGGAGAGTGGAACATCCCACAAACCCTTTGCAAATCGCAATTGTTCTACTGTTGCTCCTTTCCTCAGTCAGGGTTTCACGGGATGGAAAAAAAAGAAAACGAAAGTGGGCGTTTGCGATTGGCCAGGGGACAGGTGGGCGGGGCCATCCGCTCCCAGAGAGTAGCGGACAAGTCTTGTCAGTCATTGCATCACTCTGTGACTGACAGGACTTGCTACCAAAGGGATCAGCCCAGGAATGCTACTGTGTCCCCATTTCAATTCACCTCTCTTGGTGCTTCTCTAAAACACCAAACAAGAAAGACTACTAACAGAGTGTAAAATTCCTCCACGACTTCTTTTTCTCACTGGGAAGAAGTCTACAGATTCTTTATTTCTTCCCTAAAATCAGTTAGTTTTAATGTTCTTGCCATAGCTCTATCCAGAGACACTGTCCTAAGCCTCAGAAAGCTAAAGGGCATCTTTTGATTTTTAGCTTAATAGTAAGGCACTTACGGAGCTTTATCTACTGGTTTAAAGGTCACAATTCTCAAAATACATACTAAAAATGTTGTATTGTTATCTATAAACTATAAAATTCAAATCCTTAAAAAAAAAATAACCCCACCTAACTCACATGAAATAACAGAGAAAGGGAAAATAGCCTGTCTCTACTCAATGCAGAGAGACCAATTAGGAGGCTTCTGACATAATCCAGGACTGGACCGGGGTGGTGACAGTGGGGGTTGGGAGAAATGGTAGGACTGTACATCTATTCTAGGTACATTCTGAAGGATGTGTTGACAGACTGAAGGTGCAGATGGAGGAAGAAAGGGAGTACAGGAGGACTCCCAAGGCCCAGACAACTGACAATGGCTTCTAGTAACTGGGATGGGTAAAAGCCGGGGACGAGTAGGTTTGGGAGAAGCGTTCTGGACTTGCTGTGTAGGAGATGGTTAGTCATCTATGGAGAGATGTGGGCAGAAGACACGAGTCTGTAGCTCAGAGGAGGCTCAGGACAGGAGAAACGCAGTTGGGGTTCATCGGCATTGAGATTGGTTTTGAGCCTATGACACTGGATGAATTCATTAAGAAAGTGAGTGTAGATTTAAAAAAAAAAAGAAAGACTCAAGGTCACGTTCCCCAGTGAAAATCTGGTCTGAAAAAAGTTACCTGTTGGCACAAGTGTGGCAAGGAAATGTTAACGCGCCACCGGGAAATTGCGGACAGAGAGCTCCGAGCCTGAGTTCAGCGGGGGAGGGGCAAACATACAGATGCTGTTGCAAAGGGTTCAGACTTCCAGGGGATGGGGATTAAGGGACCGTCAGCGCTGAGACTAGAAGAAAACAAAGCAAAGCAAAAGCAAGCCGGTAGATGCATAAATGAAGGTGTCAGATTTAAAAGGGAAATAGTGAAAGAGAGTAAATTGGGGAAGGGGTGAAATTTGCCCCCGCGTGATGGGGCAGGGGGGGTGGGGTGGGGTGACTGGGGCCGGCCGTCCCCTGCCCGTCAGCCTCTGGCGGCCAGTCTGCGTGCAGGCGGGTCCGGGACCCGCCACCCGCCCGGGACAGCGTGGGCTTGTGAGTGCGCTGTGTGGGCTGAGTCACAGTGTCTGAACCAGGAAAGAGGACGCCGAGGGCCGCTCCTCACCAGACCGCGTTTGCAGGAGGAAGCGGCCTGAAGACCCGGCTACGTTACCAACTCCAGAGCCAGGCAGCGATGCCCGAGTTGGGCAGGGGCGGACTGAGTGATCGGGAGACACCGGAGGGCTCAGAAAGGTTAGCAGGAGGCTCGGCTGGGCGCGGCGGCGGCTGGGCGGTTAACGGTTCAGCGCTACTCGCGCGGCAGCGCCAGCCCCGCGGCCCCCGGCTCTGACGCGTCGCCCTGGAAACCGGCGCGCGGGGCCTCCTGGGACTGGCCCGCCAGCCGGAAGGGGCTAGGGAACGGGCCCGCAAGGCCTGCGCGCACGCGCACTCGAGACCGCGTCCGTGCGGCCTGGGCGGGGACGTGAGTTCCGTCCCAATGGACTGTTAGGGTAAAGTCAGCTGGCTGCGAAGATGTTTGTAAACAAGCCTCCCACCGCTCCTTCTCGGCGCCTAGGACCACGCCTGCGTCCTGGCGCGCTCGTGGCGAGGGAGACGGCCCCTCGGCGTCTCTGTGGGCGCAGAGTTACCGCGGATCCTTCCCGCGTCGGGTCCCTCGCGTCCGCGCACCGGCTGTGTTGAATCCAAGTCCGATGTGTATGTCCGCTCCCCAGCCTGGTAGGGCCGTGTACCTAGAGCACAGCGCCCGTGTTAAACTCTATAAAGATGGATTTCTCCGTAGCAGAAAATCTGATCCCAAAGCAATGCATATTTGGTGAAGACAAATTACCATGTAGAGAAAAGTACCAAGGAAAAGTAAAAAAAAAAATGAGTGATTGATTAGGAGTTTTTAGTGGTACAATAGAGCTTCCCTGGTGGGTGAGACAATAAATGTCTCCAAACCTTAATCCACATTGAGGGTAATCGTATTTCTTAAAAAAAAATGTATGCCCATGTTATTGTCGCAAAGTGACACCTTGGAACTTCTCTGGTGGTCCAGTGGTTAAGATTATACTCCCAGTGCAGGGCCCTGGGTTTGATCTCTAGTTTGGAAACCAGAATGAAAGAATGAAAACCACAATCACAGAAAACTAATCAAACTGAAAGAAAGTGAAGAAGAACTAAAGAGCCACTTAATGAAAGTGAAAGAGGAAAGTGAAAAAGTTGGCTTAAAGCTCAACATTCAGAAAACTAAGATCATGGCATCTGGTCCCATCACTTCATCGCAAATAGATGAGGAAACAGTGGAAACAGTTGCTTTTTTTTTTTTTTTGGGCTCCAAATTCACTGCAGATGGTGATTGCAACCATGAAATTAAAAGATGCTTACTCCTTGGAAGGAAAGTTATGACCAACCTAGACAGCATATTAAAAAGCAGAGACGTTATTTTGTCAACAAAGGTCCGTCTAGTCAAGGCTATGGCTTTTCCAGTATTCATGTATGGATGTGAGAGTTGGACTGTGAAGAAAGCTGAGTGCGGAAGAATTGATGCTTTTGAATTGTGGTGTTGGAGAAGACTCTTGAGAGTCCCTTGGACTGCAAGGAGATCCAACCAGTCCATCCTAAAGGAGACCAGTCCTGGGTGTTCATTGGAAGGACTGATGTTGAAGCTGAAACTCCAATACTTTGGCCACCTGATGCGAAGAGCTGACTCATTTGAAAAGACCCTAATGCTGGGAAAGTTTGAGGGCAGGAAGGGAACAACAGAGGATGAGATGGTTGGATGGCATCACCGACTCAATGGGCATGAGTTTGAGTAAACTCCAGGAGTTGGTGATGGACAGGGAGGCCTGGCATACTGTGGTTCATGGGGTCGCAAAGAGTCGCATGCGACTGAGTGACTGAACTGAACTGAACCAAACTGATCACATGAACCACAGCCTTGTCTAACTCAGTGAAACTATGAGCCATACCGTGCAGGGCCACCCAAGACTGATGGTCATGGTAGAGCATTCTGACAAAACATGGTCTGCTGGAGAAGGGAATGTCAAACCGCTTCAGTATTCTTGCCTTGAGAACCCCATGAACAGTATGAAGAGGCAAAAAGATAGGACACTGAAAGATGAACTCCCCAGGCCGATAGGTGCCCAACATGCTACTGGAGAACAGTGGAGAAATAACTCCAGAAAGAATGAAGAGATGGCGCCAAAGCAAAAACAACACCCAGTTGTGGTTGTAACTGGTGATGAAAGTAAAGTCCGATGCTGTTAAGAACAATATTGCATAGGAACCTAACGTTCTAGGTCCATGAATCAAGGTAAATTGAAAATGGTCAAATAGGAGATGGCAAGAGTGAATAACCACATTTTAGGAATCAGTGAATTAAAATGGACTGGAATGGGCGAATTTAACTCAGATGACCATTATATCTACTACTGTGGGCAAGAATCCCTTAGAAGAAATGGAATAGCCCTCCTAGGCAACAAAAGAGTCCAAAATGCAGTACTTGGATGCAATCTCAAAATGACAGAATGATCTCTGTTTGTTTCCAAGGCAAACACAATCAATATCACAGTATTCCAAGTCTATGCCCCAACCAGTAATGCTGAAGAAGCTGAAGCTGAACGGTTCTATGAAGACCTTTGAGACCTTCTAGAACTAACACCCCCAAAACATGTCCTTTTCATTATAGGGGACTGGAATGTAAAAGCGGGAAGTCAAGAGATACTTGGAGTAACAGGCAAATTTTCCCTTGGAGTACAAAATGAAGCAGGGCAAAGGCTAACAGAGTTTTGCCAAGAGAATGCACTGGTCATAGCAAACACCCTCTTCCAACAACACAAGACAAGATTCTATGCATGGACATCACCAGATAGTCAATACCAAAAGCAGATTGATTACATTCTTTGCAGCCAAAGATGGAGAAGCTCTATACAGTCAGCAAAAATAAGACTGGGAGCTGACTGTGGCTCAGATCATGAACAGGATCCTTATTGCCAAATTCAGACTAAAATTGAATAAACTAGGGAAAACCACTGGACTATTGGGCCAAAGTACTGGAAATTCAGCTTCAGCATCAGTCCTTCCAATATTTAGGGTTGATATCCTTATAAATCATGGGAAATAGATGGGGAAACAGTGGAAACAGTGTCAGACTTTATTTTTCTGGGCTCCAAAATCACTACAGATGGTGACTGCAGCCATGAAATTAAAAGACACTTACTCCTTGGAAGGAAAGTTATGACCAACCTAGATAGCATATTCAAAAGCAGAGACATTACTTTGCCAACAAAGGTTCGTCTAGTCAAGGCTATGGTTTTTCCTGTGGTCATGTATGGATGTGAGAGTTGGACTGTGAAGAAGGCTGAGCGCCAAAGAATTGATGCTTTTGAACTGTGGTGTTGGAGAAGACTCTTGAGAGTCCCTTGGACTGCAAGGAGATCCAACCAGTCCATTCTGAAGGAGATGAGTCCTGGGATTTCTTTGGAAGGAATGATGCTAAAGCTGAAACTCCAGTACTTTGGCCACCTCATGTGAAGAGCTGACTCATTGGAAAAGACTCTGATGCTGGGAGGGATTGGGGGCAGGAGGAGAAGGGGACGACAGAGGATGAGATGGCTGGATGGCATGAGATAGCTGGATGGCATCACTGACTCGATGGACGTGAGTCTGAGTGAACTCCGGGAGTTGGTGATGGACAGGGAGGCCTGGCGTGCTGCGATTCATGGGGTCGCAAAGAGTTGGACACGACTGAGTGACTGATCTGATCTGATCTGATCCTTATAAATCAAAAAATATTAGGGCTGTTTTTCCAGTTGGCAAAAGCAAGACTGAGGCTCAGATCATGAACTCCTTATTGCCAATTCAGACTTAAATTGAAGAAATTAGGGAAAACCACTGGAGTATTCGGGTGTGCTCTAAATCAAATCCCTTATGATTATACAGTGGGAGTGACAAATAGATTCAAGGGATTAGATCTGATGGGCAGAGTGCGTGAAGAACTATGGATGGAGGTTTGTGACATTGGTTGAGGAGGCAGTGATCAAGACCATCCCCAAGAAAAATAAATGCAAATATGCAAAATGTTTGTCTGAGGAGGCCTTACAAATAGCCGAGAAAAGAAGAGAAGTGAAAGGTAAAGGAGAAAAAGAAAGATACACCCATTTGAATGCAGAGTTCCAAAGAATAGCAAGGTGAGATAAAGAAGGCTTCCTCAGTGATCATTGAGTAGGTGATGACATCCAACCATCTCATCCTCTGTCCTCCCCTTCTCTTCCTGCCTTGTCTTTCCCAGTATCAGGGTCTTTTCCAATGAGTCAGTTCTTCACATCAGGTGGCCAAAGTATTAGAGTTTCAGCTTCAACATCAGTCCTTCCAATGAATATTCCAGACTGATTTCCTTTAGGATGGACTGGTTGGATCTCCTTGCAGTCCAAGGGACTCTCGAGAGTCTTCTCTAACACCATTATTCAAAAGCATCAATTCTTTGGCGCTCAGCTTTCTTTATAGTCCAACTCTCACATCTGTACATGACTACTGGAAAAACCATAGACTTGACTAGATGGACCTTTGTTGGCAAAGTAATGGCTCTGCTTTTTAATATGCTGTCTAGGTTGGTCATAACTTTTCTTTCAAGGAGTAAGTGTCTTTTCATTTCATTCCTGCAATCAACATCTGCAGTGATTTTGGACACCCCCAAAATAAATCTGCCACTGTTTCCACTGTCTCCCCATCTATTTGCCATGAAGTGAAGGGACCGGATGCTACAATCTTAGTTTTCTGAATGTTGCGCTTTAAGCCAAACTTTGTCACTCTCCTCTTTCACTTTCATCAAGAGGCTCTTTAGTTCTTCTTTGCTTTCTGCCATAAGGGTGGTGTCATCTGCATATCTGAGGTTATTGATGTTTCTCCTGGAAATCTTGATTCCAGCTTGTGCTTCATCCAACCCAGCATTTCTCATGATGTACTCTGCATATAAGTTAAATAAGCAGGGTGACAATATACAGCCTATACAATCAGCAAAAATGAGACTGGGAGCTGACTGTGGCACAGATCCTGAACTCCTTATTGCAAAATTTAGACTTAAATTGAAGAAAGTAGGGAAAATCACTAGACCATTCAAGTATGACCTAAATCAAATCTCTTACAATTATACAGTGGAAGTGACAAACAGATTCAAGGGTTTAGATGTGATAGAGTGCCTGAAGAACTATGGATGGAGGTTCATGATATTGTGGAGGCAGTGATCAAGACCTTCCCCAAGAAAAAGAAATGCAAAAAGGCAAAACAGTTGTCTTAGGAGGCCTTACAAATAGCTGAGAAAGGAAGAGAAGCGAAAGGCAAAGGAGAAAAGAGAAGATATACCCATCTGAATGCAAAGTTTCAAAGAATAACGAGACATGAGAAAGCCTTCCTCAGTGATCAATGCAAAGAAATAGAGGAAAACAATAGAATGGGAAAGACTAGATCTCTTCAAGAAAATTGGAGATATCAAGGGAACATTTCAAGCAAAGATAGAGACAATAAAGGAGAGTAATGGTATGGACCTAACAGAAGCAGAAGATATTCAGAACAGGTGGCAAGAATACACAGAAAAACTATAGAGATACCAAAGGAACATTTCATGCAAAGATGGGCACAAAAAGCACAGAAATGGTACAGACATAACAGAATCAGAAGATATTAAGAAGAGGTGGCAAGAATATACAGAAGAACTATACAAAAAAGATCTTCATGACCCAGATAACCACAATGGTGTGATCACTCACCTAGAGCCAGACATTCTGGAATGCGAAGTCAAGTGGGCCTTAGGAAGCATCACTATGAAGAAAGCTAGTGGAGGTGATGGGATTCCAGTTGAACTATCTCAAATCCTAAAAGACGATGCTGTGAAATTGCTGCACTTAAAATGCCAGCAAATTTGGAAAACTCAGCAGTGGCCACAGGACTGGTAAAGGTCAGTTTTCATTCCAATGCCAAAGAAAGGCAATGCCAAGGAATGTTCAAACTACCGCACAATTGCACTCATTTACATGCTGGCAAAGTAATGCTCAAAATTCTCCAAGCCAGGCTTCAATGGTAGGTGAACCATGCACTTCCAGATGTTCAAGCTGGATTTAGAAAAAGCAGAGGAACCAGAGATCAAATTGCCAACATCTATTGGATCATTGAAAAAGCAAGAGAGTTCCACAAAAACATCTACTTCTGCTTTATTGACTGTCAAAGCCTTTGACTGTATGGATCACAACAAACTGGAAAATTCTTAAAGAGATGCAAATACCAGACTATCTGACTTGCCTCCTGAGAAATCTGTATATGGGTCAAGAAGCAAGTTAGAACTGGACATGGAACAACAGATTGGTTCCAAATTGGGAAAGGAGTCCATCAAGGCTGAATATTTTCATCGTGCTTATTTAACTTATATACAGAGTACATCACGTGAAATGCCAGGCTGAATGAAGCACAGGCTGGAATCAAGATTTCCGGGAGAAATATCAATAACCTCAGATATGCAGATAAGGAACTAAAGAGCCTCTTGATGAAAGTGAAAGAGGGCAGTGTAAAGTTGGCTTAAATCTCAATATTCAGAAAACTAAGATCATGGCATCTGGTCCCATCACTTCATGACAAATAGATGGGGAAACAATGGAAACAGTGAAAGACTTTTTTTTTTTTTTTTGGACTCCAGAATTACTGTAGCTGGTGATGGCAGCCGTGAAATGAAAAGACACTTGCTCCTTGGAAGAAAAGCTATGACCAACCTAGACAGCATATTAGAAAGCAGAGACCTTACTTTGCCAACAAAGGTCCATCTAGTCAAGGCTATGGTTTTTCTAGTAGTCATGCATGGATGTGAGAGTTGGACGATAAAGAAAACTGAGCACTGAAGAACCGATGCTTTTGAACAGTGGTGTTGGAGAAGACTCTTGAGAGTCCCTTGGACAGCAAGGAGATCAAACCAGTCAATCCTAAAGGAAATCAGTCTGGAATATTCACTGGAAGGACTGATGTTGAAGCTCAAACTCCAATCCTCTGACCACCTGATATGAAGAACTGACTCATTGGAATAGACCCTATGCTGGAAAGGATTGAATACAGGAGGAAAAGGGGTAGACAGAGTATGAGATGGTTGGATGGCATCATTGACTCAATGGACATGAGTTTGAGTAAGCTCCGGGAGTTGGTGATGGACAGGGAGGCCTGCCATGCTGCAGTCCATGGGGTCGCGAAAGTCAGACACGACTGAGAGACTGAACTGGGAACTAGATCCACAGAGCAAGCAATACTCAGAACAGTCAAATAAATAAAAATAAATGATAACTACATATATATATATATTAAAGTGACACTTTACTATGATTTTATTCACAACTTGGTTACTAGGAAGGATAGGCATTTTTTGCTGTATTTTTAGTGACTATTTGTGCTTTCTTTGTAAAAATTGATTTGTTAGAACTTTTGAGTATAGTATATGTTGCAAATATCTCCTTTAGTTTGTCAATTACCTTTTAATTTTGTTTACAGTGTATTTTGTGTTTGTGTAGTTTAGTTCAGTTCTGTTGATATTTGTGTTCTATTCAGTTATTTTCTGTTCAGTTGATATATGACACATTGATTTTTTTTCATCTGAGGTTATTGATATTGTGTACTTTAAAGCTATCCATTTCCCTTCTTTTTGTGTGTGTGTGTGTTTGGTTTTATATGATAGGGGCAGTGGGCATTTCCAAGCAGACTCTTTTTTTTTTTTTTATTTTATTCTTGTTGTTATTGTTCAGTTGCTAAGTTGTGTCTGACTCTTTGTGACATCATGGACTGCAGTAGAGCCAGGATTCTCTGTCCTTCACTATGTCCTGGAGCTTGATCAAACTCATGTCCATTGAGTCAGTGATACCATCCAATCATTTTGTCCTCTGTTGCCCCTTTCTTCTCCTGCCCTCAGTCTTTCCCAGCATCAGGGTCTTTTCTAATGAGTCAGCCCTTCACATCAGGTGCTGGAGTTTCAGCTTCAGTAATTTTATTGAAATATAGTTGATGGTTGGATGGCATTACCCACTCAATGGACATGAGTTTGAACAAGCTCTGGGAGTTGGAAATGGACAGGGAAGCCTGGCGTGCTGCAGTCCATGGGGTTGCAAAGAGTCAGACATGACTGAGCAACTGACCTAAACTGATTAAATATAGTTCCCTGTGCTATACAGTAAGTCGCTATGTGTTTCTACAAGCTTGGATGATGAGTTATTCATATAGAGTGGGTGGTGGTTTTTGTTATGGGCCAGCTGGGCACCATCTCCAGACAGACATACATTAGACAAGTATTGCCCTAGACTTGTTCATGGAAAGATGGCTGGTTCATGGCTGGTGGCACTCCCAAGACAGCAACAAAAGTGACTGCATATTATTTAGGGGACATTCCAATTACTTGGTTCTCAGGATTCGAGGACCCTGAAAGATGGAGGATCCTCAGAATGTCCTTTCCCATCGGAATGGTCTTTATCTCTCTTTTTTTGCCAGCTCTTTGCAGTCTATAGTCTTTGCTTCTGCCTTGGAAAGAGGTGCTCCTTTTCTGTTTGTGTGTTATGGAAGTGGAATAAGCCCTGAGTAATTATGGTGATCACCTCCATCATTATTAACCCAGGCCTTCATTGCTCTAAAGGTTGCTGTAACAAATTACTACAGAGCTGGTAGCTTAAAACAGCAGAGATTTATTCTCTAATGGGTTTGGAGGTCAAAAATACAAAATCAAGGTGTCAGCAGGGCCATGCCCCCTCTGAAGTCTGGGGAGAATCCTTCCAGGCTTTTCCACCTCCTGGTGGCTCATGGTGTTCTTTGGCTATGGCCACATCACTCCAATCTCTGCCTCTGTCTTTGTGTCTCACTATGTTTTCTCCTCTTCTTATAAGGACATCAGTTATTGGATTTAGGGCCCACCTGAAATCCTGGATGATTTCATCTCAAGATCCTTAACTGGGCTTCCCTGGTGGCTCAGCAGAAAAGAATCCACCTGTCAATGAAGCAGACACAGGTTCCATTCCTGGTCTGGGAAGATCCCACATGCCGTGCAGCAACTGAGCCTGTGCACCATGACTATTGAGCCTGTGCTTTAAAGCCTGGGAGCCACAAATACGGGAGCCCACATGCCCTAGAGCTTGTGCTCTGCAACAAGAGAAGTCACCACAATGAGAAGCCTGTGCACCACAGCTAGAGAGTAGCCCCCAATTGCTGCAACTAGAGAAAAGCATAAAGACTCAGCACAGCTGTAAATAAATAAAGCTTTTATTAAAAAAAAAAAGGTCCTTAACCAACTTCATCTGCAAAGACTCTGATTCCAAATAAGGTCATATTCTGAGGTTTGGGGGAACACTAATTTTTTTTTTTGCGGGGGGGGGGGACAATATTCCACCCACTACTTTTGCTATTACCAACCTAGACAGCATATTAAAAAGCAGAGACATTATTTGCCAACAAAGGTCCTTCTAGTCAAAGCTATGGTTTTTCCAGTAATCATGTATGGATGTAAGAGTTGGACTATAAAGAAAGCCGAGTGCCAAAGAATTGATGCTTTTGAACAGTGGTGTTGGAAAAGACTCTTGAGAGTCCCTTGGACTGCAAGGAGATCCAACCAGTCCATCCTAAAGGAGATCAGTCCTGACTATTCATTGGAAGAACTGATGCTGAAGCTGAAACTCCAATCGTTTGGCCACCTGATGTGAAGAACTGACTCATTGGAAAACACCCTGATGCTGGGAAAGAATGAAGGCAGGAGGAGAAGGGGATGACAGAGGATGAGATGGTTGGATGGCATCACCAACTTGATGGACAATGAGTTTGAGTAAGCTCTGGGAGTTGGTGAAGGACAGGGAAACCTGGTGTTTTGCAGTCCATGGGGTCGCAAAGAGTTGGACATGACTGAGCGACTGAACTGAACTGAACTAAACTGTTACCATGATAGTCACCACTGTTATTCTGCATAATAAAAATCAGCCTTTACTTTTCATTTTATTTTACCTGTAAAGTTATATAATTAAACTAAGCATAGCATCTGGTATCATTTATTGTAAGATCATCTGAGAAGCTCTGCTAAGTTTGGAGCCAATATATCATACTTCTATAATTAAAACTATATGAAATTGTCTTTTCACAGTGTATACATCTATCAATCATCATGATTTACACTTTAGATATCTTACAATTTTATTTGTGAACTGTAACTCGATAAAGCTTGAAAAAAGAAAATTCTGTTAAAAATTAGGTCAGATCTAAAACTATTGTTATTTAACTTTAACATCAAGAATTACAGATCTGAAATAATTAGGCTCTTTCATCTTCACTCGATCATGCAACTTATTTCTGAAGTGAAACTTCAAAGTCAGAGATTCATTGAGCTTTCTTTTAAGACTCATTTGGAATGTTTGATATTTGTATTAATTATCTTGAAGCTCATGAGTGTCATTGTAACAAAAGATCTTTCAGTTAGAGTTTTCAAATTTCTAATTTGTTCCTTTGCATGGTCATTATTAAAAGGATAAGCTTTGAAGGATAATTCATAGTGAAATAAAGGAGCACTAGAAATTTGAAGGTAGGAAATTAGGAGTTTTCCTGGTGTGGTATGGATGTAAATGGGGTTGAGTTCAATTCCTGGACACACTGTTTACCTTTCCCATCATCTCCCATTCTTTTCTTTCTTTCTTTCTTTATTTTTTTGCCATGCCTCAAGGTTTCTGGGATCTTAATTCCCTAATTAAGAATCTATCCTGGGCCCTTGACAGTGAAAATATTGAGTCCTAACCACTGGATAGCCAGGGAATTCCCCCATCTCCCATTCTAAGTCCTCATCCCTGAGGATGGATAGTAATAGAACCTGGTTTTAGAGTTGTTGTTCGGACCACGGGAGTGGTTTGTGCAAAGCCCTTAGATGAGTTCTGGCATGGCAAACTGCTCAAAATTGTTAACTATTATTTTAAATAGGCAATTTGTTTATCCCTGTGGCAAGCAGCTCAAGGGGATGTCAAGACTGAAGTCAGTTTTACCCTACTGTTACCAAACCAAACTTGGGTTCTCTGGCTTTGTGTACAATAATGTCAATCTACTGACATGGAGTTGTGAAGGAAAGCACAGGGTTTGTTGTAGGTACCAAAACAAGGAGTGTGGGCAGCTGATGGTAAAAAAAAAACAAACCCTGAGCTTCCTGATGGGCTTTAGGGAAGTGTTTTTATGGGTAAAGTGAGGGACAGGGAGGCTGCAGGGTGGGTGATCAGCTTGTGCACAGTATTTGATTGGTTGATGGTGAGGATACCAGTTATCAGGGTGGTGTCACAGGAGGTAACATCATCAGGCTCCAGTCAGTCTGAGGGCTATGTGCTCATGGACATCATGCAGTTAGCCTCTTCCGCTGGTGGGGGCTTTAGTATCTGTAAAACAACTCAGGAATGTGCATGAGATACGTTATCCATGTACTTCAGGGAGGAACTAAAGATTCTGTGACTGCCATATGGCTGATTTACTGTTTAAATTGTTACCAGTTCTCTTGGCTCAACTGCTACTTTTCTCACTACATGTTCACATACTCTTAATCAATAATTTTTTATTTTTGGCTGTGTTGCCTCCTAAGGTTTTTTCTAGTTGCAGTGAGCAGGGGCAACTGCAGTGCATGGGCTTCTCACTGTGGTGGTTTCTCATGTTTGGAGAGCATGTTGGAGAGCACAGGCTCTGGGGCGAGAGGGCTTCAGTAGTTGTGGCATATGGGCTCAGTAGTTTTGGCTCTCAGGCCCTAGAGCACAGGCTCAATAGTTGTGGCATACAGGCTTAGTTGCTTTGTGGCATATGGGATTTTCCCAGGCCAGGGACTGAACCCATGTCTCCTGCATTGGCAGGCAGATTCTTACCACTGAGCCACCAGGGAAGCCCAATCAGTAATTCTTGAGCCAGGCTTTTGTGACTCAGGGAAGGCCTGGGAGACTATAGCTTTTCTACAAAGGAGAGGCAAGCAGAGGATATGGAGGGAGGGGTTTGTCCCAGGAAGCCCCCATAGGGGACCCCATAGACTTAGGTCCTATACATAATGCAAAATAGAGTCATATTTAACCTTTCTAGAATTTGACCCAATTTTATGTCTGAAGTTTCTTTCCAGACTTTTATAATTTAATAAGCTGTGGCTATGGTTTTTCCAGTAGTCATGTATGGATGTGAGAGTTGGACTGTGAAGAAGGCTGAGTGCCGAAGAATTGATGCTTTTGAACTGTGGTGTTGGAGAAGACTCTTGAGAGTCCTTTGGACTGCAAGGAGATCCAACCAGTCCATTCCAAAGATCAGTCCTGGGTGTTCTTTGGAAGGAATGATGCTAAAGCTGAAACTACAGTACTTTGTCCACCTCACGCAAAGAGTTGACTCATTGAAAAGAGTCTGATGCTGGGAGGGATTGGGGACAGGAGAAGGGGACGACAGAGGATGAGATGGCTGGATGGCATCACCGACTTGATGGACATGAGTTTGAGTGAACTCCGGGAGTTGGTGATGGACAGGGAGGCCTGGTGTGCTGCGATTCATAGGGTCGCAAAGAGTCGGACACGACTGAGCGACTGAACTGAACTGAACTGAACCGAAGCTGTCGCTATGCAGAATCAGTATATATACATGACCAGTAAATGTATATTTTCTAGGCACATGAGCCATAGTGTATATTAAGATTTACAAAGACATTAAGAAATATTCAGAGCTTATTATTCTTAATATTTGGAGCAAAATAATATGCTTATGTGGTGGACTTAGGACTAAGTCCTAACATTGAAAAAATGTTTTGTATGACAAAATAGTATATACTCACTGTAGAATTTCCTCTCGGCCGGCCCCCCTGACCTCGGACGTGGGGTAGCTCCTCTCGGCCGTTCCTGCGCCCTCACAGTCTGGTACTCTCGGCCCCTGCCCCTGACCTCGGACGTGGGGTGGCTCCTCTCACCTGCGCTTTGGCGCGCCCGTCGCAGCACCCGCTGGATCATGGAAAAAGCAAGAGAGTTCCAGAAAAACATCTATTTCTGCTTTATTGACTATGCCAAAGCCTTTGACTGTGTGGATCACAATAAACTGTGGGAAATTCTGAAAGAGATGAGAATACCAGACCACCTGATCTGCCTCTTGAGAAATTTGTATGCAGGTCAGGAAGCAACAGCTAGAACTGGACATGGAACAACAGATTGGTTCCAAATAGGAAAAGGTGTTTGTCAAGGCTGTATATTGTCACCCTGTTTATTTAACTTATATGCAGAGTACATCATAAGAAACGCTGGACTGGAAGAAACACAAGCTGGAATCAAGATTGCTGGGAGAAATATCAATCACCTCAGATATGCAGATGACACCACCCTTATGGCAGAAAGTGAAGAGGAACTCAAAAGCCTCTTGATGAAAGTGAAAGTGGAGAGTGAAAAAGTTGGCTTAAAGCTCAACATTCAGAAAACGAAGATCATGGCATCCGGTCCCACCACTTCATGGGAAATAGATGGGGAAACAGTGGAAACAGTGTCAGACATTTTTCTGGGCTCCAAAATCACCACAGATGGTGACTGCAGCCATGAAATTAAAAGACGCTTACTCCTTGGAAGGAAAGTTATGACCAACCTAGATAGCATATTCAAAAGCAGAGACATTACTTTGCCAACAAAGTTTCGTCTAGTTAAGGCTATGGTTTTTCCTGTGGTCATGTATGGATGTGAGAGTTGGACTGTGAAGAAGGCTGAGTGCCAAAGAATTGATGCTTTTGAACTGTGGTGTTGGAGAAGACTCTTGAGAGTCCCTTGGACTGCAAGGACATCCAACCAGTCCATTCTGAAGGAGATCAGCCCTGGGATTTCTTTGGAAGGAATGATGCTAAAGCTGAAACTCCAGTACTTTGGCCACCTCATGCAAAGAGTTGACTCATTGGAAAAGACTCTGATGCTGGGAGGGATTAGGGGCAAGAGGAGAAGGGGACGACAGGGGATGAGATGGCTGGATGGCATCACTGACTCGATGGACGTGAGTCTGAGTGAACTCCGGGAGTTGGTGATGGAAAGGGAGGCCTGGCGTGCTGCGATTCATGGGGTCGCAAAGAGTCAGACACGACTGAGCGACTGATCTGATCTGATCTGACTGTAGAATTTTTTAAATCTATTTATTTATTTTGGTTGTGTGGCTTGGGTTGGCTTAACTCCAACTCAAATGACCAGGGAATTCCATGTAGGAATTTTGAAAATACAGAAAAGAAGAAAAGACAAAACGACTTATAATCTTCAGTTAGTGTTAGTTGCTCAGTCATATCTGACTCTTTGCAACACCATGGACTGTAGCCTGCCAGGCTTCTCTGTCCATGGAATTCTCTAAGCAAGAATACTGGAGTGGGTTGCCATTCCCTTCTCTGGGGGATCTTCCTGATCCAGGGATCGAACCCTGGTTTCCTGCATTGCAGGCAGACTCTTTACCATCTGAACCACCAGGTACAATGAGTTGGTGGGGTTTAAAACAAAAAGCTTGTGACTTAAATTTGGGGAAGCATTAATCATCTTCACTTAATTTGGGGAGTAAACTTTGTATGTTGAGGCTGTAAGTTAAATTATGGTGGGTTCATCTTGACCATTCATTCTGATGTAAATGAACTGAGCTATATTCTGGGCTCAGGGTAGCCTTCTCTTGCAAGGAACTTACGTGAGGGGGAGAGGAGGAGGCCTCTGGACCTCCTGGCTCTGGTGAAGGGGTTGGATGCAAAAACCTGAGAGGTTCCTTCCTCTCTGGGATCCCACAGGCATGTCCCCCGTAAGTAGCAAGGGACTGAAAATCAGAGAGTGACTTGCTTATTTCTCTCATTTTTTTTAAGAAAGAGGAGAACTTTGTTTACATAAATGCTCCATCACTATATTTTCATATTTTGGCCATGCTATAGGGCATGTGGGATCTAACCCTCATTCCCTGCAGTGGGAGTGAACGCAGAGCCTTAACCACTGAACCACCAGGGAAGTCCTAAGACTATTAAGAAAACTAAATATAGTCTTCCATCTTTGCCCCAAACGCCCTTGATCTTGACTTTGAAACCCATCAGGAGAGTTGGGTGGCTTCTATCTGGGCTTCTTACTAGAATTTTAATGCTAATGTTTAACAGAATTCAAATTATCTATACAAATAAGACACAGAGAGAGAGCCTGTTACAAACAGATCCCCCTTCCCCCAACAGCTCCAAAATAGTGGAGACAATTTGCTTGTTGATGTCACTGGTGCTGACAAGCAGGCCGCCACCTCCCTGCCTGCTTTAGGGTGTCAGTGAAACCTGACACGGTCCTCGGCTTGTCAGCTTCTGTTCTTTAGAAGAAACAGGTGGTAAAGGGAGAAAACTGGAGACAGGCCACTCCTAAAGGAATCTATTGTGTGGCAGCTCATTGCATTTTTTTTTTTCTCAATGGAAAAAACATCATTAGTTTTACTTTTTAACTGTATCCATTGGAATTGTATTGGAAGGTTTCATTAAGGTATTCCTCAGAGTAGACTTGAAAAGATGAGTATTCATAAATGATAATGAACAACGACTAAGTATTAATGTTTTAGGGACTTCTCTGGCACTGCTGCTGCTGCTAAGTCGCTTCAGTCGTGTCCAACTCTGTGCGACCCCATAGATGGCAACCCGCCAGGCTCCCCTATCCCTGGGGTTCTCCAGGCAAGAACACTGGAGTGGGTTGCCATTTCCTCCAATGCATGAAAGTGAAAAGTGAAAGTGAAGTCGCTCAGTCGTGTCCGACTCCCAGCGACCCCATGGACTGCAGCCCACCAGGCTCCTCCATCCATGGGACCCTCCAGGCAAGAGTACTGGAGTGGGGTGCCACTGCCTTCTCCACTACAGTGGTTGAAATACCTCTCTGCTAACGCTGGGAGCACTGGTTCCAGCCCAGGTTGGGGAACCAAGATCACACGTGCCATGCGGTGTGGTCAAAAGATTAAAAAAAACCCAAACATACTTTGTACACTAGGTGCCACTACTGAATGGCTTAATAATAAAAATCACGCACTCTTTAAAAACATTTAATAACCAACCGCTACTGCTGATCCAGAAGGGATACTCTTTCTTATTAATGACAAACGTACTTTCTTGAGTAAACTTTCATCACTTGTTCCTTTATTTTTTTACTCAGCCAAATTTATCTGATGCAATATAATAAAGCAAGACCTATGTAATGCAGAATTAAAGTGGAGATTCATTAAAGCGGACTCCAGTTGAAGGTCATTTAATTTTTTAATTTGTCATAAAATTCTAAATTAAGGAAGCCCGTCTTTATTTATTTAAAGGCTTCTATGGCTGTTCTGACCCTTCCTTGTGCGTTTGCCAAAAGCCCTGTAAACAAAGCCTCCTCAGGGACAGAGGTGATTATCTGGGCTTCTCCAGCTCCTTCCCTTCTCTCCGCCACCCTCCGCCCCGGGCCCCGCCTCCCTCCGCCCCGGGCCCCGCCTTTCTCCGCCCCGGGCATCTCCGCGCAGGCCTCTGATTGGTGCAGAGCGCAGCCTTGCCTTTTAGGGACAGTTGTCGGGCTTTTAAAGTGGTAGGGGAAAGGGTGCAGTGGCTGCTTTTATCAACCAATCAACTGTTTTCTTGCCAGATCCCCAAATATTCCCGGGCCAATGGAGGGGAGAGCCCAGGATGCCCGGGAGAGGCCGGGCTTAAGTTGAGCCGAGAGGCAGGCGCTCAGACAGCCTTGGGGCCCCGCCAGCCCCCATCTGGCTCTTGTCTGTGTCGCTGTCAGAATCTGTCTAGCTCCGCGTTCCCTCGCAGGGGTGTGTTGGGGGGAGTCCTCATTCCGACTCTCAAAATGGTTATCAAAGTGTTTGTTGCCACATCATCTGGGTCCATAGCGGTAGGTGTCTGATGGAATTCGGGGGCTTTCTTCTCGTCCTCTTTTCTGAAAAACTCAGACTTGGAAGTAGAAGCAGCGGGTATGGCCCAGCGCTGGGCTTACATTTCTTTTTGAGGCGTGTGTAAGTAAGCCTGTGAGCCCTTTGCTCTCTGCCTTGATCTGAATGGTGTAGAAGTGTGTAAAACGTGTGATCTGGGGCAGCTGCGTGTGGAAGGGGATTCGAGGAAGGGGGGGTGTGTTGGATGCTAAGACTTAATGTGTGATTTGTGTCTATTGTGTCGCATCTTTGGTAGAATCAGAGGCTTTTTTTTTTTTTTTTTTGGTGGAATGTTTCTGCCATTCATCCTGTGAGACTTAGACAAATCTAATATTGCAAGTAAATGACACTTTATGTAACAACATTTTTAGCTTATGATGGGCCAGATTACTAAAATGACCCCTGGCTATAATGACTTGTGTATGTGGTGTAATCCTAAGGAAAGTGTAAAGTTAGCATGTGTAATACTATTATTTGAGGGTAATGATGTCACAGTGAAAAAAAACCAAATATCTCTGAGGTTACAGATTTAAATGCTCTAGGAATCCAAACAGACCAAAAATAGGTGCCATCTCTCTAAGTCCAGCCTTCGTTTTGTGCCTTAAGAAATAGGGGTAAGGGAGGGACTCCTTTTATCCTTGGAAATGCTTCAGGTTTTGATATTAGACTTGAACCTGCAGTGTCTATCTGGGACTGATATTTGGACCAGCATTTTAGCATCTGCAAGGCTGTGGAGAGAAAACAGTTTTATTAGTCCTGAGAGGTGAAGACCAGCACAAGGGCTGTTTCCTTTTATATCTGATTCCTGGAACTTCTCGGGTTGCAGCTTGGATTTCAGCGGTCCCTCAGCCAGGATGACACCCTAGGCGAGTGACTGGCCCAGGGAACAATCCTAACAGCAGCTACTGAATGGCTTCCCCTCTCCCCTACCACCCACCTCCAGCCCTGAAAGTTCACACCGTTTCGAGAGAGGACAAGAGGAAAACCTGAGAAAAGAGCCTGGTCCTTCCTTCTGACACAACTGTTTAATGATCTGCCGAGCATCTTTCATGATGTTCCAATTTTATGAAAAAATTCCAAATGTAAAACAGTAAAGTCTTTTACGGCTGTTGATGACCTCAGAAATTTGATCTACAAAAAGCACATTTTTGGATTGCTTAGATTAAAAAAAAAATTTTTTTTTTTTTTAAAGAAAATGGCTTTCATCATGGAAAATGGCTTTCATCGTGGGCTTCACATAAGCTGTTGACACACTCATTGCTGGAAACTTTTACTGCTAACCTGTCAATCTTGTACATATTCCATAGATCAGGTCTGAGTGACCCTAGACATCCTTAACAAAGACAATGAACAAACAGGTCCTTTCTTCAGATTTTCTGATTTCCTACGTTCTTGAAATTTAGGAACATGATTTAATTAGCCTGGGAGGACCTGGAGGGGTACTGTTTATTCCAGGATCTTGAAAAATCCAAGTTCATTTTGCTGCTGTAAGCAAATGTTTTGGTGCCACGTGGGACGATGTGACTTTGAGAAAGTTATTTCACCTTGCTAAGCCTCAATTTCCTTGTCTGTAAAATGAAGATAAGAATAGAACTCAACTCAACTTACTTAGGAAGTAAGTTAAGAGTGAGAGTCAGTAAGGGTCAGTAAGCAAGGGTCAGTAAGTAAGGGTCAGTAAACCAAGAGTGCCCAGCATGGTCTCAAGTGCTTAATAAATATTATCATTATTAGTTAATGCTATAATTATCAGCTATTAATATTGTTATAGCTATTGGATATTATAATTATTAGTTAATGTTAAATGTTAATAATATTATTAGTAATTGTTAATATTATTGTCATTGTTATAATTATTAGTTAATATTAGAAGGTCTTCATTTGTGATGATGTTCATAATAATTATCTCAAGCCACATAAACTGAAGAATTTCTGTCTTATCATAACGAATAAGAACAGATTATTCCTACGGTGTCTGTGCTAAAGACTTTTCCTGGTTGAGGGAATTTCACCCGGAAGTTTCTTTGCAGGACAACCCAGAGCAGCTGTCAGCACTTATGCTGTGTGGATGGTGGTTGGTCTACAAAACTTTTACTCCTTATTTCTTCAGTCTATATGCTTTAAAAATAGGTTCTTGCCTGTGACATCATCAGAGAGAGCATTATGACTTCTGTTGGATGAATGAAATAAATGAAAAAGGAAAATACTGATTGTAATCTCTTGATGAAGATTACACATGCAGTTGTGTATTACATCTCTGTTTTAACAGTTGATGCCAAACTGTGGTTCCATGTTTTACTACTTTAGAGATAGATGTGGGTGAAGAGACCCTGGGAGCAGGAAAAGGTTGTGTCTTCGTGTCTAACCATCCCCTCATCTTGAAGGCCATTGTTGCAAGGGGCTGAAGACAAAGGGAGAGAGATCAGTCCTCCCTGTTTTCAAGATGCACAGCCCCTGAGCCACCATCATTAAGGACAGACTAATGCTGGCTCCTGGATTTCTTAGTCCTTTTTCCAGTCTTGGGCTTTCCTGGTGGCTCAGATAGTAAAGAATCTGCCCACAATGCAGGAGACCCAGATTCTCTCCCTGGGTTGGAAGATCCCCTGGAGAAGGGAATGGCTATCCATTCCAGTATTCTTGCCTGGAGAATTTCATGGACAGAGGAGCCCAGTGGGCTACAGTCCATGGGGTCGCAAAAGAGTCAGACACAGTTGAGTGACTAACCTTATCACTTCATAGAGGGAAAAACATAGCTCTTGAACTGATGACTCTGGGTGTGACCCTTGGGAAATTCTTTAATTCACTGCACCTCAGTTTTGTTATCTTAAGATGCTGATCAGAATTCTTGCCTGGTGTGGCAGTCAGGACGAGACAATGAGGTAACAGTGTACTGGGTGCCTGATTGTGCAGCTACTCGAATTGTGGTGCAAAATGCTTTTCCATGCATTCCTTAGTTCTCACCAGCCCTGGGAGAAAGGCAGTGTTCTATCCATTTTGCAGATGAGGTGATGGACAAGCAGAGCTTCTGCTCAGATAGCAACCTTCCTGGCCAGGATGGACTCGCAGGTCACCTGTCACTTAGATGTAGCATGCTTTATGTTACAGTGCAGTCACCTCTTTTGGAGAGGTTTCTAGCTGTGCAAGACAGTAAGTGGGAGGGGCCAAGCGAGTGACCCGAAGATCCCTCTGATGCATCACAGTCACCAACAGTGGCCGGTGACTTCAGGACCCCGAATGACACTTTCTTTTTATTTTTTGATTCATTTTATTGCAATATAGTTGATTTACCATGTTGTGTTAATTTTTGCTGTATAACAAAGTGATTCAGTTATATATTCATATACGTTCTTTCTCAGATTCGTTTCCATTATGATTTATCACAGGATATTAACTATGGTTCTCTGTGCTATATAGTCGGGCCTTGTTTATCCATTCTATATACAATCGTTTGCATCTGCTAATCCCAAATTCCCACTCCATCTCTCCCACACCCTCCTCCCCTTTGGCAACCACAAAACTGTTCTCTTTGAGAATGACACTTTCTTATGAGTCAATGTAACAGGATAAGAAAACAGAGCTTTCTGAGCTTCCACTGAGGTCCCGAAGGCTCCAAGTGACAAAGACCCTGAGGACCCCAGACCCTCCGGAGGGGCTGCTCAGAAGGATGAGGCAGCCTTGGCCATGGCACCCTGGAGAGGGGAGAAGGGGTGAAGCATGCAAGGAGAAGTGGGTCTGTGGTGAGGACTGTTGGGGGGCTCTGCACCACCCCTCCCCTTGAAGCCTTGAAGGGGAGCTCCCCTCTGGGGGCTGATGTTGTGTCCCTGGGGTCAGCTTGGGAGGCCATGTGGAGAAAAGCTGTACATTGACTGCAAGGAGTGGGGAGTGTGTAGCGGGGTTCCTTGAGCAAGGGTCCACTGAGGGGGTGTTGTAGGAGAGTGCACCCACACTCAAATGGGTATCAGAGTGTGGGCAAAGGCCACGTGCCAGCCAGGTTAAGTCACATGCTTACCCCTCCCTCTGGGCTCATCCTAAGACCCTTCTCCAGCCTCCAGCAGAAGTCAAGTGCTCCAGACAGCTAGGAGAGCAATGCTTTTGACCTATTTTAAGTGACTGGTGTTTGGGAAGTCCAGGATGGCAGATTTTATTTTTCTTCTATTTTTTTTGAATGAGGTGCTGAGAGATAAACTTTAATGCAATATCATGCTCCCAACAGTCAGTCAACTTTCTGTAGATGTAATTGCTTGTCTTGAGAGGGATAATAGTCAACAGATCATCCCCTCCTTTTTTCTCCATTTTTCTTTGACTTTCCAGAAGAGAAAAAAATAAGTCAGGACTTGGGAAAATGTTCTCCATCTATTTAGAAATTGTGGAATAAAATTAAATCCTTTTCCATCCCACCTCAAATCCTAAGGTATGATTTTTTTAAGTTCTTTTCTTTTATAATTGACATGTAGTTAATTTACAATGTTGTGTTAGTTTCATGTGTGTTGTATAGTGATTCAGTTAAGTCCTGAGGCCTGATTAATAGAGATGGGAATGCCGTCCGTGGGGAAGTGGACTTCAGCCAGGCTGAAGGTATTTGAGGAGCAAGGAAGAGAAGGGTTTGAACAGAATACAGAATGTTGCCTTCTAAGTATTTAACTAAAAGGAAATCTACCTGAAGTGAGGATGTCTCTACTCTTTGAAACAGCAAGGTTATCTCTGAAAATAACTAAAGGAGTAAGTGATTTATAAAGTGACATAGTAATTATGAACAGGTTGGAGAGTATGTAGAGAAAACATGATTAAAGTAATAATTTAGTCCAACAACCGGTCGTCGTGTCTGGTGGGATTTTCTGATATTCAGAAACTCTGCCGTGAGGCCTGGGAATATGGAGTCCAGTTTCCACTAGAAGGACCAGGAGGTCTGGGGTTCCCCTAGCATAGCCTTGGGGAAGCTCACCCTGGTGGGGAGGTGAGCAGTCTGTCCATTGGTTCTGAGAGATGTGACACTCAGGAATGTGCCTAAGTGCTTATGCCAGATTCTTAAGGGACCTTCCATCGTTCTATTCCTTTCTGTATGACTTATGTTTTTATTTTTTGTCTACGCTTGCCCCAAACTGAAATAGATCCCTTGGCCTGAGTCTTATGGATTAAATGTTTTATTGTAGCTAAGAGCAGCCTTTAATTTATTGACCTAATGCTTTTAGTTGTTTTATCTTTATTATGTTGATGGTACAAATATTAATTAAGAAAATGTATGATTACCATTTATGTATGGGTATATGTAATTTATATACAAAAAATTTATATATAATTTATATTTAGGTAAGTATTAGATACTCAGTCGTGTCCAGCTCTTTGTTACTCCATGGAGTGTAGCCCACTAGGCTCCTCTGCCCTTGGGATTCTCCAGGCAAGAATACTAGAGTGGGTTGCCATTCCCTTCTCCAGGGGACCTTCCTGACCCAGGGATGAAACCAGGTCTCCTGCATTGCAGGCAGATTCTTTACCTTCTAAGCCACTAGGGAAGCCCATAATTTATATTCACTGTACATTAATTAAAATTATAAAACAGTAATTTATATTAATTAAATTATTAAACAGTAACATTATGCTTATAATTAATATGCTATATCTATATATAATCAAGTCACCACCCAAACCAAATTACATAGGGTTCATTTTTGGTGGTGATTTGATTCTAGGGCATAAGCATCCATATGTATCTTTCTTTACCTTACCTTAGGAAGGAACCTCTACACAAAAGTCATTGATATAACCAATCATTTTGGCAAAAATGAATAAAATAAGAATTTTGGGGAGGTGTATAAATCTCTGAAAGCTCAGTTGGTAAAGAATCCACCTGCAGTGCAGAAGACCCTGGTTCAATTCCTGGATCGGGAAGATCCTCTGGAGAAGGGATATGCTACCCATTCCAGTATTCTTGGGCTTCCCTGGTGGCTCAGCTGGTAAAGAATCCGCCTGCAATGTGGGAGACCTGGGTTCGATCCCTGGGTTGGGAAGATCCCCTGGAGAAGGGAAAGGCTATCTATTCCAGTATTCTTGCCTGGAGAATTCCATGGACTGTATAGTCCATGGGCTCTCAAAAAGTTGGACATGACTGAGTGACTTTCAGTGACTTTTATAAATCGATAAAGATTTATATCGAATGAATTGGGTTTAAACAAAAGAGGGTTTGAATCTAGATGTTGGGTTTAGGATGGGCATGTACCTTTTCAGTGTTTGGAATCCTCAGAATCTAGTCCTTCTGCTGATAAACAAGTTACATGAAAATGACAAGGGGGCTCATATCCTAGAAAACATTCTTAATGACTATTTTCATTGTGAGGCAATATTCCATTCAGAGGACTTAAAATTAAGATATTGGATATTTTTATATCAAAGAAGATACTAATGTAAACTTTCAGTTTTAAGAAAGGACCATATTGTGCCTCTTTATCATCTGTGCAAATGAGTGCATTTTTTTTTTTTACCCAAATAACATCTTATGAATCTATTCATGTGAAGAGCTTGGCACCATGTCTTGTGCAGGGTAAGGAATCAATAAATGAGTATTGATTGGTTTATGCTATTGATCATTCTGAAGTTTCTCCCAGAGTTCTTACAATGTGGTCCGCACTCTGCTGTAAGTTGTCTACAAAACAGCCTGGTGGTCCAGTGGGTAAGACTCCATGCTTCCAATGCAGCAGGTGCAGGTTTGATCCCTGGTCAGGGAACTAAGATCCCATATGCCCTCAGTCAAAAAAAAAAAAAAAAAAAAAGGCATCGTGCATTCTGGGAGTAAATTCCTTGACTGAAGAGAGAAAAATTCTGACTGAAGAGAGAAAATTGGGGAAGGAGGGCTAAGATTTCAAGATGGCCACATTCACAAAGAAATGACATTGGTAGAATACAGTCCTTACTGGTGACCCACGTGTGGAGAAAAGGGCACCTGGGTTTTCTCTTAGGTGCGGCTGCACTTTGATTTTGCTTAAAGAGTTGGTTGTGAATAGAGAACAATTATTTTACTGCTTTACTCTTTCATGTGCCAGGAGAAATATCCACCAGCTTTTCTAGTTTTTTCCCTGCTCTTCCTTTTCCAATAACCTCCATGCGGACTTTTCGGTTTCCTGTGTTATTTCTAAAGCTACGTTTGTTCATCGTGACTCATGTTCCCATTTTCATAACTGTGAATAGTGCCTTTTAGTGTGGGTATACTTGGTATTTGAGTTTCATAGTAAATTGTGTTTTTTTTCCTTCTTTCTATCATCTTGTTCTTTGTAACCAATCTCTATTTATTTTTTGGCTTTAAAGCTTAGCAGAGAATTAAAAGTATTTTGAAGACCTCAAATAAAAGCTATGATGATAGTATCTTTATTCCTATTCGGTTGACTATATCATGATTTAAACATTGATGAGATTAAATTTTCAGAATTTAAATGATTGCTCTGTTGATCCTATTAAATGAAGAAGTGTGATTTTATGATTTTTCTTGTTTAAATACTTAGCAAAGTTATTGGTATTGTATGGTATAGTTGGAGAATGGGTTTTTACAAAACGGTCTAACGGTAATCCTTTTCTTCTCATGACTAGATTAGGAAGAAACAGCAAGAAGTTGTGGGCTTTTTGGAAGCTAATAAAATCGATTTTAAGGAGTTCGATATTGCTGGAGATGAAGACAACAGGAAGTGGATGAGAGAAAATGTTCCCGGAGAGAAGAAACCTCAGAATGGGATTCCGCTGCCTCCTCAGATCTTTAACGAGGAGCAGTATTGTGGGGTGAGATTTAGTTTCTCTGAAAATTCTTCTGCATGTGTGTTTATCAGAAATTGTTTAAAGCAGATAAGCTTCGAGGTAGCATTTACATTTGTTGACATTTTTCGGCTTGTGATCTATTTCTACTATTTGATACCTGGATGGTTAGATCCATGGTGGAGAATAAATAGTTAAGATTTTAAAAATGATAGAAACAATAAAATGATGATTCATAAGTTCTTGGGATTCCTTTAGGTTTTTTATTTTATTTTGAAGAGAGGAGGCCACCTGTTCAGGCAAAATAAGTGTTTAGTTGAAATGACATTCTGTTCAACCTGGTAGGGTACACATACCTGCATCCACTGGGTACACTTTCACCTTTGTAAAGAATGATTTGCAGAAGTAAAGTTTTGTGTGAAAGTGAAAGCGTTAGTCCCTCAGTCATGTTCAACTCTTTGTGGTCTTATGGCCTGTAGCCTGCCAGGCTCCTTTGTCCATGGAATTCTCCAGGCAAGAATACTGGCGTAGCTTTCCATTTCCTTCTCCAGGGTGTCTTCCCAATCTAAGATCGAACCCGGGTCTCCTGAATTGCAGGCAGAAAGTTTTGTGTAAATGCATCTAAATTGCTAAAAAACTGTTCTGGACACCCTTCCTCCTTGTGAGGACACAAGAAGATGACCGTTTATGAACCAGAGAGGGGGTATTCAACAGACACTGAATCTGCTGACACCTTCATCTTGGACTTCCAGCCTCCAGATCTGTGAGAAATAAATGTCTGTTGTTCGTCAACCACCAAAAACAAAACAAAACCAACAAAAACTCTTCTGGGCATTTAATTATAATAGCAATTTTATTTTATACATTTAGTCATTCATTTTACCACAAAATCATTTTTTCCTCAGGGTTTACAGATTCTGCTTGGTAAATCAAATTGTTGAAAAGAAACGTTTAAAAGCTCAAAGGACTTTGGAGCATGAGAACTGGAGTTAGCTTTGGGGGGTCATCTAAGTCTTCCAGGTCATTTTTCAGACTTGGCCATCATGCTTCTGGAAGGCAGAGGAAACTAATTACCCAGAGCTGTGCTGGTTCTGGAGGTTGGAGCCTGGTATAGGATTTTTTCACTCACTTCTTCTCTTTTATAAAAAATTAATTATTTATTAAAAAATTGTAGGCAATTATTATTTTGTTTTGCTTCACCACATGGCATGTGGGATCGTAATTCCTCGACCAGGAATCAAACCTTTGCCCTTTGCCTTGGAAGCATTGAGTCTTAACCATTAGACTGCCAGGGAAGTCACCACCTTTCTCCTTGCTATACAAAACTGCTGGTCCTTTAGCTTAGCTTCTCTTTGTTATTATATTTCTCACCTAAAGCAAGTGTCATCAAACTACAGCCCGAGTGCCAAGGCCTGCAGCTATCTGTTTTGGTGAAATTTTATTGGACATGCCTGCACTAATTTACCACCTAGTGCCTATGGCTAATTTTGCATGATGGCAGAACTGAGCAGTTGCAACAGAGACCATCTGACCCACAAAGCGAAAAACATTGAGATTTATTATCTTTTCTGGTGGTTCAGATAGTAAACAAACCGCCTGCAAAGTAGGAGATCCAGGTTTGATCCCTGAGTCAGGAAGGTCCTCTGAGAAGGAACTGGCAACCCACTACAGTATTCTTGCCTGGAGAATCCCATCGACAGAGGAGCCTGGTGGGCTGCAGTCCATGTGGTCTTAGAGTCAGACATGACTGAGTGACTAGATGACATGACATTTACAGAAAAGCTTTTAGACCTCTCATTTGAAGCATGAATTGTTCTGCTGTTGGGGGTTTATATAACTTTCTTAGGGCTGATATAACAAAATACCACAAACCTGGTGATTCTTATGGACTGTATGTTTGTGTCCCCTAAATTTGTATGTTGAAGTTCTAAGGCCCAAGGTGATGGTATTTGAAAAAGGGATCTTTGGGAGGTGATTAGGATCAGATGAAGTCCTGTGGGTGGGGCCTTCATGGTGGGATTAGTTCCCTTATGGGAGGAGGAAGAGAAAGAGACCCCTTTCTCTTCACCCTGTGATCACACAGCCAGAGGCAACTGTCTATGAGCCAGGAAGAGAGCAGCACTTAATGATGCTACACCCAGAACACATTTCTGTTAGTCAGCCACCCAGCGTATGGTATTCTGTTATGGCATCCCCAGCTGATGGTTACAGTGCTTTAAAACAACAGAAATTTATTCTTTCACAGTTCTGGAGGCCAGAAGTTTTAAATCAAGGCATCAGTAGGGTTGGTTGTGCAGCAGGCTCTAAGCGAAAATCTGTTTGATGAGTCTTTCCCGGCTTCTGGTGGCCGCCAGCCATCTCTGACATTCCTCCACTTGTTGACACATCAGGTCCTTCTCTGCCTCCATCTTTACATGGCCTTCTTCTTGGGGTCTCTCTGTGTCTTCACATGGCTTTCGTATAAGGACAGAAGTCACTGGAATAGCGTCCACCCTAGTCCAGCATGGCCTCATTATAAGTAACTACATCTGTGAAAGTAAAAAGAGAAAGTGTTAGTTGCTCAGTCATGTCTGACTCTTTTTGACCCCAGGGAGTATAGCCCACCAGGCTCCTCTGTCCATAGGATTTTCCAGGCAAGAATACGGAGTGGGTAGTAATTCCTTTCTCCATAGGATTTTCCTGACTCAGGGATTGAACCCAGGTCTCCTGCATTGCAGGTGGGTTCTTTACCATCTGAGCCACCAGGGAAGCCAATATCCCAATTTCCAAATAAGGTCATTTTCTGAGATTCTGGGTGGACATGGCTTTTGAGGGGGAAGTACAGGCTGTGTGAATTTACATGGCTGTGTTAGGCTTCTTCAGAGGCTTAACTTAAAGTCCTGTGGATGTGAGAGTGTTTTCAAACAGGTTTAAGGTGTTGAGTAATTATTTAGTGGAACTTATGGCCAGTCCCTTGGACTGCAAGGAGATCAAACCAGTCAATCCTAAAGGAAATTAACCCTAAATATTCATTGGAAAGACTGATGCTGAAGCTGAAGCTCCAATACTTTGGCCACCTGATGCAAAGAGCTGACTCATTGGAAAAGACCCTGATGCTGGGAGAGACTGAAGGCAATAGGAGTAGGGGATGGCAGAGGATGAGAGTTTAGATAGCATCACTAACTCTGTGAGCATGAATTTGAGCAAACTCCAGGAGATAGTGGAAGACAGAGGAGCCTGGTGTGCTGCAGTTCATGTGGTCACAAGGAGCTGGACACTATTTGGTGACTAAACAAGGAACAATGGTCCAGTCCAACTCTCTTGTGATTGAAGCTGGGGCTTCCCAGAGTGAGGAAAGTATTTCCTTGGTAAGGGAGGGTCCCTCCCCTGTACACCACACTCCTCTCCCCACACCCTCCAGATTGCTTGGCTTCCGGACATCTATCCAACCTGACCTGAATTTCTAAGAATTGTGGCTCTTATTAGATAAGGAAAGGGAGAAAAAGGCTTCTTGGGGTGGGGGCCAATGGTGTTGGTCAATTTTTATTTTTTAGAAATTAAAATTTTATTTATTTATTTGTCTGCACTTGGTCTTAGTTGCCTCATGGGGGATCTTTGTTGAGTCATGAGGGATCTTTTGTTGTGGTGCACGGACTCTCTAGTTGTGGTGTGAGGGCTCAGTCGTTGAAATGTGTGGGCTCAGTTGCCTCGTGGCATGTGGGATCTTAATTCCCCAACCAGGGGTCCAACCCACAGTTCCTGCATTGCAAGGTGGATTCTTAACTACTGGGCCACCAGAAAATTCCATATAAATTTTTTTTTAATAATTGAAAAACGAGTCTGTGTACACACAGAAAAATTAAAATGGTTACAGAGTTGTCCACAGTGGAGATGATTCTTCCTCCCATTTTAGACCCCTCTAGTTCCTTTTTCTGCAGAGAAGGCAATGGCACCCCACTCCAGTACTCTTGCCTGGAAAATCCCATGGACCGAGGGGCCTGGTGGGCTGCAGTCCATGGGGTCGCTAGGAGTCGGACACGACTGAGCGACTTCCCTTTCACTTTTCACTTTCAAGCATTGGAGAAGGAAATGGCAACCCACTCCAGTGTTCTTGTCTGGAGAATCCGGGGGACGGGGGAGCCTGGTGGGCTGCCGTCTATGGGGTCACACAGAGTCGGACACGACTGAAGCGACTTAGCAGTAGCAGTAGCAGTTCCTTTTTCTAAAGTGGGCCAGATTTATGAGCCCACCACCTGGGAAGTTACACCTGGCTCCACTCAAGAGAGCACTCTGCTTATTTTAACACTCTACTGTTGCTGTCTTGAAATTCATAATGATTTTTGAAAACGGGTTGCCTTGTTTTTATCACTTTATTTGCACTGGGCCCTGCAAATTATGTAGCCGTTCTGCTTTGACCCATCAATGTTGGTAATTTCTTGTTTGGCCTTCCATGAATTTTGTACGTATATTAACCATTGTTAATCACTTAAAAAAATGGGAATAAACTCTATACACTTTTTCTTTTCACTTAATAACTGTATCTCAGAGGTTATTGCAGAGCTGCTCATATTCTTTTTAAAAAGCTTTTTAAAATTTTATATTGGCGTATGTAGTATGCTCAGTTGTGCCTGACTCTTTGAGACCTTATGGCCTGTAGCCACCCAGGCTCCTCTGTCCATGGGATTCTCCAGGCAGAATACTGGAGCGGGTTGCCATTTCCTTCTCCAGGGCATCTGCCTGACCCAGGAATCGAACCCATGTCTCCCGCTTTGCAGGCAGATTTTTTTTTAAACCACTGAGCCACCATGGAAGCTCAGGAGTGGGATTGGTGGGTCACATATTCTTTATTTCAATGGTTGCAAAACATTCCATTAGATATGCCATAATTAATTGCCACAGTTCTCTAACGGGAAACATTCAGGTTGTTTTCAGTTTCCCTCTGGCTCAGCCTGCAATGCAGGAGACCTGCATTCGACCCCTGGGTTGGGAAGATCCCCTGGAGAAGGAAATGGTAACCCACTCCACTATTCTTGCCTGGAAAATCCTATGGACAGAGGAACCTGGCAGGCTACAGTTCCTAGGGTTGCAAAGAGTCAGACACGACTGAGCGACTTCACGTCTCTTCTCAGCTACAGACGATGCTGCAGAAGTCTCTTTACACGTACAGAACTTTGTGTTCAGTCTGGGTATATATATAGGATAAATTCCTAGAAGTGTGCTGAGTTACAGCATATATGCATCTCATATTTCAATAGATATTAAATCTGGACTGTAGTTGCACCATTTTATGTTTGGGTGTGGCTGGTTTCCTGTGACTTTGACAATACTCTATATGCAAACTTAATCAATTTGTTAGATGAAAAATGTGTTCTCACTGCTTTGACTTGGATTTCTGTCTTTATTGCAGAGGCTGAACATCTTTTCCTCTGTTTATAAGCTTTCTGTGTTTTTTTTCTATGACTTTCTACTTTTTCTGTTTGGTTCCAGGTAATGTTTATTGGCTTGTGAGAATGTTTGCTTATGATGGAAAGTAGCCCTTTCACTACCATAGATGTTGCAAATATTTCCCTATGTTTCTTATTTGTCTTTTGACTTTTTGAAGTTTTTTTTTTTTTTTTTGGAATGCAGGGCTTAACATTTATTTTCTGTAGACAGTTTATTAATATGTTTTATAGTCCCTGCACTCTATGTCTTGTTTAGAAAATCATTCAGCACTCTAATATCATTAAAGGAATCATCTCGTTTTCTTCTAGTACTTTTCTAGTGAAAGTAGAATTTTAAATCTCTTACTTTTTCTTATTTCACTGTCCTTTTCAATTAAGACTAGTTACAGTGGGGACAATACTGAAGTCTTTTCTTTCAACCTATGTTTATCCCAGAATAAAAATTCTGTAGTTATTTTCTGCTATAGAAATAGAACTTCAAAGGCATTTCTTATTTCATTTTACTGTCATCTAGCAATGCTTTCTGTATTAACTGTGGAAGAAGAAAAGATTTCCCAACTAAGAAAGAAGACTTGTATTTTTAAGATGTGTTTTCCTATTATAAATACGGCTCTAATGAGATAAGCATACAAATGATTTTAGGTTTAGCTGTTTTGAATTCTTTCTGCATTCAGAGAGGTATTAGTAATTTTTCTTACTAGCAGCTTTGCTAAACTTGCTTTTCTGCAATCTGTGGATATTCCCAACAAAAGGGCATTAATGAGGCAGAGGACTTTGTTTGCAGAAAGTAGGTAAAATGACTATTTGTATTGTAGATTCCAATTTTAAAAAGAGACTCAAAGTTCTGAAGGACGTGTCAGGTTTGAAATGGCATAGTTGTTCAGTTGCTAAGTTGTCTCTGACTCTTTGCATACAACCCCATGGACTGCAGCACGCCAAGCTTCCCTGTCCTTCACTATCTCCTGGAATTTGCTCAAACTCATGTCCATTGTGTCAAGGATGCCAGCATAAATCTACTCAATATTTTGTAATAGTCTATATGAGAAAAGAATCTGAAAAAGAATGGATATATGTCTATGTATAACTGAATCCCTTTGCTATGCACCTAAAACTAACAAAGCATTGTGAACCAACTATACTCCAATATAAAATAAAAATTAAAAAAATAAAGTAATAAACCTGCTTTAAAAAAATAAAATGGCATAAATCTGAATGGTTAGCATATCTTTCCACATGATAGAAATGTTGAGCATCAGAATAAGGCTATCACTTAAGTTGACTCAATGGCCTCTGTGAATTCTCAAATGATGATGGCAGCAGCTGGAGGGGACCTCAAGGGCAAGCAGTGGCTTTCTCTGCACCAGGTCAGTGCAAGGGCTGGTGTCATGGGTGGTTCTGTGTACCATCGTGTCCCTGCCAGCCTGAATTCCTGCTGCTCTGGGCAGAACAGATGAAGATGTTATCTCGAGGGCATGGCAGACAACCTGTAGCTACAGAAAGGGGACACCGCCAGGAAGCCAGGCCCAGTGGAGGCCAGGTCACCCGCCTGGCAGAAAAATACTAACAGGAAGTGGCAGACTTGTCTGCTGATGCCAAGTTGGAGTCTGTGCATTTTCACCAATGTGAGAGTTGGAGTGCCTGCCTGGTCCTGAGCGCAGCTAAAAGGGTCTTCGACCATGCAGCAGAGAGGCAAATATGTCTGGGGACCCAGGGCTGCAAGAGGGGACAGGATGCCTGCCTGATTAGGGCAGGGGGAGGGTGTTTTCAACACACTGATGTTACTGAACACGCTGTTTTATTTTTTAATATTTTTGTATGATGGCAATTTTATTATATCTACATATAACTTTGATAGTGTACATATCAACATGTTAATAAAAATTATCTTTTGTTTTGCCATTATGGTCAAGTTTTGTTTGCTTTTTAAATTAATTAATTTGTCTATTTTTGGCCAAGCTCAGTCTTCGTTGCTGTGCACGGGCTTTCTCTAGTTGTGGCAAGCAGGGGCTACCGTCCAGTTGTGGTTCACAGGCTTCTCACTGAGGTAGCTTCTCTCGTTTCCGAGCACAGACTCTAGGCATGTGGGCTTCAGTAGTTGGTGGCACATGGGCTTAGTGGCTCTGCGGCATGTGGGATCTTCCCAACTAGGAACAGGGATCCAACTGGTGTTCCCTGATTGGCAGGCAGATTTTCAAATACTGGACAACCAGGGAAGTCCTTCTTCTTCTTTTTTTTTTTTTTTTATTTTATAGAAGTGTAGTTGAGTTACAATGTTGTGTTAGTGTCTGGTATATAACAAAGTGATTCAGTTATACATATATTTGTTTTCATATTCCTTTCCATTATGGTTTATCACAGGATATTGAATGTAGTTCCCTGTACTATAACTACTACTTGACTACTTGTTAGTAATTCAGTTCAGTTCAGTCACTCAGTCGTGTCCGACTCTTTGCGACTCCATGAATCGCAGCACGCCAGGCCTCCCTGTCCATCACCAACTCCCGGAGTTCACTCAAACTCACATCCATCGAGTCAGTGATGCCATCCAGCCATCTCATCCTCTGTCGTCCCCTTCTCCTCCTGCCCCCAATCTCTCCCAGCATCAGAGTCTTTTCCAGTGAGTCAACTCTTTGCATGAGGTGGCCAAAGTACTGGAGTTTCAGCCTTAGCATCATTCCTTCCAAAGAAATCCCAGGGCTGATCTCCTTCAGAATGGACTGGTTGGATCTCCTTGCAGTCCAAGGGACTCTCAAGAGTCTTCTCCAACACCACAGTTCAAAAGCATCAATTCTTCGGCGCTCAGCCTTCTTCACAATCCAACTCTCACATCCATACACGACCACAGGAAAAACCATAGCCTTGACTAGACGGACCTTTGTTGGCAAAGTAATGTCTCTGCTTTTCAATATGCTATCTAGGTTGGTCATAACTTTCCTTCCAAGGAGTAAGCATCTTTTAATTTCATGGCTGCAGTTGCCATCTGCAGTGATTTTGTAGCCCAAAAAAATAAAGTCTGACACTGTTTCCCCTGTTTCCCCATCTATTTCCCATGAAGTGATGGGACCAGATGCCATGATCTTCGTTTTCTGAATGTTGAACTTTAAGCCAACTTTTTCACTCTCCACTTTCACTTTCATCAAGAGGCTTTTTAGTTCCTCTTCACTTTCTGCCCTAAGGGTGGTGTCATCTGCATATCTGAGGTTATTGATATTTCTCCTGGCAATCTTGATTCCAGCTTGTGTTTCTTCCAGCCCAGCGTTTCTCATGATGTACTCTGCATATAAGTTAAATAAGCAGGGTGACAATATACAGCCTTGATGTACTCCTTTTCCTATTTGGAACCAGTCTGTTGTTCCATGTCCAGTTCTAACTGTTGCTTCCTGACCTGCATACAGATTTCTCAAGAGGCAGGTCAAATGGTCTGGTATTCCCATCTCTTGAAGAATCTTCCACATGATCAACACGGAAATCAGATTGATTATATTCTTTGCAGCCAAAGATGGAGAAGCTCTATACAATCAACAAAAACAAGACCAGGAGCTGACTGTGGCTCAGATCATGAACTCCTTATTACCAAATTCAGACTTAAATTGAAGAAAGTAGGGAAAACCACTAGACCATTCAGGTATGACCTAAATCAAATCCCTTATGATTATACACTGAAAGTGAGAAATAGATTTAAGGGCCTAGATCTGATAGAGTGCCTGATGAACTATGAAATGAGGTTCGTGATATTGTACAGGAGACAGGGATCAAGACCATCCCCATGGAAAAGAAATGCAAAAAAGCAAAATGGCTGTCTGCGGAGGCCTTACAAATAGCTGTGAAAAGAAGAGAAGCAAAAAGCAAAGGAGAAAATGAAATATATAAGCATCTGAATGCAGAGTTCCAAAGAATAGCAAGAAGAGATAAGAAAGCCTTCCTCAGCGATCAATGCAAAGAAATAGAGGAAAACAACAGAATGGGAAAGACTAGAGATCTCTTCAAGAAAATTAAAGATACCAAGGGAACATTTCATGCAAAGATGGGCTTGATAAAGTATTATACATTAGTTTAATATATATAAATATATATTAGTTATATATATCGGAGAAGGCAATGGCACCCCACTCCAGTACTCTTGCCTGGAAAATCCCATGGATGGAGGAGCCTGGTAGGCTGTAGTCCATGGGGTCCCTAGGAGTCGGACATGACTGAGCAACTTCCCTTTCACTTTTCACTTTCATGCATTGGAGAAGGAAATGGCAACCCACTCCAGTGTTCTTGCCTGGAGAATCCCAGGGATGGGGGAGCCTGGTGGGCTTCCGTCTATGGGGTCACACAGTGTCAGACACGACTGAAGCGACTTAGCAGTTATATATATACATGTTATATATATATATATACACACACACATATGTACAGGCTTATATATATATATATATGTATAAGCACACACACACACATATATATATATATGTTGTTAAGAGCAAAAAATTGTGAAATCCATCCAAAATTTAGCAAGAGATATCTGGGAAAATTTGCATGTTAGTGAGAGACTTTATTTTCTTGGGCTCCAAAATCACTGTGGATGGTGACTGCAGCCATGAAATTAAAAGACGCTTGCTCTTTGGAAGAAAAGATATGACAAACCTAGACAGCATATTGAAAAGCAGAGACATTACTTTGCAACAAAGTTCCATCTAGTCAAAGCTATGGTTTTTCCAGTAGTCATGTACAGGTGTGAGAGCTGGACCATAAAGAAAGCTGAGTGCTGAAGAATACATGTTTTTGAACTGTGGTGTTGGAGAAGACTTTGGAAAGTCCCTTGGACTGCAAGGAGATCAAACCAGTCCATCCTAAAGGAAATCAGTCCTTGATATTCATTGGTAGGACCAATGCTGAAGCTGAAGCTCCAATACTTTTGGTCTCCTGATGTGAAGAGCAAACCAGTCCATCTTAAAGGAAATCAGTCCTTGATATTCATTGGTAGGACCAATGCTGAAGCTGAAGCTCCAATACTTTTGGCCTCCTGATGTGAAGAGCTGACTGATTGGAAAAGACCCTGACGTTGGGAAAGATTGAAGGTAGAAGGAGAAGGGGGTTGGCAGAGGATGAGATGGTTGAGTAACATCACTGACTCAATGGACATGAATTTGAGCAAATTCCAGGAAATAGTGTAGAACAGAGGAGCCTGCGTGCTGCAGTCCATGGGGTCACAAACAGGCAGACATGACTTAGTGACTGAACAACGACAACTTACTAGTACTACTACTACTAATGCATCCTATCATGTAATCTTTAGCAACAACTAGTAAGTGTGTGTTCTGGGAATCAATGAGTATTTTTAATACCAAAGACTCACTCACAGTATGTGATATTTCCCTTAAGATATGAGGCAGCTTACAAAAATACATTCAGTACAAAAGAAGAAAATAATCACAGAGAATCAGGGTGACAGGTAGGAAAAAAGCAAAGCTTTGGATAAGATGAACACACAGGAATTACATAAAATTTTCTTCTTAACATAGGTGGACTGTCTTTGGTTTTAAACTCTTAACACATGTCAGGAGAGGGTAGGCAGTAGCAAGACTGCCAATGTATGTTTGAGTCTTGTCAGTAATTCCTGAGCCGGGATACTCCGTGTGTGTGTGTTCTCACTATACTATAACAGGCACAATGAAGGCGTGTAAAAACAAATGTAAACTTCATGGTTCAATTTCCCAAATTTGGGGATTTATCATCTTTGGCAAAGCGAATAAACTTTTGTGTTAGCTCCTCACTTTATGACTAATAAATAAGAAAGATTAACTTAGGTCAATGTACTGGCTCACAAGTGTGTATTGGGTTTAATCATTCTTTTTCTTTGCTTCAAGGATTTTGACTCTTTCTTTTCTGCAAAAGAAGAGAATATTATTTATTCCTTCCTTGGCTTGGCTCCCCCTCCAGGCTCAAAGGTAAGCTTGAGCACCCCCATGGGGTTCGATATAGGTCATAAGTGAGGATAAGATCAGCATCCGAGACTGTTAAATAAATAATGATCTTTAAATTAACATGATTGCAATATACTTCTTTTTCTTATGCAGAGATATGCATGGGTTGTACTGAAACATATTTCAGAACTATACTTTTATTATTTTTGAGGTTTATACCTAGTTATAATAAGTTTTACAATACCTAAGTTAAGAAATATTGCATTCAATAATTTTAAGGGTGTTAATTGAATATGTAAAAATATAAATTCTCAGGTTATATCTATGAAATTATTTTGTTGTGAATTTTTCACAACAGCTTATGTTAGTTAATTTTATAGTGATATATACTCTTCTATTATTTCTGTTTAAAATAAATTGAATTTTGCCTTTTTGTATCTGGTAAGGAGGGAAAAAGTATGATCTAGACTCGTAAATAAATTTCATAAGGTTTTTCCCCCCCCTCTGGTGTTGTTTCATCTTTAATTATGTATTAATATCATTGAAATAAAGAATTATGCTAATAAAACAAGTACCATGAATTTGAATGTTTGATGGAGATCATCTGGCTTTATTCTTTACTTTCATTGAAACCCTTACCTCTACCAAGCATCTCATACATGACATAGATACAAGACAAGCACACATTTATCTAATTCATTTATTTCTTAGTTAATTTGTTTGTGCCCTGCTTCATTTCAAAAGAGATTTTTGTGAAAGTTAATTCTTGCACAAGTAAATTCTGAGCTCCCCCGAAAGGATTACCTTACAGAGATGGGTGTGTCTCAGAGGCATGTGGGTGTGCTGTCTTCCATGTGTCTGCATTCTTCAGGTAATAATGCCTGAGGTCTCTTTTATGAAGTTTAACAGATTCTGTCTCCAAATGGTAATGTAGATTTCCCAGATGGCTAATGGTTCTATAGGAGGATAAAGCCTCCTGTTAAGATAATGAAACACCTTTCTGGCTTTGGTCAACTTAAATGCAACATATTTCATACATTTTATTAACAGCTTAAAAAAAGTGCTAAAAGTTATTACACACAATTCAATCTTTTTTATTTGATGAAAGAGTTTGTTAACGGAGTCACATTAGTTTAGCTAGTATGTTTAAGAGATGGTGCCTTAGTGTTAGGATATATTTCTTGGTGGGGACACTCAGGTCCCTGGGATCTTGAAAAGGAAAGGAAGGGTGCAGGGAAGAGTGTTTCAGGGAAAGGTAAGAGCAAGTGCAAAGGCCCTGAGGCAGCATAGAGCTTGGAGAAGACCTGCTTGATGGCCATGAGGCCTGAGTCCCTGGAGTGAGGGGAACAGATACATGGGATGCAGGGGTGGCAAGTGAGCAGCCTGTGGCTTACTGGGGTGCTCTGGAGTCTATCTTAGGTGTGTGAAGACATAAGGGTTTTCAAGCAGAGGAATAAAGTGATCTTATTTCCTTCTTAGAACTCTTTTGACTACAACAGGATGAATGGATTGAAGTGGGATGAATGACTACAGATGTCCTGGTGGCTTGGATTAGGGTGGTGGGGATAGAATGGTACAGAAGTGGATGACTTTAGTGCCTGTTCTGAAGGAAGAATGCTGGTAAGAATTGCTGATGGACTGAATCAGCAATGAGCATGTTGGACAGCAAAGAGATGTATTGCAGGCAGATTCTTTACCATTTGAGCCACCACAAAGGGACCCCACTATTTGCAGTGCAGTTTGAGCTAGAACCTTCGTTGCTGTCACTATTGCTCAGTGTTTATGTGTGTGCACCCTGGCAAAGTCCTTCAAGTCTCCTTTGGGAAGACAGACACTTGATGATTTATGGAAATGATATTATTTGTCACAGTATCATTTTGTAGTAAACAACATCGTGGAGAAGTGTCAGCAAAGAAATCAATCTTGCTTAAGCTAAAAATAGACATTCTTGACTATTGTGGAGAAAATGTATACTTATAAAATGATATTCAGCATTATAAGCAGCATTATTGCTTGCAGAACTGGTTTTTTGTCTTAGGCAGGCTGTTCCAGGCCAAGTACAGGGCTGGTTTTCCTAAGAGAGCTTTGTGAGTAAGCACTGTCCCTGTAAAGTCAACCTTAGTTCTTCACAGGCATCTGGTCATATCTGATTCAATGAGCATCATTCTTCTATTTTATTTTTAATTGAAGTATAGTCGATTTACAATGTTGTGCCAATCTCTGCTGCAAAGTGACCTAGGTATATACATATCTACATTCTTTTAAAATGTTCCTTTCCATTACGGTTTATCCCCAGAGATTGGATATAGTTTCCTGTGCTATACAGTAGGACCTTGTTGTTTCTCCATTCTCAATGTAATAGTTTGCATCAACCAGCCCCAAACTCCCAGTCCATCCCTTTCCCCCCTCTCTCTCTGCCTTGGCAACCACAACCCTGATCTCTAGGTCTGTGAGTCTATTCCTGTTTTGTAGGTAGGTTCATTCTTTTTTATGGCCGAGTAGTATTCTACTGTATATATGCACCACATCATTACCCATTCATCTATCAATGGACATTTGATAGGTTTAGGTTGTTTCCATGTCTTGACTATTGTGAATAGTGCTGTTATAAACATAGGGGTGCATGTATCTTTTTGAATTATAGTTTTGTCTGGGTATATGCCCAGAAGTGGGATCATATGATAATTCTATTTTTAGTTTTCTGAGGAACCTCCATACTGTTTTCTGAGGAACCTCCATACTGTTTTCTGTAGTGGCCACACTAACTTGCATTCCCACCAACAGTGTAGGAGAGTTCCCTTTTCTCCAGACCATCTCCAGCATTTGTAATTTGTAGACTTTTCAGTGGTGGCCATTCTGACCCCTGTGAGGTGGTACCTTGCAGTTTTGATTTGCATCTCTCTGATAATTAGTAATGTTGAGCTAAATAATTAGTAATTTTTTCATGTGCCTACTGGTCATCTGTACATTTTCTTTTGAGAGTGTCTATTAAGGTCTTATACCCATTTTTCAATTAAGTTGTCCGTATATTTTGGAGATTAAGCCCTTGTCAACTGTATCATTTGCAAATATTTTCTCCTATTTTATAGGTTGTCTTTTTTTTTTCCTTTCCTGAGAAAAAGCTTATAAGTTTGGTTAGGTTCCATTTGTTTATTTTTGTTTTTATTTCTATTGCCTTGGGAGGCCAACCCAAGACATTTATATGATTTATGTCAGAGAATGTTTTGCCTATGCTCAGTGAGCCTCGTCCTTAATAACACAGAAGCAAGGCTTTGGTTGCATAACCAGTTTCCAATTATGCCTTCGTAACAAGGAATATACATTCTTACTGAACCTAGGCAAATAACTATATTGTAAAAAGTAAAAAGATTCAATTAGAATTTTTGAATTCTGGAGGAATCAGAGAGAATGTTATTTACAAATGTTTGATTTCAATGTACAAAAGTAGCATCTACTACAATGTCAAAATTTATAAAATACTTAAGAGAAAAAACAGGGCTTCCTTACACATCCAGAAAATAAAACATTAAAAAAAATCAACAATATTCCAAGCAAAAACTACAGTCATACCTCATTGATTCATTCTGTCCTATGTAATTAGCTCTTAATTCCACTGGATCCGAGTTTAGAAGCCTCAGGAATCCATCTACATCTCAACTAGAATTTTGGAAATTCTGACTCAGTCCAGTCATATGGTCTCTAACTGATGCTATCAGAAGCCTCTACTCCACAGCACTCGACGTCAAATCCTTTTCTGTGGCACTCTGAGTAGTCATTCTACATAGTAGATTAAGCACGATGGTTTGTAGCTGATTACAAAGGCTTTCAGGGAAGCTAAGAAAAATATCTGTGTGTGACAAAAGACTTAAAATGACTGTGGTTAATTCATTACTGTTCATTTTCAAATTTGAAAGACTTGATGAGAATTATGATAAAAATAGTGCAGCTGGCAGGAAATTTTGTTATATATGCTAACAAAGAGCCAGCAGAAAAAGAAATTAAGAAAACAATTCCATTGCAATTGCAGCAAAAAGTAAAATACCTAAGAATACATTTGAGCAAAGGGGTACATTACCTATGCACTGAGAACAGTAAGACATTGTTGGAAGAAATCGAATAAATAATAAATGGAATAAATAAATAAATGGAAAGATATTCTGTGTTCATGGATTGGAAGAATTAATGTGGAATCTATAAATTTTTTGACCAAATTTAGGAAGATTTTAGCCATTATAGTTTCAAATATTATTTCTGCCCCATTTTTTCTCATCTCCCCTTCTGACAGTCTAACTCCATATATTTTAAGTCTTTTGTCATTATCCTATATTTCCTTTATTTCCCTGAAGCTTCTTTTTAACCCTTGTTTTTCTCCAGTCTTCAAATTGTATAATTTCTGTTTGTCTATCTTTAAGTTTACTTACTTTTTCCTCTGTCATCTTTATTTTGCATTTAGTCTAGTGACGCTTAAATTTCAGATATTGTACTTTTTTTTACATTCTAGAATGTCCCATTTGTTTGCTGTTTACAGTTTTTATTTCTCTGCTGATATTTCCAATTGTTTCATCACTGTAGGAATATTTTCCTTTACATCTTTGAGTATAGTCTTATTAAGTTAAGTTGCTCGCTCAGTCATGTCCAACTCTTGGCGACCCCGTGGACTGTAGCCCACCAGGCTCCTCCGTCCATGGGATTCTCCAGGCAAGAATACTGGAGTGGGTTGCCGTTTCCTTCTCCAGGGGATCTTCCTGACCCAGGGATCAAACCCAGGTCTCCCGCATTGTAGGCAGATGCTTTAACCTCTGAGCCACCAGGGAAGCCCATAGTCTTATTAGCTGCTTTTAAAATTCCTTGTCTGCTAATTCCGACATCTGGCTTCTTTCTGGATTCAGTCTCTATTCTTTTTTCTTTTTGGGGATGGGTCACATTTTCCTTGTTCTTTATACTTCAAGGGTTTTGGATACTTGGACATAGTGAATATTGTGTTGTGCAGACTGTATTTTGTTACATTCCTCTGAAAAATGTTGATTTTTTTTGGCTTCAGTAGGGCATTTACTTTGTTGTACTCAGATTGCAAACACTATGTTTCTAGTAGCAGCTTAAATCTGAATTACTTTTTCTTTAGCTGAAACCAGTCATATGCACACATTATTCTGGGCTCAGTTGAGGATTTTGGCAGAGTTTATAAACAGAATTTGGGGCCCTCTCCATTTGCCTCTCTCCTGTCCAAGATTCTGTCTTGATTTTCCAGGGGCTGTGGTTGCCCCAAATTCAGGTTTTTTGATTTTTCAGACAAGAAAAAAAAAAAAAACCTGTGAATTTGCTGTTGTGGTTTTATGTTTCTCACAAGATTTGCTTACTTTCAGGTTCAAGCCTTGAGAATGGCAACTTACTCGGTGCTATTCCTACTTTCTTAAAAAATATTAAAAAAAAATTACTGCTCAGTAGTGTTAACTATATTTACATTGCAGTGCAAAAGACCTCCAGGACTTTTCATTTTGTAAGACTGAAAGTCTTATATTCATAATACTCCCCATTTTTCCTTATTCTCAGTCCCTAGTAACCACCATTTTTCTTTTTGTTTCTGTGAATTTTTCCATTTTAGACTCCTCATATGAGTGAAATCAAATGGTAGTTGTCTTTTTGTGACAGGCTTGTGTCAGGATTTTCTTTTTTTTTTTTTAAGGCTGAATAACATTCCATTATATATTCCATTCACCCACTGATGGTATTTGGATTGTCTCCAGTTCTTAGCCTTTGTTAATAATGTGGCTGTGAGCATAAGGGTACAAATCATTCTCATCTTTCAAGTGTCAACTTCCTCTTGAATCATCTAGCTTTTTATTTTTCCTTTAACTTATGTCTTATAGAAAATTTGTTTTTTAAATTTCACCTAGAGTTTATAATCATTGTCTGTTTGAGTGTCTGTAGATTACTTTCCTATAACAGAATTACAGTCGTCAGTGAAATTAGATTTTAGTGAAGATTGAGATATGTTATTTATAACAATAAAACAATAACTCAAAGAAAACTTGAAATGAAGGGCATAAACAAAAAGAAAGCGGGAATATTGGCTCTCAGAGGAATTAAAGACCAAAAGTGATAATGAAGTAAAAGAGGTATTATATAAAGAAAAATGGTAAAAATATATGAAGAAAATATAGTAGTCATGGATCTTTGTGGATCATAGTACATGGCAGTCAAATACATAAACCAGAAACCCCTAGAGAAAACTTGTTAAAAACATACCTTTCAATACATACATTGCATTTCTTACATATTAGGTACTCTTTTAAGCATACAAACAAATGTAATTAGCAAAATTAATTTTTAAAAAATCTTAAAATTAAAAAAAATTCTTCCAGTTTTATTGGGATATAATTGACATATAGTGCTAGAATTTAATGTATACAGCATAATCATTTACATGCATCATGAAATGAACCACAGTAAGTTTAGTGAACATCCATTATTTTGTATAGATACCAAATTGAAGAACTAGAAAAGAAATTGTTTTCCTTGTGTGAGAATTCTTAGGATTTACTTTTTTAACATTTTTCATATATAACATACAGCTATGTTAATTATATTATCATGTTGTATAATACATCTATAGTTCTTATTTATCTTGTCATTGGAAATTTGTACGTTTTGTCCATCATCATCCGGTTCACTTCTCCCCACCCGCTGCCTCTGGTAAACACATTTTTTTCCCCTATGAGTTTGTTTATTTGTTTTTGAAATATAATTAACCAACAACACTACATTAGTTCCCATTGTACAACATAGTGATTCATTATTTCAGGACATTTCAAAATGATCACCATAATAAATTTAGTTACCATACAAAGATATTACATAATTATTGACTGTATTCCCTATATTATATGTTTCATAACAGTGATTCATCAATTTTGTGACTTAAAGTGTGTATGTCTTAATCTCCCTCAGTTGTTTATTTCCTCCCTCCATCCTTCTCCACTCTGGCAACCACTACATATTTATGACTCTGCTTCTGTTCGGTTATGTTTGTTCATTTGTTTTGCTTTTTAGATTCCACATATGAATGGTATCATACAGTACTTGTCTTTTTCTGTCTGACTTATTTCAGTTAGCGTAATACCCTCTAGGTCCATCCATGCACTTGCAAATTCCATTCTTTTATATGTGTGTGTTGTGTGTTAGTTGCTCAGTCATGTCCAGCTCTTTGCGACCCCATGGACTGTAGCCCACTGGGCTTCTGTGTCCATGGGATTCTCCAGGCAAGTATACATAGGAGTGGATCACCATTCCCTTCTCCAGAGGATCTTCCCCACCCAGGGATCAAGCCTGGTCTCCTGCATAGAAGACAAATTCTTTACCATATGGGCTACAGGGAAGTCCTAATTATTTTTATATGATGGTATAATATTCCACATATATATGGAATATATATATATATATATATATATATATATATATATAATATCTTCTTTATTTACTCACCTATTTAAGAACACTTAGGTTGCTTTGATATTTTGGCTATTGTAAATAATGCTGCAATGAACATTGAAGTGCATATATTTTTTTCAGATTAGTGTTTTCATGTTCTTCAGATAAATACTCAGGAGTACCACTGATGGATAGTATGGCAGTTCTATCTTGAATTTTTTGAGGACTCACCATACTTTCTTCCCTAGTAGCTGTAACAATTTGCATTTTTGTCAATGGTGCATGAGCGTTCTCTTTTCTCCATATTTTCACCAATACTTGTTATATGTTGTCTTTTTTATTTTTTAAACTTTAGAATATTGTGGGTTTTTTTTTGCCATACATTCACGTGAATCAGCCATGGGTGTACATGTGTTCCCAATCCTGAACCTCCCTCCCACCTCCTTCCCCATCCCATTCCTCAGGGTTATCTCAGTGCATCAGCCCTGAGCACTCTGTTTCATGCATCAAACCTGGACTGGTACCTATTGCATGTATGATAATATACATGTTTCAATGCTATTCTCTCAAATCATCCCACTCTCACCTTCTCCCACAGAGTCCAAAAGTGTTCTTTAAATCTGTGTCTCTTTTGCTGTCTCATATATACAGTCATTGTTACCATCTTTCTAAATTCCATCTATATGTGTTGCTGCTAAGTCACTCCAGTCGTGTCCGACTCTGTGCAACCCCATAGACGGCAGCCCACCAGGCTCCCCCGTCCCTGGGATTCTCCAGGCAAGAACACTGGAGTGGGTTGCCATTTCCTTCTCCAATGCATGAAAGTGAAAAGTGAAAAGTGAAAGTGAAGTCACTCAGTCGTGTTCAACTCTTCGCGACCCCATGGGTTGCAGCCTCCCAGGCTCCTCCATCCATGGGATTTTCCAGGCAAGAGTACTGGAGTGGGGTGCCATTGCCTTCTCCGTCTATATGTGTTAATATACTGTATTGATGTTTTTCTTTCTGACTTACTTCAATCTGTATAATAGGCTCCAGTTTCATCCACTTCATTAGAACTGATTCAAATGCATTCTTTTTAATAGCTGAGTAATATTCTATTGTGTATATGTATAAGTATATGTGTATGTATAAGCTTTCTTATCCATTCATCTGCTGATGGACATCTAGGTTGCTTCCATGTCCTAGCTATTGTAAACAGTGCTGCGATGAACATTGGGGTACACGTGTCTCTTTCAATTCTGGTTTCCTCGATGTGTATGCCCAGCAGTGGGATTGCTGGGTCATATGGTAGTTCTATTTCCAGTTTCTGAAGGAATCTCCACACTGTTCTCCATAGTGGCTGTACTAGTTTGCATTCCCACAACAGTGTTAGAGGGTTCCTTTTGCTCTGCACCCTCTCCAGCATTTATTGTTTGTAGACTTTTTGATAGCAGCCATCCTGATCAGTGTGAGATGGTACCTCATTGTGGTTTTGATTTGCATTTCTCTGATAATGAGTGATGTTGAGCATCTTTTCATGTGTTTTTTAGCCATCTGTATGTCTTCTTTGGAAAAATGTCTGTTTAGTTCTTTGGCCCAGTTTTTGATTGGGTCGTTTATTTTTCTGGAATTGAGCTGCAGGAACTGCTTGTATGTTTTTGAGATTATTCTTTGTCAATTGCTTCATTTACTGTTATTTTCTCCCATTCTGAAGGTTGTCTTTTCACCTTGCTTATAGTTTCCTTCATTGTGCAAAAACTTTTAAGCTTAATTAGGTCTTATTTGCTTATTTTTGCTTTTATTTCCAATATTCTGGGAGGTGGGTCATAGAGGATCCTGCTATGACTTATGTCAGAGTGTTTTGCCTGTTTTCCTCTAAGAGTTTTATAGTTTCTGGTCTTACATTTAGATCTTTAATCCATTTTGAGTTTATTTTTGTGTATGGTGTTAGAAAGTGTTCTAGTTTCATTCTTTTACAAGTGGTTGACCAGTTTTCCTAGCACCACTTGTTAAAGAGATTGTCTTTTCTCCATTGTATATGCTTGCCTCCTTTGTCAAAGATAAGGTGTCCATAGGTGCATGGATTTATTTCTGGGCTTTCTATTTTGTTCCATTGATCTATATTTCTGTCTTTGTGCCAGTACCATACTGTCCTGATGACTGTAGCTTTGTAATATAGTCTGAAGTCAGGCAGGTTGATTCCTCCAGTTCCATTCTTCTTTCTCAAGATTGCTTTGGCTATTCGAGGTTTTTTGTATTTCCACACAAATTGTGAAATTATTTGTTCTAGTTCTGTGAAAAATACCACTGGTAGCTTGATAAGGATTGCATTGAATCTGTAGATTGCTTTGGATAGTATACTCATTTTCACTATATTGATTCTTCCAATCCATGAACATGGTGTATTTCTCCATCTATTTGTGTCCTCTTTGATTTCTTTCATCAGTGTTTTATATTTTTCTATGTATAGGTCTTTTGTTTCTTTAGGTAGATTTATTCCTAAGTATTTTATTTTTTTCATTGCAATGGTGAATGGAATTGTTTCCTTAATTTCTCTTTCTGTTTACTCATTGTTAGTGTATAAAGAATGCAAGGGATTTCTGTGTATTAATTTTATATCCTGCAACTTTACTATATTCATTGATTAGCTCTAGTAATTTTCTGGTGGAGTCTTTAGGGTTTTCTATGTAGAGGATCATGTCATCTGCAAACAATGAGAGTTTTACTTCTTTTTCAATCTGGATTCCTTTGATTCTTTTTCTTCTCTGATTGCTGTGGCTAAAACTTCCAAAACTATGTTGAATAGTTGTGGTGAGAGTGGGCACCTTTGTCTTGTTCCTGACTTTAGGGGAAATGCTTTCAATTTTTCACCATTTTTTCACCACTGAGGATAATGTTTGCTGTGGGTTTATCATAAATGGCTTTTATTATGTTGAGGTATGTTCCTTCTATGTCTGCTTTCTGGAGGGTTTTTTAAAATCATAATTGGGTGTGAATTTTGTCAAAGGCTTTCTCTGCATCTATTGAGATAATCATATGGTTTTTATTTTTCAATTTGTTACTGGGGTGTATCACATTGATTGATTTGCGAATATTGAAGAATCCATGCATCCCTGGGATAAAGCCCACCTGGTCATAATGTATGATTTTTTAAATATGTTGTTGGATTCTGTTTGCTAGAATTTTGTTAAGGATTTTTGCATCTATGTTCATCAGTGATAATAGCCTGTACTTTTCTTTTTTTTTGTTTGTGGCATCTGTGTCTGGTTTTGGTATTAGGGTGATGGTGGCCTCATAGAATGAATTTGGAAGTTTACCTTCCTCTGCAGTTTTCTGGAAGAGTTTGAGTAGGATAGGTGTTAGCTCTTCTCTAAATTTTTGGTAGAATTCAGCTGTGAAGCCATCTGGTCCTGGGTTTTTGTTTGTTGGAAGATTTCTGATTACAGTTTCAATTTCTGTGCTTGTGATGGGTCTGTTAAAATTTTCTACTTTTTCCTGGTTCAGCTTTGGAAAGTTATACTTTTCTAAGAATTTTTCCATTTTGTCCAAGTTGTCCATTTTATTGGCATATAGTTGCTGATAGTAGTTTCTTATGATCCTTTGTATTTCTGTGTTGTCTGTTGTGATTTCTACACTTTCACTTCTAATTTTGTTGATTTGGTTTTTCTCCCTTTTTTTCTTGATAAATCTAGCTAATGGTTTTTCTATTTATCTTCTCAAAGAACTAGCTTTTAGCTTTGTTGATTTTTGCTATGGTCTCCTTTGTTTCTTTTTCATTTATTTCTGCCCCAATTTTTATGATTTCTTTCCTTCTACTAACCTTGGGGTTCTTCATTTCTTCTTTTTCTAGTTGCTTTAGGTGTAGAGTTAGGTTATTTATTTGATTTTTCTCCTGTTTCTTGAGGTAAGCTTGTATTGCTATGAACCTTCCCCTTAGCACTGCTTTTACTGAATCCCATAGGTTTTGGGTTGTTGTATTTTCATTTTCATTCATTTCTACACATATTTTGATTTCTTCTGTGATTTGTTGGTTATTCAGAAACGTGTTTTTTAGCCTCCATATGTTTGTATTTGTAATAGTTTTTTTTTTTTTCCTTCTGGTATTTGACATCTAATCTTACCACATTGTGATCAGAAAAGACACTTGAGATGATTTCAAATTTTAAAAATTTACCAAGGCTAGATTTATGGCCCAGGATATGATCTATCCTGGAGAAGGTTCTGTGTGCATTTGAGAAAAAGGTGAAATTCATTGTTTTGGGGTGAAATATCCTATAGATATCAATTAGGTTTAACCGATCCATTGTATCATTTAGTGTTTCATTGCTAGTTTTCTGTTTAGTTGATCTATCCATAAGTGTGAGGAGGGGGTATTAAAGTCTCCCACTATTATTGTGTTACTGTTAATTTCCCCTTTCATACTTGTTAGCATTTGCCTTACATATTGCATATGTTAGGTGCATATATATTTATAATTGTTATATCTTCTTCTTGGATTGGTCCTTTGATCATTATGTAGTGTCCTTCTTTGTCTCTTTTCATGGCCTTTATTTCAAAGTCTATTTTATCTGATATGAGTGTTGCTACTCCTGCTTTCTTTTGGTCTCCATTTGGGTGAAATAGTGTTTTCCAGCCCTTCATTTTCAGTCTATATGTGTCCCTTGTTTTGAGATGGGTCTCTTGTAGACAGCATGTATAAGGGTCTTATTTTTGTGTCCATTCAGCCAGTCTTTGTCTTTTGGTTGGGGCATCCAACCTATTTACATTTAAAGTAATTATTGATAAGTATGATCCCTTTGCCATTTACTTTGTTGTTTTGGGTTCGAGTTTATAAACCTTTTCTGTGTTTCCTGTCTAGAGGAGATTCTTTAGCATTTGTTGAAGAGCTGATTTGGTGGTGCAGAATTCTCTCAGCTTTTGCTTGTCTGTAAAGCTTTTGCTTTCTCCTTCATATTTGAATGAGATCCTTGCTGGGTACAGTAATCTGGGTTGTAGGTTTTTCTCTTTCATCACTTTAAGTATGTCCTGCCATTCCCTTCTGGCCTGAAGAGTTTCTATTGAAAGATCAGCTGTTATCCTTATGGGAATCCCCTTGTGTGTTATTTGTTTTTTTTTTTTCCCTTGCTGCTTTTAATATTTGTTCTTTGTGTTTGATCTTCATTAATTTGATTAATATGTGTCTTGGGGTGTTTTGCCTTGGGTTTATCCTGTTTGAATGCTTCCCTGGTGGCTCAGAGGGTAAAGTGTCTGCCTGCAATGCAGGAGAAACAGGTTCGGTCCCTGGGTTGGGAAGATCCCCTGGAGAAGGAAATGGCAACCCAGTCTGGTACTCTTGCCTGGAAAAATCTCATGGACGGAGAAGCCTGGTAGGCTACAGTCCAGGGGGTTGCAAAGAGTCAGACACGACTGATCAACTTCACTTTCACTTTATCCTGTTTGGGACTCTCTGGGTTTCTTGGACTTGAGTGGCTATCTCCTTCCCCATTTTAGGGAAGTTTTCAACTGTTATCTCCTCAAGTACTTTCTCATGGCCTTTCTTTTTGTCTTCTTCTTCTGGGACTCCTATGATTTGAATGTTGGGGCATTTAACATTGTCTCAGAGATTCTCTGAGGTTTTGTCCTCATTTCTTTTAATTCTTTTTTTTCCTTCTCTGCTTCATTTATTTCCACCATTCTATCTTCCACCTCACTTATACTATATTCTGCCTCAGTTATTCTACTGTTGGTTCCCTCCAGAGTGCTTTTGATCTCATTTATTGCATTATTCATTATTGATGAACTCTTTTTTATTTCTTCTAGGTCCTTGTTAAACTTTTCTTGCATCTTCTCAATCCTTGTCTCCAGACTATTTATCTGTAACTCCAGGTTGTTTTCAAGATTTTGGATCATTTTTACTATCATTATTCTGAATTCTTTTTCAGGTAGACTCCCTATCTATTCCTCTTTTGTTTGGTTTGGTGGGCATTTATCATGTTCCTTTACCTGCTGAATATTTCTCTGCCTTTTCATCTTGCTTAGATTGCTGTGTTTGGGGTGGACTTTATGTATGCTGGAAGTTTGTGGTTCCTCTTTATTGTGGAGGTTCCTCATTGTGGGTGGGGTTGGACGAGTGGCTTGTCAAGGTTTCCTGGTTAGGGAAGCTTGTGTCGGTGTTCTGGTGGGTGGAGCTGGATTTCTTCTTTCTGGAGTGCAGTGAAGTGTCCAGTAGAGTTTTGAGGTGTCTATGAGTTTGGTTTGACTTTTGGCCTCCTGTATTTTAATGCTCAGGGTGTGTTCCTGCATTGTTGGAGAATTAGCTTGGTATATCTTGCTCTGAAACTTGTTGGCTCTTGGGTGGAGCTTGGTTTCAGTGGAGGTATGGGGGTTTTTGGATGAGCTCTCCTTTTTGGAGTTTGCTGGTGTTCTCAAGTTTTGGGTTTAAGCCTTCTGCCTCTGGCTTTCAATCTTATTCTTACAGTAGCCTCAAGACTTCTCCATCCATACAGCACTGACGATAAAACATCTAGGTTAATGGTGAAAAGATTCTCCACAGTGAGGGACACCCAGAGAGGTTCACACAGTTACATGGAGAAGAAAAGAGGGAGGGGGGAGATAGAGGTGACCAGGAGGAGAGAAGGGGCAGTCAAAAGGAGAGAGACTAGTCTAGCCAGTAATCAGTTCCCTAAGTGTTTTCCACAGCCCAGAACCCCCAAAGAGATTCACAGAGTTAAGTAGAGAAGAGAACAGGGAGGGAGGAGATAGAGGTGACCTGGGGGAGAAAAAGGAGAGTCAAAAGGGGAGAGAGAAATCAAGCCAGTAATCACACTCCTAAGTAAGAGTGGGTACTGAAGATTGGATTCTTAAAGGTACAAAATTGATAACAAATACCAAAAAGCACAGGTTAAAAATCTAGAGTAGAGGTTACACTCTTAAAAATACAATATTAAAAAAAATCACAAAAACTATAAAAAAGTATATGAAATTTGCTTTATAAATAGGGTATTTTCTTTGCAAGGTAATAGTATGTTTTAAAATGAAAATTAAAGGAGTAATAAAGAACTTAAAAATAAAAATATTAAAAATGATAATAGTAAAATATATCTAGAAATTTCTTCGGAGCTGTTGAGGGCAGTGTGGGGTCAGTTCAGTTTCAGATAGTTCGTTGTTCCAGCTTATACTTCTTCTCAAGGTCTATAAGCCCCTTCCAATGTAGCCAATGCTAACTACAGGGTTTTAATCTATTGCACCTGTCACTTCCAAAGCAGTTCCCTCTTCTTTGTTTATTTTGACTTCCTCTGTTTGCAAGTTTCTTCAGTGTCTAATTTCCACTCTGACACAAGGGGGCGAAGGTGATCATTTATTTAGGCTCACTTGTTCAATTGTGCTGTGAGGAGGGAGGAACACTGCAAACAAATATCACTGGCATATGTGGGGAGTGCTCGCAGTGTCTGGGCTACACTGGGTTTGCCCCCGTTCGTGGCGTGTGTGCTTTTCCAGTCTATACTGCTCAGGCTCCAGGTTTCTCTGCAGGGGAACTGTCTAAAGCCAGCCCTGGGTTGGGTGCACTTCCCAGGTCTAAGCTGCTTGGGTTCAGGTTCTCAGGTACTCCACAAAGGCACAGACTCAGCTGGGCCTGTGTTTTGTGCCCTTCCCAGGTCCGAGCAGCTCAGGTGACCAGGTGTTTGGCAAGCACACTCTCCCCAGGTGGGTGGTGCATCATATCACCTCCTCAGTCCCAGCCGCTCAGTTTTCTGGGTGCATCACAACAGCGCTATCTCAGGTGTGCTGTGTGTCTTCTTTGGTGAGCTGATCTCTTACCGTGACCCTCCTGGTGGATGTCAACCGTCCAGGATCCCAGGAAGTCTTGGTTAGCAACTGGGAGCCTGCTCATAGTTTGGTGGAGGATGCCGTCTCTGGGGTTGAGATTGCCTCTCACCTTCTGGCTCTGGCTGTTGCCCGCCTGCCTCTCTGCTTCCAGTGGGTGGAGGGGCCGGTCCACAGCCAGCTAGTTCTCCTCTGGTATTCGCTCAATCCTTTGCTCTGTGAGTGGGCCAGGTTGTGTCTTAGAGCTTTTCGAGGGGAAGTTCTCTCTCTCTCTTTTTTCTCTCTCCCTGACTATCCCACAGTTTGGGTTGCTATCTTACGTTAACTCCCTCAGATTGACCTCAGGGCATTCAGACCCGGTCCTTGCCCTACGCATGCAGCCTGGGCCTCCCTGTTCAGCCCCCATTCGCTGCTGGCAGATGGGAGCATCTGGGCTGCTACTCCGCTGGGAGTTGCGGTTAGGTGCATAATCTGTGTTTTTTTTTTTCCTTCGAGTTATGTTGCCCTGTGAGATTCCAAAACTTCCCACAGACCTGCTAGCGAGAGGGTTTCCTGGTGTTTGGAAACTTCTTCTCCCTCAGGGCTCCCTCCTGGATGGGTCTCTGTCCCTAACTCTTTGGTCTCTCTTTTTATCTTTTATGTTTTGTTCTATCTCCTTTTGAAGAGAATGGGCTGTCTTTCTGGGTGCCTGGTGTCCTCTGCCAGTGTTCAGAAGTTGTTTTGTGGAATTTGTTCAGCGTTCAAATGATCTTTTGATGAATTTGTGGGGGAGAAAGTGGTCTCCCCATCCTATTCCTTGCCATTTTAGGACAGCCCTCTGTGCTGTCTTTTTGATAATGGCCATTCTGACAGGTATGAGGTGATATCTCATTGTGTTTTGATTTCATTTCCCTGATGATTAGTGATGTTGAGCATCTTTCATGTGCCTGTTGGCCATCTGTGTATCTTCTTTGGCAAAGTGTCTATTTAGGTCCTCTGACCGTTAACATTTTTGTGTGTGATAAGTTATATGAGTTCTTTGTGTATTTTGGATATTAACCCCTCCTGAAATGTATTGTATACAAATATCTTCTTCTATTCAGTAGGCAGTCTTCTTGTTTTTTGATATTTTCTTTCACTGTGCAAAAGCCTTTTAGTTTGATGTAGTTTAGTTTATTTATTTTTGCTTTTGTTTCTCTTCTCTGTGGAGACATCCAAAAATACATTGCTAAGACTGATGTTAGAGTGTACTGCTTATGGCTTTCTTCTAGAAGTTTTATGGTTTCAGGTCTTACATTTAAATGTTTAATCTATTTTAAGTTCATTTTTGTATGTGGTATGAGAAAGTAGTCCAGTTTGATTCTTTAGCATGTAGCTGTCCAGTTTTCTCAACTCCATTTACTGAAGAGATTGTCTTCTCCTTATTGTATATTCTTGCCTACTTTGTCATAAATTAAATGACCATAAATGTGTGGGTTTATTTCCGGGCTCCCTATTCTGTTCCATCAATCTGTATGTCTGTTTTTGTGCCAATACCATACTGTTTTCCTTTTGTAGCTTTGTACCATAATTTGAAATCAGGGAACATAATACCTCCAGTTTTATCTTTCTTAAGATTATTTTGGTACCTTGGGGTCTTCTGTGACAGCAAACAGTTTAATAGAAATGTGTAGACTTATGTGTGCAAATACAAGAATAAGAATATATTGGATAGAAATAGAATGTATTTTTCTTGTATACTTATTACACAATTTCTAAATCTATTATAGTCTTGGTCACAAAGGAAACCTTCACAAACTTCAAAAAGGGATGATTTTATAGGATACATTTTTATTCCAAGTGTAGAATTACCATATGAAAGGGAAATAACATACAAAATTAAGAAATAAACATATTTCAAATAACTCCATATCCAAAGGAAAACAAAACTGATATTACAAATCATAAAATAATAAGCAAAAGATATTATTGCATATACAAATCACAATATATAGCCAAATTTCTATACAGAGGAAAATTGTTAGCTTTAAATATTTTGGGGCTTCCCTCATGGCTCAGTGGTAGGGAATCCATGTACCAATGCAGGAGATGTGGGTTTGATCCCTGGTCCAGGAAGATCCTCTGGAAAAGGAAATGGCAACCCACTCCAGCATCTTTCCCTGGGAAATCTCATGGACAGAAGAGCCTTGTGGGCTATGAGTCCAGAGGTTGCAAAGAGCCAGACACAATTTAGCTACTAAACAACAAAAAATAACAGAAAAATAAAAACCTAGTAAAATGAATACTCAACTTTTAAAATTAGGAAAATAGAAAAACAGAATAATTTATATGCAGTGAATGAATAAAAGGAAAAACCAAGATTAATACAAAATAGAAAGTGTGTATCTGTGTATGTTTATGTGTGTATATATATATATATTCAATTTATATATCATTTGAATACAAATCGATGGGGAAACAATGGAAACAGTGAGAGACTTTATTTTCTTGGGCTCCCAAATCACTGCAGATGGTGACTGCAGCCATGAAATTAAAAGATGCTTGCTCCTTCAGAGAAAAGCTAAGACCAACCTAGACAGCATATTAAAAAGCAAAGACATTACTTTGCCGACAAAGGTCTGTCAAGTCAAAGCTATGGTTTTTCCAGTAGTCATGTATGGATGTGAGAGTTGGACCATAAAGAAAGCTGAGTGTCAAAGAATTGATGCTTTTGAAGTGTGGTGTTGGAGAAGACTCTTGAGAGTCCCTTGGACTGCAAGGAAATCAAACCAGTCAATCCTAAAGGAACTTAGTCCTGAATATTCATTGGAAGGACTGATGCTGAAGCTGAAGCTCCAATCCTTTGGCCACCTCATGTGAAGAACTGAGAATCTGGAAAAGACCCTGATGCTGGGAAAGATTGAAGTCAGGAGGAGAAAGGGAGGACAGAGGATGCAATGGTTGGATGTTATCACCAACTCCATGGACAAGAGTTTGAGCAAGGTCTGGGAGTTGGTGATGCATAGGGAAGCCTGGCATGCTGCAGTCCATGGTGTCTCAAAGAGTCGGACACAACTGAGTGACTGAACTTGAATACATTTATATGAATTAAAAATATTTATGTTTTATTATTATTTACTTGGCTGCTTGGGGGTCTTAGTTTCATCATACAGGATCTTTTGTTGTGGTGCGTGGACTCTCTAGTTGTGGAGCATGGGCTCTGTGGTATGTGGGCTCAGTAGTTGCAGTGCACCCAGGCTTAGTTGCTCCACAGCATGTGGGATCTTAGTTCTTCGACCAGGGATCGAACTTGCATTCCTAGCATTGCAAGGCAGATTCTTAACCATTGGACCACCAGGAAGGTCTCCTGTTTATATGTAATTTGGCTGTGTATAATTTGAACAGACAAATAAAATAGATAAAATCCCTAATCAGTTGAGGCATTACTTAGAAAACTTTCAGTTATACCTAGATCAATTTATGTTATGAATTTGGATAGGAAAAGTCTAAATAATGATTAGCAAATTGTATCTAGCAGTGGGTTACAGGTAACTAATTAAAGCAGAACTTTTTCTATTGATGTAGTTCATTACATGAACTTATTAATAGAGAAAAACTGTAAGATTCTGTCTATAAGTACCAAGAAGATATTTGATATAATTAATCAGATATTCCTGGTTAAAAATAAACGTGGATTAAAATATAAGCAGAAGGAAACTGACTAAATGTGATAAAAACCAGTTGTCAAGAGGAGACTATCATAATGAACCATGAAATACTGAAGAATTTCTATTAAAATCAAGAGACAATAGGCATGCCCATCATCACCATATTATTAAACATTGTTTTAGAAACTGTGGCTATTGGGCTTCCCTGGTAGCTCAGATGGCGAAGAGTCTTCTTGCAATGCAGGAGACCCTGGTTTTAATTCCTGAGTTGGTAAGATCCCCTGGAGAAAGGATAGGCTACTCACTCCAGTATTCTTGGGTTTCACTGGTGGCTCAGATGCTAAAGATTCCGCCTGCACTGCGAGAGACCTGGGTTTGATCCCTTGATTGGGAAGATCCCCTGGAGAAGGGAACAGATACCCACTCTAATATTCTTGCCTGGAGAATCCCATGGACAGAGGCGCCATGGACATAATATTAAACATTGTTTTAGAAGCTGTAGTTATTACAATAAAGTAAGAAAATGAAATATCTCATATATATGTAATGTATGATATATAAAAACTATCTTCACTTGTGTATGATGTAAATGTATACTTAGAAATTTCAACAGACTCCAGTAAAATTCATTAGAATTAATAACATAGAATTTCTGGGTTAAAGAATGGAAAAATTAGTAGCTTTTACTTGTATCAACTATAATGGATGAAAAGTTAAAATGTAAAAAACAAATCTCATTCACAATGGAGTAAATCTATCTGAAGGACACCAACAAGTACTAAAGTTATGGGGAGAGTATGATGCCCTAGGTGAGATGACTTAACAATAAGAAGTGAAAATTTCTAAACTAATAAATACATTTAGTGGTATTTCAATGAAAAACCTATTTAAGAATTGTTAACACTGGGAAAAATGATCTTAAAATGTACTGGAATAATACAGGTCTGAGAAGAGCCAAAAAACTTTGAAAAAGCAGACTTTATAGCAGCTTGCCTTTCTGAATATTAAAATTCATGTTAAAACTACAGTGATAAAAGCTATATATTGGCTTGGGAACATATAAATACATCCAAGGGAAAAAATAAATGCATCCATGGATATATTTATATATTTATATATAGACTAGTGTGTTAACAGATCCAAATGTATACTTACAATTTTATAAATGACAAAAATAACATCTTAATTGAAAGGATAATTAGATCAGATCAGATCAGTCGCTCAGTCGTGTCCGACTCTTTGCAACCCCATGAATCACAGCACGCCAGGCCTCCCTGTCCGTCACCAACTCCCGGAGTTCATTCAGACTCACATCCATCGAGTCAGTGATGCCATCCAGCCATCTCATCCTCTGTCATCCCCTTCTCCTCTTGCCCCCAATCCCTCCCAGCATCAGAGTCTTTTCCAATGAGTCAACTCTTCACATGAGGTGGCCAAAGTACTGGAGTTTCAGCTTTAGCATCATTCCTTCCAAAGAAATCCCAGGGCTGATCTCCTTCAGAATGGACTGGTTGGATCTCCTTGCAGTCCAAGGGACTCTCAAGAGTCTTCTCCAACACCACAGTTCAAAAGCATCAATTCTTCGGTGCTCAGCCTTCTTCACAGTCCAACTCTCACATCCATGCATGACCACAGGAAAAACCATAGCCTTGACTAGATGGACCTTTGTTGGCAAAGTAATGTCTCTGCTTTTGAATATGCTATCTAGGTTGGTCAGAACTTTTCTTCCAAGGAGTAAGCGTCTTTTAATTTCATGGCTGCAGTCACCATCTGTAGTGATTTTGGAGCCCAGAAAAATAAAGTCTGACACTTTCCAGTGTTTCCCCATCTATTTCCCATGAAGTGGTGGGAACAGATGCCATGATCTTCGTTTTCTGAATGTTGAGCTTTAAGCCAACTTTTTCACTCTCCACTTTCACTTTCATCAAGAGGCTTTTGAGTTCCTCTTCACTTTCTGCCATAAGGGTGGTGTCATCTGCATATCTGAGGTGATTGATATTTCTCCCAGCAATCTTGATTCCAGCTTGTGTTTCTTCCAGTCCAGAGTTTCTCATGATGTACTCTGCATAGAAGTTAAATAAGCAGGGTGACAATATACAGCCTTGACGTACTCCTTTTCCTATTTGGAACCAGTCTGTTGTTCCATGTCCAGTTCTAACTGTTGCTTCCTGACCTGCATACAGGTCAGGACAATGGTGGTTTATAAATGTTACAGGCATACTTTGTCATCTATCTGGAAGAAAACAGAGCCCTACTTTATATTATACACAAAATTAGATTTCACGCTGATTAAATCACTAGATGTTAACAATTAATATAAAATAACTACATGTCAGAAAATAGAAGTTAGATGTGTGCATGTTAAGTTGCTTCAGTCATGTCTGACTCTTTGCAACCCCATGGTCTATAGCTTGCCAGGCTTCTCTGTCCATGGGATTCTCCAGGCAAGAATACTGGAGTTAGTTGCCATGCCCTCCTCCAGGGGATCTTCCTGACCCAGGGATCAAATCCCATCTCTTAGGTCTGCTGTATTTGCAGGCAGGCTCTTTACCACTCCCCTGGAGAAAGAAATGGCAATCCACTCCCATACTCTTGCTTGGAAAATTCCATGGATGGAGGAGCCTAGTAGGCTACAGTCCACGGGATTGCAAAGAATTGGACATGACTGAGTGACTTCACTTTCTCTCTCTCTTTACCACTAGTGCCACCCAGGAAGCCCAAAAGTTAGATAAATTTGTGTATATAAAAGGCTACAAAACAAAAAATTTCTTTTTTTAAAAAGTGATTTATCATGCATTTATTCAGTTTAGTATAGTGTTGTTTGTAGACACACAAATGTGAACTTTCTGAATAGCCATCAGTTGGGAATATATGAATAAGTTATTATATTTTTAACATTAAGCAAATGTTAATAGGAAGGAGTTACAACCATATGAATTAATCTGGACAAATGCCCATGATATACTAAGCAAAAGAATCAAGTTGTGTGTAGTATGTACCTATTTATTATTTTTAAAAAACACAAAAATGAAACAAAAATAGCCTGTGTATATGTTAACATAGAGTTGAATACATATAAAGATTTTAATATTGAGTATTGTAGGAGTGTGGGATTGGAGGGTGTGTTTATGGTTCAATTTGTTCCCATGAACTTGAAGTGCCTTTGGAATAAAAATCACCAAATCTTTATGCATTATTATATATTTGTTTCTCTCTTTCTGACTTATGTTACTCTGTATGTCGGTCTCAGGTCCATCCACATCTTGCATGTGGGTGTGGAATCTAGGAAAATGGTATAGATAAACCTATTTGCAAAGCAGAACTAGAGACAGATGTAGAGAACAAACACATGGACACCAAAGGAGGAAGGGGAGTGGAATGAATTGGGAGATTGGAATTGACACATACACATGCAGGCTATGTGTAAAATAGATAGCTAATGAGAACCTGGGCTTCACTGGGGGCTCAGATGGTAAAGAATCTGCCTGCAAAACAGGAGACCTGGGTTCAATCTCTAGGTTGGGAAGATCCCCTGGAGAAGGGAATGGCTACCTACTCCAGTATTCTCGCCTGGAGAGTTCCATGGACAGAGAATCCTGGCAGCAGGCTACAATGGGAGCATAAAGAGTCGGACATGACTGAGTGACTAACACAGACTCACAGATGTGCACAATGAGAACCTACTGTATAGCACAGGGAACTCTGCTCAATGTTGTGTGGCAGCCTGGATGGGAGGGGAATTTGGGAGAGAATGGATACATGTATATGCACGGCTGAGTCACTCTGCTGTGCACTGGAAACTATCACAACATTGTTAATTGGCTATACTTCAATATAAAACAAAAAGTTTAAAAAATCACTGAATTCTACCCTCACCCCACTTTACTAAGATATAATTGAAATACAACATTGTATGAATTTAAGGAGTGCAACACAATGATTTGATATATGTAGATATGTGAAATAATCACCACAGTAAGTTTATTTAACATGTTACCTCACATAGTTACAATTTACTTCTGATGAGGAAAATAAACTAGTACTTTAAAAGGCTGGAAACCGCTGGATAGATCAGGAAACCATAAAGTAGAAGGTGTATCCTAGCCCTGCCCCTAACTTGCAATGTGACAATTTTTGCCTTATTTTCTTGTTTCTTAGGTGTGAGTGGTGGTGACTATCTACTGACTTAGGTTGTTTCTTGTTTCTTAGGTGTGAGTGGTGGTGACTATCTACTGACTTAGGTTACAACATCATAGTGAAGATAAAATGAGGGGTGAAGACAAACATAGTTTGGAGACATAAAAGGTGTTGAAATGCAAGCCATTATCCTCAAGAAAACTCTCAAACATTCTCAATTTCTGTGATGCAGGTGACAAAGTCGCCTGAGGAAGCATCTTCCCTTCCTGATGGTGAAGTGGCAGGAGAGGCTCAGAGCACCACAGAGGTAAGAGTTGGGGTCTTGAACCATCTTCCGGGAAACCTATTTTATATAGAATGTCTACTGGGTTCTAGTTTTTCCGTATCTGTTTGTCTGTCTACCTCCTCCATCCATCCATCCATCTATCACATCTATCTGTCTATTTATCCATCCATCCATCACACTTATTTAGCTACCCATCCAACTATCTATCCATCTATCCATCACATCTATCATTTCTCTATGTATCTATCAATCATCCATCATTCATCTCTATCATCTATCTTTTTTAATCTCTAAAATTATAATGCCTCTCTCCACATAAGCAATAGAAAACAAATACTCCCTAAATATGGAATCCTTTGAAGTTCTCTTCACAAGCCATAAGTGGATGAATTAACTCCTATTAGAGTCTTTATGGGGCTTCCCTTGTGGCTCAGAGGGTAAAGCATCTGTCTGCAATGCAGGAGACCTGGGTTCGATCCCTGGGTTGGGAAGATTCCCCTGGAGAAGGAAATGGCAGCCCACTCCAGTATTCTTGCCTGGAAAATCCCATGGACAGCGGAGCCTGGTAGGCTACTGTCCATGGGGTCACAGAGTTGGACATGACTGAACGACTTCACTTCACTTCACTTCGGGGTCTTTATGACTCTTCCATGCATGTGAGTTGGGTCTGTTCACTGACACTGATAGATCCAATTAGCAATGTTGAGGGTTGGTGATCCTATACTCTAGGAGTTAAGTGACTAGTAAATAGAGGTCTACCTTTGCTTCAGGTATATACTGTATCTAAATAAGGAAACCGTGGCAGTTATGGCCTGGGGTTGTCTTGGAAGCTTATCCAAGGTTGGTGATACCATGGGTTTCCTTTGTGACCAGGGAACAGAGAAGGCTGAAGAAAGTGGAGAACAGGAGGCACAGAAAGAGGGTGATGAAGATGCGGGCGACCTCGCTGGATCCCAAGAGAAGGATGTGAGTGTTTGCTTTTCTCACTGTAGTTTCACTGGATTCAGTTCTATTCAATAACCATTTACTGAGCTCTGACCAGATGCTAGGAATCTTTCTAGGCACACAATAGTGAGCTCAAAAGTGAGGAACTGAGGGATTAGCCAGAAGGCAGCAGGTAATTTTCACTTAACGTGTTAACTGCTGTGTGTCAGGTAGGTGAGGGCTGAAAGGAAGCCAGAGGAAGGGCCTGAACTCAGTCCTGGAGTGGCAGGCTACACAAGGCTTGTCATTGTGTTGTTAGGGTTAGGTTGGGTTCATGTTCTTTCAGAAACAAGGGACCTTATGCCTTGTTCACAAGTATTGATGAACTCCTATCATACTTGTTGAAAAAAAAAAAAAAAAAAGAGGCAGGTCAGGTGGTCTGGTATTTCCATCTCTTTCAGAATTTTCCACACTTTATTGTGGTCCACACAGTCAAAGGCTTTGGCATAGTCAACAAAGCAGAAATAGATGTTTTTCTGGAACTCTCTTGCTTTTTTGGTGATCCAGCAGATTTTGGCAATTTGATCTCTGGTTCCTCTGCCTTTTCTAAAACCATCTTGAACATCTGGAAGTTCACAGTTCATGTATTGCTGAAGCCTGGCTCGGAGAATTTTGAGCATTACTTTACTAGAATGTGAGATGAGTGCAATTGTGTGGTAGTTTGAGCATTCTTCAGCATTGCCTTTCTTTGGGATTGGAATGAAAACTGTCCTTTTCCAGTCCTGTGGCCACTGCTGAGTTTTCCAAATTTGCTGGCATATTGAGTGCAGCACTTTCACAGCATCATCTTTTAGGATTTGAAATAGCTCAACTGGAAATCCATCACCTCCACTAGCTTTGTTTGTAGTGATGTTTCCTAAGGCCACAAGTTTATCAACCTCAATTTATCTGCTGCTGCTGCTGCTAAGTCACTTCAGTCGTGTCCAACGCTGTGCAACCCCATAGATGGCAGCCCACCAGGCTCCCCCGTCCTTGGGATTCTCCAGGCAAGAACACTGGAGTGGGTTGCCATTTCCTTCTCCAATTTATCTAAATGCTACTAATCTTTTAATAACACATTGTTACTCTAACAAGCAAGTGTGCAATGTTTTATAATTTTAACTAAGGAATGTATCATTAAATATAAAATGAATAAAATATATGGACAAAAAAAAACAATGCACATTTTGAGAGTTTTGAATTAAGCTTTATTTGGGCAAAATGAGGACTATAGCTTGGGAGACATCATTTCAGTTAGCTCTGAGAAACCGCTTCAAAGATGTAAGGGGAAGGTCAGTATATATTGTCTTTGTGAAGGAGGAGTATGTACAATCAAGCTTATATATTTTGCAGAAGGTTTCTGGTAGTCTTGAGGAGCAGTCATCACCATGAAGGGTTTTGGTGCTTTTCTAGATATGAGGAGGTGCAAGAATTGGGCTCATAAAATCTAGTCCTGGAAATATCTATCCGAGGACTTGTTCTGCCAGTTCCTCCCAGGGCACAGAGGGCTTTGTTCCTAATCTCCACCCTGAACTCCTTTCTGGGAGTGTTGAAGGTCAGCAGCTGCAGTGGCTCATGGTTAATCCTTGTAGAGGTAGATGACATATGATTTGTAGTTGACATACTCCACCAAGAGGATTTGTGGGAAGCCAACAGGAGCTGAGGATAGAGGGACTGGGGGGAGGGATTTGAGGCCTCCAATTTGAGGCCAATCAGAGGAACTGCAGGACCCAGCTGATGCAAGGCTTCTTCTAAAAGGTTCCAATGCAGGGGCTGCAGAGTAAAGGGCCAAGTGGAGATTGTGGTTCTGGAAGCGCCAAGCTAAGATAATGAGGGGTCAGATGGGCTACTTATTCAAGAAATTCTGAAAATGTGGCTGGGAAGCCAGGCAAAGGAGAGACCCTGGTGCCAAGGGAGCCTGAATGGGCAGGGTAGAAATCAGGAGGATTTCAGTGGGTTTCTGCTTTGGGCCAATTGTAGAAAAGATTATTTACCAAAGCCTAGCGGTTTGCTTTTGTCCCTATTTATTGATTCCAGGAGAGGTGTGAACAGCTGTTGATCGTTGGACCCTTGTTCCCAGCAGAGAGACTGTGACTGGGAAAGGGGCCAAGACTGATGCCTTGCTATGGAAAATGTGAGATGGCATCAGTTTATCTTTATCTCAAGGAATTTAATTTGGGAGGAACCAGGACAGTAAATTCCCTTGTGTTTCAACACTGCTATTTCAGTGTTGATAATTTAAGACCCTTTGACATTTCTGTTTTGAAGAAAGACCAGATCTTCTTCAGTCTTTGCTTAGAAGTTAGGTGGGGTTTCATGGCTCCCTGTATAATTCAGAAATAATCAATTTAACATGAAATGGAGTGACCATTTAATTATCTTGGAGATTATAAAAATCTTTAAAAGCATTTTATAATCTGACTTTGCATGGATTGCCTAAAACTGGTACAGAATTATTGATTTATACATTGAAATTCAGTTTTCTCTTTTTAAGGCAGAGAAACAAAGGAAAGAAACGTTACACCCCACACACTTTCTCTCATGAGACCTAAGAGGAAGACAGCATCTTGAGGCCAGAGCCTGCTGGCTTCAGCTTCTCAGCTTCTCAGTTGCTGGGCCGGTTAGTTCAGTGAAGTGATAAGCCATTCAGCCTGGGGATTTTCTTGTTAATATTTTCTAAAATTGTGAGCACTTTGCAAAATAAATTACAATCTTGTGGATCCCCATAGGAATTAAAAACATTGTTTTGGTATTTTTGCGTGGGCTGTGGTGAAGGAATGACTAAGTTTAGAAGACATTTTTATTTTAGATGAATTAATGTTAATAATTAATTAACATCAATGTCAACTATCAATTCTTTAATAATATTTATTCTAGTCTAGTGGCTTAGATTGGAGAAGGCAATGGCACCCCACTCCAGTACTCTTGCCTGGAAAATCCCATGGATGGAGGAGCCTGGTGGGCTGCAGTCCATGGGGTCAGAAAGAGTTGGACAAGATTGAGTGACTAAAAATTTTTCATTCTACATAAAGAAAGATTTTGACTTTTTCTCATTTAACAAGCGATGCATGCCCTATGACTTACTGTAATTCAGTTAAATAAGGGAGAAAACCATGATCTGTCAGAGAACATTAAAATGACATAATAACATGATTAGCTTTGGGATTGAATACATAGAAAACTTGATTAAAATTTTAAACAGAGACAAAAGTGATCTGATATTTAGAATGATTGCATTTTGTGCTTCAAGAACCTTCTGTCTGCTTTTCTGGTTGGGGTTGTTTTTCAAGGTTGAGATGGCTGTCTCAGCTCTTTGTCATCATGTCTTTCCCAGCTGTGCACCCAGGCTTACACAGGCTTATCTGTGATGAGCAGAAAGACCAATTAGATCACTGTGTTCTACCTTTGTAACATGGATTTTTTTTTTCCAACTACAATTTTATTTTATTTTTAATCTTTACAAAATTGTATTAGTTTTGCCAAATATCAAAATGAATCTGCCGCAGGTATACATGTGTTCCCCATCCTGAACCCTCCTCCCTCCTCCCTCCCCATACCATCCCTCTGGGTCGTCCCAGTGCACCAGCCCCAAGCATCCAGCATTGTGTATTGAACCTGGACTGGCAACTCGTTTCATACATGATATTTTACATGTTTCAATGCCATTCTCCCAAATCTTCCCACCCTCTCCTTCTCCCACAGAGTCCATAAGACTGCTCTATACATCAGTGTCTCTTTTGCTGTCTCGTACACAGGGTTATTGTTACCATCTTTCTAAATTCCATATATATGCATTAGTATACTGTATTGGTGTTTTTCTTTCTGGCTTACTTCACTCTGTATAATAGGATCCAGTTTCATCCACCTCATTAGAACTGATTCAAATGTATTCTTTTTAATGGCTGAGTAATACTCCATTGTGTATATGTACCATAGCTTTCTTATCCATTCATCTGCTGATGGACATCTAGGTTGCTTCCATGTCCTGGCTATTATAAACAGTGCTGCGATGAACATTGGGGTACACGTGTCTCTTTCTCTTCTGGTTTCCTCAAAAAATATGGAATGCTTCACGAATTTGCATGTCATCCTTGTGCAGGGGCCATGCTAATCTTCTCTGTATCGTTCCAATTTTAGTATATGTGCTGCCGAAGCGAGCACTGTAACATGGATTTTTAAAGTACCAGTCACATGTAGTAGGTTCTTCTAGATATCACAATTCAGATAAATCCAAGGCTTTTAGGTGCAAACCCTGGCTTTGTTGAAACCATCTTAGGGAGATCTCATGGATTCTTAGCTTTTGCTAAGTCTGTTGTAACTAAACAGCGGGTCCCTGCACTTCCTTTTCTAACCAACACTCCATGAGGAATTTAAATAACATTGGATTTGTGGGCTGTTGCTGCTGCTGCTGCTAAATCTAGGTTTAGTTTTTTTTTTTTTTTTTTTTTTAAAATCACATGCTCCCCATCCTGAACCCTCCTCCCTCCCAACCTCCCCATACCATCCCCCTGGGCCTTCCCAGCGCACCAGCCCCAAGCATCCAGCATCGTGCACTGAACCTGGACTGGCATCTCGTTTCATACATGACATTTCACATGTTTCAATGACATTCTCCCAAATCTTCCCACCCTCTCCCACAGAGTCCATAAGACTGTTCTATACATCAGTGTCTCTTTTGCTGTCTCGTACACAGGGTTATCGTTACCATCTTTCTAAATTCCATATACATGCGTTAGTATACTGTATTTATGTTTTTCCTTCTGGCTTACTTCACTCTGTATAATAGTCTCCAGTTTCATCCACCTCATTAGAACTGATTCAAATGTATTCTTTTTAATGGCTGAGTAATACTCCATTGTGTATATGTACCACAGCTTTCTTATCCATTCATCTGCTGATGGACATCTAGGTTGCTTCCATGTCCTGGCTATTATAAACAGTGCTGCGATGAACATTGGGGTACACATGTCTCTTTCCCTTCTGGTTTCCTCAGTGTCTAGGTTTAGTTTTTAAAACTTGTGGTCGTGGACCGTCAGCTTCATTGATTTCTCTAGACATCATATTATCTGCTTCATGCCTCCACTTCTGGCAGGCAGGAAATTCAATCTAGGTGAAGCATTTCAGAGACCCACCCTTCTCCAGGGACTTAAGAGTCATCCTGGGGTCTTCAGGGGTGACTGGAGGCCAGAGGGCCCTGGTTCTTTATGGTGGTCCTGCTGTGATGTGGGTTTCCTGAAGCCCATTGGAAACTGTTAATGCTGGTCCCTCAGCATGGGTTAGGTCCTCTGCCTTGGCTGGACGTGGCCATGCCTCTCACAGTGACCAGCCCTCTGACCACAGTTGATGCTTCCCCGAGCATCATGTCCAGGTGCTGCCCTGATGCCCCAAGGGTCCCTGACTCAGCTTTTGCATCAGGTAAGTCCTGGCACCACCTGGAACATCCACCTCCTTCTCTCTTGAATCTGGCTGCTTCCATCTTCTTAGCTCCAAGCCCTAAACTCCAAGGACTTTTTTTGCAGGGATCATCTAGCCTCCTCACCTCTCTCAGCCCAGGGTTTTGAAAAGCACAGTTGGTAACTTCTTCCCAGCAGGTGGGGAACAAGAACAAGTATGTATCTGTCTCCTTGGAGTTTGTGTGTGGGGAAGACAGTAACTCTTATTTTGGGTAGCAGGGAGAACAAAATGAGAATTTGTATCCTGGTATAAACCATTGCTTCCCAGGTAGCGCAGTGGTAAAGAATCCACCTGTAATTCAGGAGACGAGGATTGAGCCTGGGGTGGGGAAGATCCCTGGATAAGGAAATGGCAACCCACTCCAGTATTCTTGCATGGAAAACTCCACGGACAGAGCAGCCTCGCAGGCTACAGTCCATGGTGTTAGAAAGAGTTGGACATGACTGAGTGACTGAGCACATGTATACAGCCACACTGTTCATGACAAGGAATACAAACATATTTTAACCTTTTATTCTGAAAGAATTACAGACTCACAGGGATCTAGTACTGAGTCCTGTGTGCTCTTCTCCTGGCTTCCCCTAGTGGTTACATCTCAGCTGGCTACAGTAGGAGGTAGAAACCAAGAGTATGACCCTGGTGCATCTCTGATAAGTAGACTTATAGACCGTATTCAGGGTTGACCATTTTCCCCAAACCTTTCATTTGTGTGTTAAACACCATTCCTGTGTGTCCAGTAGTCATGTATGGATGTGAGAGTTGGACTATAAAGAAAGTTGAGTACAGAAAAATTGATGCTTTTGAACTGTGGTGTTGGAGAAGACTCTTGAGAGTCCCTTGGACTGCAAGGATATCCAACCAGTCCATTCAGGACTAAATGAAATCAGTCCTGAATATTCATTGAAAGGGCTGATGTTGAAGCTGAAACTCCAATACTTTGGCCACCTGATTTGAAGAACTGACTCATTGGAAAAAACCCTGGTGCTGGGAAAGACTGAAGGCAGGAGGAGAAGGGGACAACAGGGGATGAGATGGTTGGATGGTATCACTGATTCAATGGACATGAGTTTGAGCAAACTCCAGGAGATGGTGAAGGACAGGGAGGCCTGGCGTGCTGCAGTCCATGGGGTCACAAAGAATCAGACATGACTGAGCAACTGAACTGAACTGTGTCTTCAGAACCATTTTCAAGTGGGCAGTGGTAATAGCTCCCTCCAGTGGCTGGGAGCATTAAAACCAGTGATAGACCAGCTGAGTGTCTAAGCTCACCTGATTTCAACTACTGCACATGCTTATTCAGTACACACTTCTAAGTGCTCAGATGATGCTAGTTTCATGGGGAAGATATTTATCAAAGAATATCACATTGATTTAAAAACAATAAAACACTGGTGAGAGAAATCAAAGAGGACACTAATAGATGGAGAAATATACCATGTTCATGGATCGGAAGACTGAATATAGTGAAAATGAGTATACTACCCAAAACAATCTATAGATTCAATGCAATCCCTATCAAGCTACCAGTGGTATTTTTCACAGAGCTAGAACAAATAATTTCACAATTTGTATGGAAATACAAAAAACCTCGAATAGCCAAAGCAATCTTGAGAAAGAAGAATGGAACTGGAGGAATCAACCTGCTTGACTTCAGGCTCTACTACAAAGCCACAGTCATCAAGACAGTATGGTACTGGCACAAAGACAGATATATAGATCAATGGAACAAAACAGAAAGCCCAGAGATAAACCCATGCACCTATGGACACCTTATCTTTGACAAAGGAGGCAAGCATATACAATGGAGAAAAGACAATCTCTTTAACAACTGGTGCTGGGAAAACTGGTCAATCACTTAAAAAAAAAAAAAGAATGAAACTAGAACACTTTCTAACACCATACACCAAAATAAACTCAAAATGGATTAAAGATCTAAATGTAAGACCAGAAACTATAAAACTGCTAGAGGAGAACATAGGCAAAACACTCTCTGACATACATCACAGCAGGATCCTCTATGACCCACCTCCCAGAATATTGGAAGTAAAAGCAAAGATAAACAAATGGGACCTAATTAAAATTAAAAGCTTCTGCACAACAAAGGAAACTATAAGCAAGGTGAAAAGACAACCTTCAGAATGGGAGAAAATAATAGCAAATGAAGCAACTGACAAACAACTAATCTCAAAAATATACAAGCAACTCCTGCAGCTCAATTCCAGAAAAATAAATGACCCAATCAAAAAATGGGCCAAAGAACTAAATAGACATTTCTCCAAAGAAGACATACAGATGGCTAACAAACACGTGAAAAGATGCTCAACATCACTCATTATCAGAGAAATGCAAACCAAAACCACTATGAGGTACCATTTCACGCCAGTCAGATTGGCTGCAATCCAAAAGTCTACAAGCAATAAATGCTGGAAAGGGTGTGGAGAAAAGGGAACCCTCTTACACTGTTGGTGGGAATGCAAATTAGTACAGCCACTATGGAGAACAGTGTGGAGATTCCTTACAAAACTGGAAATAGAACTGCCTTATGACCCAGCAATCCCACTGCTGGGCATACACACCAAGGAAACCAGAATTGAAAGAGACACGTGTACCCCAATGTTCATCGCAGCACTATTTATGATAGCCAGGACATGGAAGCAACCTAGATGTCCATCAGCAGATGAATGGATACGAAAGCTGTGGTACATATACACAATGGAGTATTACTCAGCCATTAAAAAGAATACATTTGAATCAGTTCTAATGAGGTGGATGAAACTGGATCCTATTATACAGAGTGAAGTAAGCCAGAAAGAAAAACACCAATACAGTATACTAACGCATATATATGGAATTTAGAAAGATGGTAATGATAACCCTGTATGTGAGACAGCAAAAGAGACACAGATGTATAGAACAGTCTTTTGGACTCTGTGGGAGAGGGAGGGGGGATGATTTGGGAGAATGGCATTGAAACATGTATAATATCATATAAGAAATGAATCGCCAGTCCAGGTTTGATGCAGGATACAGGATGCTTGGGGCTGGTGCACTGGGATGACCCAGAGGGATGGTACGGGGAGGGAGGTGGGAGGGGGGTTCAGGATGGGGAGCATGTGTACACCCATGGTGGATTCATGTTGATGTATGGCAAAACCAATACAATATTGTAAAGTAATTAGCCTCCAATCAAAATAAATAAATTTAAATTTAAAAAATCATAATTATTTCCTTTAATGATGTGGACTTTTCCTGACCACCAACCCAAACCTCGGGGGTTCTTACACATACGAAGCCGAAGTGTATGTTACCTACTTGCTGACAGGTTGGGGCAGTGTTTGGGAGGCAAAATGGTGCACCATGAAAAGGGCTTTCATTCCTGTCTAAGATGTAATCACCTATAGCTTCAGATCTACAGAGAGGGGACTTCATGGTTCCCTTCCCTGATGACCAGGGAGGGATGAGGGGCTAAGGAGGAGAGGGGAGGTTTGTGAATACTACCAGAGGAGGAAAGAAGGCAAGCAGGTCACCTCAGCTTCTGGGAACTCTGAGAAGGGGACTGCAGACTGGGGGTGTCATGAGAACTTTATGAAACCCTGGAAGTAAAAGATGCAATTTGTTCATCTTTGTGTTTGGTTTTCATTGAGGCCAAAATATTTTACATTGTGTTCTTTGCCAATTCAGTGATCCTCTCCAAAACCTTCTGACGCCTTGGCTTGACTGACTACATGATTATGGTCTATACATATTCCCACACTGCTTCCTCCAAAATCAATCTTGAGGGTAGTTTCTACATCAAGGGGCAGGTGTTGGTTTATGTCCACCATGAACTTGTGAGTCTAAGGCTGAGCTCCCATACTGTCTGACAATGGAGAGAACCTGCCGGAGTCCAACTCCAGCAACCAGGGATTCAACCTGAAGAGATGGACGGTGCCGGCCAATGAGACAGCCTCTCAGTTTTCTATGGACTGCCTGTTTATTCCAAGTTTAAGATTCTCTTTTATACTTTTACAAAAACATTAGGCCAGAGGTTTGACATTTTCCGTTCCCCCTCTCCCAGATTTATTATATCCATAAATCACTGTTGCTCTTCAAACAGAGTTCTTGTTTCAGTGATTCTCTTGGAATCAGCCTTATCATCTATTGTCTACCTCCTCTAATGTCCTATAGTTAACTTGTGATTATATTGTAGCTCATGCTACATTCCTCAGTTTACTACTTATCTTCCTAAATCCTGTTTGCCCCTAACATCCTGAGCTCAGTATCTCTTAAAAAAGGTTTCTAGCTATCAGATCAGATCAGATCAGATCAGTCACTCAGTCATGTCCAACTCTTTGTGACCCCATGAATCACAGCATGCCAGGCCTCCCTGTCCATCACCAACTCCCAGAGTTCACTCAGACTCACGTCCATCAAGTCAGTGATGCCATCCAGCCATCTCATCCTCTGTCATCCCCTTCTCCTCTTGCCCCCAATCCCTCCCAGCATCAGAGTCTTTTCCAATGAGTCAACTCTTTGTATCAGGTGGCCAAAGTACTGGAGTTTCAGCTTTAGCATCATTCCTTCCAAAGAAATCCCAGGGCTGATCTCCTTCAGAATGGACTGGTTGGATCTCCTTGCAGTCCAAGGGACTCTCAAGAGTCTTCTCCAACACCACAGTTCAAAAGCATCAATTCTTTGGCGCTCAGCCTTCTTCACAGTCCAACTCTCACATCCATACATGACCACAGGAAAAACCATAGCCTTGACTAGATGGACCTTTGTTGGCAAAGTAATGTCTCTGCTTTTGAATATGCTATCCAGGTTGGTCAGAACTTTCCTTCCAAGGAGTAAGCGTCTTTTAATTTTATGGCTGCAGTCACCATCTGCAGTGATTCTGGAGCCCAGAAAAATAAAGTCTGACATTGTTTCCACTGTTTCCCCATCTATTTCCCATGAAGTGATGGGACCGGATGCCATAATCTTCGTTTTCTGAATGTTGAGCTTTAAGTCAACTTTTTCACTCTCCACTTTCACTTTCATCAAGAGGCTTTTGAGTTCCTCTTCACTTTCTGCCATAAGGGTGGTGTCATCTGCATATCTGAGGTGATTGATATTTCTCCCAGCAATCTTGATTCCAGCTTGTGTTTCTTCTAGTCCAGCATTTCTCATGATGTACTCTACATATAAGTTAAATAAGCAGGGTGACAATATACAGCCTTGACGAACTCCTTTTCCTATTTGGAACCAGTTTGTTGTTCCATGTCCAGTTCTAGCTGTTGCTTCCTGACCTGCATACAAATTTCTCAAGAGGCAGATCAGGTGGTCTGGTATTTCCATCTCTTTCAGAATTTCCCACAGTTTATTGTGGTCCACACAGTCAAAGGCTTTGGCATAGTCAATAAAGCAGAAATAGATGTTTTTCTGGAACTCTCTTGCTTTTTCCATGATCCAGGGGATGTTGGCAATTTGATCTCTGGTTCCTCTGCCTTTTCTAAAACCAGCTTGAACATCAGGAAGTTCATGGTTCACATATTGCTGAAGCCTGGCTTGGAGAATTTTGAGCATTACTTTACTAGCGTGTGAGATGAGTGCAATTGTGTGGTAGTTTGAGCATTCTTTGGCATTGCCTTTCTTGGGGATTGGAATGAAAACTGGCCTTTTCCAGTCCTATGGCCACTGTTGAGTTTTCCAAATTTGCTGACATATTGAGTGCAGCACTTTCACAGCATCATCTTTCAGGATTTGGAATAGCTCAACTGGAATTCTATCACCTCCACTAACTTTGTTCGTAGTGATGCTTTCTAAGGCCCACTTGACTTCACATTCCAGGATGTCTGGCTCTAGGTCAGTGATCACACCATCATGATTATCTGGGTTGTGAAGATCTTTTTTGTACAGTTCTATGTATTCTAGCCATCTCTTCTTAATATCTTCTGCTTCTGTTAGGTCCATACCATTTCTGTCCTTTATCGAGCCCATCTTTGCATGAAATGTTCCTTTGGTATCTCTGATTTTCTTGAAGAGATCTCTAGTCTTTCCCATTCTGTTGTTTTCCTCTATTTCTTTGCATTGATCGCTGAAGAAGGCTTTCTTATCTCTTCTTGCTATTCTTTGGAACTCTGCATTCAGATGCTCATATCTTTCCTTTGCTACTTTGCTTTTCACTTCTCTTCTTTTCACAGCTATTTGTAAGGCCTCCCCAGACAGCCATTTTGCTTTTTTGCATTTTTTTCCCATGGGGATGGTCTTGATCCCTGTCTCCTGTACAATGTCACGAACCTCATTCCATAGTTCATCAGGCACTCTATCTATCAGATCTAGGCCCTTAAATCTATTTCTCACTTCCACTGTATAATCATAAGGGATTTGATTTAGGTCATACCTGAATGGTCTAGTGGTTTTCCCTACTCTTCAATTTAAGTCTGAATTTGGCAATAAGGAGTTCATGGTCTGAGCCACAGTCAGCTCCTGGTCTTGTTTTTGCTGACTGTATAGAGCTTCTCCATCTTTGGCTGCAAAGAATATAATCAATCTGATTTCAGTGTTGACCATCTGGTGATGTCCATGTATAGAGTCTTCTCTTGTGTTGTTTGAAGAGGGTGTTTGTTATGACCAGTGCATTTTCTTGGCAAAACTCTATTGGTCTTTGCCCTGCTTCATTCCGTTTCTAGCTATAGTGTCTAAAAATTCCTAACTTCTATAAGCTATAGTAAAATATGCTAACTTTACAACATTCCTTAAATCTTTAACTTCTAACTATTTTAATTATTTATAAGCCCTAAATTCAGTAAATTCCTTTGCCATAAATATTCTCCCCACAAATAGGCTTCAGATATCAATCCCTCCCATGGCCTCAAGCTACGGCCTATGTGCTCATCCTGGAACACTCTTTTGTAAAAGTCCTTGAACAAATGTCAGTGATTAACTTTATGAATTATTTTCTGAGCACAACTGAAGAAGGCTTTGTGCCTTTTCATGCTCCTCTCAAGAACAATAAGCACCCTAATATTCCTTTTCAGTCAACTCAGCAGAGGAGAGGAAAAGACAAGTCAGAATTACAAGGCCTAACTCCTTCATCCCAGGATCCATGCCTGCGGAATGAGGAGAGGGGGCTGGGGACCATGCCTCCATTTTGTCAGTAATGCCCTATGTGGCTCCCAACAAGAACCCTGCTCTTATTCCTGACCTCCAGCCTGGTCACCCTCTTCAGATCCCTCTGGGCTGGTCCCTGCCTTCCTTCCACACTGGCCACTTGTCTTAACCAGCCACTGCCTGACACTCACCACGGCTGACACCTGTCCTTAGTCCTGGTCACATGCCATGTCAGCAGCCTGCCTCCCTGGCCAACTTCCCAAGAGAAACAGCTGCTATGAAATTCTAAGGCTTCTCACTTTGGAGACTTCCTTTAACTAGGTTTCTTTTTTTAAAAAGTTTATTTATTTATTTTTAATTGAAGGATAATTGCTCTACAATATTTTGTTGGTTTCTGCTAAACATCAACATGAATCAGCCATATCCTATCTCCCTCCCCATCCCATCCCTCTAGGTTGTTACAGAGCCCTGGTTTGAGTACCCTGAGTCACACAGCAAATTCCTACTGGCTATCTATTTTACATATGGTAGTGTATGTTTCTATGTTACCTTCTTCATGCATTCCACCCTCTCCTTCTTTTCCACCCGTCTTTTCTTAAGTGTGTTCTCTAGGTCTGTGTCTCTACTGATGGACTAGCTTTCTTAGAAGAACAACAAGGTAAAATAATTTTAAGTTGTAGCTTTGTCCAGTGCATGATTCAAACCTATTCTGTTGTTGTTGTTTAGTCGCTCAGTCATGTCTGACTCTTTGTGACACCATGGACTGTAGCCCACCAGGCTCTTCTATCCATGGGATTTCCCAGGCAAGAATACTGGAGTGGTAGCCATTTCCTCCTCCTGCGGATATTCCCGACTCAGGGATTGAACCCGTGTTTCCTGCATTGCAGGCAGATTCTTTACCATCTGAGCCTCAAGAGGACATTTAAGGATCTGTGTAATTCTGATGCTTTAAAATTTTGTGAGCTAAGTGACCATTATATCTAATACTGTGGGCAAGAATCCCTTAGAAGAAATGGAGTAGCCCTCATAGTCAACAAAAGAGTCCAAAATGCAATACCTGGATGCAATCTCAAAAATCACAGAATGATCTCTGTTCGTTTCCAAGGCAAAACACTCAATATCACAATAATCCAACTCTATGCCCCAACAAGTAATGCTGAAGAAGCTGAAGTTGAATAGTTCTGTGAAGACCTACAAGGCTTTTTAGAACTAAGACCCAAAAAAGATTTCCTTTTCCTTATAGGGGACTACAATGCAAAAGTAGGAAATCAAGAGATGCCTGGAGTAACAGGCAAGTTTGGCCTTGGAGTACAAAATGAAGCAGGGCAAAGGCTAACAGAGTTTTTCCAAGAGAACACACTGGTCATAGCAAACACCCTCTTCCAACAACACAAGAGAAAACTCTACAGGTGGACATCACCAGATGGTCAATACCAAAATCAGTTTGATTATATTCTTCACAGTCGAAAATGGAGAAGCTCTATACAGTCAACAAAAACAAGACCAGGCGCTGACTGTGGCTCAGATAATGAACTCCTTATTACAAAATTCAGACTTAAATTGAAGAAAGTAGAGAAAACCACTAAACCATTCAGGTATGACCTAAATCAAATCCCTTACAATTATACAGTAGAAGTGACAAATAGACTCAAGGGATTAGATCTAATAGACAGAGTGCCTGAAGAACTATGGATGGAGGTTCATGACATTGTGTAGGAGGCAGTGATCAAGACCATCCCCAAGAAAAAGAAATGCACAGAGGTAAGATGGTTGTCTGAGGAGGCTTTATAAATAGCTGAGAAAAGAAGAGAAGCGAAAGGCAAAGGAGAAAAGGAAAGATATACTCATCTGAATGCAGAGTTCCAAAGAATAGCAAGGTGAGATTAGAAAGCCTTTCTCAGTGATTGATGCAAAGAAATAGAGGAAAACAATGGAATGGGAAAGACTAGAGATCTCTTCAAGAAAATTAGAGATACCAAGGGAACATTTCATGCAAAGATGGGCACAATAAAGGACAGAAATGGTATGGACTTAACAGAATCAGAAGATATTCAGAAGAGGTGGCGAGAATACACAGAAGAACTATACGAAAAAGATCTTCATGACCCAGATAACCACAGTGGTGTGATTACTGATCTAGAGCCAGACATCCTGGAATGAGAGGTCAAGTGGGCCTTAGGAAGCATCACTATGAGCAAAGCTAGTGGAGGTAATGGAATTCAACTGAGCTATTTCAAGTCCTAAAAGATGGTGCTGTGAAAGTGCTGCACTCAATATGCCAGCAAGTTTGGAAAACTCAGCAGTGGCCACAGGACTGGAAAAGGTCAGTTTTCATTCCAATCCCAAAGAAGGACAATGCCAAAGAATGTTCAAACTGCTGTACAATTGCACTAATCTCACATGCTAACAAAGTAATGCTCAAAATTCTCCAAGTGAGGCTTCAAAAGTATATGAAGCAAGAATTTCCAGATGTTCAAGCTGGATTTAGAAAAGGCAGAGGAAGCACAGATCAAATGGCCAACATCTAGAAAAAGCAAGAGAGTTCCACAAAAACATCAGCTTCTGCTTTATTGACTACACCAAAGCCTTCAACTGTGTGGATCACAATAAACTGTGGAAAATTCTTAAAGAGATGAGAATACCAGACCATCTGACCTGCCTCCCGAGAAATCTGTATGCAGGTCAGGAAGCAGCAGTTAGAATTGGACATGGAACAACAGACTGGTTCCAAATAGAAAAAGGAGTATGTCAAGGCTATATACTGTCACCCTGCTTATATAACTTAAATACAGAGTACATCATGTGAAATGCCAGGCTGGATGAAACACAAGCTGGAATCAAGATGGCTGGGAGAAATATCAATATCATCTCAGATATGCAGATGACACCATCCTTATGGCAGAAAGTGAAGAGGAACTGAAGAGCCTCTTGATGAAAGAGAAAGAGAAGAGTGAAAAAGTTGGCTTAAAGGTTAACATTCAGAAAAACAAATATCATGACATCCGGTCCCATCACTTCAAGGCAAATAGATGGGAAAACAGTGGAAACAGTGACAGACTTTATTTTGGGGGGCTCCAAAATCACTGCAGATGGTGGCTGCAGCCATGAAATGAAAAGACGCTTGCTCCTTGGAAGAAAAGCTGTGACCAACCTAGACAGCATATTAAAAAACAGAGACATTACTCTTCCAGCAAAGGTCCATCTAATCAAAGCTATGGTTTTTCCAGTAGTCATATATGGATGTGAGAGTTGGATCATAAAGAAAGCTGAGTGTCGAAGAATTGATGCTTTTGAACTGTGGTGTTGGAGAAGACTCCTGAGAGTTCCTTGGACTGCAAGGAGATCAACCCAGTCAAACCTAAAGGAAATCAGTCCTGAATACTCATTGAAAGGACTAATGCTGAAGCTGAAACTCCAATCCTTTGGCCACCTGATGCAAAGAACTGACTCATTGGAAAAGACCCTGATGCTGGAAAAGATTGAAGGCGAGAGGAGAAGGGGATGACAGAGGATGAAATGGTTGGATGGCATCACTGACACAATGGACATGAATTTGAGCAAGCTCTGGGAGTTGGTGATGAACAGGGAAGCCTGGCATGCTGCAGTCCTTGGGGTTGCAAAGAGTCAGACATGAATGAGCAACTGAACTGTAGGATGGGCACTGAAGTTTTTATTTAATTAATATCCCATCTCCTCCTAAGAAGGATTTGAGGCAGGAATGGCATACATAAATACCTTAATTCAACATTTTATTGACAGATTGAATGCTGCCTCATGCCATGCAGTCCAGGGATCGGGGATGGTGCCGTGAAAATTAGCTTCTGTTCTGGTAGAGCTGATGATGGTCTTAGCCAAGTTTCTTCAAAGTTTACATGACCTTTAAAACTTTTTTTTTTAATTTGAGTATAGTTACTTTACAATATGTGTTAGTTTCTACGTTACAGCAAAGTAAATCAGCTATATGTATACATATATCCCCTCCGTTCTGGTCTTCCTTCCTATTCAGGTCACCACAGAGCACTGAGTAGAGTTCCCTGTACTATACAATAGGTTTTTATTAGTTACCTATTTTATACACAGAGTGTATATACGTCAATTCCTTTCTCCCAATTCATCCCACCCTTCCTTCCTCTCTTGGTGTCCATACATTTGTTCTCTATGTCAATGTCTCTACTTCTGATTTGCAAATAGATTCACCTGTACCATTTGTCTACATCCCACTCCTGCTGCTGCTAAGTCACTTCAGTCATGTCTGACTCTGTGCGACCCCATAGATGGCAGCCCACCAGGCTCCCCTGTCCCTGAGATTCTCCAGGCAAGAACACTGGAGTGTGTTGCCATTTCCTTCTCCAATGCATGAAAGTAAAAAGTGAAAGGAAAGTCACTCAGTTGTGTCCGACTCTTCATGACCCCATGGACTGCAGCCTGCCAGGCTCCTCTGTCCATGGGATTTTCCAGGCAAGAGTACCGGAGTGGGGTGCCATCGCCTTCTCCCTACATCCCACATATACGTGTTAATATACAATATTTGTTTTTCTCTACTTGACCTTTTGAGGCTAAGTATCTCTAGAAATTCTCTGAGCAATTACTTTTTCTATTTAATGCCTCTTTCAAGAAATCAAGGTCAATTCAGGTATTGATAAAAAGCCCTAGGTTCCGTGGTAATTGCTGCTAGCTAACCTCTAGAAGTTGAGATGACCACTTATTCCTATAAGAACTCTTAGTGGCCTCCAGCCTAGCTCTAAGGATAACCCCATTTTTAATAGTGTGTTTTTGTTAACTCAGTTGTTTCAACTGTACACAATTAATAAAAATAATTGGATTTAGAAAGTGTAAAACTCTACATAGCTGATAGTTCTGTATTGTGTAGTGTGAATTCTAATTTGATTGTATGTGGATAAGAAGAAAATGCATGTTCTTTGAGATCTAAAGAGTTAATAGATCTAAAAGAGTTACAGGTTCATTTATTTAGTCACTTAATACATTTATTGTATTTATTCCAGACAGTAGCTGGGTCCTGGAAACCCCAAAATGAACAAGGACACATGTTGTGCCCACAAGAGCACACAGACAGTCAGGGAGGCCAATAAATGATGATTGTGGGAGCAAATAAGGGGATTCTTTAACTCAGCCCTTGTTGTTATTGGTTAGTTGCTAAGCTGGGTTTGACTCTGCTGCCCCATGAACTGTAACCTGCCAGGCTCCTCTGTCCTTGGGATTTCCCAGGCAAGAAAACTGGAATGAGCTGCCATTTCCTTCTCCAGGGGATCTTCCCCACCTAGGGATCAAACTTGATTCTGCCACATTGGCAGGCAAATTCTTCACTACTGAGCCACCAGGGAAGCCCCTGGGGGTCAGGAAAGTCTTCCTTGAAAATATCATTGTATGCAGTGTCCTGGAAGGTGTGGCTGATGTGAGAAAGTTACATGTGATCATTAGCTGAAGTAAAACATGATGTGACTAGAAAGGTGAGCAGGAGCCAAATCATGACGGCCTCTCAACCATCCTAAAGATTATGGATTTATCATGAAAAGATGGAAGGTTTTAGACATGAGGTGGATTGTCTTTTTTAAGTTAACTAATAATTTTTTGACTGCACTAGATCTTCTTGCTGTGTGTGGGCTCTCTAGTTTTAGTTAGCAGGGGCTACTGTCTAATTGCGGTGCATGGGGTTCTCATTGCAGGGACTTCTCTTGTTGCTCAGCACAGGCTCTAGAGCTCAGGCTCAGCAGTTGCGGTGCACAGGTTTAGTTGCCCTGAAGCATGTGGGAGATTCCTGAACCAGGGATGGAACCTGGGTCCCCTGCTTTAGCAGGCAGATTCCCAACCATTGGACCACCAGGGAAGTCCCTGGGATGTCTTTTAGAATGATATCTCTGGCTATAGTGTGGAGAGTTACTTGGAGATAAGGAAGCCTAGAGGTGATGTAATCTTGGTGAGAGAAGATGGCAGTCATGGTGAAGGAAAGACAAGGCATTGGCAGAGGTAGACAATATCAAAGACATTTAATATTCAACACATTGCTGAAAAACCAACACTCAGATTCTGCAACAAGTGCAGGACTATCTTTTCCTGAACTTTATAAGACTTGCTGTGTTGCCAGCTTCAGTTTAGAGATTCCCCGTACTGGGACACCTCTTGGGTTGACTCAGGTTAAGCTGGCTGGATCAGGCTTTCTGTATTTTCTTTGCCAGCATCAGAAATCTGAGAGTATTGTTCTGGAGCTGGCCAAGAACTTGAGGCTGGGCCAGAGAAGGTGGCTATATGGCAGGCCCTCCATGACTTGCCTTCTGTGATAATCTTGAGAGGTAGTGTGGTGTAGTAGGAAGAACACTAAGTTAGGAAACAGGATAAGGGGGCGACAAAGGATGAGATGGTTGGAAGGCATCACTGACTGAGTAGGCATGAGTTTGAGCAAACTTGGGGAGATAGTGAAGGACAGGGAAGCCTGGCCTGCTGCAGTCTATGGGCCACAAAGAATTGGACACGCTTAGCAACTAAACAACAACAACAACAGAGAGTCTCAGAGGAAGTCCTGATTGTGTTACTTGGCTTCTGATTTTTGTCTAATTACTTAACCCTGTGGTCTTTGTGTCCTCATTTGTCCAAAGAAAAGACTGAGTAAGAGGATATAGGTAATTATGAGGTTGCTTTCAACTCCTTTGGTCCAGAATTCCATGAGCTCACTGCCTGCTTTGAAAGGCATTAGGAATGTTTAGGGACTACTTTTTAGAACCAGATCTTCCTGCCCAATTAAAGCCGTTGTAATACTCTGGCCCCAGAAAGGCTCACGAGAGGGCCATTCTGGGAAAGGATGTGAAGGTTCTTATTTCTTTGCAATTTTAGGAGGTATTGCCTGGTTTTCCTACTTTGATCCCAGGGAAATAGAAACTTCTGTGCATTGGCAGAGTGGAGACCTGTTTGAGCCTGGAAATGGCTTTATCATTTCTTAACTTTAAGTTTCTTTCTTTAACCAGGACTCAGTGTTTAAATGGTTTAGAATGTTATTTGTTCTGATGGAGGAAAAGTTTTTAATCTACTTTTATTAGTTGGTTCAGAACTGAAGTAAGGCATACTTATAAGGTCATAAAAGCAGAAAAGACATAATTTAGTTCAAATTTTCTAGTTGCTTACATATATAGTCTGAATTTTCCTTGATAGCTCTATAGGTCTGCAATATGCTTTGGATATAGAACAGTATTAAACATATAATTAAGCAGTATTACTAATTAGTTGTATTTTCTTAGGAGTAAGAGTGATGAAAATATGTCTTTGATTTTATAATATTCCAAGGACTTGAAATAAAATGCATGAAATAAGTAGGCATTGCTCAGTTATAATATCTTTGCTATTGATGTTTTCTCAATAAATTGATATTCTTAGTTTTGGTAAACATGCATTTATTATAGCTTGCTTAATTTCTATTTATTTTTTTAAGTAAAATTTTTTATAGTTTTAAATTTTTATGCCATTTTAAAAGTTGCTTTCCATTTACAGTTATTACCAAGTATTGGCTATATAGTTTGCTTAATTTTTAGATTCAACTTAAAACTTATGTGAATTTATGTTTTTATTTAATTTCTGTTTGTGGATTTAAGGAAGAAGAGGAAGAGACAGCAGCGGAAGAGGTACAGTAGCATATTTCACAGTTGTGTTGTGCTTAACAGAAGCATCTTTTAGGTGAGAGAATTGCAGCTTTTCCAACATTTCTCCATGTTCATGATACAGAGAAGCTGACTCAACCCACATTCCCAGAAAGTCCTCCTTTAGCCTGCCAAGAAGAGAAATAAAATAAGTTGGAGATACATTTGGAGGTGAATGGAGAAACAGGGGCTCTGAAGCCTTCACCTCTTGTGGTGAAGGTGTTATCAATGAAGTCAGGCCAGGCCGGACCAAATCCTTCAGTGGTGATGCCTTCTCCCTTTTTCCTTCCCACCCCATTGAATAGCGCACCGTTTATGCTGCTTGTGTGGTTCTCATGGGTGTTACTTGATGGCCTCCTCTTTACCTTGTTGGTGAGTGAGGAATTCCCTCCCTCTGGTTATGGGAATGGCAGACACACAACTGGACCACTCACTGGACAAGTGAGATGGACAGGGCTTATTTTATTTTCTTAATTAATTAATTAATTTTAACTGGAGGATAATGACTTTACAATATTGTGGTGGTGTTTGCCATACATTGACATGAATTAGCCACAGGTGTGGACAGGGTTTATTATTCACATGTGCTCCCGGGGGATAAGGTCATCTACACAGGGCAGGGCCACACGGGGTAGGGTCCCTTGGGAACAGTGTGAACAACCAGGGCTGCGGGAGGCAGGTTGTGTAGAATCAAGAGGGTGGGGTGTCCCCGAGTCCACACGGGGGACATGGTTGGCCTGATTGAGTAATTCTGGGGTGAAAGCAGGCACTGTATCTGGTCCCTTGATACCGAGGGCTGCTTGGGTGAGAGACCTAATTTGTGGGATCAGAGCGGGAGGGGAGCCAGTGGTCAGGCCATTGTAAGTCTTCCCAATTTTACCAGTGTTAAGGCAGCGGATAATACTGAGTCTTAATTGTAGTCTTGCACCATGGTGTGTACCTTAGACACCAGGAGGTTTAAACATGCAGCTCATCATTTAGTGTCTGGAAGACATGTGACATAGGTAAGTAACCACATGGTTCCAGGATTTCTAGTGTGGATCTATCCAGGGGGAGCATTACTATTTGTGTGTGTGTGGTTTTTTTTTTTTTGGAACATAGTTGATTTACGGTGTTATGTTAGTTTCAGATGTGTAACAAAGTGATTGATGTGTGATTCTTTTCCCTTACATGTTATTATAAAATATTGAGTAGAATTCCCTGTGCTATGCAATCATTACTGAGCCGGTGCACCACAACTAAGACCCAGAGCAGGCAAATAAAATAATAATAATAATGATAAAAAAAGAGTTGCACAAAGTAAGAAGTATTACATAAGTGAGTACTGAGGATACAAGTACATTTAAAACAATGAAAGAAAAGTTATAAAACAATATTAGTGATATTAAGGATAAAATTTAAAGGAATGAAATATATCCTCTGTAACATATAATTTAAACTATTATTGGGCTGGCCAACATGTTTATTTACAGGATCTATGCTCAAATAATAACCAACATTCCTAGGGAGACCTCATGTCTCATATTTGGAGCTGGGAGTTATTTGAACAAATGAAGAATTTAATTAAAATGTTAAATCACAGAAATGTAGAGACCTTAAACATTTATTTTAACTTGAAATATACAGATGTGTATTTACTGCCAAGTTTTTGGGTACAGGACAAAAATAGCTTCTTTAAAAAATAGTCCAATGACTAGAACTACCTGCTGTCTTCCTAACATAATCAGTAGTCTGTCTAGAAATTCCAGTTTTGGTTTCTTTCCTTTTGTGTTTCAGGAGTCCTCCTTAGCACCCAAGCTTTTCGACACTTCATTTGATGACAGACATATGTTGGTCTTTTCAAAGTATTCCATTAACTTTACATGGGAAAAAAGTTATTTTCATGTTCATATATCATTGGATTCCATGGTGCTTATTTTTTTAAAAGATTTTTTGATGTGTACCATTTTTGAAGTCTTTATTGAATTTGTTACAATATTGCTTTTGTCTTATGTTTTGGTTTTTTGGCCTCAAGGCACGTGTGATCTTAGCTTTTTGACTAGGAATTGAACCTGTACCCCCAGAATTGGAAGGCAAAATCTTAACCACTGCACCAGGGAAGTCCCTGTGATATTTATTTAAGTTGTGTAATTACAATAAGACTGACTTGGATATACCAGCATGGGAACAAACATAACCCACCCTGGTAAATGAAGACTTTGGCGGGTGGTGATACCAAACCTACTACTTGTAAGCACTCACCATGCCGTCATCAACCAGTGTGATTTAAGAGACAGAACACAGGCTCCTGCATTGCAGGCAGACTCTTTACCGTCTGAGCCACCAGGGAAGTCCAGGCTTCAGCGGAGGTTCTCAAAGTGGGTTTCCAGAGCAGAAGCAGCTGCCTCACCTGGGAACCTCTACAAATACATGTTTTCAGGCCTGGCCCCAGATCTATAAGGTCAGAAGCCCTGAGTTGGAGCCAAGAAGATTGTTTTGAGAAGCTCTTCAGGTGATTCTGATGCTCTATCAAGGCTGAGAACACAGGTTCTAAGTGACCCAAGGGTTGCCATGTAGAGGTCAAGGGCAAGAACTCCTACTGTTTTGATTCTGGTAATTGCTGCTGTTGTTCAGTCGCTTAGTTGTGTCCGGCTGTTTTCGACCCCAGGGACTATAGCAAGCCAGGCTTTCCTGTCCTTCATTATCTCCCAGAGTTTGCTCAGACTCATGTCCATTGCGTCGATGATGCATCTTCATTGTGGGGATTCAGGATTGAAAGGAAAGAGGGATCACTCAGAGGTAAAAACAGCTGATCAGAGCCTCCAACTGTTTGGGGCAGAGCCTTTCCCTCTGCCGTCCTTCCTGTACCCATAAAGGAAAACACTGGCAACGGGAAAGGAAAAGAAATAGCAGCTATATTCCAATAAAAATTAATTAAAAAGTACAAATGCTAATCAGAGAGCTAAATTAAAATTGAAAACTCAAGGATAGAATATTTACCAAAAGTCACATGTATTGTCTAGGTATTTCAGTGGAAGGTCATTCACATTAAAGGAGGTCCCAAGTGTCATAAGAAACTCCCCCCCAAAACTTATGCTGATTTTTAAAATTGCAAATAATTCATGACATTTATAGAAAGTATATTGTTTATAATGCTTTTCAGTTCAGTTAAGTTCAGTCACTAAGTGGCGTCTGACTCTCTGCGACCCCAGGGACTGTAGCACGCCAGGCCTCCCTGTCCATCACCAACTTCTGGAGCTTACTCAAACTCATGTCCATTGAGTTGGTGATGCCATCCAACTAACTCACCCTCTGTCATCCCCTTCTCCTCCTGCCTTCAATCTTCCCCAGTATCAGGGTCTTTCCTGATGCTCTTTGCATCAGGTTGCCAAAGTACTGGAGCTTCAGCTTCAGCAACAGTCCTTCTAATGAATATTCAGGATTTATTTCCTTTAGGGTTGATTGGTTTCATCTCCTTGTAGTCCAAGGGACTTTCAAGAGTTTCCTCCAGCAACACGATTTTAAAACATCACTTTTTCAGTGCTCAGCCTTCTTTAGCTCAGCTTGTAATAAAAGGTCCATTTAATTTCAAACACAATATTTATTTTACATGAGGAACTTGTGTAAGAAACTCCTCCCCAAAACTTTTGCTGATTTTTAAAATTGCAAATAATTCATGACATTTATATAAAGTTTAGATAATACAGAGAAAAATAGAAACTAAAAATAGTTTATAACCCCATTACACAGAGAGACCCACTAGTTACACACTCATACACACACACACACGTATTTATCAAACCTTAATGGATACTCTTCTGTAATCTACTTTTATTCATGTAATTAAGCCATATATTTTACAGGGATGGTAAATATAGGTCTGTTTCATTATTTTAATATTATTTTATCAAACGCATCCCTATTATTGGACCTAAAAGTTATTTTTAGCCTATTCTATACAGTAAATTTTCATTACCTGTATGTTATATCTTTCCAATAATAAATTTTCATTCCTCTCTTGCTAGCCAAGCTTCCATTTTAAAAAATCCCATTTTTATGTATAAAAATAAGACAAACAGATTATTAATTTGCAAGTGGTTTCAGATTATTTATGTAGGTTGCTGATAACTTTGGATTCAAGAAATTACTTTGTATAACAAAATATAGCCAGCTTACAGGTTTAAATCTTCATCAAAATTCTGACAAAATTCTATTTGCTGAGATTCTTTTTGTATTTTATTCTTCCAACTGCTTTCTGAATTTTTAAAGGTAATTGTATTAGAACAATCTGTTAATACAAGTAAAGACTATATGCTTAAGAGGAATCATGAAACTCATTAGAATTAATGTATTGCCAGCAGAACCATCCCAGGGTGAAGGGTCTCTGTTTAGGAAGGTGATGTCTGTGTGTGTGTATATGTGGTGGGTGTATGTGTGGGGTGTGGTGGGTGCATGTGTGGGGTGTGTTGGGAGGGTATGTGTGTGTTGTCTGTTGAATGTGTGGTGGTTTGTGTATGTTGGGTGTGTGTGTGGTGGGTGTATGTGTGTGGTGAGTATGTGTGTGAGGTGTGTATGTGTGGGGTATGTGTGTTCTGTGTGTGTGTTGGGTGTGTATGTGTGTGTGGTAGGTGTACAAGAAGGGATTGTGTAGGGGATTATGTGTGTGGTGTGTGTGGGGTATGTATGTGATGTGTTTGTGGGGTATGTGTGTGGTGTGTGTATGTGTTGGGCTTGTATGTGTGTGTGGTGGGTATATATGTGGGGTGTGTATGTGTGGCAGGTGTGTGTGTTGTGTGTGTGGTATGGGTATGTTGTGTGTGTGTGTTCGATGGGGTGTGGGAGGCCCTGACCTCTAGTCTGATATTTTACACTCTTCCTCACTGTATCTGTTGACCCTTACACTTCTCCATAACGGTGTAATTTTTGTTAAAGACAAAAGAAGTAACCACAGAAGGAGCAGAAGGGGAAGCAGAGGGAGAGGAAGCTGAAGAAGAAGAAGAGGAACCAGGAGAAGAAGAAGAAGAAGGAGACGAGGAAGAAGAGTCTTAGGCCTTTTCATGCTCTACTTTTCCACTTGTCCAGGTAGCCACATTGTTCTGGGGTTGAAGGCTTGTTTATTACTGTCTGCCGTCTAGACCACATTTCACTTAGTGAGGGAGGTAGATTCCAATTCGACCTGTTTGTCTGTCTTCCCAAGGCCCTGGGCTGCCCCTTCTTGGAGCCGCCGGGCTGGTTAACTTTCCTGGACCTGTTTCTTGGGCACCGGGGCAAGGAAGGCTGTGGTTGATACAATTTCTAGTAAAAAGTGTGACTTTCAGGTGAGGACGTTTGTGTTGCACCTGCTGCTGCTTCTCCCTCTTTATTTAAGTGAAAACACAGGAAGTATTCTGTTCTCAGCATCTATCACATGAACTCCTTTACACATCTGTGGGGGAATTTACAATAGATGTTCATAACAATGGTGATAAATTATCAATACAACCTAAAAAACCCACAAAGCTAGCTGCCCATGAAAAAAAATAATTGCCAGATTCAATGATAAGTACTTGATATTACTATTCATTGATTTATATTAAAACATCCATTTATTCAATAGTAGCCAGAGCACTCATGTAGAAACAGTTTGGAATAAGGTGAACTCACTTTAGATATCTTTGACAAATATGCTTACTACCTTGTAATTTTAAACTTCTAGTGACAATGAAGAAGAATTATGTGGTTCTTAACAGTTTGGTGAGTTCACCCTTTTGTTGTTCAGTCGCTCAGTCGTGTCCAACTGTTTGCGACCCCATGGACTGCAGCATGCCAGGCCTCCCTGTCCATCACCAACTCCCAGAGCTTGCTCAAACTCATGTCCATCGTGTCAGTGATGCCATCCAACCATCTCATCCTCTGTCATCCCTTCTCCTCCTGCCCTCAATCTTTCCCAGCATCAGGGTCTTTTCCAATGAGTTGGCTCTTGGCATCAGGTGGTCAAAGTATTGGAGCTTTGGCTTCAGCAGGTAACCCTAAATGTATTATATTAGTAGGATGCTGAAAGTGAATATTGAGGACACAGAGAAAATACTCAAATGTTGTGGCCTATACAGAAAATATGATAAGGTCATTAAGAGCTATAAAAGTATCTAATATAACAGACTTTTAGCAAATAGCCATGTGAACATTATGTTTCTATTGACATGGTTTGACCTTGCCAACAGATTTGAGGGCAACTATTTATTCTCTACTGCAGTGAGGCTCACAATTTGCTCTGGTACCCTAAGGGTTCTTGTTCATTAAAAAAAATTTTTTTTTAGTCTTCTTTCTGTCTGTACCATGCCTCCACTGAAGCAGGTAAGACCGATTTGGTGGCTATTGATACCAGGGGAGCAGGAAGAAATAGAGGATGAGAGAATGAGCGCTGGACACACAGCAAGTCTTCAGTTAAGGTTTGCAGTCGCATTTGGAGCCTGTCTAGTGGAGGGCAGACAAAAGGGTACCACTATAGACAGGAAAAGAAACTCCAGTGCTTATAAATATCAGCTAACAGAAGGCTCCACTGTGCACCAAAGACCAATTTGAATAGTATATATCTCCCCTTTTAATATACTTACACTTATACATAAAATACTGATATTAAAAAAAAAGATGTATTTTTAAGAAATCTTGGAGCTGGTGGGAGCAGCCATCACACTGTATTATTGGGACTATGGAAGTTTCATTACTCCTTTATTCAAATTACAAAGCAAATCTGAAAGTGAAAGTGTTAGTCACTCAGTTCAGTTCAGTTCAGTCACTCAGTTGTGTCCAAATCTTTGTGACCCTATGAACCGCAGCACGCCAGGCCTCCCTGTCCATCACCAACTCCCGGAATCCACCCAAACTCATGTCCATTGAGTCAGTGATGCCATCCAACCATCTCATCCTGGCGTCCCCTTCTCCTCCTGCCCTCAATTTTCCAAGCATCAGGGTCTTTTCCAATGAGTCAGGTCTTCGCATTAGGTGGCCAAAGTATTGTCCAACTCTTTGAAACCCCATAGACTGTAGCCCTCCAGGCTCCTCTGTCCATGGGATTATCCAGGCAAGAATACTGGAGTGGGTTGCCATTCCCTTCTCTAGGGGATCTTCCTGACCCAGGGATCGAATCCAGGTTTCCTGCATTGCAGACAGATTCTTTACTGTCTGAGCCCCAGGGAAGCAAATCTAGCCCATCATTTGATGCTTTCCCAAGTGCTTTCTTTCATTTTGCGACCACACAGACCTCCACTTTAGGGCCAAATGATGATCAATTTGGAAGCGATCTCATTTCTTTATTTTTAATTTTCTTCTAAGTAGAAGAAAAAAGTTACAATTGAGAAGTCAGTCTGATTAGTGTCCCTAATCCCATTTCTTAGGAATGGATTAGGACTCAATTTTGAAAAAAATGAAGACTGGCAAGTTAACTTTTAGAATTCTATCTGAAGAATGATAGAAAAGGAAAATATGCTGATATTTACAGCAACCTTCCCCTCAACAGTAAAAGACTCATAAATACAGTTAAATGCATTTCTATTCACTCTGCTTGTAAAGTCTTTTAAAATTATGCAATTTAATGTGATACTTATAAAAAATATTGAATATGAAATGACACAGCTGAAAGAGAATCCTTCAGTAGCCAAATGGCTCTATAGACTGATTAAAAAAAAAAAACAAACCCTATGGCAAGGCCATTTTACCTGTTTCTCTGATGATGAGATGGTTGGATGGCATCACTGACTCAATGGACATGAGTTTGAGCAAGCTTTGGGAGTTGGTGAAGGACAGGGAAGCCTGGCATGCTGCAGTCCATGGAGTTGCAAACAGTTGGACATGACTTAGTGACTGAACAACAACAACCCGATGCCTTCTAGTTTGGAATTTAGTTCATAGAAGTTTGTCGTGAGGTCAAAATGCCTGGCAGGGAAGGCAAGAATCGCTTTCCTAAATTGCATCTCTGACCCCCAGAGAGATCCTATGTCCTTGAAAATGCAACTTGAAATGCATGGCATGGCGCATTTCACTGGGCAAACCATTCAGTGTCTAAAAGCAAACCATCTCATAGCTCATGCGTATGCCAGGCATTTTGCTTGAAGAAATGGTCCTAGGGAGAATATGGCGGTGAATGGAACTACGAAAGATTTCTCATTTCTTATATTTGAAATTGATGCTAAGTTGATGCCCCAGGAGAAACAGTCTATAGTCTGAGACTGAGTTCTGTCTCCTAACGGGATGCTGCTTCATGCTGTCTCTAGTCTAGCTGTTTGCTCCTCCCTTGCTTCCCCCCCTACCCCCAGGACTAAGCTGTAAATTCAGTCTCTCCATTTTTCATGAAAATGCAATGGGGAAACTGTAATGGAAGATGCCAGCTTCCCTCTGATGTTTGATAGGTTAGTACGGAGAAAGGATATAAACCTCGGCTAGTTTTCTACAAGAAAAATTTAGTTTCCTTTTTGCCCTTGATGAGTAGTAGTTTCTAGAATAAAAGGCAGTTCGACTCTTGATTGGAGAAGGAAATGGCAACTCATTCCAGTATTCTGGCCTGGAGAATTCCATGGACAGAGAGGAGCCTGGCAGGCTGCAGTCCATGGGGCTGCTAAGAGTCGGACATGACTGAGTGACTCCCCTTTCACTTTTCACTTTCATGCATTGGAGAAGGAAATGGCAACCCACTCCAGTGTTCTTGCCTGGAGAATCCCAGGGACAGGGGAGCCTGGTGGGCTGCCGTCTATGGGGTTGCATAGTCGGACATGACTGAAGTGACTTAGCAGCAGCAGCAGCAGCAGCAGCAGATCGACTTTCACTTCACTTCTCTTGATAAATAATTAAGTTTGTGGTAAACATTCTCTGTCTCTCTTTAATTTTCATCTCCCTAATATCTTCCCTTTCTTTTAGGAAACCCAAACCATGAAGCACCATTTCATCTGTCTCCCCACAAACTGAATTCAATGAAACGCTTTGGCCTGAAGCTAGCACACCTCTGTCAGGATGTCCAGGGTTCACCGGGGAATTGTATGATATGATGCGATTAGTTCTCCACACATGTATTTACTTAATCATATCAACATGAAATCAAATGTGAAGACAGCCCACACATACCTTCACGGGCCTGACATTTGTGGCCTTTGCTTAAATTTTTTTTGCTTTGCATGAATAGTCCTTCTCACTAATACCCTGAAAAAAAATTTACAAAATATAGAACTTCTCTTTGTGATAAGACAAAAGTACTTCTTTGTATGTGCCTTACGCTACTTTTCTCAGAATTAGCTTTGAAGATGAAGAACTTTCCAGAGAACAACTATACAAATAAAGTTGAATAACAAATATCTTGTCCCAAGGAGTGGATTTTTCATCTCTAGCCTCTCCATGTACAGCCTGGCTCAGTCTGTCTGTAGTGGGGGGCGGGGGCTGGTCCTGGATCCTCGGCAGAACTTTTCTGTGCCCTCTGGGATGGATGCTTTTGTTGCATCGACATCATTGGTCCATGTTTTCCAATGACACTGATTGTCTCGTTATGTCCTATTTTGTATTATTTGCACCACTGTGTACCTTGTCTCCCAAGCCTTGTTTAAATGTCGCTGCTGTCCACGTGTGTAGGGATCTTGAGGCAGACAAATAAATTTGCCACCCCAGTGCCCTCTGCACGTTGCCACGCTGGAGGGAGTGGCTGCTTCTGCTTCTCCTGTACTGATTGATTCGCAGCCATGACTGCTACGTGCAAAGCCTGTGACTGTAATCTTGCCTCCTGATGCTGAGTGTCTGTTCTCCAAGAGCTGGTCCAGCCCCTTGACTTGTTCACCAGGTAGGTTTGAAGCATTTCTCTGCTCACCTGCCCCATCTCAGTGTCTGATAGCAATTTTTTCCCTTCCTCGTAAGGTTTTGCTGACATCTCGCCCCTCTCTGCGTGCGTGGTGCTCTGTGTGCTTTCCTTGCAGCCAGGATTGCTTCTGTGCCACCAGAAGGGCCCTTCTCTGTGCTGTTTTCTTAATTAAGGACAATGCTGGCTGTTGACTTGGAGTAGCCCTTAACTTTTCCTCCTCCTAAGTCTGCCTATTGATTTTGTGGCTAAGCCTGTTGGTGTCACTGGGAATGTAGTCTCTGGTGGCAGAAGTCGTGTGGCTCACGGGAACTCTGGCAGACAGCTCTTTTCTGGTTACCCTGGTAACAAAAAGAGGCATTTTGAAGAGAATTAACATTATTTTGTTCCAAAATGTTGAAGTAGACTCCTCTGAGGAAATTTCTCTCCTTGTTAAAAATAAGGTGAGAGACTGCAGTGGGATGGAAATCCGTATGCTTAAAATTTAGTTTCTACCTTGTACTCTCTTTCATTAGATTATGTCCTATGTAAAAAGCATCACAATTTTATAGCTGCTCCACACCCAAATACGCCTTAAGCATTTGCTGTTTCTGGGGCTGACTTATAGCTCTTGTGGTAGAGCAGGCTGGAGACAGATTTATTCATCTAGATGCCAGTTTTCCTATTTTTTTTTGTATTTTTGAATGAGAATAAATATTTGTGCTAATAATAAGCAGAGTAAATCACTTATTTAAATTAATTAATAAATCACTTAATTGAATTATTTTTTATTATGTTGTCTTTTGTAGTCAAGAAATTAATATTCTAGTATATATTATTTATTCACTCACATTTCACTCTTTATAAGGTATTATTAAAATGCAAAAATCATTTTGATCAATAATACCATGTAACTAGTATAAGTTCTCATCCAGATTTGGCTTCACCCATCAGTCTGGCCTCCAATGGCTAGTGGGTCCAGGGGCACAATGACAAATGTAGACTATGAGATATCAAAATATGGTTTAAAAATCCATATGCTTTGTCCACATATGAAGTTTCTAGAAAATAAACAGCATTACAAATATGTAAAAAAAAGCTCAAAAGAAACATCCAGGTTAATAAACAAAATCCTTCTGCAAAAAAAAAAAAAAAAAAAAGAAAGAAAAAGAGAGAGAGAAAAGACCAAAGACATGGAATAATTCTATGATGATCTCAACTAACAGAGGTTCAAAGAGTTGGTTTGGATTAGTTTATACAGAGCCTGAACATTCAGAGTAACTGTTCCTTTTTAATTTTTTTTTAAATTGAGTTTTAGGCTACACTGGGTCTTTGTTGTTGCAGTCTTCTTCTGAATTGCGGGGAGTCAGGGCTACTCTCTGGTGGTGGGCAGGCTTCTCACTGCAGTGGGTTCTCTTGTGGAGCACAGGCCCTAGAGCACAGGCTCAGAAGTTGTGGTGCATGGGCTTAGTTACCCTGCAGCATGCGGAATCTTCCTGGACCAGGGATCGAACCTGTGTCCCCTGCAGGTTGGCAGGCAGATCCTTAACCACTGGACTGCCAGGGAAGTCCTCCTTTTTTATTTTTTAACTTGAAAAGCAGGTACACAAAAATTCAAGCACATTTTTCTAACCACAGAACAGTAAGTGCTTCCTCTTCCAGTTTTTACTTTTGGGTTTTTTTTTTTTTTTTTTTTGCATTTCTTTGGTTTGAAATCTTCCTCTGGTGCAAGGATCCAAGATAAGAGATAAAGAGGGTTTATTTTTGTCATCAAGTTTTCTAGATTAAATGTGAGAGGTATAGAAAGGGAATGGAATGTATTACCTACAAAGTTCCTTGAGGGATTTTAGAAATGCTTCTTTAAAAAACAGTGTCAAACCTGTGCGTAGGTAGTGAGTGTAGGGTGACCGTTTTGCTGTTGTGTCCGACTCTTTTGAGACCCCATGGATTGGGATTCTCCAGGCAAGGATACTGGAGCGAGTTGCCATTTCCTTCTCCGGGGGATCTTCCCTACCCAAGGATGGAACCAACATCTCCTACATTGCAGGTGGAATCGTTACCGCTGGGCCATTGAGAGAGCCAGTGTAGTAATAGAGAAGAGCCACTAGATGGCGATAAAACACAAGCTTCTTGATAAACAGCATCGCTGTCCCCGGAGACCCCTGGCTATGTGTGCGGGTACTGTGGAGATCAGAAGGTGAGCATAAAGCATTTGTCCACCAAACAGAGGAAAAGCAAACAAACCCTCTTCCACATCCACTTGTCAGTTAATTAGTATATTGTTTATAATGCTTTTCAGTTCAGTTAAGTTCACTCGCTAAGTGGTGTCTGACTCTCTGCGACTCCATGGATTTCAGCACGCCAGCCTCCCTGTCCATCACCAACCGCCCGAGCTTACTCAAACTCATGTCCATTGAGTTGGTGATGCCATCCAACCATCTCACCCTCTGTTGTCCCCTTCTCCTCCCGCCTTCAATCTTTCCCAGCATCAGGGTCTTTTCCAATGAGTCAGTTCGTCTCATCAGGTGGGCAAATGATTGGAGTTTCAGCTTCAGCATCAGTCCTTCCTATGAATATTCAGACTGATTTCCTCTAGGATTGACTGGTTTGATCTCCTTGCAGTCCAACGGGCTCTCAAGATTCTTCTCCAACACTACAGTTCAAAAGCATCAAATCTTTGGTGCTCAGCTTTCTTTATAGTCCAACTCTCACATCCGTACATGACTTTGGGAAAAACCAAAGCTTTGACAGATGGACCTTTGCTGGCAAAGTAATGTCTCTGCTTTTTAATATGCCGTCTAGGTTGGTCATTGCTTTTCTCCAAAGGAGGAAACGTCTTTTAATTTCATGGCTGCAGTCACCATCTGCAATGATTTTAGAGCCCTCCAAATAAAGTCTCTCACTGTTTCCATTGTTTCCCCATCTATTTGCCATGAAGTGATGGGACCAGATGCCATGATCTTAGTTTTTTGAATGTGAAGTTTTAAGCCAACTTTTTCACTGTTCTCTTTCACTTTCATCAAGACGCTCATTAGTTCTTCTTTGCTTTCTGCCATAAGGGTGCCATCTGCATATCTGAGATGACACTGATATTTCTTCCGGCAATCTTGATTCCAGCTTGTGCTTCATCCAGCCCAGCAAATGGCATGATGTACTCTGCATATAAGTTAAATAAGCAGGGTGACAAATACACAGGCTTGACACACTCCTTTCCCAATTTAGAACCAGTCTGTTGTTCCATGTCCAGTTCTAACTGTTGCTTCTTGACCTGCATACAGATTTCTCAGGAGGCAGGTCAGGTGGTCTGGTATTCCCATCTCTTTAAGAATTTTCCAGTTTGCTGTGATCCACACAGTCAAAGGCTTTGGTGTAGTCAGTAAAGCAGAAGTAGATGTTTTTGTGGAACTCTTTTGCTTTTTCTATGATCCAACGTTGGCAATTTAATCTCTGGTTCTTCTGACTTTTCTAAATCCAGCTTGAATTATCTGGAGGTTCATTGTTCACGTATTGCTGAAGTCTGGCTTGGAGAATTTTGAGCATTACTTTGCTAGTATATGACATGAGTGCAATTGTGTAGTTTGAACATTCTATGGCATTGCCTTTCTTTGGGATTGGAATGAAGACTGACCTTTTCCAGTCTTGTGGCCACTGCTGAGTTTTCTAAAGTTGCTGGCATATTGAGTACAGCACTTTCACAGCATCACCTTCTAGGATTTGAAATAGCTCAGCTGGAATTCCATCACCTCCACTAGCTTTGTTCGTAGTGATGCTTCCCAAGGCCTACTTGACTTTGCATTCCAGGATGTCTGGCTCTAGGTGAGTGATCACACCCTCATGGTTATCTGGGTCATTAAGATCTTTTTGTATAGTTTTTCTGTGTATTCTTGCCACCTGTTCTTGATATCTTCTGCTTCTGTTAGGTTCATACCATTACTGGCCTTTATTATGTCTATCTTTGCATGAAATGTTCCCTTGGTATCTCTAATTTTCTTGAAGAGATCTCTAGTCTTTCCCATTCTGTTGTTTTCCTCTATTTCTTTGCATTGATCACTGAGGAATGCATTCTTATCTCACCTTGCTGTTCTTTGGAACTCTGCATTCAAATAAGTATAGCTTTCCTTTTCTCCTTTGCCTTTAGCTTCTCTTTTCTCAGCTATTTGTGAGGCCTCCTCAGACAACCATTTTGTCTTTTTGCATTTCTTTTTCTTGGGGATGGTATTGATCACTGCTTCCTGTACAATGTCATGATCTCTGTCCATAGTTATTCAGGCACTCTGTCTATCAGATCTAATCCCTTGAATCTATTTGTCACTTCCACTGTATAATCATAAGGGATTTGACTTAGGGTATGCCTGAATGGTCTAGTGGTTTTCCCCACTTTCTTCAATTTAAGTCTGAATTTGGCAGTAAAGAGTTCATGATCTGTGCCACAGTCATCTCCCAGTCTTAGTTTTACTGACTGTATAGAGCTTTTCCATCTTTGGCTGCAAAGAATGTAATCAATCTGCTTTTGGTGTTGACCATCTGGTGATGTCCATGCATAGAGTCTTCTCTTGTGTTGTTGGAAGACGGTGTTTGCTATGAGCAGTGCGTTCTCTTGGCAAAACTCTTAGCATTTGACCTGCTTCATTTTGTACTCCAAGGCCAAATTTGCCTGTTACTTAAAGTATCTCTTGACTTTCCACTTTTGCATTCTAGTCCCCTATATGAAAAGGAAATCTTTTTTAGGTCTTAGTTCTAGAAGGTTTTGTAGGTCTTCATGAACCATTCAACTTCAGTTTCTTCAGCATTACTGGTCCGGGCATAGACTTGCAATACTGTGATAATGAATAGTTCCCCTTGGAAATAAACAGAGATAATTCTGTCATTTTTGAGATTGCATCCAGATACTGCATTTCAGAATCTTTTGTTGACTATGAGGGCTACTCCATTTCTTCTAAGGGATTCTTGCCCACAGTAGTGGATATAATGGTCATCTGAGTTAAATCCACCCATTCCAGTCCATTTTAGTTCACTGATTCCTAAAATGTCAATGTTCACTCTTGCCATCTCCAGTTTGACCACTTCCAATTTGCCTTGATTCATGGACCTAACATTCTAGGTTCCTATGCAATATTGCTCTTTACAGCATCAGACTTTACTTCTATCACCAGTCACATCCACAACTGGGTGTTGTTTTTTCTTTGGCTCTGTCTCTTCATTCTTTCTGGAGCTATTTCTTTACTTTTCTCCAGTAGCTTACTGGGCACCTACCGACCTGGGGAGTTCATCTTTCAGTGTCATATCTTTTTCCCCTTTCATACTGTTCATGGGGTTCTCAAGGGAAGAATACTGAAGTGGTTTGCCATTCTCTTCTCCAGGGGACCACATTTTGTCAGAACTCTCCACCATGACCTGTCTATCTTGGGTGGCCCTACATGTCATGGCTCATAGTTTCATTGAGTTAGACAAAGCTGTGGTCAGTGTGATTAGTGTGGTTAGTTTTATGCAATTGTGGTTTTTCAGTCTGTCTGCCCTCTGATGGATAAGGGTTAGAGGCTTATGGAAACTTCCTGATGGAGAGACTGACTGAGGGGAAAACTGGGTCTTGTTCTGATAGGTGGGGTCATGCTCAGTAAATATTTAATCCAATTTTATGTTGATGGGCTGGGCTGTGTTTCCTCCCTGTTGTTTGACCTGAGTCCAAACTATGGTGGAGGTAAGGAAGATAATCACTGCCTCTTCAAAAGGTGTGGTGCACCGCTGCACTCAGTGCCTGCGACGCTGCAGCAGGCCACTGCCAACCCACGCCTCTGCTGGAGACTCCTGGACACTCACGGGGAAGTTGGTCAGTCTCTTGTGGGGTCACTGCTCCTTTCTCCTGGGTGTGCACAAGGCTTTATTTGTGCCCTCCAAGAGTCTGTTTCCCCAGTCCTGTGTAAGTTCTTGGAGAAGGCAATGGTACCCCACTCCAGTACTCTTGCCTGGAAAATCCCATGGATGGAGGAGCCTGGAAGGCTGCAGTCCATGGGGTCGCTGAGGGTCAGACACGACTGAGTGACTTCACTTTCACTTTTCACTTTCACAAATTGGAGAAGGAAATGGCAACCCACTCCATCCAGTGTTCTTGCCTGGAGAATCCCAGGGACGGGGAAGCCTGGTGGGCTGCCGTCTATGGGGTCGCACAGAGTTGGACACGACTGAAGTGACTTAGCAGCAGCAGCAGCAGTGGTGTAAGTTCTGGTAACTCTATGGTGGGGTTAATGGTGACCTCCTTCAAGAGGGCTTATGCCATACCCAGGTCTGCTGCACCCAGAACCCCTGACTCTGTGGCAGGCCACTGCTAACCTGTACCTCCACAAGAAACACTGAAACACAGTTCTGGCTCAGTCTCTGTGGGGGTCTCTGGGTCCTTGTGTGCACAACGTTTGTTTGAGCTCTCTGAGTATCTCTGACAGGTAGGGTGTTTGATTCTAAATGTGATTTTGCCCCTCATACCATCTTGCTGGGGCTTCTCCTTTGCCCTTGGATGTGGGGTATTTTTTTTTGGTGGGATCCAACATTCTCCTATTGATGGTTGCTCAGCAGAAATCTGTAATTTTGGAGTAGAGGATGAGTGCACATCCTTCTACTCCACCGTCTTGGATTTCTGTAATTTTGTAACAATGCTTTTATCCAGGACAATTAATTTTGGGCAAAATGTGGTACATGCTTAAAAGACATGAAAACCAGTGGTTGACTGAATTTCAAATGCTGGGTTACACAGAGGGGTTTCCCTGGTAGCTTAGCTGGTAAAGAATTCATGTGCAATGCAGGAGACCCTGGTTTGATTCCTTTCAGGAAGATCTGCTGGAGAAGGGATAAGCTACCCACTCCAATATTCTTGGGCTTCTGTGGTGGCTCAGCTGGTACAGAATCCGCCTGCAATACGGGTTCAGTCCCTGGGCTGGGAAGATCCCCTGAAGAAGGGAAAGGCTACCAACTCCAGTATTCTGGCCTGGAGAATTCCATGGACTGTATAGTCTACGCGGTTGATAGGAGTCTAAAGTTGTCAACAACTGATAGCCTAGTACAATTTTGATCAAGATACAGAATCTTCTTTTACCCTGTAAATAGCTCCTCGTGGAAGTATAAACAGAACCCCCATGGGCCAAGTGGCTGACTGCCTTTGTTTCAAGCCTTTTTAGCCTAGTATGACGTGTTTCCAAATGTTTGGAAATAGACTCATAATCCTCGAAGAAGTCTTCTTTTCCCAGGTGCCTGATCTGCTTGGTGTTTTGACCATTTGTTTTGGAAAGACTTTCAGGTAAGTAGGAAAAAAAATTAGTTGTGAAACCTCTAAAACACACTGGTAGAATGACTTTAATGAGGTAAACTATGCCTTAGTCCCAGGACAAGAATTTTAATTTGCTTGTTTTGTACCAGGTCACTTTTCTCTGTGGTTTGTTACATAAAATGTTTGTTTGTTTGTTCTGTCCATCCCTCGAAAGAAACAGAAGTTATCTAGGCATGCAAATAAAGCTCCCACAAGAAAACATTGCACTCATAGACTAATTTTTCCTCAGGGTCTCCAAAAAAAAAAAGCAGAGGAATGCAGCCTGGCTTTGCTTTTCTCTAGAGACCACTCTCTAGATATTAACAGATTTCTCTATAAATAACTTTGGACTTTCCTGGTGGCTCAGACAGTAAAGAACCTGCCTGCCATTCCAGGAGACATAAGAGATGCAGGTTTGATCCCTAGGTCGGGAAGATTCCCCTAGAAAAGGGAATGGCTATGCACTCCAGTATTTTTGCCTGGAGAATTCCATGGACAGAGGAGCCTGGTGGGCTACAGTCCATGAGGTTGCAAAGAGCTGAACACCACTTAGCAACTGAACAACAACAATAATAAATCACTTTCTCCAGCCTTTGACTAGGTTCATAGATTTTAAACGGAAATGTTGGTAGGTCAAATTCACTTAAAAATGTGCACCTTGATGGTGTTTCAGAGTGACTACAGGGATTTGCTTGATATGTCGAGACTGCAAAATATCTAGGTAGAGAATGGGAGTTTTGCATGGTTCCTGAATACACCTGTTGATGGTTCTCCTCCTGGCTTGAATTTCTGGAATAGTTTTAGACCAGTGATGTCACCTTTGACTCACTATGAAATTCTTTATGGGGTTCATGAGCCAAAGTATTTTTAGAAGCTCCTCAGATAATTGAGCTGTGAAACTAGGTGTAAGACATACTACGTGACACAGGAAGCTCAATCCAGTGCTCTGTGACCATTCACAGGGGTGGGACAGGGTGGGAGGCAGGTTCAGGAGAGAGGAGACATATGTACATGTGGCTGATTTATGTTGTTGTATGGCAGAAATCAACACAATATTGTAAAGCAATTATCCTTCAATTAAAAAAAATTGCTGGCCAGGAGGAATTTAGACCCTGGAAAACATCCAATTTGTTCTCCCTCAAGGGGAGCTTCCCAAGTGGCAGTAGTGGTAAAGAACCTACCTGCCAATGCAGGAGATATAAGAGACGCAGATTCAATCCCTGGGTCAGGAAGATCCCCTAGAGGAGAGAATGGCAACCCGCTCTAGTATTCTTGCCTGGAAAATCCCATGGACAGAGGAGCCTGGTGGGTTATAGTCCGTAGGGTCACAAAGAATCGGGCATGACTGAATCTACTTAGCACACATGTACACACCTGTATGGGACAATAAAGTTGATCATTATGGAATTTTACAAAGGATCCAGTTGTTTTCAAATACAATATAACTCTTTGTTTAAATGGATCTCCATATAAAAATCAGATGGATGAAGAGCTGCTCTGAGTATAGCTACAGGGACTTTGACCCCCATGGGGACTCAATTCAGAGTACAGTTTGAAGACTCTTTGCTTGTTGTAGATTTTAAAAGTTAACCTCATTGAGGTTAGATTGTTTTTCAGTGCAGAATTGTTCTGCAGTGATTTTGGAGCCCAAGAAAATACAGTCTGTCACTATTTCCATTGTTTCCCCATAAACATCTACTTCTGCTTCATTGACTATGATAAAGCCTTTGACTGTGTGGATCACAACAAACTGGAAAATTCTTTAAGAGATTGGAATACCAGACCACCTTACTTGCTTCCTGAGAAATCTGTATACAGGTCAAGAAGCAACAGTTAGAACTGGACATGGAATAACAAACTGGTTCCAAATTGGGAAAGGAGTATGTCAAGTCTGTGTATTGTCACCCTGCTTATTTAACTTATATGCAGACTACATCATGCGAAATGCTGGGCTGGATGAAGCACAAGCTGGAATCAAGATTGCCAGGAGAAATATCAATAACCTCACATATGCAGATGACACCATCCTTATGGCAGAAAGCAAAGAGGAACTAAAGAGTCTCTTGATGAAAGTGAAAGATGAGAGTGAGAAAGCTGGCTTAAAACTCAACATTCAAAAAAACAAGCTTGGGGAACCTAATTTTTCTTTTAATTTTTTAGGTTTCTTTTAATGTACCAGGTTTGATGTCTTCAGCTGTCTGCTCAGTGTTCTTATCAACAAGGCCTCCTGTGGCCACTCCATTTAAAATGAAACTCTCTCCCCCTAAATTAAACATAGAGTTACCATTGTTGTTGTTCAGTCACTCAGTTGTGTCTGACTCTTTTCAACCCCATGGACTGCAGCACACCAGGATTCCCTGTCCTTCACCATCTCCCGGAACTTGCTCAAACTCATGTCCACTGAATTGGTGATGCCATCCAACCATCTCATCTTCTGTCATCCCCTTCTCCTCCTGCATTCAGTCTTTCCCAGCATCAGGGTCTTTTCTAATGAGTCAATTCTTTGAATAAGGTAGCCAAAGTATTGGAACTTCAGCTTCAGCATCAGTCCTTCCAGTGAATATTGAGGATTGATTTCCTTTAGAATTGACTGGTTTGATCTCCTTGCTGTTAAAGGGACTCTTAAGAATCTTCTTCAACACCACAATTCAAAGTATGACCCAGCAATTCCACTCATAGGTCTATACCCAAGAGACAGGAAAACATATGTCCACTCAAGAACATATACATGAATGTTCATAGCAACATTATCCACAATAACCACAAAGTGGGAACAGCCCAGATGTTCAATCAACTGGTGAATAAATAAGCAGATGGCGGTTTCTCCATACAGTGGAATGTTACTCATCCACAACAAGGAATGGAATGTTGACACAGGCAGCAACATGGATGAATCTTAAAGACATTATGTGATTGAAAGAAGTCAAACACAGAAGGCCACATATTGTAGGACTCCATTTATATGAATTGTCCAAAACAGACAAGTCTGTACACAGGAAGGAGATCTGTGATCGCCATGGGCTGAAGAGAGGAAGCAATGGGGAGTGGCTGCTACTGGGTATGTTTTTTTTGGCAGGGGGTCAGTGCTGGGTGATGAAAATGTCCTGAAAGTAGGTAGTGGCTTTGGTTGCATAACTCTGTGAATACACTAGAAATCATAGAACTGGGCAGTTTTAAATGGTGACCTGTATCCCAATAACCAAGGGAACATTTCATGCAAAGATGGGCACAATAAAGGACAGTAACAGTATGGACTTAACAGAAGCAGAAGATATTAAGAAGAGGCGCCAAGAATACACAGATCAGATCAGATCAGTCGCTCAGTTGTGTCCGACTCTTTGCGACCCCATGAATTGCAGCACGCCAGGCCTCCCTGTCCATCACCAACTCCCGGAGTTCACTCAGACTCACGTCCATCGAGTCAGTGATGCCATCCAGCCATCTCATCCTCTGTCATCCCCTTCTCCTCTTGCCCCCAATCCCTCCCAGCATCAGAGTCTTTTCCAATGAGTCAACTCTTCGCATGAGGTGGCCAAAGTACTGGAGTTTCAGCTTTAGCATCACTCCTTTCAAAGAAATCCCAGGGCTGATCTCCTTTAGAATGGACTGGCTGGATCTCCTTGCAGTCCAAGGAACTCTCAAGAGTCTTCTCCAACACCACAGTTCAAAAGCATCAATTCTTTGGCGCTCAGCCTTCTTCACAGTCCAACTCTCACATCCATACATGACCACAGGAAAAACCATAGCCTTGACTAGACAGACCTTTGTTGGCAAAGTAATGTCTCTGCTTTTGAATATGCTATCTAGGTTGGTCAGAACTTTACTTCCAAGGAGTAAGTGTCTTTTAATTTCATGGCTGCAGTCACCATCTGCAGTGATTTTGGAGCCCAGAAAAATAAAGTCTGACACTGTTTCCCCTGTTTCCCCATCTATTTCCCATGAAGGGATGGGACCAGATGCCATGATCTTCATTTTCTGAATGTTGAGCTTTAAGCCAACTTTTTCACTCTCCACTTTCACCTTCATCAAGAGGCTTTTTAGTTCCTCTTCACTTTCTGCCGTAAGGGTGGTGTCATCTGCATATCTGAGGTTATCGATATTTCTCCCAGCAATCTTGATTCCAGCTTGTGTTTCTTCCAGTCCAGCGTTTCTCATGATGTACTCTGCATAGAAGTTAAATAAACAGGGTGACAATATACAGCCTTGATGTACTCCTTTTCCTATTTGGAACCAGTCTGTTGTTCCATGTCCAGTTCTAACTGTTGCTTCCTGACCTGCATACAAATTTCTCAAGAGGCAGATCAGGTGGTCTGGTATTCCCATCTCTTTCAAAGATCTTAATGACCCAGATAACCATGATGGTGTGACTGTCACCTAGCTCCAGACATCCTGGAGTCCTGTGGGCCTGAAGTCAAGTGGGCCTTAGGAAGCATCACTAGGAACAAAGCTAGTGGAGGTGATAGAATTCCAGTGAGCTATTTCAAATCCTAAAAGATGATGCTGTGCTGCACTCAATATGCCAGCAAATTTGGAAAACTCAGCAGTGGCCACAGGACTAGAAAATGTCAGTCTTCATTCCAATCCCGAAGAAAGGCAATGCCAAAGAATGTTCAAACTACACAATTGCACAACTGCACTCATCTCACACGCTAGCAAAGTAAAGCTCAAAATTCTACAAGCTAGGCTTCAACAGTACGTGAAATGAGAACTTCCAGATGTTCAAGCTGGATTTAGGAAAGGCAGAGGAACCAGAGATCAAATTTCTATGTTGGATCATAGAAAAAGCAAGAGAAAAACATTGACTTCTGTTTCATTGACTATGCTAACCCCTTTGACTGTGTGGATCACAACAAACTGTGGAAAATTCTTCAAGAGATGAAAATACCAGACCTCCTAACTTGCCTCCTGAGAAATCTGTATGCAGGTCAAAAAGCAACAGTTAGAACCAGACATGGAACAACGGACTGGTTCCAAATTGGGAAAGGAGTACATCAAGGCTATATATTGTCACCCTGCTTATTTAACTTATATGCAGAGTACAACATGTGAAATGCCAGGCTGGATGAAACACAGGCTGGAATCAAGGTTGCTGGGAGAAATATCAATAACCTCAGATATGCAGATGACACCACCCTTACAGCAGAAAGTGAAGAGGAACTAAAGAACCTCTTGATGAAGACAGACAGTTCGGAGAGAATGGGAAACTATTAGATGTCATAACCAGGTGAGGGGTGTGTGGAACAGGGAGCTGTGTGTGTGTGTGCCTGAGTAAGGAGTGGGAGACAGAGGGCTTCTGGGTAAATCTTGCCTCACTCCAGTAGGATTGACAGCTGTGGTCAGGCAAGTGAAATACCGTGTTAGTTGGGTAGTCCACCCTGGCAGGGTTTCTGCCTCAAGTGCAGACATCTGCTGCCTCCCATCTGGTTGGCTAGGTTTTCCCGGCTGGCCCCACCGGGATCTGTGTGCTCTCTCCACTGCGTGCTGGTGTAACTACCAGCACAGGTCCACATTCATCTTCACACCTATGCCTCCTGGAAAGTGAAGAAGAACAAAAAAGCCTCTTGATGAAAGTGAAAGAGGAGAGTGAAAAAGTTGGCTTAAAACTTAACATTTAAAAAACTAAGATCATGGCATCTGGTCCCATCAATTCATGACAAATAGAATAGGAAACAATGGAAACCGTGAAAGATTTTATTTTTAGGGGCTCCAAAATCACTGCACATGGTGACTGCGGCCTTGAAATTAAAAGACACTTGCTCCTTTGGAGAAAAGTTATGACCAACCTAGACAGCATATTAAAAAGCAGAGGCATTACTCTGACAACAAATGTCCGTCTAGTCAAAGCTATGGTTTTTCTGGTAGTCATGTATGGATGTGAGAGTTGGACTATAAAGAAAGCTGAGCGCCAAAGAATTGATGCTTTTGAACTGTGGTGTTGGAGAAAACTCTTGAGAGTCCCTTGGACTGCAAGGAGATCAAACCAGTCACTCCTAGTGGAAATCAGTCCTGAATATGCTTTGGAAGGACTGATGCTGAAGCTGAAACTCCAATCGTTTGGTCACCTGATGAGATGAACTGACTCATTGGAAAAGACCCTGATGCTGGGAAAGATTGAGGGCAGGAGTAGAAAGGGACAACAGGGGATGAGACAGTTGGATGGCATCACTGACTCAATGGACACGAGTTTGAGCAAGCTCTGGGATTTGTTGATGGACAGGGAAACCTGATATGCTGCTGTCCATGAGGTTGCAAAGAGTCAGACATGACTGAGAGACTGAACTGAACTGAACTGATATCCCAATAAAACTGTTATAAAATAATGTGAACTCCCTGTCTGCCTAGTACTCATTATCTCCCTTTCCTGCTTTATTTTCCTGCTGATTCCAACCTGCGTGTGGGCATGCTCAGTCGCTTCAATTGTGTCTGACTCTGTGAGCCCATGGACTGTAGCTCACCAGGCTCCTCTTGTCCATGGGATTCTCCAGGCAAGAATACTGAAGTGGGTTGCACCATGCCGTCCTCCAGGGGATCTTCCCAACCCAGGAATGAAATTCATGTCTCCTGCCTTGCAGACAGATTCTTTACCCACTGAGGCACCTGGGAAGCCCTAGTCCCATCCTACTATATGCCATTTATTCTGTGTACAGTCTGTCTTACTTCACTAGGTTATAAGCTCCATGTAATTAGAGATTTTTTGCTGTATTGTTGTTATGTCCTGTGAGCCCAAATAGTGCATACTACATGCCCAGTAAAACTGTGTTGTCTAATTGACTGAATAAATGTGACTGTACAGTAGACCCTTGAACAATGTGGAGGTTGGGATGATGACCTTCATGCAGTTGAGAATCTGACTGTAACTTATAGCTGTCCTCTACATCTGGGGTTCCATATCTGCAGATTCACCACCCCAGATCGAGTAGTACTATAGTATTTACTGTTGAAAAAAATCCATGTGGGCCTTCTCTGGTGGTCCAGCAGTGAGGACTCTGTGCTTCCACTGCAGAGGGCATGGGTTTGAACCCTGGTTGGGGAACTAAGATCCCACAAATTGTGTGGTGCAACCAAAAAAAAAAAAAAAAAAAAAAGAAACCCAAGTATAAGTGGACCCAGCAATTTCAACCTGTGTTATCTGAGGGTCCACTGTCTATACACTGAAGCTGGCACAAGGATATCCTCTCAAAAAAAAAGATAAAAAAAGATAGTTGCTCAGAAAAGGAAAAGAGAATGAATATGCAGACACTTTTGTGTTAGGTTACTAGGTTTGGGTTGAAAATGTCAGTACAGACTTATGCCTTTGTAAGATGTAAGACTCTCTTCTCTCAGGTGGCACTAGTAGTAAAGAATCTGCTTTCAATGCAAGAGAGGTGGGTTCCATCCCTAGGTTGGGACGATCCCCTGGAGGAGGGCATGGCAACCCACTCCAGTATTCTTGCCTAGAGAATCCCATGGACAGACGAGCCTGCCGGGCTACAGTCCATAGTGTGGCAAAGAGTCGGACACAACTAAAGCAACTTAGCTCATATGCTGGAATGGGCATGGAGGCCACCTATGAAGGCCAAGCATTGAGGAGCTGGATCTGAAAACCGGAAGTAACAACTAGAAGAAATAAGCCAAGCCTGTAAGAACCTTATGTCTATGAAGCTGCTGAACTGATACTGAAAGGTGCCAGGGGCCTGTGTCCTACTTTGGTTGTAATGTTCACTGGTGCTTACATGTTATCTGTTCCAGGCACACTGTGAAATAATTGAATTTCACTCAAATTTTGGCCAACATCCAGACATTATTACTCCTTATACCTTTAGACTTGATCAAGTCATTAGGCTGGAGGTTGAGAATGTATACGGTTCTTTATTGTTCTGGCCAACCATGTATCTTTATCAAGTAGTGTTTGATGTGTGTGAAAAGTGAAAGTTGATTTTTAAGAATTTCTAATTGCTAACTGTATTTCAAATGCTTAGGTTTTATATACACACTGCACATACCTTTGCATGCATGCACACACGGACAATTGTATCCGCTACTCCAAATTCCTAAAATGGCTCAGCTACCCTGCTCTTGGAACCAGGAGAATATTAGGGGGAAATATGCAGGGGGAATTTCACAGGAAAAGATGAAAATCAGGTCAGCAATTTTCCCCTAAGCCTTGTTTCTTCGGAGAAGGCAATGGCACCCCACTCCAGTACTCTTGCCTGGAAAATCCCATGGATGGAGGAGCCTGGTAGGCTGTAGTCCATGGGGTCTCGAAGAGTGGGACACGACTGAGTGACTTCACTTTCACTTTTAACTTTCATGCATTGGAGAAGGAAATGGCAACCCACTCCAGTGTTCTTGCCTGGAGAATCCCAAGGACGGGGGAGCCTGGTGGGCTTCCGTCTATGGGGTCGCACAGAGTCGGACACGACTGAAGCGACTTAGCAGCAGCAGCTTGTTTCTTTGGTAATCTTTACTCCTTCCCTCCCAGGCCCAGTTCTGAAGCCAATAATTTTGACATGTCAGAGTCAAAATTTGAACCCAGGTCTCTCTGTATGTCAAGGCCATGCCTTACCATTTCCATCCCAGTTTATACATGCATGCGTGGGTGCTAAGTTGCTTCCGTCGTGTCCGACTCTTTGGGACCCTATGAACTGTAGCCCGCCAGGCTCCTCTGTCCGTGGGATTCTCCAGGCAAGAATATTGGAGTGGGTTGACATTATATATGACATCTTGTAAACATTGTAAATACTCCTTTTCTGAATCTTCTTCCTCTTTCTCTCTTCTTCCTGCTCAGGGCTCCTCCTGTCACTGTCCCCTCCCCCTCCCTCTCCACATCTCCTCTTTCTTCTCATGATTATTATTATAGCCACCACTTATCAAATATTGACTATGCTGTGTCTTGAGTGTTGTGTCAAGCATTGTGCATGCATTCTAAGTCACTTCAGTCAAGTTGGATTCTTTGTGGCCCCATGAACTGTAGCCTGCCAGGCTCTTCTGTCCATGGGATTTTCCAGGCAAGTATATTGGAGTGGGTTGCCATACCCTCCTCTAGGGGATCTTCCTGACCCGCATCTCCTGTGGCTCCTGCATTACAGGCAGATTCTTTACCGTCTGAGCCACAGGGGAAAACCTCCAGTATTTCACTGTTATTTTGTACAACTGGTGTCGTCATTCTCATTCTGCCATGAGGAAATTGACACCCAGAAACATTGCATGGCTCACCTAGTTCTCAGGGCTAGCAAGGGGTTGGGCTTTGACCTCAGACTGACCTGATTTCAAAGCTGGTTCTCTGAACTATCATGGTGCATGGAGCCTTGATATCCACTTATCTGTAAACCTCAATTGTGCAAAATACCTCCCTCAAAAACCACATAGCTTTCTCTCTTGGCATGGGTTCAACAGTGCTCAGGTCTTCCTGTAGGTTTTGTAAAATTCCTTGGTCAGTAGTGACACCCCTGCTGTTGTTTTATACTTGTATAGTTCGCATTGACTTAACTTCATAATGACGTCGGGGTTGGGTACCCACATGAGTGTGTGCTACCCTCACCTTGGTTGATGTGGGGGGCTGCCTTCTGGCAGGTTCTCTGAGAGACCTCTCCTGAAGCTGGGGCTATTGAAGTGATGCTGACAACCCCCCTGAGATCTTTGATTTCCTCTAGGGCCCTGATGACTGATCTGTGCTTTACCTTGAGTAATTCTGATCACTGGGAAAGAATTCATCACTGGCAAGACATCAGCTGTGGTTTTTAGTTGGTCACTGCAATATTTACTTTATTATATCAGTAATATATATTTCAAGAGGAGTGTTTTTCTCTTTTACTTTTGCTTATGGAGAGGGCAATGGCACCCCACTCTGGTACTGTTGCCTGGAAAATCCCATGGATGGAGGAGCCTGGTGGGCTGCAGTCCATGAGGCTGCTAAGAGTCGGACACGACTGAGCGACTTCACTTTCAATTTCCACTTTAATGCATTGGAGAAGGAAATGGCAACCCACTCCAGTGTTCTTGCCTGGGGAATCCCAGGGACGGGGGAGCCTGGTGAGCTGCCGTCTATGGGGTCGAACAGAGTCGGACACGACTGAAGTGGCTTAGCAGCAGCAGCAGCATTGAAGCCATTCATCACAGGATTCCCTGACAGGAAGTCCCACCCAGACCTGAAATTAGACACAATATAAAGACATTAATGTAAAGGTATAAAATCCATTTGTCAAGCCAAGTGGTGTGCAATATGGTTGAAAAGACCATGCCATGCTCACAGGGCTCTTGAATACCAGAACTGAGAAGTATTCTTCAGTATCAGAGGCTCATGTTGATTTTTAACTCAAGAATAAAACAGTGGAAACAGTGTGAATGGAAGCCAAGGAGGTGGTTTGTTTTCAAACAATATCTGTAATCTGGAAAGCACCCTAGTAGGGCCTGGTAACTATGGCAACAGCTGGCACTCAGAGCTCATGGTCCTCAGGCTGCTAGGCTAATTCCTACAACAGAGTCTTTTCTGTGTTCAAGTGGAACCAGGGAAGCTGTGGGCTGGAACAGTGGCCACAAACCCAAGGACCCCTGAAGTGAAATATCTGAGTCTTAATTGTTCACTGTTAACTATTTTATGAAAAGATGAATGAAAATGTCAGCAAACCTGATGAAGGTGCTCATATGATTTGGGCTCCTCTCCTAAAAAGTGTCTTTGCTTCATTCAAAATGTTATTACATGAGTGCATTGGATAGTCCACAGAGTCTGGACATAGTCTTTAAGGATTTCTCATTTTATGTCCAAATTTCACAGTAGCCAAAGCCATCTTAAGTGTCTAGAAGGGATTGGAAAAGCCACCTTCTCTACAGAGTTTGTTTTAGAAGAACCCCCACTATTAGAATATTATGCTTCCATTAGATGCTGCTTCAGTGGTGTTGCCACCAGTTCCCCACTCAAAAATGTAATGGAACAAAAAGTATCGCCTTTTTCATGAAGTGTGATTTCCAGAATTTTCTATTTCAGCCCCATTGTTTAGGGAGTTTATTGTCAACTTACAGATAATCAATCAAATTCAAGAGAAAGTAGACCCTAAGTTAATAAAATGATTGGGATGGGAAGTATTAAACCTGAAAAGAGGTTTAATTTTGGATTTTAAAGAAAGAGGTTGTCTTCTGTGGGGTCACTTCTCCTTTCCTTTGGGTCTTGGTGTGCACAAGATTTTGTGCGTGCCCTTCAAGAATGGAGTCTCTGTTTCCCCTGGTCCTGTGGAAGTCCTTAATCAAATCCTGCTGGCCTTCAAAGTAAAGTTCCCTGGGGATTCCCAGTCCCATTGCTGGAGCCCCAGGCTGGGAGCCTGACATGGGGCTCAGAACCTTCACAACAGTGGGGAGAACTTCTTTGACATTGTTGTTCTCCAGTTTGTGGGTCGCCCACCAGCAGGTATGGGATTTGATTTTATTGTGATTGCATTCCTCCTACCATCTTGTTTCTGCTTTTCTTTTGTCTTTGGATGTGGGGTATCTTCTTTTTAGTGGATTCCTGTGTCCTCTGGTTGTTCAACAGATAGTTGTGATTTTGGTGCTCTCACAAGAGTAGGGGAGTGCATGTCCTTCTCTAAACAGGTTTCATTAGCGACTCATTTTTTTTTTTAAGATGGTACTTATGAATAAAATTATATGGTATCTTTCTCTAGCTCACATATTTCACTTAATGTAATACCCTCAAGGTCCATCTATGTTGTGACAGATGGCAAGATTTAATTCCTTTTTATGGCTGTATAACTTTTTGCTATACATATCACATCTTATTTACCCATTCATCCATCAGTCAACCCTTAGATTGTTTCCAGATCTTGGTTACCGTAAATAATGCTGCAATGGACATTGGGGTGCATATGTTTTTTCAAATTACTGTTTTTGTTTTCTTTGAGTATACTGCCAGAAGAGGAACAGACAGTTCAATTCCTAATTTTTTGAGTAATCTCCCTAATGGCTTCCATAGTGGCTGCACCAATTTACATTCCAAGCAACAGTGCAGGGTTCCCTTTTATCCACATTTTCAACCAACACTTTTTATTTGTTGTCTTTTTGATGATAATTACTGTGACTGATGTGAGGTGATACTACATTTTGATTTTGATATGCATTTGTCTAATCATCAGTGGTGCTGAGTACCTTTTCATGTGCCTATTGACCATTTGTATGTCTTCTTTGGAAAAATGTCTATTCAGATCCTTTGGCTATTTCTAAATTGTGTTGTTTGGTTTTATGGTTTTTGAATTGTATGAGTTCTTTATATACCTTAGATTCTTGAGTTCTAAAATGGGGATAAAAACAATGGGGGATGCCACTCTTCAGCATATTGTGAGCATTAAATGAGATCAAATTTAAATTACATTAAATAGTCTATGTAATGTGTTTAGCTCTGTGACAGTAAGGGTTCAATACTGCTTTATAAAATTGGCACATGCTTAATGGATCAGTTGTGGCTACATTCACCAGATCATATGTACATTTATTTGAAACTATTATGCAGTAGAAAATGTGGTGGTGGAAGTGTAGAGTAAAAGTTAGCCTATCTCTTGGCTTGTGTTCCCAGGTGGTGCAGTGGTAAAGAATCTGTCTGCCAATGCAAAAGAAGCTGGAGATGCAGGCTTGATCCCTGGGTTGGGAAGATCCCCTGGAGAAAGGAAATGGCAACCCACTCCAGCATTCTTGCCTGGAAAATTCTATGGACAGAGAATTGGGGCTGGATAGAGTCCATGGGGTCGCATGCAAAGAGTCGGACTTGACTGAGTGACTGAGCATGCACACATGGTGGTTTGGGTCAGAAGTTATTCAAGATGCTAGCTTCAACTTCTGGACTTGACAGCTTACCACTGAATTCACTATGAAATTGGAAAACCATTCTGTTCCTTACAGAGCATCCTGCCCTGGCAATGGGAAAGAAGCTCTTTTTCCAACAGAGGAGAATCAGCAACACATGGTGCTCCTTGGGCAACTGCCTACCTGGAGTCTAGAGCAAGGAAAAGGGGACACAAATGTTACTGAGTCTAAGCTTGGTCTGCTTGCCAAATAAGAGGCCAATTAACTGAGAGATGAAGTGTTGAGGCAAGGAATATGAGTTTATTTGGAAAGCCAGCTGACTGAGAAGATGGCAGAATAATGTCTCAAAATAACCATCTTGGCAGGGTCTGGATGACAGGTTCTTTTATAGGACAGAGATGTGGCAGTAAAGATCATTACCTTACAAATGTCTCCTGGCATGGCCAACCTAAGGGAGGGATTGTGTTAATCCCTTCAGGTAGAGAGGCAGGGTCAAGAAGCAACAGTTAGGACCTTACTTGGAAAAACTGACTGGTTCAAAATTGTGAAAGGAGTATAACAAGGCTGTATATTTTCACTCTGCTTATTTAACTTATATGAAAAGCACATCATGTGAAATGCCTGGCTTGATGACTCACAAGGTGGAATCAAGATTGCCAGGAGAAATATCAACAATCTCAGATATGCAGATGATACCTCTTTAATGGCAGAAAGTGAAGAGGAACTAAAGAACCTCTTGATGAAGGTGAAAGAGGAGAGTGAAAAAGCTGACTTGAAACTCAACATTCAAAAAACTAGGATCATGGCATCCAATCCCATCACTTTATGGCAAATAAAAGGGGAGAAAGTGGAAACAGTAACAAACTTTATTTTCTTGGGTTCCAGAATCACTGCAGTCATGGGACTGCAGCCATGAAATTAAAAGATTCTTGCTCCTTGGAAGAAAAGCTGTGACAAACCTAGACAGCATAGTAAAAAGCAGAGACATCATTTTGCTGACAAAGGTCCATATAGTCAAAGCTATGGTTTTTCCAGTAGTCATGTATTGATATGAGAGTTGGACCATAAAGAAGACTGAATGCTGAAGAATCGATGCTTTTGAATTGTAGTGCTGGAGGACACTTGCAAGTCCCTTGGACAGCAAGGAGATCAAACTAGTCAATCCTCAAGGAAATAAACCCTGAATATTCATTGGAAGGACTGATGCTGAAGTTAAAAGTTCCAATATTTTGGCCACCTGATGCATAGTGTCAACTCATTGGAAAAGACCCTGATGGTGGGAAAAGGAGAAGAAGGTGACAGAGGATGAGATAGTTGGATAGCACCAGAGACTCAAAGGACATGAATTTAAGCAAAATTTGGGGGATATTGCAGGACATGGGAGCCTGGTGCGCTGCAGTCCATCGCATCACAAAGAGTGGGACATAACTTAGTGACTAAACAACAACCGAGGGCCAGGGTTCCCTGAGGCAGATCATTATTTATGATTATAATAACAAAAGCAATGAAAAACAAAGGTTAAAGTCAAAGAAACAGCTCCATCATGGAGTCAGAATTGGCTCTTACCTGCAACATGAAGAAGAATTCCAAGGACAGGGGATCACAGACCAGGGTCCAGGCCCATCTGTACCTCTGGAGTCTTGAGTTATAAGTACAAATCCCTGACAGCAGAGTATCCTGTGGCTTTTAAATTCAAGCATGAAAACAGAAGTCTGACTGTCTTCCAGGAGATGGCTTGAGTTTGGTTCCTCGAGTCATAAGGTCATAAGGATCTGTGAGGGGCCCCTGTGTGAGGTCATGACTCTGGCTCTGGGGTAGAAAGGGGAGGCCTCCTGGCTCTTCTGCTTCGTGGTTGTGTGGCTCCTCTGTTGTCCTCCACTATCTCCTGGAATTTGCTCAGATTCATGTCCATGGAATTGGTAATGCCTTCCAACCATCTCATCCTCTGCTGTTCCCTTCTTCTTTAGCCTTCAATCTTTCCCAGCATCAGGGTCTTTTCCAATGAGTCAGCTCTTTTCATCAGGTGACCTAAGTATTGGAGCTTCAGCATCAGTCCTTCCAATGAATATTCAGGGTTGATTTCCTTTAGGACTGACTGGTTTGATCTCCTTGCTGTCCAGGGGACTCTCAGGAGTCTTTTCCAGCTCCATAGTTTGAAGTCATCAATTCTTCAGTGCTCAGCCTTTTTTATAGTCCAATTTTCACATCTGTACATGACTACTGGAACAACCACAGTTTTGACTATATAGACCTTTGTTGGTAAAGTGATATTTCTGCTTTTGAATATGCTGTCTAGGTTTGTCATAGCTTTCCTTCCAAGGAGCAAGTGTCTTTAATTTCATAGCGCAGTCACTGTCCACAGTGATTTTGGAGCCAAAGAAAATAAAATGTGTCACTGCTTCCACTTTTCCCCATCTATTTGTCATGAAGAGATGGGACCAGATGGCATGATCTTAGTATTTTGAATGTTGCATTTTAAGGCAGCTTTTTCACTCTCCTCTTACACCGTCATCAAGCAGCTCTTTAGTTCCTCTTCAGTGTCTGCCATTAGAGTGGTATCATCTGCATATCTGAGGTTTTGATCTTGATTCCAGCTTGTGATTCCTTCAGCCCAGCATTTTTCATGATGTACTCTGCACATAAGTTAGATAAACAGGGTGACAATATACAGCCTTGTCATACTCCTTTCCCAATTTTGAACCAGTCATTGTTCCATGTTCAGTTCTAACTGTTGCTTCTTGACCTGCACATAGGTTTCTTAGCAGATAGGTAAGGTTCTCTGGTACTTCCATCTCACTAAGAATTTTCCAGTTTGTTGTGTTTCACACAGTCAAAGGCTTTAGCATAGTCAAAGAAACAGCAGTAAATGTTTTTCTGGAATTCCTTTGCTTTCTCCATGATCAACGAATGTTGCTGCTGCTGCTGCTGCGTCGCTTCAGTCATGCCTGACTCTGTGTGACCCCATAGACGGCAGCCCACCAGGCTCCCCCGTCCCTGGGATTCTCCAGGCAAGAACACTGGAGTAGGTTGCCATTTCTTTCTCCAACGCATGAAAGCGAAAAGTAAAACAGAAGTCGCTCAGTCGTGTCCGACTCTTAGTGACCCCATGGACTGCAGCCTACCAGGCTCCTCCATCCATGGGATTTGCCGGGCAAGAGTACTGGAGTGGGGTGCCATTGCCTTCTCCCAACGAATGTTACCTGGGAATAAAGAGATGCCTTTAGTTGTCTCTGTCTCCATCTGTTTCTGCCTGTCTTAGTATAATGCAGCAATAGAAGCCAGGGGGCAGGGGCAAATTGTACCACTCTGCAGAAGACCCAATTAAGTGTGCACATGCATAATATCAATCCATGGAAAGTCAAGAACTTTCTTGAAGGGTTAAAGTCCCCGTAAAGAGTGGGTGTAAATTATGTTGGAATATCAATAAACAAGGACTCACATGAACAAAGCCTGTAAGTTTGCACCAAGTGCCCTTGAGCTATTACATGTGCTCTCCATCACTGGGGGCCCTTCAACATTAGAGTCACTCTAAAGAAATGATCAGTATAATACATGTTCATGGTAAAACAAAAGATTGAAACAGATGAGTCAAAATTCACTTTCTCTTGCCAATTCTTTCCCCCGTCTTTAGAAGTAATTATTTAATAATGGCTAATATTAGTGATTTATTCATAATTAATAAAAAACTATTAAAATAGTTTTTGTATATTCTTCTGGAATTCATATATATATAGTATATAAATGAAAAATCAAATTGTAAAATGTTTAAGAAGACTATGTATAGTGCAGTAAATATAGTATAGTGTGGACTTTATTTTCTACTCTTCTTTTCTTTCTACTTAAAATATCCAGGCAATCTTTCCATATCAGCACATATAAATCTTTTGGATTTTTTGGGGAAAAAAACAGCATAGTATCATTACTATGTTGACTTAACCAGGTTTATACTGTAGACCTTGGGGGCAGTTCCTACTTATTTGCTATAGCAAATAGTGCTACTATAAACATTTTTGAGCAGTCATTTTATATATTTATGCAAATATCTATATGCTAAATTAAAAAATTTTTAATTAAAAATTTTTGATTAATGTATAGTTGATTTACAATGTTCTGCTAGTTTCTAGTGAACAGCACCATGATTCAGTTATATATATATATACACACATTATTTTCTATTATGGTTTATTATGGGATATTGAATATAGTTCCCTGTGCTATACAGAAGGACCTTATTGTTTATGTATTTTATATCATATTGTTTTAATTTTGATTGGAAGGTATTTGGTTTACAATGTTGTGTTAGTTTCAGGTGTACAGCAAAGTGAATCAGTTATATATATATATATATATATATATATATACACACATTGTTGTTGTTTAGACACTAAGTCATGTCCCACTCTTTTGGGACACCATGGATTGTAGCCCACCAGGCTCCTCTGTCCATAGGATTTCCCAAGCAAGAATACTGGAGTGGGTTATCATTTCCTTCTCCAAAGGATCTTTCAGACCTAGAGCTCAAACCTGTGTCTCCTACATTGTCAGGCAGATTCTTTACCACTGAGCCACCAGGGAAGTCCATATGTATTCATATATCCACTCTTTTTTGTTTAAATATTATTTTTCCATGTAGATCATTGGAGAATATTGAGTAGAGTTCCCTACTATACAGTAGGTCTTTATTAGTTGTCTATTTTATATATAGTACTGTGTATATGTCAATCCCCATTTCCCAATTTATCCCTCCTTTCCTTCTCTTTCCCCCTGGTAATCATACACTTATTTTCCACATCTGTGACTTTATTTCTGTTTTGTAAATAAGTTCATTTATACTGGTTTTTTTGGTTGTTGTTTTTTTTTAGATTCCACATGTAAGTGATATGATACTTATCTTTCTCTGTCTGACTTACTTCACTGGTGATGGTCTCTAGGTCCATCCATGGTTGCTGCAAATGGCATCATTTTATTCTTTTATGGTTGAATAATATTCTTTTGTATGTATGTACCACATATACTTTATCCATTTATCTGTCAATGGACATTTAGATTGCTTCCATGTCCTGGCTATTGTAAATAGTGCTGAAATGAACATCAGAGTTCATGTAGCATGTTTTTCTCCATATATATGCCCAGGAGTGGGGCTGCTGGATCACATGGTAACTTTACTTTTAACTTTTTTGTTTTTTTAATTTTTGGCTGCACTGCCTGGGGTGTGAGATCTTAGTTTCCCAACTAGGGATCAAACCTGCGCTCCCTGAATTGGAAGCAAGGAGTCTTAATCACTGGACTACCAGGAAATCCTCTATTTTTAGCCTTTTAAGGAACCTCCATACTGCTTTTCACAGTGACTGTACCTGCTTACATTCCCACCAACAGTGTAGGAGGGTTCCCTTTTCTCCACATCCTCTCCAGCAATCTATTTGTAGACTTTTTGGTGGTGGCCATTCTGACTGGTGTGAGACGGTACCTCATTGCAGTTTTGATTTGCATTCCCTGATGATTAGTAATGTTGAGCATCTTTTTATGTGCCCATTGGCCATCTGTATGTCTTCTTTGCATAGAATAAATTCTTAAGGAATATTTTAAGAATTTAAACTGTGCTAGTTTGTACATTTTAAATATATGTTGCCAAATTTCCCCACAGATATTGTACTTACACTGCAGCCCACGCTGTATGAGAATGCTTGTTTCTCATACCTAAACTTTAAATTTTTGCCAACATTGAAAAGAAAGCATTTTAATTATTTTTATCTTAGTTTCTGTAATTATGAGCCAGCTTGGGACTATTTTCCTATGTTTTCATGTCAACTACCTATTTAAATCCTGTTTTTTCCCCCCAACTATTGGGTGGCTCCTTACTGATTTTTAAGAGCTCTTTTCATAGTGAAGAATAAGCTCTTGTGTACATTGTTGTTAAGTCGCCAAGTCATGTCTGACTTTGTGACCCCATGAACTGTAGCACGCCAGGCTTCCCTGTTCTTCACCATATCCCAGAGTTTGCTCAAACTCATGTCCATTGAGTTGGTGATGCCATCCAACCATCTCATCCTCTGCTGTCCCTTTCTCCTTTGGCCGTCAATCTTTCTCAGCATCAGAGTCTTTTCCAATGAGTTGGCTCTTCCCATCAGGTGGCCAAAGTATTCGAGCTTCATCTTCAGCATCCATCCTTCCAATGAATATTCAGGGTAGATTTTCTTTAAGATTGAATAGTTTGATCTTTCTGCCCAAGGAACTCTCAAAAGTCTTCTCCAGCATCACAATTGGAAACCATCAATTCTTTGGTGCTCAGCCTTCTTTATGGTCCCACATCCATACATGACTACTGGAAAATCTTAGCTTTGACATCAGCAAAGTGATATCTTTGCTTTTTAATATCGTGTCTAGGTGTGCCATAGCTTTTCTTCCAAGGAGCAAGTGTCTTTTAATTTCATGGCTGCAGTCACCATCCGCAGTGATTTTGGAGCCCAGGAAAACAAAATCTGCCACTGTTTTTACTTTATCCCCATCTATTTGCCATGAAGTGATGGGACTGGATGCCATGATCTTAGTTGTTTGAATGTTGAGTTTTAAGCCAGCCTTTTCACTGTCCTCTTTCACCCTCATCAAGAGGCTCTTTAGTTCCTCTTCATTTCCTGCCATTAGAATGGTACATACAGCATGCATATGGAGAATAACTTAATCATTTGCCATTTATCATCTGACTTTAGTTAGGATTTTTTTTTTCCTCACACAGAAGTTGGAAAGGGTCACAGAGTTAAGTTACCAGCATGTTTTATGGCTGCTGGCCTCAGCCAGGGAGGACCCTTTCTTGAGGTTGACCTTGTGCTTTGGTGATGGGTGTACAAAGTCTTGTGGTTGGAAAAGCAGCTGAGTTATTATAGAAGAATGACTTCTTCCCTTACCTTATCACTCTGGGGAAATTTTAGGAAGTCTAACCAAAATATCTCCACCATCCCCCCCCCCCCCCCCCCGAGAAATGCTTCTGGGTCTATGGTTATCAGCTCACTGCAGGAGCACACCCATGTAGGTATCTCTTTTGGGAATGACATCTTGCTCTGCTTGACTTACTGAATGTCATGGGATGTGGGCTTTTGGTCCCAATTAATAGGGCAAGCTCTGCTTGACCCAGCTTCTGAGTTTTCTGCTGAGATAGCTGCTTGGGTGAAAATCGCAAAGAATACATGTAGAGGGTGTGACACTGAAAATGTCTTCCTTTCCCCCTGTAAGCTCTGGGGACAACCCAAAGGATGCCAATAGAGACAAATCCAGAAACATGGTTCCAATTAGTGACTCAGACTCTCTCTTGCCAGTTATGAAATGATGGGCTAACAAACCATAATCTCCAAAGTTTTCCAATCTTGTATTATTTTGTATGATTCATTCAGATTGTTTGCTTATGAAGTATTTCTGTTGTTGTTCAGTTGCTCAGTCGGATCCTACTCTTTGTGACCCCATGGACTGTAACACTCCAGGTTTTTCTGTCCTTCACCATCTCCTGGAGTTTGCTCAAACTCATGTTCATTGAGTTGGTGATGCCATCCAACCATCTCATCCTGTTGCCTTCTTCTCCCCCTACCTTCAATATTTCCCAGCATCAAGGTCTTTCCCAGTGAGTCAGCTCTTTACATCAGGTGGCCAAAGTATTGGAGCTCCTCCTCCTGGGTCATCCAGAAAGATACGACTCTGGGTTTACTGCCATGTGAATAATCACAATCGTCTGTTGCTGGGAATGTGACCTCATGAATTAGTTCCTGGCTCCTTGAGAAGTATCTGTTTCACTAGGTGGTAACTGGGCAGTACTGGTTCATCTCAGCTTCCTGCATTCCAGCCCCTGCTCAGCCCCTATTAACCTGGCTTCCCTGGTGGCTCAGGCGGTAAAGCGTCTGTCTGCAATGCAAGAGACCCGGGTTCGAGCCCTGGGTTGAGAAGATCCCCTGGAGAAGGAAATGGCAGCCCACTCCAGTATTCTTGCCTGGAAAATCCCATGGACGGTGGAGCCTGGTAGGCTACTGTCCATGGGGTCGCAAAGAGTCGGACACGACTGAGCGAAGGGAAGATCAAAGAGATGGATTGATCTGGGCTTGGATTTAATACAACTTGATTCTTTTCTGTGTAAGTTTAGTGCCAATATTCCCACCCATTTCTTTATTCAAGTGTTTCAGAAGGTGTGGTGGCTCAGCAGGAACTCTCTGCAAAGCAGGGTAGCTGGTGGCTGGTGAGTGATTCAAGTTCAACATCTTGAGTTGTGAAGTTTGGGGTGTCACCATTGAGCACTCCTCAACCCCTGGAAGTGATCCAGGCCACTTCTAGTTTCAGTGTGAGCTCTTCCTTGATCCATCCTCTTTTTAAAAATATTTTTATTAGAGTACAGATGATTTACAACGTTGTGTTAGCTTCTGCTGCACAGAAAAGTGAATCAGTTACACATATAGATATATCCACCGCTTTCTAGGGCTTCCTGGGTGACTCAGATGCTAAAGAATCTTCCTGCAATACAGGAGACCCAGGTTCAATCCCCAGGTCAGGAAGATCCCCTGGAGAAGGGAATGGCAACCCACTCCAATATTCTTGCCTGAGAATCCCATGGACAGAGGAGCCTGGTGGGCTACAGTCCATGGGTAGCAAAGAGTTGGGCATGACTGAGCGACTAAAACACACACACACACTCCTTTCTAGATTCTTTTCCCAGTGCTTTCTTTTTTTAGGGGTGGGGGGATTGGACCATGGGACACACCAAATCTTGGTTCCCTGACCAGGGATTGAACCCATGCCCCCTGAAGTGGAAGTGTGGAGTCTCAACCACTGGACCACCAGGGCAGTTCCATGGGTCCATCCTTTTGAAGGTAGACTGCACCTCCAGTGTGTCCACCTTAGACCCTAGGGGGCTGGAAGGCTGCTGGTGTTACAGCAGGCAGGTAGCTAGGTCTGAGCCAGAGAAAAGGGGACTGGGGCCAGGCAGAAGGAAATCACACAATTTGTAAACAGTGAGGGTCCATGGGCAGAGAGAGGAAAGCAGGAACCTTCAGACTGACTGCAAGCTGCATATTTTGGGTGATAAGGGTCCAAGTAGCAAAAGCAGGGGAAGGGCAGGAATCTTCTGTGTCTAAATGTAACCTTTTGCTCACTGTGATCTCATTATAGTAAGATTTGTATGCTCAGTCTCTAAGTCATGTCTGATTCTTTGCAGCACCATGGACTGTAGCCCGCCAGGCTTCTCTGTCCATGGAATTCTCCAGGCAAGAATACTGGAGTGGGTTCCCATTCCCTTCTCCAGGGTACCTTCCCAACCCAGGGATCGAACCTGTGTCTCCTGAGTCTCCTGCATTGGCAGGTGGGTTCTTTACCACTGAGCCACCTAAAGAAGCCCTGAGAGTGTATCTTTGCTCAAATAAGCTTTCACTTTACTTTCTCAACCTCTTTGCTTCATCTCCGAATTCTTTCTCAATGAAGAAGAACCTCAAATTCACCTGCAATGCTAGAACCTGGGGGCTGAAAACAGGTGGAACTACAAGGAGAGGGGAAGGGGCGCAGGTTGTGAGCCTGGTGTTCACCTGCTTCCTTAATCTGGTCCACAGTGTTAGGGGCCATCTACCTTGATGACATCTTGCTCCTTCCATCCCCCTCTGCACACTTCTACCAACCCTGCACTGTATTGTTCTAAAACCTTACTGACCTGGCTTCAGAGATCAAGTTCAAGCTCTCAATCTAGTCCCAACCTGTGCCCCTGATTTATCTCCCACTCTGGACCAACACAGACTTTCTCCTTGAGCCTGGATATTCAAGTGACAACCCCCCATCACAAGAATACCTGCTCAGGTGCACACACCCATACCCACTTGTTCACCATCATCTGTCTCCAGAACTTTCCCAGGTGAAACTCTGTCCCCATTAAATACTAACTTTCCTTTTCCCCTACCCCAGGCCCTGGCAACTGTCCTTCTACTTCCTGTCTAGATGAATTTGACTGCTGTAGGTACCATATCGGAGAAGGCACTGGCACCCCACTCCAGTACTCTTGCCTGGAAAATCCCATGGATGGAGGAGTCTGGTGGGCTACAGTACATGGGGTTGCACAGAGTCAGACATGACTGAAGTGACTTAGCAGCAGCAGCAGCAGGTACCATATAGAACTGGGGTCAAGCAGTATTTATCCTTTTGTGAGCTGCTTATTGCAGTAAACATTTTAAACACCTCTCCACCATGGACTGGGTAAGAATTCCCACACCTGGGGTCAGAATCGCTGGCTCATTGGGGTGATTTGAGAATTCACCTGCAATGCATAAGACACAGGAGACTTGGGTTCAATCCCTGGGTCAGGAAGATCCTCTGGAGGAAGAAATGGCAACCTACTCCAGTATTCTTGCCTGGAGAATCCCACAGAAAGGGGAGACTGGCCGACTAGTCCATGGGGTGGCAAAGAGTCCGACACAATTTAGGAGCTAAACAACAACAATGGAGTGATTTGGCTTAATTTGCCTAAACCAGGAACAGCCTGTGCCCCAGAAAGTGCCCCTGCCATTACTCCCACCAGCAGAGCCAGCACAAGGTCCAGTGAGCCCCACACCCTTGCCAGTTCTTGGTATCAGTCAGCTTTTGAGTTAATTTTCAGGTTGAGAGGTGTAAAGTGATTTTCAGTGGTATTAATTTGCATTTCTCTGTCTACTAAGGATTTTGAGCACCCCTTCAAGTGCAGGGGACTTCCACAGCTTCCTGCCTGTAAGTTGTTTTTAACCCCTTTTCTGTCAGGGTTGTTAAGATTTTTCTTTTGCTTGCAGACATTTCTTGTTCCACATTTTTAATACCTTGTTGATTTATTTCTTTCAAAATCTTCTCTCACTTTGTTACCTATTATCTTAGTCTATGATGATCTTTCTTGACCAAAAGTCCTTCATTTTCTTTCTTTGTTTTTGGCCGTGATATTTGGCTTATGGGATCTTAACTCCCTGACCAGGGATCAAATTCATGCCCCCTGCAGTGGAAATGCAAAGTCCTAACCACTGGGCCAACAGGGAAGTCCCCAAAGTCCTTCATTTTCATGTCATCAAACTTACCAGCTTTTCTGTGCACTTGAAGTTCTGCTTAAGAAGTCCTACCTTATGGGCCAATCATTAAGGACTCTCTTACCTTTCTCTACTAACGTCATAGTTTTACCTTTCTCATGTCAGTGTTGAATCAATCTAGAGCTCACATTATTTGTACATTAGATAGAAATTTGATTTTATTTTGCTTGATACACTTACAATTTCCACAGTACTATCAACTAAACAATCTGCTCTTCCCTAATTGGTTTTCTCTAACAATGGGACTGAGCACACACAGCGAAAAGAAAAAAAAAAAAAGAATTCCCATATAGACCCAGGTTTTACTTAGGGCTCTCTATTCTGTCCCTTTTGATTCATTTTCTTTCTTTCTTTTTTTTTTTTTTTGTTTTTTAGTTTTTGGTTTTTTTTTTTTTTAATTTTATTTTATTTTTAAACTTTACAATATTGTATTAGTTTTGCCAAATATCAAAATGAATCCACCACAGGTATACATTTGTTCCCCATCCTGAACCCTCCTCCCTCCTCCCTCCCCATACCATCCCTCTGGGTTGTCCCAGTGCACCAGCCCCAAGCATCCAGTATCGTGCATCGAACCTGGACTGGCAACTCGTTTCATACATGATATTATACATGTTTCGATGCCATTCTCCCAAATCTTCCCACCCTCTCCCTCTCCAACAGAGTCCATAAGACTGTTCTATACATCAGTGTCTCTTTTGCTGTCTCGTACACAGGGTTATTGTTACCATCTTTCTAAATTCCATATATATGCATTAGTATACTGTATTGGTGTTTTTCTTTCTGCCTTACTTCACTCTGTATAATAGGCTCCAGTTTCATCCACCTCATTAGAACTGATTCAAATGTATTCTTTTTAATGGCTGAGTAATACTCCATTGTGTATATGTACCCCAGCTTTCTTATCCATTCATCTGCTGATGGGCATCTAGGTTGCTTCCATGTCCTGGCTATTATAAACAATGCTGCGATGAACATTGGGGTACAAGTGTCTCTTTCCCTTCTGGTTTCCTCAGTGTGTATGCCCAGCAGTGGGATTGCTGGATCATAAGGCAGTTCTATTTCCAGTTTTTGAAGGAATCTCCACACTGTTCTCCATAGTGGCTGTACTAGTTTGCATTCCCACCAGCAGTGTAAGAGGGTTCCCTTTTCTCCACACCCTCTCCAGCATTTATTGCTTGTAGACTTTTGGATCACAGCCATTCTGACTGGTGTGAAATGGTACCTCATTGTGGTTTTGATTTGCATTTCTCTGATAATGAGTGATGTTGAGCATCTTTTCATGTGTTTGTTAGCCATCTGTATGTCTTCTTTGGAGAAATATCTATTTAGTTCTTTGGCCCATTTTTTGATTGGGTCATTTATTTTTCTGGAGTTGAGCTGTACAAGTTGCTTGTATATTTTTGAGATTAGTTGTTTGTCAGTTACTTCATTTGCTATTATTTTCTCCCATTCTGAAGGCTGCCTTTTCACCTTGCTAATAGTTTCCTTTGATGTGCAGAAGCTTTTAAGTTTAATTAGGTCCCATTTGTTTATTTTTGCTTTTATTTCCAATATTCTGGGAGGTGGGTCATAGAGGATCCTGCTGTGATGTATGTCAGAGAGTGTTTTGCCTATGTTCTTCTCTAGCAGTTTTATAGTTTCTGGTCTTACGTTTAGATCTTTAATCCATTTTGAGTTTATTTTGGTGTATGGTGTTAGAAAGTGTTCTAGTTTCATTCTTTTACAAGTGGTTGACCAGATTTCCCAGCACCACTTGTTAAAGAGATTGTCTTTAATCCATTGTATATTCTTGCCTCCTTTGTCAAAGACAAGGTATCCATATGTGTGTGGATTTATCTCTGGGCTTTCTATTTTGTTCCATTGATCTATATTTCTGTCTTTGTGCCAGTACCATACTGTCTTGATAACTGTGGCTTTGTAATAGAGCCTGAAGTCAGGTAGGTTGATTCCTCCAGTTCCATTCTTCTTTCTCAAGATAGCTTTGGCTATTCGAGGTTTTTTGTATTTCCATACAAATTGTGAAATTATTTGTTCTAGCTCTGTGAAGAATACCGTTGGTAGCTTGATAGGGATTGCGTTGAATCTATAAATTGCTTTGGGTAATATACTCATTTTCACTATATTGATTCTTCCAATCCATGAACATGGTATATTTCTCCATCTATTAGTGTCCTCTTTGATTTCTTTCACCAGTGTTTTATAGTTTTCTATGTATAGGTCTTTAGTTTCTTTAGGTAGATACATTCCTAAGTATTTTATTCTTTCCGTTGCAATGGTGAATGGAATTGTTTCCTTAATTTCTCTTTCTGTTTTCTCATTATTAGTGTATAGGAATGCAAGGGATTTCTGTGCGTTGATTTTATATCTTGCAAATTTACTATAATCATTGATTAGTTCTAGTAATTTTCTGGTGGAGTCTTTAGGGTTTTCTATGTAGAGGATCATGTCATCTACAAATAGTGAGAGTTTTACTTCTTCTTTTCCAATTTGGATTCCTTTTATTTCTTTTTCTGCTCTGATTGCTGTGGCCAAAACTTCCAAACTATGTTGAATAGTAATGGTGAGAGTGGGCACCCTTGTCTTGTTCCTGACTTTAGGGGAAATGCTTTCAATTTTTCACCATTGAGGATAATGTTTGCTGTGGGTTTGTCATATATAGCTTTTATTATGTTGAGGTATGTTCCTTCTATTCCTGCTTTCTGGAGAGTTTTTATCATAAATAGATGTTGAATTTTGTCAAAGGCTTTCTCTGCATCTATTGAGATAATCATATGGTTTTTATTTTTCAATTTGTTAATGTGGTGTATTACATTGATTGATTTGCGGATATTGAAGAATCCTTGCATCCCTGGGATAAAGCCCACCTGGTCATGGTGTATGATCTTTTTAATGTGTTGTTGGATTCTGATTGCTAGAATTTTGTTAAGGATTTTTGCATCTATGTTCATCAGTGATATTGGCCTGTAGTTTTTTTTTTTGTGGGATCTTTGTCAGGTTTTGGTATTAGGGTGATGGTGGCTTCATAGAATGAGTTTGGAAGTTTACCTTCCTCTGCAATTTTCTGGAAGAGTTTGAGTAGGATGGGTGTTAGCTCTTCTCTAAATTTTTGGTAGAATTCAGCTGTGAAGCCATCTGGACCTGGGCTTTTGTTTGCTGGAAGATTTTTGATTAGTTTCAATTTCCATGCTTGTGATGGGTCTGTTAAGATTTTCTATTTCTTCCTGGTCCAGTTTTGGAAAGTTGTACTTTTCTAAGAATTTGTCCATTTCTTCCACGTTGTCCATTTTATTGGCATATAATTGTTGATAGTAGTCTCTTATGATCCTTTGTATTTCTGTGTTGTCTGTTGTGATCTCTCCATTTTCATTTCTAATTTTATTGTTTTGATTTTTCTCCCTTGATTCATTTTCTGTTTTTGTGCTTCAGTTCAGTTCAGTTCAGTCACTCAGTTGTGTCCGACTCTTTGCAACCCCATGGACTGTAGCATGCTTCCCTGTCCATCACCAACTCCTGGAGCTTGTTTAAACTCATGTCCATCAAGTTGGTGATGCCATCCAACCATCCCATCCTCTGCCCTTCCCTTCTCCTCCTGCCCTCAGTCTTTTCTAGAAAAGAATATCAGCTCTTCACATCAGGTGGCCAAAGTATTGGAGCTTCAGCTTCAGCATCAGTTCTTCCAATGAATATTCAGGACTGATTTCCTTTAGGATTGACTGATTTGATCTCCTTGCAATCCAAGGGACTCTAAAGAGTCTTCTCCAGCACCATAGTTCAAAAGCATCAGTTCTTTGGCATTCAACTTTCTTTAGGGTCCAACACTCACATCCATACATGACTACTGGAAAAACATTACTTTTGACATCAGCAAAGTGATATCTTTGCTTTTTGGTCATAGCTTTTTTAAAGAGACAAGTGTCCTTTAACTTCATGGCTGCAGTCACCATCTGCAGTGTTTTTGGAGACCAGGAAAATAAAGTCTGTCACTGTTTCCATTGTTTCCCCATTTATTTGCCATGAAGTGATGGGACCAGATGCTATTATCTCAGTTTTTTGAATGTTGAGTTTTAAGCCAAGTCTTCCACTCTCCTTTTTCACTTTGAGAGGCTCTTTAGTTCCTCTTCACTTTCTGCCATAAGGATGGTGTCATCTGCATATCTGAGGTTATTGGTATTTTTCCGGCAATCTTGATTCCAGCTTGGGCTTCATCCAGCCCAGCATTTCTCATGATGTACTCTGCATAGAAGTTAAATAAGCAGGGTGACAATATACAGCTTTGACATACTCCCTTCCCAATTTGGAACCAGTCTGTTGTTCCATGTCCAGTTCTAACTGTTGCTTCTTGACCTGCATACAGATTTCTCAGGAGGCAGGTCAGGTGTTTGGTATTCCCATCTCTGGAAGAATTTTCCACAGTTTGTTGTGATCCAAACAGCTTTGGCATGGTCAATAAAGCAGAAGTCGATGTTTTTCTGGAACTCTCTTGCTTTTTCTATGATCCAGAAGATGTTGGCTATTTGATCTCTGGTTCCTCTGCCTTTCCAGCTTGAACATCTGGAAGTTCTTGGTTCAGGTACTGTTGAAGCCTTACTTGGAGAATTTTGAGCATTAGTTTGCTAGTGTGTGAGATGAGTGCAATTTGTAGTGGTCTGAACATTCTTTGGCATTGTCTTTCTTTGGAATTGGAATGAAAACTGACCTTTTTCAGTCCTGTGGCCACTACTGAGTTTTCCAAATTTGCTAGCATATTGGGTGCAGCACTTTCAAAGCATCATCTTTTAAGATTTAAAAAGATCTCAACTGGAATTCCATCACCTCCACTAGCTTTGTTCTTAGTCATGCTTTCTAAGACCCACTTGACTTCCCATTCTAGGATGTCTGGCTCTAGGTGAGTGATCACACCATTGTGATTATCTGGGTTATTAAGATCTTTTTTGTATAGTTCTTCTGTGTATTCTTGTCACCTCTTCTTAATATCTTCTGCTTCTGTTAGGTCCATACTGTTTCTGTCTATTATTGTGCCCATCTTTGCATGAAATCTCTCCTTGCTATTCTTTGGCACTCTGCATTCAGATGGGTATATCTTTCCTTTTCTCTTTTGCCTTTCACTTCTCTCCTTTTCTCAGCTGTTTGTAAGGCCTCCTCAGACAACCATTTTGCATTTTTGCATTTCTTTTTCTTGGGGATCACTGCCTCCTGCACCTCAATGTGATGAACCTTGGGCCATAGTTCTTCAGGCACTCTATCAGATCTAATCCTTTGAATCTATTTGTCACTTCCTCTTTATGATGTAAGGGATTTGATTTAGGTCATACCTGAATGGTATAGTGGTTTTCCCTAATTTCTTCAATTTAAGTCTGAATTTGGCAATAAGGAGTTCATTATCTGAGCCACAGTCAGCTTCTGGATTTGTTTTTGCTGACTGTATGGATCTTCTCCATCTTTGGCTGCAAAGAATGTAATCAATCTGCTTTTGGTATTGCCCATCTGGTGATGTCCATGCATAGAGTTGTCTCTTGTGTTGTTGGGAGAGGGTGTTTGCTATGACCAGTGTGTTCTCTTGGTAAAACTATTTTGTACTCTGAGACCAAACCTACCTGTTACTCCAGGTATCTCTTGACTTCCTGCTTTTGCATTCTGGTCCCCTATGATGGTGTTAGTTCTAGAAAGTCTTGTAGGTCATCATAGAACCATTCAACTTCAGTTTCTTTGGCATTTGTGGTTGGGGCATACACTTGGATTACTGTGATATTGAATGGCTTGCCTTGGAAACAAACAGAGATCATTCTGTCATTTTTGAGACTGCACCCAAGTACTGAATTTCAGACTCTTTCATTGACTATGATGGCTACTCCATTTCTTCTAAAGGATTCTTGCCCACAGTAGTGGATATAATGGTCATCTGAGTTAAATCCACCCATTTCATTCCATTTTAGTTCACCGATTCCTAGAATGTGTATTTCACTCTTGCCCTCTCCTGTTTGACCATTTCCAATTTACCTTGATTCATGGAGCTAACATTCCAGGTTCCTATGCAATATTGTTCTTTACAGCATTGGACTTTACTTCTATCACCAGTCATATCCACAACTGGGTGTTGTTTTTGCTTTGGCTCCACCTCTTCATTCTTTCTGGAGTTATTTCTCCACTGATCTCCAGTAGCTTATTGGGCACCTACTGACCAGAGGAGTTCATCTTTCAGTGTCCTATCTTTTTGCGTTTTCATACTGTTCATGGGGTTCTCAAGGCAAGAATACTGAAGTGATTTGCCATTCCCTTCTCCAGTGGGCCGACCACATTTTGTCAGAACACTCCACCATGACCCGTCCATCTTGGGTGCCTATGGCACACTTTTTTATTGCTCTAACTTTGAGGTATGTCTTTGTATCTACTTGGCCAAGCCCACTATTTTACTGACTTTTTCATAGTTGACTTAGCATTTACAAACCTTTATTCCTCCATATAAATCTTCAAATGGTTGTTGAGATTCCACCTGGCTGGAGTTTTCATTCACTTTGCATGCATTTACAGGTTAAGGCAAGGAGAAAGACACTTCTTTCCCCCTCTAGTGTTTTCCTATCTGAGTTATCTTTCATGGCTTCTTGACCCCTTCACACCCAGTGATAAAGTAGAGAGTGAAGCCTGAGGGCATTCCTGCCCCAGAAGGGGGCATGGCTCTCTTGGTCTGAATAATCCATCAGAATGGGTTTCCAGAGGCCCCAAAGGGAAATTTGGATGCTGTTTTCTCCCAGGATCCCTGTCTCCATCTGAGGGAGGTGGGGGTTGGAGGTATGTTACAGAAAGCTTGGCTTCTCTGTATATCAGTGTTGAATCAAATTCTTGGAGACAGACTTTTGGGTGTAGTAGAAAAGGAGAATCTAGACAGCATTTTAAAAAAGAGACATTACTGTGCCGACCAAGGTCTGTCTAGTGATCGATGCAAAGAAATAGAGGAAAACAACAGAATGGGAAAGAGTAGAGATCTCTTCAAGAAAATTAGAGATACCAAGGGAACATTTCATGCAAAGATGGGCTCGATAAAGGACAGAAATGGTATGGACCTAACAGAAGCAGAAGATATTAAGAAGAGGTGGCAAGAATACACAGAAGAACTGTACAAAAAAGATCTTCACGACCCAGATAATCACGATGGTGTGATCACTCACCTAGAGCCAGACATCCTGGAATGTGAAGTCAAGTGGGCCTTAGAAAGCATCACTACGAACAAAGCTAGTGGAGGTGATGGAATTCCAGCTGAGCTATTTCAAATCCTGAAAGATGATGCTGTGAAAGTGCTGCCCTCAATATGCCAGCAAATTTGGAAAACTCAGCAGTGATCACAGGACTAGAAAAGGTCAGTTTTCATTCCAATCCCAAAGAAAGGCAATGCCAAAGAATGCTCAAACTACCACACAACTGCACTCATCTCACACGCTAGTAAAGTAATGCTCAAAATTCTCCAAGCCAGGCGTCAGCAATATGTGAACCGTGAACTTCCTGATGTTCAAGCTGGTTTTAGAAAAGGCAGAGGAACCAGAGATCAAATTGCCAACATCCTCTGGATCATAGAAAAAGCAAGAGAGTTCCAGAAAAACATCTATTTCTGCTTTATTGACAATGCCAAAGCCTTTGGCTGTGTGGATCACAATAAACTGGAAAATTCTGAAAGAGATAGGAATACTAGACCACCTGATCTGCCTCTTGAGAAATCTGTATGCAGGTCAGGAAATAACAGTTAGAACTGGACATGGAACAACAGACTGGCTCCAAATAGGAAAAGGAGTACGTCAAGACTGTATATTGTCACCCTGCTTATTTAACTTATATGCAGAGTACATCATGAGAAATGCTGGGCTGGAAGAAGCACAAGCTGCAATCAAGATTGCTGGGGGAAATATCAATAACCTCAGATATGCAGATGACACCACCCTTATGGCAGAAAGTGAGGAGGAACTAAAAAGCCTCTTGATGGAGGTGAAAGAGGAGAGTGAAAAAGTTGGCTTAAAGCTCCACATTCAGAAAACAAAGATCATGGCATCTGGTCCCATCACTGCATGGGAAATAGATGGGGAAACAGTGGAAACAGTGCCAGACTTTATTTATTTATTTATTTTTTTGGGCTGCAAAATACTGCAGATGGTGATTGCAGCCATGAAATTAAAAAACACTTACTCTTTGGAAGGAAAGTTATGACCAACCTAGATAGCATATTGAAAAGCAGAGACATTACTTTGCCATCACAGGTCCATCTAGTCAAGGCTATGGTTTTTCCAGTATGTATGGCTGTGAGAGTTGGACTGTGAAGAAAGCTGAGCACCAAAGAATTGATGCTTTTGAACTGTGGTGTTGGAGAAGACTCTTGAGAGTCCCTTGGACTGCAAGGAGATCCAACCAGTCCATTCTGAAGGAGATCAGCCCTGGGATTTCTTTGGAAGGAATGATGCTAAAGCTGAAACTCCAGTACTTTGGCCACCTCATGCGAAGAGTTGACTCATTGGAAAAGACTCTGATGCTGGGAGGGATTGGGGTCAGGAGGAGAAGGGGATGACAGAGGATGAGATGGCTGGATGGCATCACTGACTTGATGGACATGAGTCTGAGTGAATTCCGGGAGTTGGTGATGGACATGGAGGCCTGGCGTGCTGCGATTCATGGGGTCGCAAAAAGTTGGACACAACTGAGTGACTGAACTGAGCTGAACTGAGTCAAAGCTATGGTTTTTCCAGTGGTCATGTGTAGATGTGAGAGCTGAATCATAAAGAAAACTGAGTGCCAATGAATTAATGCTTTTGAACTGTGGTATTGGAGAAGACTCTTGAGAGTGCCTTGCACTCAATCAGTCCTAAAGGAGGTCAGTCCTGAATATTCATTGGAAGGACTGATGCTGAAACTGAAGCTCCAATACTTTGGCCATCTGATATGAAAAGATGACTCATTAGAAAAGACCCTAATGCTTGGACACGACTGAGCAACTGAACTGAACTGAACTGATTACTTTGGCATACCAAGAGGGAAACAGTGGGCTTCTGCCTCAAAAAACTGTGTGTCCCAACCTGGGAGTATCTGATGAAGGGTTTTATAACGAAGATTCAAATGTGGGGTCGCTAAGATTTGAACAGGGTCTCAGGTGGTTGGTCTCCTAATCTTGATGAGTTCTATGGTTCCTTTAATCTCATCTCAGATGGTTTCTTGGCTTCTCCTCCCTTGATTGTTGTTGCTGTTCAGTCACTATGTCATGTCCGACTCTGAAACTCCATGGACTATGGCAAGCCATGCTCCCCTGTCCTTCACTACCTCCTGGAGTTTGCACACATTTATGTCCAGTGAGTCAGTGACGCTATCCAACCATCTCATCTTCTGTTGCCCTCTTCTCCTCCTGCCCTTAATCTTTCCCAGCCTCAGGGTGTTTTCCAGTGAGTCAGCTCTTCACATCAGGTAGCCAAAGTATTGGAGCCTCAACTGTTTAAATCTGCCCTTTGGAACTCAGGGAAGGTCATGGAGGCTGGAGTCTTGCCAAAGGAAATGGGGAACAAAAAAGAGACCTACGTGCCTGGGAGCCCCACAGGACCCTGCTTGGTTTCAAGTGGAGGGGACTTGGATCCTGTTCCTCTTTCACCTCCAACACCCTCAGCCTCAGCACATACCTGCTTGTGTTCCCTGAGATTCATCTCCATGTGTCTCTCAGCTCATTGATGTCAGTCACCGCCAGGTGCCTTGGAACCCCAAGTCATTCCTGTCTCTCTTATTCTGAGCACCCTACAGAAGACAAGTAAAACTCTGGACCCAAAATATACAAACAACACAGGAGAATGAGGAAAAGCAGGTGATTCAGTGATGACCCTTGAAAAATGAGAATAGCCTGGAAAGAGTTAACTGTTTTCATGGCCTTGAGCCTGGCAGCATGCCAAGACCCACGGAAAAGACAAAACTCCTGTAAAAACCTTGATTCTTTCTGTCCTGAATGGTCAGAGAACAGAGGCAGGTGAAACCACAGGCACTGGAGAGTGATGGGTGATCTTAGGAAGGAAGGGACCAGAGGGAGGGCTTCCCCAGTTCTCAGCAGAAGCTTCACCATCCTGCCTGATACCTGAACCAAGCAGAGAGGGATAGAGCCCAGCTAAGGGAAAGGACATCAGCTGAGGAAATCAGCACCTGCTGGAGACAGAGTGCAGTCTGTGTCCAAAGACATGAATTACCTACTCCACAGACAGCCATCCACATCCATCAGAGGACTCAGTCTCCAAAACACAAGGCTAACAATGTCCAGGATATCGTACACAGCCCTTTGTTTGTTTTGAATATTTATTTATTTGGCTGCATCAGATCTTAGTTGTGGCAAGCAGGGTCCTCCTTGCGTCATGCAGGATCTTTCATTGCAGCTCATAGACTCTCTTGTTGAGGTGCTTGGGCTCAATAGTTGTGGTGCATGGGCTTAGATGCACTCTGGCAAGTGAGATCTTCGTTCTCTAACTGAGAGTTGAACCCATGTCTGTCCGCTGTATTGCAAGGTACACTCTCAACCACTGGACCACTAGGGGAGTCCTGACACACAATCTTTCGGAGTTTATTTCCTTGGCTCTATTTTCACACACTCCTCCCCATAACACCTGAGTTTTTCTGAGATTATTTAAAATTTCTGAATGTCACTATTTTGCCAAGATTTTCCTTTATGTAAGTGATTCTCAGTGTCAGGACCACATTTCTGTCCCCTGGGACCCCCCCCACCCCCACCCCAGAGATTCCCAGTCAGTCCTTCTTGACAGCAGCCCCAGCATCTCCTGGTACTAACATCTCCCGTGGTGCTTCTGCTGTGCATCTCAGGCCAGAGTATCCCCTCTTCCCAGTTCCTGGGGGGCCTGCCCCACCTAGCTCAACCACTGCTCCCAGAGAAGGCCCCTGTTCTGGTCCCTGACCACTGCTGAGACCAAAAAATTCTCTTTAGATTCAGGGCACTTGTCAAGATTTCTGACTAAAAATGAATGTACAGTACTAAATGTGTCCACCAGACATGCCAGTGTATAGGGAAAAAAGCAAAGTGATGTTCCTTTTCCAGTAAAGAAAGTAGTGCAGTCACCTGAGTCACTTTGCTTGCCTCTCCCAGCCCTTGCTGAGGTTCTTCTGCTCAGCCTCTCCCAACACCAAAAGGGAAAGGTGATCAGGAGAGATGACAGGTGACTGTCAGGCTACCAATGAGAGCCTCTCTTGAGACTGAAGAAAAAGAACGTACTTGGTCAGACAGAGGTGAGGCCATATCTGTAAGGTTGAGTAGCCCCGGGGCTGGTAACTGTTGGGAGCTCAGTGTGCGGTGGTAAGCCAACACTGAGGCTGGGGAGCAAAATGAGGAAAGGAGCACAGGCCACAATCCCTGGGGCCGCAGAAAGGGAGTGGCTCCTGACAACTCCTTAGCTCCTGGGACGCCCAGGCACATTCCTAATCCATTTTTTCACTGGATTTGATGTTCCTTCCAACCAAACCGGTCCTGCCCGATACAAAAAAAAAAAAAAAAAAAAAACCAACTCTGAAAACAGTAAATGCTGTTTACAATGCTTAGAATCATATAATGAATGTAAATGTTCTATTCCTTTTAAAAACTGACTTCTTTTATGGTAAGTATTTTTAAACATACATTCCTGCTGATTTAAAAAGATGTATCACTTTTGAGTTTTTTCTTTGGTTGAGTTAGGGATCATAATATGACTTAATTTGTCATAAGCCACTTCAAACTAATATTAACTTAATTCTGGTAAAATGTAGAAATTTGTCCCCTTCTCCTTAAAAAAATTTTTTTTTGTCTGCACTGGGCCTTAGTTGTAGCAAGCGGGACTTTGATCTTCGTAGAGGCTTCCTAGGTGGCTCAGTGGTAAAGAATCTGCCTGCCAATGCAGGAGCTACAGGAGATGTGGGCTTAATTCCTTGGTTGGGAAGATACCCTGAAGAAGAAAATGGCAACCCACTCCAGTATTCTTGCCTGGGAAATCCCATGCACAGAGGAGCCTGGAGGGCTATGGTCCATGGGGTCGCAAAGAGTTGGACATGACTGAGCACGCACACACACACACAGACACACACACACACAAACACACACACACAGGAATCTTTAGGTCCTTCATGCAGGATCTAGTTTCCTGACCAGAGGCTGAACCCAGGCCCCATGTGTGTCCCTGCCTTCTTTTTTTCAATCCTTCTTCCAATTGTCTCAGATGCTAAAGCGTCTGCCTGCAATTCAGGAGACCTGGGTTTGATCCCTGGGTTGGGAAGATTCCCTGGAGAAGGAAATGGCAACCCACTCCAGTATTTCTGCCTGGGAATTTCCATGAACAGAGGAGCCAGGTGGGCTACAGTCCATGGGGTCACAAAGAGTCAGACACGACTGAGTGACTTTACTTTCACCTCCAATTGTACTGTTGTTGTCTTATATATTAAATTTATAGATGATAGAAATCCAACAATACAATGTTAGAGTGATGGTTTTGTAGAATCTGTGTCTATTGAAGAAGTTAAGAAGCTAAATGAGAAAAAATATGTTTATAGACTTTAAGCTCCATATTTACCATTTTGTGAGCTATTAATTTCTTTCCCTGGATTGTTTACCAGCTGGTGCCATTTTCTTTCAGCCTGAAGAACTTCCTTTAGTATTTCCTGTAATGTAGTCTGCTAGCAATGGATTCTTTTATTCTTTGTTCATCTGGAAATATCTTTATTTTACTTTCATTTTCAAAGAAGAGATTTGTTGGGTATAGAATTCTCTGCCCCACCCCCCACCAGTTTTACTGAGATACAGTTCACATCTAACAGTTGTATTAGTTTTAGTTGTGCATGCTGATTTGATGTGTGTATATATTGCAAAATGGTTACTGCAATAGTTAGAATTCTTGATTGATAGTTTTTTTTTTTTTTTCAATTTTAAGCACATTGAATATGTCATTCTCCAGCTTTCTGGCTTTCTCTTGTTAGATGAAGATGCCCATCAATCATGTTGATGCTCTTCTGTTCATGAATTATTTTTCTCTTTTTTAAATTATTTTCTTTTTTTAAAAAAATTATTCTTGCACTGGGTCTTCCTTGCTGTGCTGGGGCTTTCTCTAGTCGCAGCATGTGGGAGTTACTCTTCGTTGTGGTGCATGGGCTTCTCTTGTTACTGAGCACAGTTTCTAGGTGCTCTGGCTTCAGAAATTGCAGCCTAGGGACTCAGTAGTTTTGCTGTGTGGCTCTAGGGTGCATGGGCTTCAGTAGTTGTGGCATACAGGCTCAGTGGTTGTGGCACACGGACTTAATTGCTCCGTGGCATGTAGATTCTTCCCAGAACTGGGATCAAATCTGTGTCCCCTGCATTGGCAGGTGGATTTCTATCATACATCTACCATAGATGTCCTCTCTTGATACTTTCAAGATTTTCTTGTTGCCTTTCTACAATTCAACTATGCAGTATTTGAATTTATCCTACTTAGTATTCATCAGACTTCTTGGATATGTAGATGTTATTGATCGAATATTTGTTGAATATTGACTGAATTCATATATTGAAATCTAATTTCCTATGTGATAGTATTTGGAGGTGGGGCTTTTGGGAGGTAATTAGGTGATTGGTGCCTTCATTAGAAGAGGCCAGAGCACTAGCTTTCCCTTTTTCTGCCACCTGAGGATACAACAGAAAGTTTTATCTCATCAGAACCCAGTGGTGCTGGCACCCTGATTTGAATGCCATGTTCCAGAACTGTGAAAAATAAATTCATGATAATAAGTTGCCCAGTTCATAGTAATTGCTTCAGCACACTGAATTAAGATGGTAGATTAATGCTTTTCTCATAAATTCTGGAAAATCTTGGTCATTGTTCTTTCAATTTTTTCTACTTCTTTTTCCTCTTTTTTTTTTTTTTTTTAAACCCTTTCTTTCGATTCTCCTTGAGTGTAGATGTTATGCTTGATGGTTACTCACAAGTCTCTGAAGATCTGTTAATTTTTACTTAATCTTTTTTCTCTCTATTCTTCAGATTGGAAATTTCTATTCCTCTATCTTCAAGTCCACAGAAACTTTTTCTTCCCTCTAAAATCTGTTATTGAGTCCTCTTGGCAAAAGTTTCATTTCGGTTATTGGATTTTTCACCTCCAGAATTTTTGTTGTTTTTTATTTATAATTTCTACTTATTGAAAATATCCATTTGTTGATTCATTGTCATAATTTCCTTTAAAATTTTACACCTGGTTTTCTTTAGTTCCTTGATTTATTTATAATGGCTACTTTTGAGTCTTTGTCAGCTAAACACAGCCACCACCACCACTAACGAGTAGCTATAAAAGACAAAAAAAGACAACAGATCAAGTCCCTTGAAATCAAAAAACACAAAAGAGTAATAGAACATTTAATTCTTTGGGCATCCCTGGTGGCTCAGATGGTAAAGAATCTGCCTGCAATGCGGAGACCTGGGTTTTATCCCTGGGTCAGGAAGATTCCCTGGAGAAGGGAATGGCTACCCACTCCAGTATTCTTGCCTGGAGAATTCCAAGGAAAGAGGAGCCTGATGGGCTACAGTCCATTGGGTCACAAAGAGCTGGACACTACTGAGTGACTAGCACCATCCCCAGTGACAGCTTTTATTAAATATTTTTCTTCTGGAGTATGGGTCACTGTTTTATTTACTTTTTGTAATTTTGTGTTGAAAACTTGACTTCTGAGATTGTATATTGTATCAACTCTGAATTCTGATTTTCTCCCTAAATGTTTTTATTGGTCTTTTTTCCTTGTTTCTTTGTTTATGACTTATTTGGGCTAACTCCGCAAATCAACTCCTGGTCCCCCTGCCCTGTGGTATCCAGCTGTTATTGAATATACCTTCCTAAAAAAAAAAATTTTTTTGGTTTTGTTTTAAAGCCCAGCTTCCTAGGGCTCACCTCTCCATCTATACAACTTAGTAGTCAGTCAATGAAGTTGCACAAATACTGAACTATATTCATGGTAGAGTGGGTCTTGTCTGAATACAAGGATTCTGTCTCTAAAACTGTGTATGTGTGTGTGTGTCCAATTCTGTGCCACCCTATGGACTGCAGCCCACAAAGCTCCTCTGTCCATGGGATTCTCTAGGCAAGAATACTGTGCTGTGCTGTAGTTCAAATGTGAGGGGGAAAAGTGGTAGTGAGGGCCAAAGTAGGAAATGGACCAACAAGGCACACATTTAAAAAACTTATTGACATATATAGGTTGCTTTTCATTCCAACCCCAAAGAAAGGCAATGCCAAAGAATGCTCAAACTACTGCATAATTTCACTCATCTCACACGCTAGCAAAGTAATGCTCAAAATTCTACAAGCCAGGCTTCAACAGTACGTGAATCAAGAACTTTCAGATGTTCAAGCTGGATTTAGAAAAGGCAGAGGAACCAGAGATCAAACTGCCAACATCTGTTGGATCATGGAAAAAGCAAGAGAGTTCCAAAAAAGCATTGATTTCTGCTTTATTGACTATGCCAAAGCCTTTGACTGTGTGGATCACAACAAACTGTGGAAAATTCTTCAAGAGATGGGAATCTCAAACCACCTTATCTCCCTCCCGAGAAATCTGTATGCAGGTCAAGAAGCAACAGTTAGAACTGGACATGGAACAACAGATTGGTTCCAAATAGAAAAAGGAGTACATCAAGGCTGTATATTACCACCCTGCTTATTTAACTTATATGCAGAGTACATCATGAGAAATGCTGGGCTGGATGAAGCACAAGCTGGAATCAAGATTGCTGGGAGAAATATCAATAATATCAGACACCACCCTTATGGCAGAAAGTGAAGAGGAACTAAAGAGCCTCTCGATGAAAGTGAAAGAGGAGAGTGGAAAAGTTGGCTTAAAACTCAACATTCAAAAAACTGAGATCATGGCATCTGGTCCCATCACTTCATGGGAAATAGATGGGGGAACAATGGAAACAGTGAGAGACTTTATTTTTGGAGGCTCCCAAATCACTGCAGTTGGTGACTGCAGCCATGAAATTAAAAGATGCTTGCTTCTTGGAAGAAAAGCTACGGCCAACCTAGACAGCATATTACAAAACATTACTTTGCCAGCAAAGGTCCATCTAGTCAAAGCTTTGGTTTTTCCAGTGGTCATGTACAGATGTGAGAGTTGGACTATAAAGAAAGCTGAACACCAAAGAATTGATGCTTTTGAATTGTGGTGTTGGAGAAGACTCTTGAGAGTCCCTTGGATTACAAGGAAATCCAACCAATCCATCCTAAAGGAAACCAGTCCTGAATATTCATTGGAAGGACTGATGTTGAAGCTGAAACTCCAGTACTCTGGCCACCCTATGCAAAAAGCTGACTCATTTGAAAAGACCTTGATGCTGGGAAAGATTGAAGGTGGGAGTAGAAGGTGACGATAGAGGATGAGATGGTTGGATGGCATCACCAACTCAGTGGACATGAGTTTGAGTAAACTCGGAAGTTGGTGATGGACAGGGAGGCCTGGCATGCTGCAGTCCACGGGGTTACAAAGATTTGGACACGACTGAGTGACTGAACTGAACTGAACGTATTTCAGAAAAGAGACTTTTCTGTGTACCCAGCTCAACAAAATTTCATAGAGCACACCTATGTATGAGAACTCAGATTAAGATTCAGAACATAACCAGAACCCCAGGTATTCCCCCAAGACCCCTTCCATTCACTCCCATGCTGCCAGAATGACCACTCTCCTGACCTCTAACACTGGAGATTAATATTGCCTGTTTTTGAATTTTGTGTCATTAGAACTTACTGTAGGTCATCTTTGCTGTCTGGCTTTTCTCAACATTATGTTTGTGAGGTTTCATCTACATTTCTGCATGTTGTTGTAGATAGTTCATTCCTCTTGCTGTATGGACCTTCATTGCTTAAATCTGTTTCAGTTTCCTAAGTACTCAATTTCCTAAGCACTCCCAAGTTTTACAACAGCAGTATATACGATTTTGCTCCTTGGAACTAAATAATTTGCAGATTTTGATAATAGTTACATCAAAATATGCTCCATGTCACTAATTATCAGGGAAGTGCAAATCAAGACCAGAATGGCCATTATCAAGAAGACAAATCAATAACAATGTTATCAATAACAATTGTTAGCAAGGATGTGTAGAAAAGGGATTGGCTGGGACTTCCCTGGTGGTCCAGTGGTTAGGACTTTGCCTTCCAATGCAGGGAGTGTGGGCTCAACCCCTGGTCAGGGAACTAAGATCCCACATGCCTCAGGGCTGAGAAACCAAAACACAAAGCAGAAGTGCTATTGTAACACATTTAAGAAAGACTTTAAAAATGGTCCACATCAAAAAATCTTAAAAAAAAAAGGAAAGAAAAGGGAATCCTTGTGCACTTTGATGGTAATGTAAATTGGTGAAGCCACTATGGAAAACAGTATGTCAATTCTTCAAAAAATTAAAAATAAAACTCTCATATGATCCAGCAATTCCACTCTTGGGTATTTATCCAAAAAAAAATAAATGAAAACACTCATTCAAAAAGATATATGCACCACTATGTTCATTGCAATATTATTTACACTGGCAAGATATGGAAGCAACCTAAATGCCCATCATTAAGTGAATGGATAAAGATGTGATATGTGATATATGATATACATATATCTATGCCATAGAAATGAACTCTTGACATTTTCAACAACATGGATGTATTTAGAGTGTATTATGCTAAGTGAGGTAAGTCAGAGATGGACAAATACTGTGTGATTTCACTTGTACTGGGAATCTAGAAACAAAAGAACAAACATAACACATGAACATAACAAGCAAAACAAGTGAACAAATGTAACAAAACAGAGTTATAGATACAGGGAATAAACAGGTGCTTGTCAGAGCTAGGGGTGAGGTGAGAAGAGAAATAGGTGCTGGAGGTTAAGAGGTACAAAATAAATAAATGAGTCACAAGCATGAAATGTACAGTGTGGAGAATGCAGTCAATCATTGTGTAATATCTTTGTATGGTGATATATCATAACTAGACTTATTATGGTAATCATTTTTAAATGTGTATGTATGCAAGTGTATGAAGTCACATCAGTTGTGTTTGATTTTTTGTGACCCTATGGGCCATAGCTCACCAACCTCCTCTGTCCATGGAATTCTCCAGGAAAGAAAACTGGAGTGGGTTGCTATTTCCTTCTCCAGGTGATCTTCCTGACCCAGGGATCAAACCTGCATCTCTTAAGTCTTGTGCATTGATGGGTGGGTTCTTTACCATCTGGGAAGCCCCAGATGTGCATAGAAATATCAAATCACTGTGTTGCATAACAGGAACTAAAATAGTGTTGTAGTTTAATTATACTTTAAAAACAAACGAATGCATAGAAAAAGAGATCAGATTGTAGCAATTAGAGGCAGGGATGGGTTGGAGTGGGGAGAATTGGTTGAAGGTGCTCAAAAGGTAGAAACCTAGAGCTATAGGTGAGTTCTAGGGGTGTAATGTCCAACATGACAAATATGACCAACACTGCTGCATGTACAAACAAAAGTGGTTTAGAGAGTAAATCCCAAGAGTTCTCACACAAGGAAAAAAATTCTGTTTCTTTAATTTTGCACCCATATGAGAGGATAAATCTTCACTAAACTTACTGTGATCATCATTTCATGATATATGCAAGTCAAATCATTATGTTACACATCTTAAATTTATACAGTGCTGTATGTAAGTTATCTCCATAAAGCTGGAAGAGAAAAAAAAAATGCTAAGGAAGACATAGAAAAAATAAATGCATTCTCCTTACAGAGAACTTCTCACAGCTCTAATTAGGGATTCAGAGAAAAACAGTGCACTCGGAATTTGACAAAAGATGAAGATAAGTGGGGAAAATGCTCTTTGAGTGCATTGCTCCAATTTCCTTTCAAGCAATTTCATTCTTTCAGAGTCCCTCCAAAGCTGGGTACCATAGGTGCACACTCTGTAGGGAGAGGAGCTAAAGCAGATACCTTACCTCTCCTCCCAGCGCCACTTCTTTGCTCTCTATTTCTATCCTGGAAATGCTGCAGGCCAGGTGAAGACAATGGAGAGGTGCAGGGTGGAGTGAGAGAGAAGCAGATGGGGAGAAGAAACTTAATATTGTGAAAAATAAAGGAATGGTGACTTTGGCTAAATTTACAAATGTTTGAAGTATGGCTTATATTTATTGTTTCTAAATATACCCTAAAAATATGTACAGGCTTAAAAAACAATTTATTCATATAGTTGTGAGTGAGTGAGTGAAAGTGAGTGAAAGTTGCATCCGGTTCTTTGCAACCCCATGGACTATACAGTCCTTGGAATTATCCAGGCCAGAATACTGTCTTTTCCCTTCAGAATACTAGCTTTTCCCTTCTCCAGGGGATCTTCCCAACCCAGGGATCAAACTCAGGTCTCACCACATTGCAGGTGGATTCTTTACCAGCTGAGCTACAAGGGAAGCCCAAGAATACTGGAGAGGATAGCCTATCCCTTTTCCAGTGGATCTTCCTGACCCAGGAATCAAACAGGGGTCTCCTTCATTGCAGGTGCATTCTTTACCAACTGAGCTATCAGGGAAGCCCTGTATATAGTTATAAATATAAAAAAGGAAAAGACTGTGATGCTGGGAAAGATTGAGGGCAAGAGGAGAAAGAGGTGGCAAAGGATAAGATGGTTGGATGGCATCACTGACTCAATGGACATGAGTTTGAGCAAATTCCTGGAGATAGTGAAGGACGGGAAAGCCTGGTGTGCTGCAGTCCATGGAGTTGCAAAGGGTTGGACATGCCTTGGCAACTGAACAACAATGACACACATTTATTTATTTGTGACTCTGCTGGATCTTTTTAACTGTGAGTGGGCTTTCCCTAGTTGCAATGAGCAGTGGGGTTACTCTCTATTTGTGGTGTGGGGTTCTCATGTTGTGGAGCATGGGCTCTAGGGCATCTGGGCTTCAGTAGTTATGGTATGTGGGCTTAGTTACCCCACAGCATGTGGAATCTTCTGGACTAGAGGTTGAACCAATGTCCCCTGCATTGACAGGTGGATTCTTAAACCACTGGACCACCAGGGAGATCCTCCTACACAGGTTTTAAAACCAATTGATGGCCATGTTTACTTTAATTTCTGGATGGAAGGTCAGAAGAACTCTCCAGGGTTCTTAGCTGAAGCACATAGAAATAGTCCTTGGTTGAGTGGCTGGTCCATCTGCACAGAGCATCAGTCCACTAACAAAGAAAGCCCTGAGTTGAAACTACAGGAAATTGAATTATGAACAGTTCTGGAACCCAGTAAATGAATTATAAAATGACTGTTTTGTGCCCTGAGCCAAACTTCTCTATATTTGGGCAGCTCCTGGCTCTTGTTGGCATGAGGGTGGGTGGGTTTCCCTCACACTCAGACAGGTTTCTACATTTGCATGGTAACATATGCATTTTGTATATTGATTTAATTCACTTGGCAAGTTTATACAAATCATAACAGAAGCTTTTATATGCTGGCAGAATAAAGAGAACCATAAACTACTGTTTGAGAAATTATACTTTGTGAAATAGCCTTTTTCTTGGAGAAAAAAGTAAAATTAAACAATTAGTAACCTATTGGAAAAATGCACAGAAGACAATAGGGTGTTTTTAATTCTGAAATATCCTTGCAGGTTGCAAGCTCAGAGTCGATCATGACTATTTAAGTGGGATGGAAATGGATTTTTAAAATGTGGTGAGGCAAACTCTAAAACATTATTGTGAATATTAATACCAAACAGCATTTAATATGCTTTCTTTTATAATTTAGCGGTTTCTTTCTAAGGAGATGTGGTTATACACTTTCTAATGGCGTCACTGAAAAACTCTCCCAGTGGCCTGACTCAGCATGGAGATGTTTCTTTTGTTAATGGCTACCTCAGTAACTTAGGAACGATGTGATTCAATAATTCACGGGTTGTTAAATCAAAACATGTGCAGTTATTTACAAGTCTCAGAACTCTGTTCTCAGAAACAAAATACTTTGGGGATAGAAAAGAAAAACTAGTTCAGAAAATACTGCAAAATAAATCACTGACCCAAGTGTGGGAGCATTTGTGATTTTATAAGATCCTAAGGGAAGAGCGATATGCAGATGACACCACCCTTATGGCAGAAAGTGAGGAGGAACTAAAAAACCTCTTGATGATAGTGAAAGAGGACAGTGAAAAAGTTGGCTGAAAGCTCAACATTCAGAAAACGAAGATCATGGCATCTGGTCCCATCACTTCATGGGAAATAGATGGGGAAACAGTGGAAACAGTGTCAGACTTTATTTTTCTGGGCTCCAAAATCACTGCAGATGGTGACTGCAGCCATGAAATTAAAAGACACTTACTCCTTGGAGGAAAGTTATGACTAACCTAGATAGCATATTCAAAAGAAGAGACATTACTTTGCCAACAAAGGTCTGTCTAGTCAAGGCTATGGTTTTTCCAGTGGTTATGTATGGATGTGAGAGTTGGACTGTGAAGAAAGCTGAGCACTGAAGAATTGATGCTTTTGAACTGTGGTGTTGGAGAAGACTCTTGAGAGTCCCTTGGACTGCAAGGAGATCCAACCAGTCCATTCTAAAGGAGATCAGTCCTGAGTGTTCATTGGAAGCACTGATGCTGAAGCTGAAACTCCAGTACTCTGGCCACCTCATGCGAAGAGTTGACTCATTGGAAAAGACTCTGATGCTGGGAGGGATTGGAGGCAGGAGGAGAAGGGGAAGACAGAGGATGAGATGGCTGGATGGCATCACCGACTCGATGGACATGAGTTTGGGTAAACTCCAGGAGTTGGTGATAGACAGGGAGGCCTGGTGTGCTGTGATTCATGGAGTCACAAAGAGTCAGACATGGCTGAGTGGCTGAAATGAACTGAACTGAAGGGAAGAGCAGGGCTGATCTTCTGACCTTCTAAAACTGCCACTGGATGAGGCTACAAGGTCCACACAGGAATCAGAAAAAACTTGTACCTGAGCCCAAAGTCAGAAAGTCTTAATCAAAACATTCCATTCGCCTTTGCCTTACAACCAAAGGAGACTCTGGGGAGGGACTGGCTCCCCTATATCCTCTTACAAATTTCCTTGGTTCCCTCCAAACCTCTTCCCCAGTCCCCAAGCACCATCTCCTGTTTCCCCCTTTAACTCCAATGCTACTCCCCACTCACCCCTATAAGCTTATGAAAATGGATGCCTGAGTAGAATGGAAGGAACCACAGTCCTACACCCCATATGCACTCAATCTCCACTACACTGAAGTACAATCTCAGCTACATTGAAGTACAATATTTAGCACAGTGCCCTGCCCAGAGTAGGAGCTCAATAAATATATAGTGGCACACAGTGGGAAAACCTTGGGTTCCATGTAGCCTCATTCCTATATCCTGGGACACCCTCACCCACACCTATAGTATAGAAGCGATCTCAGTGACAGTGAATGACCTACACAACCATCTAGTAGTTAAGTTACATCGGTGACCTTGCAGGTGTGAAACGTGGAACCTAAACATCCTGGGTGCCTGGACAAATCTGACTGGCCCACATGCAGGCTTCCTCTTGTCTGCTGTCAGGGCCCTGGGCTTCCAAACATGGGCATGACAGACTTTGTTTTCCAGAGTGGAACTGTGTGGATGGGCTAAACAAGCAGACACTCAACAGCTCCCTCTGCAACCTTCACCTGGCTTAGGGGACTTTGCTGTGCTTTTCCTTTCTTTTTATTTTTTCCTTCTTATAACTCCTGTGTTTGTTTCTTTCTTTTTAAATATTTATTTATTTGGCTGCATTGAATCTTAGTTGTGGCATATGGGGGAATCCTCCTTGCATCATGTGGGATCTTTCATTGTGGTGCAGGGACTCTCTAGTTGTGGTACATGGGGCTCAGTAGTTGTGGATTGTGGGATCTTAGTTCCCAGACCAGGAATTGTCCCCTGCATTGCAAGGCAGATTATTAAATACTGGACCACCAGGGAAGTCCCTTCCTGTGTTTCTTACTCTCCTGGGAAAGGCTGTTTTTCCATTGATACTCAACCAGCTGGAACACAGATTTCTACAAGAACTGTACATAGACGTTGGAGCCTTGGTTCTCAGCTGATTTTGTTGTTTGATGCTAAAGAGCTGCTTCTTTCAGAATAAAGTGACTTATAGGGCAGAGGCTGGAGGTGGGGGTGCATTATGGGGTGAATTATGTAACCCCCCAAGTCATATGGTAATATCCTGATCCCTAATCCCTCAGAGAGGCTGTTTTTGGAGATGAGTTTTTACCAAGTTAAAATGAGGTTATTATGGTGGCCCCTAAAATCACTGCAGATGGTGATTGCATCCATGAAATTAAAAGATGCTTACTCCTTGGAAGAAAAGTTATGACCAACCTAGATAGCATATTCAAAAGAAGAGACATTACTTTGTCAACAAAGGTCCGTCTAGTCAAGGCTATGGTTTTTCCTGTGGTCATGTATGGATGTGAGAGTTGGACTGTGAAGAAGGCTGAGTGCTGAAGAATTGATGCTTTTGAACTGTGGTGTTGGAGAAGACTCTTGAGAGTCCCTTGGACTGCAAGGAGATCCAACCAGTCCATTCTGAAGGAGATCAGCCCTGGGATTTCTTTGGAAGGAATGATGCTAAAGCTGAAACTCCAGTACTTTGGCCACCTCATGTGAGGAGTTGACTCATTGGAAAAGACTCTGATGCTGGGAGGGATTGGGGTCAGGAGGAGAAGGGGATGATAGAGGATGAGATGATTGGATGGCATCACCGACTCGATGGACATGAGTTTGAGTGAACTCCAGGAGTTGGTGATGGACAGGGAGGCCTGGTGTGCTGTGATTCATGGGGTCGCAAAGAGTTGGACACGACTGAGCAACTGAACTGAACTGAAATCCAATATGACTGGAGTCCTTATAAAAGGGGGAAATTTGGAGACAGACTTGCAGATGGGGATAGGACAATGAAAGCATGAACAGATCTGTGGACAAGCCAAGGAGAGGCCCTGGAACAGATCTTTTCCTCACAGCCCTCAGAGGGAAACAGCCTTGCCAGCAAACACATCTCCAGGAATGTGGCAACACATTTCTGTTGGATAAGCCACCCAGTCTGGGGTACCTTGTTACAGCAGCCCAAGAACATTGAAATAGGGGGACTGACAGATTCAGGACTAGTGAGGAAACCTCGTGGTCAAAACAAGTATGATGGCAAGAAATAGGGATGTGTACGTATGTATCTTGGCTCAGACATAAACAATTCACTTGAAATGCAGGAAGCCCGGGTTTGATCCCTGCATCAGGAAGATCCGTGGGAGAAAGGAATGGCAACCCACTGCAGTAATCTTGCCTGACTAACACTTTCATACTTTCATTTATGTATGTATATGTGCTCCTGTGTTCAATGGATTCTTCATGCAAGAATACTGGAGTGGGTTGTAATGCCCTCCTCCAGGGGATCTTCCCAACCCAGGGGCTGAACCCGTATCTCCTGTGGCTCCTGCAGTAGCACGCAGGTTCTTTACCACTAGAGCCACCTGGGAAGCCCATTTATATGTATAATATATATATATATGTATACGTACATATCTATAATATATACAAGTATATAGACTTGGGACTTCGAGGTGGCACACTCGTAAAGAATCTACCTGACAATGCAGGAGACAGGAGTGCAATCCCTGGTTTGGGAAGATCCCTGGAGAAAGAAATGACAGCCCACTCTGGTATTCTTGCCTGGGAAATTCCATGGACAAAGGAGCCTGGTGGGCAGAGTCTAATCAATGGGGAAAGAGGAAACAGTGTCAGACTTTTATTTTGGGGGCTCCAAAATCACTGAAGATGGTGATTGCAGCCATGAAATTAAAAGCGGCTTACTCCTTGGAAGGAAAGTTGCAGGCCAACATAATTAGCATATTCAAAAGAAGAGACATTACTTTGTCAACAAAGGTCCGTCTAGTCAAGGCTATGGTTTTTCCTGTGGTCATGTATGGATGTGAGAGTTGGACTGTGAAGAAGGCTGAGTGCTGAAGAATTGATGCTTTTGAACTGTGGTGTTGGAGAAGACTCTTGAGAGTCCCTTTGACTGCAAGGAGATCCAACCAGTCCATTCTGAAGGAGATCAGCCCTGGGATTTCTTTGGAAGGAATGATGCTAAAGCTGAAACTCCAGTACTTTGGCCACCTCATGTGAGGAGTTGACTCATTGGAAAAGACTCTGATGCTGGGAGGGATTGGGGTCAGGAGGAGAAGGGGATGATAGAGGATGAGATGATTGGATGGCATCACCGACTCGATGGACATGAGTTTGAGTGAACTCCAGGAGTTGGTGATGGACAGGGAGGCCTGGTGTGCTGTGATTCATGGGGTCGCAAAGAGTTGGACACGACTGAGCAACTGAACTGAACTGAAATCCAATATGACTGGAGTCCTTATAAAAGGGGGAAATTTGGAGACAGACTTGCAGATGGGGATAGGACAATGAAAGCATGAACAGATCTGTGGACAAGCCAAGGAGAGGCCCTGGAACAGATCTTTTCCTCACAGCCCTCAGAGGGAAACAGCCTTGCCAGCAAACACATCTCCAGGAATGTGGCAACACATTTCTGTTGGATAAGCCACCCAGTCTGGGGTACCTTGTTACAGCAGCCCAAGAACATTGAAATAGGGGGACTGACAGATTCAGGACTAGTGAGGAAACCTCGTGGTCAAAACAAGTATGATGGCAAGAAATAGGGATGTGTACGTATGTATCTTGGCTCAGACATAAACAATTCACTTGAAATGCAGGAAGCCCGGGTTTGATCCCTGCATCAGGAAGATCCGTGGGAGAAAGGAATGGCAACCCACTGCAGTAATCTTGCCTGACTAACACTTTCATACTTTCATTTATGTATGTATATGTGCTCCTGTGTTCAATGGATTCTTCATGCAAGAATACTGGAGTGGGTTGTAATGCCCTCCTCCAGGATCTTCCCAACCCAGGGCTGAACCGTATCTCCTGTGGCTCCTGCAGTAGCACGCAGGTTCTTTACCACTAGAGCCACCTGGGAAGCCCATTTATATGTATAATATATATATATATATATATATACGTACATATCTATAATATATACAAGTATATAGACTTGGGACTTCCGAGGTGGCACACTCGTAAAGAATCTACCTGACAATGCAGGAGACAGGAGTGCAATCCCTGGTTTGGGAAGATCCCCTGGAGAAAGAAATGACAGCCCACTCTGGTATTCTTGCCTGGGAAATTCCATGGACAAAGGAGCCTGGTGGGCAGAGTCTAATCAATGGGGAAAGAGTGGAAACAGTGTCAGACTTTATTTTGGGGGCTCCAAAATCACTGAAGATGGTGATTGCAGCCATGAAATTAAAAGATGCTTACTCCTTGGAAGGAAAGTTATGACCAACCTAGATAGCATATTGAAAAGCAGAGACATTACTTTGCCAACAAAGGTCCATCTAGTCAAAGCTATGGTTTTTCCAGTAGTCATGTATGGATGTGAGAGTTGGATGGTGAAGAAAGCTGAGTGCTGAAAAATTGATGCTTTTGAACTGTGGTGTTGGAGAAGACTCCTGAGAGTCCCATGGACTGCAAGGAGATCCAACCAGTCCATTCTAAAGGAGATCAGTCCTGGGTGTTCTTTGGAAGGACTGATGCTAAAGCTGAAACTCCAATACTTTGGCCACCTGATGCGAAGAGTGGACTCATTGGAAAAGACTGTGATTCTGGGAGGGATTGGGGGCAGGAGGAGAAGGGGACGACAGAGGATGAGATGGCTGGATGGCATCACTGACTCGATGGACGTGAGTTTGAGTGAACTCCGGGAGTTGGTGATGGACAGGGAGGCCTGGCATGCTGTAATTCATGGGGTTGCAAAGAGTCGGACACGACTGAGTGACTGAACTGAACTGAACTGAAAGGGACTAAACAACAACAGCAATAGATATGCAGACATATACATGTAAACATTTATATAGTCTCATTTTACTAACGTAAGAGGAATGGAGCATTCTTTTAAATGGTAAAATACACAAGTCCCTCAGTAGCTGTATTTAGCTGGGGTCTCAGCTCCAGCCTCTGTCCTCCAGGGAGCGGGGGTTCTAAGGCAATGTTAGGAGCGGCTGCTTTAGAAGTTCACCTTGGGTGGGTGCCCTGAAGGCTGAATGACTTACTTAGAAAGGATTCTGTCAAGTTTGGTTTAGAACATCCTGTTTGCCAAGCATGACCAAGTCTGATGCTTCTGATCTTTGTGCCATGAAACTCCATTTGAATCTTCAGATTCAATAAAGCCTGTCTCAAAGAAATCCTCACGCCTTAGGAAGAGACCTACAGCATTGTTCACTGTGGTTCGTCTCTGGGCAGTGGTCGTGGCCTTCGGCGAACTTGGGGAAGCTCTGGAATGTTTGGATTCTTCCACGGCAAGTGTGTGTATTCTTGACGTTTGTAGTGTAAGTATGGGTAAAATCATGTGCTTCTTTGCTTCCATTCCCAAGTATCCCCTTTATGTTTCTATAATGGAGGTGCCTTTCTACTTTTGACATTCCTGTATTAGAAATTTTGAAAGTAATCTCTTTTCATTGGCTACAAACTTCTCTATTTTCTTGGCATCTTCTGTACTTAATCTCTTGCTTCTACACAACTTCCCCTACTTCCTGAATTTTTCTATTCTTATTATTTTAAAAAGATGTTAAAGTTTAGCAGTCTGATGTTGTTGTTCAGTGGCTAAGTTGTGTTCAACTTTTTGCAACCCCATGGACTGCAACACACCAGGTTTCCCTGTCCTTCACTATCTCCTCGGGTTTGCTCAAACTCCTGTTCATTGAGTCAGTGATATTAGCTATCTAACCATCTCATTCTCTGCCACTCTCTTCTCCTTTTGCCTTCAATCTTTCGCAGCATCAGGGTCTTTTTAGATGAGTCGATTTTATGTATCAGGTGGCCAAAGTATTGGAGCTTCAACTTCAACATCAGTCCTTCCAATGAATATTCAACCCCTAAAGGGTTGATTTCCTTTAGGATTGACAGGTTTGATCTCCATGCTGTCCAAGGGACTCTCAAGAGTCTTCGCTAGCACCACAATTGAAAAGCACCAATTCTTCTGTGCTCAGCCTTCTGTATGATCCAACTCTCACATCCGTACATGACTACTGGAAAAGCCTATTTAGATCTTTGTTGGCAAAATGATGTCTTTGATTTTTAATATGCTGTCTAGATTTGTCACAGCTTTCCTTCCAAGGAGCAAGCGTCTTTTAATCCCATGGTTGCGCTCACTGCCTACAGTGATTTTGGAGCCCAAGAAAATAAAAATCTGTCACTGCTTCCACGTTTCTCCATCTATTTGCCATGAAGTGATGGGACTGGATGCTGTGATCTTTGTATCAATGATCTGATACAGAATCTTAAAAGGGATATTTACCCATGAGAATAGAAGATTTGAAAAAATAAGATGACTTAAAATTCACAAATAATACTAAAGGAAAAGGCATCTAGAGAAGACGGAAAGCTGCGTAAAAAGGTCTTTGAGCTCAGCTTTATGAAATAATGTAAAAAGACAGAGAGGGAGGGGCTCTATATAAACAGAATAAAATTCTTTGGTAGTGACCTGTAAGAAGAGGATCAGGTGACTGAGAATTGTAAGAACCTTTCCCTGAGGAAGATGCTTTTGTGCCTGAGATAGAAGGAAGCCAACAGACTCGTTATGGTCCTCCAAAGAGCATCTTCTGGTTTGAAAAATTAAAATTATATAAAAAGAGAGATAGACTTAGGGCCTGATGTGGAGAGCCAACTCATTGGAAAAGACCCTGATGCTGGGAAAGATTGGATGCAGGAGAAGGGGACAACAAAGGATGAGAAGGTTAGATGGCATTATTGTAGCCACGCGTTCCGGGAAACAAACTCACTCAGAAGGACAGTACAGATAGTGGAGTGCAGTTTATTACACTGGCAGGCCCAAGGCAGAGTCTCCTCTTAGCCAAGGACCCTGACCAGTTTTTGTGAAAACTTTATATACCCTAGGGGTTCGTGCTCAAACCCACCTCCCCAAATTCTCTGAAACTAGTCTGAACAAAGGAAAAGATACAATCAAAGTTAACCCGTGATCGTATGCCTTAAGCCTAGGTAGTTAACAGTGGACAACTATTAATAGGCCTGTGGTCATACCCCAATAAGCATAGTAGAATTTGTGATTCTATTCAGTTTCACAGATAATTAGGGTATTCTTTTAGGCAATGGAGTATCTAGGTACAAGCCCTGGGGCTCTTCCTTCCAGGGACCTGGTTTCCCAGTTGGTATGTTGTTTACACAGATACCAGGCATATAACTCAAACTCCACAGTCTGGCCCAAGATGGAGTCCTGCTTTCAAGATGGAGCCTGTTCTGTTTCCTCCTTCAACTTCACCTGCTTGATGGACATGAATTTGAGCAAACTCCAGGAGATAGCGGAGGACAGAGGAGCATGGTGTGCTGCAGTCCATGGGGTCACAAAGAGTCGGATACAACTTAGTGATTGAACAACAACAACGAAGACTCAGGAGAGGTGAAAGGAGAGTCAGAAAACTGGTCAAGCATTTGGCAAGTGGACCCTTCAGCTCCAGACCAGTCACATTCCAGAGTATTTCTCAGAGCTCCTGCCAGGCATCTTTGAAGAGTCCTGGGGACGGGCAATAGATACTGGACTTGTGTGAGTTCCTTTCAGAAAAAGGGGAAAAATGAAGACTCAGGACTGATGAACTTCAGATCAGTTCCTGGCAGCCTCGGGAATGCCACATGAAACAGATGGTGTGGGAACATTTACAAGAGGAGATATGAACACTGGGTGCCAGCTGATGTTCCTGATGAACAAATCCATCACTAATCAGCTTCATTTCTTCTTGTTTTTAATTAGTGGACTTAGGAATACTGCCTGAACGTTTTCATCTCATTAAAAATACTTCATGAAGTTTCTCATAGAAATGTTCTTGGATATGGCAAAGAAATGAGGAAATGTGGGTTGAGGCTCCAGGAGGTGGATTCTGCCCTGATGAAGGACTGTCTTCAAATAGTGTTGACTGAGGACATGGTCTAGAGGTCTCTGCCCTGGGGTGGCCTTTGTTGTCAGTCACACAAATGAAAACTTAGCAGATGTGCCTGTGAGAGTGCAGGGTCCCTGCAAACAGTTGTTGTGTTTGAAGAACACAGAAAAGAAAAAGGGATATTTGATTTTGAGGGTGAATTTAGGCAAAAAGAAAAAAAAAAAGCTGGCAAGTATATAAAATGCTATCAAGTATTCTGAAAAAATATAAATAACTTAGTGTTGAGAAGGAAATGGCAACCCACTCCAGTAATCTTGCCTGGGAAATCTCATGGACAGAGGAGCCTGCCTGGTGGGCTACAGTCCATGGGGTCCCAAAGAGTCAGACTTGACCTAGCAGCTAAATGATAACAGCAAATTCAGTGTTAATACATTTAACGGAATGAAATCATGATGCTTATTTAGCCCACAGACAAGAGAATAATGATGGGCAGTTTGGTGATTTTAAAAAAGAAACACATGGTATAACTTCTTCCACTTGTTGACCATGGTAAGAGGTTTCTGCAGGCAGGCAAGTTTTGGGAGGAAGGATGTTGACTTAGTAAGGTTTTAGAGCATCCTTTGAGTGTCAGTCAGGAAATTTAAGTTCAAACATTCACCTGCTTTCATTGCTTAGCTTAACATTGTTATAAGAATAATGTCATTGTATGAAGCACATACAAATTTTGTGATTTAAATAAGTAATTTGGGGCTCTAAAGAGTTCTTTGGTATTACATTTGAATTTAATGCTAAGTTCAGAGAACTTTAAAAATGCACAGATTAGGACTTTTATTTCTGTCAATGGGGAGGTCCACATTCACTACTATTAAATAAAACTCTAGGAATACTGGATGACATAAAAAAAGATCCTTCCAAGTGCAAGACTGAGCTTGAAAGAGATAGAGGCAACATTCAAAGAAATAATGGCTGAGAATTTTCCAATCTCAAGGAAGAAAAAGAGTTCTTATATTCAGGAAGCTCGGTTAAACAACAGCTAGCTACATGGGGACAAAATTGCAAAACACCTAAAAGAAAGATCCTGTATGGAAACAGGGAGCAAAGTCCAGGTTGCCTGAAAACATAACAAAAATGAGACATCATCATCTTCTCAACAGCAGCAGTAAAGTGGTAAAGAACCCAAATACAGGAGATGTAAGAGATGTAGGTTCAATTCCTGGGGCAGGAAGATCCACTGGAGGAGGGCATGGCAACCCCCTCTAGTATTCTTGCCTGGAGAATCCCGTGGACCAAGGAGCCTGACTACAGTCCACGGGGTTGCAGAGTCGGACATGACTGAAGTGACTTAGGATGCACACACACAGCCATGCACCCAAAGAATAGAAAGGGAAAGCATAACTTTCAAGTGTATACACAAAAAATTCAATTTATCAAATAACTACTTTGATACAAAATATTCAAAAGAAGATCCTCTTCTCTTGGGGTTTTATTATTGGATGTGAGTTTAAAGGTGACTCCCCTGTTGAGAGAAAGGACATAGACCATTGTTGAGTGCCTGCTGTATGCCAGCTGTTTGCGTTACATTGTTTGAGTTCATTATAAAAGGACACCTACAAGGCGATGAGTATTATCCCCCATTTCTAGGTACTCATAGAGTTTCTGTAACATGCTCATGATCACACAGCTTTTTAAGACAGGATATAATTTTAAAGGGGGCTTCCCAGGTGGCTCAGTGGTAAAGAATCCCTCTGCCAATGCAGGTGATTCAGGTTTGATCCCTGGATTGGAAAGATTCCCTTGAAGAATTAAATGGCAACCCACTCTAGTATTCCAGAAATCCCATGGACAGAGGAGCCTAATGGGCCACAGTCTATGGCGTTGCAAAGAATCAGACACAACTGAGCTACTAAACAACAGCAATATAACTTTAAACACATCACTGTGATGCAGAGGCCAGGATATTTTACTCTCATTAGGGTTTCCAAACTCCTGAGGAGCAGAGAGCTTTGTAAAGCGGCATTCAGCCTGTGTGTGTACCCTTAGCATCATGCATGGCTGGTATAAAGAGTTTTGCTCCTGCGTGTTCTCAGTTGTTCAAATATGTGTAGAGGCGTTTGTGAAACAGAAGGAACAAAGTCATTGAAAATTTATGAGGCTTTTTCAACAGTGTTTACCTTCTGCAACAGAAGTCAGGGTGGAACACAGGATATCATTTTTTATGTCAAGAAGGAAAAGAAAAGAGAAGGAAAAAAAGAGAAGCATGAAGTTCTCTTACTAAATATGTGAGACTCTCTGAACTCAGCTTTCTATGCAAGTTGTACCAAGACCTCAGCACACTGCACCATAATGGGAGCATTCCACATCCATGTTGATCTTGCTCTCAGGGATGTGGAGACTTCACTGCTTTCCTGCCAGAAAAACATGTCCTCCCTCTGGTTTAACTCTGCAGGCCATTTTGGTTCGTTTTCTGTGATTGTAGTTGTACCATAAAGAAGGCTGAGTACTGAAGAATTGATGTTTTTAAACTGTGGGGCTGGAGAATACTCTTGAGAGTCCCTTGGACTGCAAGGAGATCAAACCAGTCAATCTGTTGCAGGAAGGTGGACCCCTTCTAGGGCCTGAAACTGGGCTCTTGTCTAACACTCAGAAATGAATTGTCCGAGGAGACACATGTGCTGACAAAGCAAGAGATTTTATTGGGAAAGGGCACCCGGGTGGAGAGCAGTAGGGTAAGGGAACCCAAGGGAACTGCTATGCTGCATGGCTCGCAGTCTCGGGTTTTATAGTGATCGGATTAGATTCCGGGTGGTCTTTGGCCAATCATTCTAATTCAGAGTCTTTCCTGGTGGCGCACGCATCGCTCAGCCAAGATGGATGCTAGCGAGAGGGATTCGGGGAAGTGGACGGACACGCGGTGTCTCCTTTCGACCTTTCCTGAACTCTTCCAGTTGGTGGTGGCTTATAAGTTCCACATCACTTACCAGGATCTCCTGTCATAAAACAACTCATGCAATGGTTACTATGGTGCCTGGCCAGTGTGGGTGGTTTCAATCAGTGTGCTTCCCCTAACAACTCCCCCCTGAGAGACCTCATACTCAAGATACTTCTTGGGAATTGGGGCGGAGGTCTCTTTCTTCTGTAACTTCTTCCTGTTGTGCATGGGTGTAGGCCTGCCTAGCAGAGCAGAAGTCTCTCTCTACCAGATCTAAGTCAAGGTATTTTTTGCCTGAAATCAGCATTCACCCTTATAATAACAGCAATTTAGTTTGAAACTGTTGGCACCTCTCAGAGATGAAATAGACAGGGGCCAAACAGGAGAACTAACAGGATGGTCATCTCTGGTCCCTGGAAACAGAAGGCAACATTTGGGGTGAGGGCTGCAGGGTTTGTGACCCTTTTTGATTGGTTGGTGGTGAGGCAACAGAGCTGTGCTCCAGGAATCTTGTGTTCAGTCTGAAGTTACCATCCTCCACCTGGGTGGGGGCTCAAAGACATTGTTATGCATATTTCTTTGAGTAGGAACCAGGACTCTGTCTGGAGGCTGTACCAACCTTTGATTATTTCTCCTGTTTCTGTATCCCCTCCCTTCCCTGGTTAGCAATTGTTTGAATCCACACTTTGGAACTCAGGGAAGGTCAAGGAGGCTGAATGAATCTTATATCCTACAGACAAGAAATGGAGAACACAGAACAGATCTCTACTCCAGAGCCCCACAGAGTTCTACTCAGTTTTAATTTAGGGAACTAGGCAACTATGACTGTGATAACTTCCTGTCAAAATGGAGCATAGGATTGCCTCAGCTTGGAGTATAGACACTGAATTGGAAGTATTTCTGAGTTCCAAGTTCTAGATCTGAGTCTTTTATGAGTAAAATCTCAATCCCTTGGTCTGCCATTTTGGTGTAACAGACCCAATTAGGAGTGATAACTGGAATTTAGTAGACAAAATAAATTTCATTTCTTTTTAGAAGAATAGGCCTGAAACCCAGTCTGGACCTGGCACTTCAGGGAGACTTGTAGCCAGGTAGCCAGTTGCTTAGTTTTATAAAAAGTAAGGTTGCAGTTACTAGCTTTCAGCAGACATTGTTTTGAGAATGGTGGCATCCAAGCCTGACACGACTCAGAAAACTCAAGTGTTCAGCAATACAAGGTCTAATCTGAAAGTACACCCATAGATCACCTCGTTATTTCCCAGGATATCGGAACCAAAGCTACTCTATTTTGACTTTTAATTGTAAACTTTTCCTTAATAGCCAAAGCATATTTCACCATTAATGACGTCAGTGTTTCTCTAGGTATGACAAGATGCAAGAATTGGGACTCATAAAATCTTCTCCTGAAAAGATCTAACTATCTGAAGGCTTTTTCTGCCAGTTTTTCCCAGAGCACAGAGTGCCTCATTCCTGATTTTCACCCTGAACTCCTTTCAGGGGCGTTGAAAGTCAGCAGTTTCAGCAGCCATGACTTAATCTTTGTAGATGTAGAAGGCAAGTGTTAGTCTTCAGTTGGCAGAGCCCCTTTTTGCTCATAAACTTGACCATGATTTTGAGGGGGGGCATTTCATGATCATTTTACCCCATGGTGATGAGAATGTCCATTCTCAGGTTTGGCAAAGATTTTGTTGACAGGCCACTCAATGTGCTGTTACTGGACTAGGCCATAAAACAGTATCCAAAATTCTCTGGACCATCTGTCTTACTAGCCTCTTGGTCCAGGAAAATATTCCCTCTTGTTGCTTCTTCCTATATCTAGAGTTACACTGTTACCATCATCAATCTCATATGGGACTGTATATTATTCTATTAGAGGCCTCAGACACACGTTCGACAGTGTAAGAAACAGCAATTTTGTAAAATAGGTGAAATACAAATAACATAGCCAGCAGTATTAGTAAAGTCACAAGTAAGACTTAAGAGCTTCCATTAGATGTAGCCCAGTATATCTCAGGTCATCTGACTTAGTCTGCTCTGTAGAATCTTTATCTTCCAGGGAAATTATATATTGGCACCGTCTATAAGGCACATAGCCCAGTTTTCTAGTGTTACTAGATTAATTGTCCTTAGTATGATTTAATTGTTTTCAACACAGAGGAGACTTTAAGCCTAAATTACTATAGCCTGGTGTTAGCTATATAAATGCATCCCATAATTGTGGGAGATTTTTTCCTCCTTTGCTAAAACTTTTCTTGTTGCTCTGATTGAGCTTGAGTAATAGAAAAAAAGCTCAAATTTATGGCCAGAGTCAGAGCAGGCATTATTAATTGGCCCAGTGTGGGGATCCCATCTAGTAATATCTCAGTGACCTGAATATGACTATAATTTTTTTTTTTTAAGTAAAATTTCTCAGGACCAACCAGTTAGAGTCTTGTAGTGGAGAAATTTGCCAAAGTAACCCAGAACTAGACACAGGTAATTGGCCACAAACCCAACAATTGGATTGATTTCTAAAACTAGCATAGAATCAGGCCTATGATAGAAAAGCATTTGACTTATATGCAAAGGTCTAAGAAGTCAAGAAAACATAAATGATCATATGAATCAGGTCCAGCATCTTGGGCAAGCTGTCTACCTCTGATGTTGTCATCTTCTCATCCTGGTGTAGTATAGTTTCTCCTGCTTGAGCATCATTTTAAGGTGAGATCAGGTCAGCTGTCTTCTCTATAGACCAATCCATTGTAGGGGCCTTTGGAGGTGGGAATTAATCTAAGAGTTAATTTCCCTTCAGTTTCATTGTGTATGAGCTAGTTAAGAGTACCTGATAAAAAAGTCCTTCCATCCAGGTTGGAGAAAGTCCCTTAAATTATGTCTTTTTCCAGTCCTGGTTGCAGGTCATGAGGCATCTGATCTTCATCCAAAGATAGATTACTGAGATAAGATTCAGAAACAAACTTAGGGTGTTCTTTAAGAATTCAATTAAATTTTACATTAATATCACATAACAGCAAAGAACTATCTAAGAGATGAGTCTTACTAGATGCAGACCCCCATTAACAAACTGGGATTTAACATTTTTTTGAAATATCTTTTTCTCCCTAAAGTTACCCTCATTTTTATCAAATATAACCAAATTAAGGCTAGTTTGTTTGCAAAATAGGTCTGTTCTCACTAATTTTGGTCTGATGATTTATATAATCATAATTTATATAGACTTTTTATTTTGCTGAAACATTTATAGAGTCTCAGACTGAACTTTTAAAATAAAACAGGGTTGGGAAACTCACACCAAAGGCTTATCACAGATTTTGCCTAACAAATCTAGGTGAATTCTTCCCTTTTTAAGGTCTCAAAAATTTCTTGAGATTTTTGTACCTGTGAGATAATCTTACTAACTCATTTGATAAACTTACTGGAAACCTAAGAATTTCCAATTTTTGGAGGAGTCAGATAGAAAATATAATTGTTTTGTTTATAACATTTCATTTTCCCAAAGTATTGTCATAATTAGTTTGAGAGGAAGATTTTCCCTACTCCCTGAAAACCTAAGATTCAAACCTGTAATTTTTCAGATAGAAACCATAAAAGTTATAAGCATATTCGCTGGTTCATTCAGTCCTTTTGTTAACTTTGTGAAGTCATCAGGTTTTCCATTAGAATACCAGGACATATCATAATGTTAAGAACTCCATATAATTTCTAGGATATCTGTATTAGTAATTTTACCATACATTGTAACTGAGTGGATTTATTACTCATTTGATAATCTTTTTCATGTAATTTAACCAACCAAATAAACACAGTTTAATATCTCTCTTTGGGATGTTTTAAGGGCTCTCTGAAACACCCCAAAGTTAGCTAGAGGTCAAAAGAACTTCAGAAGAATTCTATTTAGGAAGTTTTATCGAAAAGATCAATTAAAAGGGTTTACAACATTTGGTCAGATTTAGTCAATGTTGATGGGTGTATCATTTAGCTTGTTGATATGTCACAATAGGCCTAAATACCCAGGCTCAAGGTCTAGTGAAAGTCAGCTCCCTCATCTTGGACCTAGTTGACTCTAACCAGTTTTCTTATGGCTGTGTCATTTCTAAGAAATCCATTTATCTAATTAATTGTAATCCAATTTTAGAAAATCCTGATCATGCATAACTCTTTTTAGTATTTTTTCATACTTTTTTTTTTTTTTTTTTTTACTGGAAACACACTTCCTACTTTCCTTTAGCAACCAAGAACTAACTTTTATATTAGCATTTTATAGATTGGTGAGCATAAACAACAGTGATAATTTCTAAAACACTTGCTTTCTTAGAACATTTTAGGATGGCATCAAACATTATTCATTTATAGTCCCAAATCTCTTTAGTTTCTCTGTAAAAGGAAATTAGTGTTTAGTAGTAAATGTTTCAAAATCTTATTTTATTTGGAAATGACCTAACTATTCAATAGACTTCCAACACTTAGCACACTTGGCACAACCCTTAGAAATTTAAGTTACACTAATCTGGAGAGACTATTTTAGACAGATATTTCTAAAGAATAATTATTCTTAGTAGAGTTTATATAAAAGCTCATATCTCATTTACATTTTTTAAGAAGTTTCTTCACTCGAGGTAATTTCCTTGTTGATAAACTTGTAACAGATATAATATTTAACTTATATTAAACCTAGGTACAATAAAAATATTCTCCTTAATGTTAATTACTCTAAGACATGTCTATATTAGATAGGTCAGCAAACAAACATTAATATCAGGTATTTAATACTGAATATTTCCCAGTTCACATGAACCTGGAATTTATTGTTTAATTTAGAATTATTTGATTTGTAAGTGCTTACCTTTTTTTAAGCCAAATAAATAGAGCTCATTTACAAATTAACCTCAAAAATATTATCCAGAGACAAAGACATACCAGGACATATTTAGACAGACACAGTGTAAGATCTAGCTTCATTTTCTAAGTTTAGTCATGAATTAGATATTACAATATAAAATTTACTAGTTTATAAAAAAACAGTTGAAATAAATAAAATTTTTAAAGTCTTTTTCCCCTTTTCTCTCAGTCTCAGGAGTTAAAGATGGTCTAGATAAGTGTTCCTGAGAGCCCTGGTCTCAAGGCACAGGGAAAGAAAATCAAGTTCTAACAAAATGGCGGCAGGTCTAAACCAAATGGTGGCCAAACAAAACAAAATGGCCATCGAAAACCACAACACAGAACACAGAGTTAAAACACACACATATAAACCTGGCAGTCCTCATCAGACACTCCCTTAAATACAAGAATACAGTCTCTCAGAAACCTCTTATAGAGACACAGAACTTCAGATCCAAGTACTAACAGCTTCAAAGATTTCAAAGGGAGGAAAGGAAGCCAGGTTGAAAGAAGAATGGGGAGGAGGCGGGAAAGGGGGGCAAAAGGGGTGGCCTGACAGACGTCTCCTGCCACCTGCAGATACCCAGGCGTTATGGGACTTTACCCTGGGCCTCCAGAGAAGGGAAGACTGGAACTCGGCCCTACCAGAAATCAGACCAAAACAGAACCAGAATTGAGTTCTCTGCCAAGAGGAGGTGATCAGTCTCCAATCCTCAGCTCAGGCTGAGGCCCTTCGACCAGATTCCTGCATCAGGACCGGGGCTAGAAAAATGGGGAAGGATAGGAAGGGTTAAGGAGAGGAAAGAGAGAGGGAAGGGGAGAGAGGTCAATAAAGTCTCTTGTTCCTTACCCAGTCGGGGCACTCTGGCCAGTTGTCCACGTCAGGAGGAGACCAGGGACAAAAGGGTCCCAGTTGTGGCTGCTGGGTCTGGTCCATTGGCAGGCTAGCTGGCCCCTGAGTACCCCAAGTGGTCAGGATGTCAGTCTCAGTGAAGAAGAGTCCCCGCCAGAGTCGCCATTTGTTTCAGGAAGGTGGACCCCTTCCAGGGCCTGAAACTGGGCTCTTGTCTAACACTTGGAAATCAACCCTGATTATTCATTGGAAAGACTGATGCTAAAGCTGAAGCTTCCATACTTTGGCCACCTGATGCGAAGAACTGACTCATTGGAAAAGACCCTGATGCTGGGAAAGATTGACGGCAGGAGGATAAGGGGGTGACAGAGGTTGAGATGGTTGGATAGCATCAATGGCTCAATGGACATGAGTTTGAGCAAACTCCAGGAGACAGTGAAGGACAGGGAAGCCTGGTATGCTGCAGTCCATGGGATTGCAAAGAGCCGGACATGACTGAGTTACTAAACAGTGACAACTACAGACCGTGGCCAAGCTTCACATGATTTTTGTTAGCAATAAAAGATTTAAACAAAATTTTGTTATGTTTAGTTATTCAACTGTGTCCGACTCTTTTGTGATCCCATAGATGTTAGCCTTGGAGAAGGCAGTGGCACCCCACTCCAGTACTCTTGCCTCGAAAATCCCATGGATGGAGGAGCCTGGTAGGCTGTAGTCCATGAGGTCGCTAAGAGTCGGAGACAACTGAGCGACTTCCCTTTCACTTCTCACCTTCATGCGTTGGAGAAGGAAATGGCAACCCACTCCAGTGTTCTTGCCTGGAGAATCCCAGGGACAGGGGAGCCTGGTGGGCTTCTGTCTATGGGGTCGCACAGAGTCAGACACAACTGAAGGGACTTAGCAGCAGCAGTAGCAGATGTTAGCCTGCCAGGCTCCTCTGTCCATGGGATTTCCCAGGCAAGAATACTGTAGTGGGTTGCCATTTCCTTCTCCAGGGGATCTTCCTGATCCAGAGATCAAACCTGCATTTCCTGCATTGGCAGGTGTTTTTTTTTTTTTTTTTACCACTAAACAACATGGGTAGCAATTAAATAAAAGTTTACCTATTTTTAAAAACCCTTTTTGCTCTGAATCTCAGCCCATCCTACACTCAATCATTCATTCACTTACTCACTTATTCATCCATCACTTGCTGGGGTCACTGGGTTCTAGGCCTCCTTCTTTCTGAATCTGAACAGCCCTGAGGTCTGACAATGTGTACGTGACTCACCCAAAGTTATGAGCTTGTATAGGGAAGGATCTTGCCTTTATCTTCATTATATAGGGCTGTTTCACTTTATTTGTACATATTTCTATTTAATCTCCTTTCTCTACAAATCTTTATCTAAACTGCTGCTTGTCCAGTATTTCCTGTACTTTATCAGAGGAGTGGCATAATTTGCTTTTCTGTAATTTTTTTTCCCCCAGAGGCAACGTGATCCACTCTGTTTATGGCTGAGCACTATGTGGATTCAGTCAGTCAGGGCTGGAGGCAGATGGGGTGCCCAGATCCCACCAATATGGGGGGATGGAGAGCTCATGCTGGCTTCTAGCCCTGGTAGGACATAGCTGTAAGGAAATCCTTGAGGATAGAGGATCATGCCAGGTCTGGAAAGATAACTAGGCTCAGCCACTGGACAGTCTGAAGGCTGTGTCTGAGAGAAGCAGCTGAATGGACCCTGAATCAGAATAGAAGTTTTAGCTTCAGACCTGACGGCCATCCACTTGGTGACAAGACCTGGAAGTGGGGTACAAATGTCCTAGTTTTACTAGTTCAGCTATGATTTATGCCTGTTGTCTCAATGTCCTGTCTAATGGAGCATCTGCATGCTCTATAATACAGTAGAATTTGAAAGATGACCAGCAATAAACTCTGACCATGGGATTTTCTAGGCAAGAATACTAGAGTGGGTTGCCATTTCCTTCTCCAGTGGATCTTCCCGACCCAGCGATTGAACCCCCATCTCCAGTATTGCAGGCAGTCTCCTGCATTACAGGCAGATTCTTTACTGACTGAGCCACCAGGGATGAAATCCCATGGACAGAGGAGCCTGGTGGGCTACAGTCCATGGGGTCATAAGAGTCGAACATGACTTAGTGACTAAACCACCACCGGCAATAAGCTCTGCCTTTTGTTCTGACCTTCCTTTTCAATGACAGCCTAAAAGCAAATTGGCAGGTGGGCCTAGAGATTGGGACCCATGTCTTAGAAAGTGCTGGCAGAGATGTTTGATGTTGCTGCCCCTACTGGTCTCTTAGTATATTAGCCAGTTGACCAAGGTCCCTACCAAGACCTGTAAATGGATGAATGGGGCACTTATGCAAGCTGGAGGGCTCCCCGGAACAATGTCATGAGTTAGGTCTGCATGAGGGTAATATTTTCTCTAGTCCACAGTTTTTATGTGAGCTAAATGGGAAACATACATATCAGAGAGTGAAGAAGTGAAGTGTTAGTCACTCAGTCATGTCTGACTCTTTGCGACCCCCTGGACTCTGGCCCACCAGGGTCCTCTGTCCATGGGATTTTCCAGGCCAGAATACTGGAGTGGGTTGTCATGCCCTTCTCCAAGGGATCTTCCTGACCCATAATAAATAAATAAATAAACCACCAAAGTACAATGTTACAAAACAGAGTTTACTCTTTGCAGGTGAGAAAGTGAGGAATTTTTAACTGCTAAAAAGGAGTTCAGTTCATAGTTAAGTATGAAAGTTGCCCTCTAGATAGGATGAGATGAGCCCATAAGTATGTACCCAGTGGGTCAGAAGAAGGTTAGGAAACAAGAGCTGATTTTGACAATTCCTAGACAAGAGTCTACAAATGGGATGGATCCTTTATAATCCCTTCTTCTGGTCCTCTTACTTTCTGAGATGATAGGAAGACCACATAAGGCAAGGCAAATTACCACACTTTTGCAACTACACTATCATCTTGATTTCAGTTTGTCATAGATTGAGGGGGAGTGGTCAGAAAAGTTAGAAAGAAAAACTTCATAACTAGGTGAACAGATTAAATATAAGTCATGTCTATTTATAATTATTATAATAATATCAGAGCAAAAGAAGATGCTATTCTTTAAGGCATAATATATATGTATATAAATTTATAATGGTATTCTCAATAATTACCTTAGGGTAGGAACATATTGTAGACAGTGAGGGTATTGACAGATTTCCAGCACTTTATTCTAAAATAGAAAATGTATTATGAATATCTGCAACTGAAAAGGTTATTAAAATGTAGGTAGAAACAAAATATTTTCTAAAATAAATCAACTGGTAGACAGTTATGTCAGTTTTTATACACAAACATGAATATCCTACTTTTCAATCTGAAAAGTATGTAATCACTAACACACGGCTCACATTAACAACAAATTACTTCTATAAAAACAAGCTTTTGCTGTTGTTGTTCACTTGCTCAGTCGTGTCCAACTCTTTGTGACCCCATGGACTGCAGCATGCCAGGCCTCTCTGTCCTTCACTGTCTCCCGGAACTTGCTCAAACTCATGGCCATTGAATTGGTGATGCCATACAACCATTTCACCCTCTGTTGCCCCCTTCTCCTTCTGCCTTCAATCTTTCCCAGCATCATGTTCTTTTCCAGTGAGTCAGCTCTTTGCATCAGGTGGCCAAAGTACTGAAAATTCAGCTTCAGCATCAGTCCTTCCAATATTTAGGGTTGATTTCTTTATAAATCAATAAATATTAGGGCTGTTTTTCCAGTTGGCAAAAACAAGACTGGGAGCTGACTGAGGCTCAGATCATGAACTCCTTATTGCCAAATTCAGACTTAAATTGAAGAAATTAGGAAAAACCACTGGACTATTCAGGTATGATATAAATCAAATCCCTTATGATTATACAGTGAAAGTGACAAATAGATTCAAGGGATTAGATCTGAGGGACAGAGTGCCTGAAGAACTATGGATGGAGGTTTGTGACATTGGTTGAGGAGGCAGTGATCAAGACGATCCCCAAGAAAAAGAAATGCAAAAATGCAAAATGTTTGTCTGAGGAGACCTTACAAATAGCTGAGAAAAGAAGAGAAATGGAAGGGGAAGAAGAGAAGGGGAAAAGGAAAGATATACCCATTTGAATGCAGAGTTCCAAAGCATAGCAAGGTGAGATAAGGAAGCTTTCCTCAGTGATCAATGCAAAGAAATAGAGGAAAACAATGGAATGGGAAAGACTAGAGATCTCTTCAAGAAATTAGAGATACCAAGGGAATTTTCATGTAAAGATGGGCACAAAAAGGACAGAAATGGTATGGACCTAACATAAGCAGAAGATATTAAGAAGAGGTGGCAAGAATACACAGCAGAACTGTACAAAAAAGATCTTCACGACCCAGATAACCATGATGTTGTGATCACTCACCTAGAGCCAGACATTCTGGAATGGGAAGTCAAGTGGGCCTTAGGAAGCATCACTACAAACAAAGCTAGTGGAGGTGATGGAATTCCAGTTGAGCTATTTCAAATACTAAAAGATGATGCTGTGAAAGTGCTGTACTCAATATGCCAGTAAATTTGGCCACAGGACTGGAAAAGGTCAGTTTCATTCCAATGCCAAAGAAAGGCAATGCCCAAAAATGTTCAAACTACTGCCCATTGCACTCATTTATACGCTAGCAAAGTAATGCTCAAAATTCTCCAAGTGAAGCCTCGACAGTATGTGAACCGTGAACTTTCAGATGTTCAAGCTGGATTTAGAAAATTCAGAGGAACCAGAGATTAAATTGCCAACATCTGCTGGATTGTCAAAAAAGCAAGAGAGTTCCAAAAAAACATCTACTTCTGCTTTATTGACTACGCCAAAGCCTTTGACTGTATGGATCACAGTAAACTGGAAAATTCTTAAAGAGATGGAAATACCAGACCACATGACCTGCCTCCTGAGAAATCTGTATGCAAGTCAAGAAGCAACAGTTAGAACTGGACATGGAACAACAGACTGGTTCCAAATTGGGAAAGGAGTACTTTAAGGCTGTATATTGTCACCCTCCTTATTTAACTTATATACAGAGTACATCATGTTAAATGCCAGGCTGGATGAAATACAAAGTGGAATCAATATTGCAGGGAGAAATATCAATAACCTCAGATATGCAAATGACACCACCCTTATGAGAGAAAGTGAAGAGGAACTAATGAGCCTCTTGATGAAAGTGAAAGAGGAGAGTGAAAAAGCTGGCTTAAAACTCAGCATTCAAAAACACAAGCTTGGGAAACCAAATATTTTTTTAATTTTGTAGGTTTTTCTTATGTACCAGGTTTAATAAACAGTTCTTATGAAAGTTTTGAATGAATTAAAATCTGGAGGACACCAAACAAACTCAGTTATTTTTGTTATTTCTTGTTTTACAGGGTGAAAGGGTCAACATTCATGTTTACTTAGTGGCTGTCCAGGAAACTCAAAAGATATTTAAGGGTCAAGGATATCTTAATAGCTTCATATTTCTAAATTTAGGGCCTGAATTTGGGGAAACAATATTAAAATGAGATGTCAGAAGAGACTGGTCACAGAACAGGAAATAGTTGTTCTCGTGACATCCTTATGAGAAAAAGTGAAAATATGGCATTTAAAATGAACACCACAGCTGCTGCTGTTGAGTCACTTCAGTCGTGTCCAACTCTGTGTGACCCCGTAGACAGCGTCTCACCAGGATGCCCCGTCCCTGGGATTCTCCAGGCAAGAACACTGGAGTGGGTTGCCATTTCCTTCTCCAATGCATGAAAGTGAAAAGTGAAAGTGAAGTCGCTCAGTCGTGTCCGACTCTTCCCGACCCCATGGACTGCAGCCTACCAGGCTCCTCTGTCCATGGGATTTTCCAGGCAAGAGTACTGGAGTGGGGTGCCATTGCCTTCTCCAAACACCACAGAAGCTAACATAAAAATTATCAAGAATATTAATTCTTACTAAGGAAGGATTTGTACTGCTTTATCTAAAATGGCCTAAGGAGCTTCCCTGGTGGTCCAGTGGCTAAGACTCTACACTCCCAACGCAGGTGGCCTGGGTTTGATCCTTGGTCAAGGAACTATATCCTGCTCGAGGCAACTAAAGCTCTTTCGTGCTATAGCTAAGATCCAGTCCAGCCAAATAAATAAATAAATATTTAAAAAACAACAGAAATCTATTTTTTGAATATTAATACACTTTTAAAGTTTTACATTGTTTTTTTTTTTTTTTTTCCACCAGATTTATACCAGAACTCTGTTTATAAATAAAATAAAATGGCCTTAGATATCTGCTTTGGAGCTGGAACATGGAATAAGATTTTCTGTACCACAGATCAAAGCAAAAATCTCTAGACAAAACACAGATGGCAATGATCTAATGACTTTCAAAAGTAAAGCTAGCAGGCAGATTCAGAGAGGGGTCAGAGCTTGAGGAAGTGACTTATGTAAGGTGAGTTTTCCTTATTATTATTATTATTTTATCTTTTCATCATTCCACTCTGACCTGTGGGTTGTCCTAGTTGTGCACAGTGTGTGAATAGCAAAAGACTGAAGATAACCCCTTCCCCATTTTTTTTTTTTTTTTCCCCTGGCCGGAGTGCCCAGAAAAGAGCTTCCTTCAAAGCTGAGTGTGGTTTGCAGAGGCCTCCCCATATGCCTCCCCTGCTTGCCCATTTCCCAGGTAATGGCCCTAGCACAGAACTGTCTGAGGATCACATCGGCAGCTTAAGCTGAGAGAGAGACCCCATCTTTCTGGCAGGCAGGAATAATTGGAGAAAGAAGCTCTTATGTTCCAAAGAGTTACTTTTTCCTCTCTCCGTTTTCTCACTGCTTTGTCCTGAGTAGGACTCCCACTGTATAGAGCAGCAACGCCAGCAACTAAAACTCTTTCAGAAATTAATTTTTTCTGAACAAAAGAACAGGAAAGGTGTCACCAGAAGCTGGAGAAAGTAGAGATGATTCTGACTTTGAAAGCCATCTCCAGATTTTAACATAACCTAGAGTCTCAAAAGAGAATATTCAAACCGTCCAGGATGTATTGCATATTTACTCAACATAGCAAGAACCAGGAAAATGTGAACAATTCTCAAGGGAAAACACTATCAACAGAGGCCAAGTCCAAGATTATCCAAATGTTGGAATTATCAGACAAAGCCAGATAAACAATCTTTGAATGAATGGAAAGTTAGAAATTCTCAGTAGAGAAATAGAAAGTACAAAAAGTAATATGAAAACTTTAGAACTGAAAAGATTTGTTATCTGAAATAAAAAACATTCAGAATATATATTAGAATATATATGTAATATATATATTTCACATTATAATCCCTGGAGCAACCAAAAAATATTATATATATATAAAATATAGCCAAAAAGCCTATAGATAAAGTGAAATGGAAACTAAAAATGGTTGAAATAATCCAGAAAAAGACAAGAAGGGGAAAAACTGGAGTAATGAACAAAGGGATTAAAAATACTTAATAAAATGACATCTAAACATATTAATAATTATATGAAATATAAATGATCTAAAAATACCAGTTAAAAGTTAGAGATGTCTGATTGGCTAATAAAACCTAACTCTACATTGGCCACAAAAAGCCAATTAAAAAAAAAATTGAACTATTGTTGATTTACAAAGTTGTGTTAATTTCTATTGTACAGCAAAAATTCAGTTATATACATACACATAATTCTTTTTCTTATTCTTTTCCATTATGATTTATCATGGGATACTGAATATATTTCCCTGTGCTATACAGAAGGACTTTGTTGTTTATCCATTTTATATAGAATAGCTTGCATCTGCTAATCCCAACCTCTCAGTCCATCCATCCCCATCCCCACATCCCCTTGGCAATCACCAGTCTGTTCTCTATGTCTGTAAGTCTGCTTCTATTTAGTAGATAAGTTCATTTGCACCATATTTTAGATTCTACATGTATGTGATATCATATATCTGTCTTAGAAAACCAATTTTTAAATATAATGACATAGGTTAAAAAGAGGAAAAAGATATGTCATAAAAATTCTAAGCAATAGAAATCTGGAATGGATGTACTAATATCACACAAAGTAGACTTTAGAGCAAAGAAGCTTACCAGGGATAAAGAGGGGCATTATACACTGATAATGAAGAAGGAAATGGCAACCCACTTCAGTATTCTTGCCAGGAGAACTCCATGGACAGAGGAGCCTGGTGTGCTATAGTCCTTGGGGTTGCAAAGGGTCGGACTGACTCAATCAGAGAACACACACACATGCACACTGATAAATGGTCAATCACCAAGAATAGTAACAACCACCCTTATGGCAGAAAGTGAAGAGGAACTAGAAAGCCTCTTGATGAAAGTGAAAGAGGAGAGTGAAAAAGTTGGCTTAAAGCTCAACATTCAGAAAACTAAGATCATGGCATCTGGTCCCATCACTTCATGGGAAATAGATGGGGAAACAGTGGAAACAGTGTCAGACTTTATTTTTTGGGCTCCAAAATCACTGCAGATGGTGATTGCAGCCATGAAATTAAGAGACGCCTACTCCTGGGAAGGACAGTTATGACCAACCTAGATAGCATATTTAAAAGCAGAGACATTATTTTGCCAACAAAGATCCGTCTAGTCAAGGCTATGGTTTTTCCAGTGGTCATGTATGGTTGTGAGAGTTGGACTGTGAAGAAAGCTGAGTGCCCAAGAATTGATGTTTTTGAACTGTGGTGTTGGAGAAGACTCTTGAGAGTCCCTTGGACTGCAAGGAGATCCAACTAGTCTATTCTAAAGGGGATCAGTCCTGGGTGTTCTTTGCAAGGACTGATGCTAAAGCTGAAACTCCAATACTTTGGCCACCTCATGTGAAGAGTTGACTCATTGGGAAAGACTCTGATGCTGGGAGGGATTGGGGGGCAGGCAGAGAAGGGGGCGACAGAGGATGAGATGGCTGGATGGCATCACTGACTCGATGGACGTGAGTTTGAGTGAACTCTGGGAGTTGGGATGGACAGAGAGGCCTGGCGTGCTGCAATTCATGGGGTCGAAAAGAGTCGGACATGACTGAGTGACTGAACTGAACTGAATTCAATGTGTATTTGGCCACCTGCTACAAAGAGCCAACTTGTTGTAATAGACCCTGGTGCTGGGAAAGATTTAAAGCAGGAGGAGAATAGGACAACAGAGGATGAGATGGTTGGATGCTGCAGTCCACAGGGATGCAGAGTCAGACACGACTACTGTGTAGTAAGTACTGTGTAGTACTCAGGTCAGACATGAGCTACTGAACAGCAAGAACAAATGTGTGTACATCTAAACCTGAAATACATGAAGCAAAATGGAAAAGAATTAAAAGTATAAGTAGATAAATCCATAGTTGTACTCGGACACTTCAACATTCCTTTCTCAGTAATTGATAGGACAAATGAATCAGCAAGGATATAGAGGACCTGAATAACACTGTGAACCAATTTGACATAATTTATAGAATATTCCACCAAAATACACACTGTTTTCAAATGCACACAGAACACTGACCAAGATACACCACATCCCAAGGGACATAACAAACCTTAATACATTTAAAAGAATTGAAATAATTAAAAGTATGTCCTCTCTTCATAATAGAAATAGACTACAAATCAATAATAAAAAGATATTTGGAAAACTCCCAAATACTTGGAAATTATAAGTAATCCATAGGATTTACTCAAGTGACAAGGGAAATTAGAGTATATTTAGAGCTGAGAGAAAAGGAAAATATGATCTATCAAAGCTGGTGAAATTCAGCTAACACAGCATAGAGGAACTTCTCTGGAATTACATAGTACAAAATTTAATGCTTTTAATAGGAATAAAGAGTTCTCAGTTCAATAATTTAAGCTTCCACCTTAAGAAACTAAACAAAGCTAAAAGTATATGTAAAAAATAATTTAGATTATTCTAAAATTTATATGAAAAGGCAAAAGACCCAGATTATCTAAGACAATTTTGAAAAAAAAAAAAAAAAAGTGGAAAGAGACAGTCTACCCCATTTCAAGATTTATTATATTGCTGCTACATGGTACTGGCAGAGGCAGGGGACCCACAGATAAATTGTACAGAACAGAACCTGGAAATAGACACACAAGTTAAGCCTGACTGCTCTGCCCAAAGGCAAAGCAATTCAATGGAAGAAAGGTAGCCTTTTTCAGGAAATGGTTCAGGGACAATTGTACATTCATAGGCAGAAAAGTAATTCTTCAAATGTTTCCCACATTATAAAAAAATGAACTCAAAAGGGATCCTGTACTTACATGTAAAAGTATACAACTTTTAGAAAGAAATACAGGAGAAAGCCTTTGGGATCTGGGCCAAGGCAAAGAGTTCTTAGACGGCATCGAAAGCAGAATCCCTAAGAGGAAGAATTGATAGACTGGACTTCATTGAAATGGAAAACTTCAGCTCCATTAGAGACCCTGTTAGGAGGATGAAAAGACAAACTACAGACAGGGAGAGAATATTTTCAAACCACACATCTGACAAAGGACTAGTGTATATAAAACAAAAATGCTAGTAAATTAGTTGGCACGATGATAAAGAATACGCCTGCCAATTCAACCTGACACAGGAGATGCCAGTTCAATCCCTGGGTCGGGAAGATCCCCTGGAAAAGGAAATGGAAACCCACTCCAGTATTTTTGCCTGGAAAATTCCATGGACAGAAGAGCCTGGCAGGCTACAGTCCAGGGGATGGCAAAGAGTCAGACATGACTGAGCACTGAGCACACTAGTAAGTTATACGCATATACATACACATGTATAAAGAATTCTCAAAACTCAACTGTAACTGTGAAGGTATTTTTATATGGGATTAACTTTTAAATCAGTAGACTCTGAGTGAGGCTGATTTCCCTGCATAATGTGGGTGGGCCTCATTTAATCAGTTAATGAACTTCCAGCCCATCTTGCAGATTTTGGACTTCCAGCTTTCACAACTGTGGGAAACAATTCCTTGAAAATTTCTTTCTGTTTCTCTCTGTCCACTTCCTACTGATTCTGTTCCTTTAGAGAACCCTAGCCAAAACATGGACGGAGGAGCCTGGTAGGCTGCAGTCCATGGGGTCACTAAGAGTCGGACACGACTGAGCGACTTCACTTTCTCTTTTCACCTTCATGCACTGGAGAAGGAAATGGCACCCCACTCCAGTGTTCTTGCCTGGAGAATCCCAGGGACGGGGGAGCCTGGTGGGCTGCCGTCTATGGGGTCGCACAGAGTCGGACACGACTGAAGCGACTTAGCAGCAGCAGCAACCAATACAAATAGTTGCTTGAAGGGAAAATTCCAGGGTTTTTAATGCCAGGAAGGGGAAGACCATGGTGATTATGCTACTGAATCTTGTCTTCTGGAAAGGCTGAAAAGACACCGTAGCTTTGTATGTGTGTGTGCTAAGTCGCTTCAGTCATGTCCAACTCTTTGCAGCACCATGAACTACAGCCCGCTGGACTCCGTGTCCATGGGATTCTCCAGGCAAGAATATTAGAGTGGGTTGCCATACCCTCCTCCAGGGGATCTTTCCAACTTAGGGTCGAAGCCGAGTCTCTTATGCCTCCTGCATTGGCAGGCAGTTTCTTTTACTGCTAGTGCCACCTGGGAAGCCCCATAACTCTGTACACAGGTGGTCAAAAGAAGTCCCACTGTTCATTTTCAATTAAGCCCAATGGATTCTGATATCTCAGATCCCTTCAGCTCACTGGAGCCCGTTGAGATGAAACAATATCTACTTTATAAGTGTTTACTTACCAACTATTGCTGTAAAGTGGGAAGATCTTCTTTACATATGTTTGAAACCCAGTGCCTAGCATACATTAATTCTCAATAAAAGTTACATCCAAGTTTTCCTTTAAGATTCAAGCCATAAAATTGCCACACCAGGAAAAGAAGACTAGGTCCAAAGGAAGGCAAGAAAAAAATATCAAAGAAATTGAAGACTTTCTACTCTCTCTGCTTAGTATGCTGACGTTAACTTTGGTCAGAAACAAGGACTTCATACCTCTAACTGATTCTGCCAACAGCCTGAGCAAGCCTGAACGTGGATTCACCCCCATGAGCCAGGGCTCAGTTCTAGCTACACTTAGATTTTGGCCTCGAGAGACTCAAAGCAAAGAAACCGGATGAACCCACTGGGCTTCTGATCTGCAGGATAATAAATGCATGTAATATGAAGACCCTGAGATTGTAGCGATTTGTTCTAGCCTCAAAAGAAAACCATATACTATCCATTTCCGCATGTGTGGGCCTTTGCTGGTGCTTCCACTGCTGCCAGGAACACATTTCCCTATTTCTCCACTTTGTATGAAGTGTATATCCTGAGGTGGGGGGTGGGAAAGGGTGGGGAAAGTCCAGTTTTCCTGGCTGTTCCTCTCAGCGGCACTTCCCTCATCCCACTGGCGGAGCAGAGTCATTCACATCGTCATCTTTGTGCCATAGAACTCGGCTCCTGCCTTGGTCCAGTACACATGGTCACATGCTTGTTTAATGGCCACTCCTTGCTCCCTCTGACTTTTAATGACTGGTGCCCCTGTCCCTGAGCTTCTCTGGTGGCTCAGATGGTAAAGAGTCTGCCTGCAATGCAAGAGACCCAGGTTCGATCCCTGGGTCGGGAAGAACCCATGGAGAAGGAAATGGCAACCCACTCCAGTATTCTTGCTGGGAGAATCCCATGGACAGAGGAGTCTGGCAGGCTACAGTCCATGGGGTCACATAGTGTCCTTAGCCTAGTGGCTGATAGTCTGTCAATCAGATATTATTGAACGACTATGTTGTGTTGGGCAGATGCGTCTCAGGTGGGCAGATACAGTGATGTGTATATCAAGCCTGAGCCCTGTCCTCATGGAGCTTGCAGGCTACACACAGTCAGGACCCAGCAACATCTGCCAAGTGGACTAAATCAATGCATATTGGAAACAGGAAGCCACAGTCCCCAGGAAGCAGGCTTGGCTGGGTCTCTCTGTCACGGCAGCCACATGCACGCACCAGTGAGCCTTCCTCCTGCTCTGTGCACTGACTGTGGGGCTGGTGTGGGACCGGATGCTCACTTTGGGGCTTTGCAGAAGTTGGTCCAACCCGGACATAGTAATCAGAGCAATGCTTTTCTTTCTTCTTTTAAATTTCCTTTTTCATAAGGGGACTGAAATGAGAATTTTATGCATATATGTTTTCGTTTCCTAAAAACTTTTTCACCTTTACCTTGACATTGAATCCTCATGAAAAACCTATGGTTATATGAATCCCATTATTACAGGTAAGAATTCTGATTCTTCAAGAGAACTTCTTGATGGACCTGGAGGGTATTTCACTTAGTGAAATAACTCAGGCAAAGACAAACACTGCATGTTATTACTTATAAGTGGAATCTAAAAAATACAACAAACTAGTGAACAAAACAAAACAGACTCAGGAATATAGAGAATAAACTAATGGTTACCAGTGGGGAGAGGGAAGTGGGGAGGGGCAAGATAGGGGTATGGGATTTAAAGGTACATTTCACTGTGTAGAAAACAGATAAGCTACAGGGACATTTCATGCAGCACAGGGAATATTGCCAGTATTTTATAATAACTTTAAATGGTGTATAATGTATAAAAATTTTAATAACTATATTGTACACCTGAATCTAGTTTTCAAAATTTTTATAGATTATACACCTTTTAAAATTATTATAAAACATTGACTATAGTTCCTGTGCTGTATGATATGTCAAGAAGCGGGTTCTATCTCTGTGTTGAGAAGATCCCCTGGAGGAGGAAATGGCAACCCACTCCAGCATTCTTGCCTGGAGAATGCCATGAACAGAGGAGCCTGGCAGGGTACAGTCCATGGAGTTGCAAAAGAGTTGGACACTGCTGAACATGCATGCATGCACATGTCAGTCTAATATATATTGTAAATCAAGTAGATTTCAATAAAAAAATTAAAAATGAAATTTAAAAAAAGATTTCTGATGTTTAGCCTTCCACATAGCATTTTAAGACTTCCCTCACTAAAGCAAAGCAAAGCAAAGCAAAGCAAAATAAACAAACCTAGGTCCCTTGATGGAGACTGCTGGAGGACTGGCCCAAGCCAAAGGAACAGAGGACCAGAAAGGGTTCTACTGGTGACCAAGGGAAAGGTGAGCTTTGGGACAATCAAGGGAAGAGAGAGGAAGGAGGAGTTGACACTGTGGAGTGAGCCCATGATTAATATCATAACTGATTATAAGGGTAAGGATGGATAACCTCCAGAGTCAGAGTTAGGTGGTGATTAAACCGATGGCAAGATTTTGGGATATAAGAAGGAGGAGGTACTCTGCTTGACGTCTTTTGTTGTGGAGCATGGGCTCTTGAGTGCAGGCTCATTAGTTGTTGCACACGGGCTTAGTTGCCCAAGACATGTGGAATCTACAGGCTTTGTAGGTGGCTCAGTGGTAAAGTGGAGAAGGCAATGGCACCCTACTCCAGTACTTTTGCCTAGAAAATCCCATGGACGGAGGAGCCTGGTGGGCTGCAGTCCATGGGGTCGCTAGAGTTGGACACGACTGAGCTACTTCACTTTCACTTTTCACTTTCACGCATTGGAGAAGGAAATGGCAACCCACTCCAGTGTTCTTGCCTGGAGAATCCCAGGGACGGGAAGCCTGGTGGGCTGCCGTCTATGGGGCCGCACAGAGTCAGACACGACTAAAGCAACACAGCAGCAGCAGCAGCAGCAGTGGTAAAGAGTCCACCTGCCAACGCAAGAGATGTGTGTTCGATTCCTGAGCCAGGAAGATCCCCTGGAGAAGGGAATGGCAATCCACTCCAGCATTCTGGCCTGGAAAATCCATGGACAGAGGAGCCTGGAGGGCTACAGTCTATGGGGTCGCAAAAGAGTCGAACATGACTTACCGACTAAACAACAACAACAGCAAACATATGGAATCTTCCCAGACCAGGGATCAAACTCATGTCCCCTGAATTGGCAGGGGAATTCTTAACCACTGGACCACCATGGAAGTCCTGTTGTCTTTACTTTTTAATGTACATTTTTTTCAGTTCATGTTTTCACCCTTTGCTTCATTATTGTACTGGGCAACAGGAAGCTTTGATGTGAGTCTTAAGCAGAAGCGCTATCTCAGACATAGAGTCCTTCGGCCTTACTGTGCCCAGGATCTCTCTATCCTGGATGCTCAGCTTCTTTTTGGCTACAGGAAAGCCCTGAGAAGGGTGAACGCTCCAGACCTAAGACCTTGGCTTCTGACAACCTGGTAGAGCATCTGGGAAAGTTCTTCCCTTTAGAGAGCATCAAGCCAGCCCCAAAGAGAGCTCAGGAGGGTGTCAGGCCCCCTGGCTCCTGAATGAAGACATATTTAGCTCCTAGAGGGCCCCACCTCTCCTCCATTATTATTACACTCCCAGGAGGAAAGAGATGGTGGTTCACACCTGAGGGAGGGTCTTCTGAGGTTCTATAACATGGCCTTGTGGTCCGTGGGAATTGAAGGTGATGGCTGAGGATGTCTGACAAAGGTGTTCTTACTTCCAATGTTTTCAGGAGCTCCTGAGGAAGGTCAAGTGCAAAGACTGTGAGAAGGATGGTTCTGTCCTTGTTTGTCCTGTGGAACTCTACCAGGAGGAACTGGCTCTGTAAATTATCAAAGAGCAACTTCTTTCACCAATGGGGGACTTTTACCAATTTCAGAACAGATATTATTATCTCTAAAAATATAGATGTCATGAAGTTTATAGTGTTCCCTTTTGAGGCTGGAAAATCTAGGTATCAAACACTTAAATCATTTTCTTACACTATAAAAGAAGATTAATGATGTGCCTTTTTAATGATTTTTTTCTAAGATTAAAACTTTATATTTGAAAAAATACTGGTTACCATTCCTATTTTGAGCCCCAGCTGAATTACTTTAATGTCTCTGTCCATGACAGACGGTCCCTGTCCACTGCAAATTCTACTCTCTCTTTGTTTAAATAAATAAAATTGATTATTCAGTTTTCTAAGTTGTCTAAACTTGTTGATTTAATTCCAGTGGTTCAATTCATTCTAGAATTTTATTCACTAATGGCATGACACTGCACTTTCTTGCATGAAGGGGTTCTTTTATGGTTGGCAGTAATTCTATTGATAGGAACACAAGAAAATACCCTATTTATAGTTCTGTAGGTGGAACTTGGCTGACATAAGGTGTTCTGATTAGTGTGTATGCAGCTTCCAATAGGATGCAAAGTTGAAATATTAATTGTACAATTCTATTGCTTTTGAGCAGATGAGCAGAAAGGAATAGTTCATAGGATCAAATAATTTCCAGAAGTCCTTTTGGTGTGACCAGGGCTTAAAGTATGTGTCAAGATGAACAAAGACATCATTCCATAAATATGGACCATGACCAGAGTCAAAATGATGAAGCAAGATGTCCCTGCTGGGCTCCCATCACTGGCATTCCCTTCCTTCTGCTGTCCCAGCCCAGTGGCCCCAGGCACCCCAGGGACTTCACCATGGCCAAGGCTGTCGTCTCCCATAGTGCCAGGCATGGCTTGAGCACCAGTCTCCTATTGAAGTATACCTGCCTGGAGTCCTACTACATGTCCTAATGTGCTGCCCCTTCTGCCAACAACACTTTACTTTTCAGCATAGATCTTCCATATTTTAGCCTGAATAACTGATAACTGGCTGTATCCAGTGGTGAGGGATGAGAAACCAAGAACAAAGAGATGCCAACTCTTCCTCCTCTTTGGTCTGCATGATGCTATCGGCGTGCTTTGAGTAGGTCACAGCAAGGCAGGCAGGTCTATCCTTAGGGTCTACAGGTGCATGATTTAATACTTACCTGGCAACACCATGTGAGCTTTGGAGGCTTTAAAACAGATGATATGAGGTCTCTGTTCCCAAGTGACGAGGTGACAAACATGTGAGCCAAGAGCCAGCAGCCCCAGCAGAGCAGTGTGGCAAGTGGTGCTGCAGAGGCAGGGACAAATGTGGCAGGACACTTAAATCACTAACTCTGAGTCAAGCAGAGAAGGGGGCATTTGATGTGGGTTTTGATGGCTAAATAGGAATTTTCTAGGGATCCAGGGAAGGGAAGAATGGGCAGGAAAGTAATAAGGAATGCCAGAATATTATGTCACAGTGGCAGGTGGTCAGCATGGTTGGTAAGAGGGGCTGGGCAGTGCCTGGCTTGTATTGAGACTGGCTGGGCAGTTCAGTCGCTCAGTCGTGTCCGACTCTTTGCAACCCCATAAATCACAGCATGCCAGGCCTCCCTGTCCATCACCAGCTCCCGGAGTTCACTCAAACTCATGTCCATCGAGTCGGTGATGCCATCCAGCCATCTCATCCTCTGTCGTCCCCTTCTCCTCCTGCCCTCAATCCCTCTCAGCATCAGGGTCTTTTCCAATGGCTGGGCAGTTGGGGTCAAATTAAGAATGGTCTGTTTTTTTAAACCAATGGTCTTTCAATGTGGGCATGCACCTGGCTGGAAGCAAGCACTGTTTTCAATCAAAGGCCTGATTAATTAGGTAAGATTCTTCCAACAGTGGAGCTCAAGGGGAGGCCAAGCATTGAGTGGTTGTAAACACCAGCTAGAGATGTGGAGGCCTAGACTGGGGTGGAATCAAGAGACGAGCGTAGGCAAGATGGATGGACCTGGAGGTTATCATAGTATATGGACTAAGTCAGACAAAAACAAATATCATATAATATCACTTATATATTGAATCGAAAATATGACAAAGGAATTTATTTACAAAACAGAAACAGACTCACAAGACTTAGAAAACAAACATAATTAACCAAGGGTAAAGGAGGGTGAAGGATAAATTAGGAGTTTGATATTAACATACGATGGTGGTGGTTTAGTGAATTAAATTATGCCCAACTCTTTGTGACCCCTGAACTGTAGCCTAGCAGGCCCCTCTGTCCATGGGGTTTTCCAGGCAAGAATACTGGAGTAGATTGCTATTTCCTTCTTTAAGGGATTTTCCCAATCCAGGGATCAAAACTGGGTCTCCTGCATTGCAGGTGGATTCTTTATCAACTAAGTCATCAGGGAAGCCCATTAACATATACATACTACTATAAAATAGATAACTAATAAGGACTTACTGTACAGAACAGGGAACTTTACTCTGTAATAGCCTACATGGTAAAAGAATCTGAAAAAGAATGGATATATGTACAACTTATTCACTTTGCTGTACATCTGAAACTAACACAAGAGTGCAAATCAACTATATTCCAGTATGAAATAAAAATTAAATTAAAAAAAATTAAAAAGGGCAAAAACGACCAGCTTAAGGAAACTGGATTGACTTTTGTGAGGGGTGAGAGGAGGGGCCTCAGGCATCCCACTGGGGTGTTGGGCTGGATGATGACACTGTACATCCAGGAAGGAGGTCGCAGGTGCTGCTGGCTGGTGGGGAAGCTTGTGAGCTCTGTAATGACATCTGCTCTGATGGGTCCTTCCCGCTCAGATGGAAAGGCTCTCAAAGGTATTGGTCTGCCCTCTGCCTCTCACCCCTGCTGTGCCTACTTCACAGTTCTGAGAGCCTGGGCAATTGTCACAGAACAGAAAGACGGTAGAACCTTATGGAGAGAGGGAACCAGGGTCCCAGCCCTTCCCAGCATGCCAGATCTCTAAAGGGACATGGCAGAGGGAGGTACACTATGGCTGGGAGGAGCCTGCCCACAGATGTCTGTTGGCGGCATGATTTTGGCTTGAGTTGGCGTTTTCATGCCTGGGCAGTCTATAACGGGAGCCGGTCCATTGAGGGACTGGGTCTCATCCAAATGGGTGGGTCTGGAGCTTCCTACTCTATCACTTGCTTTTTTCTAGGACAAAGCATACAGGAGCTCCGTGTGTCCTTGGTTGCACTGGAGGTGGGGGGAGGCAAGGCGGAAAGTGCTGAGAAAAGCATGTTCTCCTGGTTCCACAGAGAGAAAGGTCCAGTACTTGGGAAAAACTCACACACCCACTCAGCTTACATAATACTCAACAACCCTGTTTCCAAGAGTAGCCACTGTTTTCTGCCCCGTGGACTTTGGGTACAGTGCCATCCACGCATGAGTGTCAAAAACCAAGTTCATGTCTCAAGTGCTTCAACAAGCTTCCTTTCATCTGTGTTCATGAACTTAGATGTCATGTTACCAAATGGATATCATGTAATAGCAGAAATAACAGATGTATCACACCATTATTCATTTCCTTTGATTTATTCTGCTTTAGAATATCATTCTCCAAAGTGAGGACCTTGAAACAACAGTCCTACAGTATGTTCTTTGAAAAGTGGGCTGTGTGTGTGTGTTAGTTGCTCAGTCATGTCTGACTCTTTGTGATCCTACGGACTGTAGCTCGACAGGCTGCTCTATCCATGAAATTCTCCAGGCAAGAATACTGGAGTGGGTTGCTTTTCCCTTCTCCAGGGCGTCTTCTCGACCCAGGGACTGAACCTAGGTCTTCTGCATTGCAGATAGATTCTTTACCATTAGAGCCACTAGGTTACATTATTGGACATATTTGGAAAAGACTGTCGTCCTCATGCCCCTCCTGATCATTCATAATACAGGCTCTGAGAAGGCCTGCACTGAAAAACCATATGGACTAGATCTCCCAAAGTTGTTAGTACCTGAGACTCCAGACACTGTTTTAAATATGTTTAAACACATTTTTAATGCCCAGGGGACAGACTTGGGCAAATGCTGCCCTAGCATACACAAACCACAAAGACCTTAAACGTCATGTTCTTAAGTTCAAAAAAAAAAAAAAACAAAAACAAAAACAAAAACAAAAACAACAAAGAAGAGTTGAAAAACCATGGGTAATGGACTGCAGGGCTGGTCCTGGACCTCAAAAGATGATCTTACTTTTTTCTACTCCTTGGAAGGGAGCTGGCACACCACTAATTGACACTGGTTTTCCTTGACCCACCCCTGCTAAAGGACCCACCCACCAGGGGCTAAAGGAAGAAGTGTTTGAAAGGTCGGAGCTGGAGGGGAAGCAGCTTACAGCTTACAGCTTTGGAAGCAAGCGGTGCCCTCAATTCCTTAACCCCCTCCCTGTTCTGTACATCACTTCCCTAACCAACATGATGGTTAGAATTGGAAGGAAACGTCCCTATGTTCAGGTCTAGAGAACCTGAGCACTTGGGCAAAATCCTAGGGGTGTAAGATGGGATCTCTGGGACAATGGAAGGAAGGAAGTGGGTGTTGAGTGGGCTGGGGGCCCTGTAACGTCTTACAGAACAACTTCTGATCCTGCTTGTTTTGGGGTATTGGAGGTTCACACATACTGCCTTATGATCCAGCAATCCCATTGCTGGGCATACACACTGAGGAAACCAGAAGGGAAAGAGACACGTGTACCCCAATGTTCATTGCAGCACTGTTTATAATAGCCAGGACATGGAAGCAACCTAGATGTCCATCAGCAGATGAATGGACAAGAAAGCTGTGGTACATATACACAATGGAGTATTACTCAGCCATTAAAAAGAATTCATTTGAATCAGTTCTAATGAGGTGGATGAAACTGGAGCCTATTATACAGGGTGAAGTAAGCCAGAAGGAAAAACACCAATACAGTATACTAACGCATATATATGGAATTTAGAAAGATGATAACAATAACCCTGTGTACGAGACAGCAAAAGAGACACTGATGTATGGAACAGTCTTATGGACTCTGTGGGAGAGGGAGAGGGTGGGAAGATTTGGGAGAATGGCATTGAAACATGTAAAATATCATGTATGAAACGAGATGCCAGTCCAGGTTCAATGCACGATACTGGATGCTTTGGGCTAGTGCACTGGGATGACCCAGAGGGATGGTATGGGGAGGGAGGAGGGAGGGGGGTTCAGGATGGGGAGCACATGTATACCTATGATGGATTCATTTTGATATTTGGCAAAACTAATACAATTATGTAAAGTTTAAAAATAAAATAAAATAAAAAGAAAAGGGAGTGTCTAATGTTAAAGTGTTAGTCACTCATTCATGTTCAACTATTTTTGATACCATAGTCTGTAGCCCACAAGCCTCCTCTGTCCATGGGATTCTCCAGGCAAGAATACTGGAGTGGGGTGCCATGGTCTCCTCTAGGGGATCTTCTTGATCAAGAGATTGAATGTGGGTCTCCTGCATTGCAGGCAGAGTCTTTATCATCTGGGCCACCAGGGAAGCCCCTTCTAATGTTAAAAAAAAAAGATGGAAAACAATGATGAAGTCTAAACGATGGAGTCTTGGCTCTCAATGATGAATGATACTGGGTGACTGTTATGAGTTTACTAACTGTCCATATACCTTCTTCGGGAAGTGACTGTTTAAGTCTTTTGTACATATTTATGTTCAATTGTTTGTTTTCTTACTGTTGAGTTTTGAAAGTTCTTTGTTTTTTTAAACTTCACCTTTTATTGTATGCAATTCAGAAGTTTTCAGTATATTCATGGAATTCTGCATCCATTACCACTAACTGTATAATATTTTCACCATTTCCAAAGAAATCACACATGCAGTAACTGACGGGTTTCCCTGGTGGCTCAGCTGGTAAAAAATCAACCTGCAAGGCAGGAGACTCTGGTTTGATTCCTGGGTTGGGAATATCCCCTGGAGAAGGACTAGGCTAGCCACTCCAGTATTCTTGCCTGGAGAATCCCTATGGACAGAGCCTGGCGGACTATAGTCCATGGGGTCACAAAGAGTCGGATGTGACTTAGTGACTCAGCACAGCATAGCACATGTAGTAACAGACACTCTCTATTGAGTTTTAAAAAAATATTTGTTTATTTTTGGCTGTGCTGGGTCTTCGTTGCTGCATGGGCTTTTCTCTAATTGCAGAGAGTAGGGGCTACTCTTCTAGTTGTGGTGCAAGGGTTTCTCACTGTGGTGGCTTTTCTTATTGCAGAGCATGGACTCTAGGCATGCAGGCTTCAGTAGTTGCAGTGAGTGGGATCAGTAGTTGGGGCTCCCAGGCTCCAAAGTGTGGGCTCAGTAGTTGTGGTGCACTGGCTTATTTGCTCTGCAGCATGTAGAATCTTCCCAAACTAGGGATAGAACCTGTGTCCCCTGCATTAGCAGGTGGATTCTTTACCACTGAGCCACCAGGGAAGCCCTCTATTGAGTTCTGAAAGTTCTTCACATATACTGGATACAAGTTCTTCCTCATCCCCTCACTTAGAATGAAGTGATTCTTCCTCATCCTCCCATCACATTCTGTTAAACTTCATTCACATCCAGATTCAACTCTTGAAATGAACAGTTACTGATGAGTTGGTCTCTCTTCTGCCACTGGGGCTCCTGAAGGAGAAAGAGAATGACTTTTATCTTCTTCTGTGCCCTCCTCAAAGGATGAGCAATGTGTGAAGACAACGCTCCAGAGTTTATACTTTTGAAATGAAAGTCTGCTCTTGCAAGTGGCCCTCGGGAGTAGATTCTCTACAATGACTCTCTAGGAGCAAAACTCAGGACATGTATAAGTCTCAATTGTAAAAGAATATTTGAGTGTGAAGTTGATTTCAACACCCCCCCAAAATAGTTTCAAGGTAGGTAGACAGCGTCTCTGACAATGATGTGCATACCTCCAAATAATGGCTTTATTGAGAGGAAGGCAAATTCTTCTGAAGGCAATGCTGACATAAGTGTTGGGGACTCTCATATAACCTTCCATCCTGTTGCCCACTGTTCAGATGAGGATACTGGAGGAGCCAACTTCCAAAGCCAGCATCTTGCAGAATTAGAATGAGCGGACTCTCAGTGACCCCACCTTTCTTTCACCTCCCTGACTTGGAAGATGCAAGGTGCAAGGTCTTTAAGATGCAAGGCAAACATCTGTTTGTAGACTTCAGAATCTGGTTATGTTTAGATGTTCCAGCATTCACTGGAGATGTCAAGGGATGCAAGGCAAACACCTGTTTGTAGACTTCAGAATTTGGTTAGGTTTATTTATTAATTTTTTCACTTTATTTATTTATTTTTTTGGAGGCTAATTACTATACAATATTGTATTGGTTTTGCCATACATTGACATGAATCTGCCATGGGTGTACACGTGCTTCCCATCCTGAACCCCCCTCCCACATCCCTCCCCATCCCATCCCTCTGGGTCATCCCAGTGCACCAGCCCCAAGCACCCTGTGTCATGCATCGAACTTGGACTGGCGATCCATTTCACGTATGATAATATACACGTTTCAATGCCATTCTCCCAAACCATCCCACCCTCACCCTCTCCCACAGAGTCCAAAAGACTGTTCTATACATCTGTGTCTCTTTTGCTGTCTTGCATACAGGGCTATCATTACCATCTTTCTAAATTCCCTATATATGCGTTAGTATATTGTATTGCTGTTTTTCTTTCTGGCTCACTTTACTCTGTATAATAGGCTCCAGTTTCATCCACCTCATTAGAACTGATTCAAATGTATTCTTTTTAATGGCCGAGTAATACTCCATTGTGTATACGTACCGCAGCTTTCTTATCCATTCGTCTGCTGATGGACATCTAGGTTGCTTCCATGTCCTGGCTATTATAAACAGTGCTGCAATGAACATTGGGGTATACGTGTCTCTTTCAAATTCAGGTTTCCTCTGTGTGTATGCCCAGCAGTGGAATTGCTGGGTCATAAGTTAGTTCTATTTCCAGTTTTGTAAGGAATCTCCACACTGTTCTCCATAGTGGCTGTACTAGTTTGCATTCCCACCAAGAGTGTAAGAGGTTTCCCTTTTCTCCACACCCTCTCCAGCATTTATTGCTTGTAGACTTTTGGATCGCAGCCGTTCCGACTGGCGTGAAATGGTACCTCATTGTGGTTTTGATTTGCATTTCTCTGATAATGAGTGATGTTGAGCATCTTTTCATGTGTTTGTTAGCCATCTGTATGTCTTCTTTGGAGAAATGTCTATTTAGTTCTTTGGCCCATTTTTTGATTGGGTCGTTTATTTTTCTGGAATTGAGCTGCAGGAGTTGCTTGTATATTTTTTAGATTAATTCTTTGTCAGTTGCTTCATTTGTTATTATTTTCTCCCATTCTGAAGGTTGACTTTTCACCTTCCTTACAGTTTCTTTTGTTGTGCAAAAGCTTTTAATTTTAATTAGGTTCCATTTGTTTATTTTTGCTTTTATTTTCAATATTTTGGAAGGTGGGTCATAGAGGATCCTGCTGCGGTTTATGTCGGAGAGTGTTTTGCCTATGTTTTCCTCTAGGAGTTTTATAGTTTCTGGCCTTATGTTTAGATCTTTAATCCATTTTGAGTTTATTTTTGTGTATGGTGTTAGAAAGTGTTCTAGTTTCATTTTTTTACAAGTTGTTGATCAGTTTTCCCAGCACCACTTGTTAAAAAGATTGTCTTTTCTCCATTGTATAGTCTTGCCTCCTTTGTCAAAGATAAGGTGTCCATATGTGCGTGGATTTATCTCTGGGCTTTCTATTTTGTTCCATTGATCTATATTTCTGTCTTTGTGCCAGTACCATAGTGTCTTGATGACTGTGACTTTGTAGTAGAGCCTTAAGTCAGGTAGGTTGATTCCTCCAGTTCCATTCTTCTTTCTCAAGATTGCTTTGGCTATTCGAGGTTTTTTGTATTTCCATACCGATTGTGAAATTATTTGTTCTAGTTCTGTGAAAAATACTGTTGATAGCTTGTAGACATTGCATTTAATCTATAGATTGCTTTGGGTAATATATTCATTTTCACTATATTCAGTCTTCCGATCCATGAACATGGTATATTTCTCCATCTCTTTGTGTCCTCTTTGATTTTTCACCAGTGTTTTATAGTTTTCTATATATAGGTGTTTTGTTTCTTTAAGCAGATATATTCAAAGTATTTTGTTTTTTTCGTTGCAATGGTGAATATAATTGTTTCCGTAATTTCTCTTTCTGTTTTCTCATTGTTAGTGTATAGGAATGCAAGGGATTTCTGTGTGTTGATTTTATATCCTGCAACTTTACTATATACATTAATTAGCTCTTGTAATTTTCTGGTGGAGTCTTTAGGGTTTTCTATGTAGAGGATCATGTCATCTGCAAATAGTGAGAGTTTTACTTCTTTTCCAATCTGGATTCCTTTTATTTCTTCTTCTGCTCTGATCGCTGTGGCCAAAACTTCCAAAATTATGTTGAATAGTAGTGGTGAGAGTGGGCACCCTTGTCTTGTTCCTGACTTTAGGGGAAATGCTTTCAATTTTTCACCATTGAGGATAATGTTTGCTGTGGGTTTGTCATATATAGCTTTTATTATGTTGCGATATGTTCCTTCTATTCCTGCTTTCTGGAGGGTTTTTATCATAAATGGATGTTGAATTTTGTCAAAGGCTTTCTCTGCATCTATTGAGATAATCATATGGTTTTTATCTTTCAATTTGTTAATGGGGTGTATTACACTGATTGATCTGTGGATACTGAAGAATTCTTGCATCCCTGGGATAAAGCCCACCTGGTCATGATGTATGATTTTTTAAATATGTTGTTGGATTCTGATTGCTAGAATTTTGTTAAGGATTTTTGCATCTATGTTCATCAGTGATATTGGCCTGTAGTTTTCTCTTTTTGTGGCAACTTTGTCAGGTTTTGGTATTATGGTGATGGTGGCCTCATAGAATGAGTTTGGAAGTTTACTTTCCTCTGCAATTTTCTGGAAGAGTTTGAGTAGGATGGGTGTTAGCTCTTCTCTAAATTTTTGGTAGAATTCAGCTGTGAAGCCGTCTGGTTCTGGGCTTTTGTTTGCTGGAAGATTTCTGATTACAGTTCCAGTTTCCATGCTTGTGATGGATCTGTTAAGATTTTCCATTTCTTCCTGGTTCAGTTTTGGAAAGTTGTACTTTTCTAAGAATTTGTCCATTTCTTCCAAGTTGTCCATTTTATTGGCAAATAGTTGCTGATAGTAGTCTCTTATGATCCTTTGTATTTCTGTGTTGTCTGTTGTGATTTCTCCATTTTCATTTCTAATTTTGTTGATTTGATTTTTCTCCCTTTGTTTCTTGATGAGTCTGGCTAATGGTTTGTCAATTTTATTTATCTTCTCAAGCTTTTAGCTTTGTTGATTTTTGCTATGGTCTCTTTTGTTCCTTTTGCATTTATTTCTGCCCTGATTTTTAAAATTTCTTTCCTTCTACTGACCCTGGGGTTCTTCACTTCTTCCTTTTCTAGTTGCTTTAGGCGTAGAGTTAGCTTATTTATCAGATTTTTTTTTCTTGTTTCTTGAGGTAAGCCTGTATTGCAATGAACCTTCCCCTTAGCACTGCTTTTACAGTGTCCCATAGGTTTTGGGTTGTTGTGTCCTCATTTTCATTCGTTTCTATGCATATTTGATTTCTTTTTGATTTCTTCTGTGATTTGTTGATTATTCAGCAGCGTGTTGTTCAGCCTCCATATGTTGGAATTCTTAGTAGTTTTTCTCTTGTTCAGTTCAGTCGCTCAGTCGTGTCCGACTATTTGTGACCCCATGTATCACAGCATGCCAAGCCTCCCTGTCCATCACCAACTCCCAGAGTTCACTCAGACTCATGTCCATCAAGTCAGTGACGCCATCCAGCCATCTCATCCTCTGTCATCCCCTTCTCCTCCTGCCCTCAATCCCTCCCAGCATCAGGGTCTTTTCCAATGAGTCAACTCTTTGCATGAGGTGGCCAAAGTACTTGAGTTTCAGCTTTAGCATCAGTCCTTACAAAGAACACCCAGGGCTGATCTTCAGAATGGACTGGTTGGATCTCCTTGCAGTCCAAGGGACTCTTAAGAGTCTTCTCCAACACCACAGTTCAAAAGCATCAATTCTTTGGCACTCAGCCTTCTTCACAGTCCAACTCTCACATCCATACATGACCACAGGAAAAAACATAGCCTTGACTAGACGAACCTTTGTTGGCAAAGTAATGTCTCTGCTTTTGAATATGCTATCTAGGTTGGTCAGAACTTTCCTTCCAAGGAGTAAGCGTCTTTTAATTTCATGGCTGCAGTCACCATCTGCAGTGATTTTGGAGCCCAGAAAAATAAAGTCTGACAGTGTTTCCACTGTTTCTCCATCTATTTGCCATGAAGTGATGGGACCAGGTGCCGTGATCTTCGTTTTCTGAATGTTGAACTTTAATCCGACTTTTTCACTCTCCACTTTCACTTTCATCAAGAGGCTTTTGAGTTCCTCTTCACTTTCTGCCATAAGGGTGGTGTCATCTGCATAGCTGAGGTTATTGATATTTCTCCTGGCAATCTTGATTCCAGCTTGTTTCTTCCTGCCCAGCGTTTCTTATGATGTACTCTGCATAGAAGTTAAATAAACAGGGTGACAATATACAGCCTTGATGTACTCCTTTTCCTATTTGGAACCAGTCTGTTGTTCCATGTCCAGTTCTAACTGTTGCTTCCTCACCTGCATATAGATTTCTCAAGAGGCAGATCAGGTGGTCTGGTATTTCCATCTCTTTCAGAATTTTCCACAGTTTATTGTGATCCACACAGTCAAAGGCTTTGGCATAGTCAATAAAGCAGAAGTAGATGTTTTTCTGGAACTCTCTTGCTTTTTCCATGATCCAGCGGATGTTGGCAATTTGATCTCTGGTTCCTCCGCCTTTTCTAAAACCATCTTGAACATCTGGAAGTTCACGGTTCACATATTGCTGAAGCCTGGCTTGGAGAATTTTGAGCATTACTTTACCAGCGTGTGAGATGAGTGCAGTTGTGTGGTAGTTTGAGCATTGTTTGGCATTGCCTTTCTTTGGGATTGGAATGAAAACTAACCTTTTCCAGTCCTGTGGCCACTGCTGAGTTTTCCAAATTTGCTGGCATATTGAGTGCAGCACTTTCACGGCATCATCTTTCAGGATTTGAAAGAGCTCAACTGGAATTCCATCACCTCCACTAGCTTTTTCGTAGTGATGCTTTCTAAGGCCCACTTGACTTCACATTCTAGGATGTCTGGCTCTAGGTCAGTGGTTACACCATCGTGATTATATGGGTCATGAAGATCTTTTTTGTACAGTTCTTCTGTGTATTCTTGCCACCTCTTCTTAATATCTTCTGCTTCTGTTAGGTCCATACCATTTCTGTTCTTTATCAAGCCCATCTTTGCATGAAATGTTCCCTGGGTATCTCTAATTTTCTTAAAGAGATGTCTAGTTTTTCCCATTCTGTTGTTTTCCTCTATTTCTTTGCACTGATTGCTGAAGAAGGCTTTCTTATCTCTTCTTGCTATTCTTTGGAACTCTGCATTCAGATGCTTATATCTTTCCTTTTCTCCTTTGCTTTTCGCTTCTCTTCTTTTCACAGCTATTTGTAAGGCCTACCCAGACAGTCATTTTGCTTTTTTGCATTTCTTTTCCACGGGGATGGTCTTGATCCCTGTCTCCTGTACAGTATCACGCACATCTGTCCATAGTTCATCAGGCACTCTATCTATCAGATCTAGGCCTGTAAATCTATTTCTCACTTCCACTATATAATCATAAGGGATTTGATTTAGGTCATACCTGAATGGTCTAGTGGTTTTCCCTACTTTCTTCAATTTAAGTCTGAATTTGGCAATAAGGAGTTCATGATCTGAGCCACAGTCAGCTCCCAGTCTTGTTTTTGCTGACTGTATAGAGCTTCTCCATCTTTGGCTGCAAAGAATATAATCAATCTGATTTCAGTGTTGACCATCTGGTGACGTCCATGTGTAGAGTCTTCTCTTTTGTTGTTGGAAGAGGGTGTTTGTTATGATCAGTGCATTTTCTTGCAAAACTCTATTGGTCTTTGCCCTGCTTCATTCCGTATTCCAAGGCCAAATTTGCCTGTCACTCCAGGTGTTCCTTGACTTCCTACTTTTGCATTCCAGTCCCCTATAATGAAAAGAACATCTTATTTTGGGTGTTAGTTCTAAAAGGTCTTGTAGGTCTTCATAGAACCGTTCAACTTCAGCTTCTTCAGTGTTACTGGTTGGGGCATAGACTTGGATCACTGTGGTATTGAATGGTTTGCCTTGGAAACGAAAAGAGATCATTCTGTCGTTTTTGAGATTGCATCCAAGTACTGCATTTCGGACTCTTTTGTTGACCATGATGGCTACTCCATTTCTTCTGAGGGATTCCTGCCTGCAGTAGTAGATATAATGGTCATTTGAGTTAAATTCACTCATTCCAGTCTATTTTAGTTTGCTGATTCCTAGAATGTCGACATTCACTGTTGCCATCTCTTGTTTGACCACTTCCAATTTACCTTGATTCATGGACCTGACATTCCAGGTTCCTATGCAATATTGCTCTTTACAGCATCGGACCTTGCTTCTATCACCAGTCACATCCACAGCTGGGTATTCTTTTTGCTTTGGCTCCATCCCTTCATTATTTCTGGAGTTATTTCTCCACTAATCTCCAGTAGCATATTGGGCACCTACTGACCTGGGGAGTTTCTCCTTCAGTATCCTATCATTTTGCCTTTTCTTATTGTTCATGGGGTTCTCAAGGCAAGAATACTGAAGTGGTTTGCCATTCCCTTCTCCAGTGGACCACATTCTGTCAGATCTCTCCACCATGACCCGCCCATCTTGGGTTGTCCCACGGGCATGGCTTAGTTTCATTGGGTTAGACAAGGCTGTGGTCCTAGTGTGATTAGTTTGACTAGTTTTCTGTGAGTATGGTTTCAGTGTGTCTGCCCTCTGATGCCCTCTTGCAACACCCATCATCTTACTTGGGTTTCTCTTACCTTGGGCGTAGGGTATCTTGTCACGGCTACTCCAGCAAATCGCAGCCCCTGCTCCTTACCTTGGACGAGGGGTATCTCCTCACCGCCTCCCTTTCTGACCTTCAACGTGGGCTAGCTCCTCGAGGCCCTCCTGCGCCCCCGCAGCCACAGCTCCTTGGACGTGGGGTTGCTCCTCCCGGCCGCCGCCCCTGACCTCGGACGTGGGGTAGCTCCTCTCGGCTGCCCCCCCTGACCTCGGACATGGGGTAACTCCTCTTGGTCTCTGCCCTTCGGGCATGGGGTCCTCCCGGCTTCTGCCCCTGACTTCAGACATGGGGTAGCTCCTCTCGGCCGCACTTAGTGCGCCGGTCATCGCAGCCACCTGGATTGAGATTTAATCTTACTGCATTGTGGTCAGAAGAGATGCTTGGAATGATTTCAATTTTTTTGAATTTACAAGGCTAGATATATGGCCCAGGATCTGATCTATCCTGAAGAAGGTTCCATGTGCACTTGAGAAAAAGGTGAAATTCATTGTTTTGGGTGAAATGTCCTATAGATATCAGTTAGGTCTAACTGGTCTATTGTATCATTTAAAGTTTGTGTTTCCTTGTTAATTTTCTGTTTAGTTGATCTATCCAGAGGTGTGAATGGGGTAGTAAAGTCTCCCACTATTATTGTGTTATTATTATTTTCCCCTTTCATACTTGTTAGCATTTGTCTTACATATTGCGGTGCTCCTATGTTGGGTGCATATATATTTATAATTGTTATATCTTCTTCTTGGATTGATCCTTTGATCATTATGTAGTGTCCTTCTTTGACTCTTTTTATGGCCTTTGTTTTAAAGTCTATTTTATCTGATATGAGTATTGCTATTCCTGCTTTCTTTTGGCTTCTGTTTACGCGGAATATCTTTTTCCAGCCCTTCACTTTCAGTCTGTATGTGTCCCTTGTTTTAAAGTAGGTCTCTTGTAGACAACATATATAGGGGTCTTGTTTTTGTATCCATTCAGCAAGTCTTTGTCTTTTGGTTGAGGCGTTCAATCCATTTACATTTAAGGTAATTATTGATAAGTATGATCCTGTTGCCATTTACTTTATTGTTTTGGGTTCAAGTTTATACACCCTTTCTGTGTTTCCTGTCTAGAGAAGATCCTTTAGCATTTGTTGGAGAGCTGGTTTGGTGGTGCTGAATTCTCTCAGCTTTTGCTTATTTGTAAAGCTTTTGATTTGAATAAGATCCTTGCTGGGTACAGTAATCTGGGCTTAGGTTATTTTCTTTCATCACTTTAAGTATGTCTTACCATTCCCTTCTGGCCTGAAGAGTTTCTATTGAAAGATCAGCTGTTATCCTTATGGGAATCCCCTTGTGTGTTATTTGTTGTGTTTCCCTTGTGGCTTTTAATATTTGTTCTTTGTGTTTGACCTTTGTTAATTTGATTAATATGTGTCTTGGGGTGTTTTGCCTTTGGTTTATCCTGTTTGGGACACTCTAGGTTTTTTGGACTTGGCTGACTATTTCCTTCCCCATTTTAGGGAAGTTTTCAACTATTATCTCAAGTATTTTCTCATGGCCTTCCTTTTTGTCTTCTTCTTCTGGGACTCCTATGATTTGAATGTTGGGGCATTTAACATTGTCCCAGAGGTCTCTGAGGTTGTCCTCATTTCTTTTAATTCTTTTTTCTTTTTTCCTCTCTGTTTCATTTATTTCTACCATTCTATCTTCTACCTCACTAATCCTATCTTCTGCCTCCGTTATTCTACTGTTGGTTCCCTCCAGAGTGTTTTTTATCTCATTTATTGCATTATTCGTTATATATTGACTCTTTTTTATTTCTTCTAGGTCCTAGTTAAACCTTTCTTGCATCTTCCCGATCTTGTTTCCAGGCTATTTATCTGTAACTCCATTTTGTTTTCAAGATTTTGGATCATTTTCACTATCATTATTTGGAATTCTTTATCAGGTAGATTCCCTATCTCTTCCTCTTTTATTTGGTTTGGTGGTCATTTATCCTATTCTTTTACTGGCTGGGTATTTCTCTGCCTTTTCATCTTGTTTATATTGCTGTGTTTGGTGTGGCCTTTCTGTATTCTGGCAGTTTGTAGTTCCTTTTTATTGTGGAGGTTCCTTGCTGTGGGTGGGGTTGGACGTATGGCTTGTCGAGGTTTCCTGGTCAGGGAAGCTTGTGTCAGTGTTCTGGTGGGGGAGCTGTATTTCTTCTGTCTGGAGTGCAATGAAGTGTCCAGTAATGAGATTTGAAATGTCAGTGGGTTTGGTGTGACTTTGGGTAGCCTGTATATTGAAGCTCAGGGCTATGTTCCTGTGTTATTGAAGAATTTGCATGGTATGTCTTGCTCTGGAACTTTTTGGCCTTTGGGTTGTGCTTGGTTTCAGTGTAGGTATGGAGGCATTTGATGAGCTCCTATCGATTAATGTTCCCTGGAGTCAGGAATTCTCTGGTGTCGTCAGGATTTGGACTTAAGCCTCCTGCTTCTGGTTTTCAGTCTTATTCTTACAGTAGCCTCAAGACTTCTCCATCTATACAGCACCGATGATAAAACATCTAGGTTAATGATGAAAAGTTTCTCCACAGTGAGGGACACCCAGAGAGATACACAGAGTTACATGGAGAAGAGAAGAGGGAGGAGGGAGATAGAGGTGACCAGGAGGAGAAGAGGGGGAATCAAAGGGGAGAGAGCAATCTAGCCAGTAATCACTTCCCTGTGTGCTCTCCACCATCTGGATCCCTCAGAGATGTTCACGGAGTTACACAGAGAGGAAAAGAGGGAGGAAGGAACCAGAGGTGGCCAGGAGGATAAAAGGGGGAATCAAAAGGAGAGAGAGAGATCCAGCCGGTAATCAGTTCCCTAGGTTTTCTCCACAACCTGGAACACACAAAGAGATTCACAGAGTTGGGTAGAGAAGAGAAAGGGGAGGGAGGAGATAGAGGTGACCTGGTGGAGAAAAAGGAGACTCCAAAGGGGGAGAGAGCAGTCAAGCCAGTGATCTTGCTCCCAAGTAAAAATGGGTACTGAAGACTGGGTTCTTAAAGGTACAAAATTGATAAAAAATACCAAAAAGCAAAGATTACAAATCTAGCATAGAGGTTAGATTCTCAAAAATACAGTATTAAAGGAAAAAACAAAGTCAAAAAAATTATATATATATATATATATATATATATATGAAGTTTGCTTTAAAAATTGGGTTTTTTTTTTGCAAAGTAATGGTAGGTTATAAGAATAAAAATTAAAGGAGTAATAGAGGACTTAAAAATAAAAAAAATTTTTTTAATTAAAAAATGATAATAGAAAAAATATATCTAGGACTTTCTCTGGAGTTTTTGTGGACAGTGTGGGGTCAGTTCATTTTCAGATAGTTCCTTGATCTGGCTTACACTTCTCAAGATCTATAGGCCCCTTCCTATGTAGTCAGTGCTAACTGCAGGGTTTTAATCCTTTGCACCTGTCACTTCCAAAGCGGTTCCCTCTGTTTATTTTAGCTTCTTCTGTTTGCTGGCCTCTTCAGTGTCTAATTTCCACCCTGGCACAAGGGGGTGGTGGTGGTCACTTTTTTAGGCTCACTTGTTCAGTCATGCTATGGGGATGGAGGAACACTGCAAACAAATATCACTGGCATGTGTGGGGAGTGCTCCCAGTGTCTCGGCGACACTGGGTTTGCCCCTGCTCACGGCGTGTGTGCTTTCCCAGTCAGCACTGCTCAGGCTCTAGGTTGCTCTGGCGGGAACTGTCTGAGGCTGGCCCTGGGTTGTATGCACTTCCCAGGTCTAAGCCACTCAGGTTCAGGTACTAGGGTACTCCACAAAGGCACAGACTCAGTTGGGCCTGAGTTTTGTGCCCTTCCCAGGTCCGAGCAGCTCAGGTGACAAGGTGCTTGGCGAGCGTGGTCACTGCGACTTATTGCCTCCCCTGTCCCTGCTGCCCGGTTTTCTGGGTGTATAACCAGCGCACCTTCTCAGGTGTGCTGTTTGTCTCTCCTGGGGAGCTGATCTCTGGCTGCAACCCTCCTGGCAGATGTTGACGGTTCAGAATCCCAAGGAGTCTTGGTTAGCAATGAAGCCTGCTTGCAGTTTGGTAGATCATGCCTCTTTGGGGCTGCGATTGCCCCTTCCAGCTCTGGCTGCCCTCGCCTGCCTGTCTCTGGTGGGGGATGGGCCAGTCTGTAGCTGGCTAGCTCTGCTCAGTCCTTTGTTCTGTGAGGGGGCCTGGCAGTGTCTTCAGTTCAGTTCAGTCGCTCAGTCGTGTCCGACTCTTTGCGATCCCATGAATCGCAGCATGCCAGGCCTCCCTGTCCATCACAAACTCCCAGAGTTCACTCAGAGTCACGTCCATCGAGTCAGTGAGGCCATCCAGCCATCTCATCCTCTGTAGTCCCCTTCTCCTCCTGCCCCCAATCCCTCCCAGCATCAGAGTCTTTTCCAATGAGTCAACTCTTCGCATGAGGTGGGCAAAGTACTGGAGTTTCAGCTTTAGCATCATTCCTTCCAAAGAAATCCCAGGGCTGATCTCCTTCAGAATGGACTGGTTGGATCTCCTTGCAGTCCAAGGGACTCTCAAGAGTCTTCTCCAACACCACAGTTCAAAAGTATCAATTCTTCAGCACTCAGCTTTCTTCATAGTCCAACTCTCATATCCATACATGACTACTGGAGAAACCATAGCCTTGACTAACTGGCCCTTTGTTGGCAAAGTAATGTCTCTGCTTTTGAATATGCTATCTAGGTTGGTCATAACTTTTCTTCCAAGGAGTAAGCGTCTTTTAGTTTCATGGCTGCAGTCACCATCTGCAGTGATTTTGGAGCCCCCTAAAAATAAAGTCTGACACTGTTTCCACTGTTTTCCCATTTATTTCCCATGAAGTGATGGGACAAGATGCCATGGGTTAGGGCTTTTGGCAGGATAGCTATCCCACAGTCTGAGTTGCTATCTCAAGCTAGTTCACTCAGATTGCCCTCGCGGCATTCAGACCTTTACCCTAAGCAATGCAGCCCACCCCTCCCTGTCCAACCCCTGCTTGCTAGTGGCGGATGCAAGCGTCTCCACTGCTTCTCTGCTGGGAGTTGCCTTTAGGCACATAATCTGTGGGTTTTAATTATTTATTTATTTTTCCTCCCGGTTATGTTGCCCTCTGAGGTTCCAAGGCTCACCACAGACTCACAGGTGAGAGTGTTTCCTGGTGTTTGGAAACTTCTCTCTTTTTTAAGACTCCCTTCCCAGGATGGATCTCTGTCCCTACCTCTTTTCCTCCCTTTTTATCTTTTATATTTTGTCCTACCTCCTTTTGAAGACAATGGGCTGCCTTTCTGGGTGCCTGATGTCCTCTGCCAGCATTCAGAAGTTGTTTTGTGGAATTTGCTCAGTGTTCAAATGTTCTTTCGTTGAATTTGTGGGGGAGAAAGTGGTCTCCCCGTCCTATTCCTCCGCCATCTTAGGACCGCTTCCCTCCTGGTTAGGTTTAGATGTTCCAGCATTCACTGGAGATGTCCAGGGGAGCATGTCCCTGTGTGAATGATGTGCACTATGTTGAGAAGTCAGTATGGTCAGAAGTTAGCATACAGCATGAAAGTAAGTGTTAATTGTTCTGTCCTGCCTGACTCTTTGCAACCCTATGGACTATTACCCACCAGGTTCCTCTGTCCATGGGGATTCTCCAGGCAAGAATACTGGGGTGGGTAGCCATTCCCTTCTCCAGGGGATCTTCCCGACCCAGGGATCGAACCCCAGTCTCTTGCATTGCAGGCAGATTCTTCACCGTCTAAGCCACCATGGTAGCCCAGTATACAGCATAATAATGTGTACTATGCAGAGAAGTTAGAGCTGACTCTCAACAGCTGAAAGTCCAAGGGGTCATTTTTTAAGAGTTCTTGGGTTTCTTATGTGTCATAAAACTTCATTGTTCTGGAATAATCCCCTCAATAAAATACTTACATGAAAGTACAAAATACAGAATATACTGATGCAGGTTTATATACACTCTGGCCATGCCCTGAGGGCTGAAGCACTCTATTTTTTCTGAGGTGGCTGGGGTCATCCAAACTCAGCCCTCCTCCCTAACCTGACCTAGCTAACTCTAACCCTCTCTAGCTGAAAGATTGTCTCTGTGGTGCCCCTCAGAGTGTGAAGCTCTTTATTATTTGCGAGGTGTGGTCCTATCTATTTATAGGAATGAGCAGCCATACTTATTCCAATCTGTAGGGCCATAGCTTTGTCTTCTTAGGACCACATGGGCCAACCTGGCTCTAGCCAGAATCTCCTCACTATCTCTTGTATTGGCAGGTGGGTTCTTTACCACTAGTTCCACCTGGGGAGCCAACATACACCAAACTCTGAGCTAATTTCAGCCACTTTCTCTGAGCTCAGAATATCAGTTCCCAAACCCTTCACCTTGGTCCATGAGAACCTTATTTAAGGCTTCAGGAAACTGCTGATGGCCTGAAAAACCTCACTGGCTCAGTCATTCTAATTGGTAGTGAATTCCTGGGAGCACCATTTTTCAAGCTTCAAAGAACTTCTAATCAGCTCTCTAATTTGCATGAGGGCCCAGGGACCATCCCACGGATGCTGGTTCCACCAGCTTCTTGAACTAGATGTGCAGGACTCCTTGCTGGCAGCTGTTCTCTAACACAAATGAGAAGTAAGCAACACACCCACCTCCTGTGATCACCAATGAAGGGAAGGATCTTTCCATGCCTCCCACAACACCTGAGACCCAACCTAACAGCATAAGGGGAGTTTTCTCCATCACTCCAGCCCCTCTGCACTCTCTGCCCTTGGTCCCTCCTCCCACCTGTCTATCCAGCAAGTATGGTTCAAGCATCCACTCTGTGCCAGGGTGAACTTGTGCTGGGGATGTGCTGGCCTGCCCTGAAGTCCCTGAGGTTCTGGAAGGGGAGACAAGCACACACAAGGGAGCAGATGGTCTTGGCAGTGCCAAGGGGCAGAAGGGTAGAGTCATGTGATAGGGAGTGATGAAGGTGGAGCATGTGGGCACTAGTGGTGTTCAGGGGAGGCCTGTCTGGTAGGTGGTACCCAAGTAGGATCTGAGTAAAGCCCGGGAGAGTCCCAGGGATATCTGGAGGAGGAACATTCCAGACAGAGGGAAGAGAGGAGGGGCCCAGACCCTGCCGTGGGAGTGAGCTTGACCTGATCAAGAGACACAGGAAGTCGACTTTGGCCAGAGTCCCCACTCTACATGTAGTGAAGCCTTCCAGTCTAAGAAACGGCCCTTTTCCATGGGGCCATCACTGATAAACGTCTTCTGTAGGATCTGTGGGGTGCTGGGTTCCCTACCTTTCTATTAGAGCAGTGCTTTGCAATTAGGGGCAACTTTGCTTCCTTTGGGACACGAACCAGTGTCTGGAGACAGGGTGTGTGTGTGTGTGTGTGTGTGTATTCGCACACACACCAGCATGCCTGGCAATGCCTGGCATCTAGTGGGGAGAGGCCAGGTTTCCTGCTAAATACCCCACAACACACAGGATGGTCCCCACAGCAGAGTTCTCTGAGCCAAAGTGTCCACTGCGCCGGGGTTGGGTGCTCTGGTTTGGGTCCGGATGGCGTGGGACTGGCAGTCACGTCCCTGGTGCAGAGAGGAGTGGAGGCGGGGGTGGGGGGTGGACACAGTGCCAGAGATGCCTCTGCTTCAGCTAAACCCTTTCTTCAAGTGGAGCGTAGTGCACTGCACTGACGGCGGGGTAGGGGAAGGGCGGAGGGGGAATCCACCCCAGGGTGACAGGCACAGCAGCCAGAATCCCCCACCTTCCCCCCACCCCCCTCGCCCCTCCTGGAGCTCAGCAAACACCAGCTAGCGTCAGGGCCTCAGCCAGGGGGAACTGGGATCCATCCAGAAGGTGGTGCTTCCCCTTTCCGGACAGGTGTGTCCAATGCTACGCGATTTGTGTACACAGACCACAGTCACCACGTGGTAGTGCTGAGCCACCGAGAGGCAAATTCCAGTCTCAGCCTTCGCTCTGCTTTTTCAGCATTCTCATCTCAGGGGAACACTGGCCTCCACCCCGGGTTCCATGTCCCCAGGCCCTTTTCTCTAGGTCCTGGACTTTCCTTGCTCCGCCGCACACCCCCTCCCCACGCCCTCAAGATTAAAATACATCTGCTCCATGTCACGGTCCCTCGGGATACCAGAAGCGAAGCCCTGAGCCCACGGAGCTGAGGTGTCTGTGACTTGGTACCCACGTTCAGAAAAAGGAGCGCGAGATTGGGAGGGACTTGGCTGAGGAAGCGAGAAAGAGAGAGAGAGGGAGGAGAGGGGTCCCTGGGGAGACCAGGCTTCACCTCGCTCACCCGTTACGCTCTGCCCGCCCCACCTAACCGCTGTGGAGCCTGCGTCCGCCTGGTCTTGCGGGATGAAAAGCGCTCAGCTGTGAGGCCGTTTGGTTACCCCAGGGAACATGCGGTATCCACCGAGGGCTGTGCAGGAGCGCGGGGGAGGCGGGTAATCGCATCACCCTGACACTAGCGCTGACTCTCATCTGATCAGCCTCTTCCCCGGGGGTCCGCCCGCCACCCACAGCTCCGCCCACTGGATCCCGGGAGCCACTTCCTTTCTCTGCAAGCCCGCAACAGCCGTTCTGCGCATCTTAGGCTTTGGCGCTGCAGCTCACTAAGTATTCGGGGGTCTTCTTCCTCCCTTCCCCCCACGAGAGCTCACTTCATCTTTGCGCCAGAACGATCACGATAACCGTGGCGAAATAAGGCCTGACAGTCTTCCGGGGTTATGGCAGATACGAGCTTAAGGAAGAGCAGTCAGTTCATTTGGCCTGCTGTAGGGCCTGAGCATTGGGAATTAGAAAACTTTCCCACGCAATTTTACTGTGAGGCCAGGGTTGACAACCCCTGAATTGGATGATCATGGACAAGTCCCCCGTTCTTAAAAAAAACAAACAAACAAAAAAAGCGAAAGCAGCTCAGTCTTGTCCGACTCTTTGCGACCCCATGGACTATACAGTCCATGGAATTCTCCAGGCCAGAATACTGAGTGGGTAGCCTTTCCCTTCTCCAGAGAATCTTCCCAACCCAGGGATCGAACCCACGTCTCCTGCATTGTAGGTGGATTCTTTACCAGCTGAGCCTCAAGGGAACATACATGTATATTTTTGTACATGAATATCTGTCTGTCTATATTTTCTCTGCCAGAGACAGCTGGGGTCCCCTAGGCACCTTCTCATTCATCTGATCCCTTTCGCGCTCCCCATAGACTGTAGCCTGCCAGACTCCTCTCTCCATGGGATTCTCCAGGCAATGATATTGGAGTGGGTTGCCATGCCCTTCTCCAGCGGATTTTCCTGACCCAGGGATTGAACCTGCAGCTCCTGCATTGGCAGGTGGACTCTTCACCACTGAGCCACCTGGGAAGCCCACATGAGTATCTATCTGTCTATATTTTCCCTGTCAGAGAGAGCTGGGGTCTCCCAGGCACCTTCTCATCCATCTGACCCCCTTCACGCTTCCTAACTTCCCAGCGCCTCAGTTTCCTCATCTGTTAAGTGGGAACAGTGCGTACTTCACTCGGCGGTCCTAAGGATTAAACAGCCCCCGTAACTTGTCCTTCTGTTATCTGACCTCGAATCTGCCCATCACCAAACGGCTCTGAAAATGGCATCTCTTTTCTGAAAGAGCGGAGGCCCTCCTTGAGGCATCTGGGGTTTGGGGAAGCGCGGGACCGCGGGGCCTTCCCGCACAGAGGGTGTTTTGGTTTTTTCGAAGTTAACTTCGGGACCGTTTCCATGGTGGGCAGGGAGAGAAACTCAAGGCTCCCCTCTCCCCTCAAGGTATGTGTGTGTGTGTGGAGGGGGGGCGGGGTGGGTTCTGCTGGAGAAGGAAATGGCAACCCGCTTCAGTATTCTTGCCTGGGAAATCCCATGGACAGAGGAGCCTGGCGGGCTACAGTCCCTGGGCTCCCAAAGAGTTGGACACGACTGAGCGACTAAACAATAACAACAACAACAGCAACGGGAATTTGAACAAACTCCACCGCCCTGAATGTCCGGTGCTGCGCGAAAGATGCTCTTCCGCTGGGGGGCCACCAAAGCGGAACAGCGCAGACGGTGCCTGCCGCCTCCCCTGGCGCTGGGCGTCGGGGTCAAGTCACCTCCCGGAGCCCCGCGCGGGGCACGGGTGGGGACTCGGGGGGCCCAGCCATCCCCAGCAGCAGCGCCCCGAGTCCCCGCCCGCCTGCCGGCTCCTCACCTATCAGATTTCCTGTGCGCACCGCGCGCCGCTCCTCCCACCTCCTAAAGGCCAGCGCAGGGGACCGCCGCGCTCCGTCAGGACCCAGCTACTCAAGGGACGGCGCAATGCGGCTCTGAGCTCGGGCATCGGTACGGCCCCGCGCAGGGAGTGCGGGGCGCGCGGTGAGGCCCGGCGGAGCGGCGTGTGGCGCGGGCGGTGCGCGGGCGCGAGACATGCAGCCCCTGGGGACCTGGAGGCGGGGGCGCGGGCCCGGTGCACTTCTGAGGCTCACCTAGCCTACTAGGGGCTTGACTTCTCTCTTTCTGCTTTGTAAATTAAGGAAATGGTTACAAGACCAGATTTGACCAAACTTGGTCTGTAACAGTGTACTCATTTAAAAAAAATCTACCCCCCCTTTTTTTTCTGGTTGTTGTTGTTGTTTTGTTGTTGAGAAGTTCTAACCTATTAGCAGATTTCTGTTATACAACATAGTGTTATCAACTGTCTTCATCCCCGGTGGTTCAGACGGTAATCTGCCTGCAGTGTAGGAGACCCAGGTTTAATCCCTGGGTCCGGCAGATCCCCTGGAGAAGGAAATGGCAACCCACTCCAGTATTCTTGCCTGGAGAATTCCACGACAGAGGAACCTGGTGGGCTACAGTCCATGGGGTCGCTATTGCCGCCTTGCTATAAACATTAGGTTGTCAGAAACACTAGTTCCTTCACCGCTCTAGCTCCTGGCAACCATTCTTCTACTGTTTCTATGATTTCCACTTTGTTTTTTAAAAATTAAGATTCCACATATAAGTGATACCAGGTAATATTGGCAGCGCTTGTCTTTCTGTGGCTAACTTCACTTAGCATAATGCCCTCTTGGGTCATCCATGGTGTTACAGAGGGCAGGATTTTTTCCCCCTTTTTTAAGGCTGACAGCATGGAATGTCTGTATATCTTTATCTATATCCATATATACACATAAATATAGCATTTCCTTTATCTGTTTGCCTGTCCACACTAAGATTGTGTCTGTACCTTGGCTCTTGTGAATAATGCTGCAGTGAGCACTGGAGTACAGTTAGCTCTTTGAGATGATGTTTTCGTTTCCTTTAGGTTTTATACTCAGAGATGGAATTGCTGGATCCTATGGTAGTTCTGATTTCTTAAGGAACCTCCACACTGTTTTCCACAGTGGCTACACCAGTTTGCATTTCCATGAACAGTACACGTGTTCTATTACTTTTTTCTCCACATGCTCGAGGACATTGTTATCTCTTGTTCTTTTGATAATAAGCATCCTAACAGGTGTGAGGTGATGGCTCCATTGTGGTTCTGATTTGCATTGCCCTGATGATTACAGTTTTTGAGCACATTTTCACATACCTGTTGGCCATAAGTATGTCCTCTTGGGAAGAAAGATTCCTTGCCTTTTGCCCATGTTTAAATTGGATGCTTTGTTTATTTCTTGTTATTGATAACTAGAGGAGGAAATGGCAACCCACTCCAGTATTCCTGCCTGCAGAGTCCCATGGACAGAGGAGCCTGGTGGGCTACAGTGCATGGGATTGCAAAGAGTCGGATAGGACTGAGAGACTGAGCATGCATGCGTGCTATTGGTAACAATGTATTGATTTCTGAAGAGTTATCCCTACTTTCATTACATGCCCAGGAAGTTGGGTTACTGACTGGACATAGTGCAAGCAGAAGACTAGGGAATTAACACTGAATAGAAAGTCTCACAGTTAAAATGAATAAGCCAATCTAAGAAAAAAAAAATCAATTCCTTAGCACTGGGCCCAGACAGCTCCTGCAGAACGTGGGCGTTGTGGGGGTGCTGACAGGCAGGCGATGTGGTGAAAAGACATCTTTTCACTGAGTGCCAGTAGGGTTTTGATTTTGAGTCTCTTTAGCTCATTCCTAAATACCTTACAATTTTATAATCAACATTTTAGTAATATCTCTGCCAGTCGTGTGTGTGTGTGTGTGTGTGTGTGTGCACGCGTTATGCATGGTAAATAGTGCGCCTAACTTTTTAAGGAATCCTGTTTCTGTTTCACTTTCTTTGTTTGTTTGTTTTGGTATCTGACCTGTTGGGGATAAATACAGCTTCCAAAACCCTTTCCAAATCACCAGTAATCAGATATTGTGAAGTTATTTTTTGCTTTCTCTTTATATTAGCATGACAAACTTAAAAAAAAATCCTCATTATGTATTTGCCTTTTGTAAATAATTAGTAGTACCTCCCATTCCCTTGTGTCCCTCATTTACTGTTTCTGCCCCTGCACTTTTACTTGGAGGAGTAGAATTTAATGAAGATAGAGATCTGAGGAGAGTGTCATATTCTAGTGAGCACTAGTGGTGGGGCACGGCTACTGTGTAGAGTATCTTATAGACAGGAAATTCGGCTACTGTGTAGAGTATCTTATATACAGAAAATTCCTAGAGTCACATTTGTGGTTAAATGCATGCTGCTTCTGACCATCCTTACATGTAACAGAATATTTCAGTTAAGTTACATAGTGTGGTAGATGGCCATCTTCTATGGTGTTTCCTCCTCTTTTTTTGTAAACTGATGGGTTTTTATTTTTGCTTTTTAGTTAATTATCTATTTATTTTTGGCTCTGCTGGGTCTTTGTTTCTGCGGGTTTCTGTTTTGCTTTCTCTAGTTATGGCAGGGACTACTCTTCTCTGTGGTGTGCAGGCTTCTCATTGCTGTGGCTTCTCTTGTTTCGGAGCATGGATTCTAGGCACAAAGTAGTTGAAGGCTCTAGAGCACAGCTGAGTTATTAGTGTACTGCTGTACAGGCTTAGTTGGGGCATGTGGGATCTTCCCTGACCAGGGATCAAACCTGTGTCTCCTGTACTGACAGGTGACCACCCAGCCACCAGGGAAGCCCTGGTATTTCTTCTTAAACAGCTACATGTAAGAGGCAAATTGTTTCCAAGAGAGAGCATTTTGTATTTTCCTTTAAGTGAAATAAGTCAGACAAGGCAAATACTGTATGATCTTATGTGTGGAATCTAAAACAAACAAGAGAAAACCTCTCCAAAACTGAACCCAGAGATATAGAGAACAGATGGCAGTTATCAGAGGCTGCGAGAGTAGGGGGTGGAGGTGGGTTGGGGGGCATTGCCCTAATGGTGCGGGAGTGAGTGATGAGAATGAAGACAGAACATGAAAGCTAGTGCCATGGGTCGGAGACCTGCAACCTCTATTGGACTGAGGTTCAGAGTCCACTTGGAGTCCAGCTTTATTCCTAACTGCAGACTACAAGACTTTCTTTGATCTTATCTTTCTCCAAACACTACACTGACGTGGTCCAGATCTCCTTGTTTTCACCCGAGGCCATTCCCTCCTGGGCTAGTCTTGAGAACAGTCAGCAAGTGCGTAGGCAGTGTTCATGCCTGGTGTTGAACTGGTGTTCCGAGGTTCCGAGGTCCATTCATGATCTCAATCATAATCCTTTCTGGGTCTGCCCTTGGGGTTTGTAACAAGGCAGTTATGCTAAGAAAAGCATAAAAGATAATCACTAACACAGTTGATTAATATACACTGTTTTTGCAGGTGCTATTTCTATGGAATTTCTCAAGGTTGTGAAAGCACATTATTTAGGAATTCCCACTACCAGGGTAGGGGGGTGTTAGGCAGAATGAGTGAAGACGCTCAAAAGTTACAAACTTATAAGAGAAATATGTCCTGAGAATGTTATCAATACATGGAGAAAAATAAATCTCTCTCTCAAATCTTCCTTTTAAGGAATGGATGCATAATCTATTAAGATCTCTTTTCTATGTCTTTTCATTTTTTCTTTCTCTTCTCAAGTCAGTTCATCTTAAATAGTTCCTTTGTTAGGTAAAATTAAGCTCTGATATGTGCAAAGAGGATTTCAATATGAGGTCCATTGACATATAACTCCTATAAATGCAAGTTGAGTATAAAAATATTTCACTAAATCGTTACCGTAAAAAATTGAGAAGTACAATGCTGTCTTTGGAAAGAGTCTTCCACACACGGGCACCCTTTCTTTTGTAGGATTCCTCAGTTGGTGTTTTGAATAAACAAGAATCACAATTAATGTCTGATTTTCTGAGAGGCTGCATGCCTGTCCCAGTCTTCCTTGCAGGGGTGACAGACTCATCCTTTCATGAACGGACCAGTGTGCAGCCCTCCTTCCTCAGTCCTGCTTGCTCATCTGCAGGCAGTGGACAAGTGCAGACTTAGGTCAGTTCAGTTCAGTTGCTCAGTTGTGTCCGACTCTTTGCGACCCCATGAGTTGCAGCACGCCAGGCCTCCCTGTCCATCACCAACTCCTGGAGTTCACCCAAGCTCTTGTCCCATTGAGTCGGTGATGCCATCCAGCCATCTCATCCTCTGTCGTCCCCTTCTTCTGCTGCCCTCAATCCCTCCCAGCATCAGAGGCTTTTCCAGTGAGTTAACTCTTTGCATGAGGTGGCCAAAGTATTGGAGTTTCAGCTTTAGCATCAGTCCTGAAAGTGAAAGAGGAGAGTGAAAAAGTTGGCTTAAAGCTCAACATTCAGAAAACTAAGATCATGGCATCTGGTCCCATCACTTCATGGGAAATAAATGAGACTTAGGTCAGTTCGGACCAATTCTGGAAGGGAGTCGGGGGCTCCACTGCCGCCTACCTGGGCATGGATTTGGACTTGGACTTCAAGCCAGGCGCTGGTGTCCCAGGAGAGTCCTTTGTTTCTCAGGATGCTTGTCTATTTTGACCCAGCTTCCAATCAAATTTTCACTTGGTTCTCTGCCAGAAGGTAGATCCTTGTCGCGGATCCACGTTCCAATGGTCTTGAAACTCGGCTTGACCCTGGTCAGCCTCTCTCCCCAGATGCTTGGGAGGCTGCCTAAGATGAACCTGGAGACTTTGAACTACCTCATTCCTTGCTCTCTGAATATAACTGTCAACACCAGTCAGCCACTCACTGACTTTGTTGGGTAGAGGCCTTGTTTGATCTACTGCCACCCTGCCCCCAACTGATGCTCTTGGGTGATCCCAGCTTTGTAACCTCCTGTGGTGTTCTGTTGACCTCCTCTGCTGCTGCTCCCCACCTCCAGGAAAACCCTCTGAATGGGTAGGGGCTTCTTCCAGCCCTCTTAATTCCAGACTCTTCTCCTTTGCCCTTGGCCTGAGCTTGCTTCTGTGACTGGCCTCTTGTGGGTTTTGACAAGACCTCACTTATTAAGGGACTGAACCTGTGTCTGAAGAGGCAAGGGATGGGTAAGGTGGCTTCTAGACATTTTGACAACAAGTGTGATCTTCCTTGAAAACTGGATTAGGAGGTATGGGTATTGTGGAATGAGATGCACTTGGAAGAAGGTATCAACCAGAATTTTTATATCTAATTTTGAGTGGTTTCCCATAGTCCCAATAGAAGAAACAGAGTGAGAAGTGGAGTGGGACCACGCTGGGTAAAGGAAGCAGCTGGCCATTTATTCACACATTCGTGGAGAGATAAAAATTATGGATGCTGGACCCAGATGCCCGAGTTCATATCCCAGCTGTGTCAGGTACTTGTTTGGTGATCTTGGGCAAGTTACTTCATTTCTTCCTGCCTCACTTTCCTCAGTAAAGAATCTGCCTGCAATGCAGGAGACCTGGGTTCCATCCCTGGGTTGGGAAGATCCCCTGGAGAAGGGAGTAGCTACCCACTCCAGTATTCTTGCCTGGAGAATATCTTGGACAGAGTAGTCTGGCAGGCTATAGTCCATGGGGTCACAAAGAATTGGACACGCCTGAGCAATTAACACTTTCACTTTACTCTAATGAGATGGGAGACAATAATGGTATTTATTTCCTTGGGGGATAGTTTTGAGATTAATGGTTTCATAGGTGTAAAGTTTTACAGTAGTGCCATTATGTAATACATGTTACAGAAGTTACAGCTATTAATGATATTTGCCTTTTATGTGCCAATCCTTTAGCCATGTTGTATACAGTTGCTGCAGGTCAAGGATGAGAAATAAAAATAAAGTAACAAAGCTAGTTTTCTTTTATTAAATTAAAAAAAAAAGCAATTGTCTCCCAAATGTGCCCAAACTATTTTGAGCAGTAGTAGAATTGCTGGACACTCCAGTACTCTTGCCTGGAAAATCCCATGGACGGAGGAGCCTGGTAGGTTCCTGGTAGGTTCGCGACCATGAGGTCGAGAAGAGTCGGACAAGACTCAGCAACTTCACTTTCACTTTTCACTTTCATGCATTGGAGAAGGAAATGGCAACCCACTCCAGTGTTCTTGCCTGGAGAATCCCAGGGACGGGGGAGCCTGGTGGGCTGCCGTCTATGGGGTCACACAGAGTTGGACATGACTGAAGTGACTTAGCAGCAGAATTGCTGGAATAAAATAACTAATGTCAGGGCTGTAGTATTTAATTTGATGTCTCAGTTTTGGTCTCTAAACCCTTTCATTTAACTTCTGACTCTCTGTAATTATTTCAAGCCATTCCTGGGCATTACTATTTAAGTTTTCAACTCTTTCTATGCTATTTCTCACCATTTCTAATTTATTTATTAGTTTTGTAGAGGTGTTTTGCTCTCAGGATGTTTCCTGAATTCTGTAGTTTCCCTTTGTAATCTCCTTTCTTTGCCTTGTCCTCTCATGTTTTCTTTCTTGTTTTGCTGATTTTATGTTCTTAATTTTTCATAGTGGATCATTTATTGGAAGAACTTTTTTTTCTTTTTGTAACTTAGAGTGTGGTCAACACTTTTAAAGCCTGAAGTGAGTGATAGGACACAGATAGCTTAATTTTAAAAAATGTTTTGGCCACACCTTGAGTCATACAGGGTCTTAGTTCCTTGACCAGGGATTGAACCCATGCCCCCTGCATTGAGAGTACAGAGTCTTAACCACTGGACCAGGGATGTTCCACAGACAGCTTTAAAAGAGTTAAGAAGTACTAATCACTCCAGTTTCTAATGAAATATTACAAATTAGGTTCAAGGCAAAAAATGCGTGATCTAGAGACGGAATCAAGGGTGGAGAAATAGCCACCCAGAGGTACTTCTCTTGTGTTGGCTATCACCAGCACCTGCATGAGAACTTCTCACCCATTTCTGGGAGAATATTTCCTTCCAGGCTGGCTTCTGCACTTGGTTTTCCTTCTTTACTTTTGTCATAGTTGTGTGTATTTGCTCTGCCATTTCTTTTAATGTCAAGTATATTTAAGAAGGGCAGCTTCAGCTGTACCTTCCAACTTAATTTGAGTGACTTGTCCTTGATGGCTTCTGTCCTTGTGTGAGAAGTGTTTTCTTTCTGAGCTTCAGTTTGCATCCTGGACATCATGCTTTATCCACTTTTCTGTTGCCTGAGGAGATCAAGGAGGAGAAAGTATAGCTGGTTGTTGTTGAGGCACTAAGTCATGTCCGACTCTTTGTGACCCCATGGACTGAAGCATGCCAGGCTTCCCTGTCCTTCACTACCTCCCAGAGTTTGCTCAAGTTCATGTCCATTGAGTTGGTGATGTTACTAACCATCTCATCCTCTGCGACTCCCTTCTCCTTTGGCCTTCAACCTTTCCCAGCTTAGGGGTTTTTTCCAATGAGTTGGCTCTTCACATCAGGTGACCAAAGTGTTGGAGCTTTAGCTTCAGCATCAGTCCCTCCAATGAATATTCAGTGCTGATTTTCTTTAGGATTGACTGGTTTGATCTTGCAGTCCAAGGGACTCTCAAGAGTCTTCTCCAGTACCATCATTCAAAAGCATCAATTCCTTGGCACTCAGCCTTCTTTATGGTCCAACTCTCAATTCCATACGTGACTACTGGAAAAGCCATAGCTTTGACTATACGGACCTTTGTCAGCAAATGATGTCTTTGCTTTTTAATATGCTGTCTAGGTTTCTCATGGCTTTCTTTCCAAAAGGCAAGCATCGTCTAATTTCATGTTTATAGTCACCATCTGCAGTAATTTTGGAGCCCAAGAAAAGAAAATCTGTCACTGCTTTTACTTTTTCCCCTTACATTTGCCATGAAGTGATGGGACCGGATTCTATGAGCTTAGTTATTTTTTAATGGTGTAGCTGGAGTTGTGACTAATCATGATGTTAGGATTGGTGGATTTAATATCTGTTTTTCCTGTCATTTTATTCAAAGTTGCTTGGAAAGTTCTTCTAAATTCACAATATGACAACAGCATTCTTGTATGTTTGTGTCTCCTTTTGCACACAGGTGTGTTCCCTTTAGAGTACATTTCTAGAAGACAGTAAATGGATAAAAAGGCATGTTAACTCCATCTTTCTAAGGTGGTTGTACTAATTTATGCCCCCACCTGCTCAGTGTATAGTTCTGTTTCTCTGTAGCCTCCTCATTGCTTAGATTTATTGGACTTTTATGAACATATGGGATGCATGTATCTTTTTGAATTATAATTTAGTCTAGATATATGCCCAGGAGTGGAATTGCTGAATCATGGACTTTAAAATTTTTGTTAATTTAATGGGTGTTAAATTTTATAGTTTTTTTATGCTGATTTAAAAAAATTATTTATTTTTAATTGAAGGATAATTGCTTTGCAATATTGTGTTGGTTTCTGCCATGTCAACTTGAATCAACCACAGGTATATATATGTCCCCTCCCTCTTGAACTTCCCTCCCACCTCCTACCCCTGTAGGTTGTGACAGAGCCTGGGTTTGAGTTCCCTGAGTCATGCAGCAAATTCCCACTGGCTATCTAAATAGTAACTCTGTTTTAAAGTGCATTTGCCTTATTCTAGTAGAGCATCTTTTCATCTATATATACATAATAATAAAAATGTATATGTATACATATATATGTAATGACTCATCTATGAATGGTCTGTTTATGTCTTTTGCTCATTTTTCATGTGGGGGTATCTTTTTGATCTAGAGAAGTCTTTTTTACACATTCTAGATCCTTCATGTCAGTAATATACATTGTAAATATCTACTACTAGCCTATGGCTTATATTTTTTCATTTTTAATTTGCTAATTTTCATTTATGGCTTGTGCTTTTTTTTCTGCTTTAAGAATTTCCTCACTTTTTACCAATAGCCTTGTATATTTTCTTCTAATCATCTTTACTTCTTGCTTTTTATGTTCAGATTTTTAATTCTCTTTGAATTTACTTTTGCTGTTGTTGACTTAAAAAAGACACACTGCGTAAGAGTTGGTAGTTAAGTTTTATTTGGGGCAGAAATGAGGACTGCAGCCCGGGAGACAGCACCTCAGAGAGCTGAGAAACTGCTCCAAAAAGGTAGTGGTGGAAGGTCAGTATACGTGATTTTGGTGAAGGGGAAATTCAATGCATTAAAGCACTTATCTTACAAAAGGTTTTCTGTTAGTCTTGAGTAGCTGATGTCACCATGAAGGGATTTAGTGCTTTTCTAGATATGAGATTGGGGATTGGGGCCACGAAACCAGGTCCTGAAAATATCTATCTAAAAGCCTGTTCCACCAGTTTTCATGGAGCACAAAGTACGTCATTCTCCACCCTGAACTCCCTTCAGGGCCTATTGAAGGCCAACAGCTGCAGCAGTGTAGGATTCAGTCTCTGCAGAGGCAGATGGCAAATGCCCTTGGTGAGTGGCAATTTGTAGTTGACAGTATGTTGTGAGCTAGGATTTCAAATTTAATTTTTCCATTGAATTATCACTAGCCCCAGATCTCATTCAGTAGTCAAGTCCTTTCCTTGGTGATTTCTGATACCATTTCTCTGTGTATATATGTAGATTTCCAGGCTGTCTCTTCTCTTTTATTGGTTATTTTGATCTGCTCAGGCTGCCATAGCAAAAATACCATAGACTGGGTGCCTTAAACAACAGAAATGTTTTTCTCACAGTTCTGGAGGCTGGAAGTGGGATATCATGGTGTCAGCAGAGTATGGTTCTCATGAGAACCCTCTTCCTAGCTTTCAGATGGCAGACTTGTGGCTGTGTCCTCACAAGAGAGTGAAATCTTGCCCTTCCTCTTCTCAAAAGATCACCCTGTTGAATTAGAATCCCACCCTATGACCTCATTTATTCTTAATGACCTTCTAGAAGCCCCTGTCAAATTGGGTTTAGAGCTTTTTGTGGGAGGAAACAGTTGGGTCCATTTTTGTTGTTTATTTGCTCAGTCGCGTCTGACTCTTTGCAACTGCATGGACTGCAGCACCCCAGGTTTTCCTGTCCTTCATAACTCCTGGAATTTTCTCACACTCACATCCATTGAGTAGGTGATGCCATCCAACTATCTCATTTTTTGTCACCCCCTTCTCCTCCTGCCCTCAATGTTTCCCAGCCTCAGGGTCTTTTCAGTGAAGCATTTTAACTATATATAATTTGAAGTTTTTCAGCATTTTTTTTTATCAATTTCTCTATCATGATGAGGACCTTAGCACACTTTAATTATCAAACAACTGCTCTCCTTTATTTTTCAACTGTTTCTGGAGTTTGGCTATAATTTTTCAGACATGAAAAATTAGTTCTTTGCATGGATATAAATTAATTAAATTTAATCACATATTTGGTCTACTTCTGTGCCATTTTTGTGTCCCTTATTGATAAAGGTGAAAGAGGAGAGTGAAAAAGCTGGCTTAAAACTCAACATTCAAAAAACTAAGATCATGACATCTGGTCCTGTCACTTCATGGCAAGTAGATGGGGGAAAATGGAAACAGTGGCAGATTTTCTTTTCTTGGGCTCCAAAATCACTGTGGACAGTGACTGCATCCATGAAGTTAAAAGACAGTTGCTCGTTGGAAGAAAAGCTATGACAAAGCTAGACAGCGTATTTAAAAGCAGAGATGTCACTTTGCTGACCAAGGTCTGACTAGTCAAAGCTATGGTTTTTCCAGTTGTTACGTGTGGATGTGAGAGTTGGACCATAAAGAAGGCTGAGCACCAAAGGATTAATGCTTTTGAATTGTGGTGCTGGAGAAGACTCTTGAGAGTCCCTTGAACTGCAAGGATATCAAACCAGTCAATCCCAAAGGAAATCAGCCCTGAATATTCATTGAAAGGACTGTACTGGAACTGGAACTCCAATACTTTGGCTGCCTGATGTGAAAAGCCAACTCACTGGAAAAGACCCTGATGCTGGGAAAGATTGAGAGCAGGAGAAGGGAGCAACAGAGGATGAGATGGTTGGATGGCATCACTGACTCAGTGGACATGAGCTTGAGCAAACTCCTGAAGACAGGGAAGGACAGGGAAATCTGGTGTGCTGCAGTCCATGGGGTCGCAAAAAGTCTTAGCAACTACTTGATGTCATGTGGTGTGCAGTGTGGGCAAGCCTGCCCCACTCTGATGGAAAGGATTCCATGTTCCCACTCACCCTGACCTTGGCTTCTCTTCAACCCCTGATTCTTTTTATTTTTTTATTAACAATTTTATTGGAATATAATATCCACAGCATATATTTTTTGCATAGAGTTTACAATTCAGTGAATCTGAAATTCTTTTTTATTAACTTGTGTAAATTATATTTAAATTAAGTTGACTACTTTAGCCACAATTTCAGGACATTTAGTACATCCTCCATGGTTTGCATCCATTTTTCCTGTCTAGTTGCTGAACGTTTCATCATTTCAAAGAGAAACCCTATACCCACTATCATTCACTTCTCCCCAGAGCCCCTGGCCCTTGGGAGCCCTCATCCTGACTTCTCGCTATGAGTTTGACCATTCTAGGAACCTCACGTAAGTATTTTCCCTTGTGTGACTGGCTTATTTCACTTAGCATCATGTCTTCAACCTTCACTCATGTTGTAAAGTGTATCAGAATTTCTTTTTTTTTCAAGGCTGAATATTATTCCATTGTATGAATATGCCACATTTTGTTTATCCATTAATTTGTCAGTGGGCACTTAGGCTGCTTCTACCCTTTTGGCTATTGTGAATAATGCTGCTATAAACATGGGTGTACAAATATTTTTTCAAATCCCTGGTTTCATGTCTTTTGAGTTTATACTCAAAGGAGAATTACTGGATCATGTGGTATGCCTGTCTTCTTATTTTAAGGATTGCCATACTGTTTTTCACAGTGCCTCATCATTTTATATTTCCACTAGCAGTGCACAGGGAAGCTTCTAATTTCTTCACATACTTGGCAGCACTTTTTAATTTTTAAAAATCTGTGTTTTTATAATAGCCATCCTAATGGGGTGAAGTAGTAGCTCACTGTGGATTTGATTTGCATTTCTCTAATGATTAGTGGGGAAAACCACTGGACCATTCAGGTATGACCTAAATCAAATCCCTTATGATTATACAGTGGAAGTGAGAAATAGATTTAAGGGACCAGATCTGATAGACAGAGTGCCTGATGAACTATGGACAGATGTTCGTGATTCTGTACAGGAGACAGGGATCAAGACCATCCCCATGGAAAAGAAATGCAAAAAAGCAAAATGGCTGTCTGAGGAGGCCTTAAAAATAGCTGTGAAAAGGAGAGAAGCCAAAAACAAAGGAGAAGAGGAAAGATATAAGCATCTGAATGCAGAGTTCCAAAGAATAGCAAGGAGAGATAAGAAAGCCTTCCTCAGTGATCAATGCAAAGAAAAAGAGGAAAACAACAGAATGGGAAAGACTAGAGATCTCTTCAAGAAAATTAGAGATACCAAGGGAACATTTCATGCAAAGATGAGCTCAATAAAGGACAGAAATGGTATGGATCTAACAGAAACAGAAGATATTAAGAAGAGGTGGCAAGAATACACAGAAGAATTGTACAAAACAGAGCTTCACAACCAAGATAATCACGATGGTGTGATCACTGACCTAGAGCTAGACATCCTGGAATGTGAAGTCAAGTGGGCCTTAGACAGAATCACTACGAACAAAGCTAGTGGAGGTGATGGAATTCCAGTTGAGCCATTTCAAATTCTGAAAGATGATGCTGTGAAAGTGCTGCCCTCAATATGACAGCAAATTAGGAAAACTCAGCAGTGGCCACAGGACTGGAAAAGGTCAGTTTTCATTCCAATCCCAAAGAAAGGCAATGCCAAACAATGCTCAAACTACCACACAATTGCACTCATCTCACACGCTAGTAAAATACTGCTCAAAATTCTCCAAACTAGGTTTCAGCAATACGTGAACCTTGAACTTCCAGATGTTCAAGCTGGTTTTAGAAAAGGCAGAGGAACCAGAGATCAAATTGCCAACATCTGCTGGATCATGGAAAAAGCAAGAGAGTTCCAGAAAAACATCTATTTCTGCTTTATTGACTATGCCAAAGCCTTTGACTGTGTGGATCACAATAAACTGTGGGAAATTCTGAAAGAGATGGGAATACCAGACCACTGACCTGCCTCTTGAGAAACCTATGTGCAGGTCAGGAAGCAACAGTTAGAACTGGACATGGAACAACAAACTGGTTCCAAATAGGAAAAGGAGTTCGTCAAGGCTGTATATTGTCACCCTGCTCATTTAACTTCTATGCAGAGTACATCATGAGAAACGCTGGACTGGAAGAAGCACAAGCTGGAATCAAGATTGCTGGGAGAAATATCAATAACCTCAGATATGCAGATGACACCACCCTTATGGCAGAAAGTGAAGAGGAACTAAAGAGCCTCTTGATGAAAGTGAAAGAGGAGAGTGAAAAACTTGGCTTAAAGCTCAACATTCAGAAAACGAAGATCATGGCATTCAGAAAACTAAGATCATGGTCCTATCACTTCATGGGAAATAAATGGGGAAATAGTGGAAACAGTGTCAGACTTTATTTTTCTGGGCTCCAAAATCACTGCAGGGGGTACTCTTTCTGCCCCCTTCTGATGCGTATGTCAGAAGCTTTCTCTATCTCCTTTATACTTTAATAAAACTTTATTACACAAAAGCTCTGAGCGATCAAGCCTCGTCTCTGGCCCCGAATTGAATTCTTCTCCTCCGGGGGCCAAGAATCCTGGTGTATTCGCGTGATTCAACAACAACCTTTCATCTTGGGGGCTCGTCCGGGATCCTTCAGGACAAGGTAAGGATGCTTGGAGCTTTAGTTCTTTGTTCTCTTAGTGAACATGTTTTCTGCTATGCTTTACTAACTCTACCGTGTGCTTGTGTGAATGAATGGCATGCCCTGCGTGAAACAAGTAAGGAGCTCTGCTCTGCGGTTCCACGGTGATCTCATAGGGCTTATGGCAGAAACCTGTCGGGGCGTTATACCGACCTGCCAATGCCAAGAGGCACCCAATGTCTCCTTCGGGAACCGACCAGAAATGGACAAAGCGTGTGGACCGAACTCTCCTTTCTCGGTCTCTTTAACCATTTCATAACTCCTTGGGAATTACACTAGCAAGCGGGTACTCTTTCTGCCCCCTTCTGATGCCTATGTCAGAAGCTTTCTCTATCTCCTTTATACTTTAATAAAACTTTATTACACACACACACACACACACACACACACACAAAACAAAATCACTGCAGATGGTGACTGCAGCCATGAAATTAAAGACGCTTACTCCTGGGAAGGAAAGTTATGACCAACCTAGATAGCATATTCAAAAGCAGAGACATTACTTTGCCAACAAAGGTTCGTCTAGTCAAGGCTATGGTTTTTCCAGTGGTCATGTATGGATGTGAGAGTTGGACTGTCAAGAAAGTTGAGTGCTGAAGAATTGATGCTTTTGAACTGTGGTGTTGGAAAAGACTCTTGAGAGTCCCTTGGACTGCAAGGAGATCCAACCAGTCCATCCTAAAGGAGATCAGTCCTGGGTGTTCATTGGAAGGACTGATGCTGAGGCTGAAACTCCAATACTTTGGCCACCTCATGCGAAGAGTTGACTCATTGGGAAAGACTCTGATGCTGGGAGGGATTGAGGGCAGGAGGAGAAGGGGATGACAGAGGATGAGATGGCTGGATGGCATCACCAACTTGATGGACATGAGTTTGAGTGAACTCTGGGAGTTGGTGATGGACAGGGAGGCCTGGTGTGCTGTGATTCATGGGGTTGCAAAGAGTCAGACATGACTTAGCGACTGAACTGAACTGAATGGTTAGTGATGTTGAGCATCTTTTCATGCATTTATTTGCTGTCTGAATATCTTCTGTGGAGAAATGTGTATTGAAGACTTTTGCCCATTTTTAAATCAGGGTGTTTGTTTTTTGTTGTTGATGAGCCCCTATTTGTTAACAGGTAAGATATTTTTACTGTCATGAACTTTACTTTGGGGAAAGATATTGACTGGCACTTTGTTTATCTTCTGCTTTTATCTTTCTATCATAGTTCCCCATCAATTATTATTTATTGCTGTCCTAGTTCATCCTGTTCTCAGAGTTGACCCAGCAGATCTATTCCTTCTCTTCCCTTCCCACATTTCTTGTTTTGGACTCTTGTCTTTTTAACTGTTGATTCCTTGGATGGAGAGTTTTACTTAAGCCAGCTGTCCCATGTTGCTTTCTTTTTCTTCCTAAGGATTGTCATCTGCTTTCTGATTTTAGCCACAATTCCTCCACTGAAGCTGCATATCGGAAGTCCAGGAGCTTCTGACTCCACATTTTTTTTTTTTTGTATGATTGGCACTAATGATGATTTCTTCCTTCTTGAGGCTCCTTTGGTCCCTGGGACACTTGTCTGTGAAGGGAGTGAGCAGTGGGGTTTAGAACTATGGGCCTTTGCCTGGCTGTAGATGCCAGCTTTGAGCATGAACTCGCTCTAGGACCCAGGCTAGTGACTTCATTCTGTGGGATTCCCCGCAGTGAAGGAGAACGTTAACACCCACCTCAGAGATGTGTGATGAACATGGAATGAGTTATCACATGAAACCTGCGTAGACACAGTAGTTCACACACAGGAAGTGTTAATTTTCAGCCACTACTGGGACAGTACAGTTGGTCCTCTGTATCAGTGGGCTCTGTATCATTGAATATTAACCAACTATGGATAGGAAATATTCAGGAAGAGAAATTATGAAAAGTATCTAAAAGCAAACCTTGAAGTTGCCTTGTACCTGCCAGTGTTGATGTAGCACTTGGATTGTATTAGAGATGCATCATCTCTAGTAATCTAGGGATGATTTAAAGTGTACAGGAGGATGTGCATAGGTTATATGCAAATACTTTGCCATTTTATAAGAGAATTGAGCTTCCTTGAATTTTGGTGTCCGCAGGGGTGCTAGACCCAGCCTCCCGTAGACACCGAGGGGTGAATATAATTGGTTTTCCTCTTATGTGTCCAGTTGATCCCTTTTCTCCTCCATTTGTTCCCCTCCTGACTCTTGTTTACTAAATAATTCTGTTCTTTGCTCCTCATTGTTCTTTTCCTAGACATTGTGTTGCTCTTGTCATTTCAATGTACACCTTTATGCAGGCAGATTCTCACCAGGTCACCTCTCTACCTTTTAAAAGGAGACTTCTTGTAGCATGAAACTGCTAAATAGACATATTTTGGGGAGGACATTTTGACCCTTGTCAAAGCACTCCATGTCAGCTGCCCCCTCACCGTCTCATACACAGCCATGTCAGTTCCACATAAAGCCTGGACAAATTTGATCTTTCACTTATTTCCATAAATTGCATTTTTAAATTTTTTGTTTTTTTTTAATGTAGACCTTTCTTTATAAAGCCTTTGTTGAATTTGTTACAATATTGCTTTTGTATTATTTTTTGATTTTTGTGGCCAAGACGTGGAATCTTAGCTCCCTGACCAGGGATCAAACCTGCACCCTCTGCATTGGAAGATAAAGTCTCAACTACTGGACTGCCGGGGCAGTCCCTGAATTGCATTATTTTGAAGATGAAATCACAAGTGTCACCCTGCACCATGCACCTTACAGGACCATGTTAAGTGATTATATTCTGAGCGAATGTAAGAAGAGATGGTGGGGCTTTATAAATCAAGCAAACTAATGTCATGGAAGTCTTAGGAATGATCTAGAATAGAGCCTGGAGCTTACTAGTTCCTATTCTGTGAGGTACTTTATTGACTTTTGCAAAAACTTTAGGAGGGAGGTAGTATTATCTTCTCTTTTAAGAAAATTTCCATTTCTCATTTATAGAGAAAATAGGCTTAAGAAGGTAGATATGCCTGGAGTCCCATAACTATCAAGTGACTGACTTAAGATTTGACCCAGTTCCTTGGGTTCCAAACACAGAACTCTTAACATCTTGATTGTCTTTTATATGTATCATTTCCCGTTTTCCGTTTCTCATTTTATTCTTTCCTATCCCCCTTCCTATATTTCTTAGATACTCTAGAGCTTAGTTCCTTTCAAAGAGATGATGTGTGTGATTTCTCAATAATATCTCATTTTAATGTTTGAATGAATTCAATCCTGCTTTTAGCTTTATTCTCTCTCTTTTCTGTGATTTTCATTTGTTGTCTAAATTCTTTTATGAGCTGAATCCTTTTCTTTCCTTCTTTTCTTTAATAACAGAAATACTTAAGGCTATACATTTGCCTCTGAAAGCAACTTAGAGCACATTCTAAAGGATCTTATTTAGTGTTCTTTTTTGTTTTATAAGTAATCTGTTATTACATCTTTAATATCTCCTTTTCACCTCATAGTTAATTTTTGTTTATTTCTAAGGGACTGGGATTTGATGATCTTTTTAAAAAGTGTTAGTTGCTCAGTCATGTCCAACTCTTTGTGACCCCATGGACTGTAGTCTGCCAGGCTCCTGTCCATGGAATTTTCCAGGCAAGAATACTGAAGTGGGTAGCATTCCCTTCTTGTTAAACTTAATGTTACTTCTTGGTTTTAGTTTATTGCTGTGATGATGGTCCATTGTTTTCCTCTTAAGTCTGTATACAGTTATATTGCTATTTAGAAATATGCATAGTTATAATTATGGAAATGCTGGTTTGAAATGAAAATGAGCAGGATTTGAAAACAGTGCTTATAATTCACTTACTTGAGTCTAAATTTTGAGTTCTTGTTTCTCCAACTGATGTGCTTTGTTTCTTTTATTATTAAAATAAAATACATATTCTCAATAAAATTCTTAGGGCACATTTCTAGCTTTGGTTTTTATAGGAAAATGGTTCCAGCCTGCTCTGTAACAACCAGCACGCAGTGAAAAAATGAAGAGCTGTTGTTAAGTTGAACAGTAGTTCTAGCTAACAAACCCATCAACGTTTAACAATTTTAATGAGCTTTTCTAAAGTGTCATATTTTCACTTTGAGTCTTTTCACATTAAAATCTATGGTCTTCCTGCCAATGTTATATTTAATGAAGCTGTGTGCTTTCAGGCAGATTTGGATCAAAGTGAATGTGAGTGAGCTGGAAGCAGAATCCATTACAAACCCAAGTGTCTGAGGGGAAATTTCCTGAGCATGTGGGACTCGGTTCTATTCATTCCTTTGGGGCAATCTTAGCCACGGTCCGAGATGTCCCAGGGCAGTGAGTCATTCAGGACTACTTGGGAATTGGTAAGTTAGGTCAGTGAAATGTTTCTCTCACATATTTCTCCTTCTTCCACTGATTCATGGTGTCTGTGCTGGGTTTCCAAGGGAGAAATTGTGAAAGACACAAGGAAGTGACTGGCATTTGATCCAGGAAATGTTTGCACGTTAGTATTTTCTTTTTATTTTCAGGAAAGGTGGTTTATGTAGATTTACTGACAAACTATGATGACCTAGAGGTGGCAGAGGAGTGTTGACTTAAAAAAAAAAAAGTCACAACTTAGAAAGTGAGAATTATGTTTTATTTGGTGGGAATTTTTAGGACTTCAAGCCTGAGAGACAACACTTCAAGTGACTCTGAGAGAACTGTTCCAAGGAAGTGAAGAGGGGAGCCAGGTTATATAGAAGTTTTGCAGCAAAGGGCAGGTAGTCTGAACATCAAAAGATTATTGTTAGTTAAGGAAAAGCAGATATCTCAAGGAATTTAGCACTTTTCTCTGTATGGGAAAATGCAAGAGTCTGGGCTCACTGAAATAATTTCCTTTCATATGCATCTTAGCTGTCTGGGGCCAGTTGTTGTTCAGTCACTCAGTTGGGTCCGACTGCAACCCCATGGATTGCAGCACGCCAGACTTCCTTTACTATCTCCCGGAGTGTGCTCAAACACATGTCCATTGAGTCAGTGATGCCATCCAACCATCACCCACTTCTCCTGCCCTCAACCTTTCCCAGCGTCAGTCTCTTTTCCAATGAGTCGGCTCTTCATATCAGGTGGCCAAAGTATTGGAATTTCAGCTTCAGCATCAGTCCTTCCTATGAATATTCAGGGTTGATTTCCTTTAGGATTGACTGGCTTAATCTCCTTGCTGTTTAAGGAACTGTATCCTGTTTGTGTGTGTGTGTGTGTGTGTGTCCCTCCCCCCATAGCCTTAGGGAGTGGGTGGGATGCCAGATCATACGTTTTACTCTTCCTGGGTAACCTCAGGGCTCAGAAATTCACATTTGGAGGGCCGGAGTTGCTGATGGCTGTGACAATCTTGTTTATTGATACAGCAGGAAATACTCCATTTCTTAGGAAGGGGGTGCAGTTCTGGAGAGGTAAGATGTGGTAGGAAAAACTAAGAAAGGAGGGGACACAGCTGAATGGAAGTACTCCCATCTGTTTTCAACTCTTGAATGTTGTAACCATCTGTCTGCTCTTCAATTACTGTTCCTGCCTTTCGAGCTTTCTTTAAACGGAAATAAAAACCTAGTGGGCAAAAATTATGGAAAAAACCATTTTCCTTTCAAAATATTCATAGAGAGAGGAGGAAGTCTGTCCTGACAGATCTAAATGCAGTATGGCTTGTAGGCGGAATTCTGCCCAGTACCCCGCTATTGTGTTTGCAGCTTAGCAAAACTTGCACAGGTGCATTGCTGATATTCAGGCAGTTACTGCTTTGAGTAATTTTATTCATTTATTCACTTAGTAAATGCTGAAGTGTTCTAGGGATGACATATCAAGGGGCCAGAAGTGAGGGTCTTAAAGAATAGAAATTGCTTGTCTCACAGCTTTGGAGGCTGGAAGTCTGAGGTCAAGGTGTCTGCAGGACTGGTTTTGAGATCTGTGAGGGGAGAATCTATTCCAGGCCTCTCCTTTCATTTTTCCTTTAAAACTTTTTTTGATTGGAGAATAATTGATTTGCAATGTTGTGTTGGTTTCTGCTGTACAACAAAATAAATCAGCTATAAGTATACATATGTCCTCTCCCTCTTGAGCTTCCCTCCCACCATTCCCCATCACCACCCTCCTAGGTCATCACAGAGCACAGAGCTGGGCTCCCTGTCTTATACAGCAGCCTCCCACTATCTGTCTGTTTTACATACCATTCAGTGGCTAAGTGGTGGTGACTCTTTGACCCCATGAACTGCAGCATGCCAGGCTTCCCTGTCTTTCATTATTTCCCAGAGTTTGCTCAAACTCATGTCCATTGAGTCAGTGATGCCATCCAACCGTCTCATCCTCTGTTACCTCCTTCTCCACCTGTCCTCAGTCTTTCCCAGCATCAGGATCTTTTCCAATGAGTTGACTCTTTGCATCAGGTGGCCAGAATATTGGAGCTTCAGCTTCAGCATCAGTCCTTCCAATGAATATTCAGGGTTGATTTCCTTTAGGATATACTGGCTTGATTTTCTTGCAGGCCAAGGTACTCTCAAGAATCTTCTCCAGCACCACAATTTGAAAGCATCAATTCTTTGGTGCTCAGTCTTCTTTATATAAGGTCTAACTCTCATATCCATATGTGACTACTGGAAAAACTATAGCTTTGACTTATATGGGCCTTTGTTGGCAAAGTGATGTCTCTGCTTTTTAATATGCTGTCTAGATTTGTCATAGCTTTTCTTCCAAGAAGTAAGTGTCTTTTAATTTTGTGTCTGCAGTCGCTATCTGCAGTGATTTTGGAGCCCAAGAAAATAAAATGTCTCTGTTTCCGCTTTTTCTCCATCTGTTTGCCATGAAGTGATGGGACCGGACGCCATGATCTTTGTTTTTTGAAAGTTGAGTTTTAAGCCAGGTTTTTCACTCCTCTTTCACCCTCATCAAGAAAGAGGCTCTCTATTTCTTCAGTTTCTGCCATCAGAATGGTATCATCTGCATATCTGAGGTTGTTGATATTTCTCTCAGAACTCTTGATTTCAGCTTGTGATTCATCCAGCCCAGCATTTTGTATGAGGCTCAGATGGTACAGAATCCACCTACAATGCAAGATATCCTAGTTTAATTCTTGGGTTGGGAAGATCCCCTGGAGAAGGGAATGGCAACCCACTGTGGTATAGTATACTTGCTTGGAGAATCCCATGGACAGAGGAGCCTGGCAGGCTTCAGTTCATGGGTTGCAGAGAGTCAGACACGACTGTGACTAACACTTTCATTTTCACTCTGCATAGAAGTTAAACAAGCAAGGTGACAATATACATCCTTGATGCTCTCCTTTCCCAATTTTGAACTAGTCCGTTGTTCCATGTCCGGTTCTAACTGTTGCTTCTTGGCCTGCATACAAGTTTTTCTGGAGGCAGGTAAGGTGGTCTGGTATTCCCATCCCTTGAAGAATTTTCCACAGTTGGTTGTGATCCACATAATCAAAGGCTTTAGCATAGTCAATGAAGCAGAAGTAGATGTTGTTTTGGAATTCCCTTGCTTTTTCTGTGATACAACGGATGCTGGCAATTTGATCTCTGGTTCTTTTAGAAAAGGCAGAGGAACCAGGTATCAAATTTTACACATGGTAGTGTAAGTATGTCAATGTTAGTGTATGTGTGTCAGTGGTAGTATGTGTGTGTCCGGGGTAGTGTGTGTCTGTCTGTGGTAGTGTATGTGTGCCCGTGGTAGTGTGTGTGTGTCAATGGTACTGTATGTCTGTCTGTGGTAGTGTATGTGTGTCTGGGGTGGTTATGTGTGTGAGTGGTAGTGTCTATGTCAATACTACTGTCTCAATTCATCTCACTTTCCCTTTTCTCCAACTGTGAACAAGTCCTTTCTCTATGTCTGTGTCTCTATTCCTGCCCTGCAAATACCATCAGTACCATTTTTTTAGATTTCATATATATGTGCTAATATGCAGTACTTGTTTCTTGCTTTCTGACTTGCTTCACTTTGTATAACAGGCTCTAGGTGCTTTGATGACAATTTTTGACATTCCTTGGCTTATGGAAACATCACCCTGATCTCTGTCTTCATTGTCACTCGATGTTCTGTGTGTGTGTGTGTATGTGTGTGCATCTTTTCACTAAGGACCCCAGTCATATTGGATCAGGGACCACTCTGCTCCAGTATGAGCTCATCTTAAGTAGGTACATCTGCAGGGACCCTGTTTCCACATCAGGCCACTTTCTGGGGTCCTGAGGGTTAGGACTTCATATGGATTAGGGGGAAGACAATTCAAATCATTAACAGTAATATTCATTTACACATGCAGTAAATGTTTAGTTTGACAGCCATAAGTATGTTTTCTAAGTCTGTGAGTCTGTTTCTGTTTTGTAAATAAGTTTATGTGTATTATTATTATTTTTAGATTCTGCATGTAAGTGATATCATATGACATTTGTTCTTCTCTGTCTGACTTAATTCACTCATTATGACAGTCTCTAGATCCATCCGTGTTGCTGCAAATGACAATATTTCATTCTTTTTAAAAGGCTGAGTAATATTCCATTGCCACTGGAAAGTTTTAAGTGCTTGAATGATGCTGTTGGACTTGTGGTTTTGAGAAGTTCAGAGTCATGCAGCATAGAGGCTGGAGTGGAGGCGATTAAGTCTAGTGTTCATGAGATAAAGCAGTGAAAATGGGTTTGAGTTTGCTTCTTGTGGGCAGATTCAAAGACCCTTCAGCCTGAAAAAAGGAGTGGGATTTGAGATGTCTATGGATGTTCATAGGCTTTTGGATTTGGAGTATGCAACAGGCTTCCCAGGTGGCACAGTGGTAAAGAATCTGCTTGCCAATGTGGGAAATGCAAGAGACTCGGGTTTGATCCCTGAGTTGGGAAGGTCCCCTGGAGAAGGAAGTGGCAACCCATTCCAATATTCTTGCCTGGGAAATCCCATGGACAGAGGAGCCTGGTGGGCTATAGTCCATGGGGTGGCAAGAGTCCAACACAGCTTAGTGGCTGAGTGAGCATGTATCAAAAAGTGTGGAAAGACAATATGGATTGAGGGATGATTTTGAGTATAACCAGTGAAGTGGATAAGTGAGACTATGTTAAGTAAGAAGAGAGGGTCAAGAGCACACCTCAATTTTACGGGCAAGATGAGGACAAGAGCTAACAAAGGAGAGTCAGAATGAGAAATCAGAGTGCTTAGAGAAGAAGCAGATGAGCAACTCTCAGTTCCAGTATGTGGTATCTAATTCCCTGACCAGGGATTGAAGCCAGGCCCCTTGCATTGGGAACAGAGTCTTAGCCACTTGACCACCAGGGAAATTCCGGTGGCTCAGCCTTGACACTATATCTTTTATAGTCTCATCTGATATATATGAAAATATCAGCAGTTTAATAGCCAAAAGGCATTTAGAATCTTTACTGAAATCTTTTATTTATTTATTTTTGTCTGTGTTGGGTCTTTGTTGCTGAGTGCAGGCTTTCTTTAGTTGCATGGTTTCTTTTGTTGCAAAGCTCAGGCTCTAGGTGTGCGAACTTCAGTAATTATAGCATGTGGGCTCAGTAGCTGTGGTTCTGGGTCTCTAAAGCACAGGCTCAATAGTTGTGGCTTGTGGGCTTAGTTGCTCTGTGGCACGTGGAATCTTCCTAGACCAGGGATCAAACTTGTGTCCCCAGCATTGGCAGGCAGATTCTTAACCTCTGGACCACCAAGGAAGTTCCCTGAAATCTTTTGAAGAGCACCAAAGGCGATTCCATTCATAATGCAAAACAAGAGTTTAAATTCTCCCTCCTCTTCTGCTTTCTGAGTTACCCTGTCCCCTTGCTCTAAATCCTCCACTGTGTCTCCAACCCTCCCTATCCCTTTCATTGATCCTGGCACCTCTTATCTTCCATGTTGGTTTTCTTCTGTTCTACTGGAAGCTCTCTACCTTTTTCGGTATTTCTCAATTCTTCCCTCATCTGTGGCCCATAAAGGACAGAAATGGTATGGACATGATAGAAGCAGAAGATATTAAGAAGAAGTGGCAAGAATACACAGAAGAACTGTACAAAAAAGATCTTCATGACCAAGATAATCATGACAGTGTGATCACTCACCTAGAGCCAGACATCCTGGAATGTAAAGTCAAGGGGGCCTTAGGAAGCATCACTACAAACAAAGCTAGTGAAGGTGATAGAATTCCAGTGGAGCTATTTCAAATCCTAAAACATGATGCTGTGAAAGTGCTGCACTCAATATGCCAGGCAATTTGGAAAACTCAGCAGTGGCCACAGGACTGGAAATGGTCAGTTTTCATTCCAATCCCAAAGAAAGGCAATGCCAAAGAGTGCTCAAACTACCACACAATTGCACTCATCTCACACGCTAGTAAAGTAATGCTCAAAATTCTTCAAACCAGGCTTCAGCAGTACGTGAACCATGAACTTCCAGATGTTCAAGCTGGTTTTAGAAAAGGCAGAGGAACCAGAGATCAAATTGCCAACATCTGCTGGATCATGGAAAAAGCAAGGGAGTTCCAGAAAAACATCTATTTCTGCTTTATTGACTATGCCAAAGCCTTTGTGTGGATCACCACAAACTGTGGAAAATTCTGAAAGAGATGGGAATACCAGATCACCTGACCTGCCTCTTGAGAAATTTGTATGTAGGTCAGGAAGCAACAGTTAGAAATGGACATGGAACAACAGACTGGTTCAAAATCAGGAAAGGAGTACGTCAAGGCTGTATATTGTCACTGTGTTTATTTAACACATACAGAGTACATTACGAGAAACACTGGGCTGGAAGAAGCACAAGCTGGAATCAAGATTTCTGGGAGAAATATCAATAACAACAGTATGCAGATGACGCCACCCTTATGGCAGAAAGTGAAGAACTAAAGAGCCTCTTGATGAAAGTGAAAGAGGAGAGTGAAAAAGTTGGCTTAAAGTTCAACATTCAGAAAACTAAGATCATGGCATCTGGTCCAGTCACTTCATGGCAAATAGATGGGGAAACAATGGAAACAGTGTCAGACTTTATTATTTTGGGCTCCAAAATCACTGCAGATGGTGACTGCAGCCATGAAATTAAAAGACGCTTACTCCTTGAAGGGAAGTTATGACCAACCTAGATAGCATATTAAAAAACAGAGACATTACTTTGACAACAAAGGTCTGTCTAGTCAAGGCTATAGTTTTTCCAGTGGTCATGTATGGATGTGAGAGTTGGACTATAAAGAAAGCTGAGTGCCAAAGAATTGATGCTTTTGAACTGTGGTGTTGGAGAAGACTCTTGAGACAAGTCCCCTGGACTGCAAGGAGATCCAACCAGTCCATCCTAAAGGAGATTAGTCCTGGGTGTTCATTGGAAGGACTGATGTTGAAGCTGAAACTCCAATACTTTGGCCACCTGATGCGAAGAGCTGACTCATTTGAAAAGACTCTGATGCTGGGAAAGATTGAGGGCAGGAGGAGAAGGGGTCAACAGAGGATGAGATGGTTGGATGGCATCACTGACTTAATGGACGAGTTTGGGTAAACTCCGGGAGTTGATGATGGACAGGTGTGCTGCGGTTCATGGGGTCACAAAGAGTCAAACATGACTGACTGACTGAACTGAACTGTGACCTTAATTCCATGCAAGGAACATGTTGGTAATGACAGCATTCTTGGCAGAGTGGGTCAGAGGAATAGCCTGTCAGTATTCCTCTGTTAACTGTTTGCTGACCTGAAGCAGGTTAATGGTGACTTTTGCTAGAATGCTTTTAGATAAGCAACAGGAGCAGAAGCAGATTTCAGTGTGTTGAAGATTAATTCATTGCTAGATAAGTCCGTCCAAAGTGGTGAGTGGAGACTATTTTTTTCCGGAAGCTTGATTTGGAAACAAGAAAATAAGAGGCTTACTAGAAGATGCCAGGTTACTTAGATAAAGTCCCTTAATCTTTTTTTTTTGGGGGGGGGGGAGGAATGAAGTTTTGTTTTGCAACCATACTTAAAGCAGAAATTCATGTAGGTAGTGGCTATTATCTTAAGAGAAAAAACAATACCATTTGCATTCCTTGTTATCAATATATATTGTCATTGGAACTGATGAGGAAGAAATACACAGTATCCTTCCCCCTCCCCAGCCAGAAACCTGGATCCCAGAACAGGAACATTTCTACTGTGTGTGTGTGTGCTCAGTTGTGTCTGACTCTTTGCAACCCCATGGACTGTAGCCCTCCAGGCTCCTCTGTCCATGGGTTTCTCCATGCAGGAATAGGGAAGTGGGTAGCTGTTCCCTTCTCCAGGGGATCTTCCTGACCCGGGGACTGAACCCACATCTCTTGTGTCTCCTGCATTGGCAGGTGGGTTCTTTTCCACTCAAACCACCTGGGAAGCCCCACTTTCTACTTAGAGATGTTTAAACATTATGAGAACAGGGTGAGCTATGAGGGGGAGTCAACCTTGAGGGGAAGGAATGAGGAGAGTGATAGGGAATGATGCAGGGAAAAAGTGTCCTTTGTTTTATGATCATAGACTTCCCCCAGATGATTTATTCAGCAAATATTTGTGGATCTCCCACCATTTCCTTCCAATTGTGCTGTTCCTTGGGGTTCCTGGGAATGTAGCAGGTGGACAGAATATCCCATCATTCCCTTGCTAATTTTTTTTTTCCTAACCCAAAAATTCCCAATGGGAACTGGCTATTGAATTCTTCTATTAAAAGACTGAGTCCTTTAGGTCTGTAAACAGGGGAATGGTTGCATGTTTGCTGTAGTTGGGGAGGCAGATGTAGACAGGTGGCTCCTTCCATCACAGGAGACTAGTTGTGTTTATACCTGGGCCCCTTGGTAATAATTAGTGAAGTTGCTCAGTCGTGTCTGGCTCTTTGCGACTCTGTGGACTGTAGCCTACCAGGCTCCTCTGTCCATTTCCTCCTCCAGAGGATCTTCCCAACCCAGGGATCAAACCCAGGTATCCCGCATTGTAGGCACACACTTTACCGTCTGAGCCACCAGGGAAGTCCTTTGGTAATAATGGCCTCCCAAAAAGTACGTGTGATACCCGTCAGCATACCTGTCACCACTATGGTAGGTAATCCCAAGTTTAAACATGTAAGGAAAGGTCAAGTTTAAATTAGTGAATGTTGTGCAGTGGCATTCACTTTCTTTGCTTCTGCACTCTATATGGTCTGGAAATACAGGATGGTTAACAGACATTGCTATGGAAGGGTCTTGACAAGGTCTGAACTAGGGTCTGAGTAGGAATGTCCATAACCAGCACAATATTTATATATATGTCGCAGTTGGGAAGCTTGTATCTAGCGTGTCATGTGGAAATTTGCTTTCTTGAGAAGACTGCAGAGATGTTTGGTCAATCTTTCCTCCTAGTTGCTAATTCTCCACAAATGTTTACTGTTTACTCTTCACGGTGAGTTTTGTAAATGAAAATCTGGGTTGAACAGTCTTGGGAGTTTGAGTGAAGTCTCTTGGCAACTGTGTAGGTCAGTGTTTGAATAAAAAAGAAAGGGTTCTTAACTCTCCCCCATCAGTGAATTTCTTGGCCGAGTGTCATGGCTTCAACATTTTGTCTAGACCCTGGGGACAGGGTCTGCTTCAGGCCAGGCCAAATGATCTTGAACTCAATGGGCAGAAGTCATGCTATTGCTACTGCCATTTAGTTACTAAAGAAAAGAAGAAAGAAAGTGAAAGTTGCTCAGTCCTGTCTGACTCTTTGCAACCCCATGGACTATAAAGTCCATGGAATTCTCCAGGTCAGAATACTGAAGTGGGTGGCCTTTCCCTTCTCCAGGGGATCTTCCCAACCCAGGGGTAGAACCCAGGTCTCCCACCTTGCAGGCAGATTCATTACCAGCTGAGCCACAAGGGAAACCCAAGAATACTGGAGTGGGTAGCCTATCCCTTCTTCAGGGGATCTTCATGATCCAGGAATTGAACTGCGGTCTCCTGCATTGCAGGCAGATTTTTTACCAGTGAGCTATCAGGGAAGCCCATTTAGTTACTAAGTCACTTCCAACTCTGCGACCCCATGGACTGAAGTAGCCTGCCAGGTTTTCTGGCCATGGGATTTCCCAGGCAAGAATACTGGAGTGGATTGCCATTCTCTTCTCCAGGAGATCTTCCTGACCCAGGGATAGAACCCATGTCTCTTACATTGACTGACAGGGTCTTTACTACTGAGCCACCAAGGAAGCCTTGCAGAGGTCACAAGGTTTTCTGTATGTTTGCTAGAAAAACAGCTCCTTTCCTAGCCACAGGTCATCAGTAGAATCTGCCCATTTTCTTAAAGACAAACAGGGAGTAACAACAGGCTGGAGGAAGCTATGTGATTACTATACAGGAAAAGATGACAGACATAAAGAAGTATTGGTCATCTTGGGTAGACATCATGCCCTTGTTATAAGAGCATCCACTGTGAAATCAGATTGTCCTACCACACTTCCTGCGGTGACATCTAGGGCCTGAAATAGCTCACAGTTCAAAGCTATCTTTCAGCGCAAGATAGATGGTGATAATCATAATTACCAGGGGCTGCTCAAGAGTGGGCCTGACTGTGTGGACGAGATTGCCTGTGTTTGGATTCAGTTTTTCCCTGTCTGTGTGTAGATTTCTTTGGCTGTTGGCTGTCATGCTTGAGAGTGAGCTGCTGAGTGATGAAATCCGTGGTGAGAAAGTCATCCCACACTAAAAGGGAGTTGCTGATTGAGGGTTATCTGCTTGTGCTGTGGAGGGGCGGGTCTGTAAGTCAAGAGGCTGTTCTGCCAGAGATTTATCTGCTTCTGAAAAAAGTCACTCGGCTATATTGACAAGTGACATAGGCTTTTGAATTTTGTCTCCAGACAGCAATGGTTTATTATGTGTCTGCAGCCATGAAATTAAGACACTTGCTCCTTGGAAGAAAAGCTATGACAAACCTAGACAATGTATTAAAAAGCAGAGACATCACTTTGCCAGCAGACATCTGTATAGTCAAAGCTAAGGTTTTTCCAGAAGTCATGTATGAATGTGAGAGTTGGGCCATAAAGAAGGGTGAGTGCCAAAGAATTGATGCTTTCGAACTGTGGTGCTGGAGAAGACTCTTGAGCATCCCTTGTGTAGCAAGGAGATCAAACCAGTCAATCTTTAAGAAAATCAGCCCAGAATATTCACTGAAAGGACTGAAGCTGAAGCTACCATACTTTGGCCACCTGATGCCATTGGAGGAGGAGCCGACTCATTGGAAAAGACCCTGATGCTGGGAAAGATTGAGGGTAGGAGGAGAAGGGGGCGACAGAGTATGAGATGGCTGGACGGCATCACCAACTCAATGGACATGAGTTTGAGCAAACTCTGGGAAGTAGTGAAGAACAGGGAAATCTGGTGTCTATGGGGTTGCAAAGACACAACTGAGTGACTGAACAACAACAAAAATTACTGTGTGTGCTCTATTCTCTAAATGAAGACAATCTTTTCTCTGTCTCTCTTTTATTGAAATGTGGCTGATTTACAATGTTGTGTTAATTATTGCTGTACAGCAAAGTGACTCAGTTATACACACAGATATATTCTTTTTCATAGTCTTTTCAATTATGCTTTATCACAGGATATTGGATATAGTTCCCAGTGCTCTACGGTAGGACCTTGTTGTTTATTCATCCTATATATATATATAAGTTGGCATCTGCTATTCCCTACCTCCCACTCCACCCCTCTCCCACCCACCTCCCACTTGGGAGCCACCAGTCTGATCTTTATGTCCCTGATTCTGTTTCATAGACAGGTTTGTTTGTGTCATATTCGAGGTTCCAAAGTGGTACCTCAAAGTGGTACCATAGGGTGTCTGTCTTTCTCTTTCTGACTTACTTCACTTACTGTGATGATATGGTAATATTTGCAGTTGGGGCTTTTGGAAGGTGACTAGGTTTAGACTTAGTGCATTCTCTCTGCCTCTCTCTCTCTCCCTCTTCTCTCACCTGTGCCACGTGAGGACAGAAGGAGAAACTGGCCATCACCAGCCAGGAAGAGGGTTTTTGCTGCAACCCAGCCCTACTGCCAGCCTGATCTCAGACTTCAGCCACAGAATCTGTGAGAAAATAAATGTCCGTGGTTTAAGCCTCCATGTCAACGGTGTTCTGTTAAGGCAGCTTGACTGCCCTAAAATAAAAAAATTCAGAGTTAACTTTTTCTTAAAGAACAATATGTGTACAGAAAAAAAAATACCATAACTACAAGTTTCATTGAATTTTTACACACTGAATGAATTCATAAAACATCATTTCCCCTTTGTTTTTAAACTAGCTGCATTGCCTATACTTATTTGTTCACTTTGGCAAAACTAATACAATATTGTAAAGTTTAAAAATAAAATAAAAAAAAAAGAAATAACATATTTGACTCTTCATTAGGATTTCATCCGTGACGTGTCCTAATAATATCTTTAGAACATCATAATTGTTAGTGCATTTAATGTTTAAAGTCTACATGTGAAATAACTAAGCTTGTTTTTTCCTTCTGTCTCAATATGGGTTGGGAGACGGGTGGAATTTCCATTAGAGCATTATTTCTGGAGTACCATATAGAATGCTATTTATTTTGAACAACTTAAATTCCAACAGCAACAGGCTTCATTACCTTTATTTTTTCTCCTTTTGTTCCATTAGAAGTTCAAATAGATACAACATATGCATTATTATAGTTGCTGTTCAGTTCGCTTGGTCGTGTCCGACTCATTGCGACCCCGTGAACTGCAGCACTCCAGGCTTCTCTGTCCTTCACCATCTCCTGGAGTTTGCTCAGATTCATGTCCATTGAATCAGTGATGCCATCCAACCATCTCATACTCTGTCACCCCCTTTTCTTCCTGCCCTCAATCTTTCCCAGCATTAGGGTCTTTTCCATTGAGTCAGCTCTTCACATCAGGTGGCCAAAGTATGGGAACTTCAGCTTCAGTGTCAGTCCTTCCAATGAATATTCAGAGTTGATTTCCTTTAAGACTGACTGGTTTGACCTCCTTGCAGTCCAGGGGACTCTCAAGAGTCTTCTTCAGTACCACAGTCAGAAAGCATTAATTCTTCAGCGCTCAGCCTTCTTTATGGTCCAACTCTCACATCTGTACATAACCAGTGGAAAAAAACATAGCTTGGACTATACAGACCTTGCTGTCCAGGTTTGTCGTAGCTTTTCTTCCAAGGGGCAAGTGTCTTTTAATTTCATGGCTGTGGTCACCATCTACAGTGATTTTTGGAGCCCCAAATCATAAAATCTGTCACTGTTTCCACTTTTTGCCCATCTATTTGCCATGAAGTGATGGGACCAGATGCCATAATCTTCACTTTTGGATGTTGGGTTTTAAGCCAGCTTTTTCACTCTCTTCTTTCACCTTCATCAAGAAGCTCTTTAGTTCCTCTTCCCTTTCTGCCATTAAAGTGATATTATCTGCATATCTTATGTAGCTGATATTTCTCCTGGCAATCTTGATTCCAGTCTTGATTCCAATCTTGCCTGTGAGTCTTCTAGCCAGGCAATTCATATAATGCATTATTATTAACCAATGAAATTATCCTGCTTTGGTGTATTTTAAGTTGCTAAGTGCTAACTTACTAACAATCATGGCTTTCTTCTGGCCATTTCTTTTCTGTGATAATAGTTAAATCCTGTAAAACAGAACTGGAGACTAAATGTGTTCTCAAAGCTCAGCATCTGCTTGTTCTGAGACCAGAGATCATTGGTGTGAATCTCAGGGCTCTATTTTCTCAGCCACTTGGGGTGGTTGGAGCTGCCATGTTCAAAGTAAGCGGGAGGCTTCTATGTTCTATTATGGATGGGGAGAGAGGTCCCCCCCACCCCAGAACCCCAGACTCAGCAGTTCATAAAGCCTAGAGAAGCTCTGGACTAATTCCCTGATGTCCTCAGAAAAGTCAGACTCCTCAAGGCCGTGCTGGTCTCCAGCCTCACTTCCAAGTGTCCCCTTTGTTCCTCCTAGATTCCTGCTTCTGCCTGTGGGCCTCCCTGGAGCAGCAATCCTGAGCATCCTCAAGTAGGAGTTCTCTCCTCTGTGCTGTGAAAGCAAAGCCAGAGTGGGATGCAGATAAAACAGCAAGAACAGCTTTTATTCCAGAAGTACTGTCATAGGGGAAACTTGACCTTGGCACAGAGCTAGGCTCAACTCTGAGTACTGAGGATTTACAGCCAAGGAAGAGGTTGGGGGGGTGGAGTGGGTTTGTGGTTGGGGAATTACTGTGAGGAAACACTAGGGGTCAGGGAATTCTGGCCAAAGTGAATTTGACAGGATGATTGCCGAAGGTGGGCCTCAAGTTTGGGGGAAGGAAATTTGACCAGATAATAATAAAAAACTTATTTATTTGTTTGTGTTGGGTCTCAGTTGCAGCATGTGGAGTCTTCATTAGGTTATGTGGGGTCTTTTGTGGCGGTGCATGGTCTCAGCAACCAGGCTTAGTTGTCCCGAGGCATGTGGGTTCTTAGTTCCCCGACTGGGGATTGAACCTGTGTCCCCTGCATTGCAAGGTGGATTCTTAACCACTGGACCACCAGCAAAGTCCCTTGACCAGATATTGAGGGTGAGGGATTCTGGGTAAACCCACTTAGCAGGATGCTTGATGAAACAGGGTGACACAAAGATGGCATGGGAGTCCAAGGCTGAGGTCTTGCTGAGAAGGGGGTTCAGAGAAGGCCGATTGAAGTTCTGTCAAGGATGGCCTTTCAGGTTCACAGGCAGGTTTTCCTTGCTGTGTCATGTCCATAGTTACAGCTATGCTCATCCTTAGGGCTGTGAGCACCTCAAAAGTTTACTTTCTTTATCCTTGAGCCCCAGCCTCCTGGACCCTGCCCCTCCTCTGCAAAGGAGACACTCAGAAGAGGTTTTTTGAGGCAGTGAAAGCACCCAGGGTGTGAGGGCCCAGGGCTAGCTCCCTCTTGAAAGCCAGAGGCCACATGAAAGCTCTTCCAGTGGGAAGTGTTCCTGTCCTAGCTGGTCAGCCATAAAGGACAAACATACAATGCCCCTGAGTCTGTGTCAGTGGGGACACTTCACCAATATAATTTCCTGCAGTTCCAGCAGCAGGAGTGGTGAATGGTGAATGGGATTTTTGTTCACGGTCCTTGGTTGAGGTTGTGAGGTGATGGGAAAGGCAGAGGAAGAAACCATTTGTTGTGGGTCTGGATGTTCAAATTCCCTTCTCCCAAAGAGGAGGCCCCAGATGCCTTCTGAACACCTCTGGGCCCAGAATCTGGCCAGTGGCCTGGCGATGACCCACAGTGTCACAGGCAGCTGGTGTGCGTGGCCACAGTCCAAGGACACCTCTCAGGGGAAGGGAGGGGGGCCTCCACGGAGCTGGCACAGGGAGCCAGAGCAGATGGTTTTGAACATTTTTGAAATGGGAGAGGGGTTGAAATAGAGTTGATGGCTTATTTTGTTAAGTAGAAAAAATTTTTAAATGGTCAGCCACCATCACCCTTCCCCCGCCCCCATAAAATTGAAAAATATATTTTACCCCCTGAAAGTGGTAAAAATGTGCAAAGCTCCCACTCCACACAACCTCAGCCCTGGTGCCCAGGCCCTTAAGGGAGGTCAGATAAAAACAAGTATTAAAACCTTCTTAGCGGGACTGGAAATGTGGGGGTGATGTCACCCAGTGCTTCAGATAGCCACAACTGCTATCTTTCCTCCTGTTTCCCTGGTGTCTCGGTGGTAAAGAATCTGCCTGCAATGCAGAAAAGTCGGGTTCGATCCCTGTGTCGGGAAGATCCCCTGGAGAAGGAAGTCACAACCCACTCTGGTATTCTTGGCTGCTGAATCCCATGGACAGAGGAGGCTGGCAGACTTCAGTCTGTGAGGTGGCGAAAGTTGGACATGACTGAGCACGCATGCATCTTCCCTCTCCTGGGATCATGGCCATCACGGTTTTGAAGCATGACCATCCCTCAGTTCGGGTGTGACAACCTGTCTACCAGTGGTGACAGGAGACCCTGAGCACCAGAGCTGGTCCAGCACCTTGAAAGGGAAAAAAAATTACATTCTTTTTGTCATGAACCTTTCATTGAAACAGCACTTCCTTCCATCATGAATATGGCACTGTGTTAGGTTCCTAGGGCTGCCGTAACAAAGTGCCGCACACTGAGGGCTCAGGACCCGAGGAGATAGGATGGTGTGGCTGTCGACAGATGCTTATCTTCTCATGGGGCTGGTGGCTGGAAATTTGCAGTCAGGTGTGGGCAGGGCTGAGGCTGTGGGGAGAGCCTGTCCCAGTCTGGCTGCTGGTAATCCTTGATGATCCCTGTCTGTAGACGTATCACCACCATTTCTGCCTTCATCTTCACTTGGTGTTCTTCCAGTGTGCCTATCTGTGTCCAAATGTCTTTTAAAGTTTTATTTATTTATTTATTTTATTTTTGGCTGTGCTGGGTCTTCCTGATCCAGGGGTCGAACCTACGTCTTCTGTGTCTCCTGCCATGCAGGCCTAGTCTTTATCACTGAGCCCTCAGTGAAGCCTGAGTATTATTTTGGTACACTTTAAAAAGTATTTTGATGCATTTATTTCAAAATAATTGATTTCCTTGGTTATCTTGTATCTTTTGTTTTATGAACTGTGTTGAAAGTTTCCATAATATAAAAATGTTTGAGAAGGGTTTGTGGCTCCCGCTGGCTTCAGGAAGAACTCAATTCTACAGAGAACCGTTAGGAGGCCCAGTTCTCTTCCTCTCACTGGCCCTCCAAGAGGTGGCCACTGTCCTCTGAACCCACCAGGCTGTGTTTTCTCTCTGGTGCTCCCAGACCCTCCAGGGCTGTGGCCTGTGATGGGAGCATCCAGCCAGGGGTGGAGCTCTGGGGCATCCCTGGACCACTCTTCCCACGCTCCTCCGGGCTGGGGTCATCCCTGGGTAGGGCACCCTCTGCTCGTTGTGACAGAATCCCCTTGCAAGGTGGACTTGAAAAGGAGGACTGAGGTGACAGTGTGGAGTGTCTCCATCCTGCTTCAGTTAGAAATCAGGAGGATGACATTTCCCTCTGCACTCATCTGGAGCTCTTGTGGTTGTACTCTTAGCAAAACTGGACATGGGCAGATGAACAGGAGAAAAAGAAACAATTTTACTTCCTATATACCGAAATCTCATAGAATTGGGACTTGAGAAGAGGTCAAAGCAGGCAGCCTTTAAACTTTTGAGACAAACAATAGACTCCTGGGATGTTGACAAGATAGAGAATCTCAGGTTTTGGGTGCTACTTCGTGAAGAATCTAGACAGCGTCTGGGCTGGAGTAGTAAATTAAAGAAGTAACAAGGTTTGTTTATATCCACTTTTCTGCCCCAGATTCTTCATTTCTGGAGATAAAGGTGTCTCTCTAGTTCCAGATTCAGAGAGGGCACCTTTCACATGAGAGATTTTTTGATTTTGGGGGGACAGTAAGGAGGGTCAGAGTGTCCCTTGCACTGGCTGCTTATTAAATAACTGTAATTCAAAGTAAACCATATGCCATTGAAACATATTTTGGAGTGACCTGCCGTAAGCTCCAAAAAGTCATGACAGAAGTAATTGCCACCAGATATCCAATGGTTTCCAACCATATTGAGAGGCAGGCATGGTTCTCCCCAGTTGGAGACATAGACACAAGTGGTTAGTATTTAAATACTTTGTCTCAAATAACACTCTCTTGTGATCTAGCCTGATGTGAACAAGATCTTTTGTTTCCAAATTCCTCCATCTTTCCATCCAAGCAGGGTGCCTGAGGTTAACAAAAGAGGACTTTTAAGAATCTGCTCTGCAGCGTCTTAAACTGATCTAAAATGGAAAATGGAGTGCATACTGATTTGGCAATTATTGAAATATTGGAGCATCATCATAGCAACCACATACTTTGATTTGGAAGCCTGCCTTTCATGTCTGGCCAACTGGTATGTTACAGCAGCCTTCCAGGCCAGCAGCCGTCCAGGCTTCAGAGTTTGCAGAAAAAGTAAAGCCCAGACTTCCTGGGGTTGTGTTAATCCTGTTTTAAATTTTCTCTATATTGTGGTGTTTTGACATTAAAAAAGCATCATAATATACGAAAAATCTTTCTAGGGACTTCCCTGGCAGTCCAGTGGTTCAGACTCTGAGCTTCCATCCACATTAGGGAGGGCAATCTGCTTTATCCAGACTCCTGATTCAAATTTTCATATCATCCAAAAAACAGCATCACAGACACAACCAGCATGTCTGACCAGATTTTCAGGCACCTCCTGGCTCTGGCAAGCTGACACACAGTCATTGCCCTGCAAGAACTGTATTGCTCCCGTAGCTTCAGACGCTGACTCCTGGCCCTCCTCCGATGGGCCGAGGCTGGACTCTGGCTGGGCGCTGAGAGCTGTGGCCTAGCATGGGCTTGGGGCAGTTGTAGAGAGCTTCATTCACATGGCTTTATCCAAGTGATGCCCACTGGTGTTTTCAAAGGGGCCAGCCTAGAGTGGAATCACCGGGGACACACTAAAATGCAGATTCCTGGGTGCCAGACCTGCGTTATATGAGTCTGTGAGGGATGGAACCTTTTTTAAAAAACAATTTATTTTATTGAAATGAATATAGTTTTATATAGTTGATTTACAATGTTATGTTAATTTCCACTGTCCATTGAAGTGATTCAGCTTTATCTGTATATACATTCTCTTTTGTATTCTTTTCCGTTACAGTTTATCACAGGATATTGGATACAGTTCCCTGTGCCATGCAGTAGGTCCTCGTTGTTTATCCATTCTGTATATAATAGTTAGCATCTGCTAATCCCAAACTCCAGTCTGTCCTTCCCCTAACCCCTTTCCCTTTGGAACTCCGCGTCTGTCCTCTACATCCGTGAGTCTCTTGCTGTATCATAGATACGTTCACATGTGTCATATTTTACATTCCAGATATAAGTGACACTGGGTGATATTTGTCTTTTTCTTCCTGACTTACTTCACTTCACCTCTAGGTCCAGCGATATTGCTGTAAATGGCATTATTTCATTTTTTTTTTAAAGGAATGGAAGCTTTGATCTTGCATTTTTAACCAGCCTCTTGGGAGATTCTTATACCTGAGTTTGAGAGCCTCTGGGTTGTTCAGGCTGCATGTTGCTTGTTCTTTCTGCTTTCCCCACAATGCCCTTCTGCTCTCCAATGGCCTGGGGGATGGTGAGAGTCTTCTCAGATGTATGAGGATGGCGGGTCTGGAGCAGGTGTGCTGAAGGTGAAACCCAGCCCTCTGAACTGCTCACTGTCCTCTGTGAGTCCTGGGGCTGGGATTCCCAATCCCTGTTCTCACCTGTCACATCACACCTGCCCTTCAAGAATGAGCTTGAATACCACATCTTCCTTGTGGCCTATCCAGCAGGCTGGACAGTTCTCTTTCCTTCGAGGTCACAGGCCCCTTGGTTGTGTGCTTCAGCCCCAGGCACTGTCTCTGGCCTCAGAGTGGACCGTTGCTGTCTATTCCAGATCTTTCCCTTCAGCAGGCGGTCCTCCCACCAGCCCCCTTAAACTTAACTTTCTAGATCATCCCCTTGGCTTCCCAGCCCTCAGGCTGTGGACCTCTGATGCCTTTGTCTCCAGGCGCTGCAACCTCAGGAGGAGGGTTGGATTCTGGGTCCTGGTGACGCACCATATACTCAATCAGAGGTGCAGATGTAATTGGGGGTGCAAAGTAGAACGTTTGGAGAGCTTGCTTCTTGGTCTCTGCACTGTAGGCAGGAAGTTTCTTCCAACCGCACATGAAAACAAACAGCCCCAGCGAGCTTTGGCCAGTCGGATGGTCAGGCGTGGCGCTCTTCCTGCCCCCTGGATGCTGAGCATCCCTTCCTGGGGACTGAGATTCATATGGAGGGTCCCAGGAAAGGGCACAGGATGGGGGATGAGATCCGAGGGTTACTATTGAAACAACTGCTGAGGAAGAGCAGACTTATCCGAGAAAGGTAGCAGAATTGAAAAAGAGCATCTTTTGCCTGCATTGGCTTTTATGTTTCTTTCTAAAGCATACTGCAGGAGAAAATGCAATTTGGTTTCCCTTCCCCCTTCCCCCGCCGAAAGAGACTACACATCCTAGCCCTGCAAGTACAGTCTCACAAAAAAAGGGACAGACTTCTTAGCCTCTTACAGCATCAGCTCAGCATCATTCTCAAAGTCCATTTGCCTCCTGGGGTGATTTCTCTGAAGTTGGTGGGGGCTCCAGCTGATTACGAGCTCCACTGGGGGACCCAGGAGAACAAGAGCTGGATTAAGTTGACCTCCAGAGAGTCGGCTAGTTGTTCCATTTCTTTTATGGGGAATGTATTTGGAACAGATTTTTCCTTAATGAAATTTCAAAGTGCTCTTTTGCTGTCAAAATTACCGACCCTTCTTTGTTTCACACAGTGGGTTTCTTTTCTTGCCCTTTTGTCCTCTTATCCAGCATGATATTCTGAAAACACAGACATTGAGTTGAGAATTGATGTGTTTCCTCCCTATGTTAAGCCTTTAAACATCAGCCATGGACTCTACTATGTGACTGTAACTGACTTAGTTGTCTGCTGTGTCTCTTTAAAAAGTTCTGGAATGCTGTCCTAACCCACTAAGCTAAAAGGATTTTCAGATATTTGCATGCTCGTATTATTGTCAACAGAGCAACCATGTGGTGGGATGTGTCTTGATTGGACCATTTTACAGATGAGAAAAGTGAGGCTGGGGAATAATGTCCTACCGATGAGTAGTGCATCGGCACTATGGCAAATGCCTCAGCACAGCAAATAGTAAAGAGCTGCTGCTGAGGCATGAGCAATTTGAATAACACTGTTCTTGGTTTTTCCTTATAGGGCTTCCCAAGGCAGAGAATCATCACTTTCTGGCAAATAAACCAAGCCCAAGACCTAATTGTGCTGAATGTCATATGCTGACAGCTCTTGGAATCCACCCTTTGGCTTAGCTTTCAAACAAGAGGTTCATCTTACCCAGGAAAAGGGTGAGTTATTTGCTTTCTTAATGTTATAATGCTGACATGGATGATCCTGGATTTGTGGAGAATAAAAGAGATAGGTGAGCAAAAGAACATGCGTGCATGTAAAGTCGCTTTAGTCGTGTCTGACTCTGTGGGACCATATGGATTTTAGCCTGCCAGACTTCTCTGTCCATTGGATTCTCCAGGCAAGAATACTGGAATGGGTTGCCATGCCCTCTTCCAGGGGATCTTCCCCACCCAGGGATTGAACCTATGCCTCTTACATCTCCTGCATTGGCAGGTGAGTTCTTTATCACTAGTGCTACCTGGGAAGTCCAGTGAAAGAATAGGAGATTTAAAAAGTAACCTAAAAAAGAAAAGAAAAGAAAAAAAGCCACTGCTTTGCACAGATGGAATTCCAAGGTAGTAGTACACATTGAAGACTGGTCTTGCTTCTTTCTGGGAGTGATGAAATGGTGCTTAAATCAGTCAAAGAAGAATGCCAGGGGTCTGTACATTTGGGTCTAGGACATATGCTTTCCAGCCTTGCAGGTTCTCTAGCTAGATGCCATTATGGAGTCAGAGAAGGGCAGAACTGGAAGGACAGACCTAGTGAGCTGTGTGGTTCCATGTCCTTCTAGATCAGGGATCTGAGACTCCCGCCCTGAAGGAGCCAGGACCACTGCCTGGTTCCTGTGGTCCCAATCTTCCACCAGGGAGTGAGAGACGGTGGCACTCATCTCTGCCTCCCTGTGGAATCTCATCACTCCACTTGTGTCTGCAACAAGACTCCAGAGTTTCTAAAACTTGAGCTATGAAGCATGGGTCTCGTCTCATCCCCCATCTCAGCCACCCAGGGCAAAGCTATACTCCTGCTTTTTGAGGTCTAACCATTTGATTGTTTTCCTTTCAGATGGCTTACATGAAGATGAGATGGGTATATATTTCCCTGATGGTCCTGGGAGTCTTTTGTCTGTATTATAACCTGGAGGATCTGAATCCTTTTAAAGGAGAACCAGTGATTTTCAAGAATGAACTTGGGGACTTCCTTCAGCTCCCAGATATAGATTGTGGGCAGGATCCCCCCTTTCTTATACTGCTGGTAGCTTCATCTCATGAGCAGTGGTTTGTCCGCTTGGTCATCCGGAGCACATGGGGAAAAGAAAAGATCATAAAGGGAAAGCGGATAAAAACATTCTTTCTCCTGGGAACTTCTCCCAGTAAACACATCTCAAGAGAAGTAGCCAAGGAGAGCCAGAAGTTTCGTGATATTATCCAAAAGGACTTCACAGATGATTATTTCAATCTGACCCTGAAGACCATGATGGGGATGCAGTGGATCTACAGCTTTTGTCCACAGACAACTTTTGTGATGAAAACAGACTCTGACATGTTCGTCAATATCTACTATCTTACTGAACTGCTCCTGAAGAAAAACAGAACAACTCGGTTTTTCACCGGCTTCCTAAAACTGAACGAGTATCCCATCAGGAAACGGTTCAATAAGTGGTTTGTCAGTAAGTACGAATATCCGTGGGACAAGTACCCACCCTTCTGCTCTGGCACTGGCTACGTTTTCTCTAGCGACGTGGCGGGTGAGGTGTACCATGTTGCCAATAGCGTGCCCTTCATTAAACTGGAAGATGTCTTTGTGGGGCTCTGCCTGAAAAGACTGAAGATCAGACTGGAGGAACTTCACTCTGAGCAGACTTTCTTCCCTGAAGGGTTACCGTTCACCACCTGCCGTTATAAGAAGATTGTGGCCTCCCATCATATCAAGCCACGAGACATCCTGAGGTACTGGCAGGCTCTGGAAGGTTCCCTGCCAGAAGAGTGTCCAGATAACTGAGGGGAGCCTAGAAGTGCCTGTGGACCACCTCGGTGATGGCTTTTGAAAGATCTTTGATGGTGTGGCTGAGACTCCCCAGGTCAGGGAGGGAGCAAGGAAGGAAGAGGCAGAACACAAGGTCCTGCAGCCTTCCCTGTCTAAACATAAATGCCACCACGGATGAAGCCCCATTTGGTACCCGAGCCATAATAGACACCATCTCTTGAGCACCTACCCTGAGGCACTAACTCATGTGCAGCTGCATCTTCTCATGTCAGGAGACAGCATCCACATGGAGTGGTGGGTGTCACCATTGCCACTTCACAAACAAGGAGACAGCAGCTTAGAGAGGGATGGGGACCTGTCTCAAGGATGACAGCCGGCAGACACCAGAGCGAGGGGGAGAGCCCAGTGTCGTCAGATCCCAGGCGGCAGCCCCCGTCTCAGTCCACCCTTGTGAGCTGCCTCCTGGGAGAGGATTGTGGCCATGGGGGCTTCAAGGGGGGCCTTGCTGCTGGCATCCGTCAGTCCCTTGTAAGAGTCCCCTCTTCCTCCTCAAGTCCCATTCTTGTGCTTTTTAGTGCAGAGACTTGGGTGAACCAATGCCCCCCGTCCCTCCGGTACTGAGTTCCCTGGGTTCACGATGAGTCTGGCTGGCCTGAGACCCTGTTAGCAGCTTGGCACTCAACTCACTACAAAGACATTGCTGCAGTGGCTGCAGCTCTACCCCCAGGAAACACCCAGTTCTGGATAGAATCCAGTCTTTAGAAACCAGATTCAGCTCAGAAATCACTGTGAAGCTTGGCCTGCTGTACACACCTGTTGGCCCTTCTGCTGAGTGGGGGATCCCTGAGAGAACAGCATTTCTTCCCTGGTGTCCATGGTGACCCTGTCTGTTGGCTCCATCTGTCCTTGGTCTGCACTTCAGGTCTCCAAGTGCACACTGGAGGGTGGTTGGATGCGTCATCCATGAAGGATGCTGGGAGCTTTTCTGGGAACTGGGAATGATTTAAGTCAAGACCCTCTCAAGCAGCCCCTGGGATGTGGAACGCTGAACTGAGTCTTGGTCCAAGGTGCGTCTCCCTGAGTGCGTGTCCTAAGCCCAATCCCAGCTCAGCGTCACTGCATTCCTCAGATGGCCAAGGAACAGATGCATTTTGTGATATGGACTTTAGTATGCATCTCATGGGGGTTTGGAAGAGCCTGTTCTGCAGGGTTGTGTGGAAACAAAACTTTTTTTTTTTTTTTTTTTTTGGCAGAATCTGCCCATTCAGCCACTGTCACACTGACATACAAAGCCATCTTGCTCCCAATCTCCAGGAGGATCAGTTCTTACTTTCTACTTTATTGCACCGAACTTTAGCAGCACTCAGAGCCGAGGCCTCACATGACTGTGAAACTTACAAATGTTGAACGAAGCTTTGACCTGAACACAGGAAGAGGTGTCTGCTGCAGAATGGTCACAGCCGGGTTGATCTGCAAAATGGCATCTTATTTTGCACAGTGTTTTTCATTTCTGGATGGAGCTGCTTCTTGGCGGATATGTTTTCTTATCCCAGCTTCTCTGAATGTGCTGGGTCATGTTCAGAAAAGCTACCTTCTCAGGTGGGAAAATTAGGGACTGAGCTTGTTTTCTGAAGCCTGGATTTAGCAGGGCCAGTCCTCAGTCCCGTGGGACAGACTCCCTCTGATTTGGGGGATAACGGTGGGCTTTGGGCTTTGAGGGTGAAGGAGCCTTTGGCAATAGGGCTGCGTTTGTGCTTAGATGTCCACCTTGTCTGGTGTGCATGTCCATGTGGCCGCTGGGCTGGGATGGGAGGTTCATCTCACTCAGGATCTGGTCTCAGCACCTGCCCAAAGCCCTCTCCATAGGAGCACAAGCACACACTCAGCTCCACCCTCTGTGTGCTCTGAAACAGTTTTCTGCAAAACACATCCCTTGCCACCATCCCCAATTCTATTTCTTTATATAATGAAGACCTTTTATACTCTAAGGAAAAACATGTTTTGTGACTACAGAACTTGAAGGCACCTTTGAGCTTATTTGGTCTGGCATTTACATAGGATGAAAATAAAGCTCAAAGAGACCCAGAGGCTTGCCCAAGACCTCACAGCTTGTTTGTCATGGAGTGCAGGTTTCAGCCAGAGGTGTAGTCCGTGATGCTGTCTTGCTTGTATGTGAGAGTAAGAAACTGTGAAAGTGCAAATTAGGAGACAAGGTGAGGCCTCTGGGTGCTTCCAATAGCACCCAGAGTGAATTTCAGAATGGGACTGGAGAGGAGCCAGGCTGCTGTCTTCACTCACAGGTCCAGGGAGGAATGGTGCTCATGTGTGCTCAGGTGTGTATGCTCAGTTGCTAGGTCATGTCTGACTCTGTGATCCCAGTAACTGTAGCCCGCCAGACTCCTCTGTCCATGGATTTCTCCAGGCAAGAATACTGGAGTGGATTGCCATGCCTCCTCCAGGGGGTCTTCCCGATCCAGGGGTCTAACTCCCATCTCCTGTGTCTCCTGCATGGGCAGGTGGGTTCTTTACCACTGAGCCACATGGGACGTCCATGACACTGATGGCCAAGGCTAATTGCCAGACACCGAGATAAGGGCTTCACAAGTATTACTTCCTTAAATGCTCACAACTACTCCCCAGGAGGTGACTACCCACTTTCCTGCTTTTCAGTTCAGTTCAGTTCAGTCACTGTCGTGTCCAACTCTTTGCAACCCCACGGAATGCAGCAGGCCAGGCTTCCCTGTCCATCACCAACTCCTGGAGCTTGCTCAAATTCAGGTCTATCAAGTCAGTGATGCAATCCAACCTTCTTTACAGATGAGTAACCGAGCCATGAAATTAAAAGACACTTACTCCAAAAATAAACAAATGGGACCTAATTAACCTTAAAAGCTTCTGCACATCAAAGGAAACTATTAGCAAGGTGAAAAGACAGCCTTCAGAATGGGAGAAAATAATAGCAAATGAAGCAACCGACAAACAACTAATCTCAAAAATATACAAGCAACTCCTACAGCTCAACTCCAGAAAAATAAATGACCCAATCAAAAAATGGGCCAAAGAACTAAATAGACATTTCTCCAAAGAAGACATACAGATGGCTAACAAACACATGAAAAGATGCTCAACATCACTCATTATCAGAGAAATGCAAATCAAAACCACTATGAGGTACCATTTCACACCAGTCAGAATGGCTGCGATCCAAAAGTCTACAAATAATAAATGCTGGAGAGGGTGTGGAGAAAAGGAACCCTCTTACACTGTTGGTGGGAATGCAACCTAGTACAGCCACTATGGAGAACAGTGTGGAGATTCCTTAAAAAACTGGAAATAGAACTGCCTTATGATCCAGCAATCCCACTGCTAGGCATACACACTGAGGAAACCAGAAGGGAAAGAGACACGTGTACCCCAATGTTCATCGCAGCACTGTTTATAATAGCCAGGACATGGAAGCAACCTAGATGTCCATCAGCAGATGAATGGATAAGAAAGCTGTGGTACATATACACAATGGAGTATTACTCAGCCATTAAAAAGAATACATTTGAATCAGTTCTAATGAGGTGGATGAAACTGGAGCCTATTATACAGAGTGAAGTAAGCCAGAAGGAAAAACATAAATACAGTATACTAACGCATATATATGGAATTTAGAAAGATGGTAACAATAACTCTGTATACGAGACAGCAAAAGAGACACTGATGTATAGAACAGTCTTATGGACTCTGTGGGAGAGGGAGAGGTGGGAAGATTTGGGAGAATGGCATTGAAACATGTAAAATATCATGTAGGAAACGAGTTGCCAGTCCAGGTTCGATGCACGATGCTGGATGCTTGGGGCTGGTGCACTGGACGGCCCAGAGGGATGGTATGGGGAGGGAGGAGGGAGGAGGGTTCGGGATGGGGAACACATGTATACCTGTGGCGGATTCATTTTGATATTTGGCAAAACTAATACAATTATGTAAAGTTTAAAAATAAAATAAAATTAGAAAAAAAAAAAAAAGACACTTACTCCTTGGAAGGAAAGTTATGATCAACCTAGATAGCATATTCAAAAGCAGAGAAATTACTTTGCCAACAAAGGTTCGTCTAGTCAAGGCTACGGTTTTTCCTGTGGTCATGTATGGATGTGAGAGTTGGACTGTGAAGAAGGCTGAGTGCCGAAGAATTGATGCTTTTGAACTGTGGTGTTGGAGAAGACTCTTGAGAGTCCCTTGGACTACAAGGAGATCCAACCAGTCCATCCTAAAGGAGATCAGTCCTGGGTGTTCTTTGGAAGGACTGATGCTAAAGCTGAAACTCCAGTACTTTGGCCACCTCATGCAAAGAGTTGACTCATTGGAAAAGACTGTGATGCTGGGAGGGATTGGGGGTAGGAGGAAAAGGGGACGGCAGAGGATGAGATGGCTGGATGGTATCACCGACTCGATGGATGTGAGTCTGAGTGAAGTCCGGGAGTTGGTGATGTACAGGGAGGCCTGGCGTGCTGCAATTCATGGGGTTGCAAAGAGTCGGACACGACTGAGTGACTGAACTGAACTGAACTGAACCAAGGCAGAGAGAGCATGACCAGCTAGCTCAAGGTCACATAGCTGAAGTGTTCTTGGAAACACCACATGTGTTGGTCACAATCAGCACTGCCGCCCCTAGGCAGTCAGTTGGCCTGAGGGATGCAGTCTGTGTTCAGAGGGAGGCAGGTGCCCCCTCCCTTGGGGGTTCAGGCTGCACGTCTGGCCCTTCCACAGACTTCCCACACCACACACCCCCTCCCTTTAGGACATGAACCCCAAGTCCTCCGCTGGGCTGGAGACTGTACAAAGGAACCAGAGGGGCTCCCATAGGGCCGGCCTCTCCACTTGGGGGCTTGATCCCAGCTCTTCTAACCTCTGCAGAGCAAGCCCCTTGCTCAGGTTGTACTTTCACCCTCTCTGTGTTTTCCCCTTCTGCCAACTCAGCCCCCACACACCCAGACAGGCTGTTGTTTCTGATCTTCCAAACCATCATAAGCCCGTTCCCTTCACTGTCCCATGTCTGCTCCTTTGGCTCTTCTGCCCGAGATGGTTTTCCATATTTGTCCTCCTAAATTTGTCTCCTCTTCATCTGAAATCCCCTCTAATCAGACTCTGGTGCCTGGCTCCACGAGATGGTTCTCACTTAAGTCACTGATGACCTGAGAGATGTGGGTTCCAAGGTCAGGTCTGTGTTCTCATTGTGCTGCCTGCACTGCTGGTCTTGCCCACTTCTGGGGCACTGGATGCTCCGGACTCTCCTTCTCGCTGGTCCCTCCTTTGCTTGTTCCATCTCCTCACTCTGCCTTGGCCTCATTTATTTCCCCTCGTTGTACTCCGGTGGTCTCATCCAGCCCCATGGTTTAAAATATCCTCTTGTGCCGAGGGTGCCCATTTATCTCCAGCCTGGGGCTTTCTCTTGCTCTTCAGCCTCATAAATTTCATGGCCTACTTGACATCACAAGGTGAGCAAATATACAACTGCACTTGTCCTGAACTGTCTCCCCCAACTCCTGATCCACACTGCCTGCAGCCTTCACTTCCTCAGGTGATGACCCTTCCATGCTTCAGTCTTTGTTGTCATTCAGTCGTGAAGTTGTGCCCAACTCCTTGCGACCCCTTGGACTGCAGCATTCCAGGCTTCCCTAGCCTTCACTATCTCCTGGAGTTTGCTTAAACTTGTGTCCATTGAGTCAGTGATGCCATCTAACCATCTCATCCCTGCCCTGCTTCTCCTTCTGCCCTCAATCTTTCCCAGCATCAGTTTTGGAGCCTCAGCTTCAGCATCAGTTCTTCCAATGAATATTCAGGACTGATTTCTTTTAGGATTGACTGGTTTGATCTCATTGCAGTCCAAGGTACTCTCAAGACTTCTCCAGCACCACAATTGGAAAGCATCAGTCCTTCAGTGCTCAGCCTTCATTATGGTCCATCTCTCACATCCATACATGACTACTGGAAAAAGCATACCTTTGACTAGATGGACCTTTGTTGGCAAAGTGACGTCTCTGCTTTTTAATATGTTGTCTAGGTTTGTCATAGCTTTTCTTCCAAGGAGCAAGTGTATTTTAATTTCATGGCTGCAGCCACCATCTGCAGTGATTCTGGAGCCCAAGAAAATAAAGTCTGTCACTGTTTCCATTGTTTCCCCATCTATTTACCATGAAGGGATGAGACCAGATGCTGTGATCTTCATTTTTTGAATGTTGAGTTTTAAGCCAGCTTTTTCAATCTCCTCTTTCACCTTCATCAAGAGGCTCAAGGCAGACACTTTGAAGGCATCTGTGACTCTTCTCTCTCAACCAGTGCATCGGCTCTGCCTTTGTTTTATATCCAGAAGCCAATCGTTGCCCCCACCTGACCCCACCCCAAACCCCCATCATCTGGGACTTGTGTCCCTGCAGTAGCTTCTACCTGGGCTTCTGGCCTCCATCATTGCATCCTCTTCATCTGTTTCCTAAGCAGCATCCAGACTGCTCCTTTGAAAATATGGACCAGAGCATCTGACTTCTCTGCTCCAAACCCATCTCTGAGGAAACCCTCCAATGATGTCCCATCTTTTAAATCATTGTCTGCCTATGTTATCTCCTTACCTCCCCCCTTCCTGCTCTCCCCTCACTTACTCTGGCCTCCCTGAAAGGGAGTACTATTCCAGCCGCACTGGCCTTCTTGCTCTTCCTGGGATGTCCCAGGCACACTCTAATGACCTCAGGGCCTCTGCCAGGGTCATCCTTTCTTTGGACAGTCTCATGGCCCATTTCTTTGTTTCTTTAATGTCTTTAGCCATACATCATCCCCTCTTTAAAAGCCTCATCCTGACCACTTTCTATGGAATTGCAACTCATCCCACCTGGTGCCCCCTTGCCTTGTTATGTTGTTTCATTGCACTGATCAATTTCTAACAGAGTATAGCATATTTACTTATTATCATGCATCTATTTTGGTTATTGTTTATAGTTTGCTCCAGTTGAACAAAAGCTTAGTGCAAGAATGGTTCTTTGTTTTCTCCACTGAGGTACCTTACATTCTTAGCATAGTTCCTGGTACAAATTCTATACTCAATAAATATTTGCTGAATGGACATGTGATGACTTTTGTGGCCATTTTAAGGTGATCTTAAAGGGGAAGCAGGGAGCCTCAACTGAAAGGTGAAGGAGTTCTAAAATGTAGCCAACACTATGGACCCAACATGTAGTTCCAGTATCAGTCAGTAAATGGGATGCTGAAATCCTATTTTTACTGAAAACTGGGACCTGAAAACCTAGAAATGCTATATAGTAGTGCTTCGTGACTTCATGCCCTCTCCTTTTAAGGAATAGGAAATCTCTCACATTGAGAAGTAAATAGAATTCTATAATGTAATTTGTGTGCCTGCCCACATCCCCCAACCCCATCTTATCTCATCTACAACCTCCTTCTGTTGCTGGTGGTGGTTTAGTTGCTAAGTCATGTCTGACTCTTGTGACCCCATGGACTGTAGCCTACTAGGCTCCTGTGTCCATGGGATTTTCCAGGCAAGAATACTGGAGTGGGTAACCATTCCTTTCTCCAGGGGATCTTCCTGATCTAGGAATTGAAACTGGGTTTCCTGTATTGTAGGCAGATTCTTTACCTACTGAGCCACCAGGGAGGTCCTCCTGTTTTCATGATTATTGAAATTTACTTATTTTTCTCAACTGCATCTGACTTTTACTCCTAGGAGAATGACAACAATAAACCAAGTTGTCAGGAAATAGACGTCATTTTTAAAAATGGTGACAGCTGGAACAGAAGGTACAAAGGCAGTTTCAGATGAAGGTAGAATTGCGGTGCTTCCAAACTTCAAGAGGTTTTAGAGCTCATCCCTTTAGTTTATGTGTGAAAATCAAGATTTGTAGAATTAGAGCTTCAAGGCTGCACTCAGAGGGGTGCTGACCCTCAGTCTGATGCTACACCCACAATTGTGTGCTGACTTTTTCCTCCTTATGTAGTTAATTCCTGTTGTCTTAAAGCACACCATTGTAGCAGCAGAGCACTCTATAAAAAAGGGAGGAAGGAAAACTCCAAACCAACAAAACTCACCAGACCTCCTCTCCTGGAGTTCCCCAGTAGCACCTGCTCCCAGACATTCCCCAGGTGCACCCAAAAGGCACATCAGAAACACACTCCTCAGTCTCCTGCCCCTGAGCCCTGTCTTCCCCAGAGTTTCCAGTTGTAGGGAACGTTGCCACCAACCATCTGCTCTTTCAGTTCTGTGACTTCCCTCTGCTCTCTGCTGCCCTGCCGTGCCTGTTGGTCGCCGATCCCTGTGGTTTTGACAGCATCTCTCCACGTCCATCGTTGCAGCCTCAGTGCAGGCCACCATCTTGGGTCAGCTGGCGTTGCGCAGCATGTTTCTAACTGATCTCACAGATCTAATCACGGTGCTTTCCAACCTCTCTTCCACTTTACATCCAGAGTAATTAAAAAAAAACTTTATTGGAGTATAATTGATTTACTATGTGTGTGTTAGTTTCAAGTGTACAGCAAAGTGATATATATGTGTGTGTGTGTGTGTTTTCTTTTTCAGATTCTTTTCCATCATAGGTTAATATGAAATGTTGACTATAGTTCCCTGTACTATACAGTATGTCCTTGCTGTTTATTTTATTTGTGGTGGTGTGTGTCTGCTAATCCCAAACTCCTAATTTACCTGCCCCCCCACCCCCCACCTTCCCCTTTGATAACCATGAATTTGTTCTCTAAGTCTGTGAGTTTATTTGTTTCATAAATAAGTTCATTTGTATCATTTTTTTTTAGATTCGACATATAAGTGATATCATATGATATTTTCTTTCTCTGACTTACTTCACTTAGTGTAATATGCTCTAGATCTATCCATTTTGCTGTGAATAGAGTAAATTTTTTTTTTTTTTAAAAGATGATCTGATTAGGAAACTCAAAGACTCAGGGAAGCTGAACAATTTCCCCCAGGGAATTCTGTCCTCTTGTCCATGAGCTGCCGGCTATTTCAGAGATCAGCCTGGTGACCCCAGCTCCTGCTGGGCCTCATAGCAATGTTCCACTGATCCCTGAAGGCTGGCATAAAGTGCTAACATGCACTTTTAAAACAAAACAAATTAATTTTCATGGGAGTTCTTGGATCCTCTTGAACGTGGCTACTCTGGGGGTGGGGCTGCCTGGGTTTGAATTTTACCTCCCTCTCTCACTCAACAAGCAAGTCACTTATCTTGACTTCTTTCTTTTTTCCATCTGAAAAATGGGACAATAGTTGTTCTCACCTCACAGTGTTATTGTGTTAGTCAAGATGATGTGTGTGTGAATTGATCAGTAACTTGAGTGGTTCTGCTGAAGGTCAGTGTCTGGACTTGGATTTTGGTGCATTTTATAGTGATCTGTGGGCCAATCAAGAGATCTTTGGGGTGAGTCTTTAAGACTTTGTTCAGCTTTGGCTCCTTTCTGTCTTTCTGATGTTCCCTGGCACTCCTGAAGAAGTTCTTCTATCCGTTGTGTTCTTCAGCATTGCAGAGTACAGTGTTTCTGACTCAGTTCATTCAAAAGGTATGACAGCCTGAACAGGTGATAAACAAATGGAGTGGAGGTGCCTTTGAGGTTATCTGTAGTCTAAAAATGGAGAAGGTAATGGCACCTCACTCCAGTACTCTTGCCTGGAAAATCCCATGGATGGAGGAGCCTGGTAGGCTGCAGTCCATGGGGTCGTGAAGAGTCAGACATGACTGAGCAACTTCCCTTTCACTTTTCACTTTCATGCATTGGAGAAGGAAATGGTAACCCACTCCAGTGTTCTTGCCTGGAGAATCCCAGGGATGGGGGAGCCTGGTGGGCTGCCGTCTATGGGGTCACACAGAGTCAGACACAACTGAAGTGACTTAGCAGCAGCAGCAGTCTAAAAAATAGCCTCCTTTTTCAGATAAGAAAATCAAGACTCAGGAAAGTGGAGTGACTTTGTCAAGTCCTTCAATTAGCAGCATCTCCAGGAGCAGAAACCAGCATCAGAAAGCTCATGTCAGCCGTTCATTCATCTGTTTATTCACTCTTTGGGCACATATGGTCAGTGTTTTTTAAAAGACACCAGGAATGAGGGTCAAGCTGAGGTTCACGGCCATGGGTTCTGCAAACAGAGTGGTAGCTGGGCAAACACACGATGTCAAGAGGATAGAGGGGGTGTCTGTTCCCTTGGCAACTGAAAGAAGCAGTGTTTGTTTAGTGCCATCTCGGTTGATAGATGCCAGAAACCTTTTCACATCTGCTGTCTCGATTTCTCACAGCAGCCATTCTTATTATGAACAACCCCCTGGTTTTGAGTTGAGGTTCAGAGTGACTCATTGACTTGACAGGGAGGCTCAGATGTGAAGAGACCACCCCTCCCCCACCTCTTGGCCTTCAGTGCCTCGCCTTTCACCAGCGGGTGGTAGGTGAGCCCTCCCAAGGTCTTTAGGGACTGGCAAACCTCCTGAGTCCTCAGGAAGCTCAGCTCTGCCCCCGGCCCAGCTGTCCAAGGGGTCTGCCATCTTGTCTTTGTTCCACTTGCCACCATTTCTTTCCCAAGTGTCGACAACCTCTCTGCTCCTTCCCTGTCCTGTGTGACCTGGGATTCAGCCCTTTGTCATCAGTGGTGTCCCAGGAACCTCCTCTTTAGCTGGGTCCTCTGACCTGTCCTGTCCTGGCCAGCCCTGTCCTGAGCTCACTCAGCTCTCCATCTGATGGTTTGAACAAGTGTCTGACTTCAGAACATGAACCCCTCCAGGCCAGCCCAGCTCACTTTCCACCTCTGTTTACCCAAAGACCTTGCCAAAGAAGCCATCCTTCAAAATAGTGTGGATTCAACACTACAGGCATTGGCTTCTATCAGTGTGTGCATGTGAGTGTGTGCCTGTGTGGGTGATCTGAGGCTGTAAGCAGAGGCACTCAGTCGTGGCCAGTTTCTGTGTGTTACTTCACCTCCCCAATTCTGTGAAGGGCAGTAAGAGGAGAGGTGGCGTTTGCTCACGTGGGAGGTAAAGAGCCGGAGCCCCCAGTGTTCTCAGTTCCCGGGGCGTCAGTGGGAGTCTGAGAGGTCCCTTTGTCCTCTGTGACAGAGCAGGTACATGCTGCACTGGGTGTGGTGGGAATCGAGGCTGTAGGAATGGTCTAGAGTCACCTTGTTCAGAGATTTTCCGGACTCCACTTTTCAAGCAGGATATTTAGAAAAAGTGAAAGAAAGTGAAAGAGATCAAACAGCATCTTGAATTTGGATGTATGTCTCAGAAGCAAGAAGTAGTGTGCACACACTACTATTTAGAGTGATCTGTGCCTCTGAGCCCTGATACATGGGCTAAAGGGAAGAGACCAGGTTGGGGGTCTCATGGGCTCTCCAGGCAGAAGTCTATGGCTGTACCAGAGATAAGTAATTAACAAGCTTTAATACAACAGCTGCTGTTCCTCCTGATTTTAAAAATAGATGAGATGCTTACCTCTCCTTCACATCTCCCACTGGGAAGTATTTGTCTTCTCTCTCTCTCTCTCTTTTTTTTTTAAGAATTTATTTCAGTATTTGTCATATCAAGACGGACATTTTAGCAATTTCCCAGGTGTGGTCAACTTCTTACAGGCATCCCTTCTCTCTGTTAGGCCCCCTGCCTGGTAGGGAGGAGATACTTGGTCAGTTAGTTTTGGGGTTAAATATTTGGGCAGAATGGTGGACTGGAGAAAAAGATGAAGTGAACTTCAGGTCCCTTCAAACACTATTCTTGAAGCCTCTTTTCTAGATTGTTGTTGACACATATTTTTATTTGTTTGGTTCTATATGACCCAGAAGTCTGTATGTGAGCTTGAGCTGAGGTGTGTTAGAAATAAACTCCCAACGATGTGTCTGGGAGATGAACTGTACTGACATCCTCTCTTTTGAATTTGATGGGAGGATTTGTAGCTTGTGGGAAGTTAGAAACCTGAGTTCCTTTATTTTGCTGCTTTTTAAGTATGACTATGAGGGAAGAACTCTTTGCTCTCAGATCAGAAACTGAGCAGTGAAGCCACCTTCCCCCTATATGGGTTAAAGAACTGTGAAGGCTGGACGAGCTGAGAGGACAAGGAAGCAGGGTATGTCCCAGTGCCTGCCGTTTGGAATAGAGACAGACAAAAAAATGAGGTTTTAATTAATTTAAAAACTGAATTCTTCTCTTATCAGACACAGTCAGCCTTAAGCATAAGTAGAAAAATGAATTCCATAGTGAAACATAGTTTTTGGAGGCATGCAGTTTTGCCTTATCTGTTTGTCCCATTGCCTATTTATTCTGGCTGAGTACACAGAGTTCGGGTGGCTGGGGTGGCCTTTACCCAGCCTGGCCCAGAGTTCCTGCCGCACATGCTGTGGGGGAGGCCGTGCAAGGTCTTGAGTCCCCAAACAAAGAGGCAAACCAGGAATTCCCTTGTAGTTCAGTGGCTAAGACTCTGTGCTCCCAATGCAGGGGACTGGGGCCTGATCCCCATCAGGTAATTAGATCTGTCTTACTGCAACTAAGACCCAGTACAGCCAAATAGATAAATATTAAAAAGAAAGAGAGAGAAACCAAAGAAGTAGTGATACCCTTAGTTAAATTATGCTCTGGAAAATGTCAGATAGCAGGGGTAGGGGGTGGGGATTGATCTGTTTTCCATCTGGTTAAATAAGACATCAAGAAAAATCCATCATGCCTAGAAATTATTTAATGCCAATTGAGAACACTTCATGGACAAAATTTGCTTGTTTCAGAGGTCCCCAACTTCTTTGGTACCAAGGGCTGTTTTCCTGGAAGACAATTTTTCCATAGTCCTGTGGGGGGTGGGGAGGGATGGTTTGGGGATGATTCAAGCACAGTACAATTATCATGCACTTTATTTCTATTACTACTACATCAGCTACACCTCAGATCAGGCATTAGATCTTGGAGGCTGGGGACCTAAAAGACAAGAAGTAAAAATAAAACTCTATACTACTGACTGATAACCTGAAAATGTTGTCTCCTTGTATTTTAGGAGAATTTACTAGACTCTTTTATGTCATCATATTTTGGAAGTAGGCATATGTATTTATTTATGATATATTAATGATATTTATCTTTAATAAAATTAAGCTATTATGATAGCAGAGTTCACCTAACTTGGTTTGTTCTCAGTTGTCGATGATGTGATAAACTTGTGTTCTGGAAAGTCAGCAATGTAAGATTTAAACTGGACAGTCTCCTCCCCCACCACATTGATGTTTTCTATATTTTTTTTGTTTGGGGAAAATACTTAAAAAATTCAACTTTGATTTTATATGTTTAGAAAAATAAGCTGAACAACCTTGACATGCTTATCATTGAAAGAGATGGGGATTCCTTGTTTCCCTTGAGATTTGGAAGCAAAGACATGGGGCTTAACTCTTGTGGGTCCTGAGGTTACAGTGTTTGGCGAGAGGCAAGAGATGAGGTCTCCTGTTGGGACTCATAAGCCCGGGTTTTAGGGGCAGGCACCCTTTGCGATTTTCTTTCTCTCAGGTATATTTCTATTTTTTAAAACTACCATTTAAGAACTCAAGCCTTGCGAACTGATACAACTGTACCTTGAGAATTTTCCTGGTGACTCATCTCTGAGCTAGAGCTTGAATCCTTGACCTTTCAAAGTGTCATTTACATGAAAATAAAATGATCAAAACAGATGTATTTTTCGACTTGAGTGTGTATTTGCCACAATTCCTGTGGGACTGCAGACCTGCAGGTCACCATCCACCCATGCTTCCTGCAGACACCAACCTAAGCCCATCTCAGACTCGAGATAGAAGTTGGAGGGAGTTTTTCTGGTAAGCAACCTGTGACTTCTAAACATGACTTCTAAAGATGGTGTGCTTGACCCAGAAAACCCCACAAAGTCATACAACTCAAAAGGTTCAGATCTTTGTGTTTACTTTGAGAACATTTGTGAAACTGCCCAGGCCATTAAGGGTATGCATATCCAAAAAGCCACCATGTATCTGAAGGATGTCACCTTTAAGAAGCAACATGTGCCATTCCGTCATTAGAATGGCGGAGTTGGTAGGTGGGCACAGGCCAAGTAGTGGGGCTGGATGCAGGGTTGGTGACCCAAAAAGAGTGCTGAATTTTTACTGCACATGCTCAGAAATGCAGAGAGTAGTGCTGAACTTAAGGGCTTAGATGTAGATCCTCTGGTCATTGAGCTCATCCGGTGAACAAAGCTCCCAAGATGCGGTGCAGGACATACAGAGCTCATGGTCAGATCAACCCATACATGGGCTCTCCCTGCCACAGTGAGATGATCCTTACTGAAAAAGAACATATTGTTCCTAAACCAGAAGAGAAGGTGGCACAGAGGAAAAAGATAGCCCAGAAGACACTGAAGGAACAAAAACTTATGGCCTGGGAATAAATACTGCAAAAATAAATGCAAATAAGGGCAAAAAAAGAAGTTGGAGGAATCAGGCAGGGGGTGCAGGCTGTGTGTCAGGGGGTGTGGAAGCCTAGAGACAGGCAGAGGATGGGACAGCTTCAAAGTCATGCCTCTGTGCTATTCTTAGACTCTCAGTCATGTTTGACTCTGCAACCACATGGACTGTAGCCAGCCAGGCTCCTCTGTGGTGATTCTCCAGGCAGGAATACTGGAGTGGGTTGCCATTCCCCCCTCCAGGGGATCTTCCCAACCCAGGGATTGAACTCAGGTTTCCAGAATTGCAGGTGGATTCTTTACCATCTGAGGCATCAGGGAAGTCAAGGATACTGGAGTGGGTAGCCCATACCTTCTCCAGGGGATCTTCCTGACCCAGGAATTGAACCAGGGTCTCCTGCATTGCAGACGGATTCTTAACCAACTGAGCTACCAGGGAAGCCCGCCCCAGTGCTGAATCAAATCATAGAGACAAGAATTTTGGGTGAAGTAGAAAAGAAGAGCTTTATTGCTTTACCAGAAAAAGGGGGAACACAGAGGGCTTGTGTCCTCAAAACTGTGTATCTCACCTGGGAGGATTTGGTGAGGAGTTTATTGCAGTGTTTCAAGGATGGGGTTGATAGGTTCAGGGTGTGTGCAGGTTAAACCTGGCCCCAAGTGGTCGCCTCCATTTGGTAAGGGTTTCTCAAATGGTAAAGAACCTGCCTGGAATGCAGGAGACCTGAGTTTGATCCCTTGGGTAGGAAGATCCCCTGAAGAAGGGGATGGCAATCCACTCCAGTATTCCTGCCCGGAGAATTCCATGGACAGAGGAGCCTGGCGGCTACAGTTCATGGGGTCCCAAAGAGTTGGACATGACTGAGTGACCAACTTTTACTTTCAGTTTTGGGACACAAAGAAGGTCATAGAGGCTAGGGTCTGTTCCACAAAATAAGGAATGCGTGACACAGGAAGGCTTCCATGCCCAGGAGCCCCACAGGGTCCTGCTTGGTTTCAGAAGGATGGGTGACCACACAGCCAAGAATTCCCCTCCCTCCAGTGATGAGATGGGACTGTTCTTGGTCCCCTGAAAGGCCTGACCTGCTCCTCCTGATGGTCCCTTCACAGATTCCACTCCCACTACTGTCACTTCCCCCATCTGCAGTGCCAGTCATGCCTCCCTTCTAGAACATTCCCACAACACACAAATGTGCTCTCACTCTCCACTCAAAGACAGCTCACTGGACTTCCCTCCTTTCTCAGTACGGTCCCTTCCTCTATTTTTCCTTAATATTATCACCTCTCCAAAGAGCAGCCTTCCCACCGCCCTTCCTCAGCTCCTGTTCTCCCTCACCTGGCCACTGTTCTGATTATCCTGGTGGAGGCACCCATGACCCACCTGCCCAGCACCTGCATCTTTTTGGAACCCTCAGCACCCTTTAACCCTGCTGAGCCCAGCCTGCTCCCTCAGGCTCCCCTCATCCAAGTCCAAGATCACGTGCTCTGCTGGATTTCCTCCCACCTTGACCTCTCCTCCCTGGTCTCTGCTGGTTCCACGTATGTTTCCCAGGCTGGCCAGCCAGCGTTGGAGAACTCCAGGATGAGGTTGCAGACCTCTTCTCTTCCCTGTCATTGACACTCCCTCTGAGTCAAATCGAGGCAGGAGGCAGATGCCACCCCCCTACCCTCCTTCCCCAGGGTAAAGCAATTGGAGATTCATTCTCTATTGACCGAAACTCCCAGACAAGAAAGCAGGGCAATTAAGGGAGGAGGCTGGACCCTGCACAGACCACATACTTCTCATTCCCTAAGTCAGGAGACCTCCCTGACCTCACATGTGCAGAAAAGGCCCCCAGGAGGCCAAAGGAGAGTTATGTCAAGGATGTTCTACCCACAGGCCTTTTCAGTAGGATTCATCTTGGCTAGGAGATGCGTGCATACACATGGGAGGTTCCTGAGATATACCAAATATGGCCTGTGAACCAGAACAAATCAGAACGACTGGCCAAATGGAACCCAAAAGAAATAGCCCATAAGAATAATTTAAATGCCACGAGGGTGAGACTCAGGGACTTTCCCTCTGAGTCCACATGTGTATCTATTCACATGCACTGCACTTTTCTCCTCTTAACAAATACTTTACTTGCTTCACCACTTTCCATCTTTATATAAATTATTCTCTGCAAAGCTGAAGGCTAGGGCCCCTGTCACTGACCACTGGTCTTGTGGCTAGGATCCACTGTGACCCAGCCTCAGTCTTGGGCTGGGAACCCAGGCCCTACTCCAGGTTGTTGCAGGCTGAGGCCACCCAAGATCAAAATACCTCTTTTCACATGTACTAGTCTGCTCCTGCTGCTGTAACAAAATACCATAGAGCAGGAGACTTAAACTACAGACATTTATTTGCTGTCAGCCCTGGAGGTGAAATTCCTAGATCAAGGTATTGTTGGCAGTGCTGGTTCCTCTGAGGCCTCTTGGCTTCCTGCAGTCCCTGACCATTTTGGTACCAGGGACTGGTTTCATGGAAGATGGTTTTTCCATGGACTTGGTGCTGGGGTTGAATGGGGACAGATGGGTGGGCAGAAGCAGGAGGGAGCAGGGGAGGAGGATGGTTTTGGGATGATTCAAGCACATTGTCGTGCACTTTATTCCTATTGTTATTACATCAGCTTCACGTCAGATCATCAGACATCAGATTTTGGAGGCTGGGAACCTCTGTGTAGACAATTACCTTCTCCCTGTGTCCTCAGGTGGTCCCTGATCTATTCTGATGTCTTATAAGGACACCCAGTTATAATAGGTCATGGCCCACCCTAACGACTTCATTTTATCTTAAAGACCCTACCAGCAAAGACTAGATAACCTTATTTTCTTCTATTGAATCAAGTTCTCTGCCAGTGGACAGAGGCCATGGACCCTGGGAGTTGCACCTGCAGAAGGAGGAAGCATCTTTTGAGCTTCTGTTCCTTCATTCAGAGTCCTCTGACCGGTCTGCTTGTGACACAGGCCCATGCCTGGGTAAATCCATGTTGCAGTGGGTAGGGGTGGTGGAGGGAGAGGGAGTTCTGATGGGCCACATCTGAATTGTGGTTCATTCTTATGGCCCTGCAACGTTGAGGGTCATAGATGGTGACTGATACAGTCTCAGTGGAATCACATGAATTAAGACAGAAGCTTTATCCAAAGGAAAGAATGCTACCCATGATACCCAAAGCTCAGCTTCTTTGAACACCATTGCTGAACCAAATCTCAGAGACAGAGTTTTGGCTGAAGTAGAAAAAGAGAGCTTTATCGCTTTGCCAGGCAAAGGGGACTGTAGAGGGCTAATGCCTTCAAAACCAACTGTCCCAACTTGGGGAAGACAATGGGAAGTTTTATAGTAAAAGAGGGCATGATCAGCTCATAGACATTCTTCTGATGGGTTGGTGGTGAGGTAAATAGGAGTCATCAACGTTTAGGTCTAACTGGTCTAAAGAATCCGCGTGCAATGCTGGAGACCTGGGTTTGATCCCTTGGTTGGGAAAATCTGGAGAAGGGAATGGCTACCCACTGCAGTATTCTTGCCTGGGGAATTCCATGGAGCCTGGTGAGCTATAGTCCAAGGGGTCGCAAAATGTCGGACATGACTGAATGACTAACTAAACATTCACGACTGAATGTCTTACACGTGATGGTGTATATATGTCAGTGCTACTTTCACAATTCTTCCTACCATCTCCTTCCCCTGCTGTGTCTACAAGTTTGTTCTCTACATCTGCATCTCCATTTCTTCCATATAATAGGGTCATCAGTACTATTTTTCTAGATTCTATACATATATGCATTAGTATATAATATTTGTTTTTCTCTTTCTGACTTACTTCACTCCAGAGGCATATATATAAAGCAGTTAGATGCTTAGATTTCCAAGTGTACCGACTGCCAACTGCTACACGTTCATTCATCAAATTTTTGTTGAACATTTATTGTTGTGGGCCAGGGTTCTTGCCCTCTATAGAAAGGAAATGATTTGTAGATAGGTGTTCACAGTGCAGTGTGATAAGGGCTTTGGTAAGTGACATGCAAGGTGCAGTGTGTGCCCATAGAGAGGTACTGATGTATTCCTGAGGGACCAGGAGAGCTCTCCAGAAAAAGTGAACTCTAACCTGAGACCTGTGTGAGACTCAGCCTCCTGGGAGGAGCTGGAAGGCTTCAGGGACAAAAAGTTGTGTGTGTGGAAGGGCTGGAAGTCAGTAGGAGCATGATGAGTTAGTGGGGGGAATATTGTCAGAGTCCAAGGGGAAGGACTAAGTGATGACTTGCTCTGGACTCAATGTCTGTCCCCCTCAAATTCATATATTGCAGCCCTTACCCCTAATGCGATGGTATTTGGAGGAGGGACCTTGTGGAGGTGGTTAGATTGGGAGGATGGAGTCCTCGTGATGGGGTCAATGCCCATATAAGCAGCGATGTGAGAGAGAGAATGTCTCTCGCATAGGAACTGAGCCTGCTGGGGTCTTAGACTCTGAGTCTGCAGAATAGTAAGAAATAAACGTCTGTCCTTTAAACTATCCAGTCTATTGTATTTGTTATGGCAGCCTGAGCTGAAAAGGACAAGACTAGATAATTTGGAGCCAGATAATGAACAACTTCATAAGATATGGTGGGACCGAATTCTAAAATGGTCCTCCAAGATCTCCCATCCTAACTTCAAGAACTGTGAATATGATGAAACACGACAGCCATGATTGTGTTGTATTACATGGATAAAGGGATTTTGCAGATGTAATTAAGGTTACTAATCAGTTGACTCTGAGTTAATGAAAAGAGCTATTATCTGGGCGGTGGGTGTGTGGGTGTGCATGTTCAGTTGTGTCTGACTCTTTGCAACCCCCTTGACTGTAGCCCGCCAGGCTCCTCTGTCTATGGAATTCTCCAGGAGACTGGCAGTCCAGTGGTTAGGACTTCAAGCTTCCAATGCAGGGGAAGTGAGTTTGATCCCTGGTCAGGGAACTAATATCCCACAAGTCTTGTAGTACAGCCAAAAATAAAATTAAGAAAAAAAAACACAGAGAGTTTTTCCTGGCTGGTGGCAGAAGGAAAAGTCACAGTGATGCCAAGATTGAGGAAACAGCATACTATTGCTGGGTTAAGGGTGGGGCAGCCATTGTCAGGGAATGTGGGCATCTTCAGCTGACAGCCAACACAGAAGTTGGACTTCAGTCTTATAGCTTCGAGGAAATGAATGTACCAAAAGACTGGATGAGCCTGGAAGTGAATTCTTCCCCCAAGCTTCCAGATAAAGATCCAGCTTGAGTGACACTTTGCAACAGTGAGAGGTCCCTAGCAGAACCCTCTCCAGAAAACCCAGACTCGTCACCTGCAGAGCTGTGAGAGAATAAATGTTATGAGGTGATTTGCTGCACAGCAATAGAAAACTCACATTCAAGTCAAGTTAAAAAGAAAATAGATGTAAAAATCATAAATTAGCCCTCATGCCCCACCCAAAAATTGGCGTTGAGAGTACTTCCTTAACTTGATAAATGCATACTGATTATTTTTTACATCTCAATGTTCATGCAAAAGGAGAAGGGGACGGCAGAGGATAAGATGTTTAGATAGCATCACTGATTCAGTGGATATGAATTTGAGCAAACTCTGGGAGATGGTGAAGGCCTGGGAAGCCTGGCATGCTGGAGTCCATGGGGTCGCAAAGAGCTGAACACAGTTTAGTGACTGAACAACAACATTAGCACATATTTTTAGGCTGCCCAGCATCTGAATCTCCTTCCTACATCTGGAAAATCCACTTAACTGTGAGTGTCAGTGAGACCCTGGTCCCATTTACCACTTTAGAAAGTCCCAAAATCCAGATCCCACCCCCTGCCCACCCCAGCTGCTTTGGGACTTGAGTTTCATGGATATGATGCTCCACCAGTGACCTTGATCAGGAACAGTTTTCACAAAGAAGCGGGACTGGTGTTGGGCTGTCTCTGGTGGGAAAGGGAAGAAGCTTCTAGCCAGTACCCTCACCAGGTTGTCCTTGGAAACTTTCCTGGGCCCTGGCTTCCCATATCACTCCTTGGTTCATGCCTATTCTCTAAGCTTGCTTTTCTCAGCCTTCTCATTGATTCTGTTAGAAGCTGGATATCTCTCTTTTGTTGTGACTTTTGTGATACATTTAGCCTGAAACAGTTTCTGTGGCTTGTAACCCTAAACCAACCAGTCCATTCTAAAGGAGATCAGTCCTGGGTGTTTTTTGGAAGGAATGATGCTAAAGCTGAAACTCCAGTACTTTGGCCACCTCATGCGAAGAGTTGACTCATTGGAAAAGACTCTGATGCTGGGAGGGATTGGAGGCAGAAGGAGAAGGGGACGACAGAGGATGAGATGGCTGGATGGCATCACCGCCTCGATGGACATGAGTTTGAGTGAACTCCGGGAGTTGGTGATGGACAGGGAGGTCTGGCATGCTGCAATTCATGGGGTTGCAAAGAGTCAGACACGACTGAGCAACTGAACTGAACCCTAAACCCTAATTGGTGTATACAGAAAGCTCAGAGCAAAATTCAAACCTAACGGTGAAATGTGAGAACACCTTTGAAAGCGGTGTTTCTGAACTGGGACAGAGGCAATATTGCCTCTCAGGGACATCTGGTAATGTCTGGAGATGTTTTTGGTTGTCATGACCTGCAGGAGCAGAGGGTATGGTTGGGGTGCAGGCCCTGTGCTATAGCGTCCAGTGGGTGGAGGCCAGGAATGCTGATATACCTCATATAGAGCCAGTAGTGCTGAGACTGAGAAACCCTGCCTGCTTTCCTTTTCTTTTCGCACTCATGTATGAAATATAGGGCTTCCCAGGTTGTGCTTGCCAAAGCAGGAGTCATAAAAGATGTGGGTTTGATGCTTGAGTCAGGGAGATAGCCTGGAGGAGGGCATGGCAATCCATTCCAGTATTCTTGCCTGGAGAATCCCATGGATAGAGGACCCTGGTGGGCTATAGTTCATACAGCTGCAAACAGTCAGACACAACTCAAGCAACTTGGCATGTACACATATGAGATATAATAAAAATAATAAATCAAATAAGTGAGCAAACCAAACCAAACCAAAACAAAAAAGATACAGAGAACAGAGTAGTCATAACCAGAGAGGAAGTGAGGTGGAGGAAGGGCAAAATGGGAAAAGGAGGTCGACTATAGGGTGACCTGTAAAACTAAACATTTGGCAGCAAACATGCTATATAGCTTGCACTGAAGTCAAAAGATAATGTTTTATTCATGAAACATAAAATGTTATAAACCAGTGCCTCAATAAAAACTACTTTTAAAGAAGGATCCTCTATGTTTAGCAAAGGAGAAGGCAATGGCACCCCACTCCAGTACTCTTGCCTGGAAAATCCCATGGATGGAGGAGCCTGGTGGGCTGCAGTCCATGGGGTCGCTAAGAGTCGGACACAACCGAGCGACTTCACTTTCACTTTTCACTTTCACGCATTGGAGAAGGAAATGGCAACCCACTCCAGTGGTCTTGCCTGGAGAATCCCAGGGACGGGGGAGCCTGAGGGGCTTCCATCTATGGGATCGCGCAGAGTCGGACATGACTGAAGTGACTTAGCAGCAGCAGCAGCATGTTTAGCAAAGTGGAATAAATGAGTATTAAATTGATTACTCAATTAACTGACAAATTAATGCACGAGGAAAATAAGACCCACACGTGTTAATCTACCCAGATCATGCAGTTCCTTTGTATTGAATTACATCACCTTAAAGGCCTTAAAATTTATTTGGATACATAGTTCAGCAAAGGGAAGAAACCCTGCTTTAAAGGAAGAAACAAGACAGGAAGCTTAATTTACTGTTTCGATAACATTCTACTCAATGTTACAGTAAAGAATTTAGAAAACAAAGCAATGAAAAACAGATATAAGGACTGTAATGGAAAAAGTGAGATGAAGAAGCATACATCAAAACGACATACTGATATTTTATATAAAATTCATTAAGGATGCATGACCCAGATAAGCACAGACAGAGGGAGCAGCAAGTCACCTTGACTTCCTGCAGAGCTGGAAAAGAACGCTATTGTTTAAGAAGTTATACTGTTAGAGTCAGAAGAAAGAAAGAAATTGATCTTTACAGTCAAGCAGGCACGCTGGTCTTTGGGCAGCTCTGGTTAATGTGAAATGCCAACACCCGGTACTCAAGGGAGGAGGCCCAAACAGACACAGAGACAGAATTCTATGTAATTTTTTTCTTGTTTTGCCCTAGCATATGTATTTTATTTTATCAACTTGCACAGAGAGAGTTTGCAATGGATGGAGCCGTTTGAGTAGAGCTGTCTGGGAGGCAGTAGATTGTACAGGTCTGAGAGCCCAGGAGAAACATCTGAGCTGGAGACCTATATCTAGGAATTAAGAGCATATTAGAAGCAATAAGAATAAATGAAAAAACAGCTTAAAAGTCAGCACTGAAAAAACAAAGATCATGGCATCTGGTCCCATTGATATTGCTATTGCTATTGCTAAGTCACTTCAGTCGTGTCCAACTCTGTGTGACTCCATAGATGGCAGCCCACCAGGCTCCCCCATCCCTGAAATTCTCCAGGCAAGAAAACTGGAGTGGGTTGCCGTTTCCTTCTCCAATGCATGAAAGTGAAAAGTGAAAGTGAAGTTGCTCAGTTGTGTCTGACCCTCAGCGACCCCATGGACTGCAGCCTTCCAGGCTCCTCCATCCATGGGATTTTCCAGGCAAGAGTACTGGAGTGGGGTGCCATTGCCTTCTCCGCTAGTCGCATTACTTTGTGGCAAATAGATGGGGAAATAATCAAAACAGTGACAGACTTTATTTTCCTGGGCTCCAAAAACACTTGCTCCTTGGAAGAAAAGCTATGACAAACCTAGACAGCATATTAACAAGCAGAGACATTACTTTGCCGACAAAGGTCTGTACAGTCAAAGCTGTAGTTTTTCCAGTAGTCATGTATGGATGTGAGAGTTGGACCATAAAGGAGGCTGTGCACCAAAGAACTGATGCTTTTGAACTGTGGTGTTGGAGAAGACTCTTGAGAGTCTCTTGGATTGCAAGCGGATCAAATCAGTCAGTCCTAAAGGAAATCAGTCCTGAATATTCATTGGAAGGACTGAAGCTGAAGCTCCAATACTTTGGCCACCTGACAGGAAGAGCCAATTCATTGGAAAAGACTCTGATGCTGGGAAAGATTGAGGGCAGGAGAAGGGGGCCACAGAGGATGAGATGGTTGGATGGCATCACTGACTCAATGGACATGGGCTTGAGCAAACTTCTGGAGATGGGGAAGGACAGGGAAGCCTGGCGTGATGCAGTCCATTGGGTCACAAAGAGTCAGACATGACTTAGTGACTGAACAACATATCCTGTGATGTAGATATGGGTTTGTACATCTTCTTAATTGTTTTAGTGATGCTACACAGGTGGTAGCAGGTGCTACAGGTGGTAAACTTTACTACTATTTGTGTGTTTGAAAATTATGGCTTTACATTTGCATGTTAGTTCAACTGGACATAAAATTCTAGATTTGCAATTATTTTCTTTCAACATTTTGAAGATAACACTCCATTATGTTTATGTGAAATTTCTGTCAGTCTAGTTGTGTGGCCTTACTAAGGTGTGGGTGTAGATGGAAGAATGGTGGTCAACATTCCATAGATATAACCTGTCACAAATGCCCTTGCTTCATAGTAAACTATCAAAGTTTTCTGGAGAACCCACAAATAACTGAAATTGGATTTTTTGGATAGACTTATTTGAATTCCTCAAGGATGAAACACCCAAATTCCCACCTTACTAGTTATTAACTAGTCAATTTACCCCCACCCCCAAAAAGCATAAGATTTATTACCCCAAGACTGAAGTTTTTCTCCCTAGCCTCATTCTCTCTCTCTTTTTTTTGTAGACTTTCTTTTCGATTTATTATGTAATGACAGACTGATGTGATTGAAATGAAATAAATATTAGACATACTTAACATTTTATATGCTATATGTCATCATATTGGCAAAGTACATAGATCACATTATTATTATTATTTTTATAGATTAATGGATCATAAGTGTGTGAGTTTATTTCTGGGTTTTTTTTTTTACTTTACAATATTGTATTGGTTTTGCCATGCATTGACATGAATCCACCACGGGTGTACATATGTTCCCCATCCTGAACCCTCCCACCTCCCTCCCCATCCCATCCCTCTGGGTCATTCCAGTGCACCAGCCCCATGATGCACCCTGTATCATGCATCGAACCTGGACTGGCGATTCATTTCACGTATGATAATTTACGTTTCAATGCTATTCTCCCAAATCATCCCACCCTTGGCCTTTCCCACAGAGTCCAAAAGACTGTTCTATACATCTGTGTCTCTTTTGCTGTCTTGCATACAGGGTTATCATTACCATCTTTCTAAATTCCATATATATGAATTAGTATACTGTATTGGTGTTTGTATTTCTGGCTTACTTCACTCTGTATAATGGGATCCAATTTCATCCACCTCATTAGAACTGATTCAAATGTATTCTTTTTAATGGCTGAGTAATACTCCATTGTGTATATGTACCACAGCTCTCTTATCCATTCGTCTGCTGATGTACATCTAGGTTGCTTCCATGTTCTGGCTATTGTAAACAGTGCTGTGATGAACATTGGGGTACACATGTCTCTTTCAATTCTGGTTTCCTCAGTGTGTATGTCCAGCATTGGGATTGCTGGGTCATATGGCAGTTCTATTTCCAGTTTTTTAAGGAATCTCCACACTGTTCTCCATAATGGCTGTACTAGTTTGTATTCCCACCAATAGTGTAAGAGGGCTCCCTTTTCTCCACACCCTCTCCAGCATTTATTCGTTTTGGATAGCAGCCATTCTGACTGGTGTGAAATGGTACCTCACTGTGGTTTTGATTTGCATTTCTCTGATAATGAGTGATGTTGAACATCTTTTCATGTATTTGTTAGCCATCTGTATGTCTTCTTTAGAGAAATGTCTGTTTAGTTCTTTGACCCACTTTTTTGATTGGGTCGTTTATTTTTCTGGAATTGAGCTGCAGGAGTTGCTTGTATATTTTCGAGATTAATTCTTTGTCTGTTGCTTTGTTTGCTGTTATATTCTCCCATTCTGAAGGCTGTCTTCTCACCGTGCTTATAGTTTCCTTTGCTGTGCAGAAGCTTTTAATTTTAATTAGGTCCCATTTGTTTATTTTTGCTTTTATTTCCAATATTCTGGGAGATGGGTTATAGAGGATCCTGCTGGGGTTTATGTTGGAGAGTGTTTTGCCTATGTTTTCCTCTAGGAGTTTTATAGTTTCTGGCCTTACATTTAGATCTTTAATCCATTTTGAATTTATTTTTGTGTATGGTGTTAGAAAGTGTTCTAGTTTCATTCTTTTACAAGTGGTTGACCAGTTTTCCCAGCACCACTTGTTAAAAAGATTGTCTTTTCTCCATTATATATTCTTGCCTCCTTTGTCAAAGATAAGATGTCCATAGATGCATGGATTTATCTCTGGGCTTCCTATTTTGTTCCATTGATCTATATTTCTGTCTTTGTGCCAGTACCATACTGTATTGATGACTGTGACTTTGTAGTAGAGACTGAAGTCAGGCAGGGTTGATTCTTCCAGTTCCTTTCTTCTTTCTCAAGACTGCTATGGCTATTCAAGGTTTTTTGTATTTCCATACAAATTGTGAGATTATTTGTTCTAGTTCTGTGAAAAATACCACAGGTAGCTTGATAGGGATTGCAATGAATCTATAGATTGCTTTGGGTAGTATATTCATTTTCACTATATTTATTCTTCCAATCCATGAACATGGTATATTTCTCCATCTATTTGTGTCCTCTTTCATTTCTTTCACCAGTATTTTATAGTTTTCTATATATAGGTCTTTTGTTTCTTTAAGTAGATATATTCCTAAGTATTTTTTTTTTTCGTTATAATGGTGAATGGAATTGTTTCCTTAATTTCTCTTTCTGTTTTCTCATTGTTAGTGTATAGGAATGCAAGGGATTTATGTGTGTTGATTTTGTATCCTGAAACTTTATTATATTCATTGATTAGCTCTAGTAATTTTCTGGCGGAGTCTTTAGGGTTTTCTATGTAGAGGATCATGTCATCTGCAAACAGTGAGAGTTTTACTTCTTCTTTTCCAATCTGTATTCCTTTTATTTCTTTTTCTGCTCTGATTGCTGCTGCCAAAACTTCCAAAACTATGTTGAATAGTAGTGGTGAGAGTGGGCACCCTTGTCTTGTTCCTGACTTTAGGGGAAATGCTTTCAATTTTTCACCATTGAGGATAATGTTTGCTGTGGGTTTGTTATATATAGCTTTTACTTGTTGAGGTATTTTCCTTCTATTCCTGCTTTCTGGAGGGTTTTTTTTTTTATCATAAATGGATGTTGAATTTTGTCAAAGGCTTTCTCTGTATCTACTGAGATAATCATATAGTTTTTGTTTTTCAATTTGTTAATGTGGTGTATTACGTTGGTTGATTTGTGGATGTTAAAGAATCCTTGCATCGCTGGGATAAAGCCCATCTGGTCATGATGTATGATCTTTTAAATATGTTGTTGGATTCTGTTTGCTAGGATTTTGTTAAGGATTTTTGCATCTATGTTCATCAGTGATATTGGCCTGTAGTTTTCTTTTTTTTTGTGGCATCTTTGTCAGGTTTTGGTATTAGGGTGATGGTGGCTTCATAGAATGAGTTTGGAAGTTTACCTTCCTCTGCAATTTTCTGGAAGAGTTTGAGTAGGATGGGTGTTAGCTCTTCTCTAAATTTTTGGTTGAATTCAGCTGTGAAGCTGTCTGGACCTGGGCTTTTGTTTGCTGGAAGATTTCTGATTACAGTTTCAATTTCCATGCTTGTGATGGGTGTGTTAAGATTTTCTATTTCTTCCTGGTTCAGTTTTGGGAAGTTGTACTTCTCTAAGAATTTGTCCATTTCTTCCAAGATGTCCATTTTATTGGCAGATAGTTGCTGATAATAGTTTCTTATGATTTTTTGTATTTGTGTGTTGTCTGTTGTGATCTCACCATTTTCATTTCTAATTTTGTTGATTTGGTTTTTCTCCCTTTGTTTCTTGATGAGTCTGGCTAATGTTTTATCAATTTTATTTATCTTCTCAAAGAACCAGCTTTTAGCTTTGTTGATTTTTGCTATGGTCTCTTTTGTTTCTTTTGCATTTATTTCTGCCCTAATTTTTAAGATTTCTTTCCTTCTACTAACCCTGGGGTTCTTCATTTCTTCCTTTTCTAGTTGCTTTAGGTGTAGAGTTAGCTTGTTTATGTGATTTTTTTCTTGTTTCTTCAGATAAGCCTGTATTGCTATGAACCTTCCCTTTAGCACTGCTTTTACAGTGTCCCATAGGTTTTGGCTTGTTGTATTCTCATTTTCATTCATTTCTATGCATATTTTGATTTCTTTTTTATTTCTTCTAAGATTTGTTGGTTATTCAGCAGTGTGTTGTTCAGCCTTCATATGTTGGAATTTTTAATATTTTTTTCTCCTGTAATTGAGATCTAATCTTACTTCATTGTTGTCAGAAAAGATGCTTGGAATGATTTCAATTTTTTTGAATTTACCAAGGCTAGATTTATGGCCCAGGATGTGATCTATCCTGGAGAAGGTTCCGTGCGTGCTTGAGAAAAAGGTGAAATTCATTGTTTTGGAGTGAAATGTCCTATATATATATCAATTAAGTCTAACTTGTCTATTGTATCATTTAAAGTTTGTGTTTCCTGGTTAATTTTCTGTTTAGTTGATCTATCCATAGGTGTGAGTGGGGTATTAAAGTCTCCCACTATTACTGTGTTATTGTTAGTTTCCCCTTTCATACATGTTAGCATTTGTCTTACATATTGCGGTGCTCCAATGTTGGGTGCATTAGATCAGATCAGATCAGTCGCTCAGTCGTGTCCGACTCTTTGCGACCCCATGAATTGCAGCACGTCAGGCCTCCCTGTCCATCACCAACTCCCGGACTTCACTCAGATTCACATCCATTGGGTCAGTGATGCCATCCAGCCATCTCATCCTCTGTCGTCCCCTTCTCTTCCTGCCCCCAATCCCTCCCAGCATCAGAGTCTTTTCCAATGAGTCAACTCTTCACATGAGGTGGCCAAAGTACTGGAGTTTCAGCTTTAGCATCATTCCTTCCAAAGAAATCCCAGGGCTGATCTCCTTCAGAATGGACTGCTTGGATCTCCTTGCAGTCCAAGGGACTCTCAAGAGTCTTCTCCAACACCACAGTTCAAAAGCATCAATTCTTCGGCGCTCAGCCTTCTTCACAGTCCAACTCTCACATCCATATATGACCACAGGAGAAACCATAGCCTTGACTAGACGAACCTTTGTTGGCAAAGTAATGTCTCTGCTTTTGAATATGCTATCTAGGTTGGTCATAATTTTCCTTCCAAGGAGTAAGTGTCTTTTAATTTCATGGCTGCAGTCACCATCTGTAGTGATTTTGGAGCCCAGAAAAATAAAGTCTGACACTGTTTCCACTGTTTCCCCATCTATATCCCATGAAGTGGTGGGACCAGATGCCATGATCTTCGTCTTCTGAATGTTGAGCTTTAAGCCAACTTTTTCACTCTCCACTTTCACTTTCATCAACAGGCTTTTTGGTTCCTCTGCACTTTCTGCCATAAGGGTGGTGTAATCTGCATATCTGAGGTGATTGATATTTCTCCTGGCAATCTTGATTCCAGCTTGTGTTTCTTCCAGTCCAGCGTTTCTCATGATGTACTCTGCGTAGAAGTTAAATAAGCAGGGTGACAATATATACAGCCTTGACGAACTCCTTTGCCTATTTGGAACCAGTCTGTTGTTCCATGTCCAGTTCTAACTGTTGCTTCCTGACCTGCATACAAATTTCTCCAGAGGCAGATCAGGTGGTCTGGTATTCCCATCTCTTTCAGAATTTTCCACAGTTTATTGTGATCCACACAGTCAAAGGCTTTGGCATAGTCAATAAAGCAGAAATAGATGTTTTTCTGGAACTCTCTTGCTTTTTCTATGATCCAGTGGATGTTGGCAATTTGATCTCTGGTTCCTCTGCCTTTTCTAAAACCAGCTTGAACATCAGGAAGTTCATGGTTCACATATTGCTGAAGCCTGGCTTGGTGAATTTTGAGCATTACTTTACTAGCGTGTGAGATGAGTGTAATTGTGTGGTAGTTTGAGCATTCTTTGGCATTGCCTTTCTTTGGGATTGGAATGAAAACTGACCTTTTCCAGTCCTGTGGCCACTGCTGAGTTTTCCAAATTGGCTGGCATATTGAGTGCAGCACTTTCACAGCATCATCTTTCAGGATTTGGAATAGCTCTCTGGAATTCCATCACCTCCACTAGCTTTGTTCGTAGTGATGCTTTCTAAGGCCCACTTGACTTCACATTCCAGAATGTCTGGCTCTAGATCAGGGATCACACCATCGTGATTATCTGGGTCGTGAAGATCTTTTTTGTACAGTTCTTCTGTGTATTCTTGCCATCTCTTCTTAATATCTTCTGCTTTTAGGTCCATACCGTTTCTGTCCTTTATCGAGCTCATCTTTGCATGAAATGTTCCTTTGGTACCTCTGATTTTCTTGAAGAGATCCCTAGTCTTTCCCATTCTGTTGTTTTCCTCTATTTCTTTGCATTGATTGCTGAAGAAGGCTTTCTTATCTCTTCTTGCTATTCTTTGGAACTATGCATTCAGATGTTTATATCTCTTTTTCTCCTTTGCTTTTCACTTCTCTTCTTTTCACAGCTATTTGTAAGGCCTCCCCAGACAGCCATTTTGCTTTTTTGCATTTCTTTTCTTTCTTTTTTTTTTGCATGCTTTTTTGCATTTCTTTTCTACGGGAATGGTCTTGATCCCTGTCTCCTGTACAATGTCACGAACCTCATTCCATAGCTCATCAGGCACTCCATCTATCAGATCTAGGCCCTTAAATCTATTTCTCACTTCCACTGTATAATCGTAAGGGATTTGATTTAGTCATACCTGAATGGTCTAGTGGTTTTCCCTACTTTCTTCAATTTAAGTCTGAATTTGGCAATAAGGAGTTCATGGTCTGAGCCACAGTCAGCTCCTGGTCTTGTTTTTGCATATGTATTTATAATTGTTATATCTTCTTCTTGGATTGACCCTTTGATCATTATGTAATATCCATCTTTGTCTCTTTTCACAGCCTTTGTTTTAAAGTCTATTTTATCTGATATGAGTATTGCTACTCCTGTTTTCTTTTGGTCTCTATTTGCATGGAATATCTTTTTCCAGCCCTTCACTTTCAGTCTGTATGTGTCCCTTGTTTCAAAGTGGGTCTCTTGTAGACAAAATATATAGGGGTCTTATTTTTGCATCCATTCAGCCAGTCTTTGTCTTTTGGTTGAAGCATTCAACCCATTTACATTTAAAGTAATTACTGATAAGAACAACTGACTGGTTCCAAATAGGAAAAAGAGTACATCAAGGCGGTATATTGTCACCCTGCTTATTTAACTTCTATGCAGAGTACATCATGAGAAACGCTGGACTGGAAGAAACACAAGCTGGAATCAAGATTGCCAGGAGAAATATCAATCACCTCAGATATGCAGATGACACCACCCTTATGGCAGAAAGTGAGGAGGAACTCAAAAGCCTCTTGATGAAAGTGAAAGTGGAGAGTGAAAAAATTGGCTTAAAGCTCAACATTCAGAAAACGAAGATCATGGAATCTGGTCCCACCACTTCATGGGATATAGATGGGGAAACAGTGGAAACAGTGTCAGACTTTATTTTTCTGGGCTCCAAAATCACTACAGATGGTGACTGCAGCCATGAAATTAAAAGACACTTACTCCTTGGAAGGAAAGTTCTGACCAACCTAGATAGCATATTCAAAAGCAGAGACATTACTTTGCCAACAAAGGTTCGTCTAGTCAAGGCTATGGTTTTTCCTGTCGTCATGTATGGATGTGAGAGTTGGACTGTGAAGAAGGCTGAGCGCCGAAGAATTGATGCTTTTGAACTGTGGTGTTGGAGAAGACTCTTGAGAGTCCCTTGGACTGCAAGGAGATTCAACCAGTCCATTCTGAAGGAGATCAGCCCTGAGATTTCTTTGGAAGGAATGATGCTAAAGCTGAAACTCCAGTACTTTGGCCACCTCATGTGAAGAGTTGACTCATTGGAAAAGACTCTGATGCTGGGAGGGATTGGGGGCAGGAGGAGAAGGGGATGACAGAGGATGAGATGGCTGGATGGCATCACTGACTCAATGGATGTGAGTCTGAGTGAAGTCCGGGAGTTGGTGATGGACAGGGAGGCCTGGCGTGCTGCGATTTATGTGCTCGCAAAGAGTCAGACATGACTGAGCAACTGAACTGAACTGATGACCCTGTTGCAATTTACTTTATTGTTTTGGGTTCGAGTTTATACACCCTATGTTTTCTGTCTAGTGAAGATCCTGTAGCATTTGTTGGAGAGCTGGTTTGGTGGTGCTGAATTCTCTTAGCTTTTGCATGTCTGTAAAGCTTTTGATTTCTCCTTCATATTTGAATGAGATACTTGCTGGGTACAGTAATCTGGGCTTAGATTATTTTCTTTAATCACTTTAAGTATGTCTTACCATTCCCTTCTGGGCTGAAGAGTTTCTATTGACATATCAGCTGTTATCTTATGGGAATCCCCTGGCATGTTATTTGTTGTTTTTCCCTTGCTGCTTTTAATATTTTCTCTGTGTTTGATCTTTGTTAATTTCATTAATATGTGTCTTGGAGTGTTTTGCCTTGGTTTATCCTGTTTGGGACTCTCTAGGTTTCTTGGACTTGGGTGACTATTTCCTTCCCCATTGTAGGGAAGTTTTCAACTATTATCTCCTGAAGTATTTTCTCATGGTCTTTCTTTTTGTCTTCTTCTTCTTGGACTCCTATGATTCGAAATTTGGGGTTTTTAATATTGTCCCAGAAGTCTTTGAGGTTGTCCTCATTTCTTTTTTAATTATTTTTTTCTTTTTTCCTCTCTGATTCATTTATTTCTACCATTCTATCTTCTACCTCACTTATTCTGTCTTCTGCCTCCATTATTCTACTGTTGATTCCCTCCAGAGTGTTTTTGATCTCATTTATTGCATTATTTATTACATGTTGACTCTTTTTTAATTTCTTCTAGGTCCTTGTTAAACATTTCTTGCATCTTCTTGATCTTTGTCTCCAGGCTATTTATCTGTAACTCCATATCGTTTTCAAGATTTTGGATCATTTTCACTATCATTATTCGGAATTCTTTATCAGGTAGATTCCCTATCTCTTCCTCTTTTGTTTGGTTTGGTGGGCATTTATCCTGTTCCTTTACCTACTGGGTGTTTCTCTGCCTTTTCATCCTGTTTATATTGCTGTGTTTGGGGTGGCCTTTCTGTATTCTGGCAGTTTGTGGTTCCTCTTTATTGTGGAGGTTTCTCACTGTGGGTGGGGTTGGATGGGTGGCTTGTCAAGATTTCCTAGTTAGGGAAGCTTGTGTCAGTGTTCTGGTGGGTGAAGCTGGATTTCTTCTCTCTGTAGTGCAGTGAATTGTCCAGTAATGAGTTTTGAGATGTCAGTGGGTTTGGTGTGACTTTGGGCAGCCTGTATATTGAAGTTCAGGGCTATGTTCCTGTGTTATTGAAGAATTTGCATGGTATGTCTTGCTTTGGAACTTTTTGGCCCTTGGGTGGTGCTTGGTTTCAGTTTAGGTATAGAGGCATTTGATAAGCTCCTATGGATTAATGTTCCCTGGATTCAGGAGTTCTCTGGTGTTCTCAAGATTTGGACTTAAGCCTCCTGCCTCTGGTTTTCAGTCTTATTCTTACAGTAGCTTCAAGACTTCTCCACCTATACAGCACCAATGATAAAACATCTAGGTTAATGATAAAGTTTCTCCACAGTGAGGGACACCTGGAAAGGTACACAGAGTTACATGGAGAAAAGAAGAGGGAGGAGGGAGATAGAGGTGACCAGGAGGAGAAAAGGGGAAATCAAAAGGGGAGAGAGCAAGCTAGCCAGTAATCACTTCCCTATGTGCTCTCCACCGTCTGGATCCCTCAGAGATGTTCACGGAGTTACACAGAGAAGAAAAGAGGGATGAAGGAGACAGAGGTGGCCAGGAGAATAAAAGGGGGAATCAAAAGGAGAGAGAGAGACACAGCTAGTAATCAGTTCCCTAAGTGTTCTCCACAGCCCAGAACACACAAAGAGATTCACAGAGTTGGGTAGAGAAGAAAAGGAGGAAGGGGGAGATAGAGGCGACCTGGTGGAGAAAAAGGAGAGTCAAAAGGGGGAGAGAGCAATCAAGCCAGTGATATCTTTCCCAAGTGAAAATGAGTACTGAAGATTCGGTTCTTAAAGGTACAAAGTTGATAACAAATACCATAAAGCAAAGATTGAAAATCTTGAGTAGATGTTAGATTCTCAAAAATACAATATTAAAAAAAAAAAAAAAAAAAAAGTCACAAAAATTATAAAATATATATATATGAATTTTGCTTTAAAAATAACATCTTTCTTTTTTTGCAAGGTAATAGTAGGTTATAAAAATTAAAGGAATAATAGAGGACTTAAAAAAATTTAAAAAATGATAATAGTAAAAACATATCTAGGACTTTCTCTGGAGCTGTTGTGGACAGTGTGGGGTCAGTTCATTTTCAGATAGTTCCTTGATCCGGCTTACACTTTTCAAGGTCTATAGGCCCCTTCCTATATGCAGATGGTGCTAACTACAGGGTTTTAATCTATTGCACCTGTCACTTCCAAAGCAGTTCCCTCTATTTTAGCTTCTGTTTGCTGGTCTCTTCAGTGTTTAATTTCCGCCCTGACACAAGGGGGCGGTGGTGGTCACCTTTGTTAGGCTCACTTGTTCAGTTGTGCTGTGGGGAGGAACACTGCAAACAAATATCACAGGTGTGTGTGGGGAGTGCTCACAGTGTTTCAGCCACACTGGGTTTGCCCCCGCTTGCGCGGTGTGTGTGCTTTCCCAGTCTACACTGCTCAGGCTCTAGGTTGCTCTGCTGGGAACTGTCTGATGAGGGCCCTGGGTTGCACACACTCACCAGGTCTAAGCCGCTTAGGTTCAGGTTCTTGGGTACTCCACAAAAGTGCAGACTTGGCTGGGCCTGCGTTTTGTGCCCATCCCAGGTCCGAGCAGCTCAGGTGACCAGGTGCTTGGAGAGCACAGTTGCCCCCAGTTGAAGGCTGTGTCTTATCACGTCCCCTGTCCCAGCTGCTCTGTTTTCTGGGTGTACAACAGGTGTGCCTTCTCAGGTGTGCTGTGTGTCTCTTCTGGGGAGCTGATCTCTGGTTGCAACCCTCTCAGCAGATGTCAACCATCCAGAATCCCAAGAAGTCTTGGTTAGCAATGAAGTCTGCTTGCAGTTTGGTATAGGATGACTCTCTGGGGCCGGATTGCCCTCTTTTGGCTCTGGCTGCTCTCACCTGCCGGTCTCCGGCGGGGGATGGGCCAGTCTGCAGCTAGCTAGCTCTGCTCAGTCCTTTGTTCTGTGAGCGGGCCTGGCAGTGTCTTAGATTAGGGCTTTTGGTGGGATAACTATCCCACAGTCTGGGTTGCTATCTCAAGCTAGTTCCCTCAGATTGCCTTCAGGGCATTCAGGCCCCATCCTTACCCTAAACAATGCAACCCACGCCTCCCTGTCCGGCTTGCTAGTGGGGGATGTGAGCGTTCGGGCTGCTGCTCCTCTGGGAGTTGCCTTTAGGCACGTAATCTGCGGGTTTTAATTGTTTATTTATTTTTCCTCCGGGTTATTTTGCCCTCTGAGATTCCAAGGCTCGCCACAGACCCACCAGAGAGAGTGTTTCCTGGTGTTTGGAAACTTCTCTCTTTTTTAAGACTCCCTTCCCAGGATGGATCTCTGTCCCTATCTCTTTTGTCTCTCTTTTTATCTTTTATATTTTTCCTACCTTCTTTCGAAGACAATGGGCTGCCTTTCTGGGTGCCTGATGTCTTCTGCCAGCATTCAGAAGTTGTTTTGTGGAATTAGCTTGGCGTTCAAATGTTCTTTCGATGAATTTGTGGGGGAGAAAGTGGTCTCCCCATCCTATTCCTCCACCATCTTAGGATCGCCTCCCCTCTCATTCTCTTGTAAATTTTGCTTTTGCTTCTACTCTGAGAGTCAGTTTACCAACTGATTCTCATGGGGGAACATCATTTATATACATATATAAAAAAATTAACTAAGCTGCATGCAAAATGTGAAATTTTCCCTGAGTCACTCATTTACATGTCCCATTTTAGACTTAGGCTGTGGCACTTACATCCAATATCTTACACTCACTTTTCCAGGTTCTTATTTTGCTGACATCTGACATGTTCTTCATGCTGGCCTAATTGAGGCTCCTTCTTGGTTCATCTGTAGTCTCTAATTGTTTTTCCATCAAGTAAAACAGAGGAATTTTTTTCAGGCTAATGAAAACCTGTTCTTCCACCCATCATGTAGGAAACTTGAATTGGTTAGAAAAGCATTCTGAGGTCAGAAAGGCATTTTGCATGTGGTTGGTTACTCAAAAGGAACTGATGGCCTTTGATGTCCTACTGACCCACGCCATCCAGGCTGTAATACCACTTAGTCAGTCTGTTCTTTATCTGTTCAATTTTTTTCATTAGTCTGTGGCAGTGTGTTCAAAGATCAGAGAAATTTGGGTAACCATGCCTGTGAATCTTCTCTTGAGGTTCACTCTGTCCATGGACTTTGTAGTTTCCCAAAAGTCCTGCAGTAAAGAAGCCTGTTTAATTTGCTTAATCCAGTGGTTCTTCAACATACAGTTCCACTTCTCTTCCAGCTCCACCCCACTGCCCCCAATATGCACACAGTCCACTTGACATCATGTGGTACAGTATGGGCAAGCTTGTCCCATTCTGACAGAAAGAATTCCATGTTCCCACTCACTCTGACCTTGGCTTCCCTTCAATCCATGATTATTTCTTTTTCTTTTTTATTAACTTTTTTTTGGAATATAATATCCACAGCATTTATTTTATGTGTTGTTGTTGTTCAGCCGCTCAGTTGTGTCCAACTCTTTGTGACCTCATGGACTGCAGCAGGCCAGGTCTCTCTGTCCTTCAGCAGCACCCAGAGCTTGCTCAAACTCATATCTTGAGATGGTGATGCCATCAAACCATCTCATCCTCTGTCATCCCCTTCTCCTCCTGCCTTTGATCTTTCCCAGAATCAGGGTGTTTTCCAATGAGTCAGTTCTTCACATCAGGTGACCAAGGTATTGGAGTTTCTGCTTCAGCATCAGTTTTTCCAATGAATATTCTGGGCTGATTTCCTTTAAGACTGACTGGTTTGGTATCCTTCCAGTCCAGGGGACTCTCAAGAGTCTTCTCCAGCACCACAGTTGGAAAGCATCAATTCTTCCGTGCTCAGCCTTCTTTATGGTCCAACTCTCACATCTGTACATGACTACTGGAAAAACCACAGCTTTGATTATATGGATCTTTGTCAGCAAAGTAATGTATCTGCTTCTTAATACCCTGTCTAGGTTTGTCATAGTTTTTCTTCCAAGGAGCAAGCATCTTTTAATTTCATGGCTGCAGTCACCATCTGCAGTGATTTTGGAGCCCAAGAAAATAAATTCTGTCACTGTTTCCCCATCTATTTGCCATGAAGTGATTGGACAGGATGCTGTGATCTTTGCTTTTTGAATGTTGAGTTTTAAACCAGTCTTTCACTCTCCTCTTTCACCTTCATCAAAATGTTCTTTAGTTCCTCTTCGCTTTTTACCATAAGGATGGTGTCATCTACATATTTATTGATATTTCTCCCAGCAACCTTGATTCCAGCTTATGCTTCATCCAGCCTGGAATTTCTCATAATGTTCTCCACATATAAGTTAAATAATCAGGGTGACAATACACAGTCTTGATGTACTCCTTGCCCAATTTGGAACCAGTCCATTGTCATGTCCGATTCCAACTGTTGCTTCTTGACATGTATACAGATAAGGTGGTCTGTTATTCCCATCTCTTTCAGAATTTTCCAGTTTGTGATGATCCACACAGGTGAATGCTTTAGTGTAGTCAGTGAAGTAGAAGTAGATGCTTTTCTGGAATTCTCTTGCTTTTTTGATGATCCAATGGATGTTGGAAATTTGATCTATGGTTTCTCTGCTTTTTCTAAATCCAGCTTTAATATCTTGAGGTTCTCAGTTCAACTACTATTGAAGCCTAGCTTGGAGACTTTTTTAGCATTACTTTGCTTTCATGTGAAATGAGTGCAATTGTGCAGTATTTTGAACATTCTTTGGCATAGACCTTCTTTGGAATTGGAATGAAAACTGACCTTTTCCAGTCCTGTAGCCACTTCTGAGTTTTCAAATTTGCTGGCATAATGAATGCATCACTTTCACAGCTCCATCTTTTAGAATTTGAAATAACTCAGCTGTAATTCCATCACCTCCACTAGCTTTGTTCATAGTGATGCTTCCTAAGGCCCACTTGACTTCACAAACCTAGATGTCTGGCTCTATCTATCTACCTAACATTTATCTAGATCTATGTGTGCATGTTAAGTTGCTTCAGTTGTGTCTTACTCTTTGTGATGTTATGGATGTATGTTACCAGGCTCCTCAGTCCATGGGTTTCTCCAGGCAAGAATACTGGAGTGGGTTGCCATGCCCTACTTTAGGGGATCTTCCTGACCCAGGGCTTGAACCTGAGTCTCTAATGTTTCCTGCATTGGCAGGAGGGTTCTTTACCACTAATGCCGCCTGGGAAGCCCCATTTATATCTATATATTTCTATTATTTATATCTATCTATATCTCTATTATTTCTATCTTTCTACTTATCTATCTCTTTTATTTCTATCTATACTTCTATTATTTCTATCCATCTATCCATCTATCATGTCTGTCTATCTATCATTTATATCGCTCTGTCCCTTGTTTATATACTATCATTTATATCTAAATCTATCTATCTATTCCTATATCTTTTTCTATTGATTGATCTATCTTCCTATCTATTGTCTATTTATTATATATTTTGAGTGGTAAGCTCCTGGGAATTATTTGGACATATTTAAAATGCAGCTCAATACCAGTGCTTTGCAAAAATCTTGTCTTCATCTGGAGAAATGATTTTGTCGTGCACTGAAGGCATAACCACCAAGGCCTCTGTGTACTGTGGGAAGAGTTGACTAAAGTACTTCCTGGTCCTTGCCATTACTTCTTCTGAAAACAGATTCAGGGCTGACCAGGGTAAGGGTGACCAGAACCACATCCCTCATCTGTTACCATATGCCCTGGCAACTTGCCACTAGGCTCTAAATAGTGTCCCTTCATGTTGCAGATGAGAATGGAGGAATTTACCATTATCAGAGGGCACCCAGGTGGTGGGTGGCTCAGGTAGGGTCTGAATATAGGCTGTTTCAACTCTAAACCTCGAAAAACCACAAAGACCATTTGTAGCAAATTTTTTTCTCTGAGGGGGGCCGGTTGGGAAGATGGATGATTGACCGTGTGCCTTGGAGAGAATGGTCAGCAGGGAGGAGCTGGACAAGAGGCTCAGGAGGGGTGGGACAAGCTGGAATACACCAGGATATCTGTGTCTGTCTGTCTGTCTGTCACTGTTTCTGACCCTGAGGGCCTGCAGAATGTAATAGTGCTGCTCCATTGTATCCTTCCAAACTTTGTCAAATTCCAATTTCACCACCTCTACCCAGAGCCTGGGGCTTCCCTGCTGGCTCAGTGGTAAAGAATTTGCCTGTCAATGCAGAAGACTCAGATTTGATCCCTGGGTTGGGAAGATCCCTTGGGGAAGGAAATGGCAATCCACTCCGTTATTCTTTCCTGGGAAATTCCATGGACAGAGGAGCCTGGCAGGCTACAGCCCATGGGGTCGCAAAGTGTAGGACATGACAGAGACTAAACAACAACCTGGAGCCCTAGTATGAAAGGGCATGTTGGGAAACAAGATGGTAGCTTCATTAAGTTGTTACATGGAAGCTTGCCCAGATTTTTTTATGGAAGACCTCCACTTTAGAGGAGGCCTGTGCAGAGCAACTTGGCAAGATCTACCAAAATCACAAATCTACCAAAAGTACAAAATCATCAGAAATCCCAGTTCTGGGGATCTATCCCAAAGCTACCTGGGCCAATACCCCAAATGACTAATTACTGGAGTGTTGTGTACTGCTTGGGGAATAAAGTTTTGTCAGAATACAGCCACTTCCATCTGTGGGTTGTCTGGGGCAGCTTTTTTGTGGCAATGGTGGAGCTGAGTAGCTCAACAGAAACGGTGTGAACCCCAGAGTTCAAAGTGCTTACCATCTGGCCCCAGTTCAGGTTGACTGCTTGTGATAGGGGGAAGTTTCTTTTTATAGTTGTACTCAAGATCAGAGAGACTTGACTGGTGGCCCAGATGGTACAGAATCTGTTAGGTAGTTAGAGTAGCAAACAGGAGTCCAAAATGGCGGTGGCTAACAGACAAGGTAAGGAAAAGTTCGCGAAAATAGAACAAAGGAAGGTCAAAGGAAGGTCTGAGGATCTGAGTGAGGACCTCAGGTAGAACAAACAACACTCCTGGCTAGCCCAATTTACATACATAGGGCAGGCCCAGGGGGAGAAAAAAAACATATAAAAAGAGGAGCCAAAGGGCTCTCTCTCTTGCCCCCGGGCTTTGGGGCACTCTTCTCTTCACGTCTTTGGGTAGACATGCCCTTAGGCCTCGAGGATGGATTTTCCTGCTATTTTCTAAATAAAATAGAGCTGTAACACTGATTTGTCTAAGAGCTATAACATGGTCTGTCCAAGACCCGAGAGCTGTGACGCGCTGAGGGCTGTAATGTCCGTCACTCCAAATCTTTGTTGTGATGAGACAGGACCGAAGAGAATACACTCGCCTGACAAATCTGTCTGCAATGTGGGAGACCCAGCTTCAACCCCTGGGTCGGGAAAATGCCCTGGAGAAGGGCATGGCTACCCATTCCAGTATTCTTTCCTGAAGAATTCCATGGATAGAAGAGCATGGTGGGGTGGTTCATGGGTTCACAAAGAATTGGGCATGACTGAGTAACTAAAACTGAAGATGGGAAGTAAAAGAGCCCTAAACTGAGAGTGCCGTCATTAGCAACTCTTGGTTTACAAAGGATGGAAGAAAGCAATAATTATAAATGACTACTTATTTCAGAGAAGAAAATGGAAATCTGTTCCAGTATTCTTGCCTGGGAAATCCTATGGACAGAGGAGCCTGGCAAGCTACAGACCATGAAATTGCAAAAGAGTTGGACACGACTTAGTGACTACGTGTACATGCATGTACACACATTTATTTCAGAGAAAAGAGAGACCACTAGATGTTATGGCTTTCTGATAGAATGGAACAAAACCAGCCATGACGTATACTTGCAAAACAATAACAACAACAACAACAACAACTCTAACGGGATTAAACCTTTTTAATCTAACTATCCGTGGGCAGGAAACACAGGGGACAGAAGAACCTGCCTGATGACACAGCACACAGTAAAGTCCCATATGGTGGGAAACTAACTCTTTGGGACACACAATCCACTCTCTTCCATAAGTACATTGTTAGAAATAAAGATGGTGGCAAGGGCAGGATGTAATGGAGTGAAAGAGAATAAAGGAGCATTTTGACCAATTGTAATTTATGACTGTTTTCACCTTCTGATTCAAACACAGTTCAGTTCAGTTCAGTCACTCAGTTGTGTCCGACTCTTTGAGACCCCATGAATAGCAGCACGCCAGGCTTCCTTATCCATCACCAACTCCCGGAGTTCACTCAGACTCACGTCCGTCGAGTCAGTGATGCCATCTAGCCATCTCATCCTCTGTCGACCCCTTCTCCTCCTGCCCCCAATCCCTCCCAGCATCAGAGTCTTTTCCAATGAGTCAGCTCTTCGTGTGAGGTGGCCAAAGTACTGGAGCTTCAACTTTAGCATCATTCCTTCCAAAGAAATCCCAGGGCTGATCTCCTTCAGAATGGACTGGTTGGATCTCCTTGCAGTCCAAGGGACTCTCAAGAGTCTTCTCCAACACCACAGTTCAAAAGCATCAATTCTTCTGTGCTCAGCCTTCTTCACAGTCCAACTTTCACATCCATACATGACGACAGGAAAAACCATAGCCTTGACTGGATGGACCTTTGTTGGCAAAGTAATGTCTCTGCTTTTGAATATGCTATCTAGGTTGGTCATAACTTTCCTTCCAAGGAGTAAGTGTCTTTTAATTTCATGGCTGCAGTCACCATCTGCAGTGATTTTGGAGCTCAAAAAATTAAAGTCTGACACTGTTTCCACTGTTTCCCCATCTATTTCCCATGAAGTGATGGGACCAGATGCCATGATCTTCGTTTTCTGAATGTTGAGCTTTAAGCCAACTTTTTCACTCTCCACTTTCATCAAGAGGCTTTTGAGTTCCTCTTCACTTTCTGCCATAAGGGTGGTGTCATCTGCATATCTGAGGTTATTGATATTTCTCCTGGCAATCTTGATTCCAGCTTGTGTTTCTTCCAGTCCAGGGTTTCTCATGATGTACTCTGCATATAAGTTAAAAAGCAGGGTGACAGTATACAGCCTTGATGTACTCCTTTTCCTATTTGGAACCAGTCACACAGAGACTCTAGTAAAACATGGTGGAGATAACGAAGTAGGAGCTCATGCTGAATATTTCACAATATTATGGGATTATCATTAATTTTGAGTTGTCATGGTTGTATCATGGTTATGTTTAAAAGAAGAGCTCTACCAACAAGGTCCTACTGTACAGCATGGGGAACTCTGTTTATTGCATCTAAAGCATTAAACAGAAAGACAAACTATTACAAGGTGATACCACAGGTAAAACTTGTTTGTCCTAATTAATTTTTTAATTTTCAAAGCCAAACTGTAACATGGTGAGTTATATAAAAAGAAACCACTTGGTAAAACAAAACCCTCCATCAATTAAAGATAGCACTTTATCATCACAGAACACTTTCATGCATAGTCTCGTCTTCACAACAGCCTTTGAGTTGGACAGAACAATAGTTTTTTTTTTCCCTTTTAGCTGAAGAATTTAATTGAGACGCAGCAGACCCTGACTTGCTTTAATGTTTTCTAGTTGATTGGCAAGATGGAGAATGAAATTTAACTTTAAAAAAAAAATACCACTGCACTAAACTGCTTTTGCAGCCACCAGAGAAAAGCTAAGTTGTGCCCAGAATATAGACATACCTGGTGTTACTGTGCTTCATTTGATATTGCTTTGTGGACATCTGTATATTTTTAATTGAAGATTTATGGCAACCCTGTGTTGTTTGCTGGTGGGTAGCATTTTTTCAGCAATAAAATATTTTAAAATTACGTATGTACTTTTAAAGACATTGCTATTTCACACTTAACAGACTACAGTATAGGGTAAATACAACTTTTATATGTGCTGGGAAACCAAAAATTTGTGTGACTCATTTTATTATGTTTGCTCTTTTGCAGTGGTCTGGAAGCAAACTGCCTCATATCTCTGAGGTTTTCCTGTACTCTATTTAATTAAGACAAAGACAAGTATAAATCCACTTTGTTTCCAGAAACACTTAATTCTTGGGGTATAAATGTAAAGGTATCTTGTTATAGGCACTTGCTTTGGGATTTCTTTCCTGAAGCCCTTCTTGCTGAGTTCCTATATCAACCTGTGGACTCTAGTTGTGAATTCTCAGGGAACCTTTGCATTTCCCTATTAAGATAGACACAATGTCACCAAATCTTATTTAAGTTTCCTCTTCCTGGTAAAACAGAAGATAGTGGCTCCTCTGCTACTAGGCTGAGGTCATGTGACCAGTTCCAGCCAATAGGCTGTAAGCAGAAATGTCAGGTGTGACTTCCGGGTTGAAGCATTAAAGAACAGGTGTGGATTCCTCAGGCCTTTTCTCCACTGTTGATGGTGAGTTTCGAGGCAACTTGTGTAATGGTATTGCTCCTGTTTGGAGATGGCTTATGTCTCAGGGAACCACAGAAGTCCCATTGGATAGTAGTAACAGCAGACACTGATTTAAGGAAACTGTGAAATTGTGTGTTTCTTCCATAAAATCTTAAAGTATCATGGTGAGCAAGGGTGTATATTCAGATGAATATATATTTTTTCTCTATAGTCTGATACCAATATATCTTACATTCTTATCAGAGATTCTTACTGCCATTAAAGGAAAAAAAATGGCTTAGCAAAAGGTAAAAGGTGTAGAGACTAAGCAATATATGTACCTTTGGAGAATAATAAAGATGGGACAAAAATAATATAACTGGATTAGGAAGATAAGATGTAGGTTAGAGATTGATGTTAGCCGTGTACTTGACACTTGTACATAGAGGAGGCCTTGGTTTCAGTTAGAATGATGGTGTGCAGGCTCATTTTACAGAGGATGGCACGGCAAGCCTTCTGTGCCCAACAGGGGCAGAGAGCATGAGAACAAGCAGGTGACCCATAGCCCTTTGTGCTCTCAAAGTTTTTTTAGCTATAATATACAATCCTTAGTTAAGACCTTTAAAAACAAAGTAAGTGATAAGGGAATTTTTCTCCCAGTAATTATGCAATTTACAAATAATAAATGTGTTATAGAACATATGTTTGGCAAAGAATACTCATATCTACCTGTGGATATGATCCAATTTAACACCCTGTGTTTGTGGACTGTCAATCATTTACAGAGCCTGTTCTCCTAGGCCACGTCTCAGGATGGCTCTGGGAGGTGGGCAGAGGGATTCGATCCCCATTTCCTGGGAAGACAGGTGAGATTCTTACACCTATCCCCTCTCACATGGTGCTCCACTTTCCTCTCCTGTTTGTCCATTAACAGATAATCCTTTTCTGGGTTGTTATACTGGTCAAGCTTGAGAACGTTCACCTAATAATCTTGGAAGTCTTGTCAGTTTCCTTGTGATTCATTTGGGGCCAACTCCTTTGACCAACAATCCAAGACAGAAGGTGACTAAGAGACAGTGTCCACACTTGTCCACAGAAGTGACTTTGGAGGTCATGACCTCAATCCCACATTCCACGAGTGAGAAGTCAGCCTTTATTGTGTTCAGTGCTCGACATTTCAGGGTTTATTTAGCTGTTTCATCAAACATCTTATCTTGATTAATAAAGTTACTTTTCAGCCCTTCTAAGTATATGATTAAGAGCTGTGTGCTGAAGAATCCATAGAAATTAATAGCTCGGAAGTTGGGATGCTGAACCACATAGAGATGAGCAATGTCATTCCTATGTTTAAATTTATATGAATTTTCCTATAGACACGTTTGAAAAATTAATTATTTTTAAACAAAATGATATGTGTACATGCTGTAAAAGGCCACTGGTGCTATAGGGCTTTAAGTAACGAAAAGAGTAGTCCTTTACCCCACCTCCCCTGCCAAACTGATCCCCTTTGCTGTTTCTTCTGGTATTTGTGTCACTATTTCTAAATAATACACTTAAACTGCTATGTTTATTATAATAATAATAATAATTCTATGCTTATTATAATATGCTTACATTGCTTCAGGCATTTTCTGTTGACTTCCTGCAGAAAATGATTCAGCCCCTTCACCCATCCTACCACCAACTAACCACCCTCATCTTATCGTTATATCACAATTTGGGGTTGAAACTTTATTTGCTGTTTGGGAAAGACCCTGATGTAGGAAAAGATTGAAGGTGAAGGAAAGTTACACAGCTCAAAATAGCCTGGAGTTAAAACTCCCCTCTGGGTCCTCCCCACCATTCTATGCAAAACAAAGAACTCACCTGAAGTAAAAAATGGACTTTAAGGTTAATTAAGCCCAGTTTCCAGCTGTCCCAGCCTCTGGCAGATCTCCAGAATTCCTTGTCCCAGCCGTTTAAGAGATAACTAACCCAAATGACCTTGGAGAAGAACAGTCCTCCTTAAGACAGTAGATTTCCACTTATATACCTATATATACTTACTCTTTTCTTGGGTTAGTGCAGCAGCTCACTAATCTGCCTGCTGCCCCTTCTTGCCTCATTAAAGGTGATCTGTTCCTGTAAAGTGCCGGTCTCCTCCTTTTTCCGAACCTCACCTCTAACTCCCTTACCTTACAGAAGGCAAAAGAAGAGGGCCGCAGAGAGTGAGGTGGTTAGATAGCAAAACCAATTCAGTAGACATGAGTTTTAGCAAATTCTCTGGAGAAGGCAATGGCACCCCACTCCAGTACTCTTGCCTGGAAAACCCCATGGATGGAGGAGCCTGGTGGGCTACAGTCCATGGGGTCGCTAAGAGTCGGACATGACTGAGCGACTTCACTTGCACTTTTCACTTTCCTGCATTGGAGAAGGAAATGGCAACCCACTCCAGTGTTCTTGCCTGGAGAATCCCAGGGACGGGGGAGCCTGGTGGGCTGCCGTCTATGGGGTCACACAGAGTTGGACATGACTGAGGCGACTTAGCAGCAGCAGCAGCAGGAGATGGTGAAGGACAGGGAAGCCTGGCGTGCTGCAGTCCAAGGGGTCACAGAGAGTTGGACACGACTGAGCACCTGAACAACAACAAATTTATGACCATGTAAATATCATTAACTGCTAGGAAAAGTACTGTGTGGTGCTTACAGTTTTGTTCAGGAAAGCTCCTTCTACTGCTGGAATTCATCTATTTTTCATTTGCAAAGTTTACATATTTGTTGTTGTTATTCAGTTGCTTAGTCAAGTCCGACTCTTTGTGACCCCATGGACTGCAGCACACCAGGCTTCCCTGTCCTTCACCATCTCCCGGAGTTTGCTCAGATTCATGTCCATTGGGTCGTTGATGCTATCCAACCATCTCAACCTCTGTCACCCCCGTCTCCTCCTGCCCTCAATCTCTCCCAGCATGAGGGTCTTTTCCAATGAGTCAGCTCTCTGCACCAAGTGGTAACCTTCCTGATGTAGTTCTTCCCAGAGCCCCCCTCGGAGTTCTTGCTCCTCTTGGACCTGGTAGGGAGGCTGCATAGCTGACAGGCTGGATCCCATTTCCTGGAACCAAAGCCTCCTTTGACCCTGTTTGCCCTCTTTTATGGGTGGGGCACATCCTTCTGTTGCTTCCAGAGAAACTGTGCATGAAAGATGAAATTTTTAGCGTCCTGCTTACGTGATGTTGTCACATTGATATCTTGCCCAGTTTGCCCACATTGCTGTTGCTAGTTTGGTTGGATTTTGAAATGGAATTGAAAATACATAATTTCCTGCCCAACCCATCTCTGGAAGTATACCCTGAAAATGCTGATAGTGATTACCTCTCAGAAGAACACTGGGGTTAGGGATCAAGGGAGTCTTCCTTTTTAATGATGTAACCTTTCATACTATTTGATTTTTAAAAACCATTTGTAGTCTACAAACAATAAATGCTGGAGAGGATGTGGAGAAAAGGGAATCCTCTTACACTGTTGGTGGGAAGGCAACCACAGTACAACCACTGTGGAGAACAGTGTGAACATTACTTAAAACACTGGAAATAGAACTGCCATATCACCCAGCAATCCCAGTCCTTGGCATACACACCAAGGAAACCAGAATTAAAAGAGACACATGTATCCCAATGTTCATTGTGGCACTGTTTACAATAGCCAGGATGTGGAAGCAACCTAGATGTCCATTGGCAGACAAATGGATAAAGAAGTTGTGGTACATATACACAATGGAATATTACTCAGCTATAAAAATAACGCATTTGAGTCAGTTCTAATGAGGTTGATGAAACTGGAGCCTATTATTCAGAGTGAAGTAAGTCAGAAACAGAAACACCAAAACAGTATAATAACATATATATATGGAATTTAGAAAGATGGTAACAATGACCCTATATGCAAGACAGCAAAAGAGACACAGATATAAAGAACAGACTTTTGAATTATGTGGGCGAAGGCAATAGTGGGATGATTTGAGAGAACAACATTGAAACATGTACTTTACTGCAGGTAAAACAGATGACCAGTGCAAGTTTGATGCATGAAGCAGGGCACTCAAAGCCAGTGCTCTGGGACAACCCAGAGGGATAGGGTGGGGAGGGAGGTGGGAGGGGGGTTCAAGATGGGGGGATACATGTGCCCCCGTGACTGATTCATGTTGATGTATGGCAAAAGCCATCACAATATTGTAATTATCCTTCAACTAAAATAAATAAATTGATTTAAAAAACCATTTGTAGACACTGTTATATGAAACAAAAAATCATTAGAAAAGAGAAAATATAGTAAACATGGAGAATTTATGCCCCAATTTGCCATGTATTACATCGTATTTAATATGATCTTTGCCCAGTGAGACATACATTCAATAAAATACAATAATTTTAAGATTACAGGGGTTTTCTATAGCTGATGTTATTGGGGAAGCCCAGAAAAAAGGACCATAATTGCAATATGTAGTGGAATCTCATAATCTTGTAATCTGAGAGCTTTAAAAAAGTTAGTGAAGTTTTGGAAATTTTAGGGACAGAGTGTACATTGAAACCAAAATTTGGCTGCCAAAAGTTAGAAGGAATTGTTTTATGTCTTTCCGGGTATTGAAATTCTTGCTGCTGCTGCTAAGTCGCTTCAGTCATGTCCGACTCTGTGCGACCCCATAGACGGCAGCTCACCAGGCTCCCCTGTCCCTGGGATTCTTACTTCTCATCATTTCCATTCTCAACACCTCCACCCCAAACTATTTCCACATTAAGCACTTCACTTGTAAACTTATTTTGCTTGGGTTTTCACAGTTCAAATAAATAGCAACTATGCAGAAAGACCTTTCAGTGAACGATGCAAAGCAAGAAAGATAACATCGGCTGAAGCTTCACTGCAGCAATTAGATTATATGAGACAAACCTCACAGTTAAAAGAACATGAGGTTGGAAATGGTTAAATCCTGTTATTTTTTTTGATAGATTTTTTTGTTTATAAAAAACTACCAACCTTGTTCTTAGGCATGAGGGCACTTTTAAATACACAGATATTCTTTATTAATTCTTCCTGTTTTTCCTAATCATAGTGGGAAAAATGGCCAATGAGGAGTCTCTCATTACATATACACACACAAAATAACGTAAAGGATGCTGAGAAAATATAAATCTCATGAAAACCTTTTAATCTCGAGAGTAGCTCTCAGCCCAGGCTGAACACTGTAATCACCCGGGAACCTTAAAAAATACTGACGCTTGGATCTCTCTGGAGGGACTCTGAGTTAATTGCTTTGCTTATCCTGGGCCTGGGGAGTTTTAAAAGCTCTCCTGGTGATGCTAATATGTTGCCAGACCTGCCAGCGGAGCCAGCGGGGTGATGCCGCCCTCTAGAGGCAGAAAGTGAAAGCAGTCCTTGTTCCTTTCTGGTGGATAATTGATTTAGCTTTTCAGATATCTTATTATTTATTCACTACCAACTTTTTCAGGCTTCTCAGGTGGCGCTAAGTAGTAAGGAACTTCTTTACCTCTCTGCCAATGCAGGAAACATTAGAAATGTGGGTTTGATCCCTGGGTTGGGACGATCCCCTGGAGGAGGACAAAGCAAGGAAATCCCATGGACAGAGAAGCCTAGTTGGCTACAGTCTATAGGATCGGGAAGAGTAGGACAACAACTGAAGCAACTTAGCTTGCACATATGCACAACTTTTTCTCTAACTTTGAAAATTAAATAGTGTTTTGGTATTTTATTTCTACTTCCAGAAGTAATACATGCTATATGCTTTCCAGACTTCAAGATTGTTGAGTTCTGGGCATGAGATTTGTTTATCTACTTTCTCACATTAAAAAAGTCACATCTGACTTTTTGCGACCCAATGTACTGCAGCCCACAAGGCTCCTCCATCCATGGGATTTTCCAGGCAAGAATACTAGAGTGGTTGTCATTTCCTCTTCCAGGGGATCGTCCTGACTCAGGGATCACACCTGCATCTCCTGTGTCTCCTGCATTGCAGCCAGAATCTTTACCCACTGGACCATTGGGTAACAAGAAACAAGAAAAAAAAAAGTAACAATTAAAAAGCTTAATTACATACACATATACAAGAGTCTGATAAAAATATGAGACTCAAAGAAGTGATAAAAGCAGGAAGTTCTCACATCTTTTAGACAAAGAAAATACATTTGTGAAGAATTGATAAAACAAAGGGGTTTGGACTTGGGGTAATAAATTGGTGAGAAAATAAAAAGGTTTGTTTACACAGCCTTATCGGTTCTAAATTTCCAGGCTCTGATGATGAAGATGCCTTCTATCTTCCTGGTACAGGGAGGGCTCCTTTCACCTGGGAGATTTATCTTCTACTTCCAGGAAGACAGAGTGTTCTTGGAACAGTTGTTTCTCAAATCCCTTTAACTCAAAATAATCAATCATATTTGGGGCTGGCATATTCTTTCTGAGTTTACTAATCTCCATAAAATCCGCTCCCACGCTTCTGTGTAATTAAACGAGAGGGTTCTTAAACTCGCTTGTGTTCAGCTAATGCTTTAGGAGCAGGATGTGCACATTCCACAGCAGTAAGGTAATTGACAGGGCTTCCCTGGTGGTTCAGATGATAAAGACTCTGCCTGGAATGTAGGAGATCTAAAACCTTGGGCTAGCAAGATCCCCTGGAAGAGGATATGGCAACCCACTCCAGTAATCTTGCCTGGAGAATTCCATGGACAGAGGAGCCTGGCAGGCTACAGTCCATAGGGTCACAAAGATTCGGACATAACTGAACAACTTTCACTTTTCACATTCAAGGTAATTGACAAATATTTTATGTTCTGCAGTTCATTTTACTTTAAACTCCTAAATCTCCTACATTTACTAAGTGATTTCTGAGAACTTAACTATCAGCTGTGCTCTGGCTCTGGAGCTGTCAGTCAGTCACACAGCTGGCTGTGGTGTGCTGGTCAATGCTTAGGGGTGGGCAGGACCTCATTGGTGTATATCCCATTTCTGTGGTGTAAATAGTGACATCAAGGTGATTACACACTTCCAATAAAGATGTACACAACTGATGCCTGTGGTCCTGAATGCCATGTGCAGCACACCTCTGGGACTCAGGGCCCCCAAAGATAATATCAGGGCTCTTGGAAAAATCATTTCCTGAAGGGTGAACCTTAAACACACTTCACTAGATACAAGGCTTTTGATGACTAGCTCCAAGCCCCAGAGCTCTACCATCTTTCCATTTTTGCGTGTGTGTCTGTCATCTAGATTATGAAACACATCATCTTTATTGTAATTTATTGTGTGTGTGGTGGATTTAATAGACTTGTTTTTCTTAGGGTTGTGTTTGATCATCCACCCCAGGACGATCTGACATGTTCAAAACTATGATGAGTTACTTCTACCTTTGGTCGTTTCACAAGCTATCTCCTTATGCTGGAGTTCACCTAAGGAATTCTTCCACTAGGGAGTGTCTGAACTAAAATGGGCTGGGCACGCAGGGTTGACCAAGGCTGTCTGTTAGTGATGCTGGGGAGGGTGCCTCTCCTCCATGAATCCTCACCTTCCTCTTGCTTGGATTGTAGAGACTGGTCCGTCCTGTTGGGCTGAGCCGGTGAGATCCCAGTTATGTCACCTGAAGTTACAGTTTCATCAATTGGGTCTCATTAACCAGAGATTGGCTATACCTCTAAGTGTTTAGTTGAGGCTTCCCTTTATACTCAGAAGGAAGTGTTTGCTAAGCAAATTAACAGTGTAATCCGAGATCCCAGGGAGAATGTTTAAGTGATTAGTCAAAGGTAAATTACAATAGAGTATAATTACTATTTAAATAAATGCCCCAGGGTCTTTCCCTAGAAACACCTTGGAAGGCAAATAATCTTAGCTGTTTTTAAAGTGAAAGTGAAAATAAAAGTTGCTTAGTCTTGTCTCACTCTTTGCGACCCCATGGAATTCTCCAGTCCATGGAATTCTCCGGGCCAGAATACTGGAGTGGGTAGCCTTTCCCTTCTCCAGGGGATCTTCCCAACCCGGGGATCAAACCCAGGTTTCCCGCATTGCAGGCAGATTCTTAGTTATTTTATACACTGAGAAATCATAAAAGCAAGTTTTTTTTATGTTATTCTATAATTGAGAATATTCAGATTGATGTAACCGCACCCAAATTATGCAAATGAGTGTTTTTCAAAGAGTATTTGTAGAAACACTAATTATATCTTGTATGGGTTATATTATTTTTTAGCCTTAAAGAAGATGTACAGTCTTTTCATGTGATTCTAGCTTGAGTGCGGATCGCTTGCTTATCAATTCACTTCTGTTGTTCTGTTTTCTCAAATTTAAAAATAGCACTTGTCTGCCCACCCAAAGACTGGGACGTGAATACTCACGGCAGTTTTTATTTAGAGTAGCCCCAGCTATAACTAACCCAAATATCCACCAACAGAAAAATGGATAAATAAATGTTGATACAAACAATGTAACACTGCTCAACAGTAGGAAAGGAATAAACAACAGATACATGCAATATGGATAAGTCTCAAAAACAGGTTGCAGAGCAAAGGAAAGCTGGACACAAAAGCACGAATACTGTATGATTCTGTTGATATGAATTCTAGAAAAGACTAACCTCAGCTACAATGACCAAGAATAGAATAGTGGTTGTCTTGGAAGGCAGAGGTTGAGAATCTGGATATCTTTCAGGGACTACTCACTAGTGAGTAGTCTACTACAGTCTGCTTCAAGCTTCCAAAGATTCCTGCCCATCTTATGTGCAAAATATAGTCACCCTGTCCCAGAGCCCCACCCCCACCCCCACCCCAGATTGTCAAATGACTACAGCATCAACTCAAATCCCAAATCTTATCTGTCTTACCAGATCAAAAGTCTCAAATTTCATTATCTAAACCACTGAACTCAAGTATCAGGGAGACTCTGGGTAGGATCCATCCTGGGTCAAATTTCTCTCCATCTATGGAAAGCTAAAACTGGAGTCCCGAGTTTCAACAACGGGAAGCGTGAGCCACCAGGTAGGTCACTGGAAGTGGTGGGAAGTAGGCCAATGTGACTGTTGAATCATTTCCTCCCAGGATGGCTGGTTGGTCTCTGAATGATGGCACCATATTGAGAATTCAGGGTGGGACTCTAGTGCTTGCGGGTTGGGCATTCAGCATACAGTGGCTAAATCAGCCTTTGTGAGTTGGAGCCCACACTTTGGGGCCCTTGCATAGCTTCCTTCTGTTACCATGTGACTCTGTTCATGAATCCATTGTGCAAGCACTGGAGTGACCCATGAATGAGGAAGGTTGACCTCAGTTGGCAAAGTCATTTTATCTACTTGGCTGCAAGGTGAATACTCTCTGGTGGCTGCTGACATAGACACAAAGATCTTTGCATTTAATGCCCCTTCCTACAGGACCATCCACAGCCCTCTTTGTCCCTAATCTTCAAACTTCCTTCTTCCAGACCACTGAACAGGGAGCCGAGCCATGACCACTGTCCATGAGTCTATATATGTTCTAACCTCAGGCCACTTCTGCTCCAAATGGGTAACAGACGCTTGAAGCTCTTCCCACTGGGAAGCGTTCCATCACCAGGACTTTCAGCCCAGCTTCCACTCCCTGAGCACTCAGCGGCTGCAGTGCGTCCATAGTCCATATTCAGGGTTGGTGGTTTGGGGTGGGGGGGGCTCTAGGTAGCAAGCTGACTCATCAATAAACCAAAGCTTAGCCTTTAACCTCCCCTTTAGCAGGTGACAAGGCACAGCCTTAATCCTTGTGGCCACAGATGTGAACTGCAGGAGAGAGGCAGGTGCAACAGTGGTCAGTGACAGATCTCTAGGCCACCTGCAGGTGCCACTTACCTGTGCCTTCTGGCCCACTGATGCCTCATCTGTAGGCTCCACTTCCATTGTTAAGAATTTCTTGCTGATTGCTTGCCTGGGCTTGTGAGTGTGAGGGTTCTGATGAGCAGTGATGGCCACATGGTCACTTGGTGGTCATGGTCAGGTCATCATTCTCAATCAGGACCTGGCACAGGACAAATACTTTTCTTTTCAGGAAGTATATATCTCTCTGCTGCAGCTGGCATGGTCTCGCTCTAGAATCCTAGAGGTTTAGGTTGTGATATGCCTGCTGGGATTTGTCTTAAGCTGTGTATGATGTATTTTCCCACCACAGATATTCAGGATCTACCAGGGTGCATGGCCAAGCAGCAGGCTCACTTGAACCACAGCCTGGACCAGCTGTGATGCCTTTTCCTTTTGTCACTGTCATTGAGAGATGGCACCTTCCATGTGTGTGCTCAGTCGAGTGTGACTCTTTGTGACCCCATAGACTGTAGTCCACCAGTCTCCTCTGTCCATGGGATTTTCCCAGGCAAGAATACTGGAGTGAGTTGCCATTTCCTTCTCCAGGGGACCTTCCTGACCCAGGGATCAAACCTTCATCTCCTGCATTGGCAGCTGGATTCTTTAACACTAGCACCTCCTAGGAAGTCTTACACATTTCACATCATATGGTAAATGTGTTGAGAAGTGTTCCTATTTGAAATACTCTATCTCCAGAACCTGAAGCAACAGGTGTGCTTCCTTCTTTGGGGTGGAAGGTTAAAGATGCAATAGTTCATTCTTGACTTACAGGGGCTGTGCCAGCAAACCCCAGCCCATTGGACCCTTAAAACTTTCCTGAATACCCTGGGTCCCTGAATCTTTACAGCATTTTCTCCCACCTTCTGGAGCACTTCTGTCTTTCAGAAACCTCCAGTACACTTGCCTCTGTATTCATTCAGTACACTTGCCTCTGTATTCATACAGCATCTATAAAGTGGACCAGTGTGATGGTCTGGGAAAAGTCCAGATGGCTCAGGTCTTTTCAGATTAAATTATGACAGAAGGCAGGCACATTAACAGCCCTGGGGCAGAGCTATAAATAAATACTGTTGTCCATCTGTACATGGCTCTAATCCTCCTCCCTGATAAAGATGAAGAGTAATGCAGCCATCAAATCTAGGGCTGCACATCATTCCCACACTAACTGACTCTAGAATAGAGGCCACACCTGCCACAACAGCTGTATTCAGGGCCTCTGTGGGGCTGAGTTTGCAGTTCAGTTCAGTTCATTCATTCATGTCCGACTCTTTGTGACCCCATGGACTGCAGCACGCCAGGATCATATTCATCTTCTAAAATCTCCACGACTTTGAAAGGGCTCAATTAATAAATAAAATGAAGGAGATGACAGAACCCACTGCCCCCCACCCTCCACACTGGTCTCTAAAAGTCTTCCATCTCTCTGGGGAATATTGTTTTGATTTATACTCTTGGTCTGAAGTCAATTGCATGAGTTTCTGCTTTTCCTTCCCATTGTGATCGCTCTTACCTCTCAGGCCAAGAAATCCAAACGTGATGGAGCAGAGTCCTAGGGCTACCATAATAAGATACCGGCCAGGTGGTTTAAACAACAAATATTTATATTCTCACAGCTCTGGAGCCAGAAGTCCATGATCGAGGTGAGGACAGGGTTGGCTCCATCCGAGGCTGTGAGGGAGACTCTGTCCCCTGCCCAGTGTCTATCCCTTAGCTTCTGGTGGTTTTCTGGAAGTCTTTGGTGATCCTTGGCTTGTAGAAACATCACTCCAATCTCTGCCTCCATCGTTCTGAGGCGTTCTCCCCTATATGTCTCTGGGTCTAAATTTATCTTTTTTTTTTACTAGGACACCAATCATGTTAGATTAGGGCCTTTCCTAATGACCTTAACTGATTACATTTGCAACTGTCATTTCCTACCCAGGGGACTTTCTGAGATACTGGGCTTGGGATTTCAACATGGGAGGTTCTGGGGATACTGTTCAAGCCATAGTGTGTGGGTTCTGCCACTTACTAAGTCACTGCATTCCAGTTATACACGGAGGATGGGAAAATGAGCACTGGGTGAGTCAGTGTACCTGCCTGAAGGGACCAAGTCTGTCCAGGTAGTTTTTTTTTTTCCTCCAGTAGTTTATATATGTTTAAAATTAATTACTTTGGCTGCGTTGGGTCTTAGTTGCAGCACTATGTCATGTGGGGTCTTCCGATGCGGTGCATGGACTCTCTACTCATGGTGCATGGGCTCAGTCATGCAGGCATAGTTGCTCTGTGACATGTGGTGTTAGGGTCCCTGACTAGGGATTGAACCTGCATCCCCTGCACTGCAAGGTGAATCTTTACCACTGGGCCACCAGGGTAGTCCTCTAAGTCTGTCTTTATTATCAAACCCCAATGTGCCCCCTACTCCAGCAGGGCGCCCTGGTGATGCTTAAAATCCCCGAGTATCAACCGCCATGTACAGCAGCCCTCAGGCTGTATGTGTCCCTGTTCTATTAGGGGCTTGGGGTCCCTTTGGGGAATGACTAGGGAATCCTGACCAGGTGCGTTTGCTGAGGTGTTGAGGGGCCTTCCTCTTGAGATTCAGCTTCTTCTTTAGTCAGTGGGCTTCAGCTCTGAGAATGGGCTTGGGCATAGAAGTGGGCAGGACTTGTCACTGGTGGTTGTCCTCTGGGTCCCCATCACCTTGATTTTGGTTGGTTGTAGAGGTAGGGCAGTTCCTTACTGTCTGCCCCCCGATCTTCCTCTTCAGAACGCTGTCCTAGTTTGCATGTCAGGGCTCCCTGAGGGGCGGTCTCCTCCGCCTGTCCTCCAATGTGCTGTCCGTCACTGTCATCGGCTCCCTGTGGCTGGTGATGGGGAATTGCTGGTCCCAGCCCTCTGTACTTTGTGGATTTCCTCCTCCCACCAGGAAGCCTGGTCCTGCCACGGCATCCTGGCATCAGTCACCCTCTAACTTCCCAACAGTTCTGGTGGCCTCTCACCGGCAGATTCCTTACCACTCTCTTCAGACGGTGCCAAGAACCCAGCTTGTGTGGTCACTGCTGTGGACAAGCTCCTGCTGGTGCCTGTCAGCTGAGTTCTGCAGCCCCAGTGGGCAGAGTACCTCTGTGCCTTAGCTTATCCTTCCCTGGCTGGGGTACGTGGCAAGTAAACCCAGTTTGGGCTTCCCCGCTGGCTCAGAGGTAAAGAATCCACCTGCCAGTGAAGTAGACATGGGTTCAGTCCCTGGTCCCAGAAGATCCCCTGGAGAGGGAAATGGCAACCCACTCCAGTATTCTTGCCTGAAAGATCCCCGTGGACAGAGGAGCCTGGCAGGCTACAGTCCATGAGGTCACAAAGAGTCAGACATGACTTAGCAACTGAACCACAACAACAAACCTAAGTTGCTGGCTGAGTGGTGAGTTTGGAGTTGAACCTGGGGAGGGGATGGGGGACACACGTTTGCCACAAGGCAAGGGCCTCTGCACTGTGTTTAAGCAAGGATAGGGGGTGATATGTTAATCAGAGAAGAGCTGACTGCTTGAATCAACCCAGAGGGTTTAGAATTTTCATACTGACTCAGCTGTCCCCATCCTGAGTCTCTAAGTCCCCATCCTTCTCCACCAGGGCCCTCTCCTCACCATCCCAGCCCTGCGGGGATGGAGAAGCTGACCTTTCCCACAGGGTTGTTATCCTTACACTTAATTCCTGGGCCTGATCCTCAGCTGGTTCAAACCTCCAGTGCAGGAGACGCCAGTCTCTTTGCTCTACACACAGCCAAAGAGGACCTCCAGTTTCCACATTAGTCTTTTTTTTCTCTTTTTTAAAAAAGATTATTATAGTTGATTTACAACATTATGTTAGTTTCTGCTGTACAGCAAAGTGACTCAGTTATACACATATATACATTCTTTGTCATACTCTTTTTTATTATGGTTTATCACAAGATGTAGAATATAGTTTCCTGTGCAATACAGCAGGACCCTGTTTATCCATTCTCTATGTACCATTCTCTATGCTACATTCTATATGTAGCAGTTTCCACCTGCTAATCCCAAACTCCCAACCCACCTTTGTCTTAAGTTGCTGGCTGAGCACCATCAGTCTTTTGTCGTGTTTCTCCAAGTAGGGAAACGAGTATGTCAAGGCTGTGTATTGTCACCCTGCTTATTTAACTTCTATGCAGAGTACATCATGAGGAACACTGGGCTGGAAGAAGCACAAGCTGGAATCAAGATTGCCAGGAGAAATATCAATAACCTCAAATATGCAGATGACACCACCCTTATGGCAGAAAGTGAAGAAGAACTAAAGAGCCTCTTGATGAAAGTGAAAGAGGAGAGTGAAAAAGTTGGCTTAAAGCTCAACATTCAGAAAACGAAGATCATGCCATCTGGTCCCATCATTTCATGGGAAATAGATGGGGAAACAGTGGCTGACTTTATTTTTCTGGGCTCCACAATCACTGCATATGGTGACTACAGGCATGAAATTAAAAGATGCTTACTCCTTGGAAGGAAAGCTATGACTAACCTAGACAGCATATTCAAAAGCAGAGACATTACTTTGCCAACAAAGGTCCGTCTAGTCAAGGCTATAGTTTTTCCAGTGGTCATGTATGGATGTGAGAGTTGGACTATAAAGAAAGCTGAGTGCCGAAGAATTGATGCTTTTGAACTGTGGTGTTGGAGAAGACTTTTGAGAGTCCCTTGGACTGCAAGGAGATCAAACCAGTCCATCCTAAAGGAGATCAGTCCTGGGTGTTCGTTGGTAGGACTGATGTTGAAGCTGAAACTCCAATACTTTGGCCACCTGATGTGAAGAACTGACTCATTTGAAAAGACCCTGATGCTGGGAGAGATTGAGGGCAGGAGGAGAAGGGGACGACAGAGGATGAGATGGTTGGATGGCATCACCTACTCAATGGACATGGGTTTGGGTGGACTCTGGGAGTTGGTGATGGACAGGGAGGCCTGGTGTGCTGCAGTTCATGGGGTCGCAAAGAGTCAGACGTGACTGATGACTGAACTGAACTGAACTCCAGTGTACTGATTGACTGCGCCTGGCCACAGCCTCTGTGCCCACCGTCCCTTTGTGCTTCCCTTTCGGGGGGCTCTCATCCAGGTCCACTGTCTGTGAGGGGCATCACTACTGCACTTGGACTGAACCGTCCAAGTACATTGAACTCTTCTAGGAATTGTCCGTCCTTGCCCATCACCACGGTGCAGTCCACACGGCCAGCCCAACATGCATTTTTGGGGTGTGTGCCTTACTTATTAACAGAGCTGAAAGAGAAATTATTAATGCTTTTCTTGGTGTACTGGCTTGGAAAAATATTTTTATCATTGACTACTTCCTTGCTTGGCATTATGCTGCCTCCTGAAAGTGGGCAAATCTCTCTTGATTGTGACTGTCTGTCCTTTACAGTAAAGGGAAAAGGAAAGCTTTATTTTCATCTTGAGGGTAGAATAAGTAAAAATAGAGCTGAGGAAAATTGTAGCTTTATATTTTAGTTGACCTTTTTTTTTTTTTTTTTTGAAAAGAGCATTCTCCCTTAAGACATCACGTTGATAATCTCTGGTGCTGTGAGCCTCTTTCTAAATGTAAATAAATATGTGCTTTTGTTTTCAACTGGGCCACATAATTCCAGCTTCCAGAAAATTTCAGTTCAAGTTATGGAAGTCCATATATGTACCTTCTCAATGTCAGCCCTGGCATTCATTCATTCTCCATTGAGCATTTATTTATGTCTGATACTGTTCTAGAGGCTAACAAGACATTGTAAGCAAATAAGAAAACACATCCCTGTTCTTGTGGAGTACAATGAATGTTCTGGCTAATTTTAGCCTTGATTATGAAAGTAGAAGTACAATTTTATTCAATTCAAGAACAAATTATGGCTTGAGGATAATCATTCATGGGTTTTAGAATTAGTGTTACAATCTTCTCGTATTCCAACTTTAGGGTGAGTGTTCATAGAATCACTGAGTCATCCAATCTCAACGAATAAAATGAAGCTTGTGTGTGTGTTTATTGGGGTGGGAAGAGAACCAACCCTGGGATATTACTAAGATAATATTTTATGTACCAGTCTTTCCATTCAGTTTATCACCCTGCAGTGCCATCTGGTGGTTGAAGTGAAGAAAAACATGCCCGGGTACACTAAAATCGTTGTAGCACAATTATTTGGCCCTTGTATCTGGAGGCTTAAGAGACCTCGGTACAATCCCTGGGTTGGGAAGATCCTCTGGAGAAGGAAATGACAACCCACTCCAGTATTCTTGCCTGGAGAACCCCATGGACAGAGGAGCCTGGCGGGCTACATTCCATGGGGTCACAAAGAGTTGGACACAACTGAGCAACTAAGCATGCAGCAGGTACCTGAGAAGAGGGCTTCAAAGGTGGCACAGCAGTAAAGAATCTGCCTGTCAATGCAGGAGGCCTGGGTTTGATCCTTGGATTGGGACGATCTCCCAGAAAAGGAAACGGCAATCTGCTCCAGTATTCTTGCCTGGAAAATCCCATGGATAGAGGAGCCTGGTGAGCTAGTCCATGTGGCTGCTACGAGTGGGTCAGGACTGAGCGTGCATGCATGCACGTGTGATGATCATAAAACTTATCATCTATACTGGGATAGTTTTGCATATGAAAGGGAAACTGTAAATAATTTCCCAGGGGCAACAGGCATACATAAGATTGTCAAAGACAAACTTTTGTATATTAGATACAAAGGTAATACTTTTAATATATCAGCCATTTATGATATACCAAAGCTTTACATGCATTATTTAATCAAATCCACATAGTAACCTCATGAAGGGGAAATTCAATTACCCTCATTTTGCAGTTGAAGGCATGGAGCTTACAGATTTTCCAGAGGATATATCAGTTTAATTCAGTTGCTCAGTTGTGTCTGACTCTTTGCGACCCCATGGACTGCACACCAGGCCTCCCTGTCCATCACCAACTCCTGGAGTTTACTCAAACTCATGTCCATTGGGTCGGTGATGCCATACAGCCATCTCATCCTCTGTCGGCCCCTTCTCTCCTTCAATCTTTCCCAGCATCAGGGTTTCTTCAAATGAGTCAGTGTTTTGCATCAGGTGGCCAAAGTATTGGAGTTTTAGCTTCAGCATCAGTCCTTCCAATGAATATTCAGGTCTAATTTCCTTTAGGATGGACTGGTTGGATCTCCCTGCAGTCCAAGGGACTCTCAAGAGTCTTCTCCAATACCACAGCTCAAAGGCATCAATTCTTGGCGCTCAGTTTTCTTTATAGGCCAACTCTCACATCCATACATGACTATTGGAAAACCATAGCCTTGACTAGAGGGACCTTTGTTGGCAAAGTAACATCTCTGCTTTTTAACATGCTGTCTGCTGCTGCTGCTAAGTCGCTTCAGTCATGTCCGACTCTGTGCGACCCCATAGACGGCAGCCCACCAGGCTCCCCCGTCCCTGGGATTCTCCAGGCAAGAACACTGGAGTGGGTTGCCATTTCCTTCTCCAATGCATGAAAGTGAAAAGTGAAAGTGAAGTTGCTAAGTCGTGTCTGACTCCTAGCGACCCCACAAACTGCAGCCCACCAGGCTCTGCCGTCCATGGGATTTGCCAGGCAAGAGAATTGGACTGGGTTGCCATTGCCATCTCCGAATATGCTGTCTAGGTTGGTCATAACTTTCCTTCCAAGGAGTAAGGGTCTTTTAATTTCATGGCTGCAATCACCATCTACAGTGATTTTGGAGCCCAGAAAAATATAGTCTGTCACTGTTTCCATTGTTTTCCCATCTATTTCCATGAAGTGATGGGACCGGATGGCATGATCTTCGTTTTCTGAATGTTGAGCTTTAAGCCAACTTTTTCACCCTCCACTTTCACTTTCATCAAGAGGCTTTTGAGTTCCTCTGCACTTTCTGCCATAAGGGTGGTGTCATCTGCATATCTGAGGTTATTGAGATTTCTCCCAGCAATCTTGATTCCAGCTTGTGCTTCTTCCAGCCCGGTATTTCTCATGATGTACTCTGCATATAAGTTAAATAAGCAAGGTGACAATATACAGCCTTGACGAACTCCTTTTCTTATTTGGAACCAGTCTGTTGTTCCATGTATAGTTCTAACTATTGCTTCCTGACCTGCATACAGGTTTCTCAAGAGGCAGGTCAGGTGGTCTGGTATTCCCATCTCTTTCAGAATTTTCTACAGTTTGTGGTGATCCACACAGTCAAAGGCTTTGGCATAGTCAATAAAGCAGAAATAGATGTTTTTCTGGAACTCTCTTGCTTTTTCAATGATCCAGCAGATGTTGGCAATTTGATCTCTGGTTCCTCCGCCTTTCCTAAAACCAGCTTGAACATCTGGAATTTCACACTTCAGGTACTGTTGAAGCCTGGCTTGGAGAATTTTGAGCATTACTTTACTAGCATGTGAGATGAGTGCAATTGTGCGGTAGTTTGAGCATTCTTTGCATTGTCTTTCTTTGGAATTGGAATGAAAACTGACCTTTGGGTGGGGAGGCAGAAGTCTATCGACTAAAAAATATAGTCTCAACTGAAAGTAAATAATAATTTTATTTGTGGGAATGTTTAGGACTCTGAGCCCGGGAGACAGCATCTCAATAGCTCTGAGAAAACTGCTCTAAGAAGGCAGGAGGGGGAAGTCAGGCTATATACAAGTTTGCAACAAAGGGAGCAGGCAGTCTGGCTTTCAAAGATCAGGTATCAAGTTAAGGAATTTAGCATCCTATGTATGGGAAGGTGCAGCCTCTGGGCTCACTGAATTAATTTCTTTCATATACACCTTAGCTATCTGGGGGCCAGTCCTGTTTGCTTGTTCACCTTGCTTCTAGCTTTTCCCTAGCTCTTCAGCAAGGAGGAATGGACAGCAAAGAGATCAAACCAGTCCATCCTAAGGGAAATCAACCCTGAATATTCATTGGAAGGACTGATACTGAAGCTCCAATACTTTGGCCACCTGATGTGAAGAGCCGACTCATTGGAAAAGACCCTGATGCTTGGAAAGATTGAAGTCAGGGAGAGAAGGGAATGACAGAAGATGAGATGGTTGGATGGCATCACCAACTCAGTGGACATGAGTTTGAGCAAGCTCTGGGAGATGTTGGGGAAAAGGGAAGCCTGGCGTGCTACAGTCCATGGGGTCGCAGAGTCGAACACAGCGATGAAACAACAAAGCTCCTAAATGGTCACCATGGTGGGGTGGTAGCATTTGGTGGATCGCAGTTTTGGGAGCCCTCATTCATGTCTGGAGGCCAGAAATGGCTGATGGCTCTGACATTTCTTGTTTATTAATGTGGCAGGAAATATTTTCTCTGTTCATGGGATTCTCCAGGCAAGAATACTGGAGTGGGTTGCCATTTCCTCCTCCAGGGGATCTTCCCGACCCAGAGATCGAACCCAGGTCTCTTTTGTCTCCTGCATTGGGGGGCGGGTTCTTTACCATGGAGCCACCAGGGAAGTCCAACAGTCACCTTAACAGAGAAGAATCTTAGTATAAAGTGGCTGATGAACTGAACTGCAGGTGGCAGCAATGCAAGCTGTGGAGACAGACAGCTGAAATCACATCTTTCATTATTATGGCAGTTGTCCTCAGGAGGGGTGGGATTAGTGAAGCACCTTATAAACTGTATCATAAGCATCCTAATAAAAAGACAGCCCAGTAGAGAGGGAAGAGAACAAGGAGACTTTGGTGTCAGAGACAGAGGCAGAACTCCTGGCTCACCGATGGCATGGCTCTTGGCAATCTACAGTCTCAGCTTTAACCTCTAAAATGGGTGTAAAGCCCCCTCTAAGGACTCTTGGGCTGGTTAAATAAGACCATGGAAACTGCCACCGACACAGTGCTGGACCAGGGGAGGCAGTCTCACCAATCATAAGCCCCATAACAGGTGGGAATCACAGGAAAGTCACACTTGAAAGAGAAATTCTGTTTGTAAAATGTGCTTGATTGAATTAGTTTTCTTTCTAGTATGTCTGCTATCTAAAACTGGAACACCAATTCAATATTTTATTGCTTGTTAAAGATAATTGCCTGCCAATAATTTATTAAAGTCCTTTAAAAATTACACCCTCTGCAATAAATTTCTGCATTTTATTTACTTCTTAACTTGGTTCACAACAGTTAATTAATTTCAAGTTTGGTATTGAAATTACCAGTATATTTCCAATTATCATATATTCCAAATTGAAGAAACTTTAATCCACAAGGCTTTAATTTATAGTTAAAATCAGTTCAGTCGCTCAGTTGTATCCAACTCTTTGTGACCCCATGGACTGCAGCATGCCAGGCCTCCCTGTCCATCACCAACTTCCGAGTTTACTCAAACTCATGTCCAGTGAGTTGGTGATGCCATCCAACCATCTCATCCTCTGCCATCCCCTTCTCGTCCCACCTTCAATCTTTCCCAGCATCAGGGTCTTTTCAAATGAGTCAGCTCTTTGCATCAGGTGGCCAAAGTATTGGAGTTTCAGCATCAGTCCTTCCAATGAATATTCAGGACTGATCTGCATTAAGATGGACTGGCTGGATCTCCTTGCAGTCCAAGGGACTCTTCAAGAGTCTTCTCCAACACCACAGTTCAAAAGCATCAGTTCTTCGGTGCTCAGTTTTCTTTATAGTCCAACTCTCACATCCATATATGACCACTGGAAAAACCATATGTAAACCGTGAACTTCCTGATATTCAAGCTGGTTTTAAAAAGGCAGAGGAATTAGAGATCAAATTACCAACATCCACTGGATCATAGAAAAAGCAAGAGAGTTCCAGAAAAACATCTATTTCTGCTTTATTGACTATGCCAAAGCCTTTGACTGTGTGGATCACAATAAACTGTGGAAAATTCTGAAAGAGATGGGAATACCAGGCCACCTGATCTGCCTCTTGAGAAATTTGTATGCAAGTCAGGAAGCAACAGTTAGAACTGGACATGGAACAACAGACTGGTTCCAAATAGGAAAAGGAGTTTGTCAAGGCTGTATATTGTCACCCTGTTTATTTAACTTCTATGCAGAGTACCTCATGAGAAACGCTGGGCTGGAAGAAACACAAGCTGGAATCAAGATTGCCAGGAGAAATCTCAATAACCTCAGATATGCAGATGACACCACCCTTATGGCAGAAAGTGAAGAGGAACTCAAAAGCCTGTTGATGAAAGTGAAAGTGGAGAGTGAAAAAGTTGGCCTAAAACTCAACATTCAGAAAACGAAGATCATGGCATCCGGTCCCATCACTTCATGGGAAATAGATGGGGAAACAGTGGGAACAGTGTCAAACTTTATTTTTCTGGGCTCCAAAATCAGTGCAGATGGTGACTGCAGCCATGAAATTAAAAGATGCTTACTCCTTGGAAGGAAAGTTATGACCAACCTAGATAGCATGTTCAAAAGCAGAGACATTACTTTGCCAACAAAGGTTCATCTAGTCAAGGCTATGGTTTTTCCTGTGGTCATGTATGGATGTGAGAGTTGGACTGTGAAGAAGGCTGAGCACGGAAGAATTGATGCTTTTGAACTGTGGTGTTGGAGAAGACTCTTGAGAGTCCCTTGGACTGCAAGGAGATCCAACCAGTCCATTCTGAAGGAGATCAGCCCTGGGATTTCTGTGGAAGGAATGATGCTGAAGCTGAAACTCCAGTACTTTGGCCACCTCATGTGAAGAGTTGACTCATTGGAAAAGACTCTGATGCTGGGAGGGATTGGGGGCAGGAGGAGAAGGGGACGACAGAGGATGAGATGGCTGGATGGCATCACTGACTTGATGGACGTGAGTCTGAGTGAACTCTGGGAGTTGGTGATGGACAGGGAGGCCTGGCATTCTGCTATTCATGGGGTCACAAAGAGTCGGACACGACTGAGTGACTGATCTGATCTGGCTAGAGGGACCTTTGTTGGCAAAGTAATGTCTCTGCTTTTAATATGCTGTCTAAGTTGGTCATAATTTTTCTTCCAAGGAGTAAGCGTGTCTTAATTTCATGGCTGCAGTCACCATCTGCAGTGATTTTGGAGCCCCCCAAAATAAAGTCTGTCACTGTTTCCACTGTTTCCCCATCTGTTTCCCATGAAGTGATGGGACCAGATGCCATGATCTTAGTTTTCTGGATGTTGAGCTTTAAGCCAACTTTTTCACTCTCCTCTTTCATCAAGAGGCTCTTTAGTTCTTTACTTTGTGTCATAAGGGTGGTGTCATCTGCATATCTGAGGTTATTGGTATCTTGTTATTGGTATCTTGGTATCTTATCTCCTGGCAATCTTGATAACAGCTTGTGCTTCATCCAGTCCAGCATTTCTCATGATGCACTCTGCATATAAGTTAAATAAAATATGGTTAAAGTAGCCAGGTGCTTAAACAATGGGGTGTCCTTTCCCCTATAGACCACACTCCTCTCCTGACAGCGACAGGTCTGGGTCTTATGAGGCAGCTTAAATACAAAGACTGTGTTTCTCTCCACCTTGCTACACCGGGTGACATACTCATCTAGGGGAGCAGGGAAACTCACTTACAGAAAACCCTGGGAAGTGTGTTGTTCTAAGCTATTTTGTGGTAAATTTACTACACAGAAAAAGCTAACAAATACATTTCTTATAAGTAAAATGAGAACAATTCACCTACAAGGAGAAGTAAGGCTAATAATACCTCCTCCAGCGTATGCTGTGTGCTCAGTCGTGTCCACCTCTTTTGTGACCCAACAGACTCCAGCCCTCCAGGCCTCTCTCTCCATTGAATTCTCCAGTCAAGAATACTGGAGTAGGTTGCCATTTCCTCCTCCAGGGGATCTTTCTGTCCCAGGGATAGAACCCGCATCTTGCATCGGCAGGCAGATTCTTTACCATAGTGCCACTGTGTACAGCAGAGTGAGTGCTAGATGAGATATGGCATAATTGCAGGTTAGACCAGGACTGAGGTTTCATCTGAAGACTTGCCTGAGGAGGGATCCACTTCCAGGCTCATTTGTGGCCAGCAAAGTTCATTTCCTTGCAGGCTGTTGGCTGGAGTCTACTGTCAGTCTCAGTTCCCTATGATAGATCTCTCCAACCTGGCTGCTAGCTTTATCAAAGTGTGCCAGCTGTGAAGGAGATGGAAAGCATTGGCTAGCAAGGTGGAAGTTACCACCATCTTCAATCACAGAGGTGAAAGGTTGCTCTTCGAGCCGTGTGTTGTGCTGAGATTCATGACCTCTGGAGGAAAGGATTTCCATCTGGGGGTCAGAGACGAGGCTTGGCTATTTGGAGCTTTTTGTGTAGCAAAGTTTTATTAAAGTATAAAAGAGATAAGGAAAGCTTCTGACAAAGACATCAGAAGGGGACAGAAAGAGTGCCCCCTTGCTTGGTTTTAGCAAGGTGTTTTATGTCTGTTAGAAAGCTATTAGGAGAAAGCAATGGCACCCCATTCCAGTACTCTTGCCTGGAAAATTCCATGGATGGAGGAGCCTGGTGGGCTGCAGACCAAGGGGTCTCTAAGAGTCGGAAACAACTGAGTGACTTCACTTTCACTTTTCACTTTCATGCATTGGAGAAGGAAATGGCAACCCACTCCAGTGTTCTTGCCTGGAGAATCCCAGGGACGGTGGAGCCTGGTGGGCTGCCATCTATGGGGTCGCACAGATTCAGACATGACTGAAGTGACTTAGCAGTAGTAGCAGCAGCAGAAAGCTATTAAGCAGGTAAAAGACACCTCAAGGCTGAGGGAGTTTCACCAGGCCACTCTCCCACAATGTGTATTTTTGAGATAGGATGGCATGAGGTATGTCATCCCCTGGCCATAAAACGATCGACATGAATATTGGTTTGTTGAGGCACTATCAGCCCCAGGTTTGAGAAGAGAAAAAAATTTAGTCTTAGGCGGAATTGGTTTCATCAACAGAGAAGGGGAGAAAAAATGTCTGCCACTTGCAGTTTATTTCCTCCTGCTGCTTGGGGACCTTTGGCCTTCCTACCTGCTACCCTCTCAGAGTTGATGCCTTATCACTTTGGCTGTATCTATTGGTTAGAAGGGAGGAGACTCAAAGGGAGGAGACTACACAGGGCACACCAGAAAAGAAAGTGAAAGTGAAAGTCGCTCAATCGTATCTGACTCTTTGTGATCCCACGGGACTATACAATCCGTGGAATTCCCTAGGCCAGAATACTGGAGTGGCTGGCCTTTCCCTTCACCAGGGGGTCTTCACAACCCAGGGATCAAACCCAGGTCTCCCTCATTTGCAGGCAGATTCTTTTCCAGCTGAGCCACAAGGGAAGCCCAGGACACTTGGAGGGCAGGGGTTATTGAGACTATCTGGGAGCTTGCCTGCCACAAGGACTTGTAAGTTCAGAGAAGGGACATTGCTCATGCAGGGTCACGTAGGAGGTAAGTGGTAAGGACCATGCTCCCCAGAACCTACCTCACTGAGACATTACTCAAGCTGTAGGTGATTACAAATCAAAAAGTAGTTTTCGTTCACTAAGCAAGTTGTTTAGTCCCTAAGTCGTGTCTGACTCCTTTGCAGCTCCGTGGACTGAAGCCCAGTCATATGCGACTCTTTGTGATCCCTTGAACTGTAGCCCACTGGGTTCCTCTGTCCATGGGATTCCCCAAGCAAGAGTACTGGAGTGGGTTGCCATTTCCCTCTTCAGCAGATTTTTCTAATTTAGGCATCAAAGCCACATCTTCTACATTGGCAGGCAGATTCTTTACCACTGAACCACCAGGGAAGCCCCACTAAGCAAGATGCAAACATTAAATTTATTCCCGTTAGGGTCAGAATTATGTCCCTGATTAATATACATCTTTTTAAAACAAATGAGATCAGAAAGTTTAAATTTATTTTTAGAAAGAAATAAACTTTTGATAGCATGTAATTATGAAAAAAATTGCTTGGATCAAAGAGTACTTTGCTTCTTCAGATAAGGTGATCATTTTTCTCTCTATGCTGATAACAAAAGCCAGTGAAAATATTTCTATTCACACCTTTGTCCTAAGTCCTTTTACTTGGGCTAAAAATATGCCCAGTTAAAACAGTACATTTCTCTCCCTTATATGTGGAATCTAAAAGGAAATGATACAAATGAACTTACAAAACAGATGCAGACTCACAGACTTAGTGAACTTATGGTTGCCAGGGGGAAGGGACAGTTAAGGAGTCTGGGATGGTCATGTACACACTGCTCTGTTTAAAATGGATAACCAAGAAGAACATATTATATGGCACAGGGAACTCTGCTCAACATTATGTGGCAGCCTGGATGGAAGGGGAGTTTAGGGGAGAATGGATGCATGTATATGTATGGCCCAGTCCCTGAGCTGTTCACCTGACACTATCACAATATTGTTAATCAGCTATACCCCAACACAAAATAAAAAGTTACAGAAAAGAGTACATTTCTCATCCTTCTTTGTAGGTCCAGCGGACCTTTGACTGAATTCTGGCCACTGTGTTATGGGTGCCTCCTGGGAAGGTGTCGCGCCTGGTTAGCAGGTGTCTCAGTTAAGCCAGCGAGGTGGCTCAACTGCTCAGTGCACCCTTTCTGCTGCTCCAGCCACCAGCTCAGGCTGCAGAGGAGAAGGAAGGAAGGACTCTGTGAACTGGTCTAGAATTTTCGCCTCTGGACTTTTTTCTACAATCGAAAACACCTATGTGCCTGAGCCCCTGTTTGCTGGGGTTTCTCTCCTGTATATTTGAAGCATATGTGGCTGCAGCTAATCCTGCCGCAATAGGGAATATTTACAACCTAGGGATGTGTCATAAAGAACCAATTTGCCATCTCATCGGGTTAGCAATGAGGCAAGGTGTTCAGTAAGCCCTGGTCAGACTGTATTTTCTTTTCTGCCAAATATATCTGATTTATTGCTCATGTTTTTCCGCTCTTCCAAATAAAAAGATCAGGACTCACTTGCCTGGTGGCTTTATTGCAAAGCCTGCTTTACCTGTCTGGAATGTAAAACTCTGCTTTTGTGTGCGTGCCAAGATGCTTAAACATGTTTTAAATATTACTTTTTGCAGTTATTAAACATGAGAAATGGTGTCAGTTCATAAATACTACTTGGTGATAATCATGTCAGATGTCACTGGGTTTACTCAAAAAGGAACCAGAATATTTTTTCTTTTGTTGTGTAAAGTCAGGCACCTTTGTTCTCCGACATAGAAAGCCCCAAGTGGTTTTCAGCATTTGAAAATGCTATTTCTTTCCTCTCTGCTGTGGTTGAAATAAAGCTTCTAACACCCCCGAAATGTGAACCCAAAATGCGAGTTTTAAACACTTCAGTGGATCCAAAAGAAAACAACTTCCTCCTGCAGAGATAACACAGGACTAAATATTTAAAATCTGTCTTTTGACCAGATGACTGTTTTCTTACAAGCAGTCTGTTAGAAGATTCTAGGAAGCACAAGCTCAATTTTAATTTTCGTAATTAGGACTTCAGTGTCAATCAGTAAAAAAACATTATGAGAAAACCATGGTCTTAATTCCACATATATTATGATTTAGAGTGAGACTAAAGTAGGTAATGGTGTTTTAAGCTGGAAATCAAGTTACAGTAAAACATTAAGTGAATGTTGACTGTGAATGTTGGCTGCCGTTTCAGAACACTGAACCCCACAGAAGGTAAAATTTGAAGAGATGGCAAGAGTCTATGTGTTCAGATGACCTGAGGGATCTCAGAAGGAGTGCAGACAAGGAGGGCCCCAGGGACTGGTCCATCCTTTAAGTCCCATCAGTATATCTGAATGAAAGGAGATTAAAATCTGTAATATGAGACTCACTTCGATAAGAGAATGACATGGAGGGGGCAAGTTGTGATTTTCCTCCACTGCATGTTATCTGATGCCTAACTCTGTCTCATTACACGGATTTTTAACCTTATGTGTGTGAGCATGAACATGTGTGTGTGTGTGTGTGTGTGCAAGTGCTCATGTGTGTGTGCATGTTCTCATGTGTGCCTTCAACTCAGAGGGGAGGGTTTGGTGCAGAAAGGGAGCTAGAGTAGGGGAGATGAAGAGGAAAGATCTTGACCTACAGGTATGGACTCTGAGAGCTTTCCCTCTCATTTAGTCTGTGTGTGCATACTAGGTCGCTTCAGGCATGTCTGACTCTTTGCAACCCTATGGGCTGTAGCCTGCTCTCCATGACATTATTCAGGCAAGAATACTGGAGTGGGTCGCCATGCCCTACTCCAGGGGATCGTCCAGACCCAGAGATTGAACCCTGAGTCTCCTGCATTGCAGGCATATTCTTTACTGTCTGAGCCACCAGCAAATTAAAACATCAACCAAAAATTCAAAAACTGGATGGAGACCTCTGGTGAGACCTAGAAGATGAAGGATTGTCAGACCAGAGATGGGGTGCTATGGACTGATTTGTGTCTCCACCTCCCCTTCCAAAATTCATATATTGAAGCCCTGACCCCTAAAGTGATGGTCTTAGGAGACGGGATCTTGGGGAGGTAACTGGGATTAGAAGAGGTCATGACAGGGGATCCTCATGATGGATTAGCGGCTCATAAGGAGAGACCAGGGAGCTCTCTCTCTGTTCTGTGAGGACATAGTAAGAAAGTGACCATGTATAAGCCAGAAAGAGAGCTCAGGACCCAGCCATGCCTGCACTCTAAACTTCAGCCTTCTGAATGTGGGAAATAAATGCTCCTTGCTCTCAGTCTATGATATTTTTTCCCTAATTTTGTTTTAATTGGAGTGTAGTTGCTTTACAATGTTGTGTTAGTTTCTGCTGTGAATTGGCCACATGTGTACATATATCCCTTCTTTCTTGGATTTCCTTCCCATTTAGGCCACCACAGAGCACTGAGTAGGCTTCAGGTGGTGCCAGTGGTAAAGAATGTGCCTGCCAATGCAGGAGACTCAGATTTGATCCCTGGGTTGCGAAGATCCCCTGGAGAAGGAAATGGCAGCCCACTCCAGTTTTCTTGCCTGGCAAATTCCATGGACAGAGGAACCTAGCAGGCTATAGTCCTTGGGGCTGCAAAGAGTTGGATGTGACTGAACGACTAAGCACTGCACTGAGCATTGAATAGAGTTCCTTGCGCTGAACAGTATGTTCACATCAGTTATATACTTTATTTTTAGTAGTGCATATGTCAACCCCAGTCTCCTAATCCATCCCACGCCTCTGCCCCACCTCAGTATCCACACCTTGGTTCTCTGTCTTTGTATCTCTATTTGTGCTATGCAAGTGGTGTAGATGAACTTATGGTATTTTGTCATATCAGCTCCAGCAGCCAAAGACACTGGAGGCCCAAGGAAAACGAATGTGTGTGGGCTTTGGGGAGTGGACATGCAAATCCTTGTGTCTCATGGTGATGTTCATGGAGGGTCTCTGTTGCTCTGCAACCAGTGGGACAGGATGACTGGTCTGGTGGGGTCCAGTGAGGATGGTCTGGTCCATCCTCATCACCCAGTTCTGTGCAATGGCCCATGGGTGTAGCCAAGATGGCAGGGATGGAAAAGGTTATGCATGGCCCCCTCGCCAAGGTTGACCTAGCCCCCGCCTCTGCTGAATGCTGGCTCCATTTGCCCTGCTATCAGCCTTAGGGGGACCAGCAGTCATTTGGTAGCAAATTGATCACATCAGTCCCTCAATTGCTCTGGGAGGTCAGTTATTCTTACTGGAGTTGACACCTAACATGGGTTTGCCTTTCCTGCTCCTGTGCTGCCAGCACCATCATTGGAGAGCTTCAGGATGAAAGAGTCATCAAATAGGAACCTGCATGATGTCAGCTCAAACCAAGGACTCATTTTATGGACACAGAGGTACGTCATGAGTGTATGACTGTGGGATTCATTGTCTCTAGCAAGTTCTGCATCACCCTGGAAACAACCAGCCTAAATTAACAATGAAAAGGCCAAAATGATACAAAATTGTATAGACAACAACATATTCTCTATATAATACATGAAATGTATTTGGTGGTTCAAGTAAAAGATTTCTGACAGTTAAAATATAGATGCATTTAATGTTTTGTTTAAAACTTTTTATTTTGTGTTGGGGTATAGCCTAGTAACAATGTTGTGATAATTTCAGGACAACAGTGAAGGGACTCAGCCATACACATATATGCATCCATTCTCCTCCAAACTGCCCTCCCATCCACGCTGCCACATATCATTGAGCAGACTTCCCTGTGCTATACAGTGGGTCCTTGTTGGGTATCCATTTTAAATAGAGCAACAACTTAATGTTCAATAATAAATTATTTAAATAACTTACGGTCCACCCATTAAACATAACACTTTTTAACTGCTTAAAATTATTTCATAAGAATGCATAAATTTATGGAAAAACATTTAAGTCGTTTGGTTAATTAGGAGTATTAGTCTCCTAGGGCAACTGTTACAAAGTACCACAGGTTAGGTGCCTCGAAACAGCATACCTTCATTGCCTTATAATTCTGGAGGCTGGAGGTCTTAAATAAAGGTGGCCTCTTCCATCTCCCAGTGTGTAGTCTTGGGCATTCCTTGGCTTCTAGTTGCATCCTTACCCTCTTTGCCTCTGTTATCACATGGCCTTCCCCTGTACATTCCATACATTCTGGCAAATGTATAATGACATGCATTTCCTGAGATAGAACCATGCAGAATATTTTCACTGTCCTAAAAATATTCTTCTCTGCCTTTTTATCCTCCCACCTGTCCCCCTTCCCCGGCCACAGTCGCTGATCTTTTTACTGTCTCCATAGTAGCTGTTGCATTTTTCAGACCCAATCCTAAGGAAATAATTACACATTTATGCTCTGATCCAGCTATGACGACGTTCACCACTGTGTACAATGGTAAAAAGTGCCAGTCATACGACATCCAATAGCAGGAATCTTCTTCAGATAAGTGATGCACCTTCCTTTCATGGAATTATGCTTAGTTATTAAACATATGAATATTTACCAACTGGAGGAAGAGGCTTTTAACATGGTAAGTAAGTAAAACCTGGCTTCTAAACATTAGATAAAATAAGAACATTTAAAAATCTTTCTTCAAGAGATGGGAATACCAGACCACCTGATCTGCCTCTTGAGAAATTTATATGCAGGTCAGGAAGCAACAGTTAGAACTGGACATGGAACAACAGACTGGTTCCAAATAGGAAAAGGAGTTCGTCAAGGCTGTATATTGTCACCCTGTTTATTTAACTTACATGCAGAGTACATCATGAGAAACGCTGGACTGGAAGAAACACAAGCTGGAATCAAGATTGCCGGGAGAAAAAAAAAAAAGATTGCCGGGAGAAATATCAATAACCTCAGATATGCAGACGACACCACCCTTATGGCAGAAAGTGAAGAGGAACTCAAAAGCCTCTTGATGAAAGTGAAAGTGGAGAGTGAAAAAGTTGGCTTAAAGCCCAACATTCAGAAAACGAAGATCATGGCATCCGGTCCCATCACTTCATGGCAAATAGATGGGGAAACAGTGGAAACAGTGTCAGACTTTATTTTTCTGGGCTCCAAAATCACTACAGATGGTGACTGCAGCCATGAAATTAAAAGATGCTTACTCCTTGGAAGGAAAGTTATAACCAATCTAGATAGCATATTCAAAAGCAGAGACATTACTTTGCCAACAAAGATTCTTCTAGTCAAGGCTATGGTTTTTCCTGTGGTCATGTATGGATGTGAAAGTTGGACTGTGAAGAAGGCTGAGCACGGAAGAATTGATGCTTTTGAACTGTGGTGTTGGAGAAGACTCTTGAGAGTCTCTTGGACTGCAAGGAGATCCAACCAGTCCATTCTGAAGGAGATCAGCCCTGGGATTTCTTTGGAAGGAATGATGCTAAAGCTGAAACTCCAGTACTTTGGCCACCTCATGCGAAGAGTTGATTCATTGGAAAAGACCCTGATGCTGGGAGGGATTGGGGGCAGGAGGAGAAGGGGACGACAGAAGATGAGATGGCTGGATGGCATCACTGACTCAATGGACGTGAGTCTGAGTGAACTCCGGGAATTGGTGATAGACAGGGAGGCCTGGTGTGCTGAGATTCATGGGGTTGCAAAGAGTCGGACACGACTGAGCGACTGATCTGATCTGATGCCATGCTATCGACTACTTGTCTTTGTGTGTTGGGCTTAAGAGAAATTTGGTTTAAAAATTTTCCTCCTTTTCTACTTGGGCTTCCCTGGTGGCTCAGATGATAAATAATCTGCCTGCAATACAGGAGAACTGGATTTGATTCCTGGATCAGGAAGATCCCCTGGAGTAGGAAATGGCTATCCATTGCAGTATTCTTGCCTGGAGAATTCCATGGGCCGAGGAGCCTGATGGGCTACAATCCATGGGGCAGCAAAGAATTGGACGTGACTGAGTGACTAACACTTTCACTTTCCTTTTCTGCTTACCTGAATTTTCTAATTTTTCTATGGTTAATTTATATTACCACTTCTAATGAGGAAAATAACAGAAGCTATACAGTAAAAATCATGATGCTTATCTAGGGGTGATATTTTCAGATGGGTTTTGTTTTCTTCTTTATATTAGTGGCCACAGGACTGGAAAAGGTCAGTTTTCATTCCAATCCCAAAGAAAGGCAATGCCAAAGAATGCTCAAACTACCGCACAATTGTACTCATCTCACACACTAGTAAAGTAATGCTCAAAATTCTCCAAGCCAGGCTTCAGCAATACGTGAACCGTCAACTTCCTGATGTTCAAGCTGGTTTTAGAAAAGGCAGAGGAACCAGAGACCAAATTGCCAACATCCGCTGGATCACGGAAAAAGCAAGAGAGTTCCAGAAAAACATCTATTTCTGCTTTATTGACTATGCCAAAGCCTTTGACTGTGTGGATCACAATAAACTGTGGAAAATTCTGAAAGAGATGGGAATACCAGGCCACCTGATCTACCTCTTGAGAAATTTGTATGCAGGTCAGGAAGCAACAGTTAGAACTGGACGTGGAACAACAGACTGGTTCCAAATAAGAAAAGGAGTCCGTCAAGGCTGTATATTGTCACCCTGTTTATTTAACTTCTATGCAGAGTACCTCATGAGAAACGCTGGACTGGAAGAAACACAAACTGGAATCAAGATTGCCAGGAGAAATATCAATAACATCAGATATGCAGATGACACCACCCTTATGGCAGAAAGTGAAGAGGAACTCAAAAGCCTCTTGATGAAGGTGAAAGTGGAGAGTGAAAAAGTTGGCTTAAAGCTCAACATTCAGAAAATGAAGATCATGGCATCCGGTCCCATCACTTCATGGCAAATAGATGGGGAAACAGTGGAAACAGTGTCAGACTTTATTTTTCTGGGCTCCAAAATCACTGCAGATGGTGACTACAGCCATGAGATTAAAAGACACTGACTCCTTGGAAGGAAAGTTATGACCAACCTAGACAGCATATTCAAAAGCAGAGACATTACTTTGCCAACAAAGGTTCATCTAGTCAAGGCTATGGTTTTTCCTGTGGTCATGTATGGATGCGAGAGTTGGACTGTGAAGAAGGCTGAGCACGGAAGAATTGATGCTTTTGAACTGTGGTGTTGGAGAAGACTCTTGAGAGTCTCTTGGACTGCAAGGAGATCCAACCAGTCCATTCTGAAGGAGATCAGCCCTGGGATTTCTTTGGAAGGAATGATGCTAAAGCTGAAACTCCAGTACTTTGGCCACCTCATGAGAAGAGTTGATTCATTTTCCAATGAATCAGACCCTGATGCTGGGAGGGATTGGGGGCAGGAGGAGAAGGGGACAACAGAAGATGAGATGGCTGGATGGCATCACTGACTCGATGGACGTGAGTCTGAGTGAACTCCGGGAGTTGGTGATGGACAGGGAGGCCTGGTGTGCTGAGATTCATGGGGTCGCAGAGTCGGACATGACTGAGCGACTGATCTGATCTGAATAGGAAATTGTTATTTATGTAAGTGAAAAACAGTTAAATGTGGGCACTTTTGTAACAGGGAAGAACAAATCTGATTGCCTTTGGGATCTGTTTCTTTAATCTTTGTGTTATATTGTTTTTGTTAAAAATTGATCACTAAAAGAATTTTACCTATAGACTGAAACATATAGGATAGTCCATTCTCAAGGCTCTGACCTTTAAAGGTATAACATTTTTTGAAAAATTCCTATAGAGATAAAACAATGTGAGAGACCTGGGTTCGATCCCTGGGTTGGGAAGATTCCCTGGAGAAGGAAATGGCAACCCACTCCAGTACTCTTGCCTTGAAAATCCGATGGATGGAGGAGCTTGGTGCAGGCTACTATCCGTGGGGTCTCAAAGAGTCGGGCATGACTGAGCGACTTCACTTTCACTTTCACTTTATAGAGATAAAAAGTTGCAGAACAGAGAAAAACATTTATCTTGTTACATTGTGACCAGACCTTTGTATACAGGGGCAATAACAAAGGATTCCTGCACCAAGAAGTTTACAACAACCCCACCCCCACCAGCCCTGCCTTTAGTATAAAAGATGCCTGAATTCTCACTTGGGTAAGATGGTTCTTTGGGACACTAGTCCATCATAGTCCCAGTCTGCTGGCTTTCTGAATAAAGTTGCTTGCCACAACAACTCATCTGATTTTTTGACCTCTTGTATGGTAAGCGGTATGAGTTTAGACTCAGTAAAACTTTAATGATTTGACCTGTTACTTTTAATATTTTAAAAATATTCCACAGAGATCATGCCACCAGTTCACTTAATTTCTCAAAGGGCTGTTAAAGGGTCTAAAATCATAGCTCTCATATGAATTGAAAAGAAACATATGTCTCAGATTTTATTTAACTCATTAATTAATGAGGGAACCAGCAAGACATTACAACAGATTCAAAGGATGATTCAAGGGACACACATCTATGTGCCATCATGAATGTTAAAAAAAATTTTACAAATAGATGCAGAACTGGTCAGTAGCTTCAGGGCAAAAATCAATTGCATCTTTGGTCGAAGTTCATTTGCATTTCTAAATACTAGAATCATTTATATTACTTTCAGTTTCTTACAACTTTGTATTAGTCAGTGCCCTACAAAAACAGCACCAATAAGTTATTTATTCATTAATCAATTATGAGAAATTGGTCCACGTGATTATGGAGGCTGAAGAATCCCTTGACCGTCTGTCTGTAGGATGGAGACCTGGGAGGGCTGGTGGTGTGGTTCAGTCCAGATCTGAAACCCTGAGAACTAAAGGACTGATGGTCTAACTTCCAGTTTGAGTCTGAAGGTCTGAGACCAAAGAGGGCCAGTTTCTGAGATCAGAAGAAGACTGATGTCCAAGCTGAATAGTCAGACAGAGAGGAAATTCATCCTTCCTCCACTTTCTGTTCTTTTTAAGCAGTCGACCCTGATGCTGGGAAAGATTGAAGGCAGGAGAAGAAGGGAGAGACAGAGGATGAGATGGTTGGATGGCATCACCAACTCAATATACATGAATTTGAGCAAACTCTGGTAGATAGTGAAAGACAGAGGAGCCTCGTGTGCTGCAGTCCATGGGGTCGCAGAGAGTCAGACATGACTTAATGACTAAACAAGAACAGCAACAACAAGGTTAGATGAAGCTCAAATCTGCCTGCAATATGGGAGACCCAGGTTCAATTCCTGGGTCAAGAAGATCCTTTGGAGAAGGAACTGGCAACCAACTCCAATATTCTTGCCTGGGAATCCCATGGACAGAGGAGCCTCATGGACCATGGAGTTGCAAAGAGTCAGACACCACTGAGTGACTAGATGATGTGACCCACAGTGGGAAGGAATCTGCTTTCCTCAAGTCTACTGATTCAAATGCCAACATCTTTCGGAGGTGCCTTCCCAGACACACTGAAAAAGATGTCTAACCAACTATCTATGTGCTTCCATCCAGTTGACACATAAAATTAAGAAACTTAGAGTTTCCAGAAGCTCAGAGACAGCTCAGGTCCTATTAAATCAGATAATCCCATAATCTTTTTTCCCCATTTCAAAGTTTTCACCACTCTTCTTGATGTTTCTTTCTGTATTAGAGTTAAAGACAAACCTCTTGTCTGAATCCTCGGTCTGGACCCTGCCTCTCCTCTGCATCCAAGGCTTCCCCCCCTACACCCTCCCCTGACCCCACACCTATTTGCATTCAGGTCCCATAAGGCTCTTCAATGTCTTCAGGGTACCAGGCCTCCAGCCATTCATCCTGCTGCCAGCAACCATGAGTTCATTTCTCTAAGTCTGTGAATCACTTTCTGTTTTGTAAGTAAGTTCATTTGTATCATTTCTTTTTGGATGCCACATATAAAGGATGCCTGGTGACTGATATTCTAAATGTCAGGATGGAATGAAGCCAAGAAAACAAAAAAGCACATTGGGCAAAATGAGCTATGTTGGCCTTTGATTTTTTGGTTCCTGTGGCTCATTGCCTTGGAATCATTTGAGTTTTGAATTATCTCAGTCCTTCAGGGTCACAGCTCCTAAATAAGATGCTTTAATCCTGTGTATATTTGTGAGATATTTGACAGATATATTGACTCTCCAGGTCTACCTGCTTGTTTACCATTTTTCTGACCAGCTCCTAGCCCCAAAGCCTGGTTGAGAAGCAAAAAAAAAAAAAAAAAAAAAAATCTTTTCCTCTATCCTCTTAGGTTCTGAGCCTGAGGGCTGTGAATTAAACTGACTATAGCTGGATTAAGAGGAGAAATGTTTATTTTGTATGCATATGGGAGCCAACAAAGGAGGTAACTGTCTCATTGAATGGTTAAAGACTTGCATAGCTAACTTACTAGGAGAAAGGAAGCGGTTGAGAAAAGTCATCTTAGGCAAAAAACACAGTTTTTTTTAGGATAGATGGGAGTTAAGAAGTTTGTGGTGACATTTGTCTACACAGGCATGAGTGGTCTTTCTGTCTTCCTTAGCATCATAAACTCCCCTGGAGACAGGACTTGGAGTAGGTCATTTGTGTTTTCTCTTCTGGGAGTAGACCTACCCTGAAGAGAAATTTATGGCAACCTAATTTCCCAGAAGGTGCTGTTTTCAATCAGAAAAGGAAAGCTCTGAGAAGGTTATTTTTCCCTTTGTCTTTTTTTTGCATCTGTTGAATCTCAATCTTCAGCTTAAAAATAATCTTTATGCCAAAGTGGCATGTTTTGGGGTGGTGTGTTCCGAATCCCTTCATCTGGAAGGCACAGTGTTTCTCCCATATTCATTGCTTTCCAGGGTCTTACTCTCAGTATAAGATCCACACCTTTGCCCTGAGTTCCATGACTGGATTAGAATGTGATGGAGACCAGCCAGAAACTCAGAAAGAACTGTAAGAGAGTAGACAATTTGGTACGATGTTGCTTCATGATTTGGGGGATGACTTTTTTTTAGGAATTATCAGTGCTCCGAAAAGCGAAGTTCCTTGATTCGCTTCCAAGGGGCTGGGGTCTGGGACGTCTGTAGAAAACCTCTTAGCAGTTCTCCAGTGAACCCTCCATGGGAAACAGGACTTGACTTTTAAAGCTGGCTCTACTCCAGAGGACTTCACCCTCAGGACTTTGTTTTTTTTCTTTCACAAAAGAACCTGTTCTTGTGGACGTGGAGGAACCTGGCTGGGAGCAGGAACCGGCTTTGCCAGCCCCAAGCCTGTGCCGGAGCCCAGGGAGCAAGGCTGGCTGGCGGCCGGCCGGGTCCGCGTCCATATCTATATCCACAACCATGCGCAGAAAGGGGCTGCTGTCCTCCCGCTGGGGCAGGAGGGCTCGGGCCTGGCTCTGCTGGATGTGAGAAAGCTCGTGGGCGGGAACCAGGGGTGGAGGCCAGGTGGAAGGGCAGCCGTGGCCCTGAGGCGGGGCGTTGTCCGTCTGACCGGCCCTCGGGCTGGCTGATGATTAACTGATAGTCTGCTGCTCTGGGCCCGAGGCAGGAGGCCACCTCTGTGTGCTCCGGCCTGTGACGTGAGCCACTTCCTGGTAACAGCTGAGCACCGTCCAGATTCTCTAGTGGCCGACAGATTTGTTCCTGCGTTTGTGTGGGGAGAGCTCGGAGGCAGGAAAGAGGGGACCGAGAACCTTCGCTGAAGGCCTGAGGGCCAGATCCACCTGCCACAGGTGAGACACCCCGTGGGCCTGGTGTGTGGCCAGTGGACTCCCCGCAGGTACCGGCTTCCTCCGGGGAGCTGGTGCTTAGCTCCTGGAGGCCCGCTAGCTGGCCTTGGGGGAAAGAGCAATCTGAGGCATATCTGTTTCCCAAATTCCACAGAGTTAAAATGAAAACACCGGGATGCCCTGTGAGTGTAGGAATTTTAGACTGTTTCTCAATTCTAGCTTCATTGGGAGCTGTTCTTGGGTTGCGTTGAAAGCTGAGACTCCGCTGGAAAATTCCTGGCATGCCTGTTATTCATTGGACAGACTTTAAATGCCGTTTATTCTTCCCCAAGTCTTCCCCAGTGGCTCAGCAGTAAAGAATTCTTCTGCAATGCAGGAGATGCAGCAGACTCAGGTTTGATCCCTTGGTTGGGAAGATCCCCTGGAGGAGGAAATGGCAATTCACCCCATATTCTTGCCTGGAGAATACCACAGATAGAGGAACCTGGCAGGCTACAGTCCATGGGGTCGCAAAGAGTTGGACACCATTGAGTGACTGAGCATACACACATATCTTTCCCCAGTGAGAGGGTTGATGGAAGGGAAATTGCTCTAAATCTCTGGAAGTTCTAAGACTCCCCACATCTGGCTGGCAGAGTAAGCGCCCCTCTGAATATGGGGGCGCCCTGAGCTGAGGTACTGGGTGGAGGAGGCGCCTTGGTGCCTTTGTATGTGCACAGAGGTTTGCAGAGAGCCCCTTGTGTGCATTTAAATTCTCACTGTCTTCCTTGTTTTGGGGTTTAGAATTTATGTTGATGCCTAAAGACAGGATGTCTGCAGCCCCTGAATTTTGTGGTATCAGGCTGTTTCTAAGAACCCAGCCAAAAAGGTGTGTGTGTGTGTGTTATGGGTAAATAAATCAGATGATCAAATTCAACAATTTCCTTCCTGAGATGACGAGCTTGCTGGGTGCAGATGGGTCTGCTCAGTGTTTCTGCCTTGTCTGGGCAGTAAAGAGTGGTTGGTATTTAAATCCTGTCCTGATGCAGTTTAATAAGATTTGAGACTTTTAACATTGCAGTTCTTCAACTAAAAGCAGGTAATGCAAGTCTTCTGTAATAAAATGAATAAGAAGTGAAATCTCAAATTACTCCACCAAGATATGAACTTGCAAATTACCTGGCAGAGATTTCCTTTAATTAAAGGGACTTGTCTGAGCTCAGTTACAACTTGAAATCAACCTGATGACAGTTCTTCTCTATACCCACCCTTTGAATAGGGTCTGCTCACAAATCCACATCTGGGTTCCTGTAGCACTTGGGGTGTTCCCATACCCCAGCCGGGGGGCTGATGCTGAGCTTTTAGGAATGGCCTCATTCTGTCACACAGAGAATAAGTGAATTGTCATCTGGTCCTAGTTGGCAGCTCAAGTGACCCTGACCATCAGTGATTAGAAATACTTCATGGTGGACCTTAAGCTCTTGCTGCAGTTTCAGTGATGCTGGGTCCACACTTCACATTTATTGCTTTTGGTAAAATGTGTGACTTTTATAACTTGGCAGCTCAATTTCTCCTCCATCCTCTGCTCTGGCCTAGATTCTAGGTGACTCGCCTAGCAACTGACTTGTCCACTTGTGTTCATCGAACCTTGAAAAAATTAGTAAATGATTTATTTGGTGCTTGGTAATTTGGGATCTTGGATCAATCTGGGAAGCCTATGATTTTAGTTTGTGTTCAGCTGCTGGACAGCTTGGTGAAAGTGAAAGTGTTAGTTCTTCAGTCATGTCTGACTCTGGGACCACCAGGGACTGTAGACCTGCCAGGCTCCTCTGTCCATGGAATTCTCCAGGCAAGAACACTGGAGTGGGTGGCCATGCCCTTCTCCGGAAGCTTGGAATCAAAGCATATTTGCAGGGATTTGCTGAGTCTGTTTTCGATGATGGAAGAGGCTGAGGTGGGATGCTCCTGCTGCACATGTACCATGACCCCTTACACGACACAATTGCACACAAGTGGACATGGTTTCCTACACAGGCTGAAATTTACTTTCCAAAGTCATCAGAAAACAAAGAGGGGGAAATCCCACATTCCTTCTCGTGATCTCGTGAGCAACCAGTGACATGCTACCATGTAAAAAGGGGGTCACAGGCCCGGGGGTCCTCAAACCTTCCCACCCCAACTCTGATTCAGCAGCTTGTATGTGGCGCCTTTCACAGGTGGAGGTGATGCAGTTATTACCTGTGTCTATTTCAGTTCTCGTATTTCTGCTTATGCGTTGTTGTGGGGCCTGCCTCCTACGTCCTGTAAAAGAAGACAGGATGGATCCCAGGGTGGGTGGGTCAGTTCATCACAGAACCCTGTGCAGGGTCTCTGATGGAACCTGTTGCCCCCCAATTTGGGGGGATGGGTTGTATCCCCCAAGTGGAGGTTTGAAATTTGTGTGGATGCCAAAGCCAGAGTGAAAACTCCTGACAGGTCAGGTCACTGTGCTAAGGATGGGTGAAATAAAGAGCCCCTTCCCTGGGGCTGAGGAGCAGGTGTTTCTAGAGACAATTCAGAATACATTCAGTGGACGACTAAAATGCTCCAAGCAGTGCTGGTGACAGTCTTGGACAGGCCTGTCCCAGGGAGAAGGAAAGAATAAAACTAAAAATGAGGGGACAGGGAGTGAGCAAGAGGGTTATCACAGAAAAAAGGATGGGCTGAGATATGTGCATGACAAGACCGCCTTGTGCTGCAAGGGGCCAGCAAGGCCTCACCTGCTCTATGCTGACCGCTCCCCTTCCACTCACCTTCATTCTCTGCCCAGGCCCCAGAGTCTCTCTGTAGTTCCGCAAACAAACACAGAGGCACAGTTTCACCCCAGGGCCTTTGCACCTGCTGTTCAGCCTGGGAGGCCCTTCTGCACTTACCCACCTGCCTGTCACCTCACCACCTTCCCTACTCATGGGACACCTTCTTGGGAGCCTTTCTCCGATCTCTCCTCTGAACCATCAGCCAGCACATCCCCCACACCCCCTCACACACACTCCTCTCCACTGTTTGTCTTCATACCTCTTAACACCTTCTAATAAGCTTATGATCTAGGTCTTCATTTTGCTATTTTTATTCTGATAATGTAAACTTGTGGGTAGGATTGTTTTTTCTCAGTGATTAGAGCATCCATTCCCATCCATATAATGGAAGGGAATAACAGTAAACCCACACTCAGACCTCTCAGTCAGTGATTCTGTGGTCATTGTAGAGCATAGTAGGTGTTTCCATGATTTATGCATGGGCTTGGGAGCAAGATCACTTAATACAGTGATTCTCAGACATGAGTATGTACCAGAATTGGTCCCATGCTTAACTTTGGGCAGAATTCTTCCTGCTCACCCCTAGACCTAATCCAGTAGGTCCAGGGTAGGCCTGAGAATCTGCTTTTCTAAGAAGTTCCTTGGTGGCTCAGCAGTAAAGAATCCACCTGCAATGCAGGAGACTCCCTGCGAGGCAGGAGGTGTGGGTTTGATCCCTGGGCCAGGAAGATCCCCTGGAGAAGGAAATGGCAACCCACTCCAGTATTCTTGAGAATCCCACGGATAGAGGAGCATGGTGGGTTACAGCCCATGGGGCAAAGTCTCGGACACGACTGAGTAACTAAACCACCACCACCAGGTAATCAAACCACCGACAAGTTCCCAGATGAGGCTGGTGCCCCTGCTGATCAGGCTGAGAAGTGCTGATTCATCTCTCCAGGGACACATGCGCACTGGGAGGGTCCTCTTGGGTCTCTGCAAGGGGACCAACTGTGACCTGCCTATTTTGCTTTCCCAGGTGAGGAGGAACATGTGAGATGGAGGGAGCTGCCAAGAGAGGCGTCCTGGCAGTGCTGGTGGTCCTGGCTGTGCTGGCAGGTAGGGACCACGGAGCTTGGTGGGATGTTCTGGGGTATCCTCCTGGAGTGGGCAGAAGGCACCTGGAGTGGGCCACTGGGGAGCATGGCTGCCCAAAGATTCTTTGTTGAGCTCTTCGCAATGGGTTCCCGTCCTCCCTCCACTTCCTCCTGCCTGTGCCTGCGTGTGCTCAGTTGTGCCCAAGTCTTTGTGACCCCAGGGACTGTAGCCCACCAGGCTGCTCTGTCCATGGAAGTCTCCAGGCAAGAATACTGGAGGGGGTTGCCACTCCCTCCTCCAGGGCATCTTCCTGACCCAAGCACTGAACCCAGTCCCCTGCATCGCAGGCAGATTATTTACCACTCAGAGGGGTCCATTGCCTGCCATGCCAGCCCTACTCCAGAAAGGTCCTTCATGTGCCTGTGAGCCCACAAATCCTCCACTGCGGGGTCCTCGCCTTGGGAGTCTTGCTGTGGTCCCTTCCCAAAGTCACTGCTCTTGTTAGAGCATTACATTCTCCTGCCTGAACTTTCTCCTCTGATTCTACCTGGTCTTCAAGGAAGACCTGACTCAGGCATCACCTCCTCTCTGAAGCCTTCCTGACCTTGCAGTTTTCAGGACAATCATCCTATTTCCCATTAATGACAGAGTAAGGGGCCCATCGCCTGTGAGACCTCCTGGTCCTCCCAACAGCTCCTTCTCAGCCTGGAACTTTCCCAGGGTGTCAATCAGAATGAATTCCAGGTGTCCCAGACCAGGGTCTCCCAGTCAGATTCTGCATCGCAGTAGATGGAGAGTGCAGATCCTGGGGTGCTTAAAGTAACCAGTTTATACTTCAGCTTTTTTTGACTATGTCTTGTGCTGATTTCATTGCTTCTGGTGTGTTTTTCATGTTTTCCTAGCTAGTTCTAAACTCCTCAGGGTATTCTTACTGCAGTGATCTTAAGGTGCTGTATTGAAGAATACAGAAAATTGTGCAAGTCATAAAGGTACAGCTTGATGAAATTTTACAAACTGAGCACTTTTGTGTATCAACAAGGAGCCCAAGAACATTTCACAAATGTTTCCTTTAGCCCCTCCCCACCCCTACCCTAGAGAGACTGTTATTCTGACTTCTAGCTGTGTAGATATTTTGCTTGCTTTTACCAAACACACCTATGGGCTTCCCTGGTGGCTCAGGCTGTAAAGAATCTGCCTGAAATACGGGAGACCCAGGTTCTATCCCTGGGTTGGGAAGACCCCCCTGGAAGAGGAAATGGCTACCCAATCCAGTATTCTTGCCTGGGGAATCCCATGGACAGAGGCACATGGGGGGCTTCAGTCCATGGGGTTGCAAAGAATCAGACATGACTGGGTGACTAATGCTTTGACTTTGATATACACCTATAAACTCTGTTTCAGAGGGCTAGATAATGTTGTTGTTGTGTTTTAAACTCTGTCTATGACAGCAGTGAAAACATAACTAAAACAGAAATAAAATAGTACAGGGACGATCAGAGTGTGTGAGGTGCAGTCAGGACTATTCCATAAATGTTGGTTTCGGGTGTGTTTACACATTAAGACAAGGGAAGCTGGCTCTGGGGTGTTAACACGTATTTGGGGACAGAGATGTTTGGACGGCCTCTGTCTTGTGCAGGGTGTTAAGCATTTTTTTAGGTGCTTGATGTGCATTTGTCTGTAGGCTGGAAAGAAGACATTTTCTCTGCTTGTGCAGAACTTAGGGACTCATGGGGTGCAGAGCTTAAGGACTCGTGGGAGTAGCAAACCAGGCTCAACCATATTTCCAGGATATGGCTCCCACATGACTTTCTCAGTCACAGTGGCAAAAACCTCTTCCAATGGCTTAGCAGGAAATTGTTAAATTCCATATCTACAATTCTTCTGAGCCATTTACCCTGGTGGCTCAGACGGTAAAGCGTCTGTCTACAATGTGGGAGACCCGGGTTCAATCCCTGGGTTGGGGAGATCCCCTGGAGGAGGAAATGGCAATCCACTCCAGTACTATTGCCTGGAAAATCCCATGGACAGAGGAGCCTAGTAGGCTACAGTCCATGGAGTCGAAAAGAGTTGGACACGACTGAGCGACTTCACTCACTCACTCACTCTGTTTTGAAGGCAGGATTGGCTTGGGTTGAGGCTTGGGTGTGGCTGTTCCAAGAGGGCAGAAGTTGTTGTTCAGTCGCTAAGTCGAGTCTGTTTGCGATCCCATGAACTACAGCATGCCAAGCTCCTCTGTCCTCCACTGTCTCCCAGAGTTTAATTTATTCATGTCCATTGAGTCAGTGATGCTATCTAACCGTCTCATCCTCTGTAGCCCCCTTCTCCTCTTGCCTTCAGTCTTTCCCAGAATCAGGGTCTTTTCCAATGAGTTGGCTCTTCACATCAGGTGGCCAAAACATTGGAGCTTCAGCTTCAGCATCAACCCTTCCAGTGAGGATTATGGGTAAATTCTAGAGCCCCATGGTGGGTGGGGATCCATTGCAAAATTCTGACCCCCTAGGAGGCTTGAAAAGTTTTGGGTAAAGACTCCTTCTTTTTTAGACTTAGCTTTGAGTAGCTAAGGGCAGCCTCCATGTGTACGCAGAGGGCTCCTGCCAGCCCTCTCCTCTCCACCTTACACCCAGCATGGCGGATTATACAGAACTTGACCATCCTGTTTCTTCACTTGGTGAATATTCACTTGGGGCTCTTATGTGCCATTTAGTTGCAGGCACAGGGATGTGCAAAATCGGGCAGAGTCCCTGCTAACCAAGAGCTTAGACATCAACTAATAGAAAAATCAATACGAAATCACCGCCGTGACAAGTGCTTCACTGATTCAAAATCCTGTTCTGGATAATTTGACTTGTGTAAAGTGGTCTGGGAAGGCTTCCTGAGGGGGAGACTACTTGGCTGGGAGCAGAGGTGTAAATGAGACTGGCTCTCCAGGCAGTCTCTGCCTGTGCAAAGGGAGCCAGAAAGAGCTGGTAAGTTTGATAGATGAAAGATGGTCTGGTGGTCAGAGGGTGGAGTTGGGGAAAAATGAAATGGATGTGAAACTAAGCAGGGTTTTAAGATATGATAATGTTAAGGATGATCTGGTCTATATTCTAAAGGGTGGAAATATTTTAAACAAAGTCTGGGATGGGGTAGGGAAGGGTACCCGATCATATTGGCGTGTTGAGATCTGTCTGGCTGCCACGTGGAGAGCAGTCTTGGGTGACGGTGGCGACAGTGATGCTGGCACCCCCTGCTGTGGTCAGCAGGATGCGGCGGGCAGCTCAGATCCACCTCCGGACCCCTTCCTCACTCCTCAGTCTCCTTCTGATGGCCCAACCCTCCTTTTGGTTTTCTTTTTTTTGAAAGTCTTTCTGACGTGGACTGTTTTTAAGGTCTTTATTGAATTTGTTACAACATTGCCTCTGTTTTATGTTTTGTTTTTTGGCTGCAAGGGATGTGGGATCCTAGGGGCTTCCCTGCTCAGGTGGTAAAGAATCTACTACAATGCAGGAGACGGGGGTTCGATCCCCATGTGGGGAAGATCCCCTGGAGAAGGGAATGGTAACCCACTCTAGTATTCTTGCCTGGAGAACCCTATGGACAGAGGATCCTGGTGGGCTACAGTCCATGGGGTTGCAAAGGGTCGGACACGACTGAGCGACTAACACTTTCTTTCATGTGGGGTCTTAGCTCTCCAACGAGGGATCAAACCCATACTCCCTGCATTGGAGGGCAGAGTCTCAACCACTGGAACAGTAGGCAAGTCCCCTGCCTTGATATGCTTTGACTTCCATTTTCACCTTTGGAGCTGCCTCACCAGGGCCCTTCCCTTCCACCCCCTCCACTTTATTTACCTTGCTCCATTCTGTCTTTTTTCCTCTTTATTTATTTATCATTATTATTATTTTTTATTTGGCTATGTCTTGGTTGTGTCATGTGGGATCAAGTTGACCAGGGATTGAACCTGAGCCCCCTGCACTGGGCGGACCTCTGCATTGGGTGGACTGAGTCTTAGCCACTGGACTGCCAGGGAAATCCCTCCCTTCTGCTTTTAACTGTCTGCTTTTCTATTCATTTCCAATGTTAAATAACAGATGGGAGCAGGTTAGAGGTCTATAGGTACAGGAGGGAAGCTTGAGAAGAGGTGAGTGGAAGACTAGAGGGGTCGGTTTGGGCAGACCCGCTGTCCCCCCATGCTTGGGAGACACCAGCTGCTACCCTAGGGGGCTGAGAAGAAATCACTGTAGAAGAATGGTACTCATGTTCAGGATCTATCCATGGAGGACTGGAAGGGGCCAGGCAGCTGGCCACATGTTCCTGTGTGAGTGATTTTAGTTTTGCAGATGTTAGTGTGGTGGCAGTTCAAGCATGGGTTGGAAAAGAGTTTCCAGACACAGGCAATTTCAGAAGGGAGCGAGTTTATTAAGAACAAAGAGCAGAGATAATGTGGATATCGCGAGTACAGTGAGGCGACCTCTTGACAGACCAGGGATAGTCAACAGTTTTGTGGGTTAGCAGCCAATTTTTATAACCTCAAGACAAAGAAAATTCCTGCTGGAAGGTTGGTGTTAGGTGAGTAGTAGGGTACTATAGGTGAGCACTGAGTGGGTACTTTTGCTTAACGTGGGGTCAGGGAGCTGGTTGGTGATGATCAAGGGGGTTTTGGGCAATGGTTACAAAAGGGTTCAATCAGTTTTGGAGGTGACCTTGGTTCTGGTTCCACTTCTGTGGCCTTGGGGCAGGACTCCACAGTTAGGACACAATTAGTTGGAAGGGGAACTTCTCAATTCTGAGGGGCAGCCAGTCATTTACATGGAGATGCTTGGTGGAGCGGGATTTGCAAAGCAGGAGGAGAGAAAGGGTCGGGGTGGGGGCAGGGCAGGAGCCCTGGATTTGGAGTTGAAGGCTGTAGACGTGACAAGCCTCAAACAAGTGGGTCAACTCTGGCAGGGGAGGACTCGGTGTTGGGTGACCCCCAGAGCTGGTCACTTCAGCGAGCGAGGTGGGTGGGGACACTGATGGTTCGTTCCCATGGCTCTGCCTGTGGTTTGGTCCTTTGCTCTACAAACTGAAAGAGCAAAGGGGAAGGTGAGGTTTTGCATCGAGATGGGGACTGTTTGATGACAATTTTCTCATGTTTGTCATGTGCGGGGCAGGTTACACAAACCACAGCTGATAGGATGCAGGTGAGGAGCAGTGAGAATTCAGGGCCTCACGTCACCTAAAATAGAGCTTCTGAGTCACAGGGCAGAGCTGGGGGGAGTCAGTTTGTGGTGGTAGCAAAGATCACTGGCAATGATGTCAGAGGGGTCTAGTGATTAGGGTTCGGTGCCTCCTGTTTAGCTTAAAGACCAAGTTCAAATGCGAAGTCTCCGTTTGGCCCAGGTCCCTCCCTTGCTCTTGCTTCCCTGCACAGTAAGGTCTGGACCCTCATGCGTTCTTATTCCCACCTGCAGTCCACAGGGAATTTAAAGACTGTTTTGGAGTGAGCAGGGTTTTAGAGTAAGCGCAGTTTTGGAGTGAATAACCTCCCTGGTGCCGGGCAGTGATGGGACCAGGGTTTCAGACGCTTTGCTTAATTCTGTTGGAGTGGCCTGGACTGAGATGCTGGCAGGGCGAGCCTGGGTCTCACCCCCTGCCCTCCCACAGCCAGCCCCACAGGCTGTCTTCCAATCTGCTCGCACGGACCTGAGTCTGAATGGGGAAGGATGGTGTTATTGTAGTATGGAGTATGACAGTGTGTCTAGTCTTTCTTTCCTCACAGTATAGATTTGGCCCTTTCTTTTCTTTTGTGCTTCTTCCTAAGATGAGATTCAGGGCTCATGGAAAGATCCAAGTTGGCACAGCGGCTGTGGCTTCCCTGGGGGATAATCTCTGACTTTCCTTCCTCGGCTTTCCCCGCCCCTCCTCCCCTTTAAAAAAAAAATCCCACATCAGAGGGATCCACGGATCAGAGAAATGTGCCCACGGGTAAGGGAGAAGAACCACTCTGAGCAGTTATTTAGGATCTTACTTTTTCTCTTTTTATCATGCCCAGAGGCAAAACAAAGAATAGTGATCGTGTTTATCCCCATCTGGGATTAGTTTAGTTAATTTTGATCTTCTTTTATTTCTGCCTCTTTGAAGCCTGGGGGCCCCCTCCTTGATTCTACCTCACAGGCATCTGGGTCCCTGTCTCCTATCCTCTCCAATGGACCTGGCCCTGCAGTGGGCACATCCCCCGAAGTGCATTTTGGGTACTTCAGTGAGTGATGGGCAGGGAGGTTCCTCCCCAGAAATCTTTCATACAGTAATCAGATTCCTTTAGAATCTTCCTTACAACTTGACCTTGTAAGATTGGAAGGGGGGAGCCTACAGTTCCAGAAGGTTATAGGAACATGTAGTCTTTACTGATGGTGGCAGGCATGGCTGAGAAGAAACCAAGGGTGTGGGCTGCCAGGGCTCTGTTTGCCATAAACTCTGAGATCAGAGAGGAAAGAGTGGGAAGAGGGAAACTTCAGAGTGCAAAGAACTGAGTTTATGTCCCAGCAACATCCCTGTGCTCACAAATCCCGAGATGTTGCTGGTCTTCATTTCTTCACTATTAAAACATAAGAGGGGTGTTTTCTCGGTGGTCCAGTGGTTGAGAGTCTGCCTCCTAATGAGGGGGACACGGGTTCAATCCCTGGTCCAGGAAGATCCCATGTGCCTCGGAGCAACTAAGCCTGAGAGCTGCATCTACTGAGTCCCAATGCTGCAACTACCAAAGCCCAAAGCCCACGTGCCTAGAGCCTGTGCTCTGCAACGAGATAAGCCACTGCAACGAGAAGCAAATGCACCGCAGTGAAGAGCAGTCCCTGCTTGCAGCAGTGAAGACCAGTGCATCCAAAAAAACAAAGGAAAACAAACAAGCACACACTAGAGGCAGAAGATGAGAAATCGCGAAGACTCTTGGTTGCTATGCAAGTTCTACTTTGAATTATTACTACATACATGGGAAAGTCTAGGAAAACTCTGGCCACCACCTTGCTTTTCCTGGTGATAAGAAAATCAACTAAATGACTGAAAGATTCTTGAGTTCTTCAGGAGCAGAACACACTCCGTGTTGAGTGATTCTGCCCAAGTTCCTGTGAGCTAGAGTGGTCTTGGTCCCCTCCCTGGGGAAGGCCAGTTAGAAGTTGTCATTTCAGTTAAAGCCAGTGTCAGAATGCATCTGGTGAGGGAAAAGTACAATGCTGTGAAAAGTGTGAAGGAAATAATTTTACTTTCCTCTATGATTTTCTTGGTTTTCTTGCAAGTCACATAATAGTGACTGCTTCCTGAATGCTTGAGTGTCATTGTAAAGGCTTTGCATGGGTTGTCTCATTTGGCTCTTAAAACTAATTGCTGCGGTGCTGTAAATCAATCTTGGGTCTGCTCGCCCAGCACATAGCCAAACCAGACTGCTGACACCAGGTTGTGGTGAAGGAAAATACAGCATTTATCGCAGGTGCTGAACGAGGCAAACAGGCAGCTAATGCTCAAAAGACCCAAACTCCCTGATGGCTAAAAGGCAGTTGAAGCGGGGAGGTCACAGAGTACATGAGCAGCTCATGGACATTCTTCTGATTGGTAAGAAAACAGGGTGGTATTTCAGATATCAATTTTATCAGCCTTTTGGTTCCAACTGGTCTGTGGTCTCTGTGCTTGTGAGCAGCAAGCAGCTAACTTCTTTCACCTGGTGGGGGTTTTGGACTCTGCAGAACAACTCAAGAATTTGGCTCAGAACATTATCTAGAAGACTCTTGAGAGTTCCTTGGACTGCAAGGAGATTAAACCAGTCAATCCTAAAGGAAATCACTGAATATTCAATGGAAGGAAAGTTGTTGAAGCTGAAGTTACAATACTCTGGCTACCTGACATGAAGAGCCGACTCATTGGAAAAGACCCTGATGCTGGGAAAGATTAAGGACAGGAGGAGAAGGGGGCAACAGAGGATGAGATGGTTGGATGGCATCACCCACTCAGTGGACATGAATTTGAGCACACTCTAGAAGATAGTGAAGGACAGGGAAGCCTGGCGTGTTGCAGTCCATGGGGTGGCAAAGAGTCAGACATGACTTGGTGACTGAACAACAGCAACAAATGATCAATAGCCCTGGAGGAGGAGCTAAGGGTCCTTGACTTTGTTTTATGGCTAAACTATTAATATTTTGTCTTGTTTGACTGTTTTCGTGTGTGTGTGTTTTCACTTCTCTGATTAAATCTGTTCTTTGGGACTTGGGCAAGGCCTAGAAGGCTAAAGCTTTTCTACAAACAAGGAGGAGGAGGGGGTGGGGGAGGGGAGGACCTGTACCTGGGGAGACCCTGCAGCACCCTTCTGGGTTTCAGTACCAGTGACCCCCCCTGGTTTACAGTGAGAGGAGTGGTCAAGGAGAAGTGTGATAACTTGCCCAGTGGGCCAGGACTCGCTCCGGAGTCCACAGTCTTATGCCCTGGAACTACATGCTCACGTGTGGGAGTTTTAAACCGGACACTAGATGCTGTGAGACTCTATGAGGCTGTAAATGCCTCCCTCGAGTGTTCTTGCTGAGGGATCCTGCTCTCCAACATCCTTCTATGTATTTTCCCTCTCTGTGTCTCCCACATGGGTCTCTTCTCATCTTTGGAAAAGACCTGCCTCAGTGACAGGTCTGTCCTAAAGGTGCTGGGGGGGGGTGTGGTGGACCATGATCATGGCAAGCTAGGGTCTCTATTCTCTGTGCAAAGAGACACTTCCTTCCACTCCCCGCTTTGAGCCTTGAAATCTCAGAGGTGGAAATCATCTGTCTTCCCCATTTCAATGGGAGGAAAATTCCCACTTCATAGTGAGGCTGAAGAACTTACCTGAAGTAACAGAATTGGGCTAGTGGTGGCTCTCTGGACAGGCTGGGGTCAGATACTTCAGGGAATGTTCCCTCTGGAGGAGGGGCATTGCTCCCCCCATCCCCAATCTTGCTGGGATTTCCCATAGACTGTGGAGTTGGGGGTGTGGAAAGGAGGGCTGTGGTTTCCTGTCCCCATGGCTTCCTGTCCACTGGCATCTCCTGATCTACTGGGAGCCCTGGTGTTGGGACCAGCAGGACATGGAGTCTGAGCCATTGGATGGTCCCGACTGGTACACAGAAGGGCTACAGTGTACAGCTGACCTCTGTAGAGTCATCCCCTCACCACCTGCAAACCTGGTTGTCTTTCAGCCTGTGGATCCAGCAGTGAAATCATAGAAGGTCCCAAGAATGTCACAGCCCTGAAGGGCTCGGAGGCTCGCTTCAACTGCACCATCTCCCAGGGCTGGAAGCTCGTCATGTGGGCTCTGAGAGGCACAGTGGTGCTGAGCATGACACCTAATGAGACCATCATCACCAGTGACCGCTTCACCTCGGCAAGCTACCAAGAGGGCGGGAACTTCATCTCTGAGATGATAATTCATGACGTGCAACTCAGCGATGCCGGGCAAGTCAAATGCAGCCTTCAGAACAGCAACCGGGATGGAGCCGCCTTCCTTTCTGTTCAAGGTGTGTATGCAGGCAACTCTGATGAGGAGCACTTGCAGTCCTCTGGTTAAAACATCAGGTTGCAAAGAAGCTTCTGAAGCTCATGTCATGTGGGGACATCTAGGGTCAGCCTTCTGTTGGTACCATGCTTGGAATTATTCTGAACTGATGGATATTTTGCTGTTTATTTATCATCTCTCCCTCTCTCTCCCTTCTTCCCTGCCTTCCTTCTTCCATGTATGGACTTGCCTTTGGCTGATATTATGCTTCTAATTTCTCTGAACTGACTGGTGTTTGTTGTTTTCTCATGTGTTTATTTCTCTCCTCCCTTCCTCACTGTCTTTCTACTTTCTTTCTTCCTGCTTCTCTTCCCCTCCCCTTCCATCTTTCCATTCCTTTATTTTCCGTTTTCTCTTATTAAGGCTATGAAAGACAGGTTTTTTTTTTTAATCACTTTCCCATCTGACCAATTTCAGTTCGAACAGCTTTTCTGGAAGTGTATCCTGGAATTCTAAGGCCAGTTGTGGTCATTCATCTTTGACTTAGAGAGAGAGTTGACAATCATTGCCCTTTTCCTAGGTTTTCATATCCTGGCTCTGTTTCTTTACCTGAAATCATGTATCAACTTTGAATCATGCTTTAACTGTTTCCTCTTTCTGGCTGAATTTTCCTAATCTCTTTCCTGCCCCTAGTGAGTCTTAAAATCAATGGTGCGTGTTCACTCAACCCTACCATGTCTCTTAGAGAAAATAAAACAGTAACAAAATTTATAACAATGGACAACTTACTTTTCCTTTTATTGTTCATTTTCATTATAGGGAAGTTGTGGCATCAAAGGTAATTTTGAGGTGCTGAAGATTATGCTACATAGTGAACAAAAAAAGGATACTTTACAAGGATTCAGAATATCTTTATCAAAGTTTAATCATTTCGCATTCCTTGAAAATGTAACTATGTAATATTTATAGATGTATTGGAGCTTTTAGAGTTCCTGATTTCTATGGCAGCATCTCTTTTAACAGACTACATTGTGGCTTTGAAATTTTTTCTTATGTATATTTATTTGTTAGTTCAGGAGAAATTTCCGATGATTTGGTCTATATTTGCACTGTTATCAAATCAAGTTTGATAATGTTTGGTGGAGATACAGGCCTACCTGTTTCTACTTGCTTATTTTTAAATTTAGCCAAATTGTTTTATCTTTATTTTTATGTGTCCTTGATTTTGTGTGGCTTAATTAAGGGTACAATGATACTCTCTAAAGTGATCGTGTGAGGCTACCTGGATTATTGGCTTAGTTTGCACAATGAAATTGTTGCTCTATTACTTTGTGGTAAAAGGAAAGAGCACAGGACAAGGAATCAAAGATATGAGTGCTGGTTTTGTTGTCATCCCACCTTGGAGACTCCTGGAATGGCTCAATTTCTTTATCTTTAAAGTGGAGATAAGGCTCCCCTGCTCACATCACAGGTTTACCCTGAGGATCAGATGAAAAACTGGCTGAGGGTGGTTTGAAGACCCCCATGCTCTGTCTGTTTCAGTTTCCTGCCTATGAAGCTGGGGGCCAGAGAAGTCTGGGGGTTAACAGCAGAGGCGTGGGAGCCTGGCTGCCAGGTCAAATTCCAGCTTTATCGCTAACTGTGTGACCTTGAACATACTACTTAGTGACCTTGTGCTGTAGTTTCCTCATCACAGGGCAGTTGTGAGATCAAAAGAGTAGGTCTATATAAACACCTTTAGGTCAGCACCTGATTCAGAGCAATCTCCATGTAGTCATTTGCTATTATTTATTGTGTTCCCAATAGGAGCATGCCATTGCATTAGGCATTTAAGGAAGACTCAAAGGTAAGTGCAATAAGACACAATCCTGTCCTCAAGAATTCAAGAAAAGTGGATAGGGACTTCCCTGGTGGTTCAGTGGTTAAGAATCCACCTTGTGAAGGAGAGGACTCGGGTTTGATCCCTGGTCAGGGAACTAAAATCCCACATGCCACAGAGCAGCTAAGTCTGCCTGCCACAACTACAGAATCTGTGTGCCACATGAAAGATCCTGCAGGCTGCAACAAAGATCCTGTGTGCAGCAACTAAGACCCAACACAGCCAAATAAATATTAAAAAAAAAAAAAGAGTTGATGCTGGAGCTGAAGCCCCAGTACTTTGGCCACCTGACACAAAGAGCCGACTCATTAGAAAAGACACTGATGGTGGGAAAGATTGAAGGCAGGAGGAGAAGGTGGCTGGCAGAGGATGAGATGGTTGGATGGAATCACTGACTCAGTGGACATGAGTTTGAGCAAACCCCAGGAGATGGCGAAGGACAGGGGAGCCTGGTGTGCTGCAGTCCATGGGGTCACAGAGTCAGACACGATAGAGTGACTGACCAACAACAACAAAGTGGATAATGCAAGGGCATAAACAACAGCGGTGCAGTGTAGATGCTGGCCAGTGCAATGAGAGGGAGACAAGGTCAGGTTCAAGTTGTGAAGGGAGATGAGAGACTCAATGAAGTATTCTAGGTTGGCTCCAGGGAGCAGGTTCCATATGAGAGGTGCTTTGAAGGTCTGTAGAAAACAGGCAAAATGGAGAAATACCTCTGGATCAAGGAAACAAGGTCAAAGACATGACTTGCTGTTGCTATGCTTTTGGCATATCAGATTCTTAAATCCATGTGGTTTTATAGCATCTTGCCGGAAGCTATGAATCTATAAAGTCGCCTGAACACTGCAAACGTGCATTTTTTAATGTTGATAATTACTGTGGCCTTTGGTTTTTAACACAGATGGACGAACAAGCATCTAGGGAAGATACAGTCTTCCCCAAGATCGCGTGGAAGGAACCCACAGATTGAGACAGAACTGCATCCATTTATCTTGATTGTAATGATCTGAATGGCACTTCATTCAGTTTACTTCAAAAGACTGTCTTTTTCCTCTTCCCGTGTATCCACAAGAAAAATAAAGAGAGCTTACATAACTGCATGTTGAGTCATCCTAAATCTATGTGGATGTTCTAGCTATCACCTTGTGAAAAGTGTTTCACACCACTGGATGACCTTTGTGAAAGCCCGTGAGTGGGAAAAAGTGGATCACCTATACATACTGAAAAAGAAAATGCTTCAGATTGAGTGTTTCTATTTACTGCCCAATCCACCAATTAATCACACACTGAAATCTAGACCTTAGGTGTTTTGAGGGCCACTAAGACTGGCGTGATTTTGTGATTTTGTAATCACTAAAGCAGCAGTATTCCACTCCAGTTCCTGTCTTCTTAAACATCTCCATCATGAAACAATGAATGAAATGAAAAGAATAAGCACAAACCCCTGCAGCCTGCAGAGGGACAAATCCGTTCCTCTCTCATTATATTTACAGTAATCCTTGAGATAACTAATGTGCTTCACTTACTCTAAGACACTATCCAAGAAAGAAATAATGGGAAATCTAACATTTCAGAGTAAGAAGGGCTTTCAGAGCTGATTCCATTCAGTCTAGTCTGGAAACTCCCCAGCGTCTTCCCATGTTCTTTCAGGGTGGTTTATGAGAATACATGTTTCCACAGTCATACTAAGATGTTATTGCCTTTCTCACGCATTGTCATGAATGTACAGGGAGTTTCCCACTGTACACTGGGAAGGTCTGCATAATTTAGTGGACCGGCATTTTCCAAGTGGCTGATGTATAATACAAAATCATGCAAGGATAAAAGATCCACTCAAAGTGCCAGCTAAAGCAATGAATTCTAATGTAACGGAATAAAAGTTTATTTGTGTGGTTTCAGTTTATAGTGTGTGTGAAAGTCGCTCATTTGTGTACGACCTTTTGCAAGGTCGATGACCCCATGGACTGTAGCCAGCCAAGTTCCTCTGTCCATGGAATTCTCCAGGTCAGAATACTGGAGTGGGTAGCCATTCCCTTCTCCAGGGGGTCTTCCCAACCCAGGGATTGAACCCAGGTCTCCCGCATTGCAGGCAGATTCTTTACCATCGGAGCCACCAGGGAAGCCCTCCACAGAGTAACTAAACTTTAAGAAAACACTACTTGTCAAGTTTTGGTGTAGTATTAAAGAATAGCCATGATTATCTGAAAAACCTCTTTACCACTCCAACCATATATCTGTGTGAAGTTAGATTTTCATGTTTTCTTTATATAATCCAAGAAAGCAATATATGCCAACAGATTGAAGGCAGCCACATGATGTTAAAGAGATTTGCATAAATAGAAAACAATGTCATTTTTCTTACTAATTTATTTTGGGTTAAATATATTTTTCATAAAAATATGTTAATCCATATTAACCAGCAAAAGTGTTAGTTGCTCAGTTGTGTCTGACTATTTGTGACCCCTTGGACTATAGTCCCCTACGCTCCTCTGTCCATGGAATTCTCCAGGCAAGAATGCTAGAATGGTTAGCCATTCCCTTCTCCAGGGGATCTTCCTGACCCAGTGATCAAGCCTGGGGCCTTCTGCATTGCAGGCAGATTCTTTATCTTCTGAGCCATCTGGCAAGTAATGGGTTACTGATGTTATTTTAAAATATGTGTTTGAAAATAAGCAAATATTTAATTCTAATTTCAAATATGGGAAATATAGATAGACCCCACCTAAACCAAAATTCTTTGGCATCCTCAGCGGTTTTTAAGAATATGAAAGGTATTAAAACCAAAATGTTTGGGAACCACTGATCTAAGTTAAAGCCTCTTGCTCACCAGGTAGTAAAAAGAGAGCCTGAGAATTTCAGTGATCTGCCCAAGGTGATAACAATTTTGTGGGAAAGTCAGGATCCAGAACAGATTCTTTGATTCTTAGTCCAGTGTTTTTTCCATTATAAAATGTGAGAGGGAGTTTTAGGTAATTTTAATTTGAATGTTTCAATGTCTATGTAATTCACTAAGGCTGTGTCTTTTCCGGGGCCAATCCTCAGGTTATTTTAGTAATAGTAGCACATACAAGTGCTATTTTCAAATGGGTTATTTGCAGTGTGAGCCCTGGCATATGCAAGGGAGTCTTTACTAAAAACTTTAAAATAATTGATCTAATATATTTTGATACAGGATTTAAGGTAATTATTTCTATGATTAGATTAGATTTGTATCTAATTTGTACCTAGAAAAATATTTTAAGGCAATATCATAGGAAATTATATTTTAAAATGTGTTGTCCCAAAATAAAGAAAAATGAATCAAAGAAGGCCAGGAGAGACTTGCTTCCATCATGAAACTCTGAGATGTGTTCTCTCTACAATGAAAAGAATGTAAAGGTTCTTTCCCTTTTTGCATTGATTCTTAGGGCAGCCCAGGACAAGTTTGCCACTCTGCTGCAGTGATCCTGTAGCCCTCTGTGGTGGGCACATTCATCCCATCTTTCCCATGTAATTTATATTTCCCTGGGTCCTGATTTTTTTTTTTTAAGAAAATGCTTATTGTTTATTGCCTGTGAAATTTAACGAGGATATTTTCAAAAAGTAATAACAATCAGAGAATATTGCTTTAAGACAATTAAACAAACCCTTAAGTGAAAAAATGAAAAAACATGGAAAGATGTGAACTACAGATTTGTTATAGTTAACAACAAAATAAATGATCAGTGAAGGTGAAAGACAAGTCCCTAAAAATTTCCAAGAATTCGGTGAAAGAATACAATTAAATAGAGATATAAATAGATAACCACCTGAAGAATGAGTCCCAGGGTTTCTATATGCATATAATAGGGATTCTAGATAAATGGAATAGAACAGAAAGAGGAAATGCAATCAAAACTAATAGAAAAAAATTACATGTTGAAAGAGAACACGAGTGTTTGAATTAAGTATGCTTCCCAAGTCCCTGGATCCTGATTTTTTATTTATTCATTTTCTCTGGAATCTGTATTTTCTGGTGAGCCACCTCCCCTTCTTCCATGAGCCTGACAGGTGTAAGCTTAATACACAGATCAAACCTGACTTACGGCTTCCGGATACAGACACAGTCAATTTGGGCTGGGGAAGACAGCGCTCATGCAATGTGATCTAAAGGAAAATTTTTGGAAAAATCTGGCTCTGAGAGGCATGATCATTCCCTCGAACATTTCTCTTTTCTCCTTTAGTCATGGGGCAGTTGCTCATTCCTGGAGGCAGCCTTGTAGTCATTGAGGATAAGCCTTGTAATGTGACTTGCCGTGCACTGAACTGGACCCTGCTCCCAGATCTTTCCTGGGAGATAAGGGTTCCCGTGAGCCATTCGAGCTATTATTCCATCCTGGAGCCTGAGGACCTTCAAAGTGCAGTGAGCGTCCTTGCTCTGACACCACAGGGCAATGGCACTGTGACTTGTGTGGCTGAGATGAAGGGGCTGGACGTCCGTGAGTCTGTAACTGTCAATCTCACTGTGGTTCAGCCTCCCTTGGGTAAGTGAAGACTTTTTGCTTCATATAAAGTAAATTATTATTGCATGCTTTACATTTTATGTACTGTGCTGCTTAATCAACGATGCTCAGGAAAATCATATGGTGACCTTGATCTCAGGAAGGGATGGTGATGGAGACAAAGGACTTGTGTCAGCTTCTTGACCCTGTAATTTCACGTTTAAATTCCCTCTTCAAGTGTTTTCTCTCTTTTCTACTTACATTTGGAAATCACTGAGAATCTTGACAGCTACTTAAAAAAGAGCATTAAGTTTTCAGATATAAATTCTTGAATTCAGTGTTTTTCTCTAGCTCTCACCTGTTGTTCCTGTCTGATCCCATCCCCTGCACCAATAGGAAAGGATTCTTCTAACTTTTGAGGAAGGTGTGCATTTTCTCAGGGATTCCTTCCAACCTTAGTGGAATTAGGAGGGATCATTTTTTTTACACAGCAAATCTAGTATATCTGAAAGTACCAGGTCTATGCATTTTTAAAAAAATGTACAAGATGACATCAGATCAGATCAGTCGCTCAGTCGTGTCCAGCTCTTTGCGACCCCATGAATCACAGCATGCCAGGCCTCCCTGTCCATCACCAACTCCTGGAGTTCACTGAGACTCACGTCCATTGAGTCAGTGATGCCATCCAGCCATCTCATCCTCTGTCGTCCCCTTCTCCTCCTGCAAAATTTAGATCCAAAGAGAATCTGCTGTAGGGTCCTTGTTGTTCAGTCACTAAGTCATGTCTGACTCTTTGCAACCCCCTGACCCCATGGACTGCCGCATGCCAGTCTTCCCTGTCCTCGGAGTTTGCTTAAGTACGTGTTCACTGTATTGATAATGCCATCATCAACAGGGTCCTTGGCAAATGCCAGACTCTGACCACACATCTTCATGGGGCCTCTCTGAGCCTGCTTGGGCTCAGAAAGCACAGGGGTCGGGGCTGGAGATTTGCTTTCACACCTACATTTTGGAAAAGTGAAAGGAAAGGAGGCCCAGAGAAGGACTACACTCTGTTCCAGGTCGAATGCTGATGGCACAGAGGGATCCCGAAGCCAGGATGAGTTCTCCCATGTTGCATAACTCTTCCCACTATGAAAATATCTTCACTTAAGATCTTCCAAAGTTTGGAACAAAGTTACAGCCATAGCAAGATTAATAATAACAAAAATAAAAAACAGTATTACATATCACTTATTAAGTAAAGACTATTTTTTTCCAGCTCAGTGTTTTACTTTATTATTTTTTAAAATTTTTATTGGTGTATACTGATTTAAAAAATGTTGTGTTAGTTTCTGCTGTACAGTTAAGTGAATCAGCTATATGTATACACACCAAACAATGTATCTCCTCTTTAAATACACTAGTTTAAGTGGTTCTCAGATATTAACCAAATTAGCCTGCACAGCTTTCTCATGAGTGGATGCTGTTATATTCTCCTGTAAAGATGAGACGACAGGGGAGCATTGTTTGGAACATGTCCATGTTTATAGTAGATGGCAGAGGTGGCCTTGCCAGTGTGTGTCGAATCTGCTTACCTGTCCACTCTGCCCTCCCACTGTGAGCAGCCCTGGAAGGTGTGTGAGTGTCCTGGGGCCATGTAACCTCAGACTGGGTGCTTAAACAACAGGCATGGTTTCTCTCAAAGCTCTGGAGGCTGGGTGTCTGAGATCAAGGTGTGGACAGGGTTGGCTTCTTCTCAGGACCAGTTTGTTCCAGACCTCTCCCCCAGCTGTTACTGAACCAAGGTCACTCTGCTCACTGCACAACAGCCGGATAAATCCAAGAGATGAGATATTGAGGCAAGGAATATGACTTTATTCAGAAAGTCAGCTGACTGAGAAGGTGGCAGACTAATGCCTCAAAATAACCATCTTATTGGGGTTTGGATGCCAGGTTCTTTTACAGAACAGAGATAGGGGGTTGGGTGAGGAAACAAAGTATAAAGAGGCCATTAATCTTGTAAATATCTCCTAGAATGGCAATCCTCAGGCAGGGGATGCATTTATTTCTTTCATCCTGCCACCCACATGTGGACAGGGGCCTGAACAAAGACATTTTGGTTTAACATTCAGGTAGAGGGGCAGGGTTTTCTGAGGCAAGCCACTTTGTATGGGCAGTATCCTTTCAGTGAACAAAAGCAGCAGGAAGCAAAGGTTAAAGAAACAGATCCAAATGAAGCTGTAATTGGTTCTTCCCTGTAACACAGCTTCTGGTGGCTTGCTGGCCATCTGTGGTGTCCCTTGGCTTATGGACACTGCCACTGATCTCTGCCTTCGTCTTCACATGATGTTCTCCCTATGTGTGTGGCTGTGTCCAAACTCCACCCACTTCCTTTTAAAAAAAAAAAAAAAAATAAAGACACCAGTCATATTGGATAAGGGGCCACTCTATCCAGTGATGTTAAGATGACCTCATCTTAACTAAATTCCATCTTCAACAATACTGTTTCCAAACAAGGTCACATTCTGAGGCTCTAGAATATAGGACTTTAACAAATGAATTTTGCATGTGTGCATGCTAAGTCACTTCAGTCCTTTTCAACTCTTTGCAGCCCTTTGAACTGTAGCTCTCTTCTCTGTCCATGGGATTCTCCAGGCGAAAATACTGGAATGGGTTACCATGCCCTCCTCCAGGGGATCTTCCTGACCCAGGGACTGAAACCAGGTCTCTTATGTCTCCTGCATTGGCATGTGGGTTCTTTACCACTAGTGCCACCGGGGAAGCTTGGGGAGAGACAATTCACTGCACAACAGATGATGTCTCTGTGAACCTGTAAAAAGCCATTTAGAGCCTAATGTGTTTGGATCCTGTTACCCTGAACTTTATACTACAGGTGATCATCCCCAGTGTAGTACCAGCACAAGCCCACGCTCTTGATGTTTGGCCCTTTTCTCCAACTCAGACACCCCCAGAGACCAGGCAGACGACAAAAATGAAAGCATGGGTGAATACACGTGTCAGGTAGGAGACAGATTGTAGGGGCTTGTTAGGAATCAGACAGCATGCCCTATCCACACAGAGCAGGTGGACCAGCTCCAGCTGGTGATTGCCAACAGAAATGGGAGCTCAGGACTGCCAGAGCTTTGACCTGCTTCTGTGAATATCTGTCTTTTTGATGGTAAAGATCACAGAGATCTGTGGTTTTTTTTTTTTTTTTAAGTCAGGGTTAACTTATTTCAGCTTATGAGACTCCAAAGAATTTAGTTTATTTCCTACTAAGACTATATATGTATATGAAGAGGAAGCTAGAATTCAAACCTAACTTGCTTTCCTTACTAGTTTGGACAATTAAAAACCTTTAGAAGAGTTGCAAGAATAGTACAAGGAGTACCAATGTATCTTCACTTAGACACAACAGATGTGAACACCTTCTCACGTTTGCTTCTCTCTCTCATCTTTTCTTTCCCTCCCTCCCTCCTTGTCTTCCCCCTCCCTGTCTTCTGTCCATCCTTCCCTCCCTATTTTTACAATTTTTTTTCCTCTCTCTCTTTCCTTCCTTCCTTCCCTTCTTTCCTTCTTTCCCGTTTAAGATTTGCTTGGAGGTTTATGACACTTTACCCCTAAATACCCCAGGATATGTATCATAAGAACAAGGCCATTCTAATTAACTCCAATGTTCTTGCAAGTCAGGAACTTTAACATTGATACAATACTATTATACAATATTCAGTTCATATTCAAATTTCTCCCATTGTCCTTTCTAGATGTTTCTCCCCCCAAGCCAGTATCCAGCTAAAGACCATGTGTTACCTTTGGTTGTCATGTCTTCTTCGGTCTCCTTTAATATCCAGTGGTACTCCCACCTTTTTTGTCTTTTCTAATAAAAACATCTTTGAAGGATCCAGACCTTTATCGCAAGAAGCCCTTCAATATGGATTTGTCTGAGTTTTCCCAACATTCTTGATGAAGGTCAAATATTTTTGCCAAGTTATGAGTAATGTCATGTGGGCGCATGATGCCAGTTTTATTGATTACTGGTAATAAGTTTGATCATCTGATTAAAGCACCATCCCCCAGATTTCTTTATTGTAAAGGTACATTTTAGCTTTTATAATTAATATGTAATCTACAAGTACTGTGTGAATATCTGTTTCTTGACAGTCTTTCACCTAATAATATTTGCATTCATGAATAAGTCATTGCCCAAATCACTTATTTCTTTGGTGGTTGTAAAAGAATGATTTTCTGGTTCCACCATTTTTCTATATTTTTTAGTTGTCATTTTTCTGTAATGGGTTTCTTAGGTGACACAGTGATAAAGAATCTTCCTGCCAGTGCAGGAGACATAAGAGACGGGTTCCATCCCTGAGTTGGGAAGATCCCCTGCAGTAGGAAACAGCAACCCACTCCAGTAATCGTGCCTGGATAATCCTGTGGACAAGGAGCCTGGCAGGCTACAGTCCAGGGAGTCACAAAGAATTGGACGTGACTGAACAAATGAGCACACACATTCTTCTGCAAAGAAGAGACATCGCTGTCTCTTTCTTCCTTTTCTTTCTTCTTCTTCTTCTTTTTTTTTTTTTACAGTTTGGTGTGGACTCATTTTTATCCAATACATTGTAATTTACTCCCATCACTATCCGTTTTGATATTCCAATTTTGACCAGGGGGAATCCTTTCCAGCTGGCTCTGGTGTCCTGACGTGTCCCTCTTAGTTTCTGAGCACTTGGCTCATTAAAATGTTCCAAATTTTCTTTGCATTACCCCTGTTCTGGCCTGGAATTGACCATCTCTCCAAGGAGCCAACCCAGCTTGCTTTCAGGCAGTTTAAATGTGACAAAGTATGGTCCAGGGTTTGAAAGGGAAGATTGAAAAAAAAAGTTCTATTAGCACCAAATGGTACGAAACTGTTCAAACCACACACTTTATTAAGGCAATAATGCAACAAAGAGCTCTGGTCTGACTAATGATGCCTTGGAGAAATGGATCTGGAGATGAGCTTGTCTGCAAAGTTTGTCTTTTTTTTTTAAAACAACTTAAGATCTTTTACTGACAGCCTCAATGTAACAGTTGGAATGTTAAGACACTTACTCGTATAGAGTTGAACATTTCTGTTTTGGGTTTATGTCCCACAGCTTCTTATTACGGACAACATACTCATTACTATGCTGTTCATACAGAGCTTCAAATTCTTCTATATCCTGCCGAAGGTGATCAGGCACTACAAAGGGGCCCGCAGAATTTAAACTGCGTTTGCTGAAGTGACAGTCTCATTGTTTGGTGTGACTGAAGGTGTTCCAGATCCAACTAACATAGGCTTTGAATCTTTTGGCTTCTCAAAGTTTGTCTTTTGTAGGGAAAGGGGAGGGGCATTCACTTTCCCTTGATAGGGTTTAACTCGGCTGAATTCTTCTTAGCCCGGCACCAGTGAAGTGAGCAGCTTAATTATGGCATCTGGAGATCCAACAGCTTCACAGAGGAGAGCGTGATGTGTATATTGCAATGAGTCCCATTTTATTGGACTCATCTGGAGATGGGTAATTTGTTTCTAAATTATTCATCAAGATCGAGAGCAGCTGGTGGCTGGTGGTGTGTTGTGTGTTTTATGCAAGTTTTAGTAGCTGAAGACCTCGTTACCACCTGGGCTAGGGGAGTTGGCTTCTGGAAGCCAAGCCACGTTTATGAAGAGCCGAGAGTGCATGAGGCTGTGCTTGTTCAAGCTTCCTCAGGAATCAGATAAAAGCATCAGTTCTGCCACCCATTTCCTAAAAGTGCAAGGAGTTTGTGTTCATTTGGGGGTAATCCTTTTGAGCCCTTGAGGAAAGTGACATTGACAGCTTAGGAAGCTTGATGAGTTTAAGCCAAAAGGTTGCATGAAGTACTTATTGATTCTATAAAGAAAAGTGTATTGAAAGGCGCATGCTGGTGTCTTTTTAAATTGATTTTCTTGATTATAGAGGTAATACAGACTTTAAGATCGCAGACATAGAGACAGCGAGAAGGTGAAAACCACCCTCACTCCTGCCTTGGGCCAAGCTCCCTCAACCCTCTGTCTGACCGTCTGGGTCATTTTCTCTGCAAACTTACAAGTGTTCAGGCTGTAGACTGAGCAAGTGAAGCCATAGTTTTAGGACACATGATTGCCTTGTAGACTGGTAATTCCTGGTGAGATCTGAGTTCTGTGGGACGTGGTCCTTTTGAGAGCAGACAAGAGTGGTGGGTGTGACCGTCCTTGTTGGAGTTTGGGCACTAGTTGCGTGACATTGGGCGAGTCCTAGTTCTTCGTGGCATAGTTTTCTTGTGGGTAAAATGAGGGGCAGGGAAGAGAATAGGATATGCATTTCCCCTCCTCAGCTGCTTGTTAAGGGAGCTTTAACACTTATGCTGATTCTCAGGCCCCACCCCAGAGTTCTGTCTCAGTCTGTGTAGTCTGGAAGCCAGAATTTATTATTATTATTATTTTAAAAAGCTCCCAAATTACTGAGCAAGCAGGATTAGGAGCTACTGAAATGGAAACTTTCTAAGGCTCAGCCTCCCAGCCCAGCCTCATCAGATGCTACTCTTCACAGCTTGATGCCAGACAGTGTGGACTCAATTCCCAGCTTGCCTTCTTACTCACAGTGTGGCATTAGGCAGGTGACTTAATCTCTCTGAGCCTCAGTTTTCTCATCTGTGAAACAGATAATAATAATCCCTACCGTCTAGAGTGGTTATTGGTATGAGAAGTAAGTGGGTTAAAACACCCGGTGCCTGCACCAGAGCCTACAGGACAGGAGAGTGAGCCACGGCTCTCATTTATTTGTGGCTTCAGTGATGTCCCATGTCCTTTCTGGTCCACATAGGAGCATATTTTGCACATTCTGGTGGTGACATTTTGCAGTCATCCTGCTGGTTTTGAGAAAGTCTATGTGCCCTTTTAAAACTCTGAGCACTTCTGTGAGAGCACCTGGGATCTATTTTCCTTTTCTTCACAGATGGGAAAAGGACAATCTCGGATCTGAGATTAAAGTCACACTGTAAATTCAGTCTTGCAGTCCTTGCGTGCAGGCAGTTATGGGAGGGAATGTAGGGAGGAAGGCAGGTGGTGTTGAACTTGGAGGTAACCTTACTTAGTCACTGTTTGTGGGTAACAGGTAACAGGTATATACCCAGGGATCGAACCTGGGTCTCCTCCATTTCAAGCAGATCCTTTATCACCTGAGCCACCAGAGAGGCCCGTAGTATATCCATCTGTACCTGCAAATCTGCTTTCCATCTTGAATCATTGTGCCCACACCCTTTGCTAAGACACAAATCAGGGACTGGTGTCCACTGAGAGTCCCTAATTCTTATAGGACCTGGGCTGCAACTTTCCAGGCAGGAATTTTCCAGATTAGAGACCCAACGTGGCAGAATAAAGAGTCAGAGACTCTGGGGCTTCCCTGCTCTGAGCACCCTTGGCTAACCTTTAATGGAGCTTTATCCTGAGTGTCTTATTTGCACGATGAAGGGGTTGGGTAATGGATGAGATCATTCCAAGATTGTGTTTTCTGTTCGCTGTCATGATTTTCATTTTATCAATATAGGACTATTGTTTCTCTTTCTTTCAACCCACTGTAAATGTGCTCATTTAAAAATTGTTGTTGTTTAGTTGCTCAGCAGTGTCTGACTCTTTTGAGACCCCAGTGGACTGTAGCTGGCCAGGCTCCTCTGTCCATCCAATTTTCCAGGCAAGAATACTGGGGTGGGTTGCCATTTCCTTCTCCAGGGGTCTTCCTGACCCAGGGATTGAACCGTTCTCTCCTGCATTGGCAGGTGGATTCTTTACCACTGAGTCACCAGGGAAGCCTTGCTCATTTAAAACTTAGCCTCATGCTAAACATAGATACCTGTGATATATATGCATGTGTGTACATATATATATACATACTGTGATATCAATTAAAAGTTATTATTAAAGTAAGGAAGGAGAGCTATGATTAACCTAGACAGCATATTAAAAAGCAGAGACATTACTTTGCCAACAAAGGTCCGTCTAGTCAAGGCTATGGTTTTTCCAGTAGTCATGTATGGATGTGAGAGTTGGACTATAAAGAAAGCTGAGCACTGAAGAATTGATGTTTTTAAACTGTGGTGTTGGAGAAGACTCTTGAGAATCCCTTGGACTGCAAGGAGATCCAACCAGTCCATCCTAAAGGAAATCAGTCCTGAATATTCACTGGAAGGACTGATGCTGAAGCTGAAACTCCAATCCTTTGGCCACCTGATGCAAAGAACTGACTCACTAGAAAAGACCCTGATACTGGGAAAAATTGAAGGCGGGAGAAGAAGGGGCTGACAGAGGATGAGATGGTTGGATGGCATCACTGACTCAATAAACATGACTTTGCAGAAGCTCCAGGAGTTGGTGATGGACAAGGAGGCCTGGTATGCTGCAGTCCATGGGGTCGCAAAGAGTTGGACATGACTGAGTGACTGAACTGAACTGAAGGAAGTTTCCTCTCTGTGGCTCCAATCCTAAATTACATCTGTTTAAAACGCACACCCCATGCTTTTCTTGGGGTTCCCCTGGAGCAGAGAGAGGGCATAAATCTTTCTTAGGTGGGAAACTCTGTGGGAGATTTGACCCCCAGTGTAGCGAGGTCACAGCCAATAGGAAGCAAAAATCTGAGCTGTGTGGTTCCTGATGTAAGTTGCCATGTTGATGAGAGCCTGGGGCTTTTAGGTGAGTGCAGGCATCCCTCTTTTGAAGTTGGTGGTTAAACTAAGGGACACGAGAGGCAGGCAGGGTGCAATATCACCCTCTCTCTTTCTTGGTTCTGTCTCCCATGCCAGTGAGGTGGCCTCCCTTCCTTCAAATAGGCCCTCCCTAGGGTTATCTTGCTGTACAAGATTAGGGGGAAGATTGTCATGCTAAGAAACAGCTGACCCAAGTTGGCATGCTGAGAGTTTTTTCCAGCAGCAAAGGAAACGCCCCGATAGAGCGTTTGAGTAAGTCAACAGTGTGTTGACTTTTCCAGTAAGGATTTCATGCCTTTCTCTTGAATCTTGAACCAGACCCACCTACGCTGGCTCCCTTCTTATAAAAGCTTCTATTTTTTTCAAACTTCAGTTTGTAAAAAGAGTTCATCAGACCGAATTTAAGATGAGCACTGCAATCTGGAACACACGCGCTGGACCTCACAGTGTTTGGCACTTTGACCCGTGCCTCTTGAGTTTCTGAACAGCCTGGTGGGCTGAGAATTGTTACTAACACGTGAGCCCCAGGCTAAAGGGAGCATAGACACACGGTGACCATGAAATTTGATTGTTCTATTGACATGGAACCCGAAGCTCTCTAAGTCACAAGGCTTCTGAAGAGTGGACAGAGTGTGAATATCCTAAAGCAGTTCTGGGTTTAATAATTTTGTCATCATATCAGTGGGAGGGAGAATATAGGGGTTCCCTGGAATGTGGCAGTTTGCTTGGGCAGTATTTATATCTTGACTGCACTCAGGGATTCTCAAAGTGTGGATCACCAACCACCTGCCTCAGAATCACCTGGGGTACCCCTGACTTGGCATCGAGGGAGCTGGCTCTGAATCCATGAGCACAGCAAGCATTTCAGGTGATGCTTGGGAGTCTGCTTTCTGTGGAGCAAGGGGATGAGTCATGTTACTCTCTGCTTGTGACTGATGTTAAGGGACTGGCTTGTTTTTTGACCATATACTGTATTTTATCTCATTTTTATTTTTTTAAGTTGAAGTGTAGATGATTTACAATGCTGTGTTAGTTTCAGGTATACAGCACAGTGATCCAGGTATATATTCTTTTACAGATTATCTTCCCTAAATCATTATAAAATATTGAGTATAGTTTCCTGTGCTATACTGTAGGTCCTTGTTGTTTATCTATTTAAATATAGATATACCCATTTGAATGCAGAATAGCAAGGAGAGATAAGAAAGTCTTCCTCAGTGGTGCAGTGCAAAGAAATAGAGGAAAACAATGGAATGGGAAAGACTAGAGATCTCTTCAAGAAAACTAGAGATACCAAGGGAACATTTCATGCAAAGAGGGGTTCAATACAAGACAGAAGTGGTATGGACCTAACAGAAGCAGAAGATATTAAGAAGAGATGGCAAGAATACACAGAAGAACTATACATAAAAGATCTTCACTACCCCAATAATTACGATGATGTGATCACTCACCAAGAACCAGACATCCTGAAATGTGAAGTGAAGTGGGCCTTAGGAAGCATCACTATGAACAAAGCTAGTGGAGGTGATGGAATTCCAGTTGAGCTATTTTAAATCCTGAAAGATGATGCTGTGAAAGTGCTGCACTCAATATACCAGCAAATTTGGAAAACTCAGCAGTGGCCACAGGACTGGAAAAGGTCAGTTATCATTCCAATCCCAAAGAAAGGCAATGCCAAAGAATGCTCAAACTACTGCACAACTGCACTCATCTCACACGCTGGTAAAGTAATGCTCAAAATTCTGCAAGCCAAGCTTCAACAATACATGAACCATGAACTTTCAGATGTTCAAGCTGGTTTTAGAAAAGGCAGAGGAACCAGAGACCAAATTGGTCCAGCATCCACTGGATCATGGAAAAAGCAAGAGAGTTCCAGAAAAACATCTATTTCTTCTTTATTGACTATGCCAAAGCCTTTGACTGTGTGGATCACAACAAACTGGAAAATTCTGAAAGAGGTGGGAATACCAGACCACCTGACCTGCCTCTTGAGAAATCTGCATACAGGTCAGGAAGCAACAGTTAGAACTGGACATGGAACAACAGACTGGTACCAAATAGGAAAAGGAGTACGTCAAGGCTGTCACCCTGCTTATTTAACTTCTATGCAGAGTACATCATGAGAAACGTTGGGCTGGAAGAAGCACAAGCTGGAATCAAGATTGACAGGAGAAATATCAGTAACCTCAGATATGCAGATGACACCACCCTTATGGCAGAAAGTGAAGAAGAACTAAAGAGCCTCTTGATGAAAGTGAAAGAGGAGAGTGAAAAGTTGGCTTAAAACTCAATATTCAGAAAACTAAGATCATGGCATCCAGTCCCATCACTTCATGACAAATAGATGGGGAAACAGTAGAAACAGTTTCAGATTATTTTTTGGGGCTCCAAAATCATTGTAGATGGTGATTGCATCCATGAAACTAAAAGACGCTTGCTCTTTGGAAGGAAAGTTATGACCAACCTAGATAGCATATTCAAAAGCAGAGACATTACTTTGCCAACAAAGGTCCGTCTAGTCAAGGCTATGGTTTTTCCAGTGGTCATGTATGGATGTGAGAGTTGGACTATAAAGAGAGCTGAGCACCGAAGAATTGATGCTTTTGAACTGTGGTGTTGGAGAAGACTCTTGAGAGTCCCTTGGACTACAAGGAGATCCAACCAGTCCATCCTAAAGGAGATCAGTCCTGAATATTCATTGGAAGGACTGATATTGAAACTGAAACTCCAATACTTTGGCCACCTGATCTGAAGAGCTGACTCATTTGAAAAGATGCTGATTCTGGGAAAGATTGAAGGCAGGAGGAAAAGGGGATGACAGAGGTTGAGATGGCTAGATGGCATCACCAACTTAATGGGCATGAGTTTGAGTAAACTCCGAGAGTTGGTGATGGACAGGGAAGTCTGGCATGCTGCCGTCCATGGGATTGCAAAAAGTCGACATGACTGAGTGACTGAACTGACTGACTGATCTGTTAATCTGAAACTCCCAATTTAAGGACTGACTTGTTTTAAAGCTCCATTTATGGGGCTAGGGAGGATGATATGGGGAGTGATAATTCTGTTACCTCCCCCTTCATTTTTTTGGGGGGGTAAATCTCTTTTTACCTCTATCTGTCCTAGCTTACCTCAGAAGAATGGTGGCTGATGTGGAGATACATATTAGTTTTGACTTTTCTAAAGTCCTGTAATCCTTGTCCAAGCATCTCAATATGAGGAGAAAGGTGAGTCCCAGTTCTGGCTCAGCTGCAGCTGACAGTGTAGTGTACAGATTTCTCTTCTCCATGCAGAGTCAGAAGGAAACAGTCTCTTCATCTATCCATCCATCGATTGATTCATTGGTTCAACATGCCCAATTTTAATATGCCTGTTGCCTGGGGTATAAGCAGAATAAGACGCAGTCTTTGTGGGAACAATTTAGTTTAGATAGAAGGAGAAGTATAGGAAGAATGGACCTTATAGTGGCCAGTTTCACAGACATTTAAGGTGGCATTGAATATGAGATGTTTAAAAAAGAAAGAAATATAAAAAGGCCATCATAGGTAATGCAGAGAAGCTTTGCATGAAGGACAAATGGAAAATATCTTTTTATATTATATAGTTCTTCAAAATTCAGAGTTCTCTGGATTTCAGCGCTTGTTTTGAGATAAGTCTGTGGATTATTCTGCAGTGGGATCATTGCTCATCCAGAGGTCAGCACCCAGAGGTCAACACCAAAGTATTGCTGCTGCTGGTGCTAAGTTGCTTCAGTCATGTCCAACTCTGTGCGACCCTAGAGACGGCAGCCCACCAGGCTCCCCCGTCCCTGGGATTCTCCAGGCAAGAACACTGGAGTGGGTTGCCATTTCCTTCTCCAATGCATGAAAGTGAAAAGTGAAAGTGAAGTTGCTCAGTCGTGTCCAACTCCTAGCAACCCCATGGACTATAGCCCACCAGGTTCCTCCATCCATGGGATGCTCCAGGCAAGAGTACTGGAGTGGGTTGCCATTGCCTTCTCATCAAAGCATTAGTGATCATCTATAACCATTCATGCAACTTATTCTGAGCCTTTAACTTTTAAACTATGATTTCAAGGAAAACTCTAAGTAAGAAAATCCAAGAGACATTTTTCAGCTATAGTCTCTGGTTCCAAAGTGTGGGGAGACCATTGATTTACAAGCAAATCCTATTTTTCTTCATAGAAAGTCTCTTGTTTTAATATTTTTCTAATGACTGATATCTAATAAAATAGCACACATTTACACTGAGATGCTACCCAAGCACCCAGAGTTGAGTGACAGACTTTCTTGAAAAGCAATTCACATTTAAACAGATCAACTTAAACATGTTGTTATAAAGTTGTTTTTTAAATTTATGTTTAATTAGAGGATAATTGCTTTACAATATTGTGTTGGTTTCTGCCATATATCAACATGAATCAGTCATAGGCATACAAATGTCCCCTCCCTTTTGAACCTCCTTCCCACTTCCCATCCTGTCCCACCCCTCTAGGTTGTTACAGAGCATGGAGTTTGAGCTCCCTGTGTCATACAGCAAATTCCCACCCACTATCTATTTTACATATGGTAATTTTTAAAAATTTTGTTTCCATGCTACTCTTTCAATTTGTCCCACCTCTCCTTCCCCCACTATGTCCATAAATCTGTTCTCTATGTCTGCGTGTCCATTGCTGCCCTGCAAATAGATTGACCAGTACCATCTTTCTAGATTCCATATATATGTACTAGTATATGATATTTGTTTTTCTCTCTCTGACTTACTTCTGTAATAGACTATAGGTTCACCCACCTCATAGAGCTGACTCAGATGTTTTACTTTTTATGGCTGAGTAATATTCCATTGAATGTATGTACCACAGCTGCTTTATCCATTCATCTGTCGATGGACATCTAGGTTGCTTCCATGTTCTAGCTATTGTAAATAGTGCTGCAATGAATATTGGGGTACATGTGTCTTTTTCAATTATAGTTTTCTCAGGGTATATGTCCAGAAGTGGGATTGTTGGGTCATATGGTAGTTTTATTCCTAGTTTTTAAAGGAATCTCCATACTGTTCTCCATAATGGCTGGTCAATTTACATTCCCACCAACAGTGCAAGAGGGTTCCCTTTTTTCCACACCCTCTCTTATTGTTTGTAGATTTTTTGATGCTGGCCATTTTGACCAATGTGAGGTGATACCTCATTGTAGTTTTGATTTGCATTTCTGTAATAATGAGCAACGTTGAACGTCTTTTCATGCATTTATTAGCCATCAGGGAAAGATTGGGAAGGTGGTGTGATCCCACTGGACTCTCCCTGATGAAGGTGAGGTTCTTTATTTGGGCTAACTGAGCCCTGAAATGTGCTGGTATGACTGGTGCTGAGTATGTAATTGTATATAATTGTATGTAATTTAAATTAGATTAAATTTCAATTTAGACAACCATACCACATGTATTGGAAAGTGCCCACTAGGGCATGGCCATGAAAGATCAAAATGGCTTTTCTTCTCTCTTTCTTTCTCTCCCCAGCTCTCCTTTTTGTTTTGATTGCACTTTTTAAAATTATCTAGACATTTCTAGAATAATTACAAATTTTCTTACTACTTCTGGCTTGCTTAATTAGCACAATGTAGTTTGCATGATCATGATTTCAGAACCCTATTTAAAGCTGTGTACATCAAAACTCTTTCTAAGGAACATGACTTTGCCATGAACAACTTGGAAATCACATCATCATTGTCATTACTTTCTGGGGGGAAGCACCTTTACAATGTTATAGTACTGCTGGATACATTAATGTAAATAAAATAACAGCAACTCCAAGAGTTTACCGGTTGTTTCCATTCCTGAAAATAAATCGGTGATGAGGCATGACTTGAAACACTGAATAGGTCAGTCCAGTTCAGTCACTCAGTCGTGTCCGACTGTTTTCGACCCCATGGACTGCAGCACACCAGGCTTCCCTGTCAATCACCAACTCCCAGAGCTTGCTCAAACTCATGTCCATTGAGTCGGTGATACCATCCAACCATCTCATCTTCTGTCGTCTCTTTCTCCTCCTGCCTTCAGTCTTTCCCAGCATCAGGGTCTTTTCCAATGAGTCAGTTCTTCACATCAGGTGGTATATGGTTTATCACAGGGCATTTTGATTATATTTCCCTGTACTATATAGTAAACCTTATTGTCTATTCATTCTATATGTAATAGTCTGTATCCACTATTCCCAAACTCCTAATTCATCCCTCCTCCACCCCCTTTCCCCTTTGGTAACTGTAAGTTTGTGTTTGAAGCTGTCAGTCTGTTCCCATTTTGTAAATATGTTCAGTTGTGTTGTAGTTGAGATTTCACATACAAGTGATATCATATGATATTTGTCTTTCTCTCTCTGGCTTACTTCACTTCGTATGATAATCTCTAAGTCCACCCATGCTGCTGCCAGTGGCATTATTTCGGTTTTTTTTTGTGTGTGTGTGGTTGACTAGTACTCCATTGTGTACCACATCTTCTTTACCCATTCATCTGTTGATAGACATTTAGCTTTCTTCCAGTCTTAGCTATTGTGGATAGTGCTGCTGTGAACAAAGGGGTGCCTGTTGCTTTTCAAATTAGAGTTTTGATCCAGCAATCCTACTCCTGGGCATGTATCTGGTCAATAAGCATTTCTTGAGTAAGTAAATGATATCAGAGCATGGAAACCACTGTTCCAACCTTAGGGAGTGGCACAGCCTAGCTTATCCACCTCTCAGGAATGTTAGAGGCATTGACCAGAGAATGTTTGGACTGTGTTACTAGGCAGGTATTTATTAGTAGCAGTAAATGGATGAGAAAGTAATGGAAGATACTGTAGAACATTGAATATTTAATCACACTGAAGGGAACTTGGCCTTTGACATCTGGCTGTAGCAGATCCAATAGTTACAATATTGTCGGAAAATGTATTCTAATTTATGGTGTGGCAGATTCAGTGATTACATACCCTTGACAATGGCAAGCATCACTAAAATATATTTTTTTCTCCTTTCTACCTTATAGACAGTATTGATAAACCAGGTACATCATTGCCTACCTGGGCCATAGTTCTACTTGCTGTGTCATTGTCATTGCTTTTGATCCTGATCATTGTTCTGATTATAATATTCTGCTGCTGTGTCTCCAGGACAGAGAAAGAAGGTAATTTACTTTTGTTCACATAGATTTGTATGTGTTTTTAAATTTTTGGTACAAGGATTTGTAGTTCATTAGCTCATCTGCTCTTTCAAAAGATACATTGGCTTTTAGAGTCCTTGAAAGGAAATGCATGAAATTAGTAGAGAAGGAAAGGACTTTCTCATGGAAGGAAGCCTGAGCCAACCCCTCAAAGAAGACAGATCTTCACACCCTGAGAAGGTTAAGAGATGGTTGTGTGTTTATTTGCAAGGCGTGTGTGCTCAGTCATGTCCGACTCTTTGAGACCCCATGGACTGCAGCCTGCCAGGTCCCCGTGTCCATGGAATTTTCTAGGCAAGACTGGAGTGGGTTGCCATTTCCTACTTCATTATTTGCAAGGATATAAGGCTATTTTGATGTGTCATTCAGATGCTATGCCTTTTTTTCTTTCTAAAATAATATCTACCTATCTGAGCACATCAAAAGATTATTTTCTAGTTTGTAGGATTCTGACTCTCCTTTTCTAGGTGAATATCAATGCAGTGATAGAAAGAAAAACATGGTCTTTTGTTAACAAAAATAGTACAAATAAAATTAATAAATATAAGTACACATCTTCTAAATGAAGTCTTTTGAGATACTCCAAGATATGTGAAGGCAGTGGCCTTGTCTGGGGGCAGGCTCAACCTCAGGGTGAGTTTATCAGTGTTAGGGTGGGAGTAAGTTCATGGTTTTGGAAACCACAGGCACTTTGTTGTATGGACTCAGGACTACCCAAGGGATACCTCAAGGTGCCACTCAGGACTACCCAAGTGTTGAGTGTGTGTCCGTCTTTGTCTTTCTTTCTCTCCTAAAACCTCCATCTACTCTTATTTGAATTTTTTTTCTTAAAGTCAGAGTTTTGATGTTTGGCTACATGTCAGTTTAATTGTACTTTTAATTTTACTAGCACTATATGATTTGATGAGCACTTTCTGCATGTCTGCCAGGCACCATGTTATCTACCTCTTTTACTTGGACTAGCTCTCTTAGTGCGATATTTCACGTGACGTGCATTGTCCTGCCTAACTGGGCTACTTGCCTAGACTTAGCTCCTGTTGGGTTTAGTTTGTCCTTGGAGAATTACCTCTGTGCTATACCTCTATTCAGACTTCTGTGGTGGCTCAGTCACCTGCCAATGCAGGAGACACGGGTTCGATCCCTGGGTTCGGAAGATCCCCTGGAGAAAGAAATGGCAACCCACTCCAGTATTCTTGCCTGGAGAATTCCATGGACAGAGGACCTGGCAGGCTACCGTCTATGGGGTTGCAAAAGAGTTGGACTTAGCAACTAAACAACAACATACTTTTATTCTCCAAGAAACAGAAATGAAAAGTAGTGAACCCCTGTTGACCCATATTTGATGGAAATTTGTTTTTCCTTGGGAGTTATCCTGTATGTCACAGATCCATTATTAACCCCACTGAATTTTAATGAAAACTATGGATAACAAATTTTAATTCAAAACAGACAAGGATTGCTTGTTGCCTTCAGATGATTATTTTTGACATTAGCTATTGTGGTATGGTTGAAGAACATTCTGGTTATTTGGACTTCTGAATCTCCTAGGCTTTTGTCTGCTCCACACCAGCCTAATAAGAAGGTCTGGTCCACATGGGTTGTGCACCCAGAGATCCTCTGATTCTTAGCTTCCTCATTTACAAAATGAGGATAAGTCCTATCCTAGAGATTGGTTGTTGCTGTTGTTGTTGCTAAGTCATGTCTGATTTTTTGTGACCTCATGGACTGTAGCCCACCAGGCTCCTCTGTCCGTGGGATTTCCCAGACAAAAATACTGGAGTAAGTTGCCATTTCTTCCTCCAGGGGATTTTCCCGACCCAGGGATCAAACTCACGTCTCTCTCTTTACAGGTAGATTCTTTACCATTGAACCATCATGGAAGCCCAGAGATTGGTTAGGAGAATTAAAGAAATTAACATAATAAAAGTTTATGTGATCTGTCCTAGAGTTTATCTTTTATTTATCTCTGAAAAGCTGATTCACAATGGACACTACACTTCACCTTGACATAAACGTAGAGGATCCAGCAAAGTCTTGGACTTCCACATGATAATTATTTCCATGCTTAAAACTGTTAAAATTCCAGGATTTTAAAAAGTATTTTCAGGAAACTTCCCTGATGGTCCAGTGGTTAAGACTCCATGCTCCCAATGCAGGTGGCACAGGTTCAATCCCTGCTTGGGGAACTAAGATCTTCATGCCACATGGTGTGGCCAAAAAAATAAGTAAATAAAAACAAAAAAGTTATTTCCTGGTGCTCCACTTTTTTGGTGCCTGAAGAATTCTCAGTGCTCTTCCTGGTTTCTGGGGACTGACTGAGGATGGCTGGGGACCCCACTCAGCATGGCCTGGAGGCTTTGGGAATCCATGCTTCTAGAGCAGTGGGACCAGGGGTCCCTGTCCTTCAGACTGAACCTGACTGGAACACAACATCCTCTATCACCACGGGGAGACCAATCTCTTCCTTTCAACTCAAATAAGATTCCTTCTGAGGTTCAATTTGAGGTGTCAATCAGTAATGTTGTTAGAACTGAAAATAAGTGAGAACATTATCCAAAAAACAAGGAAAATGAATATTTTTTGGATCGCGATAAAGCAAGATGCATAGGGGCAGTAGACAGGAAGGTGAAGATGCAAAGCACACTGGTTTTAGAGCCAGGTGGGCTGGGTCTATTGTGGGGGCTGTGCTGCTCCCCATGTTGAAATGCTAGATTACTTCCAGCCCAAGAATCCATTGACTAAAAACACTAGCATTGTAACAAGAGCTTTTGAGGGGTGGGCAGAACTGTGTGAATTGATACTATTGGTACATATTAACTGAAAACGTATTTTAGAATGAAGAACTATAATGCTTAAGCAATATAATTTCTTATCTGTTAAAAACATAGTTACCCTTGTGCAATAGTATCTAGTTTGTTAAAAATATGATAATGCTAACACTTACCTCTTGGATTGTTGTAACGATTAAATGAAATAACACCTTGCATAGCACTGGCATGCTGTCTGGACAGGTAAGCACTGAATGATCGACAGCAGAGACTGGGAACACAGAGTCCTCATGGTGAACTAATGCAGTCTCTATAACCTCAGGAATCAGATTCAGTACTCACTAAGTACATACTCGGCCCCTACTGTATTTCAGGTACCCAAGTATCATAAATATATCTATTTATGATAGTGAACAGTGAATTCTACTTTCCTTATGTTTGAAGTCATTTGGTAGTTCACTGTCAGGGTACTAAATACCTGTTGGATCACAAACACTCAGTAATGTGAATGTTTAAAATGAGGGGCCTATAAAAATTGATGTGATTTTATTTTCAGAATAACTACCCTGATTTTGCTAATGTAATTTTGTTCCTTTTATTTCTATTTTTGCAGAATCCAGTTATCAGAGTCAAATAAGGTAAGTCTGAGATCACAATTTTCTGAAAATAAAAACAAATGAAAATCAACCAACACACACAGCTCTGGGATTTTAGGACTATATTACTCAAAATAAGGCACTAAATGTGGACAACTCTGAAAAACATGTATGCCAATCACCAACTCATAGGGCGATATTAACTGTAGAATAAAATAGGTGGGTTCCTACTGCCTGTGTTTGACTTACTCACTTAGGAAAATGGAGTAGATTTTTACTTGGTGTCTGGCATTCGCCACTCTTTCCACAAGAGGACACTCTGTACCATGACTGGTGCCCTCTTGCTTTAAGTCATGGCTAGGGTTCTGAGGTGTTCTTGCCTGGAGAATCCCAGGGACGGGGGAGCCTGGTGGGCTGCAGTCCATGGGGTCGCACAGAGTTGGACACGACTGAAGCGACTTAGCAGCAGCAGCAGGGATCTGAGGACCATTTTAAGAATCAGGCAGAGGTCCTACTGGAACTTCCAGGGCAGTGGAGACAGAGAGACCAGCTGGGTTGCTTAAGGCAATGAAGCTGACTAGGCAGACAGGTTAGGAGTGTTCACTGCTCACCCCCCCGGGGGAGGGATGGAAACATTCCTGCCTTTCTCACAGCTGTCCATATATAGCTGCAAGCATTTTTAAGATAACTACATCAAGGACTTATAATAACCAGTTTAAATGTCTGCAATATTTACATAATTATAAATGCAGTCAAGGGAGGGATTTCTAGACAGTGGTGGTTTTGTTGGGAGTGTTAAAACCACATCCAGCTTTCAGTATCTTATTAGACAATTTTAATACGTGTAATGCTACAATTTAAAATATCTTCTGGCTACATGTGATGAAGGAAGTTGTATGTAATCATCATTAGCTCATGAATGGACATCCTTTCAGGTAAATATTTGCACATACCCTTGCTTATTTCCCTTGCTTGATAATCAATTCTTAGTGGTAAAGCATAAATATTTTAAAATCTTTGGATATCTACTGCCAAACTTCCTTCCCCTGGGAAGCTGTACCAATTTTTGCTTTATTTCAGAGGCAGACTTTTTCTATGAAGGGCCATAGTAAATCTCTTTGGTTTTGTGGGCCACATGCTTTCTGTCACAGCTACTCAACTCTGTTGCTCTAACAGGAAAGCAGCCATAGACAATATGGAAGCAGACGAGTTCCAATAAAATTCCATTTATAGAAACAGATGGGGGCCCAGATTTGGTCTGTGGGTCACAGCTGGCCAATCCTGCTTTATTTAGTCACTGGTTTCTGAGAGTTGAGTATCAACCATGTGGGGATTGGCGTTAATGGACCTGTCATGATAAAGTTCCATTTCTTCCCAGAAGGGGAGTGTGTGAGCATACAGGAGTCTACATAGCCATCCTGGTGGGTATGAAAGTCCATCCTGATGCTGGCCGCCCTCCAGGATCCAGGGCCTGAACTTCAGCCTTGCGTTAAGTTCTTTGTGTGTGAATGCACTGGGTGGGCAGTGAGACCCGAACATCTATTGCTGATGAACATTGGCTTTTTCAAATGGTCTAATTCTAGGAAATCTGCAACTGTGAAGACAAGCAAAGACACTGCTGGGACAAAGTTGAAGAGTGCAAATGAAAACTATGGCTACCTTTCAGATGAGTCAAGGACCACACGTGAGTGGCTGGGTTTGGACAGGGAGAATGTCAGAGGAGGAGCTGGCCCACCGAACACCATTTCTGAAGGCATCTGCTTAGCTCTTGGCGGTCATTATTTGGGGTGTAATTTTTAGAAGAAGTCATTCCAGAACTAGAAATATTCTAGGAGACAATAACAGTAAAAATCCACCTGTTTATCTAAAGTTAAAAGAAATTGAGGTGAAAATTTGTTTTTAAAAATAATTTTGTTCAAAAATTTTTTTAAATTATTCTACCTTAAAGTATGTGAGGAGGCACTTTTATACATTGGAGTTACTTCCCCAAAACTTCAGTTAAATCTGAAATTCAGCAAGAAATCTTTCCTTTTCAATTTGATAGTCATATTGGGTTCTTTGAAGCCACTGTCACTAGTGAAGGGCACAGGTAGGACCTGAACCAAGATCCTTTTCAAAGCAGTTGAGAGACAGACTGTACAAATTACCCCTTAGAAGTTGGGGGCTGGCCCTAACAATTTGCCCGCAAATCAAATTCCACAGGAAGATTTTTGGTTAATCGATTCTTGCAGAGATGCTCAAAACTGTTTTCTCCACTAAGACTGGGACTCTATTCTTGGTAGCTCTTTTCTTCCCATTCTTTTGTGCCTCCCTCCTATGTACTTTCCAAATTGTATGCTTCAGATTCAAAGGAATATCACCAAGCATGGACAGTTTCCTCGAATAATCCCATCATAGTCTCTTGCAAAATTTCCTGTGATAGAATATTTACTCATTAGTATTTAGAGCAATGAATCAAGTCCCTTGACCAAAATTGTGGCCCAAACTGAATCTCTCTGGCCCCCTTTTCCCACTGTGTCTATTTCCCTCCATCAGACGTTAAAGCTATGGATTCGTCTTGTTTCTGAATGCGACTAACTTCTCAAGAAAGGAGTCGATTTTGAGTCCTTTTGCTATATTTTTATTTCATTAGAAAGATAAATCTCTAAAAACATGTCCCATCAAGTAAACTTTAAAAAAGCCGTTTGTGGTTAGGAATGATTGATGCCAGGATACTACATAAAAGTATTTCTTTATGCGTCAGAGTTGTTAGAATAGGCAGTGGGGTTTGGGTCACTTCTGACTCTAAAAACATCTTCTTTCTGTTGCAGAGCCGGCTTCCCTCCATGCCAAGTCCTCTGAAGCCAGTGTTCCAGAGCAATGCAGCAGTAGGCAACCTCATCAGGTGATTCAGACCTTCTCCCCCTTTTGGACTTTTTTTTTTTTTTTTTTGCCATTAAACAGCTTTGCCTCATGGCAGGCGATTATGTTATATTCACCATGGACAAATATGGCATTTGCCCACCTCTGAATCAATGGGACAGTATTGGGGAATGGGACCAGAACACGTAGTATCTCTCCCTGTGGAGCAGGGTTTTTGGGAAAAGACCAAAGTGTAATTGTTGACTGGTAATATTGAGGAGTCTGTTAGACGTCCACACAGAGATGTGGGATGTGCAGACGGATGTGTGAGCCTGGGGCACCAGGAAGAGCATGATTTTTTAAAAAATTTTATTTTTTCTCATATGTTTTTCAAAAATATTTATTTTAACTGGAGGGTAATTACTTTACAATATTGTGATGGCTTTGGCATATATCGACTGAATCAGCCACCAGTACACATATGCCCCCCCATCCTGAACTCCTGCCCACCTCCCTCCCCACCCTTTCTCTCTGGGTTGTCCCAGAGCACTGGTTTTGAGTGTGCTGCTTCATTCATTGAACTTGCACTGGTCATCTATTTTACATATAGTAATATACATGTTTCAATACTGTTCTCTCAAATCATCCCACCCTCACCTTCCCCCACAGAGTCCAAAAGTCTGTTCTGCTTTGCTACCTTGCACATAAGATCATTGTTTCCATCTTTCTAAACTCCATATATATGCATTGATATATAGTATTTGTGTTTCTCTTTCTGACTTACTTCATTCTGTATAATATGCTCCAATTTCATCCACCTCATTAGAACTGACTCAAACATGTTCCTTTTTATAGCTAAGTAATACTCCATTGTGTATATGTACCACAACTTCCTTATCCGTTCATCTGCCAATGGACATCTAGGTTGCTTCCATGTCCTAGCTATTGTAAACAGTGAGGGAAGAGCACAATTGACTGCAGGTATTTCTGGTTGCTAGGCAACTTTTGATGGGCACTGCCCTTCCAAGGGACATTAACATAAGGGAAACCATCCATGAGGAGCCGTGGAGACACAGTTCATCATTTTCTGACACTGAGCCAACATTGCTTATTACTCGAATGAATTAGAGTTCATATGCAGGATGTATGGTTCTTTATATCCAAAAATTATATTAAACAAATGTGTATATGTCAATCCTGATCTCCCAATTCATCCCACCCCCTCTTCCCTCCTTGGTGTCCATAGGTTGTTCTCTGAATCTGGATTAATATATATATTCTATTCATACTATGTGTAAAACAGACAACTAATGAGAACCTACTGTACAGCTGAGGGAGCTCTACTCGGTGCTCTATGGTGACCTAAATGGGAAGGAAATCCAAAAAAGAGGGGATGTATGTATATGTGGGCTTCTCAGGTGGCTCAGTGGTAGAGAATCTGCCTGCCAATGCAGGAGACATAGGATATATGGGTTCGATCCCTGAGTTGAAAAGATCCCCAGGAGAAGGAAATGGCTACCCGCTCCAGTATTCTAGCTTGGGAAATTACAGTCCATAGGGCTGCAAAGAGTCAGACATGACTGAGCAACTGAATACAGACACGTATGTATATGCATGGCTGCTTCACTTTGCTGTACAACAGCAATTAACACAGCATTGTAAAGCAACTATAGCCTAGTAAAAATTACTTCAAACAACAAACAAAATACAAATGTGTGTCTAACCAGGGCCATTTTCTAACTTGTGCATCTTCAAAGGAGAAGAACTTAGATGCGATTCTGCCCTAGTATCCCCAATGGGTGTTCTCCTCTGCTAGATTTTGGGGAAGCCAGACTCGCAGCTTGGGGCTCCAACAGCTTATGGATCACATAGCCTTAGCTCTCTCTGGCCTCAGAGTTGGTACCTGCCTGAGGCGCTACTGCTGAGTGCATGCCTTCGAAGCCCCATCCTTCTCTCCTGGCATTGATGTTCACTTCAGCTTCCAGCTGGCTGCCGGCTGTAATATGCCTCCCTGCAGTTGAGACCCAGCTCCATACGTACATCTTGCCAGAGACATGTGCCTCCCAGGCCTGTGCAGGGAAGGGGACCTTGATGGATGTTTAGCCACGTATAGAGAGGAGCTAAATGATGCTGTTAGCAGCAACTAAGGTAGCCAGGCAGGAAGATGTATGAGGGGTTCGAGGCACAGAAGCAGATGGACCTGCGTGACAAATTGTGAGCTCCTGGTATGAGTTTGAGCTACTGCCTCAGGCTGGGTGGCAGGGAATAGAGAGGTAAAACTCTTCCCATCAAGCTGCTCCTGTGGGCACATGCATCTATTGTCTGTAGCAATGCAACAGTTTCCCCTTTGAAGGGCCAGTGTCTCTTGACTTAAGAAGTGGTGGGTGAAAGGGAGCAATTGCCAAGCTGTGATGGGCGTTTCCTGTCCAGACCCCACGACCAGACCTGAGTGGGCACTGCGTGCTGATGAAGGGGCTCTCCCTCAGTGTCAAGCATGGTCATCCCAAGGACACATTTAAGCTGGTCATTACTTCAGTGGCCTTCCTGTGGTTACATGGCATGTGTCTTTCCACCAGAGAAGTCACAGGGCTCAGGTCTGGGATGGAGGATGGGGCAGCGGGGAGGAGATACAGAAGTGGGTCGTGTCCCATATCCCTGATATAAATGAAGAGAAAGGGGGACTATGGGTGTGCTTGTATACAGGAGGATGGCATTCAGAGCTCTGAGGGGACACTCAGTTCAAAGCGTTGTTTTGAAAATATACAGGGAGACATTTCATTTAGTATGTTTTCCAATTTCTCCATCTCTTCCTTTTTTTTTTTTTTGATGTTCTTTCTCAAGCACAGTAGAAAAGCTTTTTCGTACACATATAAATAGTATGTATAATATATATCTTAGAAAACTTATGAATTTTTGCCTAACTAAAAAATTTATGACATTTTGACTTCACTTATTTGACTTAGTATGAATGAAATGCTAGATTCCAATAAAAAAAATAGATGCACAACAAGCAACAAAGATTTACTGTATAGCACAGGGAACCATAGTCAATATCTTATAATAACCTGCAATGGAAAATAATCTGAAAAATAATATATGTGTATATGTATAATTGAATCACCTTACTGTGCACCTGAAACATTGTAAGTTAATGGTACTGCGATGAAAAATACATATGATGAAAAAAATATACAGGGAGAGAAATTTAGGATGTTTCTTCTTCTTAAACGTGTAACCAGTTAGATAATCTATTGGTGGAAAAAGAACAGTGGCCATCGAGGTGCTGGGCCCTGGGGGCTGGTAACACACCCCCACGCTTCTTGAAGTGTTTGTAAGGTTTCTAGGCAAGCAGGGCACCTCAGCCAGAGGACCAGGTTTCTTAAGGATCAAAAAGGATGCAAGGAAGATGAGCTATTTTTGCCTGAGCTAGAAACTGACAAAGGGTTTTTAAATAGCTGGATTTTTCTAAGCAGGGGAACTTAGGACAAACACATTTCTGAAAAGGTCCATCTTTGATCCTTAGGCAAAAGGTGCCTTGCAGGTGTGGGTCCAGGCACTGTGTCCTCATTGCCCATTTGGGAAACCTGGACGTGAGGTGTACCGTGGATTATGCTTCCTGTGAGGCCCTTAAAGGAGGGAAGAATTGTGTTAGTTGCTCAGTCGTGTCAGACTCTTTGCGACCCCATGGACTGTAGCCCATTAGGCTCCTCTGTCCATGGAAGTTTCCAGGCAATAATATTGGAGTGGTAGCTATTCCCTTCTCCAGGGGAACTCCCTGACCCAGGGATCAAACTCTGGTCTCCTGCTTTGCAGGTAATTCTTTACAACTGGGCCACCACAGAAGCCCTAAAGGAGGGAGGGAACAGACAAATATCATATGATATCGCAACTATATGGAATCTACAAAGTGATACAAATCAACTTATTTACAAAACAGACTTGCAGACATAGAAAACGAAATTATGGTTACTAAAGGGGGAAGTGAGAGGAGGGATAAATTAGGAGTTTGGGATTAACAGATACACATCACTCTATATAGATAACCAACAAGGACCTACTGTAGAACACAGGGAACTATATTCAATATTTTGTAATAACCTATGAGGGTAAGATAATCTATAAAAAGAATCTGAAAAAGTATATGTACAGGTGAATCACTTTGCTGGACACCTGAAACGAGCATGACACTCTTGTACTCCAACTTAATCAAAAGAGGAGGAGGGCGGGAAGAAGAGGGTCCATAGAGGAAAGGCCTGGGCCTTCAGTAGTTCCCTCCCATGTCCTAGTTCCAAAGAGGACACAGTCCTGCATGTGGTCATCTGGCCCCTGGAGACCCACCAGGTGGTCAAGCCACAGCTTGTAGGAGCAGGTCCAGGCCACCCTTAGTGAGAGGTTCCTTTAGAACTTGCCACAGCCAGGCCTGCAGCTGGTCTGTGTGGCCACGTCGCCCACTCTGCTGGGGTGGGGACCCTCCTCAGAACTTCTTAGGCCACAGAGCAAGGACAGTACACTGTGATTTCTTTCCTTGTAACTTTTCTCCCTGTGCAGTGACCCCTGCTCCCTGGAGGGCCCAGGACAGGCAGCTGAGAGTCAGAGCCCCGTCCCTTGTCCTTCTGTCCTGCCCTCCTCTCCCTGGGCCTCCCTGTGAGTCAGTTTGTTCACTCTGCTGTCTGTGCTGCTGTCGGGGGGTCGCCACCCACCCCAGGGGCCCAGAGTAAGTGACCAGTGAGATTCCTGCCCAAGAGCTGGCTGGTTAGACTTCAGGGTGGTTGACTATGGATGACACAATTGTAAGGAAAATCTGAGCTAGGCTCAGGTCCTGAGCAGCCTGTGAGTTAAACGGAGAGATCTCAGGTTGTGAGTCAGCCTGCAGCAAAAGTGTGGCCCGGGCTCCTCACCACAGAGCTGGTTGGGTCAGATGCCTGTCCCATGGATTGAGATAGGCCGTGTATGTGAGAGCAGCTGAGGCTCCTGCCCTGGGTCAGCGGGTCTCAGAGCAGGGCCATCTTGCCTTTGACTAGACCAGCATCTCATGAGTCTACCTGTGTGTGTTCTCCCCACTCCGTCTTCTCATCTCAGCTGATGTCTTACTTACCCTCCACATCTTCAGGAGGTCTTAGGTAGTGGGAGGCCGTGGACTCCGTGCAGTCTGGCATGGCATTCTGGATTGCTCATTAAACACTAATTCCCTCTACTGGAGAACACCCAGCATTACGCTGTCACGAGTAAAGTGACACCAGGAGCCTGAGTGCTTATAGACTGCTCACCACAATACAATCAGGACAAAAATACTATTTGACCGGAGTAGATGAGTATGCAATGTTTTGTTTCGGGTCCTTGAAGACAGGTGCATGATTCCAGGTCAAATGGTCATCTTGCTCCTTTCTAATTTTGGTCCCTCAGGGCTTCCTCAAGACTGTCTTGTTCAAATGATCCAGGGAAGGGGGAGCCTGAAGGGCCCTGGGTGCAGTGCATAGGAGAGTCATCGGTGTGGCCTTTGGGGTACCCAGGTTCCTGGTCCCCCCCATCGTGGATCTTCTGGCTCAGTCCAGCTGGTGGTGGGGCAGCCTGGGCATCTCTGCATTTTAGAGCCAGTGGAGGGGTTTCTGACACGTGGCTGGATTGAAGGGGTTATTGCCTAAGACGGAAATGACCTTGTAGGTGGGGAGAGTGGGATGTTGCCAAAGATTGACTTGGCTACTTTGTCATTTCACCCTGGGCAATACTTATGATATGCTCAGAGTCCCAAGACATTCATGTTAACCGAACTGGGCTGGGATTTACTGGGCCGCTCTCCAGGACCGATGCTGCCTGCACACCGTGCGATTCCCAGGTGGCTCAGTGGTAAAGAATCTGCCTGCTAGTGCAGGAGATGCAGGTTCCATCCCTGGATCAGGAAGATCCCCTAGAGAAGGAAATGGCAACCCACTCCAGTATTCTTGCCTGGAGAATCCCATGGACAGAGGAGCCTGGCAGGCTACAGTTCATGGGGTTGCAAAAGAGCTGACATGACTGAGTGACTAAAGAGGCAGCAGCACTCTTGCTGGCATCATGTGGACCCCGCTACAAGGAGAGGAGGCCCTGGGGTCTGAGACCACACCTGCTCAGAGTTGAGCACAGGCGCCGAGGAGCAGGCTGTTTGGGGAGTTAGTCTCACCCTCCCTTCAGTCCCACCCAGAGTTCTACCATCTGTATCTCTATCCCCAGGCTGCTGAGAGCATCCACATGCTGTGTCCTCATCGTGCATCACCAGGCGTGAATTTAATTACACCTTACGCTCAGCAATTACTGAACAGGAGCCTGGCTCCTTAATACTTTGTGTGTGTGTGTGTGTTAGTCACTCAGTCATGTCCAACTCTTTGCGACCCCATGAACTAACCTCAGGTTCCTCTGTCCATGGAATTCTCCAGGCAAGAGTACTGGAGTAGGTCATCATTTCCTTCTCCATGGGGTCTTCCCAAACCAGGGATTGAACCCGGGTCTCCCACACTGCAGGCAGATTCTTTACTGTCTGAGCCACCAGGGAAACCCTCTTCATACTGTGAGTGGGTGAGTGACAGTCGCTCAGTCATGTCCCACTCTTTGCGACCCCATGGACTGTAGCCTGCCAGGCTCCTTTGTCCAGGAAGGGGTAAAACCCTATCTGCCGTGGCACCAGCCCCTCGCTCCTTCGACACCCTCCCTGTTAAGGTCCAGAACACCGGAGGCCCGCACTGCCATGGGAAGGTCGCCATAGTTGTCGTGGGGAAGCCCTTTTTTCAGATCCCCAGGTGCCTCCAATTCTTTCAGTGGTGACGGTCCTTGAGGACTTCAGAAGCAGGGAGGGCTCAGCTCTGCGGCAGTGTCACTGGGGACAGGCCGTGGGCTGGAGGTTGCCTCCACATAAGGCCAGCCACTGTGCTCTGGAGCTACCAGAGGCCATGGCTGATGTAGGTCAGGTCCACTGGGAGTCGCAGGCTTTTAAATCAAGGGAAGTGGCCCCCTGTGGCCTCCTGGAGCACCTCCCATGCTCATCCCCACCTCTCAGCCCACTGCCCTGCCGGGTCCCCCCAAACTTGGAACTCTTTACCAGGGGCTGAGAGAGAGAGTCCTTATTACTGCCACAGCTGGAAGAAGTGGGGAGTGCTTCTCCCGTATTCTGGGTCCCGAGGAATGCTCGCTGAGTGTGGAGATGAAGCCGGCACCTAGAAACACGTTAGTCTGGGTACCAGCGGACCGAGCAGTGGTCCTCAGGACAGAGACGCACTTCAGGGGCTTGTTAAAATGCTCCCTCCTGAGTCTCTTCCAGACTTTCTGGGCCAGAATCTCTGGGAGATATGGCTGAAGAATGGACACTTTTACTGCGCTCCTGGGCAATCTGCTTTGAGGAAAATTCATTTGTGGTTCAGCGTGAAAACATAACAGACATGCATTGCATCGTTCCTAAGGGGACATCATCCCCGAGTTTGGGAGACTCACTTACATCTGTGCGTTCAAAATGACCCGTGTTCACGACCCCACTGCAGGGAGCTTGCTGCAGAGCACAGAGGATTCAAGATGCTTGTTGGGGGCTGTGAGGGGGGTCACATGGAAGTGGCCTGACATTGACGTACTCCATAACCATGAGGCATCGTAGTTGGGGAACACTTTTTAAATCTCCCATGTTTTATGTGGGTCCGAAGGCACAACGCTTTCAATATGAATGAATAAAAGAGGATTTTAGGCTGTAGAAATCCCAGATCATGCACTGAATTTTAGGAAGACTCAGAAGGTAAAAACGAGACTGATTTTCAAAATTTGCATTAATCAAAACACGACACTTTTCTTTCTGATTATTTCTATTCTGGTTGAATCTCCAGTTAAGACATATAACACTGATGTTCTTTTCCAGACAAGAATTTCTGTTGGTGAGGTACAGTTAATGTAGGTGTCACTGTCCATTAATTCATTAGCACAAAACTGATAAAGTCAGAAATTTCTTTCTGAAAATTGCAGTCAATGAGAAAGGAAAGCTTCTTTTATTTTGATACAAAACCATGGGGTTTGCAAATATTTCGCATCATGATGAATATTTAAAACAAACAATCCTCCTTTTCCTCTCCTTGACTCACTGGCAGTCCATTTTTTTCTGGTTATTTCAGGCAATTCTGTCTTTCCTTCCAAGTCTGTTAGTTTTGGGGGATGAGCTTATGAATAATTCGAAACCTGGGTTATGTCTTCCCCGCTCATCTCTCCTGTGCTGAGACCAACAGAAATAAACTCTTGATAAATTTAGAAAACAACATTGGTTGGTGCAACCATGTCATGGGGAAAAGACAAACAACAGCAAAACCCCAGGCATCATCACAACAGAAGCACCATCCTTGTGGCACGATGCAGCCCCCGTCAGCCACAAGGTTCTCCTTGTGTGACCGAGAATCAATGAATTAAGACCGGGAGTCAGAGTGGTGCCATCCCCAAGACTCGCTGCAGTTCCATTGTGACCTTAATTATTCATGGTGGCCAGTTACATTATTTAAGATGTTAAATGCAGCTCCAGGGCCCTGCAGTCTGAGCCAATATCTTCAGGATGGGCAGGAAAATACACTGCATGTAATTTATTTTTTATTTTTTTAAACCTTTTTATTTTGCATTGGTGTATGCATGTGTGCTAAGTCACTTCAGTCGTGTCCGACTCTTTGCAACCCTATGGACTGTAGCCTGCTAGGCTCCTCTGTTCATGGGATTCTCCAGGCAAGAATACTGGAGTGGGTGACCATGCCCTTCCTTCTCCATGGGATCCTCTGGGTCCAGGGATTGAACCTGCATTTCTTAGGTCTCCTGCATGGGCAAGTGGGTTCTTTACCACTAGCACCACCTGCGTAGACAATTAACAATGTAGTGATAGTTTCAGGCGAACAGAGAAGGGACTCAGCCATACATATACATGTATCCATTCTCCCCCAACCCATCCTCCCATCCAGGCTGCCACATAACACTGAGCAGAGTTCCCTGTGCTATACAGTAGGTCCTTTTTGGTTATCCATTTTAAACATAGCAGTGTGTACATGCCCATCCCAGACGCCCTAGCTATCCCTTCCCCCTATCTTTTCCTCTGCAACCATAAGTTTGTTCTCTAAGTCTGTGAGTCTGCTTCTGTTTTGTAAGTTCATTTGTATCATTTCTTTTAGATTCCACATATAAGGGATGTCATATGATATTTCTCCTTCTCTGTCTGACTTATTTCACTCAGTATGACAATCTCTAGGTCCATCCATGGTTCTGCAAATGGCATTATTTCATTCTTTTTAATGGCTGAGTAATATTCCATTGTATTATGTACCTTCTTCTTTATCCATTCTTCTGTTGATGGACATTTAGTTTGCTTCCATATCCTGACTATTGTAAACAGTGCTGCAATAAACACTGGGATGCATGTATCCTTTCAGATCATGTTCTTCTACAGATATACTGCATGTATTCTAACAGGGAATTACTCTTCCACAGGCATTGGCCCCTTGGAGGAGTGAGTGATCTGCTTGGGAGTGCATTTCAGAAGGGGAATGTAAGAGCCAGGAAAACTGTCTGAGGAGATAGATGGGTGATCTACATGGAGTCAGTTCATCAATTTTGCTCCTTTCCTTTAGGAAGGAGAGTGTTATTTAAAGAAGGTTGAAAATATTCTATATTTTCACATAATGGTGAGATTTAGGAATATTAAAAAACAAAATTGTGAATTTTTGCTGTAATTTGCCTTCATACACATTCTAGATTCTTTGAATTGGATCTCTCTTTAGGCCCTGAATTTGGGAAATGTCTAGAGTGTTGTACTGAAAATCATAAAGGAAGGACACATGCTAACAATTGGTATTTCTTTCTGCATCCTCATTTTACCTTTGCTGATGAGTAGAGCTTTCTTCTCAAATGTGCCTTTTATGGTGATCTCAAGCAACTCAATGCATCTTTTTTTCTTTGTCTTCAGGAGTCTGATCGCCGCCAGCTGGGCCCAGCAAATCACCCACAGGTTTCCTTTTACGTGGCCAGTCCTAAGAAGGTCAGGAATGTGACTCTGGTATAGTACAGACATCCCTTTGGCTTCACATGGCTCTGACTGAGGACCTACATCTCATTGCTCATGACGTCATCATTGCTTACTGTGATGTCATCACTGCTGTCATTCTAATGCTGGGCTCCCACTTTGCAGCATGACCTGGAAGAAGCAATGTTGTCATCATCAGAATGGATATTTTATTTTGAGAGAAGGAATCCATTTTCCCAGCTTCTAAAGTGGAATTTGGCTTTTAAAATATTTCAAGATTTCAGCGAATTCCATAGTTACTCAGTAAAAGTTGCACATTCATTATGATAATGCTTCTCATCACTCAACACTCCTGCTTGCTAACCCAGCACATGGCAGATATGTCTACATCCCATTGTGACGTTGAAGACATCTTTATTATCTACAGTCTCTTGAAGATAATATTTATGTATGTTTACTATATGGTTATTATTGCATATTATCTGTGGAAAAAAAGAGGATTAAACATTAGGATCCATTAGATGAGTGAAATTGCCCAGAAAAATCCTAAGTTGTAGGTTATAAATAATATTACATTCTAAAGCAGAAGTGCACCTTGAGAAATATCTTATTATTGGATATTGACATGAAGACATTCATTTTTATCTGCTCCCTTATCAATCTTTTTCTCACGTCCTCAGATGAGTTAGATGTGGATTTTGCTGTTTGGGGGATGTATCTCCAGCTATGAAAAAACTGGATATGGGCAATACATTCTTTCATAAATAAAAGGGAAGACACCAAAAAACCTTTTATTGTTCTTCTTAACTCTTTACTGTTTAAATGGTTTAAATAATCATAGAGTTTAAGAATCAAGCATTTTCCAAGAAACAAAACAGGAGACCTCTATTAAAAATTCTTTTTTCATTTTTCATGTAGAGATTCTCAGTGTATTTTGCTGACAACCCCATGTCTTCATATTTAACGTAGAGGTTGGACTATGATTTGACTGAGCTCTGCGCTGGTTGATGCAGATTACTATGATGGCTAGCAATTAGTAACTGCCCTGCGCCCCCCAGACCGAACCATGCTATTGTCAAGATAGAATTTGACTTTTCAGAAGTGTTAGGATTTTAGTAAATTCCTTAGAGTTACCTGGTAAAAGACACAAATACATTGTGATGATGATGTTTTTTATCATACACTCCTGTGTGCTAATCCATCCACAAAGAAGTCTGTACAGGCAGACCTCAGAAATGTTGTAGGTTTGGTTCCAGACCACAGCAGTAGAGCAAGTCACACAATTTTTTTTTTTTTTTTGATTCCCAGAGCGTGTGAAAGTTATATTTACATATACTGTAGTCTATTAAATGTGCCTTTGTGTTATGTCTAAAAGAACAATGCACACATCTTAATTAAAAAAATATTTTCTTGCTAAAAAATGCTTGCCACCATCTGAGTGGTCAGTGAGTTGCAAACTTTCTGTAAGAGTCACATCAGAAATCACTGATCACAGGTTATCAATTGAAAAAAACTGCCCAACCTAAAAACTGAGAATTTTTTTATTTGGAAAATTTTCTAAAGACATCAAGCCTGGAAGGCAGACTCCTAGTGAGCTCCGAGGGATTACTCCCAAGAAGTAAGGGAAGAGACAGGATATGTAAGAGTTTTTGCAACAATGACCAGATAGTCATCAAAAGATGACTGTTAATTAAAGAAAACCAGACATCTCAAGTTAAGCAATTCAGTGTTTTTCTATATATGGGGAGATACAAGAGCCTGTGCTTGCTGAAATCATTCCTATTCTGTGCACCTCAGCTGTCTGGAGCCAGGATCGTGTTCTTTCCTATCCTGAGTCCCCTCAGGGCTCACCTTCGGGCCGACTGCAGTGGCTGTTGGCTTGATGGCCACGGCATCCTTTGTTTGCTGATACGGCAGGCAACGTTTTGCATCCACAACCGCAGCAAGTATAATGAAAGTTTGAAATACTGTGAGAATTACCAGACTGTGACACAGAGACAGGAAGTGAGCAAAGGCTGCTGGAAAAATGGCACTGATAGACTTCTGCTGGGTGTCACAAATCTTCAGTTTGTAAATGCAATATCTATGAAGCACAATAAAGCAAAGCATAATAAAATGATGTGTATCTGTATATTATCATGATATAAAATACTTTTTAAAATCTTAAATTACATTCAGCCCCTACCCTAGACCCTCTTCTATGAATTGATGACTAACTCAAGGGAGATTTGCTGGCACAACATGGGACTGTGTTCTGCTCTGTACCTGTTCTGATTGGCTGGTTCCCATATATCATCCATTCTGATTGGTTGATGTACATACAATACCTTTCTGATTGGGTGGTTCCCATGCACTATGCATTCTGATTTGTTGGCGTACCTAGACTAACCATTCTGATTGGTTGGCTCATCTACCCTGTCCATTCTGATTGGGTGGCTTTCCTGCTTTCAGTTCAGTTCGGTTGCTCAGTCATGTCTGACTGTTTGCAACCCCAAGGGCTGCAGCATGGCCATGCTTCCCTGTCCATCACGAACTCCTGGAACTTGCTCAAACTCATGTCCATTGAGTCGGTGATGCCATCCAACCATCTCATCTTGTCATCCCCTTCTCATCCTGCTTTCAATCTTTCAGGTTGTCAAATACTTTGAATATCACCACTACTTAGAGGATCCTGAAAAAAATACCTCTTATAAGACTGTGTCCATAATGTGAGGGAATTGGTCACCTATGTTCTTGAAGGGTGAAACTGAAAGTGCAAAATTTCAGAAAGCCATGAATATTACTATCACTTTCCTGAGAGAACTTTTAATGAGAAACATTAAATGTTTTTAATGAGAAACATTAATTGCCAATACAACTGCTTAAAAATGAGACTCTTTGTTTGTTATCAAGACTTCTTTACTTCCTGTAAACATGATTCTGTCTCCCGCCACCATCCCTGAATGAGAAAGAAGAAAGACCAGAGTTTTCATGAGACCCTTTAAGCAGAGGTGTTTGATGAGTGAATTCTGTATTTTTCACTTCATGGTTTGCTTTCCTTAAATTGCCACAGAATTTGGATCCTGGGACAAAGCAAATATTATGTCCTTTATGCCTTTTGTAACATTTATAGAATCTAGCATTCTGTAGGCATTAAGTAAATACTGACATCAAATAGTTCAATATTGAGAAAGATAGCATATTGAGGTATAATGAATATTTGCCATCTGCCTGCTATAAGAATCATATTCTTGTGGTTATTTTAGGAGTTGGGGGGGGTTGCATGTAGAATACAATTGAACTTTAAGTTTTAAACTCTGGAGAATGATGCCAAATGATTTCCATAGAAATATCTCCAACTTGCTACATGCTTGGTAAATCAGTCTATAATATTTTTTCATCCATTGGATTCTGGGAAGTTTTCCTATATTATGAGTAAATAGGTTCTAACAGTAGCTTATTCCATGAGTAAGTTTTCTCAAAGGGATCCTTGGCTAGTTTATTTTTTAAAAAATTTATTTATTTATTTGGCTGTGTTCAGTCTTAATTGCAGCATGGAGGATCTAGTTCCCTGACTGGGAAGGAAACCCAGGTACCCCTGCATTGGGAATATGGAGCCTCAGCCACTGGACTACCAGGGAAGTCCCCTGACTAGTTTTTATTTTACAAGAGGTATAAACATTTTATAAACAGAACTATCTAGAGTTGACCTATGCAATACCATAGGCACATGTGGCTATTTGCATTTAAATTATTTGAAATGAAATATGATTGATTTCCTCAATCCCAGTGGCCACATGTCAAGTGCTCAATACCATGTGTGGCTAGTGGCTGCTGTGTCGGACGTGTAGATTACAGATTTCATTGCTGCATAAAACTTTTTGGGTAGTGCTGACCTAGAGCTTTCTACTTGGAAATGACCTTGGTGTGTCAAGGATGAGCTGTTTTACACAAACATGCAATCTGTGTTTGCTCTCAGTGCTATGTCTGTGTACTTGCCAGTTTCTATTTAGGAATCCTGCAAACCCCAGGGCAGCTCTCAACTGATAATGGGATTGTGCTGATGTGATAAATCTTTCTCTCACTCCTGCAATGCACAGAGCTGAAGCAGGCTCAGGGGAAGGGGTGAGAGAAGTTAAAGCATCGTGTCCAAGGATGTTTCTCTGAAAGATACATATGCCTCTCTGCCAGTGAAAGACCAATGAAGCTACAGATGCATTTAAAGAAGTGTCCCTCAGAGCCTTGAGTCATAAAATGATACCCAGGGAGACCACACCTGCCCATCCTTCCAGGGTTCTTTGATGTTGGTTACACTGTCAGATTCCAAGCCTGCCCCAGGGAGTTAAGGATCTTCCTTTGTTTACTTAGGGCTTCCCTGGTGGCTCAGCTGGTAAAGTAGGACTCAACTCATTCAGGAAATCAGCCCTGAATATTCATTGGAAGGACTGTTGCTGAAGTTGAAGCTCCAATATTTTGGTCAGCTGATGTGAAGAGTGGACTTATCAGAAAAGACTCTGATGCTGGGAAAGATTGGGGGCAGGAGGAGAAGGGGATGACAGAGGATGAGATGGTTGGATGGCATCACTGATTCAATGGACATGAGTTTTGAGCAAACTCAAGAAGAGAGTGAAGGACAGGGAAGCCTGGTGTGCTGCAATCCATTGGGTTGCAAAGAGCCAGACAGGACTTAGTGACTGAACAACAACAACAACGACTCAAGTCATAATGTCAATACATCGAAGATAATTGAAGAGGTCCAACAGAAGCACTTCCTGTGCTCTTTGTGGCCCTGATCTTGGAACACTGTTAGGGATCTTAGAGCTGGGATGCTGGGTTTTGGGTGGTGATGACCTGAAGGTGAATGGATGCTGTTGAGGATACAGGATATGCTGCATCAGCATCTGAACCTACCATATAAGTGTGTATCATGCCCTTGGAGGGGCTTCCTTGGTGGCTCAGTCAGTGACGAACTCCCCTGCCAATACAGAAGACACGGCTTCAATGGATATAAGTTTGAGCAAATTTAGGGAGACAGTGAAGGACAGGGAAGGCTGGCGTGCTGCAGTTCGTGGGGTCGCAAAGAATCGGATATGACTTCGTGACTAAACAACAACAACAACAACAACATTCCCTTAGATAGAACATGTGTCCTATGCAAAGAGGTAGGACAGTCCTTTTTGTGGGTGGACTGACCCAGGTGAGACCCAGATGAGAATGTGGGTCTCAGACGGAGGAAGAGATGGGCTATTCCAGGTGAATGGGTTCAGGCAAGTAGAATGGGATAGATGGTGATCCAGCAGGCCTTTGTAGGACATATAGGTCAGAGGAGCTATCACCATCCACAGGACTGACGGGGCACGAGAGGTGGCCAGGCCTGCACAGAGAAGACCCCTGACAGTTGCCGGGGCACAGGTAGGGGGACACAGCCAAGCTATGGACAATTGACCAGGAAGGAGTCAGGTAACAAAGACACGGTCTCCTCACTCTGCTGCTCACCAAGCCTGACCAGAGCCAGGACTTCAGGGAGCTTGCTGCTGGCATCCACGTAGGATGGAGAGGGGTGAGTGTGGCTGATGGATGGGAGAGGCAGGGAGAATACACCTGTTAACATTTAGGAAACAGAAATTGAGGCATCAAGAATGTGCTTGTCATGTCACAGGGAAAGATGTTGTGCCTGGCAGGGTTCCACTTCTTCTTGGGGTGAATCCATTTACCCCAAGAGGACACAGGTTGGAGGAAAGGAATTTGGCTGCATTGAACTTTAGTAGGTTTTATCTTTGGTGATGCATCAGTAGAACAAAGGGATTGAATGGTGAACTCCTGAAGTCCCTTCTGGAAATGCCCACCTCCCCACTCCCCTGACCTGTCCTCACCTGACATGGTCCACTTCTTAGGACTGAGGTCACCCTGCTCCAAGTGCGTGCAGACTTTCCTCATCCCTGCAGCATGTGGAAGGAATCTTGTTCCCCTGCAGTTGGTAAATATTTAATTCTCACCCTGCACAGCCTGTAAATCATGCCGCAGGCCGCAGCCTCGGGTGAGGCTCACGGTCTAACATTTATGAAGCAGGTGCCCTGGGTTCTCAACTTGGGAAAGGCAGAATTTGAGGCAGCAGCCTGGGTCCAGAGCTGAAACAACCCCACAATCGTCTTCTTTTGTTGAGTGAGACATGTTATTTCTAAGACTATAATGAGATTCTGACCCTGCAGGCTGGTGGGAAGATTTGTGAGAATCATCGCTCACCCTGTGGCTTCAGACGGAGAGGTTCGTGCCTGGCCTCATAATTGTATTGGGTTGACAAAACAGACAATTTATAAGATTATAGTAACGTCTATGGGGGAAATGTAGCACAGACTGTATTGATTATATTTCTTTACAGAAACCTTAAGAATGTAGGATGTTTCACAGAGTAACTTAATTTAGCAACTCTTGGTAATGCTCCAATTTCATGGCTGATAAAGTCTAAGGTAGTTCAAAGAATAGCACATGATTGTCTAAATCAAAAACTAATTTAAAAAATTACAGTTGATATAGTATAGTTTGTTTCACTCAGAATGGACAAATTGGACTGGACTAAAAAGCGGTGCAGTCAGCCTGGAGGCTTAGAGCAGCCTCTTCACAGTTGTGTGTGTGTGCGTGCGTGTTCTGTGTTTGTGCATGTAACTGTATGACGTGTGTGTGTGTGTGTGCTGTGTGTGCGTATTTGTATGGTGTGTACGTGTGTGTGCTGTTTTTTGTATATGTGAATGTATCTGTTTGTGTTCTTTGTTTATGCATGTGAGCGTATGACGTGTGTGTGCTGTTTGTGTGTTTCTATGGTGTGTACGTATGTGTGCTGTTTTTGTTCACGTGCATGTTTACGTGTGTGTTCTGTGCTTGTGCACGTGAGAGAATGATGTGTGTGTTCTGTGTCTGTGGACCTGAGTGTTTGATGTGTCTGTGTGTGTGAGTGCTGTTTGTGCTGTTTTGACAGTGTGTGCCTGTGTGTACGTTTGTGTCTGTATGTGTGGGTGTATATGGTGTCTGTACATGTCTGTGTAAAGAGCAAGGTTAAGGGAGAGACACTAGCATTGTGTCCCCCATGGTGGCTAGTGAACTACAACTCCTGAGTCAAGTTCAGCTGCTACTTAGTTCTATATGGTCCACGAACTAAGGATGGTTTTTGCATTTTTAAATGGTTGAAAAAAATGGAAAGAAGAATAATGTTTTATGAGGTGAAAATTATGTGAAATTCAAGTGTCAGTGTCCACAAGCGAGGTTTTATCAGAAGCGAGTCAATGTGGACGTGTTTTCTGTGGCTACATTCAGGCCTGATGACAGAGCTGAAAAGAGCTGTGACCGAGCCCATTCGGCCCGCAAAGACCGACACAGTCCCTCTGTGGTCCTTTGAATCAGCAGTGTGCTGACCTGCCTCCGCACAAGGACACTTTCCTGGGTTATGTCAGTGAGTCCTCGCTTAGTCCAGTGTGGTCCCAATGAGCCAAGTGAAGTCACAAGATACAGTCCCAGAGAGACCTGTGTGCCTTCTGATCCCAGGCCTTTCAGACTCCAGGGTAGGTTCTCTGCCTGCTGTGTGTCCTGGGCGACTCTCCCCTGCCTCTCCACTGCTCTTAGGATGAAATCTCAAACCCTGCCATGGCTTCCGAGGCCCAGCTGGGTATTCCCCCAACCCTCCCTGGCCAGGCACCACTCCCCACACTCTGGTCACTGCAGTGCTGAAAGTACCACAGGGATCTATGGGTCCACCCACCCCAGGGCCTTTGTACCTACTCGGATCATCCACTCCCCCCTTCCTTCACTTTATGCAACTCCAGCTGATCCTTCAGCTTCTCTTTGCTGAAGCCTGTGGAAGCTTCTGCACTGTTAGTTGGCTACTCTGGCTGCTGTGGTTCTGGATGGGAGCTGGCCGCACAGAAAGATTCCTGAAATTTGGGAGGCGGACATGAAGGCCCAGTGACGATGCACGAAGAAGGGTGGGGTGGGGCTCAGGTGCCCTTGGACTTCACCCCTGCCCAGGCTGGCCTGCTGCCTGACCTGCAGCTCATCTGGCTTGCCCATGACCTTTTTGCCTGCTTCTCTGGGTCCTGGCAGGTGTGTAAAGCTCTGCAGGGAAGGTTGCTGGCTTCTACAGGACACCTGTGTTGGGGTGTTAGAGCTGAGAGAAAGGCTGTGTTTCTTCCCAGGTTCTAGTCATGTGGCTGCTGACTATTGCTTCACATCTCACTCTTCTGCTGTGGTCTGACTGCAGGGGCTGTGCTCACCTGGGCTTCTCAGCTTCCCCTCACAAGTCCTGCCTAGGGCCTCTTTTCTGACCCTCCAACCTCTCCTCTTCTGGGCCTTTCCTTCCCCAACATATTCTGTGATATGGGAGGTGGAATTCTGATGATTAAGCCCTTATTCTGACTTTTGGGAATCTCTTGGACTTCAAGATCAAACCAGTCCATCCTAAAGGAAATAAACCCTGAATATTCACTGGAAGGACTGATGCTGAAGCTGAAGCTCCAATCCTGGCCACCTGATGCGAACAGCCGACTCATTGGAAAAGATCCTGATGCTGGGAAAGATTGAGGGCAGGAGGAGAAGGGGTGACAGGATGAGATAGCTAGCATCACTGACTAAAGGGACATGAATCTGAGCAAACTCCAAAAGATAGTGAAGGACAGGGAAGCCTGGCATGCTGCAGTCCAAGGGGTCGCAGAGTTGGACCCAGTCGAGCGACTGAACAACAACATTCTGTATCGGAGCTTCCTGCTTCCTTGATGGAACTTCCTTGATGACTCCTTCCCTGCTGCGTTAATGCCTCGACACAATTAATATGTCACCTTCGCTGTCTCCTTCATTGCACTAATGACGTAATTGTGTAATTAATTACGGACTGGCTACTTCCCCGTTAAATTCCGAGAAGGTGGGCTGGCTCCTTACCCACCAGCTCCCTGTGGCCCTGGCGTCTTTCCTATCAGGGCAGGCGTGTTCCACATGGTGGATACACCCCTGCAAAATGAATGATTCATTTCAGAAGCAGCCTGGGCACATGGAAATTGGTTTTGCACTTCTGCTGTGGCTTACCTTGTTTTCAGAACCTCCAGGCCTTCAAGGCCCATGTTAGTGGCCACTCTCCCTTCCTTGGCTCAGCTGGTCCCACAGTATCTCCAGTCAAGGGGACACAGGCACCAAACTGTGGCTCAAAGATGCACAGTTAAGGTAATTGCTGTGATTTTTTTTTTTTATTTTTGGGGAGTCATTACTGAGTTAAATTTTCCTTTTTTTGGAGACTGCTGCTGCTGCTGCTGCTAAGTCACTTCAGTCGTGTCCGAGAGACCTCCAAAAGCCTGGTGCAGGGGAAACAGCCTGCAAAGAAGCGGCTGGGCTTGCAGCCAGCTTGCCCTGTGACCCTGGGCACATTGCCTGGCTCTTTTCAGTTTTGTGGCCTCTTTGGTCAAAGGTGTGGCCCTTCTTCTTGTGTAGGTACAATGTTTGAACTTCTTAGTGATTGACATTCCTGGAGATTTTCAGTTGAAGGTGGGTTTCTAGATTTCTACAACACTAGGGAAAAGTCTGCAAAATGTTCAAATGTCCCATCAGACATTCTACATAAGTGATAAATCTGTATCATCAAAAATCCACAAACAATAAATACTGCAGAAGGTATGGAGAGAAGAGAACCTTCCTACACTGTTGGTGGGAATGTAAATTGGTGCATCCACTATGGAGAACAGTATGGAGGTTCCTTAAAAACTAAAATTAGAGGTTCCTTAAAAAACTAAAAATAAAGTTGCCATATGATACAGCATTCCTGCTCCTGGGCATATATCCAGTGATTAATTTAACCTGAGCCTGTTTTTCATTATAAATATCTCACAATAAATACAATCATAAAGTATATTTATCATGCATGTAGGGTACATTGACTTCTCTATAAACACAGTTACCTTGACAATCAACAGAAGATTAAAGTTGGTTTAGGGAGGAGCTTCCTCAAGACTTGTTTGCCATTTTGGAAAAGTTTATCCCCAATAGCACCACTATTCTGAGTATTTGAGTTGCTCATACAATGCCCAGGGATCCGTCTGGATTTATAGCTGCTGCATCCCGGTAATTCTCAGCGTGGACTCAGGGACCTGATGACTTCAGATGTCTTCTGGTATAATCCTGTGCTTGTGTGCTCAGTCGTGTCCAATTTTTTGCGATTCTTTGGACTGTAGTCCACCAGGCTCCTCTGTCCATGGGGATTCTTCAGGCAAGAATCCTGGAGTGGGTTGCCATTTCCTCCTCCAAGAGATCTTCCCAACTCAGGGATTGAATCCATGTCTCCTGCACTGCAGGCAGATTCTTTACCTGCTGAGCCATTAGGGGTCCTACCAGGCCTTATTTTTGTAGTCTTATAAATGACTTCCCTTTCATATCACCTTAATTAGTTAAAAATTTATCTGATTAAAGTATAGGTGATTTACAATGTGGTGTTAATCTCTGTGATACAGCAGAGTCATTCAGTTATACACGTACATACGTTCTTTCCCATTATGGCTTGTCATTGGATATTGAATATAGTTCCCTGTGTTATGTAGTAGGGCCTCATTGTTTATCCATTCTATATATAACAATTTGCGTCCGCTAATCCCAAACGCCCAGTCCATCCCCCTCTGCTCCTTAGTAAGCACAAGTCTGTCCTCTAATCTGTGAGTCTGCTTCTGTTTCATAGATAAGTTCATGTGTGTCATATTCTAGACTCCACATGTAATATCATTTGATATTTGTCTCTGACTTACTTCACTTAGTATGATCATTTCTAGGTCCATCCATGTGGCTGCAAATGGCATTACTTCATTCTTTTTTATGACTGAGTAGTATTCCATTGTATTTACATACCACACCTTTATCCATTCGTCTGTCGATGGACATTTAGATTGTTATCATGTCTTGGTTATTGTGAATAGTGCTGCTATGAACATAAAAGTGTGTGTATTTTTTGTTTTTTTCTTTTAAATTTATTTTTAATTGAAGGATAATTGCTTCACAGAATTTTGTTGTTTTCTGTCAAACCTCAACATGAATCAGCCATAGGTATACATATATCCCCTCCCTTTTGAACCTCCCTGCAGTCTCCCACCCCTCTAGGTTGATACAGAGCCCCTGTTTGAGTTTCCTGAGCCATACAGCAAATTCCCATTGGCTATCTATTTTACATATGGTAATGTAAGTTTCCATGTTACTCTGTCCATACATCTCACCCTCTCCTTCCCTCTCCCCATGTCCATAAGTCTATTCTCTATGTTTCTCAATTAATGCCCTGTAGATAAATTCTTCAGTACCATTTTCTAAATTCTGTATATGTGCATTAGAATATGATATTTATCTTTCTCTTTCTGACTTACTTCACTCTGTATAATAGGTTCTAGGTTCATCCACCTTATCAGAACTGACTCAAAGGTGTTCCATTTTATGGCTGAGTAATATTCCATTGTGTATATGTACCACAACTGCTTTATCCATTCATCTATCTAAGTTATTTCCATATTCTAGCTATTGTAAATAGTGCTGCAATGAACAATGGGATACATGTGTCTTATTCGATTTTGGTTTCCTTTTCCATAATTTTTCAATTATGCCTAGGAGTGGGATTGCTGGGTCATGTGTTGGTTTCATTTCTAGTTTTTTAAGGAATCTCCATACAGTCTTCCATAGTGGCTGTATGCATTTCAGCTCTTCCCATCTGTTGTTTTTCTTAACTGTTTACATTCTCCTTGGAATAATTTTGAGTATTGGAGAATTATCAATGATATAAGATCCTCGTGGTAATTATAGTTCTGGACTTGATGTTGTCTTGTTTGCAAAGCTTATTTCTTCTGGTGCTGAATTCAGTATTTACATGCAGCAAACACATCACTTAAAATTGGATGTGGGTCCCCCTTCTGCCTAGGATGGAGAAAGCTGGAAAGAACAAAACTCAGACTTTCAGGAGAAGAAGCCAGATAAGCCACAAAGTTGTAGTTTTTCCTGAACTCATCATAGGGGCAATCGAGTAGCCTGAATTTCAAGGGGCAAAGTTCTTCCCTCCAGTCACAAGTACTGCCTCAGAACAGAGATGAAGTCACTCCTATCATCAGAGTGTTCCAAAGAAGTCAGCAAAATTTTTAATTAATTGCTACAAACCTAGTGTGGACTAACATGGCAGCAAAGAGACCCCTAGACTTAATGGGACTTGGACCCACCCCCAGACTCTCTCCTATGGAACTCCATCAGAGACTCTCCAGGCAGATTGGGTGTAGGCTGGAGAAAGCCCAACTGGTGATGCAGGCCTGCAGACTATGTTAGATACCAATGCAGGGGCAGAGTGAGGGGAGGGGAACAGTAAACCCCACCCTAATGCCTGATCCATCATTTGAAGCCTTAAATCGATGTGTTCAGTTGCTCAGTCATGCCCAACTCTTTGTGACCCCATACCATAGCATGCCAGGCTCCTCTGTCCGTAGGATTTTCCAGGCAAGAATGCTGGAGTAGGTTGCCATTCCCTTCTCCAGATAAGAAAGGAGGCAGTGGGGTTTGTAGCCTCCAAGATGTAGGTACACACCAGTTGATGCTGAAGGAAAGAAAGAAGACAGACCCACTACCTGGAGAGACAACTCCTCTACCTGGGAGTTATTGTTGTTCAGTCACTAAGATGTGTCTGACCCTTTGTGGCTCCATGGACTGCAGTATGCCAGACTTCCCTGTCCTCCACTATCTCCAGGAGTTTGCTCAAGCTCATGTCCATTGAGACAGGTGGAGAGAGCACTGGGCCCAGCATCCTACACTGACACCACTAGCATCTCCTGTCACTGCAGAGGGCAGGGAGCACTCTTGTAGGACTCACTGCAGATGCAGAGCAGCTGGACCTTCATGGGAAGGAGGATCAGGGATACCCACAAAGCTCCACCCTCAAGTTCCAAGCCCAAAGGATGATCTGAGGCTGATGGTGGGCTGGGCGATGAAGATGTTCAATCACCACCTGCCAGCCCAGCAAGGACAGGGAGCAGGAGAGAGAGCAAGAACTCCCAGAAGCTCAGGAAACTCAGAGAGGCAGGTATTCAGGGTTGGGTGAAAACTGAGGACAGGGCCTGAACACAGAGGAAAACCTTTCTGCACTTCAGCTCTTACCTGAGCACAGAGCATCTTAGGGGTTTTCAAATCTTTGGTTCCGTGAGCGTAATGGGATCAGTCTGCCATAACCAAGTACCAGTATCAGTTATGGTCTGCCATAACAAAGTACCACCGACTTGGTGGCTTAGAATCACAGAACTTTATTTTCTCACAGTTCTGGAGGCAGTGAGTCCAAGATCCAGCTGTCAGCATGGACGGTTTCTCCTGGGGCCTCGCTCCTTGGCTTGCAGATGGCCTTCTTCTCGTTGTGCCCTCAGATGGTCTTTGTTTTGTGCAGGAGCATCCCTGGCACCTCTTCTTCTTCTTTTAAGGACACCAGTCAGATTGGATTAGAGTCCACTCTTGTGACTTCATTTAACCTCTATTACCTCTTTCAAATGCTTCCCTGGTGACTCGGATGATAAAGAATCTGCCTGCAATGCAGGAGACATGAATTTGATCCCTGTGTCTAGAAGATCCCCTGGAGCAGGAAATGGTAACCCACTCCAGTATTCTTGCCTGGGGAATCCCTTGGACAGGGGAGCCTGGTGGGCTACAGTCTGTGGGATCACAGAGTTGGACATGAATGAGTGACAAGGATGCATATACACACACATCTCTTTAAAAGTCTCATCTCCAAATGCAGTCATGTTGTGATTTACTGGGGGTTAGGGCTTCCTCAAATTGGTGTTTTTTTTAGGGGGGTACAAATTAGTTCATAATGGTAACAATAACTGAGAAAACCCAAAGCCAATTCAATCCCGGAGTTACTTGATCCTTCATCTTTTTTAAAAAAGCACCTACCGTTATAAATATTTTTCCTGTTGCTGTACGATCTTTGAGTTGCCATGTTTAATGGTTACATAACATTTCTTTTTCTGGCTTTGTCATTCTTACGTCCCTTACTGTTGTTGCACATTTTAGGTTAGTTATGTATGTCTTATTGCAAGGAAAATTCTCTATGTACATGTTTTTACATAATTTGGAATCATTCCTTTGGATAGATTCTGTGCTCAGTCGCTTCAGCAATGCCCAACTCTTTGCGACTTATGGGCTGTAGCCCGCCACGCTCCTGTGTCCATAGGATTCTCCAGTCCAGAATACTGGAGTGGGTTGCCAGTGACCTCCTCCAGGGATAGATTCTAAAAAGATACATTATTGTATCAAAGGGCATGGCCCCTCTCATGGGATGAATTGTGTCTACTTCAAAATTCTTATGTTGGAGCCTTGACCCTAACAGGATGGTATTTGGAGGTGGGGCCCTTGGGAGCTAATTAGGGTTAAAGGAGGTTGTAGGGTGGGGCCCTAATCTGATGGATTGGTGTCCCCAGAGGAGGAGGAGACACCAGAGAACTCTCTCACTCTGAGCACACCTAGCAGAGGAAGGGCCACAGGAGCACACAGTGAGAAGGCAGCCGTCTGCAAGCCAGGAGGAAAGGTCGCCAGGAATCACATTTCCTGGCACTTTGATCTTGGACTTCTGTTACCATCCAGGGTTCTTCACCTTTCCCAATTGGTAGAAATTGACTAGAGGCCACACAAGAAATTCAGGCAGGGCTTTGCTGGGGTCTCTGGTGATGGCACCCCACTCCAGTACTCTTGCCTGGAAAATCCCATGGACAGAGGAGCCTGGTGGGCTGCAGTCCATGGGGTCTCGAAGAGTCGGACACGACTGAGCGACTTCACTTTCACTTTTCACTTTCATGCATTGGAGAAGGAAATGGCAACCCACTCCAGTGTTCTTGCCTGGAGAATCCCAGGGACGGGGGAGCCTAGTGGGCTGCTGACTATGGGGTCACACAGAGTCGGACATGACTGAAGTGACTTAGCAGCAGCAGCAGCTGCTGCAGCAGGGTGGAACGAGAACAAACCACAGTTTCCCTTGCTTGCTCTCTCCCTGAGAGAGGGGTGGCAAGCTTGTTGCTTATACCTGGTGAGGGTAGAGGTTTGTTCAGGGATCAGGCTGCAGGGGTGGCTTAGGGGTCTGCCCACTCCTTAGGTGGTGTCCAGAGCAAGGGGCACATACAGTGCTCTGCTTTTGCTCTGGGCTCTTTAAAAGTAGCAGTGTGGTTTTTTGGTCTCTTTGTATCTTTAGGGTCCAGAGTTTGCCCCAACTGTGCGTACACATGGCTATTTTTAATCCCATACAGTTTTCTTTTATTTTGTTCTCAAGGAGAGGTATGTCCAGGTGCAAACACTTCAGCACTGCCGCAAAGGGTCCCAGGTCCCAGCCTGTCTCACTCCCAGCCTCTAGAACTGGGAGAAAATAAATTTCTGTGGTAAGGGCTACCCCTTCTGTGGTCTAGTGTATGCAGACTAAGTGGACTATTACAGCCCCTTTGTACACATGCTGTACTTACCTGTAAGTGTCCCAGCTCACATTAAAAGTCATCTGCTTTTCTTCTGACTATTTACAGAAACTTTTCTTCTGAATGGACTTTTCTGTCATCTGTAAACCTAAAATATTCAAATAAACTTTCCTCCTTTAAATAATTTTTGGAAATCTATGTCAGATCCTGACACTGGTATTCCATAATTCACAATTATGTATTTTGTATCTTTAAGCTTACCAATAACAAAGTCGTACCCTAATTCTGATATTTATCTCTCCTTTTGTTTTAGATTATCCCTTTCACACATCAGGAAGCAAACACATGACCAAATGAACAAATAACAAAAACAAAAACCCCCAAACACCCCCAACCAAACACTCTAGAGTTACAGGAATTCCTCCTTAAACTCTATAAATATCTTTTAAAATAGACATTTTCCAAAGTATATTTTTATATCTTAATAAGAAAGGACTATTATTTAAATACTTGTTGTTGTGACATGATTTGTGTTCATTTAAAAAATAGGGGAAAAGTTTGGTAAAACATTTTTCTGCCATGTGAATTAGCAAACATGATAAGCAAGAGATAGATAAAATTTATAAATGAATAGCTGAAGGGGGATTTACTTACCATCACTGGGTGATCTGACTTTTGAGATAAACCCTTGGCTTGCTCTTAGACTTCTCCAGGACTACAGAATTATCCCGCTAATGGAGAACCAAATTTGCTTCAGAACCTTTAATTTGCTATCTTCAATTGAAGCTGAAGAGTCAGTCAATAAGCATTCATTGATTTTTCCAAGGCTCTTTAGGACACAAAGAATGAGATACTGTCCACATCGAATTTTCAACTCACTGGCTTGTCAGAGTCTTGTTTTAAGATTGGCTGCTGCTTATGATGGTCTCCTTGTGGACCTGCATTTTGTCTCTCATAAGAGCTAATATTATCTAAGAGACAGAAACATCTTTGCCTTTTGGGTCTGTCTACTGTATATTTCTTCAAAGAATGGCTATATTGCAACTGATGTACAGGCCAGGGCTTTTCAAGGAATTAGGGAAATTTTCAGATAATCCAATATTGTCACTTAAAATTGGCTCATAAATTCAGTTAATGCCTCACTCAGTTTCTTGACTACACAAAACTGATGGGGCGAAGGATAGAGTTTTAGTTTAAGTCTCTTCCACAGCCAAAGAAGGTGACTCTAGGAGTCAGGAGTTGGGGAGTGGGGAGAGGGAGGCAGGGGAGGGGAAGCCAATATGCAGGTATGGATGTTGCCAGGCACTGCAGGAGACCCCGGTTCACCATGTAGGGAAATGGACTGCCAACCTTATTATTTTTCATTACACACACAGATGATTATATCATAACTGCACTGGATCTAAAACAGACTGCCACATGGTCCTGTGAGGTTATCCTCTCAGGGTTTATTTGAAATAAACTCTATGAACATGGGCTTCCCTGATAGCTCAGTTGGTAAAGAACCCACCTGCAATGCAGGAGACCCCGGTTTGATTCCTGGGATAGGAAGATCCACTGGAGAAGGGATAGGCTACTCACTCCAGTATTCTTGGGCTTCCCTTGTGGCTCAGCTGGTAAAGAATCCACCTGCAATGGGGGACACCTGGATTCGATCCCTGGGTTAGGAAGATCCCCTGGAAAAGGGAAAGGCTACCCATTCCAGTATTCTAGCCTGGAGAATTCCATGGACTGTATAGTCTATGGGGTCGCAGAATTGGACATGATTGAGTGACTTTCACTTTCATGCATGCATGCTGTCACTTCAGCTGTGTCTCACTCTTTGTGACCCTATGTCCTATAACCCTCCAGGCTTTTCTGTCCATGGGATTCTCCAGGCAAGAATCCTAGAGTGGGATCTTCAGGGGATCTTCCTGACCCAGGGATTGAACCTGCATCTCTTATATCTTCTGCTTTGGCAGGCAGGTTCTTTACCAATAGCTCCACCTGGGAAGCCAGTCTCAATTACAAAGCCAGCCGAGGTGCTGCTGAGCTGGAAGGGCCAGACTGGGAGCTCCTTGGAGGAGCCCCTGGAAAGACCCCTCCCCCTGAACGACAGGAGATTGCAGTTCTCATTCCCCTACTCTATCCCCACGATGGAAGGGTTAGTTTCTTCCTCCTTCTCTCCCGGCTTCTGAGAAGACCCTGAAGCACAAACAGGAAAGGATAAAAAGTGACTGCCTGAGTCAGGAGGAGTGAGGGTTGCAAAGCACAGGATGAGTCAGAGGGCTCCCCTAACTCCTCAGATGGGTGGACAGTGGGTCGAGGAGCTGGGACACGGGGCACTGGAAGGCATCTATGCTAAGGAGCCTCATCTCCCTTTTCCTTTTCCTGTTGATTGATTGACTTCACAATCAAACATGTGAAGATCAGGGAGGAGGAGAGGAGGAAGACTCAGAAAATCTCAGATTTGATGAATACATCTCTGATCCCCAGAGTTGAACATCCAAGTCTTTCTGCTTTTTTGGCAAACTGCCAAGAAATTGTGCAGAGCTTGCAGCTGCTCTTTGATTGTGATAGTTCTGAGGAAACAAATGAATGAAGACGCCCCCAAAGGTATTGATGAGTGTGCTTCCCTTGTCACTGAGACACAAATGGTTCTCTCCAAGGCCCATGGGAGTAACTAGACCTAAAAATGAATGAATGTGACAGGCTTTAAACCTGTTTATCTTTTTAGGGTCAACGTGGGCAGGTGTAAGAGCCACTTGCAAAATGCAAAATGCTAATCTGTTCTCTGGAAAATGCATGACTCTAAGCTTCAATGACCAAATGGAAGACTGTGGTGAGAGCTCGTTGGCTGCAGTTGGTCATGTGTTGGGTTATCACCAGTGTACTTTTTTTTTTTTTAAACTTATTTATTTGGCTTCTTCAGGTCTTAGTTTTGGCACATAGGATCTTTGATCTTCTTTGTGGCATGAGGGATCTAGTTTCCTGAAAGTGAAAGTGTTAGCCACTCAGTTGTGTCTGATTCTTTGCGACCCTGTGGACTGTAGCCCATCAGGCTCCAAGTCCATGGAATTCTCCAGGCAAGAATACTGGAGTGGTTAGCTATTCCCTTCTCCAGGGGATCTTCCTGACCCTGGGATTGAACCCAGGTCTCCTGCAGTGCAGGCAGATTCTTTACTATCTGAGCCACCAGGGAAGTCCCTACTAGGGATCAAACCCAGCCCCTTGCTTTGGGAGCAGAGTCTTAGCCACTTGACCACAGGGAAGTCCCAGTACAAATCTACTCAAGTTTTTATTTCATCAAGATAGAAATAGTTAACATCTGTCTGAATGTGACACTACATGGCATAAAGATGTGATTGATGCTTTCTTAAAAGATTAAAACAGAACAGACTGATGAAGTGAGAGACTAAATAATGTAGTATCAATTGTGTAAAAGTTTGAATGAATGTTTTAAAAAGTGAGATGTTAGCCTCATTACCAAGTAGCAAGGTCGTGAGTGAGGACAGTTGACTTTGGGAAATAGGGGCTGGAAGATTTTGCTGTTGTGTCAAATAGCAATAAGGGCTTTGGAAAAAAATGTATCTCAAGGGCTTTTCACATTTAGGAAGAGATAATGATCACAGTGGGGGTCAAGGATGGCTGAACTGGGACTCCAAGTATGACTCAGGCATGGAACTGTGACCAACAGTCCATCACACATGTTTTCAAAGAACACATTGTTTAGGCAATCTAGAAAAAGTTGTTGTTAGAGGGTAGGGGAGTTGTTGTCAATGTTAATAATGTTGAATGAATGAACAGAGAGATGGTATATGAAGTGAGGAAGCCCAAGGGAAGGCTGGACAAAGTCAAGGAAGTGGTGGATGGTGTACTGATTCATGGTGGGAGTGGGGATGGCTCCCAGGGGAGAGAAGTTGCAGGAAGAGGAAGAAACATTGCCCATGGACCTGGATGTAGCCCAAGAGATGCTCTGGAAGCAGACATATGGTCTAGGATGAACTGGTTCCTATGAGAAACAGGATAAAACTTGGCATGGACAGGGTGGGAAACATTACCAAGGACTTACCCTTGGGCCTGGTCTTCCATGATTTGTGGGGCATGGGGATCTCAGGGAGAGCTTTTGTATGGCCAGATTCTCTTCAGGGGACATTGACCATGAATCATCTTCCATTTTGTAATGGAAGGTGCTGAGTTTTACTTCCCATTTGCTTGGTAGTAAGGCTACTCACTGGTGACCTGAGCAGAATCTGTGTGGTCAGAGTCCCTGCAGCCCCATCTAAGGGCACAGCCAGTGGTTCCTGCTGGAGGAGCGGCCTCTCCTGGGCTCACGTTTCCTCGAAATATTTAAGGAGACTTCCCTTCTCCAGACTCTTGGCCTGTGGATGGAATTAGAGCTGCTTAGTCACCTTCTCCTGAAAGGCCATCAGAGGTCATGTCATCGCTTTATATATTCATCTCATTTAGGTCAGTCTCCACGGGCAGGCTAAGCCCTTAAATGCCGGGAGCCAGTGAGGCATTCCACTCGTGACAAAGGTCATGAGGAAGGAGGCTCGGCATACGCAAAGGCGGGATCGAGCCTCAGGAGTCCGCCCGGATATTCTCGAGCATCTACCCCCCAAAAAACCATAGTCTGCCTACTTTATTGCTTTGTGTTCTCACCTCTGACTTTACTGGGGGCTGTCCCCTACCACCATCTTGCTCTCTCTGTCAAAGAGTTAACTTACAGCTCCAATTAATAAAGTTCCTGGGCAATTAGGAGTGTTTAAATCCAAACCCCTCTGATGGCTCTCTAACTCGCCTGACAAGTTTACCCGGACTCCTGCAGCTATGCATACGATTGTTTACAGTCTCCCAGCCTCGAGAGGCACGGGAAGCTTAAGATATTCAAATAGCTTAGAGCCTCTCAGAGAGTTAGAAACTGTCAGAATAAACTAGTAAAGGATTTCATTGATGAGTCAATGTTTATTGCCAAGTTTTCACATCCCTTGAATTGTATCCTTGAATATGTATTAATTAATAGTGGGTATGTAGAAAAAATAAGTAGTGGCCTTGGTTTTAGTAACTTTAGACCCTTAAGGTAATAAATTCTTTCCTTTGTTGTAAACCCATTACACATCCGCCCTATAGGAATGCAATTTTATCTTTGGAAGATGGCGCCAAACCTTAAAATAATTACTCTTAGAGAAAATAAGTCTTTGTTGATAAGTCTTTGTCAAGAGTCATAAAATGTTAGTAGGCCTTCTGGCCAGAAGATGATGTAAATCACCTAAACCATTTGTATACGATAAATTTGCAGGAAAGAAACCCTGGTTTTTGATAAGAATCAAAGACTGCTGACTTTGCATCCCCTATTATCCTCTATGTGTAACTTAGGGTATAAAAGCCCCTGTTAAAAATAAAGCTACGGGCCTTGCTCACCAACGCTTGGTCTCCCCATGTCATTCTTTCTTTTAACTTCCAGCTGAGTCTCCATCTGGAGCGCGGAACCCACCACGCTTACTAATTATGCCTGGGCTTCTAAGACCCACTCGAGAAGGTGTCTAGGGTGAGGCACCTTCCGCTATTCGAGAGGGCGCCTGCGGCCTACGTAAGTGGTGCAAACTTCTTGTCTTGAAGTTTTATTGGTCTCCCACATAAACCAAGCTACTCAGCTTCTTTTCTCCACTGAATTTTCCTACTGAGCTATCCTCATTCTATTACTCTTTATATCTTTGATAAATAAATAAATAGTCGCCGACGCCATCTCCCCTTCGAATACCCTGGATCAGCCGGGGCTGGTCCTCGGCACTTAAAGGCTTAAGGCTAAAGGCTTAAGACCACCTTAAAGTGGTCTGTTTTTTCCCTGTCTGATTTGTGTCCTGTAAGTTTCTTTATATCCCTTAATAGGGTTCAGTCTCCTATCCCTTCCTTACCACTCAGAACCTTTCTTTGTGTCCTCTGGAATCAAGTCTGTCATCCACAAAATTCCCTGAACCTCATCTCTTCTCAGAAAGTTCCTTTCTTTCTAAGAATGAGATCTGCTCTCTCCTGAGGACACTGGAGTCCTTGTGGTGTCTGTTTCTCTTCCCATTCCCCATGGAGCACAGGATGGGAGGTGGGATAGCATCCTTTCTGCTTCTCATTGTTTCTTCCTAACCATTTTCTCCCTACTTCCTTAAAAACTTCTGGTCTTTTGAGGTAACTGCCATTACCATGTATATTAATCTTGGATTTTTCCAGAAAAGCAGAACCAATGAATATATTTGTATATTTATATCTCCTATAATAAAATGTATTATTATAATATAACATTATATATATTCAATATTTAATGTTTTATTTTAAATATATAGTATATATTTTATACACACACACACACACACATGCACTAAAATTCACTATATATGTATTCTAAAATACTTATGTGTATTTACTATAAGGAATTTGCTCACACCATTGTGGAGGCTGAGAAGTTCCAAGATCTGAAGTAGGAGAACTGCAGACCCAGGAGAACTGAGAGTGAAGTTCTAGTCTAAGTTCAAAGGCATGAGAACCAGGAGAGTTATAAGATCCTGTCTGGATTCGAGTCTGAAGGTAAGAGGAAATGGCTATTCCAGCTCAAAGACAATGAGGTAGAGAGAAGGAATTCTTTCTTACTCAGTATTTTATGTTATTCAGACCCTCAGCAGATTAAATGAGGCCCACTCACACTGGGAGAGCAACTTGCTTTACTCCTAACTACTCATTCAAATTTTTTCTCACTTTCTCACATATACACTTATTTCTCCTATCCTGTTAAATATATATGTATTAATTGAAGATTCAAGGGATTAGATCTGATAGAGTGCCTGAAGAACTATGGATGGAGGTTCGTGACATTGTACAGGAGGCAGTGATCAAGACCATCCCAAAGAAAAAGAAATGCAAAAAAGCAAAATGGTTGTTTGAGGAGGCCTTACAAATAGTTGTGAATAGAAGAGACATGAAAGGCAAAGGAGAAAAGGAAAGATATACTCATTCAAATGCAGAGTTCCAAAGAATAGCAAGGAGAGATAAGAAAGCCTTCCTCAGTGATCAATGCAAAGAAATAGAGGGAAAAAAAAGAAAAGAAATAGAGGAAAACAATGGAATGGGAAAGACTGAGATCTCTTCAAGAAAATTAGAGATACCAAGGGAACACTTCATGCAAAGATAGGCACAATAAAGGACAGAAATGGTATGGACCTGACAGAAGCAGAAGATATTAAAAAGAGGTGGCAAGAATACATGGAAGAACTGTACAAAAAGGTCTTCATGACCCAGATAATCACGATGGTGTGATCACTCACCTAGACTCAGACATCCTGGAATACGAAGTGAAGTGGGCCTTAGGAAGCATCACTATGAACAAAGCTAGTGGAGGTGAGGGAATTCCAGCTGAGCTATTTCAAATCCTAAAAGATGATGCTGTGAAAGTGTTGCACTCAATATCTCAGCAAATTTGGAAAACTCAGCAGTGGCCACAGGACTGGAAAAGGTCAGTTATCATTCCAATCCCAAAGAAAGGCAATGCTAAAGAATGCTCAAACTACTGCACAGTTGCACTCATCTCACATGCTAGTAAAGTAATGCTCAAAATTCTCCAAGCCAGGCTTCAACAGTAAGTGAACCATGAACTTCCAGATGTTCAAGCTGGATTTAGAAAAGGCAGAGGAATCAGAGATCAAATTGCCCACATTCATCGGATCATCGAAAAAGTGAGAGAATTTCAGAAAAACGTCTACTTCTGCTTCATATACTATGCCAAAGCCTTTGACTGTGTGAATCACAACAAACTGTGGAAAATTCTGAAAGACATGCAAATACCAGTCCACTTGATCTGCCTCCTGAGAAATCTGTATGCAGGTTAAGAAGCAACAGTTAGAACTGGACATGGAACAACAGACTGGTTCCAAATCAAGAAAGGAGTATGTCAAGGCTGTATACTGTCACCCTGCTTATTTAACTTATATGCAGAGTACATCATGAGAAATGCTGGACTGAATGAAGCACAAGCTGGAATCAAGATTGCCAGGAGAAATATCAATAACCTCGATATACAGATGACACAACCCTTATGGCAGAAAGCAAAGGAGAAGTAAAGAGCCTTTTGATGAAAAGTCAAAGAGGAGAGTAAAAAAGTTGGCTTAAAGCTCAACATTCAGAAAACTAAGATCATGGCATCTGGTCCCATCACTTCATGGCAAATAGATGTGGAGACAGTGGAAATAGTGACAGATTTTATTTTTGGGGGCTCCCAAATCACTGCAGATGGTGACAGCAGCCATGAAATTAAAAGACGCTTGCTTCTTGGAAGAAAAGTTATGACCAACCTAGATAGCATATTAAAAAGCAGGGACATTACTTTGCCAACAAAGGTCCATCTAGTCAAAGCTATGGTTTTTCCAGTAGTCGTGTACGGATGTGAGAGTTGAACTATAAAGAAAACTGAGCACCAAAGAACTGATGCTTTTGAAATGTGGTGTTGGAGAAGGCTCTTGAGAGTCCCTTGGACTGCAAGGAGATCCAATCAGTCCATCCTAAAGGAAATCAGTCCTGAATATTCATTGGAAGGACTGATGCTGAAGCTGAAACTCCAAGACTTTGACCACCTAATGAGAACTGACTCATTTGAAAAGACCCTGATGCTTGGAAAGACTGAGGGCAGGAGGAGAAGGGGATGACAGAGGATAAGATGGTTGGATGGCATCACTGACTCAATGCACATGAGTTTGAGTAAGCTCCGGGAGCTGGTGATGCACAGGGAAGCCTGGCATGCTGCAATCCGTGGGGTCACAGAGTCGGACACGACTGAGTGACTGAATGAACTGAACTGATTAATTGAAGTAGAGTTGATTTACAGTGTTGTGTTAATTTCTGCTGTACAGCAAAATTATACATATATATATATACATATATATGTGTATAAATATATATATATATTTATATAGTTGTCGTTTAGTTGCTTAGTCATGTCTGACTCTTTGCAACCCCATGGACTATAGCCTGCCAGGCTCCTCCATCTATGGGATTTTCTGGGCAAGAATACTGGAGTGGGTTGCCAATTCCTTCTCCAGGGGATCTTCCTGATCCAGAAATTGAACCCGTGTGTTCTGCATCTCCTGAACTGTGGGTAGATTCTTTATTGCTGAGCCACTGGGGAAGCCCTATATACTTAAAAAAATCTCATTCAGAAACACTCTCAGAGACACACCCAGAATAATGTTTAACCAAGTGTCTGGGCACCCCTTGGCCCAGACAAGTTGACACATAAAATCAGCCATTGCACCACACTCTTCTCACCATCTTTCTTGTTCACTGAAGGTTTGAACACTTAGTTCCTTCTTATTATTTGGGAAACTGTAGAAAATATATTTTTACATTTTTGTACAGTGTTTTGAACAAATTTCATGAAATTTGGTAGCTATGCTAAAGATCAATGCTTGGAAGATGAAGGGTGATGAGGAAATGAAAGGCTTTCCTGAGAGAGCTGCCTCCCTGGAGGGGTGTGTTTATTTCAAGGTGGGGTGAGACTTGGGAGCTTTGCATGTCCCTGGGTTCTAAAGTTGGAGACATTCACTTCCTCTCCTCCTTGGAGTCATTTATTTACATTCCTAAGAAAGAATTTCAGGATACATTCCAAGGTGAGTTTATTTCCCTAGGGAGTGACAAAGATCTTCTCCTTAACCATTTTTATTCAGGCTCCTGCACCTTCTAGATCCATCTGTTCAGTTCCTTCCAGGAGCCAGTTTTGGCAAGAAACTTGCTAAGTTATTTTAACCAGAAGCCCCCTTCCTTGACATATGATCAGATTCCTCATTTTCCACTGCCCCCCAGATAATGCCTGATCATCCCAGACTGCCTTCAGCAAGAGTCCTGAGAGGTTAATTTATTCAGAACTCCCCTGGCCCCCGATGATTCCTTTTAGTCATTATCCCTCCACTGCCTCTACCTGCTCCTTGGCTGTGACTCCCAATTGCCCATGCTGTACTCAGAGTTGAGCCTGGTACTGACATCTCCCTTTTTGCAATAGTTCTGCGTAAAATCTGTCTTACCACTTTCCTGTCCAACTCTTTGTTTTCCTTAGAGGGGAGATGAGTTTTGTTTTATTTTTCAAGAAAGGGAAGAGGGCCACCATACAAGCCATCTTATTTAACTGCTCAGACGCGTATTTCCACTTGCAACTGCAGGATGTATTCAGGGACATCTGATGTAGCATTCTTTGTATCACCCCAGGGGCGAGGATTGACATGTGAGGAGAGTGTGGTTATGATAGGTGAGTAAAATTAATTTGTTCTTTCTCTGAAAACTCATATCTCCCACCAACTTAATATGAGCAAATATAGATACTGAACACTTCACATTGTCTTCATCTCTGCTCTAGGTTCTTGCTGATTCACATTCACATCAAATCCTTACACAAAGGCTTCTTAGCTCTTTCTTTTCCTCACTGTTCACATGCAAGGTTTCCTGTTTCACCTCAGCCACTTGCTCCTTTGTCTAAGATCTCTGACAATTTAATTCTAAGCATATTCCTTTCAAACACCACACTTCTTATCTTTACTTACTTGAGTGCTATGTCCTCACAATGCTTAGTCTATACTGGGACCATCCGTTTATTTGTCCTCCTTTTTCACTGAGCATTACTCTTTTTTAAAAACCCAGTTTAGAGTTCTTGGTCCTTAACCATAATTACTCCCTTGTAAACACCCTCAGCTCTTGGCCTTTCTTGGCTTTGCTTGGCAAAACTCCAGCCTTGGCTAAAGTAAATTTTCTGACTCTAACACCTGCTTCCAAGCAACCAAATGTGTGAGAAACAATTGTCAGCAGTGACAACTGGTCCTGCTTTGAATTCATTACATAACCTCACTAAATCCTTCAGTACTACCCAGCTACCCTGTTACTTCCTCTGGTCAATTCTTTCTTTCACATCCAGAGAGAACCATTTCATACTTTGTCCTCTCTCCTTGAAACTGCTGATATCTTTCTGTATCAGTCAGTTTTTACTGTATAACAAGTGAGTACAAAGTCCCCATGGCCCACAGCACAATCTCTGGATCAGCTTGGTTGCTTGTTCCACGTGTCTCTTCATGCTCCAGGGGACCAGGAAACATTTTTTTCACAGCAGTGGAAGAAACAAAGAGACCAGGTCGAGCTGGGCAAGGTCATTTCAATGTTCTGTTCACCTCACATTCACTCAAGTTGCATTGGCCAAAGTAAGTCACAATGTGATGGAAAAGTATTCCTCAGATAAGGGGGCTTCCCTGGTGGCTGAGATGGTAAAGGATCCACCTGCCAATGTGGGAGACTCAGGTTTGATCCCTGGGTCAGGAAGATCCCCTGGAGAAGGGAATGGCTACCCACTCTAGTATTCTTGCCTGGAAATTCCATGGACAGAAGAGCCTGGCAGGCTACAGCTCATGGGATCACAAAGAGTGAGACATGACTGAGGACTAACACACACACTCCTCAGATGGAGCTGTTGGGGGGAGTAAATATTTGCTGAAGGATAAGCATTCCCAGTTGATGATCTTGCTTTATTTCACTGAACAATCAAAAGAGAACTGCCTTGTATTTCCCCCAGTGAGTTGCCAGCCCAGCAGTAGCCTCTGCCTGACTCATGCCCTTGGCCTTCTTTCTTGTGATAAAGGGTCTGCTGTGTCTAAACCCAGCCTCTCCAGGGTGCCCTGGATCCTCTCTATTCTGGCTATGGTAGGTGGCTTCCCTGCACCATCAATTTTTCCTTCTCTCCTGGATCATCCCCAACAGCAGACATGCTGACTGGATCCCACACCAAAACATTGTCCTGCTTTGACTTGTTTTATCCCACTCCTGTCACCAGGTTAACTTGCTGATCTTTATAGAAAAACTCCTCAAAAGTGAAGTGAAGCTGCTCAGTTGTGTCCGACTCTTAAGAGTTGCCCAAATTACAGTTTCCACTGTCTCACTTTCTAATTCCAACAAGCTTTTATCTTCCATGTTAAGATCACAGTGGTCAAGGTCACCAACAATCACCATCTTGTCAAATCTAATGGACACTTGCAGCCTTCACCTTGCTTGACCGGTTGGTGGGATTTGGTACATTGCTTATTTCCTCCTTGAAGTCTCTTATTTGGTTTCCATGAGGCTCCCTTCTCGTCCTCCTGCTTTATTAACTCCTCTTCCCGTGATTTTTCTTGTTTACAATTCTTCTCTTTTTGTGATGTCTAAATGTTGGTTCATTCTGGACTGAGCATTTGATTTCCTTCTGTGTCTAAAATTGCTCCCTAGGTAGTTCACATTTCACATAGTCTTGTGGCTTCAAAAGCATGTATAAGCTGATCCACATTTTTATATTTGTCCTTGACTTTCCCCCTAAACTTCAGACTTGTTACCCAATTTACTACCCAAGCCCACTGCTTCGCATTTAAGCAAGTGATGCCACCTAGAGTCAGGCCATCTGGTTTTGGTTCTCCTCTTTACATCTTTCTTCCATTGTATTGTTGGAAATATCTTTCAACTAAATCTGGAATCCACCTATTGTGACCACCTCTGTGATTGAAAGAATAATGCCCCCTCTCCAGAACACATGGATGCCATCTTACATGGCGACAGGGACTGTGTAAATGTGATTAAATTTACAGACCTTGGATGGAAGATTATTTTAGATTATCTGGCAACCCAATCTAGCCATGTGAGTCCTTACAATTGGAAGAGGAAGGTAAAAGGGGGTAAGAAAGACGTGATTATGAGAAAGACTTAACCATGTTTGTTGGCTTTGAAAATGAAGAAGAGAGGCCACGAGCTGAAATATGTAGCAGCTTCTAGAAGCTGGGCACAGCCCTCATTTTGCAGCCTGAAGGAAACAGAGACCTTGGGTCTTTAGCCACAAGGAAGTAAATTCTGACAATTTAATTGAACAGGAAATAATTTCTTCACTAGAGCCAGCAGAGAGGAATGAAATGCTGCTAATACCTCATTAGACTGCATCATTAGACTATATAGGACTTCTGACCTAAGGAACAGTGAGGCAATAGATTAGTGTAGTTTTAGGCACTAAGTTTATGGTGACTTGTCACAGAAGGGATAGAAAACTAATATGACCTCTCCTAGAAATGTATCCAGAGAAAAACATGATCTGAAAAAATATTAATACATGCACCCCAGTGTTCACTGCAGCACTGTTTATAATAGCCAAGACATGGGAGCAACCTAGGTGCCCACCAACAGAAGAATGAATGAAGAAGATGTGATGCGTGTGCATGTTCAGTCAGGTCCGACTCTTTAGTGACCTCATGGATTGTAACCTGCCACGTTCCTTTGTCAATGGGACTTCCCAGGCAAGAACACTGGAGTGGGTTGCCATTTCCAACAATAGAATATTATTCAGCCATTAAGAAGGATGAAATAATGCCATTTGCAGCAGCATGGATGGACCTGGAGATGATCATACTAAGACAAGTAAGTCAGACAGAGAAGGAGAAATATCATATGACATCCCGTATATGTGGAATCTAAAAAGAAATAAACAAATGAACTTATTTACAAAGCAGAAAGAGACCTACAGACTTAGAAAATGAACTTACAGTTGCCAGGGATAGTTATGGAGTTTGGGATGGACATGTACACACTGCTATATTTAAAATGAATAACCAACAAGGACCTACTCTTACTCTGTACAGCACAGGGAGCTCTGATCAATGATATATGTGACAGCCTGGATGGGAGGGAGTTTGGGGGAGAATGCATGCATGTTTGGGTATGGCTGAGTCCCTTTGCTGTTCACCTGAAACCATCACAACATTGTTAATTGGCCATACATCAGTACACAATAAAAAGTTAAAAAAAAAAAGAACACTGGGACTTTCCAGTAGTCTGGTGGTTGAGACTCTGAGTTTCCAATGCAGGGAACACAGGTTCAATTCCTTGATTGGGGAACTAAGACCCACATGCTGTGCAGTGCAGCCAAATAAAATTAAAAAAAAAAGAAAAAAGAAAACTAATACAACCTTTGTTACTATCACCCTATCAAAGGCACCTCCATCCAGTTGCTTTTACTTTGCAAAATAACCAAAGTAATATTTTAAAATAGAAACCAGGTCATGCCATTATTCTGCTCCAAAGCCATTCTTCTGCTTTAAAATCTTCTCAACACATGTAGGAAAAATCCAAATTGTTTATCACGACATACACATCTCTACATATCTGATGCCTGTGTAACTCAAGAATCTTAAATTCTTTCATGCTTCTTCTCTGTCTCATTTTGCTCCAAACACACTGATCCTGCAATTTTTTAAAACAGACCAGGATCATCCCTACCTCAGAGATTTTATCCTTGCAGTAACTTTTCCTTGAAATCTTTGCTCTTTTTCCAGGTATTCACCAGGTTTGTCCTCTCGTTTCATCTGGTTCAGTGCTAACAAGGCATCTGCATGGGCAGGACTCTTGCTTGGCCAGATCTCTAATCATCCCATCTTCCACTCCTGCCACCTCTGTTTCTTCACCTGTTATATTATTTTTGACAGCATTTCTTGGTATTCAAAATGAGTATTATAGTCTCATTCCTTTGCTGGTTTATTGCTTGTCTCTGCCACTAGAAAATAAACTTCACAAGGGGCCACAAAAGTTTGTCTTGCATGTTGCTGTTTTGTGCTTTGCTGGATAGAACACTTCTGGTGCATAATAAAGACTCAGCATATTTTTGTGATGACTTAGAAGGGTGGCATGGGGGGTGGGAGGAAGCTTCAAGAGAAGGGATATGTTTATACTTATGGCTGATTCATGTTGTTGTGCAGCAGAAACTAGCACAACATTGTAAAGCAACTGTACTCCAATAAAGAGAAAAGAAAACAAACAAACAAACAAGACAAAAAAACCTTAAAAAGAGTAAAGAGCAGATTGCAGCTAGAGCATCTGAGTCTTTGATTCAGTGAATTCATCTCATCTGCACCTCAAGTGCTCAGAAAGGGAATGGAGATAGAAGCTCTCAATTTCTACATGATGACTTCTTTCCCAGACAGATCGGCACGCCAGTGGGCTCACTGGGTGAAGGGCCTCTGAAGAGCTTGGAAGGCAGTGCAGCTGGACTGGGCTAGCATGTTGCTTATGTCTCAAAACAGTAGATTCAGAGCCCAAGGGGAAAGGCACACAGGCAGAGCATCTGACGTGGCTGATCAGCTGCTGTTTCAGAATTTGGGGACTCAGAGTTGCAAGAGGTTGTAGTATTTTGCTTGCTTCTTTGGTTTTCTGCTGAATGTACATAGTTTTTTAATATAATGAAGACTGGAAGAAGCTTCTCCTCTCCTCCGACATACAGAATGATCTACTCCCATGCTGTTACAGCCTTCGAGAGAGGTCACGGAGCATGACCTGCCAACTAAGTCACACATTTAGCATCTCTCATTTTTGATGACGTTACTGAAGTGCTGAGATATCAGAACATGTGATATTAAAAAAATACTCATAGAACAACTTCATCTACAGAGATGAGTCCTTGGGTCTACCTGACCTGCAGAGCTCCTTCAAATCACTGTATGCTTCCTCCCACCCACGTTTTAGGACCTAGCTGACACAGCAGGACTCAAGCTTCTGTAGCTCCTTCTTTTACATCATGAGTCTTCTAGTAGTTTTGATCAAATGTTTCTTTTTTTTTTTTACTATGATTCAAAAATAGAAATTTACATTTTTAAAATTAAAAGACACTTTGTTCTGCTCAAGTTCCTTTGCTGATACCCATTTCCTGGATGAAGTAACATTTTGGAGTGCAAGTTAACTTTAGAATGTCCATCTGTAGCAACATATAGCTTAGGGCTCACAAGGAGCTGCACAGGAGCCATGCTCTGTTATGGCTAAAGACACATCCTCTCATTCACTAAAGCTTACTCTGTGCCAAGCTCTGTGTGAATAATAGCACTTTATAATCATAGTCCTTCCTCCCCAGTTCTCCTTTGATCCAGTCCAGCTTCTGTCCCCAGCACAGCAGAGAAACAGCTCATGGAAAGGTCACCAATGAGCTCCATCTTGTCGGGATCCAAGAGATCCACATGGGTCTCCTCACAGGTCCTCTTGGTGGTATTAGATCCAGTTGACCACTTCATTCTCTCTCCTGAAACTCTTTCTTCTCTAGTTTCCAAAATGATTCATTCTCTTAATTTCCTTCCTCCCTCAAATTGCCTTCATTAATGCTGGTTTTTACCAGATGACATGTTGGTGAACTGCTGGTGGTTGCCCTTTCTTCTTCCTTCATTTGAATTTTCCCCTTAGGTGGTTTGTTACGGTCCTATGACTTTTAAGGCCATCTAAATGTTAATGACTTCCAAGTTTATGTTCATCCCTGAATTCTTCTTTGAGCTCTAGTCTCATATATGCAACTGCCCCCTTGACATCTCTATTTCAATATCTTTTAGACTTCTAGACCAAAAAAATCTGAAACAGAACTTTTGATCCATCACTATAATAAGAAAAAAAAAAACTAGAAGTAATCCTTGATTCTTCTCTTTCCATTATTGACACATCCAAATCCATCATCAAGTCCTGCCAGCTCTACCTCCATAAGGTACTTCCCCAAGCTACTTGGCTTGTCCCCACAGGTCCCATGCTGGTCCAACTACTTAATGGTTTCTTGGAGTTGATGAAGCAAAAATGAATTAGAAATCATCACTATCTTTGGAGAAGTTGCAGATGAATAAATGAATGATCATAACAGTGTTTAGTAAGGGCTGTTTGACATGGGAAAACACAGGGAGTCTTCTTGGGCATATATTAAATCCGGTATGTCTTGGACTCTATTGTATGAGTCTAATAGGAGAATGTTAGATAATCATAGATGAGAACCAGAACAAAGGGTATTTGCAGTCTCCACCCAAAGGCATCAACTTCCCATAGATTCTTCAGCTACAAAATGGTACAGAAAGTGTAACATGCACTTCACCAAGTGACCTACTCAATCTAAAGAGACTACTCAATCTAAAGTTTTCTTGAGCACTTACTGTATGCCTAATGCTGGGCTAAAGCAAGGTCAGAAAAATGCTCCTCTGATCTCCTCCACGTCTGCCTTGTATGAATGTCCACCTCCTAGTGCAGCACTGACAAAAATATGGCATATGGCACCCATGGTGGCTGTTGCATCACTAATGGGTGGTGGTCTTTTTCATCTTTGCATATGGTACCCGTGGCTCCAGGCAGACACTACCAGCCAATAGGAGTTGGTGTTGGAAGCTAAACCCATTTACTATTTGTTTGCTTGAGGTCTCTGCATATAGGGCATTTAGGGGGTCTATTAATGACTGCTGCTTGGAGGGGAGAGAAATTGGGGGATAGGCAGTAACGTCAGAGAGCCTGTCCTCTTGGGCTTAGATCCTGGTGAATCAAGACTCCTACCTCTTTTGTTTTCCTTCCTAAGTTTATAATTTCTCTGTTTTCATATTATGCTTTGAGAGTAAAAAATTCAGTGTGCTTACCCCTGAAAAGAAAAATTATTGGAAGGCAGGCTTTGATTTCCTTGATGAGCTCACACATTTGTTGGCATCTTGTTCATCTTTCTATTCTAAGCCCCTTCCCTACACCCTCCAACCCTCACAGCACCTGAGACATGAGAAGTGTTCAGAGAATGTGAGCTGGATGAATGACTGAGTTGATAGGAGGTCAGAGTCTGGAGCCTCCCCATTTGGTGAAATAACTGATGACCAGTCAGGGAGGAAGACTCTGAGACACAATGACTCCTCCGTGGGAACCATCATGTATTCATTCAATAAATATTTATGCTTTACTTTTCTATTTATTAATTTTCACCTGATTATAGTTGCTTTACAATGTTGTGTCAGTTTCTGCTGTATAGCAAAGTGAATCAGCTATATGTATATGTATATCTCCTCTCTTTTGGATTTCTTTTCCATTTAGATCACTGCAGAGCACTGAGTAGAGTTCCCTGGCTTGAAACTCAACATTAAAAAAACTAAGATCATGGCATTGAGTCTTACCACTTTATGGCAAATAGAAGGGGAGAAAGTAGAAACAGTGACAGATTTTATTTTCTTGGGCACCAAAATCACTGTGGATGCTGACTGAGAAACCATGAGATTAAAAGACACTTGCTCCCTGGAAGGAAAGCTATGACAAACCTAGACAGCATATTGAAAAGCAGAGACATCACAACAACAAGTGTATGTATGTCAATCCCAGTATCCCAATGTATCCCACCCTCCCTCTTCCCTTGGTATCCATACATTTTTCCCTGTACATCTGTGTCCCTATTTCTTCTTTGCAAATAAGTTCATCTGTGTCATTTTTATATATTCCACATATAAGCAATATTCTATGAACAAAGGTTAATCCTTTAGACTAGCGGCATGATCTCCAGCCCCTTGGAACTTCCAGTCCAGTTGGGGAGACAGACAAACAAATGCATAATTACAAACTGATTAATCAGAAAGGATGCAGCTTCGATGGTTCCAGAATTGGCTGGTGTGGAGGTGGGTGGGGCTCTGCACTCAGTCACTCACCTTGCCATCCTCCGAGACCCGTCACAGGTCCCCAGTGGGAAGAGCGCAGGGGCACAATAAGCAGGTCTCAGGCTGCAGTAGAGGCCCTGGATTGTTAATGTAAACTCCATGAGTGAGAGATCTGCTATCTAACATGCTCCACTGGCACAGCCAGCGGTGAGAGTGGAGCTTGCTTTTTAACACCATGAAAGTTTTATCTTCCCAGACTTTAGTTCCAAAGAGGCAATAAACTAAATATTTAAGAGTGCCCCAAATTAAAAGTGACAGACAGACCCGAAGAAGTCTCCTACTTTGTAATGATAAAAATTAGCATAACTTCTACTTCATAAAAATGTACACTTACAGGCTTTAATTGGTTTTCATTTTATGGTGGCTTAGCTAAATCTGAGCCCTCTGAGTTGGGGTTTTTAAAAATTTTGTGAAAATAGTGACTTCATTCTCTTCTTTTTAAAGCTTTAATTTCTTTTCTCCTTTTTATGAAATGATGGTGCAGCCTCCAAATCCTCCTAAGTCTTTGGAATGCTTATTCGGTTCGATAGGTTTCCTTTCTTGAGTGTTCGTCTCTCTGCAGAATATAAAATTTGAGCCCTAAAATAAAACCCCCAAAATCAAGCAGTTAAAAAAACAGTTAGAACCTGTATTCTCTTTACTAACACGTTCCATGAAGTATTTGGAGGATACCACAAAGGAGACCACATAAAGCCCTCTCTACCAATATGCACTGGAAGGACTGGTGCTAAAGCTGAAGCTCCAATACTTTGGCCACCTGATGTGAAGAGCCAACACATTGGAAAAGACCCTGATGCCAGGAAAGGTTGAGGACAGGAGGAGAAGGGGTGACAGAGGATGAGATGGTTGGATGGCATCACTGACTCAGTGGACACAAGTTTGAGTGAACTCCAGGAGATGGTGAAGGACAGGGAAGCCTGGTGTGTTGCAGTCCATGGGGTCACAAAGAGTCCAACACAACTTAGTGACTAAACAACAGCAACTGTCAATATGGATATTATAGAGACCAAAATGTTTAAAGATTTTGTTGTTAGTATCCCTCCCTTCTCGTGACCATAATATTGATTTCAAAACAGGAAATCAACATTGTTAGTTTTCCACCTGCTGTTGTATAGTCTTCTCTCTTTCTTCCTCCCTGATTTCTGAGGTCTGTGGCTCCTTTCCTGTGTCATTGGCTTTGAACAGTGTTTCCCAAATTTTCCTCTCAGTGTTCTCTTCATAGAAGAGAGAGATATGTGTCCCTGAGCTTCTGGGGGATAACCCAGAAGGACTTGCCAAAACACAACATTTTGGGGTAATCTCCTATTTTATTTTATCTTGTTGCATGGCATGCAGGATCTTAGTTCCCTGACCTGGGATCAAATTTGTGTCCCTGCAGTGGAAACATGGAGTCTTAACCACTGGATCACCAGGGAAGTCCCTATAATCTATTACAGTTTCCCATCTACCCCTTTGATTTACATTCTTACCTTATTCTCACTTGTTTTACTATAAAAATGTGTATTTCCCCAAACTTGCAAGTCACATTGATGTTTTCAGATATTTTATCGAGCACACATGCCCTACAGCTGTGTGGGTGGTGGGTGGGGGTACTCAGCCCGGATGAGATGCATAGTATCTGGGGATGAGTTTTAGCACCAGGTGTACTGAGTGCTCCATTCAACAGGGTGAGACCCAGACCCTGGCTTCCTCTTGTCACCCCAAGAAACCAGCAACAGTTTGCCCTGGTGGTTTTTTCAGTCTCCTCCTGCATCTCCAAATACCTTATCCTTCCTGAGGTCTCCATTGTTACCCCAGTTAGAGGCAGAATCTCCCCTTCCTTCACATCCATGTGACAAAAGCAAGACAGAACAAAATAAAAGGAAGAGACAGAATTAGATGGCAAATGATGGAACTTGGAAACCCTTATTTTGCAATTATCGCTCTAATGAAATTGGGTGAAAGTCATGGGATGAAAAATTACAGGGCTATTGGATAGACACAAAGACTCAGAATAACACTCCTTGGTTATTTATTAATCACAAGGGGAAACTTCCCTTCACAGCCCTGGCATCTATCAGCATCAAGGTTGTGGGAGGAGCTGACATCACGGGCTGTTGCTCTGATGCAAGAAGAAGGGCAGAGCATCAAATATTTAGCATTTCAGTCGTATTTATTTTAACCTGAATCTAACATTGAGGACACAGTCAGACTCAATCAGACTGTAGGACAATCAGCAAAACAATTGGCCTGAACTCAAAAAAGATGCTGCAAAAAAAAAAAAAATGCAAAATAAAAACATAGACAAAGGCTCTGTTCTAGGCGAAGGATAGATAGAGAGGCACAAAGATTAAATACACTGCATAATCCTTGACAGGGTCTTGAACTCCTGAGACATTTGAAATGGATTATATATGTGATGCCATTATCAGTATTAAATTTCTTGGATGTGACAATGAGAGTCAAGTTATGGGGGAAAATATCATTTTCTTTAGAAGAAATATTTGGGGATAAAAGATTTGGGAATGAAATATGATGACTTAAACTTTCTTTTTTTAAAAAGCTGTAAAGTATCAACTCTATTTTTTTTTTTAGCTTTTTAAAAAATTTTAATTGGAGGATAATTGCTTTACAATACTGTGCTGGTTTCTGCCATACATCAACATGAATCAGCCACAGGTATTCATAGGTCCCCTCCTTCTTGAACCTCCCTCCCACATCCTACCTCAACTTGCTTTCAAGTGATAGATAAATAAGTAGGGGGAGAGAAAGAAGGAGGGGGAGAGAGGGAATGCCAATGTTGGAAAGATTTAATTGGTGAAATGGGGTCAAAGGTGTTTGTTGTAATCTTTGACTTTTTCTGTAAGTTTGAAGTTTTTCTTGCTTCTGCAGAAAAAAAAAAATCCACATAGCAATGTCCATCTACAAGTGTCATTTGGCAATTTTAATCTTGTACTCTAGTCGTCTGTGGGTGTTCTACTGTCTCTAATGAAAAGTTGACTTTCCTAGAATGAAGACCCAACTAGTACATTCTATAAGCAACTACTAAGAAATATCAATAACCTCAGATATGCAGATGACACCACCCTTATGGCAGAAAGAGAGTGAAGAGGAACTAAAAAGCCTCTTGATGCAAGTGAAGAGGAGAGTGAAAAAGTTGGCTTAAAGCCCAACATTCAGAAAATGAAGATCATGGCATCTGGTCCCATCACTTCATGGGAAATAGATGGGGAAACGGTGGAAACAGTGTCAGACTTTATTTTTTTGGGCTCCAAAATCACTGCAGATGGTGATTGCAGCCATGAAATTAAAAGATGCTTACTCCTTGGAAGGAAAGTTATGAGCAACCTAGATAGCATATTGAAAAGCAGAGACATTACTTTGCCAACAAAGGTTCGTCTAGTCAAGGCTATGGTTTTTCCAGTGGTCATGTATGGATGTGAGAGTTGGACCATGAGGAAAGCTGAGCGCCGAAGAATTGATGCTTTTGAAGTGTGGTGTTGGAGAAGACTCTTGAGAGTCCCTTGGACTGCAAGGAGATCCAAGCAGTCCATTCTGAAGGAGATCAGCCCTGGGTGTTCTTTGGAAGGAATGATGCGAAAGCTGAAACTCCAGTACTTTGGCCACCTCATGTGAAGAGTTGACTCATTGGAAAAGACTCTGATGCTGGGAGGGATTGGGGGCAGGAGGAGAAGGGGATGACAGAGGATGAGATGGCTGGATGGCATCACTGACTTGATGGACGTGAGTCTGAGTGAACTCTGGGAGATGGTGATGGACAGGGAGGCCTGGCGTGCTGCGATTCATGGGCTCGCAAAGAGTCGGACATGACTGAGCGACTGAACTTAACTGAACTGAGGCTAATTCATGGCTTTCCACACCATGTGTGTCCAGTACATATCGTATCATTTACATGAGTGTAGTGCACTAATTCCTTGTACACTGAATGAATGAATACACCTCTCAGCCCCCCACCCTAGCTGCTGCTAAGTCGCTTCAGTCGTGTCCGACTCTGTGTGACCCCATAGACGGCAGCCCACCAGGCTCCCCCGTCCCTGGGATTCTCCAGGCAAGAACACTGGAGTGGGTTGCCATTTCCTTCTCCAATGCATGAAAGTGGAAAGTGAAAGTGAAGTAGCTCAGTCATGTCTGACTCTTAGCGACCCCATGGACTGCAGCCTACCAGGCTCCTCCATCCATGGGATTTTCCGGGCAACAGTATAGTCTCTGTTCAAGAGTTATGAAGATCTCGTGAGTGCTTCCAGGATGCAAGCCCCACATTTAGGATGCTACTTGGCCTTGAAAGCCTCACATTTATCTATACAAGATGATAGGATGTGTGTGTGTGTGTGTGTGTGTCTTGTGTGAGGGAGCTGCCCAAATAATTTGAGAGCTTTGCAATAAAAATGCTTTTATGATAGGAGAAGATAGTATGCAAAGTTACAGATGATAAAGTTTTTATGAAGTGATGTTTTAAGGATATAGGGCATGAACAGTAGAAAGGAAGTACACATTGAAGTCACGCTTTTCAGATGAGATATATATCTATCTCCAAGGTCTGGGAGCACTGTGTTTTTTCTCACATTCGTTTGCTTTGGGAAGCCCTGGTTTATCTTCCAGAGGGTCTCGGAGTTGGGGAAGAGGGGCTGTAAAGCTTCACATGGCTTTGACCATGTTTTACTGAAACCGCAATAGATGGAGATGCAGATATGGTTTCTTCACTGAAAGGTCAGGTGGATTTCAGGAGATGCCCCCTTACTCTTAAGAGGATGGTCTTTCTTCGGTGTGGTCCCTTCATGAAGCTTGGATTCTGAGAGACTCCAGATTGATCTGGATGCTGGTGGAGAAGATTGCTGTTACCGAGGCCACGAGGGGAGGGTCAGCACTGTCCAGAGGGTGCACGGGAAAGCAGACTCATCCCCCTCTGGCTCAGTCTGACTGCCAGCCAGATGGGCAGGTGACTGCCTTCCTAGCTCACCTGTAAAGCCAGCACCCCGCCAAGGTAAGTGCTGTTTCTTCTTGGCGACAACGTAGTTGGTATCACCCAGTGACGTCACGTCACGTCACTCCTATTACAGGACCTCGTCATGCCTTCTTGCAAAACAATGAGCTCTGGCATCTCTGTGCCCAGGCGTGTCTGGCTTCTTCCCAGGACTGGCTTCCATTACAGGTGCCTCCTTGCTGGCTGTGAACAGGTCTCTCTTTGCTCACAAGGAGGAGGATGCAGCTCCAGTAAGATAGTTTTACCTCCAAATCTTCCCCCGTGATTGTGCAGTGGCAGCTGCAGGGAATATAAAAAAGTGACACACAGCCCCACACTATGTACCACTCTTTGTTTCTGATTTTCCATTTTGATTCCATTTTGAACTGTTGATTCTATTTTGGGACATGGAGAGAGTGCTCTCTTCTCTGCCCCCTTTGTAAAAATGAGCGGGAGGGGCAGATGGATGCAATTCCACAAGTCACCCTGTTGTCTCTCTCATTCTGGGTCCCACTGTGTCCCAGTGACTGACCTAGTTGAATGTTTAAATTTTCCTTTATATTAATCTATTTGAACAGGAACTCCATTTGCATGACTTGAATACCAAAGCGATATGAATGTGGATACTGACACGTCTCCACTCAACCCACCTCCTACCCACCATGTGCCCTCCACTTGCCCTTGATAGTCATTCTCCACCCTCTGCTCAGCCTGGAAGCTGCCCATGTAGCCCACTCACCAGGCTTCCCTGCTCCATTTAGCCAGTGGGAGATGCTGACACAGTCTCCTTAAGTGTTGGCCTTGGTGGATAACTTCCTCTGCTGCTTTGTTAAATGTGCCTACAGTTGGGTACACCATCTCAGTAGTAAGCCCCTTTCTGTTAAACCCATCCAAGTGAACCAAGAGCTTGTGGTCAGACCCAAACTGACTGAAGGAGGAGAGAGCAGGGCTCCGAGGGGTCACTTGGCTCTCTCCAAGTCACACAGCTTACTTGTGGAGCAGAGTTCTGATATGAACTGGATGTTTGTGTCCACCCTTATCCCTAATTCACATGTTGAAGTCCTAACCTGTGATGTGATGGTATTTGGAGGTGGGGCTTTGGGGAGGTGATTATGGTTAGAGGGCTTCCCTGGTGGCTTAGACAGTAAAGAGTCTGCCTGCAATGTAGGAGACTCAGGTTTGATTCCTGGGCCAGGAAGATTCCCTGGAGAAGGCAATGGCAACCCACTCCAGTATTCTTGCCTTGTGGTGGCTCTGTGGATATGTGAGGACCTCAGCCGGAGGACGCAAGGCAGAGTCTTGGAGGAGGTGGAGGTGGGGGAGGTGGACGGGACACTCAGGCAGCTGGCAAGGGGAGGGGGCTGCTCCACAATGAAGGACCCACTCACAGCTGCACTCATTTCTCTCCTTCCAAGGGAAGGACGCGTCTTTGACCCCAGTGGGTGGCTGTCCTCTGGCTTCACCTTTGCAAAGCTTCCTCCTCAGCCCTTTGGTCTGTGAAGCTTGAGCCCTGGGGAGTCCTCAGTCCTGTGACCTCAAAATGTGCTGTGGGTCCAGAGGAGGAGCTGAAAAAAGATGAAAAAAGATGTTTTTGCTATATACGAGCCTGGTCTTAATTTATTCATGGTGTGGATGGCCTCTCAGCATGTTGCCATTTGACAGGGCTCCATCAGCTTCATAGTTGAGAAGCAACACTCTCCACTGGGTAGCCCTGCCACGTGAGGTCCGAAAGGTGATGAGAGAAGAGCTGGCCTTGTGTTCCTATTTGGGAAGGTTTTTCTTTGAGCTCTAATAAGTTGGATGGCATCACTGATTCAATGGACATGCACTTGGGCAAACTCCATCGTGAGGGACCGGGAAGCCTGGTGTGCTACAGTCCATGGAGTCGTGAAGGGTTGGACACAGTGAGGGACTGAACAACAACAACTTCTTTATTTTTATTTATTGGCTGTGCTGGGTCTTCATTGCTGTGAGGGCTTTTCTCTAGTTGCAGTGAGCCTGCTTCTTACTGAAGTGGCTCCTCTTGTTTGGAGCACAGGCTCTAAGGCATGCAGGCTTCAGTAGTTGCAGCATGGGGACTCAGTAGCTGCAGCATGGGGACTCAGTGGTTTCGGCTCCCGGGCGCTAGAGCACAGGCTCAGTAGCTGCGGTAAATGGGCTTAATTGCTCCTTGGCATGTGGGATCTTCCTGGACCAGGGATTAAACCCTTGTCTCCTGCATTGGCAGGTGGATTCTTCACCACTGAGCACCCAAGGAAAGCCCTCTAGCAACTTCTGACTGTGGAGCTGACTGTGTGGCCTTCCTAGCTGCGTATAGAAAGCCAAGCTCTATGGGCCCTGAGCAAAGCAGAAATAAAGGTCTGGAAGGGAGTCTAGGTGGGACCAGCTTCCTAAGGTGACCACCCCACCAACAGCTTCCCTTTCTGCTGGGGGAGTGGTGCCCTTCCTCCTGAAGTTTTCTACAATGGGGCTCTTAAGAGCCTCCCGATCTACTGACTGAGCTAGTCAGGCACTACGGTGGGGTCTTTAAATCTCGAGCCCTCCACCAGGAGCTGGGAATGGCTGCCCTGGCACCCAGGTTTCCTGAAGCCAGAAGGGAAGAGTGGAGGCAGAGATATACTTTATCATCACCCTTTTTCTAAAAGGCAAGAAATAATTATTGAGGTCTTTTTTAAACACATTAATTCCCTTGTCTGAATAGAGATTGAAATTTGTTAACCGATAATTAATGTCTTTTTTACCTTTTAATTAAAAGTTAGCTGCCAGTGGAAAGTGCAGAAGTGGAAGTGGAAACATTTTCTCACTGTCCCCAGGCAATGTATGCTTTCAGGTTTTCTTGACCTGCCGGCCAGTTGGAGGGCCAGAAGGTGGCATTTGTATGCAAGTGATTAGGGACTTGGGGAGCTTGAGAAAAAAGTTATTTCTTTTATGCAAACTGATGTGAAAGGTAAGGCTGAGACAATTAAAAATGAAGATCATCTCCCGATCCAGTCCCTTCGGCTACAATCCCAGCCCCGCTTGTCTGCTTCTGAAGGGGAGAAGGCTTTATTTTGTCTTGCTGGGGCTGACTGCTGAGTCACCACAGATAATAGCTTCCTCCAGTATCTTCCATAAATGGAGGGCAGCTGGCCACCACGCTCTACTGCTCCGCTGGGACGCCGCCTACTTGTCGCTCTTCTGATTGTCATGAGCTGTCACAGATGGCATTTAACTACAATTTCCCCAAAGGACACTTACTTCCCACCACTGTTAATAGCTTTATAGGTTGTATTCTGTCCAAGATTGGGGGATGGGGCACAAAGTCCTTACCTAGAAGTAACTTTTTTATTGTATTTTGAATAACCCAAAATTTGCATCCTTGTAGGATTTCTATGTATCATTTATCGAGCTCTTGTAATGTGCCAGGCATAGTACTAAAACTCTGGGATGTTGGCCTAAACCCTATGAAATTGCAGATATCCAATTCCGCCTGCCAATGCAGGAGATATGAGTTTGATCCCTGGGTCGGGAAGATCCCCTGGAGTAGGAAATAGCAACACACTATAGTATTCTTTCCTGGGAAATCCCAAGGACAGAGAAGCCCAGCAGGCTATAGTTCATGGAATGGCAAAAGATTCAGACGTGATTTAGCAACTAAACAACAACCACCGAAATTAACCTACAAAACTAGACATTTCCCATGGTTTAACCTAATACTTAATTGCACTTAATCCTCACAATAAGTCTACAGGGAGGTATCATTAAATTGATTTTTTGGATGGTGAGGAACCACGGTTCAGGGAGGTGAATGTATTTGCTTAATCTTGCAGAACCAGGAGGCTGGCAGAGACTGCTGTCTTATGCTAAATAGCTTGCAGTATTCTGCACCTTATTCTGGGGCTTGGGGACCATATCTGGATGTTTCAAGAAGTTTGGACTAAAATTCAGTGCTTTTCAATAGCATGCAGTGCTGTGCTCTGAGAAGGCATTTAAAACAAAATTTCAGAGTCACAGTGATGGGGGAGGTGTCCCTTTGGCATTTACCAGGTGGTTCAGGGGTGCTAAGCACCCTATAAGGAGTGGGGTGGTCCTGACCCACATCAGTCATTCTGTTCCAAGGGCCAGTTGCTTCCTCCACAGGAACATGGGCTGGAGTGAACCCCAGGTTTCTTTGGCAATAGAACCCAATCATTTTGAGTCTTCAAAGGCAGTGTTTCTTTCTGTGTATAGCTGATGAGCTGTCTGACCACCCCCTTTTTGAGAATGCACTGGTCCTGCCAGGCTCAGGGTGGGCTCCTGAGGAACATGATTCTGGTATGTGACTGCATCCTAGGCATAGCTGGTTCATCCAGGGGTGGACACCTAGCCAGACTGATTTCTGGGAAAGCTGACCACATGTACAGACAGAGACCACATGTGGCTGGGACCACTGCTGGGACACTGCACATGAACTTGGGCTTGCGGTGGTCGTCTTCCATCCACATGGGCCTTCAGCAGCCAAGAAGCTCATTTTTTTCTTCAAATCCTTCTTTGAAATTAGTCTTGGTATTTGTCTGGAAATAGATCCAGTATTCACCTATTTATGAAGTGGCTAATTTTAACAAAATGGACAAGCATAATTATAATTGGACAACAATTCAAAGTAAGGACATGGGTATTTTCCACATCAAATGACTATGATCTGGGGTTGTTTTTCATCTCATTGATTTTTTTGTGGGCATTGAGAGCAGCTCTTTTCCTTGTATTTCAATTGTTACCTCTTAAGAATCCAGCTTAATTATCTTCAAGGTTTTATCTTCATAAAAGCCACTAAACTACTTGGAAATAATAGTTTCAGCATTATATGTGAAAGAATTCTGTCCTCAGACACTGAAAGGAATGATGACAGCAAGAGACATCTACATGATGCTTCTTTTCTTTTCATAATTATAAGTATTAGATCCCATCATTATGAAAAATAATATACTTAATTTATTTTAAAAAATGGATTGTACCTGTTACATAAGGGAAAGAGATTCTCAGCTCATCAGTCACTTGGGGAAATTCTTTGAGATATGAAAATTTTCTGGAACTTTTTTTCTGGAGTTGACTTTCAATGTGAATTTGTCAGGATTTCAGATAATTTCCAGTGTTTTGGAACTGATCCCAGCTCCTTCAGAGGGCCTGACTTCACTCCAGGTCTTGATGTGGGTTATTCATGTCTGAATCTACTTCATTCATGGCTGGGGGAAGTTTCTATTGAGGAGAGTCTGGACTTCTCATGATCCCAAACCTCACCATGGCAGCAACATATAGGAAACAATAGGAAACCAAGATAGATGGGTCAATTTCATTCTCTGAACCTTATGAGTTTTGTTTTTGTTTTTGTATTTAAAATGGGCTAATCATGCCTAAATTAAAGTGGGATTACATGTCATAAGGCAGGTGAATGTACTTTGGAAATGAAAATAAGACGTCTGGCAGCTGAAACCTTGGCAATCTGACTTCTCTGTGATGCTGAGCGGCCATCAGTGTGTAACCACGGAGCAGAAACACAGGCATCCATTGCTTGACTTCCGGTTTTCATCAGCATGAAAAGCCCCACAAAAGAGCCCCGTCCGAAAAGCAAGCAGGTGAGGACAAGGGCAATGCACACAGACTCCGAAGATGAGCAGGCTGGCTGCGAGGCCCCCGAGCCAAGGCTGAGTCCTGCAGTGGTGACCTGAGGCTTTGGAGAGGACCGCCCCGCATTGAACCTACACCTGCGGGCTGTGCTCAGCGGGCTGTGCTCAGCGGTGGCCAGCCTCACTTTTCTATTCTTGGATACCACTTACCTACTGAGGATATGGTGAGAAGTGAATGAGATTGTGTGTAGGAGAGCTGGTCATTTATTACCTGCTTCCTGGAACAACATGCCACTCCCACCCTGGCCCAGGGTAACTCAGGGATGGGGGTGTCCGGGGACTGTGTGAGTGGGGATAAAATGGTCCCTTTATCTCTCTGGGGGATGTGTCAGAGATGAGGGAGAGATTCCTTCTTGTCTGCTCCAGAAATACACTCTAGTTTTCTTGATTTCTGGAAGCAAGTGACCCTAGCTCCTGCCTGGCTCCAAATGATAACCACTGGCCCATGTCCTGAATGGAAACAAAGGTCAGTAGCCGAAGATTACTGGGGAGTGTTCCTTGAGTCAGCTCTCAGGCAGACAGTGCTAGTGCCCATGAAGTCCCTCCTGGTCCACCCCTTAGTTCAGCCCAGTTCTCATCTGTAAGAATTCTCCACGAATAACAGGACAATCCAGTGTCTCAGAAGCTGCAACTTTTCCTTCTTAGACCAATGTCCAGAATTGCCTCCTTTCTCTACCTGGCTGCCCAACTCCAAGGTCCTAATTTCTCTGGCCCTGCCTAACTCCCCTCACTTGAGGTGTGATGCATTTACACATCATCTCCAATCATTTCCATTCCTTGGCTCTGGACCTCTTTCCCTCTCCTCTTGCACTCAGTGATTCTTTAGGGGACCTTCTGGGGAATTTTCACTTGCTCCTTCCTCCTGTATCTTGACTCTGCCCTCCCTCCAGCCTCTCCTGGTTTTTGGTCCTCCCTGAGACAAACTTTACACAAGGTGAGTGTCATCTTCCTCCTCACTGCTAGGGTCCTCCCTTCTTCCAGGGGTAAGCCTCTTCCTGTAGCCATTCATCAGGTCTCTCTATCTCTACCCACCCTAGACTGGTATCCTGCCATGTTTCTGGTTGCTCTTTCAATAGTTCAAGTACTTCATGAAGTTTTAGATATTTTTCCATGGCCCTAGGGATCAAACGATGCACAGGTTCTGGAAGAATTACATGTCCCCAGAGATCTTATGGATATTGAAGAACTGATGCTTTTGAACTGTGGTGCTGGGGAAGACTCTTTAGAGTCCCTTGGACTGCAAGTAGATCAAACTAGTCAATCCTAAAGGAAATCAGTCCTGAATATTCATTGGAAGGACAGATGCTGAAACTGAAGCTCCAGTCCTTTGGCCACCTGATGTGAAGAGCTGACTCATTAGAAAAGACCCTGATGCTGGGAAAGATTGAAGGCAGGAGGAGAAGGGGAAGACAGAGGATAAGATGGTTGGATAGCATTGCTGACTGGATGGACATGAGTTTGAGTAAGCTCCGGGAGTTGGTGATGGACAGGGAAGCCTGACATGCTGTAGTCCATGGGGTCACAAAGAGTCACACACAACTGAGCGACTGAACAACAACAAGAAATCTTATTAAAGGCATTGCTATTACTGTTAAAAAATATGTGTTTATGGGAGAGTGTGCAGCAAGCTAGGGAGTGGCTATAAATGACATTCTGGCCTTTAGACTATTCAGACCAAAATAGAGCCATAGAATAGAATGTTATCATTCAAAAAACAACAAAATTCTGTAAAGCAATTATCCTTCAATTAAAAAATAAATAAATTTAAAAAATAGTTTGCTTTGTAGGCATATGTTTGCAAAAGATGTTTTTCATCAGATGAATGAAAGCTTTTTTTTTCTGGTTAATTTCTTTACATAATGAAAATGACCTCACCTTCTGAGATCCAAGTATATGATGGCATTCATGCATTTTTTAAGCTTCCTTCTCCACAATTATGCCTCAGTCAGAATATCTCATTTATGAGCTTAGTGACCCTGTGGCCACTCTGGAGGAAACATTGCCCCCACTCCCACAGCTGCTTAACTAGAGAATTAAATTTTTCTAAAGACTTTATTTCACTGAATTTAATTGACTGAGTTTTTTTTTTCCTAATTTTTGCTATATCAGTATTAAGTTCTTTGGTGTGATTCAGTATCTGGAATTATTTAAAGCAAGTGCTTATATTAAATGGAGTGAACTTATCATTTTTAATGCTAATGTTTTTCAGTCTTGAAATGATTAAAACGACAGGAAGGTTTTGTAGAGGTCAGGTGTGAATATCATTTTTGCTTTCATTTTGAAAGATTTTAGCACAATTTCCTATCATCTATTGATATATACATTAGGCTCAGTGAGCGGGCACCATATATAATTCTTCCATGACCCATTTAAATTGTGTTCAGTTTAGGGGGTACCTCTGGGAATATGTTATGATTGTGTACTTTCTGTCTTCCCTTTTTTCTAGCCCGTACCCTTGAGACAGACAGACATTCAGACACACACACACACAGACACACACACACACACACAGATACACACACAATCTTTATTTTGTTGGTTGGACCAGCACAACCCTGGTACAAGGAAAGTACTCTATTGAGTTTTGAGGGGCTGAGATAGTGGGGTCCACTATTTTATACACCCAAGAAGAAAAACCATGATCAAATTTTTAAATTTTACTACCATACAAACTATTCATTTTCTCGAGGGCAAATAGTTGGATGATCTGAATACAGGGAACTGAAAGTTATATTGTAGGTGAGTAGCAACAATGAAGTGACCTGTTATTTAATTTCTGGATCACTTGGGGATTCTCATGGAGACACTATGTGAGAAGACACACCCATTTCTCCCACGTGACCCATGAGGATGTCTCCCAGGTACTCTCGTGACCATGGGCTGATCATGTAGTATTCACAAATCCTCCTAACTTCTCACCCCTGATGGATATTACCCCGACTCCAGTGAATCTAGGCATGTTATCATATTTTGGACACTCAAGCACACACATTTCCGACTGGGCCAGCTCCCAACCCCAGGTCAGAGTCTGCTTTCTCCCACTTCCCCCAGCACTTGGGTGTCAGGTTGTACCTGTAAGTAGACTCTGAAGTGGAGTTTAGAATGCTCGCAGGGTTACAGGGTATGACAGGTGTCCTGTTATCACAGCCATGTGGAAATTGTGAGTAAAAAATGTTTCCCCTGCCACATTGCTAGACAAAAGATGCTGCAGTCATCAGCTTCTTCAGCCATGCCGTCGGTGAGCTCTCAGGCGACTCAGGATGAAGATGAATAGGTTGCCAAGCCCTCACCCCTGGCAGTCACCCTGACTGTGCACCCTGAGGGGATTCAAGATGGAGAAAAGCAAGATGCTGGTGGCGGATTCATTATATTTGGCAAAACTAATACAATTATGTAAAGTTTAAAAATAAAATAAAATTAAAAAAAAAATAAAGTGAAGAGTGAAAGTGTTAGTTAGTCCTGTCTGACTCTTTGTGACTCTATGGACTGTAGCCTGCCAGGCTCCTCTGTCCATGGAATTCTCCCGGCAAGAATACTGGAGTAGGTTGCCATTCCTTTCTCCATGGTATCTTCCTGACCCAGCAATCAAATCTGGGTCTCCTGCATTAGAGGTGGATTTTTTTTTTTAACATCTGAGCCCCCTGGGAAGCCCCCTAGACATTTAACGTGCGCATTACAGGAGTGATCTCCAGGAGCCCACACTCTTGCATCTTCCCATACATACAAGAGTGCTAAAGTCATCAAACTGAGATGTTATCTTTAATTAGCAGTCATCTTTTGATGTTCTGATTACCTGGTCTTTGTAGTAAAAACTCCTATATATCCTGGTTCCCCCCTTACCCCTTCAGAGCAGTCCCTCAGAGCTGTCTGAGATGCTGTGTCCCAGGCTTAAATGCTCAGCTTTGCTTGCCATGTAAAACGTAATTCTCAGCTTTTAGGTTGTGCACTATTTTTTGGTCCACAGAGTGAAGGCCGGGGTAGGGCTGGGGTGGAGCATGTGGGCTGTGACTCCAGCAGACTCACAGGAAGTTTCAGAGCTGGGATGGAGGACCCTGGAGAACTGTCAAAAATTCGGCAAGGGGTCCAGGCCTTTGTTGGATGTGGACGTGTCATTAGAACAGAGCTGTGGCTTTGGGTGAGGCAGCTCCCTTGGGCTGAGGGCAGGCTCCCAGGGGACTGAGGGCAGGGCTGGGTTCATCACCATCATTGACACTCAGCAGCTGGGGAGTGAGACTTCAGTCCTGGGAGGGCGGGGTCTGAGGATGGCCACTGGAGCATCTTCCATAGAAAGAACCTCCACCATGGTCCAAGTCTGCCTGGGCTTCCATGATAGAGGACCATGCAGTGGGTGGCTTAAACAACAGGTATTTATTGTCTCACAGTCTGGAGGCTGGAAGTCCAAGGTCAAAGTGCCAGCAGGGTCAGTGTCTCCAGGGACCTCTCTCCTTGGCATGTAGATGGTCATCTCCCCGCCATGTCCTCACATGGCTGTCCCTCTGGGTGTGTCTGTGTCCTGACCTCCTCTTCTCATAAGGACACCAGCCACACTGAGCCAAGGTCCCTCTATATGACTTCATTTTGACTTCATCATCTAATTAAATGCCCCACCTCCAAAATATGCGGTGGGAGTAGGAAGTGGGTGGGGCACACAATTTAGCTTGCAACACTGGACAAGTGGGCTGGCTCTGCAGAACCACTAATTTGAAATTTCGAGGACAGTGTCTGGAGAGGGAATTGGGGGAGCTCACCTGTGGAGGAAGAAAAGACAGGGGAACTAATTAAGGGCTGAACAAAACACAATTCCGAATGTTGTCACTGTCGGCCTTAGAGAAAGGGCTCTTTGAACATAAATACCTACTGACCTTTCCAACAAAGAGTGAGCTGTGGGAGGTGGCACACCAGCTCTGGGAGCCTTCCAGGAGGCTTCACCCTGGGGGCTGACTCGCACATTTAATTGGGAGAAAAGGGACTGCAGGTCGTAAGATGACCTTTTCACCTGTCACTTTCAAGGTCACTTAGACCTTGAGAATACTAGTGGCTGCAGATGAGACTGAGGCAATTGAAACTCGAAGATGAGATGACAGAAGTCCATGGAACCGTGGCCGATGGACTCGATGTGTACCTGTCCCCGTTCCTCCAGAATCCCCCTTTTCTCCTTCTCAGGGAGCCTTTGTAAGGAACCAGTGACCTCACTGAGGGTCAGGCAGGGTGGAAGTTTGGATAAGTAAACTCACGTTATTTTAAGTGAGACAGAGGGACACAGGGTGGGTGGGAGAGAAGAGAGAGCACAGAGACAACAAGCCTGCAATGCCAGGATGGCAGCCATGCGACATTGGCTAAAACATTGGAAGACCATGACTGAATATTTCCATTAATCTATTTTTTCTTTAAAAAGGCAATAAAACACAGGTCATGGAGGTTTACAACAGATAGTCATGCCAGTAATTTATTTATTTATATTTGTTTATAGTAAGTCCTTGTTGGTTATCTATTTTATTTTTTAATTAAACTTTTTATTTATATTGAAGCATAGCCAATTATGGGCTTCCCTGATGGTTCAGACAGTATCTGCCTGCAATGTGGGAGACCCAGGTTTGATCCCTGGTTGGAAAGATCCCCTGGAGAAGGAAATGGAAACCCACTCCAGTATTCTTGCCTGGGAAATCTCATGTACAGAGGAGCCTGGCAGGCTATGGTCCGTTGGGCAGCAAAAGAACTGGACATGACTTAGGGACTAAATAACAACCACAAAAACTCAAGGAGAGACTAAATTTTTGCAGACAACACACACACGAATGAAGCATTACAATAAAGAAATGCTGCCAGGAGAGGTTTGTTGAATAAGGTTGCATTTCCACACTTGTAAATACAACCAGATTGAAGGCAGGAGGAGAAGGGGATGGCAGAGGATGAAATGGTTGGATAGCATCACCAACTCAATGGACATGAGTGAGCAAGCTCTGGGAGTTGGTGATGGACAGGGAAGCCTGGTGTGCTATAGTCCATGGGGTCACAAAGAGTTGGACACAATTGAGTGACTGAACTGACTGAGATACAACCGGGATAACCTCCTGGCTCTGGACCATGTGCGTCTAGAGGTTGGAGACAGGTGGATTCTCTAGGACGGATTGTTAATAAAATTGAAGGCAGCAGGAATCAAGGTAGGGGATCAAAGACTGAAGCCCACTGGCCTCCCATTAAGGTGGAGATGCTCAGACTCTGGTTTGGGGACCTATAGTCACCAAGGGACCATAGTTGGCTTCTGGTTGGGGAGCAGTAAAGGCAAAAGGAAGAAGTCCATGGAACTGTGGACTTCACTGTTGCTGGGCTGGTGAATCACTCCATCAGAGTGACACATTTTCTGTCTGTCCTGAAACCTTCCATGGTTAGGGATTAGGACAGAGCTGTGACTGCACATGGTGGTCACCAAAAGCCACTAAGAGGCAGAGAAACAAAGGAGGAGAAATGAAAGAGGAGACGGATTTTCTTAAAGTCCCCATACCTCCTGCCATTGTATGCCAATGATGCATTGGGTATGTAGGTCTGATGAAAAGCCTTAGGTCATTAATATATAGTCTCCCTATAAATAAACCCAAAGGAAGATTTGAAAGATTGCCTGGCCCAACTCTGCACCTTCGGGCAGGCCCATGCTTCCAAGAAAATGAAAATAATCTGTCCATATTATATATTTTTTCATAAATTGCAGAACCACATGTCTGTATTTTAATTCAGCAAGGCTGAAGAATTCCCCCAGATCTAATATATGAAGCTGTAGATCTAATTCTCCTGAAGTTCTTTCAAAATTTATTTCCCAGCTCAATATATTTAGTGTATGTATTTTTTCTTAGGTTGGCAGATGTGAGGTTTTAATATTTCTATATTACTAGCGCAGGAAATGAGACGCTGAGGAATGTGGAGGCTTGGCCAAGGTCATAAGGCAAACGATTGCTCACGTCAAGGATTAAAGTTCTAAGCTTCTGTTTCCTGGCTCCATCTACCATGTAAGATGGTGTTTGGTTGACCTAAGGAGAGTCATTGGATAGGGATGTGTTGAAGCTATTTAAATAAGATTGTTATTAATATATGTAAGAGTCAGCAATGACTATACACCTCCTAACAGGTGATAGGAGAAGTAGAGGCAGGTGGTAACAGTGAGCCTGAGGAAGGAAGTTGGGAAGGAGTGAGTGGTGGTGTGTGTGTGTGTGTGTGTGTGTGTGTGTATGTATGTCCTCTCACTGCTTCAAGCAGTAATTCTCAGACTTGACTGCTCATCAGAACCACATTATTGATGTTCAGTCACTCAGTCATGTCTGACTGTGACCCCATGGACTGCAGCACACCAGGCTTCCCTGTCCTTCACTATCTCCCTGAATTTGCTCAAACTCATGTCCATTGAGCTGGTGATGCCATCCAACCATTTCATCCTCTGTTGCCCCCTTCTCCTGCTGCCTTCAATCTTTCCTAGCATCAGGGTCTGTTGTGATGAGTCGGCTTTTCACATCAGGTGGCCAAAGTATTGGAGCTTTAGCTTCAGCATCAGTCCTTCCAATGAATATTTAGGGTTGATATCCTTTAGGATTGACTGGTTTGTTCTCCTTGCAGTCCGAGGGGCTCTCAAGAGTCTTCTCTAGCACGACAATTTGAAAGCATCAGTTCTTTAGTACTCAGTGTTTTTTATTGTCCAAGACCATCCATTTGTTATCTATTACCCTTGTCCTTGGGGAGTCCAAGACAGGGGTCATGGAGCCTTTGCCATCCTTGGTCTTATGGCTGGTTGTACTGGGGTGCCACTGCCCCAGGAGCACAGATGCAGCTGGCTGGGAGTTGTGGTCCAAGAGCCCATCTAGGGATGTGATGGAGGAGCACTCAGTGCCAGGGTGCCCATGGAGCTGGCCAGTGAGCATGATGGAGACATGTGGGGTGCACCCTCAGATGTGTCCTGTGTCACTCGTGGGCACTGACTTCTCACGGATGGCTTAATTTTCCTCCTGTGGCCACATTCAGCATCTGCCTTGTGTCTTCTAAAACAGATACAACCTCACAACTCATTAACAAGAGATAGCTATTTTACTAAAGATGCCCTGGGGAAATGGTGGTGGTGGTTTAGTCGCCAAGTGGTGTCCCAGTCTTGTGACCCCATGGACTGTAGCCTACCAGGCTCCTTTGTCCACTGGATTCTCCAGGCAAGAATCCTGGAGTGGGTTGCCATTTCCTTCTCCAGTCCTGGGGAAATGAAGAGTTAAGCTGTGCTCCATGTCCACACAATGAAATTCCCCATAAGGTTCTTCTAGCCATTCCTGGAAAGTCTTCCCCAAGTGCTTGTTAGGTCATCCATGTACTTGGTTGAGTCACCATAACAACATACCACAGGGTGGGAGACTTAACCAATAGAAAGTGTTTTCTCTCAGTTATGGAGCCTGGTAGTCTGAGATCAAGGTGTGGACAAGGCTGTCTCCTGAGGCCTCTCTTCTTGGCTTGTAAATGGCCGTCTTCTCCCTGTGTTCTCATGAAATGAGGATATCTTCTCCCTGTGTCCTCCTCTCTGAAATGGGACCGGGTCCAGATTTCCTCTTCTTCTAAGACACCAGTCCTGTTGGACTTGAGCCCACTCATATGATCTCAATTTGCCTTAGTTACCTCTTTCAAGACCCTATCTCCAAGTATAGTAACATTCAGAAGTACAAGGGTTTAGGACCTTAATGTATGAATTTTGTGTCTGTGCTCAGTCACTAAGTCGTGTCCGACTCTTTGACCCCATGGACTGTAACATACTAGGCTCCTCTGTCCGTGGGATTCTCCAGGCAAGAATACTGGAGTGGGCTGCCGTTTCTTCTGCCAGGGGATCTTCCTGACCCAGGGATCCAAATCACATTTCTTACATCTCCTGCATTGACAGGTGGATTCTTTACCACTGCACTACCTGGGGAGCCATGAATTTTGGGGGGATACAATTCAGCCTATAACATCATTCATCCTCTCTTTCATAACCTTCATAATCCCCTGGTTTGTCCCAAACAGTTGTAGGCTCTACTCAGTAAAGCCACAGCCCACAGTCTGGGCGCCACCAATCCTAGTCCTTCTTATTGGAAGCTTCAGCAACGACGTACTCACTGCTTCTCCAACCCCAAGTTCTTGCAGTCTGTATGTGTGTCTGCGCTACAGCCAGGGCAGGAGAACGCAGGCTGGTGCTCTGTGTCCCTTCTCTTGTCCCTTCTGCCTGAGCACAGTCTGCAAACCACGGACCCGCCAAGACTACTACTGGAGAGCTCCACCTCCCGCTCCAGGCATAGGGTACTCAGAATTCCCACCCACTGAGGCGACCCTGCAGAGGGTGTGGTTCTGCGCCTCAAGGGGAGGACGGAGCCCTGCCCTCCCTCCTCCGGTCTGCAGTGCATCAGTCGGAGACACTGCGGACCTGGTTCTTGACCTCGACCTTCCTCTTCCCAACTCCCCTTCCTAAGCCTCTGGGGAGTCCTAAAGGCATCCCGCCTGGGTTCTCCCTTGTGTGAAATTGGGGACAGAATTTTGAGGAGTATGCTGTCAGGATGGGCTGGCAAGAAGATGCTTTGAGAGCCTGCAAATCCTTCATGTGGATAGGATATGTATCAGTTCAGTTCAGTTTGGTTCAGTCGCTCAGTCGCGTCCGACTCTTTGCGACGCCATGAATCGCAGCACACCAGGCCTCCCTGTCCATCACAAACTCCGGGAGTTCACTCAGACTCACGTCCATCGAGTCAGTGATGCCATCCAGCCAGCTCATCCTCTGTCGTCCCCTTCTCCTCCTGCCCCAAATCCCTCCCAGCATCAGAGTCTTTTCCAATGAGTCAACTCTTCGCATGAGGTGGCCAAAGTACTGGAGTTTCAGCTTCAGCATCATTCCTTCCAAAGAAATCCCAGGGCTGATGTCCTTCAGAATGGACTGCTTGGATCTCCTTGCAGTCCAAGGGACTCTCAAGAGTCTTCTCCAACACCATAGTTCAAAAGCATCAATTCATCGGCACTCAGCCTTCTTCACAGTCCAACTCTCACATCCATACATGACCACAGGAAAAACCATAGCCTTGACTAGACGGACCTTTGTTGGCAAAGTAATGTCTCTGCTTTTGAATATGCTGTCTAGGTTGGTCATAACTTTCCTTCCAAGGAGTGAGCATCTTTTAATTTCATGGCTGCAATCACCATCTGCAGTGATTTTGGAGCCCCCCAAAATAAAGTCTGACACTGTTTCCACTGTTTCCCCATCTATTTCCCATGTGTATGCTTAATTTATATATTAAACCTATTTATCTTGTTCTGTGAAATAGGAATTATTATAATGAATATACCAATTTTCCCACTGAAAGGGGACCTTCTATAGATACAGTTCCCACGTAAAGTGGCTATAAATGAAGAAGGTGGGTTCACAAGCCATGGAGACTCCTGATTCTGTCTTCTTTGTGGTCCTGCTCACTGGTGTTCACAAGGCTCAGACAAGGGCTCAGACCCAGTGCTTCTGTGTCAGCCTCCTTGGGCAGCCTGTGCTTGATGGTTCTGAAGTTTCCATCCAGCGCTCACACTGCTCATTGTATTTATCTGTGCTGTTTTCATCTTGAAATGTGCATTCTGGCTCCATCAGTCAGTTCAGTCACTCAGTTGTGTCCAGCTCTTTTTGACCCCATGAACCGCAGCACTCCAGGCCTCCCTGTCCATCACCAACTCCTGGAGTTTACCCAAACCCATGTTCATTGAGTTGGTGATGCCATCCAACCATCTCATCCTCTGTCGTCCCCTTCTCCTCCTGCCCTCAATCTTTCCCAGCATCAGAGTCTTTTCAAATGAGTCAGCTCTCCTCATCAGGTGGCCAAAGTATTGGAGTTTCAGCTTCAACATCAGTCCTTCCAATGAACACCCAGGACTGATCTCCTTTAGGATGGACCGGTTGGATCTCCTTGCAGTCCAAGGGACTCTCAAGAGTCTTCTCCAACACCACAGTTCAAAAGCATCAATTCTTTGGCACTCAGCTCTCACATCCATACATGACCACTGGAAAAACCATAGCCTTGACTAGACAGACCTTTGTTGGCAAAGTAATGTCTCTGCTTTTAAATATGCTGTCTAGGTTGGTCATAACTTTTCTTCCAGGGAGTAAGCGTATTTTAATTTCATGGCTCCAGTCACCATCTACAGTGATTTTGGAGCCCCCCAAATAAAGTCAGCCACTGTTTCCACTGTTTCCCCATCTACTTGCCATGAAATGATGGGACCAGATGCCATGATCTTAGTTTTCTGAATGTTGAGCTTAATGGCACCCCACCCCAGTACTCTTGCCTGGAAAATCCTGTGGACGGAGGAGCCTGGTAGGCTCCAGTCCATGGGGTCGCTAAGAGTTGGACACAACTGAGCGACTTCACTTTCACTTTTCACTTTCATGCATCGGAGAAGGAAATGGCAACCCACTCCAGTATTCTTGCCTGGAGAATCCCAGGGATAGAGGAGCCTAGTGGGCTGCTGTCTATGGGATCGCACAGAATTGGACACGACTGAAGCAACTTAGCAGAAGCAAGCCAAATTTTTCACTCTCCTCTTTCACTTTTATCAAGAGGCTCTTCAGTTCTTCTTCACTATCTGCCAGAAGGGTGGTGTCATCTGCATATCTGAGGTTATTGATATTTCTCCTGGCAATCTTGATTCCAGCCTGTGCTTCTTCCAGCCCAGCGTTTCTCATGATGTACTCTGCATATAAGTTAAATAAGCAGGGTGACAATACACAGCCTTGATGTAGTCCTTTTCCTATTTGGAACCAGTCTGTTGTTCCATGTCCAGTTCTGTTACTTCCTGACCTGCATACAGGTTTCTCAAGAAGCAGGTCAGGTGATCTGGTATTCCCATCTCTTTCAGAATTTTCCACAGTTTATTGTGATCCACACAGTCAAAGGCTTTGGCATAGGCAATAAAGCAGAAGTAGATGTTTTTCTGGAACTTTCTTGCTTTTTCAACGATCCAGTGGATGTTGGCAATTTGATTTCTGGCTCCAACACTCTGCAAAAGCCATGTACAAACCTCTTCTTAGATGGTGCCCAGAGGGGTTCTGTTCTCTCCTTTTACCTCACTTTATTCTTTGATATGAAGCTTATCAACCCTCCCTTTGGGAACTGGGGAGCTGCCAGCAATGCTAGGACCAAATTGGGCACACAATTTAAGGAGGCACCAGCTTTTAGGTTTGAGCAGGTGAAGCTCTGGCATTTGCAGGAACCTGAGAGTGAGTGCCTCCTTAAATTTTGTACCTGCCCTGCAGTCACCATTTCTTACTTCCTTCTCCAAACTCAGAAAGTAGCTTCTGTGGATCCAGCAGGTGGGGATTCAAACAGTAGGTCACCCAACTATTCCCAGGTCCCCCTAGGGTATCTGCATTTCAGGGTGGCTGTGAGGCAGAGTTGGTGGGACCTCACCCCCAAGCAGTCACTGTGGGTCATCTCCAGGCAGTGTGTAAGGATGATCTGGAAAGAACTTGGAGAGGATTAAGGTTTACGTGATTGTTGGCATGGAGAGGAGAGGGTGCCTGCTGGGAACAGGAAGCCTGGATAAAGAGGGCATAGAGGTGTCATGAAAGCCCTCTGGGGTGTCAGGTGAGAGAGGGAGGGGCTGTGGAGGAGGATGTTGGAGGGAGAGGCTGCTGGGGTGATGGCTGGATGGAAATGGAGGAGAGTCAGAGACAGGGCTCTGATTAACATCATTTCCACAAGCGAGTGTGGATAGAGTGTCTGTGCTCCAGGTGACAGGTGAAGCCCATGGCGCATCTGAGGATCATACTGTGGTACCCAGGTCCTCATTTATTTGTCTACACCAGCTGTTTGGTAGCCATCACTTGGATATGCTTGCATCTCTGGTGGGTCCTTTGCATGTGAGGTGTTACTCTTATTCTTTGAAGTATTTGCCATGAGAAGGCATTCTTGTTAGCATGCTGAGGCTCCTACTTGAATCTGGACCCAATTGAAGCCAGCAAGTTGCCGGCAGGTGTCCTGACTAGTGGTGGACCAAGGAGACAGGCAGCCACATGTATCTCAGGTCTGAGGATTGGCTGCATTCCCTTCTGTAACATCTGCCCTGTCAAAATCAAGGGCCCATGCAGATGCTGCTCAGGGTCTTAGCAGTCCAGTTCAGTTCAGTCGCTCAGTCGTGTCCGACTCTTTATGACCCCATGGCCTGCAGCACACCAGGCTTTCCTGTCCATCATCAACTCCTGGATTGCTGAAACTCATGTCCATTGAGTCGATGATGCCACCCAACCATCTCACCCTTTATCATCCCCTTCTCCTCCTGCCTTCAATTTTTCCCAGCATCAAGGTCTTTTCCAAGGAGTCAGTTCTTCACATCAGGTGGCCAAAGTATTGGAGTTTCAGCTTAGTAGTCCAGACCTGGGCAAAAGGATCTTCACTGCCAGGCTGGATGGGCAGATTCCAGGGTCAAAGCCAAGTCTTCTCCAGCACTGGTGAGGCTATCACAACCATAGGAATAGCTGGGGAGAGGGGGGATGCTGTCCTCTGAGGAGTCACAGTGTGACTCTCCAAGTCCATGACCCCAACTGCTCACTTCCTACCGCCGGAGATGAGAACCTGGGGCGCAGGCAGGCTGGCAGATTTGGGGTTGGAGAAAGAGGAGCAGAAAATATTCAACTCTCAAAGCTGAGATTGTGCTACGAAGGGCAGGCGCCTCCCAAGTAAACCAGGGGGTTGCTGGGTGACTAGCATCAGGATTTTCAGAACTGCTCTTCCTTCCAAAAACAAACCTTCTGCTCGCTGACATTGAAAGTGCATTTTCCAAGTATCTAAATCCCGTACCCCTTGGAATTATGGAGTGACAAATCTGTGATGATTTCTGTGCTTCCTACTTAGACTATCTTGTCATCTGTCCTTTCTTTCCCTCCCTGGTGGGGCTTGGAGCCCTGACCCAGCCTGCCTTTCTCCTTTGCTCCACTAGGTGGCCCTGGGAGCTCTCAGATATCTGCCAGGCGTTCAGACAGGTGAATGAATCTCATTGGCTCAGAGGAAGCATGATGCCACCGGGCAGCCCTTTTTAAGAGAAAAGCCAGAACGGGGAGCAGCGACCCCTGAGCAGTGCTCTCCGTGTGGCCGGTGGGGATACGGAGCTGCCCGTTGTTACAGCATCATGAGTGAGGTGAGTGGGGCTTCCACTCTGGGAGGGAAACCTGGGAGTGAGACGGGGCAAAGTTAGACTCAGAAGATGTGAAGGGCTTCCGAGTGGTGAGAGCATGTCAACCCTGGAGCTATTTACCTGGAAGACTGACTCTGTTCCTATCTGGGTTTGCATTGCAAGTGCAAAAATTGGTTAAGTTGCAACTTTTACAAATTAAAAATGAAAGGGATTCATTGTTTGCTTCTGATTGAACCGTGAGTTGGAAAGTGCTTTGGGATTTAGACCTCAGGAGAGAAGGCTGAGTGAGTGTTTTTAGTCTCTTGCAAAGATTTGTCCTCTTGCGGTGTGTGGGTCTTCACATATCTTCCTTGGTGGGTACCTTTTAGAATGTGAGCAGGCTGGCCATCTGGTGAAAGTCAGCCTTGGAAGAGAAGCAAGGGAAGGATTGCATTGCATGATCCTGTGGAAACCTTGCCTGTACAAACTACATCTGCAGTTAATCAGAGTAAAACCAGGAGAGAAATGCAAGTCCAGTGAACCACGAAAAATCTATGTGTATGGGTGTGTGGGTCTAAGATGGGAGAGACCCTGGGAGAAGAGGGGCTACAGTTTTCAACTGAAAGTCACTGCGCTGCATCTGTTTATGCAGAAGAGAGTTTGTTGGGGGGCAAACTGAATGCTCACTGTATTTTTAAAAAGATCGTATTCTCTATCTTTACAAAAAGGCAGATTTGGGGTTGTATAGCATCACCCTCTAATTTGCACTTGGTAACCAAGACAAATCCACTTTCATTTCCTTTTGGTTGGCACTTAAATCATTACTTTTTAGATCTTTTATTTTGTCTGTCTTTTTTTAACAGACGGGTGAACCTTTTTTGGAAATCTACAGTAAAATTAACAACTTTAAAAATAAAATGCTTCTTTCCTGCTTTCATATGTCTAATGGGTGACTTTTGATATAAAGGATTGCCTGCAATGCAGGAGACCCAGGTTTGATCCCTGGGTTGGGAAGATCCCCCGGAGAAGGGAATGGCAACCCCCTCCAGTATTTCTTGCCTGGAAAATCCCATGGACAGAGGAGCCTGGTGGGTTACAATCTATTGGGTCACAAAGAGTTGGACATGACTGAATGACTTACATATATATACATATACATATGTATATATATACAGTAAAATTAACAACTTCAGCAATAAAATGCCTCTTTCCAGCTTTCATTTTCCTGATGGGTGACTTTTGATACAAGCATGACAGGAAGACAGAGTAGGCAAAGCGTTATGAGATTTAGGAATTGGGTTTGGGATGGAGCCAAGGGCAAGGAGGAGGGCAAGTATGGATGGAAGAGGGGAAGGCAGGGTTATTCCAGCAGCAACAAGGGTGACCGCCATGGCAGCTCCTATTTGCCCAGCATCCTTAGAACCAAGCGGGGTATCTAGTTGTCTTATTTGAACTTCCTTACAACCCCGTGAATTAGAATAGAATTACCATGTACGTGCTAAGTTGCTTCAGTCTATCTGACTCTGTGTGACACTATGGACTTCAGCCTTCCAGGTTCTTCTGTCCATGAGATTCTCCAGGCAAGAATACTGAGGTGGGTTGCAGTGCTGTCCTCCAGGGGATCTTCCCGACTGAAGGTCTTATGTCTCCCGCGTTGGCGGGGGGTGGGGGGGAATCCTTCACCACTAGCGCCATCTGGGAATAAGTGGGTGCTGTTATGATTCCCAACTGATGGATGAGGAAACTGAGGCACAGGTCAAGGTCAGTTGGCTCAAAGCCACCGGCTCGTGAAGGGTAGAATCAGGACTTGGGTGGGTCTTGATGTCCAAACGGCACATGGAATTTCCTGGTCCATGTGAACAATGGGTGCCAGAGAAGAAAGAGGTGGACAGAGGGGGTGAGGGTGGGGGGCGAGGCCAGGAAGCTGGGCCTCCTGGTCCTGAATGTTCACTTAAGGGGCTTTCTGCAGACTCAACGGAGATTCTAGAAGCTTCTCTGTTTGCACCAGCTCACCTTGCTTGTGAGTAGCAGGAACAACTGTGTGGAGTGGGGTTTTCATATACAATTTAATAGGTTCATATAGAAGGGCTTGGAAACCTGTGCAGCCCAGGGCCCTCCCTGTGTTCAATCAGGTTGGCTAAAGGGGACTCTTCAGGAGTGGGGAACTTCCTGCTGGTTCTCCCCTCTGGCTGTCACCCCCATCTTTACCAGAGTCTCCTTGCTCAGCATCTGGAGCTTTCTAGAATGCCTCAGCTTGGCAGTGTTCACTTAACTGTGGGTCCTCAGGGAGACAGCAAGTATCCCAGAGCTCACCCATCATTAGGATCACAACCTCATTTCTGCTGAACCTGTAATTAGGGCAGTTCTGCAACCACAGCCCTGCCCCCCAGCATCTGTCAGATGCCTTGCTGGGCTCTTCCAAGAACTCTGCCTCTTTCCTTGAATGTTGATAAACTCCCACAGTGTCTCACACCTTGACTTCCCTTTGCTGTCACCCGCCTCAATCCAGCATTCCCCCTCACCCCCGCCACCTTTCTCCCTCCTACACGGGTTCCCCGCTCAGGTCCCATGCAGCCCCGTCCTCAGGGTGACCAGCTCCCTGACTCATCTCCCAGTTTCTTGGGAGTGTTCTCCTTGGAGAGTGGGAATTGGTCCTTTGACTCAAACTTAAATCTACTTAAAATGTTTCATAAAGTTGAACAGAAACTCCTTTCTGGGTAGAGGACTGAATCTCCCCTTCTTCCTCCTCAAGCTTTTCTTTAGTTAAATGAATTCCATGTGGCTTCCGGTTTTAATAACTCTCAGGTGGGTGTGGATTTCAGATGATCATTTACTTACCCATGTAACTAATTACCCCAGAGAGCCAAAGCAGTGGATTTTCTCAGACTTTCCTACGACTTTGGGTTTTATTTGAGTCTGATGGGCACCTCATTCCTGCTCCAGATGTTCGGGTTTATCTCCTGCTCTAGAAATTCTGAGGTTCACAGCTGGGCTGGGAGGAGAGGCTCCCCAGTGGCTAAATGCTCCCCAGAGTGGGCTCTCTTGAGTTCTTGCAGCCTTTCATGAGCCTGCAGCTTGATTCAAATTGGGTGACTTTAGGACAACACAACATCTTCTTTTCCCCTTTTGACAACACTTTATGGGGGAAATGGCATGTGATTGAAAAGAGAAGCTCACGTGTAGCAAGGCAAGTAAAGTCCAAATTTAGGGCAACGTGACAGAGTGGAGGTGGTTGGCGGGGGTGTCTAATTTACATTTCGGTATTAAAGTGTGTCAGAGGTGCCTGGAGCAATCTACGAGATGAGCTGCAAGATCACTTAGCAGGGATTAAGATGCAAGCTTAGGTACATTTGCTGGATCAGAAATCCTAACCACCACGGCTGACGTTTACAAAATGCATTCTCATCTTTCCCCACCGGATTTCTCACATAGGGAGAAGAAAAAGGCTCCCTTTGTTTAGTGACCTAATAATACCATGTGAAATAAGTTCTGCCAATAATGACAGTCAGTCCCATTTTCTCATTCAGGTGTCTTTTTAAGTTCCTTTTCAAAAGAACTGATTTAGTAGAGCCAGGAGCAAGAATGTACCGCATAACGGCACATGTTTGGAGAGTGGCTTTGCAAAATGACATGTACTTTTTGTGAGGCGGTGAGGTGTTCCCCATTGCATAATACATCCTTGACAGCTGTGAATTAGACTTGAAACCCTTTTGGGAAAGTGTTCTCCTGACCCTTCCTTGTTGCTGTTCCTGGTCTCTTTTCTAGCATCGGTTTCAGTGGAATGTTGCAATTTGGTGCCAGGTTTCTGGGCCTTTCTCCCATCCAGACTTGGCGATGACAATAAGACTGTACCTGTCCAGGGCTGGTTTGAACACAAGGAGGAATTAAAGGGCAAATCTTTAGACCTTCATGTGTATCCCAGGTGGCACTGGTGGTAAGGAACCTTCCTGTCAATGCAGGAGATGTAAAAGAAGCAGGTTCGAGCCCTGAGTTGGGAAGATCCTCTGGAGAAGGAAATGGTAAACCGCTCCAGTATTCTTGCCTGGAAAATTCCATGGACAGAGGAGCCTGGAAGGCTACAGTCCTTGGGGTCACAAAGAGTTGGACATGACTGAGCAGAGACCTACACAGTGTATCCTTAGCGCTGAATCAGAAGCTACTTGCCTGATACACTAAATCTCTGAAGCAAGAAGCAAACAGTGAACCACATTGTTTTGGAAAGAGACTGCCAGGGGGAAGCTCTGCCACTTATATCAGGGGTAGAGGGGATGGACAAGACATGACTTCATTTTTCAAAGGTAGCCATTGGTTTAAAATTTGCATTTGACACTGGTTTAGGGTTTACTTAACCAGCATTCAGGGTAATCCTTTGGAGAGAGAAATATTAAGATAAAACAGGTCTAAAGTGAAAATTAGTATAGTTCTGTGTTTCCTATGATGTAACAGTAAGCTGAAACAGATGCCAATGTGTGAGTAATAGGTTTGCAAGGAACTGTATAATTTAGACCAGTTAAGCACAGATACTGAGGATACCTGCATAAAATATGGATTTTGCAACTGGCCTCAAAGGCTTAGCAGGAAAAGGTCAAATGAAAATTCAACTTCTTAGGCAATTTTAACCTCACTTGCAGATGGCCCTGCAGCTGAGATACAGGAAGACCCAGCAAGATGCTTATGGTTTTGCTGGATCATAGAATGATAGATGTTCTAAATGGGGACATTAGGTCTAGAAAGACTCCAATTACAACTTGGGTCTGAGGTTCAACATTTCCTAAGTAGGAAGAGGCCAGTGAAGCAAGAATGTGTGTTTGTTCAGCTGATGATGGTAATGGATTGCTCTAAGATTGATTTCCCCAATCCTGCATTTCATTAACAGAAGCTGTGGGATTAAGAAGTCTCATTGTTTTTCTCTCTTGAATTCTAAGAATGACAGAATGCAAGATGTATGATATTTTTTAGAAAGAAAAATTGAATAAATGACTCACAATTAGAGGTTTAGTGGAATAATGTGATCAAGATGAAGAGGAAACATGGGCTTTTGTAATGGAAAGTACCTTGAATGTATGATGAACACGTTCTCTGCATTATTTTTAAAAATTCTAATTTCTGCTCTCAGAGCTCTGTCAGAAGAGTTTTCAGAGGTGGAAGGCATTCGCACTTTGTTTGGCGTCTTTCTGTTCTTGGTTCACTGGCCACACTGGACTATTTGAACATCTGAATAACATCATGAACCCAAGCTTGGGGCTTTCCATTACTTTAGAATGACTTTCTAGAAAAGGCTTCAGAGTAGGGAATAGAAAGATTGTAGGGGATGCATATGCACAGGTTTATATTGTATTTGATTGATATTTTTATAAAACAGTGCCTTAAAGATCATGTTGTTAAAGTGTTATCTTAATCTGTCTGGGCTGCTGCAATAAAATACCACAGACTGAGTGGCTTATAAAAAATAGAAATTTATTGCTCACAGTGCTGGAAGCTGGTAGTCTGAGATCAGGGTGTGGGCATCCTCAGGTGATGGGTCTCTTCTGGGTTGCAGATTTCCCACTGTATCCTCACCTATTGGAAGGGGCAAGAGAGTCTTCTGGGGTCTTTTTGATATAGGCACTAATTCCATTTATAGGCTTCCCAGGTGGCTCAGCAGTAAAAGAATCCACTTGCAATGCAGGCAAGAATACTGGAGTGGGTTGCCATGGTCCTTAGAGCATCCCTATTATACTGGACTGTTTAAATATGGCTATTAAATCCCTGGGCTTCCCATGTGGCACTAGAGGTAAAGAATCTGCCTGCCAATGCAGGAGACACAGGAGATGTGGGTTCTATCCCTAGGTTGGGATGATCCTCTGGAGAAGGAAATGGCAACCCATTCCAGTATTCTTGTCTGGAAAATCCCATGGACAGAGGAACCTGGCAGGCTATAGTCCATGGGGTTGCAAAGAATCAGACACGGCTTAGCAACTAAACAACAAACAATGACAAAATCTCATTCATGAGGGTTCCAACCTCACAACCTAATCACCTCCTAATGCCATCACCTTTGGGTGTTATGATTTCAACATTCGAATTTTGGCGGAACACAAACATCCAGACCATAACTAGTATGGGCTGCATTTTATGTATTAGAATTATCCTACCTGGACTGTGAACTTTCTGATGTCATCCACAGACCCAGCTCCTGGGTGTGGCACTTGGGGATGTTCAGTTACTGGATGAATCAGATCAAATGGCTTTTGGGGGTCTGGATTTATCAGTTATTATAACCAACAGACCAGCACCTTCTTTTCTAACTGTTGAGATTTGTGGTCTGGGTAGATTTGGAGAGAAAAATTTCTCTCTTTTGTTCTTTACCTCCAGGTTTGAAACCTGTGTTTGCCATTTAAATCCTTTTAAATTGGAAATGGGTGCATTGTTACACATGTCAAATAAACACTTTCATGGCTGGCAAAGAAAATGAGAAAAAAATCAGAAGAATCTCAATAGAAAGAACTCTTGACATTTGGGAAAATGTCAAGGAAAATAGGGAGCTGAAGGAAGAATGGAGAATTCTAATATCCTTCAGTTTGGGGCCTTTCTCCTTTGAGACTATTTTGCTTCAAATAAGTTCTGTGAAATTCAGACAAAAGCAATGATAGCCCAAGGTGGCAGAGCTCACTTCTACCTTGAAAAAGACCCATTGTTTTTGAAATATAAAGTCAATTAGACAGTTAGGGGTTAAGGGTGAATAAGAAATAGTCCAAACTGATCTTTAGTAAGTTAGCTCCATATGCCCAATCATAGTCAAACCATAAATTCTGGAATATTGTTGAAGGCACAATATAGAATACAGAAAGCAAGCTGTGTATTTAAATATTATAATTAATACTTAAAATGAAGCCCCGATGTTAATACTAAATAAAACAAATAGTTCAATTATAGTTGCATATTCATACCATAATAGTTAAGGGAATGCCAATGTTAATATTCATTAAAACAAACATTTTAAACTATAGTTGTGTGTTTAAATTTTCAGGTTACTTTATATTTGAAATAGGAATATAGGACAATTCATATGCAAAAGACATCAACTCATATTTGTTCTCCTGGAAGCTGAATGTTGAATTATGAATCCGGGATACTGTGCAGTCCGTGGAGTTTGTGTCCATTTTCCTATATTCCCTACTCATAAGCTACTTACCAGTCTTCCAGTCTTCGGAATGAAGTGAGGTATAAATAATCAATGGCAAAATGCTGTTCATTTGATTTAATATAGGTGCCTTTTGGATATGGATACATGACTGTATCAGGTGGCGCTGTGGTAAAGAATCCACCTTCCAGTGCAGGAGACACAAAAGACATGGGTTCAATCCTGGGTTGGAAAGATCCCTCCACTCCAGTATTCTAGTCTGGAAAATTCCATGGACAGAAGAGACTTGTGGGCTGCAGTCCATGGGGTCACAAGGAGTTGGACACGAATGAGCACGCACACGAGAATGTTGTGTGGCTCATGGTTCTGTGACATAAGCCAAACAAGCTTGCCACACCCATCAAAGGTCCAGGCCTATAAACCAGCATCTCTTTCAGGGCTCTTTTACGTGAACAATGAGTTACCCATTACAGGCATCAATCTGCTTGAACGTCATTTGTGCCTTGCAAATAGCCCTAAATTTATGCTTCAGAATCTCACTGAAATACTTCTCATTCATTTCTGAAAGGGAAACGCATGGCCATATTTATAACATTGTCCATGGAAAAATCAATCACCCACTAAATGCCATTATTTTATATTTTGCTCTCAAGCTGCCAGTTTATAAATAAAAGGAAGACAAATTAGAATCATAAAACAGGAAGGTAATCATCCACAGATTGAAAATGGCCTTGCAGGACATCTAAGCCAAGAAGTATGAAATGATGGAACTTTCGAATGGGGCCATTTTCATACCATAATGGAGCTATAATGGAGAACAGGGGGTCCTTTGTTCTGAGTGGTTTTCCCTCTCCAGTTTGAGGACAATGGTGGGTTTTCCAAGACTGAAATATGTCAAGTCATCCATAGAGCAATCTTTCACCCAATGGCCTGGAATGTCTTCTGCATGTTAGTTTTTAAAATACTTGTTTATGATGATTTGACAGGTAAGTTTGTATCTGGGTTGACCAGAGATTATGCTTTTCCAGCTATTACAGTCCAAAGCTGCTGTGGAATGACTCAGTGAAAGAAATGGTCATCTGCTTCCATAATGCTACACCTGTGCCATGGCCAAAGTTCTAATGAAGTGACTAGTTACTTTGTTGTTGTTTTTGGTTACCTATTTTAAATATAGAAGTGTGTACATGTCAATCACAAACTCCCAATTTATTCTTCCTCCAACCCCATCCTCTTGGTAACCATTCAGTTCAGTTCAGTTGCTCAGTTGTGTCCGACTCTTTGCGACTCCTGGAGCTTGCTCAAATTCATGTCCATCGAGGCAGTGATGCCATCCAAGCATCTCATCTTCTGTCATCCCCTTCTCCTGCCTTCAATCTTTCTTAGCATCAGAGTCTTTTCCAATGAGTCAGTTCTTTGCATCAGGTGGCCAAACTATTGGAGCTTCAGCTTCAACATCAGTCCTTCCAATGAATATTCAGGACTGATTTACTTTAGGATTGACTGTTTTGATCTCCTTGCAGTCTAAGAGACTCTCAAGAGTCTTCTCAGTAACCATAAGGTCATATTATATTTTAATTTTATGCAATGACTGAGAAAAGGACACCAGAGATTGACAATAGACCATGCATTAACATTGATCTTAACCAAACAGGAGGTAAAGATAAAGAAATAAGCTCTTTCTTACTCTCAAGATCTTTTTTGAAAATTTTTTAGCCAATCACTTTTCTGTATACCATGTGGCTAAGTTCCAATGTTTAAAAACTAATTTATAAATAACACTTAATTTAAGATTCTTAGGTATCAGTTCAGTTCAGTCGTTCAGTCATGTCCGACTCTTTGTGACCCTATGGGCTGCAGCATACCAGGCCTCCCTGTCCATCACCAACTCCCAGAGTTTACTCAAACTCATATCCATTGAGTCAGTGATGCCATCCAACCATCTCATCCTCTGTCTTCCCCTTCTCCTCCTGCTTTCAATCTTTCCCAGCATCAGGGTCTTTTCAAATGAGTCAGCTCTTCGCTTCAGGTGGCCACAGTATTGGAGTTTCATCTTCAGCATCAGTCTCTCCAATCAACACCCAGGACTGATCTCCTTTAGGATGGACTGGTTGTATCTCCTTGTAGTACAAGGGTTTCTCAAGAGTCTTTTCCAACACCACAGTTCAAAAGTATCAATTCTTCTGTGCTCAGCTTTCTTTATAGTCCAACTCTCACATCCATACATGACTACTGGAAAAACCATAGCTTTAACTAGACAGACCTTTGTTGGCAAAGTAATGTCTCTGCTTTTTAATATGCTGTCCAGGTTAGTCATAGCTTTTCTTCCAAGGAGCAGGTGTCTTTTAATTTCATGGCTGCAGTCACTATCTGCAGTGATTTGGGAGCCCCCAAAATTAAAATATCTCACTGTTTCCACTGTTTATCCATCTATTTGCCATGAAGTGATAGGACCGGATGCCATGATCTTAGTTTTCTGAATGTTGAGCTTTAAGCCAAGTTTTTCACTCTCCTCTTTCACTTTTATCAAGAGGCTCTTCAGTTCTTCTTCACTTTCTGCCAGAAGGGTGGTGTCATCTGCATATCTGAGGTTATTGATATTTCTCCTGGCAATCTTGATTCCAGCCTGTGCTTCTTCCAGCCCAGTGTTTCTCATGACGTACTCTGCATATAAGTTAAATAAGCAGGGTGACAATATACAGCCTTGACGTACTCCTTTTCCTATTTGGAACCAGTCTGTTGTTCCATGACCAGTTCTAACTGTTGCTTCCTGACCTATCATTTCCTTATTAAGTAGTATTCACTGTTTCCTTTACACTCCCTCATGGTCTAGTGGTTCGGATTCAGCTCTCCCACTGCCGTGGCCAGGGTTTGATTCCTGGTCAAGAAAAACTTTCTTCCTAGGCTTCCCAGGTGGCACTAGTGGTAAAGAACCCACTGCTAGTGCAGGAGACATAAGAGACATAGGTTCAGTCCCTGGGTTGGGAAGATCTGGAGAAGGAAGTGGGCAACCCACTCCAGTATTCTTGCCTGGAGAATCCCATGGACAGAGGAGCCTGGTGGGCTACAGTCTATAGGATTGCAAAGAGTTGGATATGACTGAAGAGACTTAGCATGCATTGTTTAATTATGAATTGTTAGGAAATTATCACTTTATTTTCTTGAGCATGGCAAGATGGCTAATTGTACCTAGGCTTTTATTTTTCACATTTCCCCACACATATCTGAAGAGCAAAAAAATCTGTGAGGCCATAAATTGGTCCAGTTGTGAGCCTGAGAACATCCAAAATGGTGGTCTCCTCTTTTGGGAGAGGTGAGACATCAAGTAGACAGGTGTTGACACAAACCTGCCTACATCCGAGATGGAGGAGCATGTTGAGCCCTGTTTGAGAATCCTCTTATTTCATATGTCTCAAAGAGCTGCAGATGGAAATGCCACAAGCAAAACTTCAAACCATTATGCTATAGAAACCCCTTCCTGAAACAATTCAAGGTGGTTTTGAAATGATTCTGTTCTCTTCCTAGTGAAACTATTGCTATCCTGCCCTTTCTTTTCTTTGACTTTTCCATTAGCTGTTGGTATTCTAATAATAACCACCCACAAGTGTTTAAAGTAACATTCAAAGCTTATCAGCTTCCAAGAAACTGTCTCTGCAGTCCTCCTGTGGATTCATGACAGACCAATGGCATGGTGTCCATGGTGACCATGGATATCCATCCTCAAGGAGAGTAGTCTTCAAAGATTTTGACAGTGTATCCTCTCAGGAAAAAAGTTGGAGCATGCATTCGTAATAATTTTTTATTTACTTACTTTATAATAATTTACCCAGTATTCTTGCCTGAGAAATTCCATGGACAGAGGAGCCTGGTGGGCTACAGTCCTTGGGGTCACGAGAGTCAGACATGACTGAGTGACTTTCACTTCACTTAGTGCAGGCTTATGTGCTCATATAGTAAGTGCAGCCATAAAACATACAAAAATAAACCTTAAAATGGACAAGAATATGATGAGATAAACTAGATATTTTGTTAATTGTGATGATGGCTTTATTAACCCTGATCAAGATTTCCAAGCACCATATATACTTGTGAGAGGTAATTGCTGGTGGAAGGTATAAAAATCTTTAACTCAAATAGTGTTGTTAACTGTACTTCTTTTGAGCTGAATTTGTTGATTGTGTTTTTAAGCTCATGTTGGTGCTTGTGAAGCCATTCTGATAGGAGAATGGTTAGGTAGCAATTTCACTGTTTCCTTTTGCTGGCAGTAATATTATCTTCAATCTGTGAAGATTTTATGTAGGAATTTTTTTATTCCTGTAGAGAATACATACCATAAAATTTACCATCTTATTCATTTTCAAGTGTATAATTCTGCAGTGTTGTCTATTTACATTATTGAAGCAGATCTCCTACTTTCTTATCTTGTAAAATTGAAATTCTACCCTTTAAACATCTCCCCCTTTGCCTCCCTCTCTCCCGTGTTAACCAGCTTTCTGCTTTCTGTCTCAATGAATTTGACTAAGCACCACGTAGAAGTGTAATTATACAATGTTTGTCTTTTTGTGACAGGCTTGTTTCACCTATCATCATGTCCTCAAGTTCCTCTATGTTGTATCGTGACTATGCAGGAATTTTTAAAGACACTTACCCACTATGGGGAAATTAGGTTGGTTAAGGGTAAACTGTATAAATATAAATCCTCTTACCAGAGCACCAGGAACTGCAGTGAAGCACATAGTGCTATTCGGAGAGCAATTCAAGAGTAAGGATGTCGTAGAAAGCAAACTCATGCTTACCAAAGGGGAAAGTGGGGTGAGAGTGATAAATTAGGAGCTTAGGCTTAGCAGACACACACTACTATATATAAAAGAGATAAACAACAAGGTCCTATTGTGTAGCACAGGGAACTACATTCAATATCTCATAATAATGGAAAGATTCTGAAACAATATAGCACACCCCCCCACACACACACCCACCCACCCACACACACGCACACACACACATATAATATATATAATAGTGGTAAAGAACCTGCCCCACTTCAGTACTGTTGCCACTCCAGAACTCTTGCTCAGAGGATCTCATGAACAGAGGAGGCTGGCAGGCTACTGTCCACAGGGTTGCAAAGAGTCAAACATGACTGAAGCAACTTATGTCTGAATCACTTTGCTGTACACATGAAACTAACATAATATTGTAAATCAACTATGCTTCAGTTTGGGCTTCCCTTGTGGCTCAGCTGGTAAAGAATATCCCTGCAATGAGGGAGACCTGAGTTCGATCCCTGGGTTGGGAAGATCCCCTGGAGAAGGGAAAGGCTACCCACTTCAGTATTCTGGCCTGGAGAATTCCATGGACTGTATAGTCCATGGAGTCGCAGAGAGTCAGACACAACTGAGCAACTTTCACTTTCACACTTCAATTTATGTACTCCAGTGTTCATTGCAACACAATTTACAATAGCCAGGATATAGAAACAACCTAGATGTCCACTGACAGATGAATGGATAAAGAAGATGTGGTGTGTGTGTGTGTATATATATATATATATATATATATAAAATGAAATATTACTCAGCCAATAAAAGGAACAAATTTGAGTCAGTTGAAGTGAGATGGATGAATGGGTGAAACCAATGCAACATTACAAAGCAATTATCCTCCAACTAAAATGTAAAAAAACTATACTTCAATTAAAAAAATAGGATGGGCTAGAGTGAGGTAGTTCTGAACAATCCTCAGTTGTGGGATTCTCACTCTTTCCCACACACAAATGATGATGTCGGTATCAATCCAGATATTAGTTATTGATAATATCTGATTTCCTTCTTACTGATCTTAGATTGTAAAGTGATATAACTAGACATTCTGGAGTTCTCTTCACCATGCATGGTTGTAAGTGTTGAGCACCTTACAACCCCAGAGGGGCCATCCACACCACAGTTAGTGTCAATGGCATTCCCTGAATCTGCACAGTGCACAGCCTGTGTGGCTGAACATGGTGGTTCTGCCTTTCCAGGGGTGTGACCAGCTTGCTTAAAGACTCTTGACCTAGAGAAAGATGATCATTTCTTTTTTTTTTTTTAATTTTATTTTATTTTTAAACTTTACATAATTGTATTAGTTTTGCCAAATATCAAAATGAATCTGCCACAGGTATACATGTGTTCCCCATCCTGAACCCTCCTCCCTCCTCCCTCCCCATACCATCTCTCTGGGTCGTCCCAGTGCACTAGCCCCAAGCATCCAGTATTGTGCATCGAACCTGGACTGGCAACTCATTTCTTACATGATATTTTACATGTTTCAATGTCATTCTCCCAAATCTTCCCACCCTCTCCCTCTCCCACAGAGTCCATAAGACTGTTCTATACATCAGTGTCTCTTTTGCTGTCTCGTACACCGGGTTATTGTTACCATCTTTCTAAATTCCATATATATGCGTTAGTATACTGTATTTATGTTTTTCCTTCTGGCTTACTTCACTCTGTATAATAGGCTCCAGTTTCATCCACCTCATTAGAACTGATTCAAATGTATTCTTTTTAATGGCTGAGTAATACTCCATTGTGTATATGTACCACAGCTTTCTTATCCATTCATCTGCTGATGGGCATCTAGGTTGCTTCCATGTCCTGGCTATTATAAACAGTGCTGCGATGACCATTGGGGTACATGTGTCTCTTTCCCTTCTGGTTTCCTCAGTGTGTATGCCCAGCAGTGGGATTGCTGGATCATAAGGCAGTTCTATTTCCAGTTTTTGAAGGAATCTCCACACTGTTCTCCATAGTGGCTGTACTAGTTTGCATTCCCACCAACAGTGTAAGAGGGTTCCCTTCTCTCCACACCCTCTCCAGCATTTATTATTTGTAGACTTTTGGATCGCAGCCATTCTGACTGGTGTGAAATGGTACCTCATAGTGGTTTTGATTTGTATTTCTCTGATAATGAGTGATGTTGAGCGTCTTTTCATGTGTTTGTTAGCCATCTGTATGTCTTCTTTGGAGAAATGTCTATTTAGTTCTTTGGCCCATTTTTTGATTGGGTCGTTTATTTTTCTGGAGTTGAGCTGTAGGAGTTGCTTGTATATTTTTGAGATTAGTTGTTTGTCAGTTGCTTCATTTGCTATTATTTTCTCCCATTCTGAAGGCTGTCTTTTCACCTTGCTAATAGTTTCCTTTGATGTGCAGAAGCTTTTAAGGTTACTTAGGTCCCATTTGTTTATTTTTGCTTTTATTTCCAATATTCTGGGAGGTGGGTCATAGAGGATCCTGCTGTGATGTATGTCAGAGAGTGTTTTGCCTATGTTCTCCTCTAGGAGTTTTATAGTTTCTGGTCTTACGTTTAGAACTTTAATCCATTTTGAGTTTATTTTTGTGTATGGTGTTAGAAAGTGGTCTAGTTTCATTCTTTTACAAGTGGTTGACCAGATTTCCCAGCACCACTTGTTAAAGAGAAGATGATCATTTCTATGGCCTTGCTTAGAATTCAGAGAATTAAAGGAGGCCCTATATTCATTTCATTCCAAATAGTCATTTAAAATAGGGAACTGAGTACCCCTAGGCTGATTTTATTCAAAATCACAGAGGTTCTTAAGGAAAAGTCAGGCTAGGTTTCACTTACACCTTTCCTATCCTATTAAATTGCTCATTTTCTGACATATCCTAGATATAGCCCAATTTCTTTTATACCTGTCCCAGTTCCATTTAGGACTTGGGCATGAAATACATTAAAAATAATACTGTCCTTTTTTTTCATTTCCAGTCTTGAATTAAAAAAGAACAACCACAGAAATCTTGACAAAGTCATTCTTTCCTTCACTAGGGCTTCTACTTTGCTTGTAGAGATTTAACTTTCCACTCCAACCCCCTCAATCCTCCCACCCCAGTCTCACATGAAGTTGGTAAATGTCAGTATTGCTACTCTTGTGCAATATCATGGAGGTCTCTACCCACAAAGTTTTCTTCTGCGTCACCTGGCAGTTTCCCTGACTTAGAGTTTATACCAGTGGCCTTCATTCCTTGCCTTACCTCCCTGGCTCTGTTTGAATGTGTAAGACCATTCTGAACTCTCAATAAAAACTCTTAGAAAATGTTTGCTCAGGGAACAGAGTCCCTTTCTATGGTCAAAACTACTGCACATACAGGCAATCCTTGGAGGTATTTCGGGTTCAGTTCCAGACCACCATGATAAAGCAAAAATCTCAATAAAGCAACTCACAGAAACATTTTTGTTTCCCAGTGCATATAGAAGTGATGTTTACACCATACTGTGGTCTATTAAGCGTGCAATAGCATTATGACTAGGAAAAATTGCATACCTTAATTTAAAAGTATTGGTAAAAAGATGGTAGCCATCACCTGAGCCTTCTGAGAGTTGTAATCATTTTGCCATACTCACATCAAAGATGACTGATCACAGATCACCATGACAATATAATAACAATAATAAAAAAGTTTAAACATTGTGAGGATTACCAAAATGTGACACAGAGACACAAAGTGAGCAAATGCTGTTGGAAAAAATGATGCCAATAGACTTGCTTCACGCAAGATTGCCACCAACATTCCACTTGTAAAAAGTACGATATTAGCAAAGTATAATAAAACAAGGTATGACTGTAATCAGTAATCACTTATCTTGTCAAATTTCTGTCTGCCTTCTAGATTATAAACCTTTAAAATACAGATATTGTGTCTTCTACACTCTTTCTTCTCTCCAGCACGTACCATTCAACCACATTGATGAAGAATCCTTTATACGCTGGACATTATGCTGGGTGAACAGACCCCACCCCTCAAAGAGTTTATAGGCTAGAGGGGGAGATAGGATCACATAAAGTTAACTGAATGAGAGGGGCCATACAGAGTAGAGGTCTACTCACTGTATAAACCAAGTGTCAGGGAAGCATTGGTTAGGTCATTGTGCTGGCCTGGGAAAGGGAAGAAGGGCGTGATCAGGAAAACTTCCCCGAAGAGTCAGTGCTGACAAAAGCAGGGCTCAAAACATGTTGGTTGAATAACTATACCTAACTAAAAACAATACCTAACTAATGGTTCAACTTAAAAGTCATATATGTTAGAACCACATGTTTAGCAGTCATGAAGTCCAGTGAATAGATACACATCTATTAGGATATTGTTCAGTTATCCCTAGGTATCCAAGGAGGATTATTTCCAGGACCACCCTGTCCATGGATGGTTACCAATCCAAAGATGCTCCTTATATAAAGTTCCTTATACAAAATGGCATAATATTTGTATATAAGCTACCCATGTCTTCCCATGTACTTTAAATCATCTCTAGATTACTTATGACACCTAATACAATGTAAATGCCATGTCAATAGTTATAAATACAATATAAATGCTAAGTAAATAGTTGCTGGCATATAGCAAATTCAAGTTTTGCTTTTGGGAACTTTCTGGAATTTTTTAAAAATATTTAAAACCTGTGGTTGGATGAATCCCAGATTTGGAACTGTTGGATATGGAGGGCTGATAGTAGTTGATTTCTAACTCCTGCTTAGTGATATAAATTGCTTTAAACATGTTGGAATTTTCCCCATCCTTATCAATAACGAGTTAGGTTCTATTGACTTATCGTATCTTCCTTTTAAAAGTGTGAAGTGAAAATACATCTGTTCAGTAATTTAGAAGCAGATTACATGAGAACAGTCGATAAGATTTTTGCAATTGTGCCTATTGTGTGTTTTTTTTTTTTTTAAGTTCTGTGTTCTAATTGTTAGAAATGCCCACGTGAATTTAGATATTCCTGTAATCTACCTTCCGTGAGGGTATTAGAGTTTGTGCATGGCAGAATATCATTACGCACTTTGTATCTGAGCTCCTGGTGACTTTTTTTTTTTTTTTTTTGGCCATGTGATGTGGCTTGTGGGGTCTTAGTTCCCTGACCAGAGATAGAACATGTGCTTTCTGTGGAGGAAGCATGGAGTTTTAACCACTGGACCACCAGGGAAGTCCCACCTGGTAACTTTAACCATTATTATTTTCTAGTCTTTGGAGTTTGTTCAGGGCATGGCTCATGCCTGTATTTATAGCTCAGTTCTCACATATGCACAAATCTTGTCAAAATATCAAGATAATATGGTGGCACATCGCAAATATTATTTCTGGCAATGTTCTATACTTCAGAAAGCTATTTTACTTCTTCTTTGAGATATACTCTTAAAATAGATAGGGCAATTTGTCAATTTGTATTTCCACCAAATCCTTCCTGTAAGTTCACTGTTATTTTTTCCATCTAGATTTAATCTTTCCCAGCTTCAAAGCAGATTTGGTTCATTTTGGGGGCACTATTTTGTGAATTTCCATGTCATCCTTTTTCTGCTGCATTCTTGCTGAGAACCAGATTTGGCTGATCTACATTTCAGAGCTCCCTCACAGTTGAATTTTGGCTGAAGATTTGGGATTCTCACTTGAAAAAAAAAATTAATGCAGTGTAAAGTACCTGTAAGATTATGAGCAGCCCCCCAAGGGGACCCCACTCTGCTCCTGTGTCCCTTCAGTGTTATGACAAGCAGACAAGACTAGAGCAGAGGGGTGGAGCAGATCCCCATCAGAAATGAAAATATTTAACCCCACTCCAGTACTCTTGCCTGGAAAATCCCATGGACGGAGGAGCCTGATCGGCCGCAGTCCATGGGGTTGCTAAGAGTCGGACACGACTGAGCGACTTCACTTTTTACTTTCATGCATTGGAGAATGCATGAAATGGCAAGCCACTCCAGTGTTCTTGCCTGGGGAATCCCAGGGATGGGGGAGCCTGATGGGCTGCCGTCTATGGGGCGCAGAGTTGGACATGACTGAAGCGACTTAGCAGCAGCAGCAGCACTCCGGTATTCTTGCCTGGAGAATTCCATGGACAGAAGAGCTTGGCCAGCTACAGTCCATGGGGTCACAAAGAGCGGGACATGACTGAGTGACTAACACTTTCACTTTTAAAAACAAGCCACAGCCCTGTCATCATTTGCTCCCACCCACCTCTGCCATGAACCTCTTTCAAGGTGACCAAAGCTCAGAGTTGGGAGGTCCAGGTGAGCCTGAAATGGGGCGGTGGGGACAGGGCCATTGACATAATTTGGGGGAGAGTGAAAAAGCAGAAATGTGGTGTTCCATGTTGAACGTGGTGAAGAGTTTTGAGAGCATGACACCAAGTGTGGGCCCTGCTAAGGGAGGGACCCTGGGTGGGTTGTTGGGCCACAAGGCTAGCCCTGTAATGTGGGGGCAGGAAGGTGTGGACATGGGGGCTGCCTGATTGCTTTTTAGCAAAAACAATCAAACCAAACTGCCGGGAGCCGGCATATTGCATATTGAGTGCATATTGCATATTGAATGCAGCACTTTCTACAGCATCATCTTTCAGGATCTGGAATAGCTCAACTAGAATTCTATCACTGCCAGGAGCCAGTGTGAGGAACTCTGCCCATGCATGGCAAAGGTCATGAGGAAGGAGGCTCGGCATACGCAAAGGCGGGATCGAGCCTCAGGAGGCCCCCTGGAAATTCTCGAGCATCTACCCCCCAAAACCAGAGTCTGCCTACTTTCTGCTTTGTGCTTTCACCTACACCTCTGACTTTACCAGGGGCTGTCCCCCACTACCTCTCTCTGAAAAAAGAGTTAGCTTACAGCTCCAGTTAATAATTCCTGGGTGTGACAGTGTTTAACCTACAAACTCCTTTGGAAATCCTTTAGCCTGCCTGAATAGGTTTTTCCAGCCACATGTGATTGTTCAGAGCCTCCCAACTGTGAGAGGCAGGAGATGTTCTAAACTGTCTAAACACAGATTCCTTTGAGTAGTTAAAAGATTGATTAGAAATTGTATTGGTGAAGGGTTTTTCACTTGTTGGGCCAATGTTTGCTGCTAAGTTTCCATATCCCTTACCTGCTGTGTCCCTGGCAGTGTATTGATTAATATGATTGGTGTAAGTAGTAGTTTTAATGTTTGTAACCTTGGACCCTTGAGTTAATTCTTTTCTTGATTGAGCCCACCTCACCTTTGCCCTATAGGAATGCAGCTTTGTCCAATGCTTTTTTTGGAGGCTGGTGCCTGACTTTGGAATAATCACCTTTAGAGAAAAATAAGTTTCTTAAAATGTTAACAGGCCTCCTGGCCAGAAGATGATGTAATTCACCTGAACTTTTGCATATGATAAGTTTGAAAGCCTGGCTTCGATTAGGACCAGGAACTGCTGTCCTTGCATGACTCCACCCCTTCCCCCATTATCCTCTATGCATAACTTAAGGTATAAAAACTACTTTGGAAAATAAAGTGCGGGCCTTGTTCACCGAAACTTGGTCTCCCCATGTCGCTCTCTCTCTCACTCTGGCTGAGTCTCCATCTGGAGCGCAGAACCCACCATGCTTACTAATTATGCCTGGGCTTCTAAGATCCGACTGGGGAGGCCTCAGTGTCTCCTCTCCTTCGGGAGAACGGAAGGATGCCTGCGGCCTACGTAAGTGGTACAAACTTCTTGTCTTGAAGTTTTATTGATCTCCCGCGTAAACCAAGCTACTCAGCCTCTTTTCTCTACTGAATTTCCTCACTGAGCTATCCTCATTCTATTACTCTTTATATCTTTGATAAATATTTAAATAAATAGGTCGCCTATGCCGTCTCTCCTTCGAATACCCTGGATCAGCCGGGGCTGGACCCCGGCACCAAACCAAACTGAGAGACAGAGCGATGAAACGTAATTCCATTGGTCCTTTGTCATGCCTGGAGCCTTTTACATATAATTTCTCTCCATCCAAGCAGAGCTTTAGGAATGGCCCATGCCTGACCATGGAAGCAGGTGGCTTGAGGGTCTTAGCCAGGAATCAGATGGAGTTTTCAGTCCAGCTCAGAAGAAGCCCACTCAAGGACACGCTTGAACAAGAAATCAATAATGCTGGCTGACCCCACAGGACCGTTCTGAGGATGGAGTCATAAAGCTGGTTCAAAATATTTGGAAAGCGTACATTTTTAAAAGACCATATAAATGCTAAGCTATGGAAAATTCCCCAATTACGATTCCACATATCTTTACTGAGTGCGGTTGTTGACTCTGATCAATACTCCGAGCTGCCCATTTTGTCCAAAGACTCTTCCTACACTAAAGCCCTCTGTCCTCACCCTTCTCTCATTGCCTGTGTGATGTCAGGGGATATAGAGGGCAGAAGTGTCAAGGGTCAATTAAAGGATGATGTTTGCACTTGGGAAGTAAAAGTTCTCCCCATAGTAGGATCCAGGGTTGGTCGTGCAGGCATGAAATAGTTTGGCGGCATCAGTCTCCTTCATTTGTAACAGCCCCCTCCCTGGAAGGCAACCTTCAACTCAGTTACACCTGGGCTGGTTTTCCAGCAAATTAAGTTGTTCTGGATTTTTGAGGGATTTGAAAATAAAATTTGCAGCAATATCAGATGTGAAGGAAGTGGAGGCGTTAGACTGAGTTGGTTGGTGCTGCTGGATGGTGGGGGTGGTGTTTTGTTTTAAGTGGAGAGTGAGCTAGAATTTTCAGCTTTCCAAAGGGCAGCTGATCCGATGGTTTATATAGCTTTTTTTCTTTTAGTCATTTTATCTATTCATTCTGTATTGAAGCATAATTGATTTACAATGTTATATTAGTTTCAGGTATACAACAAAGTGATTCAGTTATATATGTCTTTTTCAGATTGTTTTCCCTTATAGGTTATTACAAAATATAGATTTCGCTGTACTATACAGTCAGTTCTTACTGGTTATCTATTTTATATATAGTATAGCTTTTCTACCATTTTCTGATCTCTCTCGATTCACTTTTTTTGGTTCATTCTCTATTTGTATTTTATATCTATGTGTATACACTCACAGACTTCCCTGGTGGCTCAGTGGTAAAGAATTTGCCTGCTATTGCAAGAGAAGTGGGATCGGGAAGATCCCCTGGAGGAGGAAATGGGAACCCACTCCAGTATTCTTGCCCAGAGAATCCCATAGACAGAGGAGCCTGGTGGGTTATAGTCCATAGGGTTGCAAAGAGTCAGACATGACTGAAGCTACTAAACAGCACCAGCAATATATACTCACACACGTATGTAAAAGGTTTATTATTTGTAATTATATTGTATACTCTATTTTTGCCTGCTTCATAGATTTTCTTACTGTGCTGTGCTAAGTCTCTTCAGTCATGTCTGACTGTTTGAGACCCTACGGACTATAGCCCACCAGGCTCCTCTGTCCATGGGATTCTCCAGGCAAGAGTACTGGAGTGGGTTGCCATGCCCTCCTCCAGGGAATCTTCCTGAACCAGGGATCAAACCTTCGTCTCTAACGTCTCCTGCGTTGGCAGGCAGGTTCTTTACCACAAGCACCACCTAAGAAGGCCCAGATTTCCTTACTATAGGTGTGCAAATATTCATCCAAACTCACTGAAGTGGGCTAGGATTCAGTTCACTTCTTCAGCCATGACAGCTGATTTAGGACAAAGCCTTGCCCTGTCTTCCCAAAGTACACAACCTCAGATTTGTACCATGTTCTGAAGCTATTTAGGTTTTAGTCGATTTGGGGAAGAAAAGGAAAAAAAAAAACCTGGCTGCTTCTTTATTACCAGAAAAGAAAGACTCTAGCTCTTAAAGCCTGGAACAGCCCCTCCCGGAGAGGCATGCAGAGTAGCGGATAGGGCTGAGTCAGCATCAGCTTCCTCACAAGTCGATGCATGGAGACTAAGCTTTGCCTTTCTTACTGAGTGTCCAGGCAAGAATCTGTGAAGTTAATTAAACACATAAAATAAGTCAGGACACCCAGACAGAGTGAATTATGGAGAGAGAGCTGTCTGAAGGGTCCCGGAGCTCCGTTCTAGCATCCTACACATCTGTGGGGTTTCCAAAGGCAGCTGAGGCAGGTTGAGTCAACCTACATGTCCTTTTATTCAACCTCAGGCTCAGGGAGAGTCTGCTGATCAGGTAAGAGGCACACACGTAAAGGGGTCACTAGGTCCTTCCAGCTTCCGTCCACCTTCCTTCTTTGATCATATCTACTCGATTCTTGCATCTTCTCTTTCTAGAAAAAAATAAAAGCAGTGATTTATACCAAACACACAAACACACGCGCAGCAGAAGCAGAGGAAAATTCAACAGAAATTCATAACCTAACAACTAGCAGATGAAGGCTGCATGCTTTATGGAAAAAAAAAAGATCATAAATACCAATATGGATTGGTCTTTGGATTCTCACATAGACATGTGAAGTACATGCTTAATTTAATCATATTTATTTGACTTCTCCATGAAGAAGAAACTGAGCAGGTGCAGAAGAAGCCAAGGGAATCCCCTTTTCAGGGTTTGTTTGACTGCACACGAGGGCTGGGCTTCCTCCTTCCTCAAGCTTTGCTGAGCTCCTTGGGCCACTGTTAACGTACTGCAAGAAAAATACAATGAGGACAGAGTCCATTGTCTTTCCATCCTCTTTTGCATTACTTTGCAGGCTGACTTTTTCAGGGATCTCCTCCAGGCAGTGTGAATGTTTAAATCTCATTGAATTCTCACAACTTGATGATGTGGGTGTATTATCTTTGGTTTACAGAAGCAGAAACAGGCTCAGAGATGTCATGTGTCATGCACAGGGTCACACAGCTGCTAAGTGAAAGGGCTGGAGAGCCTGGCCAGCCTGATATCAGGACACTCTTTTCTTTCTTTTTTAAAAATCAATTTTATTAAGGTATATTTTATATACAGTAAAAATTATCCTTTTTAGTTGTATAGTTGATGAGCTTTGACATGTTTATAATCTTATAATTGAGATTTGCTGCTGCTGCTGCTGCTGCTAAGTCGCTTCAGTCGTGTCCGACTCTGTGCGACCCCATAGATGACAGACCACCAGGCTTCCCTGTCCCTGGGTTTCTCCAGGCAAGAATACTGGAGTGGGTTGCCATTTCCTTCTCCAATGCATGAAAGTGAAAAGTGAAAGTGAAGTCGCTCAGTCGTATCCGACTCTTCGAGGGTGACAGGATAGTTAACATAGATTAACTCCTAACAGTTGGGTTATAAGTGTTTTGCTTTCCTCCTCGTGTATTTATTTTCTAAGATTTTCATTATGGCCCTAACTCACTTTTATAAATAGAAAATAGTATTACTGAAAAAGAAAATGGGCATGGAGAAAGTTTTTAAGGGTAGAAAAATACTCATTTAAAATATATAGCTATAGGATAAAGTATAAAGTAAATTTCAATTAGACAAACCACCAATCCCTAAAAATGAGGGATAAATGGCCTGCCTCACCACAGCCATGCTAATTGCTTCTATTAACATAAAGGTCAGGATAAAAATGCTCCATGCTGAATGTAGTCAGAAGGTGGAAGAATTAGGAAGAATTATAAAGGTTAATGCCTTTGTCATGAAGATCCCATCATTTTCTTTTTAACCAACTTTTTGACTTTCTTTGAAATCCTTCCAGTGGAAGTCCTCTTCTGATCTTTAGGGATTAAATTGGTGGATTTTAAAAATGTTCAGTGTTTGGAGTATTACCAGGAGAATCATAGATGATTTTAAAATGATCAGTGCTAAGAAGTTACATCAATTCTGTTCTGATCACACAGTGTTGGCAGAAATGTCTCTTCTTCAGACAAATTCGGGGCCTTTGCTTTAGAGGAGGCCTTTCATGGTGTGCCTTTCATGTCGCTGAGAAACCACTGATTTCATGATGGCGGTGGCACGGAGCACACATCAGCTGCCTGTGCTGGCTAACCCAGCTGCTAATCTTACTTCATTGTGTGATCACCATGGTTCCCCAGCACTGTCCATTTAAAATCTGGTATTTCATCTAAAAGACTCACAATCTTTCATCAATAAAAATTAAACATAACACCATAGAAAAACGCCTTAATATAATACCATAGAAACACTCTGTTTCATTCTTTATAAACATGGTCCTCAAAAGACAGCTTCGAAGGATGGATTGAGAACTCTGGGGCCTTTTCTCCATTTTGCCCTCTCCCCTGTGTGCAGGAAATGGCAACCCACTCCAGTATTCTGCCTGGAGAATCCCAGGGACAGGGGAGACTGGTGGGCTGCTGTCTATGGGGTCGCAGAGTCGGACACGACTGAAGCGACTTAGCAGCTGTGTGCAGGATATTGATTCTGCAAAGAATATTGCAATTATCTGAGCCTTCATGTTCCCTGAGAGTCTTCTAGCCCCAAAACACACAGATTGGCATTTTCCCCCTTATTTATGACCCATTTGAGGATCCGCTTGTCACGATGCTAGCCTTTAAGGGGCGCCAGAATCCCTGAGCCATCAGCAATCTGAATATCAGGATGCAGCCTCACAAAAGGAAGACAGAGTCATGGAGAAAAAACAACTTCAGAGCAAAGTCATCACCAGGGGATAGACTGTGTGAAGGAGCACTTGCTGACAAGAGCTTCTAAGCAACTCCGGGGGTGGGGTGGATGTTTCTTTCATTCTTTTGCCAAATTTCTGTAACTTCTTGGTGGTTGTTGTTCAGTCCCTCAGTCGTGTCTGACCCTTGGAGACCCCATGGACTGCAGCACATCAGGCTTCCCTGTCCTTCACCATCTCCCAGAGTTTGCTCAAGCTCATGTCCATTGAGTTGGTGATGCCATCCAACCATCTCATTATCTGTTGCCCGCTTCTCCTCCTACCCTCAATCTTCCCCAGCATCAGGGTCTTATCCAACGAGTCACCTCTTTTCATCAGATGGTCAAATACTGGAGCTTCAGACAAAATCCAACAGAGGTCAGATATTGGGGACAGAGAGGAAAATGTTAAAAAATGCCTCGAAACACATACTTTCCTTTCCCTTGAGACAGTGATGCCATCCACTTGATAATGCCAAATAATGTCTCTTTTGGAAAATGCTGCCACAGATGGGTGGATGGGAGAGTGGACTTGCTGCATGGCAGGTCCTTACATGTGACTGCTGCTGCTGCTAAGTCGCTTCAGTCGTGTCCGACTCTGTGTGACCCCATAGACGGCAGCCCACCAGGCTCCCGCGTCCCTGGGATTCTCCAGGCAAGAACACTGGAGTGGGTTGCCGTTTCCTTCTCCAATGCATGAAAGTGAAAAGTGAGAGTGAAGTCGCTCAGTCGTGTCCGACTCTTATCGACCCCATGGACTGCAGCCCACCAGGCTCCTCCGCCCATGGGATTTTCCAGGCAAGATTACTGGAGTGGGGTGCCATTGCCTTCTCCATTACATGTGACAGCAGGAGCCAAAGGTCACCATCTTTCCTTCTCAGGAGGGAACTTGGTAAGGAGTTTCCCCAGCTCTGCCCAGCTTGTGGGGTCGCTGTGACTCATTCCCTTCCCTCAAAATGTGGAACTGTCCTTGACCCCCTACTCACTCCAATGTGAGCTGGGGGACCCTAACCCATGGCCCTGAACTTGGTCATTTTGGGTCTTATGTTACCCACCATCTGAGCTGATTAGTCTCTCTCCCTCTAGGCTGTGACCAACCAAAGTCAGAGCATATCCCCCTTCTCCTGGGGACCCTCAGGTCCTGGCCCTGTGCCTGGCCCAAGGAAAGAGGAGTATATTGTGAGTCCAGGAGCCAGTCACCCCCTGGGTTGCTCGCAGCCTCTGTCTGACACTGAATCCATGACTTCACTGCTAATGGTTTTGCACAGTGGTGAATATACTTTTTTTTTTTTTTTAATAAATAATGTTTTACTGGAACACAGCTAGTGTTTGCATATTGTCTATGGCTACTTTCACATTACAACTGCAGACTTGAGTAGTTGCAACAGAGACCACTTGGCCTGTGACCCTAAAATATTTACTCTCCAGCCCTTTAACAAAATTAAGCTGGCTCTTTCTTTAGAAAGTGATTTTTAGAGCAATTAGGAAGTATTAATTTAGCTTCCTTTGGAACCTCCCTGGAGTTTCTTATTTTCTTATTGTGGATGTGAGTTTCTGTGTGGTACCATCTTCCTTCTGCAGAAAATCTTTTATTTCTTAACTTGGGCAAGACCAAAGTCCTCTAATGGGAATTTTCCTAATCCAGCAGCACTGACAGGCTGACCCCAGGGCTGTGAGGAGCTCATTCACATCCTCTCCTACCCTGATGGCTTGATAAGGAGGATGAGAAGAAATGCCTCTGGGAGCCAAAGACTTCTATGGGCTCTTCTGTCTTTTCCCCCCGTGGATTTGGTGCCATGAGGGTGGTCTTTTCTCCAGTGTTGCCAAAGCAAATTCATGCATGGAGCTCTGTCCAGAATTTTGTGGCACAATGGGTGCGTTGCTTGGGTAGATGAAAGAAGAAGGGATGGAGAGCTGGGGGACTCTGGGAACCCTGGGGACCCTGGGTATGCCCTGGGACCCTTACTGCTGCAGAAGGCAATTTGTTCCCCAACCCTAAGGGGCCTTTGAAATTAGTCACCCACTATTTGAGTCTTTTGTTGTTGTTCAGTCGCTCAGTTGTGTCTGACTCTTTGTGACCCCGTGGACTACAGCATGCCAAGCTTCCCTGTCCTTCACCATCTCCCAGAGTTTGCTCAAACTCATGTCTATTGAGTGGGTAATGCCATCCAACCATCTCATTCTCTGTCATCCCCTTTCTCCTTCTGCCTTCAATCTTTCCCATCATCAGGGTCTTTTCTGATGAGTTGGCTCTTCACATCAGGTGGCCAAAGTATTGCAGCCGTATCTCATCAAATTCAGGGACAAGCCAAGTTCTTGAAGACAGGTTTATCCACTTAGTGGGTGCAGATTCAGAAAATATTCTTGAACTGTCATTTGTGTCCCTCTGGAATTCATTTCGCATTTCATTCTCTCCAACCTTCTGAAATGAAAAGCAAATGTCTTCATGGGAACTTGTGTTTTATCCTAAGGATGAAACCAATATGTACTGGCTGAATGGATTTTCCAAGCAGACATAATCTGTCCAGGGCTCTGGGTCTGCTTTAATGAGGAAGCAGGTTTTAGCGATTCTGGGTCCTATACGATATATGATTGGCATGACCGATTTTATGGGTATTGACAGCAAAATATGAAAGGCGAGACGCTCCTCTGCAGTATTCTAGAAACCGTACAATAAAAACTTGAAAAATGACAGCATGAATCACAGTCTTGGCCCTTGAGAGAGCTACAGAAGAAAGGTTTCAAAGACTGTTAGAATAATTGTATAAATCCATGAAATTACTCAACTTCCTGAGTCATTTATTTGCTTTAGGGAAACATGGCCAGTACCTGGGAGAGCCACACAAGAGTGTGGCAAAAGGAAATGCCAGTGGTTCCCATTTGTTTCTTCTCGTGGGTAATGCAAAATGTGGGTCTTTTGTTTATCATGACTTTTTGCAGTATTTTTGATTTTCTAAAATATTGCATTAATATTTGCCTTTTTTCCAGTTTTCTTGAAGTATGTTGTTTAGTCGCTAAGTCATGTCTGACCCTTTGTGATCCCATGGACTATAGCCTGCCAGGCTCCTCTGTCCACAGGATTCTCCAGGCAAGGACACTGGAGTGAGTTGTCATTTCCTTCTTTAGGTGATCTTCCAGACCCAGCAATCAAACCCATGTCACCTGCACTGGCAGGCGGATTCATTACCACTGAGTACCTGGGAAGCCCTTTTTTATGTATACTTGGCAAATAAAATTGTAACATGATTAAAGTGTATAACTGGAAAATTTGACATATCTGTACACTGTGAAAGGAGTCCCATTATGGGTTTAATTTCAACCTCCATCACCTAAAACTTTTACCTTTTTTTTTTTTTTTTTGGTGAGAGCTCTTGAGTTTCATTCTCTTAGCAAATTTCAATTTTACAGCAGAGTGTTATTAACCATAGTCACCATGTAACACGTTTGATTCTCTAACCTTGCTCATAACCAAGTTTGCACCCTTTTACCAGCTTCTCCCCTTTCCCCAACCCCAGCTCCTGGCAGCCACTGTTTCACTCTCTGCTCCTATGACCTTGACTTTTTTTTCTTCTTCAGATTCCATGCAAACGTGATCCCAGGCAGCATTTGTTCTGATTAATGAGTTTCTTGATGCCGTCTTAAATTCTGTGCCCAAGGCGGGTGAACACTTCACTCTCCTTAGCCAGTGACTTGATAATTACTCCAAGAACACAAAGGTTTTGCAATAGTTCTCATAAGGAAGAACAGGGGATGTGGGGGCTTGTGATGGTCATGCAGTAGGATTGGGCTTCAGTCTGTTGGTGATGGGTAGGATGACAGCACACTTTCTCTTCCAACCAACACTGTTGAGACGGGTCTTACTGATGTGGGCATGGCGCCTGTTGTTCAAGTCACTAAATCGTGTCTGACTCTTTGCAGCCCCATGGACTGCAGCACACCAGGCTTCCCTGTCCTTCACTATCTCCTGGAGCTTGCTCAGATTCATGTCCATTGAACTGGTGATGCTTTCTAACCATCTCATCCTCTGTCACCCCCTTTTCCTCCTGCCCTCAATCTTTCCCAGCATCAGAGTCTTTTCCAATGAGCCCTGGCCCCTAGATGTAGCAAAAAATGACTGCACACACTCTGAGCTCAAAATACAGGAAGAAGTGGCGCCAAAGCTGGTTATTTACCAGAAAGTTGGAGTGGCTTGTTCCACTAGTGAAGTTTCTAATATGAAAGGACTGTCCGTGAGCTTGCAACTTGGTTGAAAAGACCCACCAGCCAAGTTGACGTGCTGTCAGACACCTCTCCTGTGTCACTTCAGGTCCCATCAGGGAGGGCCCTGTGGGTGGGCAGCCAGCGTGGACTCTGCAGGCTTCAGGCAGGTTGAAGTGACAGTATGTCACCTCCTGCCCATGCCGGGTGTCTCCATCTCCTTCCCAGGGGTGTCCTCCTTGTCCTTGGGCAGACACCATGTTGGAGACATGGCCCAGACTAGAAGCACTGGGAATTAAGCTCCATGGTGCATGTCTTGGGCCAGTGATATGGGAGCTGATGGATCTTGGGAGTCTGTCCTCCAACAGAGTTCAAGCATCACTGGAGGGCACAGTCTTGGGGTCTGGGTGCCCCTGGCAGTGCCTACCAGATGCTATTTCCTTGCATGGCTGTCTGGGCCCCACTGCCCATCCTCTCCACTCATTCCTGGAACCTCCCTCCCCAATTAAGTTGTAGCACAAACGGCTCTTGCCTTGCACCGTGCTTTCTGGGAAGCCAAGCTAAGACATGTTCCTTGTCATTTCCCGTAGCCCTTGGTGTCAGGGGACTGACAGGGAAAATCACTTTAAGAATCATACTTTTGAAAACCAGTTCTGCCTTTTTATGAGTACTTAGTATTGTGTTGGATTGTAAGAAGAAGCTATATACGCCTATTCTTCATTTAGGCTCCTTTTAAAAAATTCATTTATTTTTAATTGGAGAATAATTACACTATAATGTTGTGTTGGCTTCTTCCATACCTCAACATGAATAAGCCAGAGGCATACATATGTCCCCTCCTCTTGAACCTCCCACCTCGCACCCCATCCCACCCCTTGATGTTGTCAAAGAGCACGGCGTTGAGCTCCCTGTGTCATATAGCAAATTCCCACTGGCTATCTGTTTTGCCATGGCAATGTATATGTTTCAGTGCTACTCTGTCAATTTGTCCCACCCTCTCCTTCCTCCACTGTGTCTTCAAGTCTGTTCTCTACTTGATTGGGATTTATCAAACTCTGAAATGCTATCCTTGTAATAGTTAACATCACTGAGGAAGGAAACCTCCCTCCCAAGGCCCGTGGGAGTTGCTGGGCGAGGATTTAAGGACTGAGGACCCAGAGAACACCTCTCCTGGCCACGGTTCTGCCTTGTTGGCTCACATCCCCTTCTCTCATGGCTGCTCCACAGACCCCCCAGCATCCTCAAGCCTCCTGATTGTGCTGCAGAAGAAGGAGGCTCCAATGCTATCATATCAACATTTTGGGCTGCGTCCTTAGACAGGGCTCTTACACTTCCTGAGAAATTCTGCAGAGACCATCAGTTTGTGTGTGCTCAGTGGTGTCTGTTCTCTGCGACCCCTGGACTGTATGTAGCCCCCTAGAAAATTCCCCTGTCAATGGAATTTTCCAGGTGAGAATCCTGGAGTGTGTTGCCATGCCCTCCTCCAGGCGATCCTCCCGACCCAGGGATTGAACCTGGGTCTTTTGCGTATCCCGCATTGGCAGGAGAATTCTTTACCACTAGAGCCATCAGGGAAGCCCACACTTCCTGTTGGTGATGGAAGGGTGTTGGATGGTGATGCATTTTCTCTTAAGCTATTTTTCTCTGTGTTGCTGTCTGCCCTCCATATAGCAATCTCCCCACTTGCTGGTGTGTTGGGTGAAGGTGGGGTGGGTTCAGAAGGATACTAGGGAATGTGCAGGCTCAGTGGTTCAAAGGTCAACTAAGGAGCCAGAGCCTCTGGGTTTGAGCTCAGGCTCCACCACTTCCCAGCTGTGTGACCTTGAGCAAGTTCCTCTGTGCCTGGGGGTACAGTGTGCAGAATGATGCTGATGAGCACCATGGTGGTATCTACCTGGTTAAGGATGCTGTCGTAATTCCCTGAGCCCATAATGCCCAGGACCACTTGGAGCTTGTCTGGCCTCGGCACCCTAAGCCCCAGCTTGACTCAGGCCCCCTCCAGATGCTTGGTTCAGGGGAGTTTCAGCTTCTTCCCTAGGGATAAAACAATCACAAGTGATGACCCTGGAGATCCCTGGAACAGGAACAAGAGCCCTCTTGACTGCTCCCCTCACTGTTCTCAGCCTTGCCTTAAAAATGTTGCCAGGTCTGAAAGAACTCTGAAACAAGATGTTCTGGATGACTAGTTCTTTTTTGTAGGGATCATTTTCTGATGCGAGACACAAGATCCTTATGACATCTATCAGCTTCATTTTGGCTCCATTGAATAAGACCTGACACAAAACTCCTATCTTATAAATTCTTAGAAAATGAACCCCTTTTCTTCCCCAGTGCATGTTTCATTTTGGTTTTCTTCAGGTTTCATAGAGGTGATCTTTTATGCAATGAAGTATTCAGGACATTTGAAAGGTGTCAGTGTTTAAGGCATTTAAAGATAAAGGAGCTGGATGTGCACCTATTTTGCACTTGTATGCCATTGAATTTGCTTTATTCAGCTCTAAAACCCTGTCCTTTTATTCTGTGGAATTTGCCATGTCTTCTGAGTCTTCTATGAACTATGTGGGGAAGGATGGAGAGTTTAAACCTTGGAGCGGTTCAACCCCTAACTGGCTGCTGTGTCACTTTTGATCCTTCACAATGGTGATCAGATTTCCATCCTGTGCAGCAAATTTACCAGCTTTCTGTTTTAAAAAAATGAAACTGAGTAAACACAGGCAAGAATAAAGTGGCATTTTCACTTACAAATCTACTGTATTTAAGAAATGTGTAATTTGGTTTAAATCAAGATGATGATGTGTTACAAGCTGAGTGCTTTAGATAAAGATGCTATGATACAGGGAGTGAAATGGAAGAAATTTATTGAAGATCAATGGATGTTTGGCCAGGACTGCAACCTTCTTCCACGGGAACATGGGCAGGTCTGGATTCTGAGAAAATGTTTAAAATTAAATAAGAAGAAGGAACCCACATTTATCCAGGCTTTCCTTCCACTTTCTGCCAGAGTGAGGTGGTTTTTCTTCTTGGAATAAAGCAGAGTACTCTCCTGACCTGGGTGGGCATTTGCACTTCTCATTGATTGAGATAGAGTCTGTGTGTACGTGGTGTGTGTGTGTGGCATGTATGTGGTGGGATTTGTAATAAATGGAAGGCTTGACTTTTCCTCTCTCTTGAGTTATCATCTACACCAGGGAGTAAGTGTACACAGGGATGATTAAATTTGTTCACATAAGTCTCTATCATTCATTTGCCATATTTATTTACACTAATCAGAACATGCAAGCAAGATTTTTCCAGATGATCCAGCTTCTATTAATCAAGGGTTGGCCAAGGACCTGGGAGTTTCTCATGACAACATTGGACAATAATAGGAACTAATAATTTTTTTAGTATTGCTTTAGGTTGAAGGCTTGGACTCAAATATAAATTTTAAGTTCATTCTGATCCTTGATGGGAGTCACCTATATCAATTTTCTCCTTGGTCAGTGCCTTGCTTCTCTTTCCAGGATCCCATCAAAGAGTTACATAATGATGACTATTTCTGCAAGGTACTAACCTTGGCATGAAGTCCAGTCTCCAGCCTTGACTGCACCACCAATTCGCTTCGTGAACTTGGACAAATCAGCTCCCTGCCTGGTCTCTTTTTCAGCACCTGAAAGCTAGAGACTTTACAATCACTTTATTTTTCTCAACTTAAAGCATCTTTTCCGATGATGATCAGAAAACTGGACTGACAAAATACTTCTCTCTGCATGGACTAGAACAATTCTGAACAGCATGTTATTTAAAAGTAGTCGCTGGATAAGCTTTGAGGAAACATGCTTATATGCCTGCATATGCGATACATTGCACGTAGCTCCCCAGGCCACATATCCAGAGAATCTTGCCCAAAGATTCAAGACTAACCATAAAACATTCCTTTTGGTCAACCTAGTAAATCGAAAATACACAAGATAGGCATAAACATGGACAGAAGAGTAATCTAACGATAGAAGAGATTCTGGTCATTGACATGGGACTTTTTAAAATCGATTACCATATATTTGAAGGTGAGACATTGAACATAGTGATTGGAATAAAAATGTGGCAGTGTAATCATGACAAAAGTGATAGCCCTGATCTTGTCGCAGTTGGCGCAAACTCTTTGCTGCTTCCCTCGTGTTTCTGTTGATGCTATGTTCCATCAACAGTCTCCTGTCTGCTATCCCTTGTGACTAGTGAACTGAATTCATAAAGCAGTGGATCTGGTCCAGGGAGGCAGTCTGTGACATTTCAAAACATACTGTCTTGGACTGATCTTTTCTTGGTCTCACAAACATCATGCCCCAACCATCTTGAGCTAAAGTGACATAGAACTTGATATGATGCAAAAAGTATTGGAAACAATGAAAGAGACAAAAATAACCCTGAAAGTGACTGATGACAATTTCTTTTTTTTTTAATGCCTTTAGCGACAAGGAGCTGGGACAACCAATGGAAAAGACAAGCCATCTGGTGAAAATGGTAAGACCCCATGAATAGTCTAACTACTTACTTATTTCCTGTCTGTAGCTTTGGGCACATAGCAGGTGTGGATCATAACTTTCAGCCAAATTGGCCACTATCTATGCCTGCACTTTGGTGTAGAGTGGATTTTAGCAATTCAAAGTGGGCACCATGGTCTGGTTTAAAAAAAAAACAAAAACTGAGCTAAATGCAGTAGATAAGATCAGTTTCTTTCCCAAAGGAGGACACCCATTCTGGGCAACATGATAATTATGATGCAAATATAGTTCTCTGCTTTCTTCATTAGGGGTGGTGAGAATCACCCTAGTTGTTGTGAGGATAAAATGAGATCAAATGAGAGAAGTGCTTTGAAAACTGTGAAGCACTCAACTTCACAGGAAAGGAGGTTTAAAACTCGCTTCGCTCTCCCTCGTACATAGAGCAAGGTGCTGGTTGGGGGAGGTCCTGGATCAGTGTCACTGCACGGATTCACAGAAGATAAAAGTAATAGCAGAGACCAGAGCATTTATATTTTCCATTCCAGTCTCCACCTCAGCCTTAAATTGTAGGAAGGATCATTAAATTTTATCGTTGAAACAGAACGGCAGTGGAGGAGCTGGGATGTGGCCGGGAAAGGGAAGAGCGTGGACTCTGAAGGCGACAGAGCTGCAAAGAAGCCCAGCTCCCCACCTTTAGTGGTTGTAATGGAGGATGACTGGTCACCAGAATAAAAACCCAGTAAGCACCCAGGGTTGGGGTTGTGGTCCTGGTGAGGGTGAGTTCTGGGTGTTCCTGTGTGTGTGCTCAGTCACTCAGTTGTGTCTGACTCTTTGTGACCCCATGGACTATAGCCCACCAGGCTCCTCTGGTGGAGGAATCCATGGGATTCTCCGGGTAAGAATACTGGAGTGAGTTGCCATTCCCTTCTCCAAGAGATCTTCCCTGACCCTGGGTGTTCCAACTTTTTGTTTATTACAAAATGAACTCAACTTTCATGGAAAACTACTCCTTGATTCCTGTTGGATGGAATTTAAGCTGATGCTGCTCATCCAGTTGTAGATAATGTCAATCTCAGATCCCGGCTGTAAAGACTTAGGGCCCTGAAAACCACTTAGGAGCCTCCGTTTTGAATCTGAATGGGGCCTGAGCAAGTCTAAAGTCCTAGAATGTTTCTTGGTGGGTCACTCATCTGTGGCTGCTGACTCACTCACCTGTTGTGGGCCTTTGTCCTGGAGAGGGACTGTGTGGTGGTGACCCCTGGGGTGAAAAGTTCACTGTATTAATAAAAAGAGGGACTGGTACCCAAGAATGTCTTGATCAGATCTGGGGACTTAGGGAGGGTGGGGGAAGAAATGCGCTCTTTCACAAGCCTTTTCTGATGCCTACGGCTTTTCCCATTTTCTCTGTGTGGGTGCGGGTTGGTGTGCTTATTAGCAAGAAGTTCAGAGAGCAGAGAGGAGCAAAATGAGAGTTGCTCAAACAGAGAAGGACGGACACAGGAGTTTCTTGACTTTCTGGGTTCATAGATTCATGTCCATCTTGTCAATGGAGTTAACATCCATGGAACCTGCCAACCTTGGTATCATGGGATTTAGGGTCAAAAGTCTTCTCAGAGATGCCCTCATGAAGCAGTTCTCAACCTTTTGGCTCTCACAACTTCTTTCCATTCTTAAAAATTCTCAAAGACCCCAAAGAACTTCTGATTTGTTGGCTATATCTACTGATGATTCTCATATTAGAAATTAAAATGGAGAAATTGTTAAAGGGTTTATTTGTTTGTTCATTAAAAACAAAGTGGCAAACCTATGTTAACATAGATAACATTTTAAAAATAAAAAGTAATAATATTTTCCAAGATGGAAAAAAATACTTCTGCAAGACAGTGGAAGAGTTCTGTATTTTTGCACATAGCTGTAATGTCTGGCTGCCAGTCTGTTGTAATATGTGTTGTGTAGCCTCTAGAAAGTTCCACTGTGTACTTATGAGAGGACAAGATTTTACAAAGCAAATAATACCTTGTTGTTGTTGTCTGGTGGTACTAGTGGTAAAGAACCTGCCTGCCAGGGCTGGAGACACAAGATGTGGGTTCGATCCCTGGGTTGGGAAGATCCCCTGTAGAAGGAAAAGGCAACCCTCTCCAGTTTCCTGCCTGGAGAATCCTATGGGCAGAAAAGCCTGGCGGGTTACAGTCCATAGGGTGGCAAAGAGTCAGACACAAACAGAGCAGCTTCGCATGCACACATGTCGTTGTTCAGTCCCTCAGTCATGTCTGAATCTTTGTGACCCCATGGACTGCAGCAGGCCAGCCTTCCCTGTCCTCTACTATCTCTTGGAGTTTGCTCAAATTCATGTTCATTGAGGCAGTGATGCTATTTAACCATCTCATCCTCTGCTGCCCTTTTACTTTACCTTCAATCTTTCCAGCATCAGGGTCTTTTCCAGTAAGTCAGCTGTTCATATCAGGTGGCCAAAGGATTGGAGCTTCAGCATCAGTCCTTCCAATGAATATTCAGGGTTGCTTTCCTTTAGGGTTGACTGGTCTGATCTCCTTTCTGTCCAAGGGACTCTAAAGAGTTTTCTCCAGCACCATAACTTGAAAGTATCAGATAATATAGTACCTTAGTACCATAAAAATAATTTTGATTTTGTGGGCTCCCTTTAAGGAAGGAAGTCCCCTCAGGGTGACCAGTCCGCTCTTTGAGAACTGCTGCTTTAGGTAACTCATGGCTCATGCGGGAGGAGCCTGAAGTCTGGGGTCTGGCAGAGTGGAGGTCAAGGCAGGACTAGGTCCCTTGTGCTCAACAGCTTTGCAGCCTGGCTTTCCCTTGGCATCCACAGGTCCTTCAAAGCAAGTCTATGTGCTCAGTGTTTTGCGCCAGAGGGAGTTATCAGCTGTTACAGAAGACACTGCTTTCTCGTATTATAAAGCATGAAATTCATTTCCAATAAAAATTGATTCACTCTAGTGAAAAATGCATATGTCTTTTCTGGAAGTCTAAAAGTAAACAGAAAGGAAAAATTCAAGATGCTACAAATAAAGTGTTTCTTTATATAATTCTAAATATTAGAAGCTATTCATTTGATAAAGACTATTTGATGGTTAAAGATTATTTGATAGTTAGAGACTCATGGCTCTGTATACATTCAAATTGTTATTAACATGTTCTATCTTAATTTCAGATATAACTGCTCATGTGTGATATACATACATGGTATTTCATTAAAATTTTTTTTAATTAAAATATTAAATTTGGGATAAAGTTTTCTAGAAGTGGTCTAAATATTTTCCTAAAAATCTAAGCTGCCTAATTCCTTATTCTTAAATATGCAATATGAGAAGATCATCTTGGAATTTCCATTTTAACTTAATATTACATCCCATTGAAATTCAGTTCACTTTATTCTGTCATCATGGGTATCTCAAGAGATCTTTTATCTTAATATATATTTCCTATTAATACAAATGAAGCTGTCTACATGTTTTGAAGAAACAGGGACCCACGAGAGTAGAAATACGAAGCACAGACTATCAAAATGTTATGAGATCAGAATAGTAGTCAATTAATTGTAAAATGAGCATCCCAAAATGTCATTAGTTGACTACATTTGAATATTATACATTTACTTGAGGTCTCCATTTAGCACAAGGCAATGAAGACTTTAAGGGGTTCCCTGGTGGCTCAGTTGATAAAGAATCTGCCTGCAATACAGGAGACTGCCTGCAATGAAGGAGACATGGGTTTGATCCTCAGGTTGGGAAGATCCCCTGGAGAAGGAAATGGCAACTCACTCCTGGATTCTGGCCTGGGAAATCCCTTGGACAGAGGAGCCTGGCAGGCCACAGTCCACGGTGTCACAAGACTTGGACATGACTTAGCAACTAAACCACCACCGCCAATGAAGACTACAGGGCTAAGGGCTTCCCAGGTGGTGCTAATGGTAAAGAATCTGCCTGCCAGTGTGGAAGACATAAGGGACGTGAGTTTGATCCCTGGAATGAAAAGGTCTCTGGGAGCAGGAAATGGCACCCCACTCCAGTAATCTTGCCTGGAAAATTCCATGGGCAGAGGATCCTGGTGGGCTACAGTCCATGGGATGCAAAGAACTGGACACGACTGAACAACTGAGCACAAACATAGACATAATGAAGACTATGGGAGTGAATTCAGGGTGCCTTGAAATTCTAATCTGGATTACAGAAGACACAAGTCAGATACATTAAACTCCAGTGGGATCTAAATTCTTGAGCTCTGCTGAAATACTGTTAAATATTATCTCAAAAGGGTCATTGGCTAGGAATCTGGATTCTTCTAAGATTTATTTTTGTGTCGTTGTTGTTGCCGTGGTATTAATTGATGTGAAATTTAACATATATCCACCCCATACTATACAGAACAACCTTGAACTTGTCCTTATTCTCCAGTACACCAACCTCTGGATACACAACCCAGATGGTCCTCATCTTACCTGCAGTGTGAAGACATTTTTTTCCCCCAGAAATACTAGAGTTGTATTATTTTTTAATTAAAAAATTAATTCATTAGTATCTTGATAATTCAGAGATTTTTATTCTTTATCTGAACAAAGTGCCTTTGTGATTGAGTAGTTTTGGCTGAGAACTTCATTTGTTTGCACATAGGACTTCTCTATGTGCGTGTGTTAGTTGCTCACTAACACACATGTCCGACACTTCGTGACCCCCATGGATTATAGCCTGCCTATCTCCATTGGCCATGGGATTTTCCAGGCAAAAATACTGGAGTAGGTAGCCATTTCTTTCTCCAGGGGATCTTCCTGACCCAGGGGTCGAACGTGGGTCTCCTGCATTGCAGGCAGATTCTTTACTGTCTGAGCCACCAGGGAAGCCCATATAATTCTCCACTTCAGTGAAACACCGCTTCAGAGCTCTGGTTACAATTCATCTGCTACATTCAATTCAAACATGACACAATCATCTGAATCAGATTATTCCCCACTAGTCGCCAGTTTGTTGTTGTTGTTCAGTCACTCAGTTGTGTCTGATTCTTTGTGACCCCATGAACTGCGGTACACCAGGCTTCCCTGTCCTCTGCTATCTCCCAGAGTTTGCTCAAAATCATGTTCATTGAGTTGGTGATGCCATTCAACCATCTCATCCTCTGCCACCCTCTTCTCCTTTTACATTCAATCTTTCCCAGCGTCAGGGTCTTTTCCAGTGAGTTGAGTGTTTGCATCAGGTGGCCAAGGTATTAGAGCTTCGGCTTCAGGATCAACATCCATCCTTCCAATGCATATTCAGGGTTGGACACAACCAAAAGGTTTCATTTTGTAAGACAATAATTTGGCTGTGTCTCTTGATTTATATCTTGATGTTCATTGTTCAGGGAGACTGTAAGAGTTAACTTTCTTTATTGATGAAAAAAAGTGGGAAAATACTGGAAGGAGAGTGGCTGCTGGGTGACTTCCAATCTGAAGGAAAGATTTATGAGTAATAAACTTCTGATGGAGCTTACTTTTAGCGCTTGGAGGCTTACCCAAGCTAGATTGAATTTCTAAAACTGGAATGGATTTCTCTTGACTTAGTGAGCTGTGATATATTTGTTTCCAAAAGTCTGCATTTGGAGGTGAAAGGCATGGGGACATACCTGAGTTTGATAAGAGAATCCCCCAGTCCTGGCTGTAGGTAAACACCCAGAAGGAAGATATTTTTCTGAAATACCTGTGGGGCTTACCCCAGTTGTCATCTCTTTGAGATGTGAGTTGTTGTGTTGTGTGTGTGCACAGTCATGTCCGACTCTTTGTGAGACCAGGCTCCTCTGTCCATGGGATTCTCCGGGCAAGAATACTGGAGTGGGTTGCTATTTCCTTCTCCAGGGGATCTTCCTGAACCTGGGATTGAACTCAGTTTCCTGCATCGGCAGGTGGATTCTTGAGTATCTGAGCAAAAATGCAGCACCGTACTTGGATAGGTGCTTCTTCTTTGGAAAAGAGGTCATGGCTTGAGAAGTTTCTAGTAGGTGTGGGATTGTACTAGGAGCATCCAAGATTTAGTTTGCTTTGATGAAATTATAGTTACTAACAACGAATAAGGTCAAAGATGGGTACTCTCCTCTCCTTGTTTTGAATAAAGTTAAAAATCACATTTAAGTTTATCTCACCTTTGATTTTGAGGGAACAGAGACACACACACTACAATTTTATTTTTCTGCTATCAAGTATGTGGAGAAACTGATTGAGAAGGCCCTGCATTCATAGACATAGAGACAGATACAGCAGCATTAATTTGAGCCTGATTTTTCAAATAAGAAATAAAATTCAAATATTTATTCCCAAAACACCTTCCATGCTGCCCCCACCCACCCCCTTGGCTCCAGGGCACCCAGCAGATACCCCATTTTTTCTTTTGGTATCTTGTTGACCTTTCCAGGACCACAAATCGACATGGGCAGATTTTGCCTGGGCTACATTTCCTCTCTTTCCTTGGTTTGTGGAAGTGTGTGGGGCAAGGTCTTGTACACAGGATGGGTGATCAGCCTGGAGTAGGGAGAGACAGCTTTGGAACTGGGTACAAAAAGGAGCTGACTGCATGCTCACTACCATGCTTAAGAGAGAAGGTCAGTTCTGGCAGGAGATGCTGCAGGGCTGGTCTGATTCTTTGGTCTGGGGAGGTTGGGCTGGAAGGCAAGAGGAGAAAATGAAATTTCCAGAAAGGCTACGGAGGGATCATGCCCTGTTACTGTCTATGGCAGAGATGTGACTTGGTTCTGCTTCAAATACGGGACGTGATGGTGCCTGAGGCTGGGTGGAGGGTTTTGGATGCTTCAGTAGGCTGCTGTGAGTGGGGGTCTGGAAGCCAGGGCACCATGCAGTTCTCCTCTACTCTGAGGATGTAATACGTCAATTCTGCATGAATCTCAATATGAATTTAGGTGGAAGCTCAGCATGCAGAGCCTCTAAGCCCTTTGAAACAGGGAAAATGGTAACTTGGAATGCTGAGCTGCCACGGGTCTCAGAGACGTGCTGGTTAAACTGCATCTGGCTATGGGAAAAACATGTCTCTAAGTAATCAATCACTGAGGTGTGCAACGATTCCCAGAACAGAAAGTTCTAAATCTGCTTCCTGTTAGAGCAGTAAAACCTGCAGGAAGCCCTGAATTCACCTGGACTGATGCATCGTGCGTGCTGCTCTGAACGCCACAGAGCTCTCAGGGTGAAACATCAAATCACTCTGGTCTCCATCAGGGGTCACTTGGCCCTTTCCTCCTTCTTTTTCTATATTTGAAGTAACCAGAAAAAATTTCAAAACAAGAATGGATGAAATATTGTACTAACATGGCTCTCAAATACTATTCACAGGACGTGCCCTTTGTGTTATAGCTTGGAATGCTCTGAAGCTTCTCTATTCCAGAAGGAAGCTATGGATGGATACACAAGGTTGCTTCTGATATTGATCTAGATGGGGAAAGAATGAAATAGGAATTGCTTAGAAGGCCAGGCCTTTAAACCATCAGGGTATCCACACAGACATGGTCAATGGGTAATACTGTTCAACAAGTGAATTGATTCTTTGCAAAGGTTATTTTAGGGATTAGGGCTGACAGGGAATTTATTACTGCCAATCTCAACTGAGTGACTGATTGACTGATATCCTCCACACCCCCGCTTCAGTTTGAGCCTTATAATAACTTCAGTGTGCTAGTAAATACCGTGGATAAACACGGTGCTTCTAATCCACTGTCTTTGGAGTAAACGTGCTTGAAGCATTGTTAATAGATGTGGCACTTTTTACCTGCTCCTGGTTCAAGTTCTCTATGTCTGTGGGTGTTTGCATAGCCTAAAATGCTCTCACGCACAACCGATTCAGTGGCAGACTTGGGAGGGGAGTTAGGGAGGCTATGTCAGCCCAAGTTCCTTGGGGAGTCAGGAGATAGGCCCCAAGGTTGCATAAATCACAGGAAAGATGGCAGGTCATCTAGCTTGCGGTCCAAACACACCAGCTTATCCCCATGTTCACGCTGTCCTGAGTTCTCTCTTGACCAGGGATCTGGGGTGTAAATGGGCAACTAGGTTGGGCTGTGGTCTGAGTCCATAGCACTGAAGGAGGTTAATAGACTTACATCTTGGCCAAGCTGGAAACCATGGTCTCAACAGCAGTATCATCTCATCAATTTAGTTAACTAGCTTCTGGCATGTATGTGGTCATAGACTATTATAGGGACCGCCTGTTAATTTTCAAAAGTAAAACACTGAAGCAATATTCTAATTTGTGGGCTTATCTGTATTTCCTTCCTCCTTCTCTCCTTGCTTCCTTTTTTTTTTTTTTTTTTTTTTTTTTGAGATTAAATTTTAGATAGCTTTAGACCAACTGAAGATAGAGTTTTTGTATTGTACAGAGAAGGCCCATGTGTTTTAGTGAAAAAAATGAATTTATAAATTATGCTGAAAGAATTCCCACTGAAGATCTTTTGAAGCCTATGAATTATGAGCTTGTACCAGGAGAGTGATGATCTGTCTATCGTTTGCCCTCATCAGGAGACAAGAATGTTTCTTATTCTGCTTATCAATTATTTGTATGGACCTAATACTTCTCAGGTACTTGAATATGTTTTGCTTTTTTAAGCAGCAGGTGATACATTCATAATTTTATGTATGAAATTAATTTGCACAACAAACAGCTTTTCAGAAGAGAATCCACTACAACTGCAGCCTGAGCTCCATGATAAGATGTTGAAATTTGTAGGGTTCCTATCAGAGGGGTGCATCTGTGATTACAAAGGAGTTAGAGAAGCTCACAGCTCATGTTCCTTCTTGGGAGTCAGTGTGTTTAGGCAAGAGAGTGGGCTGCGTCGTCTTCAGGCACTGGACTTCCTCTTAGGTGGGACCTGCTCTCCTGTCCAAGCTGTGCAGAACAAGGAGGTCTCCTGTGCCTGTGACGGTCTGCAGGCATCCTCAGAGCAACCACAGACTCACCCAGACCCGCAGGTAGACCTCTCCCTGGTCTCACCTGAAAGCTCTCATCAACGATCCTAGAACGTGGCTTTGGGGAGAGCCCCAGAGGGTTGTTGTGAGTTTCTGTAAAATCCACACAATTGGTTTCTTCCAACATTCTTAATCAGTAATGAGTTAGCATTTCCAATCAATAATAATTAACTGCCAAGATTTGGCTCAATTTACACAATTCAGCCAGGAAACGGTGCTATTTCACTCCAAGTACAGTTTTTATTCTTTCCTAAGTGGGTCCTTCATACTCAGGAAGTGACCACTTTTTATTCACTCTGACAAGCTGAGAACAAATTAGCTCTGAATCCTCTTTAAATTTTTTTAATTGAAATAAAACTAGTGTATAATGTTATGTAAGTTACAGGTGTACAAAATAGCAATTCACATTTTAAAGGTTATACTCCATTTATAGTTATTATAAAATATTGCCTGTATTCCCTGTGCTGTAAAGTATATTCTGTAGCTTATTTATACCTAATAGTTTGTACCCGCTCATCCCCCAGCCCATGTTGCCCCTCCCCCTTCCCTTGCCCCACCAGTAACCACTAGTCTGTTCTCTATATTTGTGAGTCTGCTTCTTTTTTGCCACACATACTAGTTTGTTGTATTTTTTAGATTCTACATATAAGAGATATTATACAGTATTTGTGTTTCTCTTTCTGACTTAACTTCACTTATCATAATGCCTTCTATGTCCATCTGTACGTGCATGAGTGCATGCTCAGTCATGTCTGACTCTTTGCAACCTCATGGACTGTAGCCCACGAGACTCCTTTGTCCATGGAATTTTCCAGTCAAGAATACTGGAGTGAGTTGCCATTTCCTTCTCCGGGGGATCTTCCCTACCCAGGGTTTGAACCTGCATCTCCTGCGTCTCCTGCATTGGTGGGTAGACCCTTTACCACCGCATCACCTGGGAAGCCCTCCCAGTCCATCCATGTTGGTGCAAATGGCAAAATTTCACTCCTTTATATGGCTGAGTAGTATTCCTCTGTGTGTGTGTGTGTGTCTCACATCTTCTTTATCTGGAATCCTGTTTTTAAGAGTGACTTCAGAATGTGATAGTGGATTTTGTTGGCCCTGTGCTAAAACCTCATCTAGCAAACAGGCTGCATCAGTGTGGTTTTGCCTCATTGAGGGCAGGTACCTTCCACTTCAGAGACAGACAGGGGAGCAAAGGTGGTGGGTCACCACACAGCTGAGTTTGTCTCAAGGTTGGCATGATGTCACCCAGCCCAGGCTCTGGAAGACAAGGCCCTACAAGCTCAGCCTTCGCTCTTCTTCAGTTGCTGCCTCCTGACCTCACTTGCTCTCTACCAAGGACCAAGGACAGGGCCAGCTGTATCAGTTGTAGGGTCCAGGGAAAAATTGAGGAACTGGGCTCCTTGGATTTGCCTGGTGTTGCAGTGGATAGGAATTCGACTGCCAATGCAGGGGCATGGGTTTGGTCCCTGGTTCAGGAAGGTTCCATATGCTTCAAAGCAACTAAGCCTGTGAGCCTCACCTACTAAGCCTGTGCTCTAGAGCCCTGGAGCCACAACTACTGAAGTTTGTGTGCCTAGAGCCTGTGCTCTGCAACAAGAGAAGCTCTCACAATAAGGCTTCTCTAGTTGCATTGCAACTAGAGAAAGCCCACGTGTAGCAACGAAGACCCAGCACAGCCAAAAAAGAAAGAAAGAAAACCTGGACTCCTTGTTAAAAATTATTAAGCAGATCATTCAGTCAAGACTGGTCACTTCCCTAGGGTCCCTGCACATTTTGCCTGCCATGAAGCTGGTCTGAATGGTACCACATACAAACTCCTATTTAAAAACAATTCAATATTAAGTTCCCTGACAGTCCAGTGGTTAAGATTCTGCACTTCCACTGCAGAGCTCATGAGTCAGGGAACTAAGATCCCACGTGCCATGCAGTGCACAACCCCCCAAGAAAGTCAATTCATTATGTATTATTCATTTCACAATATCAATACATTTCCACTCCCATCCCCACCCCCAGCACATTCTAAACTGCTACCCTGGTTTAAGCAAGAATATAGATCATTATGAACTTTTTAAGTATGAAAATTTACATCTAAGAACTTTTCCAAGTCAAGGGGTAAAACCTCCCTCTCTTTAAAGTTTTCTTTACTTGTTAATGGCCTTGACACATATTCCTGGATCACTTTGTGTTTTGGTTATGACTTTGTGTGATTCCTGGTTTGGGGTCAGACTTGAAGAGGATGAAAGATTGCTGTAGACTCTCTGGCCTGTGGAGGGAGAGTTCTAAGTCCCTCCTCTTGCTTCAGGGCAGCTGAGGCTCCTCAGGCCAACAGCATGCAGCAGAAGGGGGCCTATGAGTTTCCTGGTTTGGACCTTAGGAAACTGGAAGCCTCTGCTTTTTCCCTCTGGGAATGTTTGCTGTGGGAGAAGCCAGTTACCACTTAAGAGGTTCCAGTAGATAGGAAGGAAATCCAAAAAAGAAGGGATGAATGTACATGTATAGCTGACTCGTTTGTCTGAACGGCAGAAACATCACTTTGCCGACAAAGGTCTGTATAGTCGAAGCTATGGTTTTTCCAGTAGTCATGTACTGATGTGAGAGTTGAACCGTAAGGAAGGTTGAGAGCCAAAGAATGGATGCTTTTGAACTGTGGTACTGGAGAAGACTCTTGAGAGTCCCTTGGACTGCAAGGAAATCAAACCAGTCCATTCTAAAGGAAATCAAACCTGAATATTCATTGGAGGACTGATACTGAAGCTGAAGCTCCAATACTTTGGCCACCTGATGAGAAGAACTGAGTCATTGGAAAAGACCCTGATGCTGGGAAAGATTGAGGGTAGGCGGAGAAGGGGGCAGCAGAGAATGAGATGGTTGGATGGCATCACTGACTCAATGGATATGAGTTTGAGCCAGTTCCAGGAGTTGCTGATGGACAGGGAAGCCTGGCGTGCTGCAGTCCATGGGGTCACAAAGTGTCAGACATGACTGAGTCACTGACCAACAGCAACAAGAAACTAATACAATGTTATAAAAGAACTATGCTCCAATAAAAATTTAAAAAATAAATTAAAAAAGAAGAGCCACTACCTTAAACTGCCATGCTGTAAGGAAGTCCAGCTAGTCCATGGGCAGCAGCCTGGATAGGTGCCCACCCAGTCAGACTCTGCCGGCTCTCCCCTCCCAGATGGCAAGAATGTGGGTGAAGGTTCTTGGGTGACCTCAGCCCTGGGACCATCCAGCTGCAGTCTTGTGGGAGGCTCCATCCGAGAGACAAGAAGCTCAGCCAAGCCTGCTAACCTACAGCACTGGGGGTAGAGAACACTCAGTTCTTGGGCTGAAGCTGCTAATTCAGGGTGATCGGTTCTGCAGGAATAGTTATCTGGGACACAGGTTATCTTGCTCCTCTTTGCTAACCCCTCGGTTCCGTCTCCTTCTCCCAGTCCACCATTCTTGAAGAACATCCTGGATCACTTTCTATTCTTTGCTGGCTAGAGTAGGATCACATCAGGATGCAGACTTTTGGGTCCTTAACTACAGAAGTGGGATGCTGCAAAGCACTCTGGACCCTAGCCTGATTGTGCTCATTCGTTCATCCATTCATTCAGGAAATATTTGCTGAGCACCTAGTATGTGCTACCCCTGGGATGGGAGGATCCCCTGGAGGAGGGCATGGCAACCCACTCCAGTATTCTTGTCTGGGAAAATCCCATGGACAGAGAAGCCTGGCAGGCTATAGTCCTTGGAGTTGCAAAGAGTCGGACATGACTGAAGCAACTTAGCATGCACACACTCACTATATGCTACATATGGTACTCAGAGCTGGGGATGGGGAACTTTAAAAAAGCGATGCTGGCAAAGTGAAGCGGGATGTCCTTAGTGATGAATGTATTAGTCATGATTCTGAGGGGAACCAGAGGACAACTTCTACAGGAGTAATTTGAAGAAGGTCAACTCCAAAAGACCGTTTGCAAAGGTGACTGCAAATGCCAGAGACCCCAGTTTGATTCCTGGGTCAGGAAGATCCACTGGAGAAGGGATAGGCTACTCACTCCAGTATTCCTGGGCTTCCCTTGTGGCTCAGCTGGTAAATAATCCACCTGCAATGTGGGAGACCTGGGTTTGACCCCTGGGGTGGGAAGATCCCCTGGAAAAGGGAAAGGTTACCCACTCCAGTATTCTGGCCTGGAGAATTCCATGGACTGTGTAGTCCATGGGGTCCAAAAGAGTTGGACCTGACTGAGCGACTTCCACTCTCATGTAGTTTAGGGAAACCCACAAAGAACAATGTAGCATCTCACACTGGGAATAGCAGAACCTGCAGGGAAGCACCAGAAACTGCAGAGGGTGCTATGTGGGGAGCAGCCTGGCAAGGTCTGTGGTCTTCTGTTGAAGGGCACAGCTATGCTTCAGGCTATTTATTTATTTATTTGGCTGTACCGGGTCTTAGTTTTGACATGTGGGATCTTTAGTTGCAGCATGTGGGATCAAGTTCCCCAACCAGGGATCAAACCTGGGCCCCCTGCACTGGGAGCACGAAGTCTTAGCCACTGGACCACCAGAGAAGCCCCAGCCTCAGGCTGTTTTACAGACTTTTATGGTTGCCACATTTCAACAGACAAAAATTCAGAATGCCCAGTTAAATTTCAATGTCAGATAAGCCACAAAAAAAAAGTGTAAGTATATTCCATGAAATATCTGGGGGCATAGTTATACTAAACTTTTTCTTGTTGTTTATCTGAAATTCAAATTGAACTGAACAGTCTGTGTTTTACCTGAGCAGAGAAAGAGGCAAATAAATACCCAGATCTTGTTTCTTCTGTCTTCTGATCACCTCTGGTACCACCTATGGGCTGAACCCACTAAAGCCACAGCACGATGTTGAGGGAAAGGGTGGTGGTGAGTCAGGAGGGGCAAGAGGGGAGGACTGTCTTGCTTTTTACCCCTGCATGTCTCCCCCTGGGCTCTTGGCCAGGTCCTGAGTGTTCCTCTCAGCCTCCCTAATTAAAAATGTCAACTGTTAGACTGTAAGTGATGGCAGCTTTACAAAGATGGTGAAGGTGTGATTTTTGAACCCTGATACTGCATTGGTTTCAGAAGAAAAAAAAAAGTAAAGAAAAGCAGGGTATCATCCTTTTATTTTAACTGCTGTGTCATTGGTTGGTTTCATATTTTTTAAAAAAGGAAAACTGTCAGACCTTTTGGGAAAAGTGAAAGTCGCTCAGTCTGACTCTTTGTGACCCCATGGACAATGGAGTGGGTAGCCTTTCCCTTCTCCACGGGATCTTCTCAACCCAGGGATTGAACCCAAGTCTCCTATATCTCAGGCAGATTGATTGCCAGCCGAGTCACAAGGGAAGCCCCTTTCGGGAAGGACGACATATTTGACATTCTTGGAGCAATTAGGCTCTCCGTGTAAAGGTTAATGCGTGTTCGTGAAGTCAGTTTTAGGCTCCCAGCCCAACTTGGGTGTCATTCAGGAGGTGGCCAGAGATGTGGATACTTAACTGGGGATGTGGCCAGGGTGGCAGTGAGCGTGAACACCGGCTGTGAGCATCTCAACCCCATCTGAAGGGAAACCCTGGTGGATGCAGGCCAGCCGGAAACGGGGGTGGAGGCAAAGCAGGTCGGTTGCCCCCAGAAGTCTAGACTGTTGGAACAGAAAGGAGAGAGGGTGGCAGCTTCTGCCTCCTAGGATTTGGGGCCACCAGGGTCCAAACATGGACAGGGCAGGGCAGGCGCCCTTCAGTGAGCTGGTCCTGAAAGCCACACGGGTTTCTAGAAATGCTGCTTTCTATGTATGGAGTCCACTGTGTCTCTGGATAACTCACCCAGCCACCTTGGCCCAGAAAGTTGGGAGATGGAGGGCCGCCAGGACTCCAGGTGTCCCCCCGGGAGGTGTGGACAAGCTGCCATCTGGCCTGGGGCCAGGGCTCTTGATCTGGGATGTACTGTCCTGTGCTCTCCCAGCCAGTGATACAGGGTAAAGATGCTAACTTTTGCTGTCCCTGTCTTGGGGAGATGTCAAGGAGCAGATCTGCTCTTGGATTCCTGGGCCCCAGAGCTTTGAATTCAACTTTGGACTTGTGACTCTGAGATTAGCTGCTTAAAAACTATGAGAAATGACCATTTCTTTCCTTTGATGACGTACAAACCAGGAATCGAAATCTTCATCTCTCTGCTTCTTCACACAACCAGGGGGACTGTTCTTTGGGGACCACAGTGAAGATAGTCCCCAAAAAGAAGAGAATTTGAGGCCCTTAATATAAGCCAGGCTTTGAAAGTTCAAGAGGGAAGAAGATTAACCCATGCTATGGGATCATTGAATTTAAAGGGCAATTATTTATAGACTGGGCTTCCCTGGTGGCTCAGATGGTAAAGAATCTGCCTGCAGGGCAGGAGATTTGGGCTCTATCCCTGGGTCAGGAAGATCCCCTGGAGGAGGAAATGACAACCCACTCCAGTATTCTTGCCTGGAAAATCCCATGGACAGAGGAAGTTGGTGGGATATAGTCCACGGGGTCGCAAAGAGTTGGACACGACTGAGCATTATCACTTTCACTTTCATTTACAGACTTGGGTTTTCCAGCGTTAAAGTGACAGAGTATTTACTATTATCCTTCACAGGATTTTCTACCTATGAGTGAGAAGCCTAATTACTTGCAGATTACTAGATTTAATTCAATAAGACATGGAAAAATTATGTTTTTCTTGAAGACTACCCCTTTTTCTCAAAAAGTGAACTGAAGAGTAGATGCTTCTTGTCAATCCTCTGGTGTTCTTTTGCCACAGCTGTGCTGTCCTAGCTGCCACGTTCCTTTTGCCTGTTGGGATCTGAAATTGAGTCAACCAACAATCAGCTGAAATATGTATTGATTCCATAGAGCCAGACAGTTAGGGGGTGGGCAGGGGAAGGATGGGAAATGGACAGACAATGGACGAGATGGGCTCAGTCATAGTGTTTATGGGAACACTCCTTCCAGTAATTTGTGATTATGTGAAATGAAAGCTTGCTGCTATTTTTGTGCTTGGCTTCTTCAATATTTCCAAAGCACCGTTTCCTCTCTCTACTCTCCCCTCATCCCAGACCCTGAAGATAATTGAAAATTGAACTGCACTCTGGCATTCATTTAGAGAGCAGAGTCTCCTCAGATGTCAGAGAGATGCTTTCATGGCTTTGGTGCTGATGCGAGGGAAGTCATTCTCCCTTTGGACTCACCGGATCACAATCAGCTCGGAGCCAAGCATCCTACACGCAGGACCCACTTCCCACAGCACAGTGATTGCTAATTGTGTTCATCGCAGTGAGACGAGGCTTCTTGCATCCAACCTTTCTTAGGCTTCAGGGTTTTAGAGTTTCAAGGCAAACATTAACATTTTGACAGCTTGAATTGATGTGCGCTCACCAAAATTCCATTTCCCACCAGTCCATAAAGACCTTGTTTTTATGGTGAGTTTTAAAAATGGGCTGGGTCATTAGAAACAGCTCATGAAGATGCCTACTATAGATGATAATACATTTCCTGGCCACGAAAAGCGCCCTAGATGTTCCTCGCAGGTAGTCACACTTGATAATTGTTTCCTAGGAATTCTGAAAGCAATAGAGAAATGTTTAGCATCCAATTTTCACTGGGTCTGCCCTTGGAAGTGCTGACACCTCACTGCCTCCTCTGGAGAGCTTTGCCATGTCTGACTCTTTGCAACCCCATGGACTGTAGCCTGCCAGGCTTCTCTGTCCATAGGATTCTTCAGGCAAGAATACTGGAGTGGGTACACCATTCCCTTCTCCAGGGGATCTTCCCCACCCAGGGATCGAAGGTGAGTCTTCCGCATTGCAGGCAGATTCTTTATCGTCTGAGCCACAAGGGAAGCCCTTTTCCATCTTAGTTGATTGCTTTGAAGGTTCTTTACATTTTAGCCATTCCTCTTACTGCAGGGCCTCTGGGCCTCCTCACCTGTCTGGTCTGCCCAGAAAACCCCTTCTGAGTCTCAGCTTCTTCGTCAAGGGTTGGGGGGAAGGATGAACCCCCAAAGTTTCTGGTCCCTTTCCTGTGGTTTGGCCATTTGCTGGCGGTTCACTCGTGGTGAATCATTTTACTCTTGGGGTTCCAGTGTCCTCTTTGCGGGACAACGGTGTCTTCAGACTCTTCCTCTAATCTGGACACTCTCTGATCCTCTCTCTCTCCCAGAACACTGCAGAACGCTTGATTTCTCTTGATTTTACTTTCTGCTCACATCAAGGGAATGCTGCCTTTGAGTTCAAAGGAGAAAAGGATGCTATTTCTTGGTGGAGGCAGTAGAGGGGAAAGTAGGTACAACGGACAGAATCAGAGTCGGATTCTCACCGGCTGTGAACCTGTGATAACAGATAATGTAACTATTTCCAAAAAATGGATGAAAACGGAAAAATTTGGCCTTTTATCTGGACAAACTGCACTTCCAACTTGCTGACTGCCAAACAGGAAGAGAGGGTTATTTCCCTGGATGTTTCTGTGGTGTGCATTCAGGCTGATGGTGAGGCTGCCTGGCCGGGGACCGGCCTCCTGGCGAGGACAGGTGTAAACAACTAGTCCATGGTGACAGGTGGGTGGCCTCCTAAGGTTGAAATGGGCACACCTGTGCACATAAAGAGGCTGCTGTCAGCACCCCCCTTACCCCCTAAAATTAAATTGTTACCGTGCTGTTGCAGTCAGAAAATATTCTGATTTTCTTTTGAAACTTTGTAACCCTTTCCCTTCTGGTGCCCTGCATATTTGGGATGATGGAACCTGAGGTTGTCAGCCGGTATCCTCTCTGGTGCCATGGCAACTGAATATTGAGTTGCAGCTACTTCTGGAAAAAATGTCTCATTCACATTTTCATTCTTCTTTTAAATATCTTTTTCTTTTGGCCATGTTACATGGCATGTGGGATCTTACTTCCCCAACCAGGGATCGAACCTGTGCCTCCTGTGGTGGACGTTTTAACCACTAGACCAACAGGGAAGTCCCTCACTTGCATTTTTTATCCATCCAGGCCTTGACATCTTAAATGACAGCAAGGCATCATTTAATAAAAATTCCAATTCTTGCTGGGAAAGATTGAAGGTAAAAGGAGTAGGAAGTGGCAGAGGATGAGATGGTTAGATAGCATCACTGACTCAATGGACATAAATCTGAGCAAACTTTAGGAGATAATAAAGGACAAGGGACCCTGGTGTGCTGTAGTTCATCGGGTAGCAAAGAGTCAGGTGTGACTTAGTGAGTGAACAGCAACAAATTTTGAAATTACGAGCCAGATTAGTGTCAGGACGGCTAGCATAGGATCTCTGAAGACATTATGAGCAAGTTGCAGATAAAATGTTCAGTCTTTTCCTGTTCACACATCTCAGAGGTGAACAAAACAAAACAAATCTTGCCAATTAGGTATCTGGGCTGTAAGCAGCCTGCTGGGTCTCCCTGGCCATTTGCAGCTGGCAAAATAAAAGTCCCTGCTGTGTCAGTCCTCAGTTCAGCTTGAAATGACTTTAACGAAAGGTCAGATGCTATGGCTCTGGGGAGGACTTCTGTTCTCCAACAGACTGACATTAGACATTTTTTCCCCGCTAACATTCTATCTAAATTGGTTTCCTTCATCAGTTTCTTGTCATCAGCCTCTATTTAATGCTCCCTTGAGCTGCTGCCACCAAAAATGGATATTTTATCACTGCTTGCATGTGTGATCTAGAGAGTAATGTTTCTGCAACCTCTGTTGATGATTAGAATGCTTCAAGGGATGGTCAGTGCTGATCCTCTGAAATACGTTTTGTTAAAACTTTTATTTCAAAATTGAATGCTTTTTGATCATGTTGCCTGACATTGGAAATTATTTCCTTTTTGGAATTCTTTTTTTAATTAATTAATTAATTTTTAGCTGTGCTGGATCTTCACTACTCTGCAGGCTTTTCTCTAGTTGCAGAGAGAGGGGCTACTCTCTAGCTGTGCTGCAAGGGCTTCTCAGTGTTGTGGAGCACGGGCTCTAGATCTCACGGGCTTCAGTAGCTGTGGCACGTGGGCTCAGTAGTCGCAGCTCCCGGGCCCTAGAGCATAGGCCTGATAGCTGTGGTGCACGGACTCCGTTACTCTGGGGCATGTGGGATCTTCCCAGACCAGCAATGGAACCTATGTCTTCTGCATTGGCAGGCACATTCTTTCTCACTGAGCCACCAGGGAAGCCCTAGCTTGGAATTCTTGAAATAAAAATATTGTGCTTCTGGATGGGGGGAGGGGCCAGATGGTCTGTCTGTGGAAAGTGCAAGGCTTTGCTTTCCTGTCGCAGTGTGGCATAAAAGTCCTGGTTAAACACTCACGATGGCTCGTGGGACCAAGCACAACCCACGTCTGGATTCATCCCAGATGCTCTTCACCTCAACCAGGAGGAGAGGAGCCTGGAGCTTTAGTACTTTTCCACCTACTTGGGAAGCACTTCTTATTCTGTTTCTTCTTGGGATTACTTGTCAGAACATCACTACTAAATAATGCTTAAAATTAAAACCCAGACTCTACTGAGAGCTAGTCCTTGAGAATCTGACATACTCTATGTTGTTGAGTTACTTCACCCAGAAACCACATCACTTTATCCTTCCTTGGGTGTTGAATTTTGTTCTCTTTTTACAAATATGTGAATCCACCTTCCTGGTAGGGAGGATAAGAAAGCCCAAAGCTTAAAATAGCATGCCTTTAAAACCACTCTTTCCAACAAATCAGCAAGTCCCTGGCCGTGGTCTCTCAAGATAGTGTCACTTTAAAAAAGCAAATGGAAGGGATATAGTTTTGCCTAAAACCTACAGAAGGAAGAAAGGAAGGAAGAAAGGAAGGGAGACTGAGGCTGTGGGGTCAGGAGACAGAGTGCATGGAGTTTAAATCCTTGGGCCAGTAGTTCCTGGAGCTGATTGCATGTCTTTGATGACACATAAATAGACATTTATGAAAAGAGGCACACATCTCTATAAAGAGCTGGTCCCTATCATTAGGACACTCAGGAAGCACAAGACGCATGACCAGATGGGGAAATCAAGGCTGATCGCAACTCAGGTTTGAGATGGTGAGCAGAAACGGGCATATGTCAGTCCGACTGTAGCTGGACCCATCAGGATCCAGGTTCTGGTTTGGCTTCACAGACCCCCCCCTTTCAAAACTTTGTACCCAAATTCTGAATACACAGTGGACGCATCTGTCCAATACTCTCTTGCATCTAAGAAAGCTTGTAATCCCTGAAAATCTGCCTGGGAAAACACCTGTCCACCTGGATTAGAGGTGCAGGGCTGAAGAGCCCAAGTGGGATGTTCCTGGGGAGACAACACAGCCCCTGGCTCAGCTGCTGGCGGAGCTCCAAGAAGGATGCAGACACGCCCGGCACACTGCTGGAGAAAGGTATCTCTAATCAGCCAGTGCCTGGCACAGAGGGCAAAGGGGAGGGGAGGAGAACCACAGTCCCAAAGCCTGGAAACAGCTTCTATCCTTTCTGGCATCTGAGTGATGATTTTTCTTTTCTTTTCTTTTTTTTTGAGTGATGATTTTTCAACTGACGTTGCTGTTTGCTCTCCACATTTTTCATAAAGCTTGCCTAATTCCATGAGAGCCCTAAGGCTTGCCTTGGCCTTTCTCCTGTTCAGTCTTCTTCCTCCTGCACAGAGTGGAATGCATTCCATCTGCCTTAATGCCTTCCTTTCCCTTTTAAAGTTAAACTGTCTAGAATGATGGGGCAATGGACGTTAGATACTCAATGGGCTCAAGTGAGGTTTTTAATATTGTTGTTTTTCAGTCACTAAGACATGTCTGAATCTTGGTGACCCCATGGACTGCAGCACACCAGGCGTCCCTGTCCTACATCATCTTCCAGAGTTTGCTCCAACTCATGTCCTTTGAGTCGGTGATGCCTTCTATTCATCACTCTCTGTTGTCCCCTTCTCCTCTTGCCCTCAGTCTTTCCCAGCATCAGGGTCTTTTCCAGTGAGTTGGCTGTTCACATTAGGTGGCCGAAGTATTGGATCTTCAGCGTCAGCATCAATTCTTCCAATGAGTGTTCAGGGTTGATTTCCTTTAGGATTGACTGGTTTGATTTCCTTGCTGTCCAGGGGACTCTCAAGAGTCTTCTCCAGCAACACAATTCCAAGCATTAATTCTTTGGTGCTTAGCCTTCTTTATGGTCCAGCTCTCACACCCATACATGAATACTGGGAAAACCGTAGCTCTCACTATATGGACCTTTGTCAGCAAAGTGATGTCTCTGCTTTTAAATATTAGATGAACTAATACTTTGAGGCTACTTGAACATGTACTGTGATTATGATTGTATCTGACTTTTCTATTTCAAACTGGGGAACTTTAGGGAATTCTCCATCATGGTGAAATTTTCAGAGTTTAATCCTTTAAAACTAATATTTTGAAGTTTAAAAGCTGGGGGAAAAGAGCCTGAGGAAATTCTTCCCTTCTGAAATGGTAAAACCAGGTAACATAAAAGAAAGGAAAGCACTCAAATTTTTCCAAAACTCTAAAAAGAATAAAAAAAAAAATGAGCCTGGAGTAGAAAGGAAGGAGTGAGCTAAACCCTGGTGGGAAAATGCATTCCTAGAAGCTGCACCTTACTCAGGTTAATTTCCTAAGTTTTAGGGAGTGGAAGGAGGAAGCTGATGCCCCAGGAGGAGAAAAATAATAAATGAATCAGGGACACCTGAGAGTGATGGTTGGCAAAGGTTGCCACATATGCAGGCAATATTTCTGTAGAAACAAAACCTGAGGTTTTAAAAGTATTAAGTGTTATAAAGAAATGGCCATCCATATCAGAAATTGAACAGATGTGTATATCCAAAAAACAAGCATATAGTTAAGTGAAACCAAACTATGCACAGGGATGTATATTTGAATTTTTATTATCAGCTTGAAACAAAATGTTTTCAAATGAACTATACACATTATTATGTATGTGTAAGTAGATAAGGTTTATCTGTAAGAAGTTGAAACCCTTAAAATAGCAACAGCTTAAACTATAATGCCTTTTCCTCACTCGTATAAAAGGAGTCTGAAGATAGGTAGTTGATAACAATCAAGATGATTTCAAGGTGCATTAAGTATCTGTATTACTGCTTTGTCATCCTTGGCGTAAGGCTTATGCTCCAGAATGGCTGCCTGAGCACCAGCTGTTGCATCTGCATTCCAGCTAATAGAAAGCAGATAGCAGTAAGTAAAAAGGGCCAAGGGTTAGCTTCTTTCCTTTCTTCCTTTCCTCCTTTCTCTTTTTTTTTGGCCCTGCTACTTAGGATTTTAGTTCCCTCAGCAAGGGTCAAACCTGGGCCTAGCAGTGAAAGTGCTGAGTCCTAGCAACTGGACTGCTATGGAATTCCCAGGTTAGCTTTCTTTTAATGAGATTTCTTTCTCCCATATGGTACTGACCAGAACCTAGGTCACCCAATTTCAAGGAGCATGGAAACCTTGTTCTGGGTAGCCATGTGCTCAGCCCCAAGTCAGGGGTTTTATAACTAAGAAAAGGGGGGTAAACAGAGGCAAGAAATAGACTTGGCCACAACACATTTCTGCTGATGGAGTTTCTTGAGCCCTTACCTATGTGGCTGGCTTGAATGGAGAGGAGGTCTAAGGTGTCAGATGACTCTTTTGTTCTCCATCTTCCCAGTCAGTTCAAAGTCTTCAGAGTGTGATGGAAGGCAAATGGTGGCTTTTCTGAGTGGTTCGCTGTTAAGGAAGTTAGGTGTTAATCCCTGGGAAGGAATTTTCATTCTTTCCGTGTGCTCTGAAGAGGAAAGGAACATTTGATGTGTTGTTATCCACGTCTCCCAAAGGTTTCTTACTTACTACTTCCATTCAAGTTGTTCTCTAGTGCATACTAAAGAATCTTCTATGCAAATGAAATGGAAGTCTGCTGTCTGATCCCTAGACGCACAGGATCATCTCTTTCATTACCTAACACTCCTCTCCTCCCATAGCCCCACATAAGCTAGGCATGCCTGCAGGAGATAGCAGCACAGATCACAGACACCACTCTTGCAAGATTCAGCTGAAATGGGTTTATTATAGGTTATCCATGTATTACAGAAATTCTGTGAGGCAGGGAAACCAGTTCTGGCCATTCATAGCCAGGGACAATGCACACGGAAACGCGCAGCCACACAGCAAGTTCTTCCAGCAGAAGGTCTTCCAAGAACTGTTGCTGTTGCCTGGTCTGTGCGTCCAGGCACAGGACAGGGGCTGTCTGCTGGCTGCCTTGGGAAGCCCTATTAGGTGTTTCTACTTCTGTGCCTGAGGAGGGGGGTCTTGCCATATTTGGTTGCTTCCTCTGGTGCTCACCTCTGTTTTCTCAGATCCTGCCACACTGCACCTGTTTGACTGGCCTTACACCTGGACTTAGGGCTTACCACTTGGCACAATGGTAAGAATCTGCCTGTCAGTGCAGGAGACGTGGGTTTGATCCCTGGGTCGGGAAGATTCCCTGGAGTAGGAAATGGCAACCCACTCCAGTATTCTTGCCTGGAAAATTCCATGGACAGAGAAGCCTGGTGGGCTACAGTCTATGAGGTTGCAAAGAGTCGGACGCGACTGAGCACACACGCATGCATGCCTGCACACTCATGCGTGCACACCTAGACTTAGTGACTAAACAACAACAACACCTGGGCAGCAGAATTCTACTCCCAGGACACCTGTGGTGGAGGGAAGAGGTGGCAGGAGGGGTGCTGGGGGACCCAGTCCGTAGGCCCCCATCTATTACCACCGGGGAATAACCCTGCATTTGTCTTTCAAATTATGAAGCAGCCAGGTACACTCTGGCAAATATCTTGTGAGAGAAACAAGCCTCCATTTATTATTATCCCTGTTTCAAACACAGGGGAGGATGCGAATCCCAGAAAGGCAAATCTGACCACACAGAGTCAGTTGGGATTTGAGGCTTCTTTAGTGAAGCCGTTTCTCATCGTAACTCATCGGGCTTTCTTTATTTTTATGCTAGGAAATGTAGGCATTCTGGCCAGTGTCACGGGCTGAATTATGTGTCCTCCTCAAATGCCTCTGTTGAAGCCCTAAGCCCTGGTGCTTCAGTATGTGACTATATTTAGAAATATAGCCTTTAAAGAGGTAATTAAGGTAAAATGAGGTCATCAGGGTGGGCCTTCATCCAAGATGTCTGCTGTCCTTATAAGAGGAAATCAGGACACAGATACACAGAGGGATGAGCGCTTGAAGACCTGGGGAGAAGACGGCCATCTGTGTGCCAGGCAGACAGCTTGGAGGACCCAAGCCTGTGGACACCTTGACCTTGGACTTCCAGCCTCCAGGAGTGGGAACAATTAAATGTCTGCCATTTAAGCCACACTGACTGCGGTAGTTTGTTGTGGCAGCCCTAAGCAGACTAATGCAAATAGGAACTGAGTTTGCCTTTCCAATAGAAAAACTGTTTTCAACAATATTTATATCATTTTGTTTTGTTTTGTTTTGTTTTTCTCTTCCTAGACTTAATGAGTTTGGGGAAATTTTTGATCTCACCAGTGCTTATTCTTTTCCATTGAGTCCCACAGATGTGCACTTATTTGATTACCTAAATGCCACAGCTTGGGAGTAATCTTATCTGAGCAAGGTGCATCCAGGTAGGGGTCAGAGAAATTAGATAATGAGATCGAGAGAAAGGAGGGAGTGGGGGGAGCTTTGCATCCACCAAAGCCTGAGGTGAGCATTGGAGACTGTGGGATTCAAAATGCCTCGATTTTAGGGCAAAATAGAATTTCTTTCTCTTGCAAAAAGCTGTAAGGACCAGAAGGGTGCTGACTTGGTAACGGAAAAGTTAGGAGAAATGAGAACCGTGTTTTCATCTGATGCAAGAGGGAACATGGTGAATGCAGAAAGTGCCCCCCTTGCCTGCTGCCACTAATGCCTGACCCTGCTCATTAATCTCTGCCGCTTAGCAGAGACCTGGAAAATTGCAATTCTCCGCGCCAGCAGCCCCTGTTCAATAAATCCCGAGCCAGCAGGCAGAAGCAAGAAATGGCCCGAAGCTCGGAGCTGGCTTGCCGCATTCCACTCTGCTGCCCAGCAAGGGAGACTCTGTTTTAACTCGGGAACAACTGGCTGAGGAAGCTGGGGCCTCTTCGTGCTCATTTCCAGCTTTTAAAAGAACGTGTTGTCTTTGTTTTTATTAGCGTTTCATAGGATGCTTTGTGCCAGCATTGTGATGAACTAGGTATACTAATTTATTTTTATTACTATTTTTTTTCCTCGGGAGGAGCTGACCTTTTCTCTAACACTAGCTGCCTTGTTCTCTGGGTGTATTTTGATCCAATTTGAGGCTTAAGGGATAAAAATCCCAATTCTTGCTTTTCTTATTTGTGGCTCTGTTTTCCCTGCCTGGAGGGCTGGGTTTTGGTCCTGATGAAGGAAGGCACCTTAGCTGTCCTGGGTCACTCTGTAACCCTGGTGCTGGAGAGGGTCAGTGGCCAGTTCAGAGGCCTCCGGAGCCCAAGTACAGTCTCTGTGTATCAAGGGAAGCCCAACTGACAGATATTAATTCTTTCCCAGTTAACATTACACTTTGAAAGAAGGTAGGACATTCTAAGAAACTTGGCATTAAAATACCCCATTTGCAAGGCATACTTAAGTTAAATGACTGTTATTTCTTGATGGTGTACTAAAATTTAGGTTCTTTTATAGTACGCTCTGTGCTTTGCCTCCTAATCAAGGCAAACTCCCACTCAGGACAATTATATCCCAATTTACTGCTTATGTGCAAATTTCTGATCTAGGGGATTAGGCCTTAGGAGGTAATTTGTTTCTATAAAATAAATCCAAAAATATGGAGGGTTATAAATGTGTAAACGAAAGACTTTACATCTGTGTGTGTGTGTGTATGTGTGTGTGTATACACAAGCCCCTGTGCTCATGAATTACTGCCAGTATCTCTAGGCAATGACTTTGCATCATCATAAACTCAGAAACAAATATAAGAGCTCTTCTGATCAAGCGTGGGGGTTCATATATTTTGGAATGAGGCTGAATTTCAAACTTTTAAAATCACACCCGGAGCTGTTGCAGGATCCCTGAATAGCTCTGTTTTGCCCTGGATGACTGTGTGTTTTTTAATTTTGAAAGAACTCATGCTAATTGAGTGAAGTCTGCCACTTGGATGGGGACTGGGCGGATGAAGAATACTTTTTCAACCAGTGAAGAATAATTTTTCAAAAAGTGTATTTGTCACCCCTTTTGTCTGGGCAAGTGAGTGTGAGGCTAGCTTTGGGGATGGCCTCCCCTGTCCCCTTCCCAGAGGCCTTTGTTGCTGCTGAGTTGTTTCAGTCGTGTCTGACTCTTTGTCACCCCATGTACTGTAGCACACCAGGCTCCTCTGTACATAGGATTTCCAGGGCAAGAACACTGGAGTGGGTTGCGCTTACTCCAGGGGATCTTCCTGACCCAGGGACCGAACCTGAGTCTCCTGTCTCCTGCATTGGCAGGCGGGTTCTTTACCACTGAGCCACCTGGGAGACCCTACCCAGAGGCCCACTAGGCACATTAAAGCATTCACATTCCCTCTCCCACTCAGCACCCTGTTTTATTTGAGGAATTTCTGAAATTCTATTGCTTATCTATACACTTACCTTTTTATTTTCTGTTTCCCCAGAAGAGCAGGGTTTTGTCCTCTGTTCTCTCCCAGCCCCTAGAACAGTGACAGGCCCGCAGGAGGCCTTCTGGGCCATTTATCAAATGACTGAATTTGGTATATGAATTCTCCTGGACTGCCTGGTAAACAGACAGATTTTCTGAACTGGTAGACCCAACCATGTATTTAGACTTGGACTATTTGAGACTTCTTTTTCCTCCCTGGGCAATAGTAACTGGTCCATACAGCAGGCTGTCATCTTGGTCTCAGTCTAGGGAACTCAAGGTAACAAGACACGGGGGAATAAAAAGAAGATTTGGAGCAAGACCTGGATTCTGAATCAGCCCATGGCCAGCACTCACCGGGTGGTCTCCAGTGAGGCAGGTTATGGTCTCTGAGCCTTTGTAAAGTGAGGACCATGAACGTTTCCTGCAGCTCTCATAACTGGCCAAAGAAGCCGGACAATGCATACAACATGAAGCTACTTTAAAACCTAGCACTGGATGAGAGAGGCGTTTGAGGGAGAAAGGACACGTGTATGTATGGCTGGGTCCCTTTGCTGTTCACCTGAAACTGTCTCAACATTTGTTTGTTAACTGGTTATACCCCAATGCAAAATAAATAGTTTCATTAAAAAATTAAGTAGTTATTGACAGGTACATGCTAAGTTGCTTCAGTCACGTCCAACTCTGTTTGATCCATGCACTGTAGCCCCCCAGGCTCCTCTGTCCATGGGATTCTCCAGGCAAGAATACTGGAGTGGGTTGCCATGGCCTCCTCCAGGGGATCTTCCTGACCCAGAGATCAAACCCACATCTCTTATACCTCTTGCATTGGCAGGCAGATTCTTTAGCCCTAGCACCACCTGGGAAACCCATTGATAGGTAACAGAAGAAATAATAAAACGTAGAGAGCCCCAAAGTTAAATCAGGTGCTGTTACGTGTTGAATTGTGTCTGACCTCAAATTCGGATGCTGAAGCCCTGTACCCCCAGCCCCCCACCACACCATCCCTCAGAATGTGGTTGTATTTGGATACAGGCCCTTTAGAGAGGTGATGCAGTGAAAAGGGCTCAGCAGGTAAAGAATCCATTTGCAATACAGGAGACACAGGAACCTCAGGTTCCATCCCTGGGTTGGAAAGATCCCTTGGAAGAGGAAATGGTAACCCACTCCAGTATTCTTGCCTGGAGAATCCCATGGACAGAGGAAGCCCGGCCAGCTACAGTCCATGGAGTTGCAAAGTCAGACACGACTGAGCGACTAACACACTACTACAGGTTGATACGGCTGCTCACCAAGAAACTTCTATGGGTGTAGGGCTGATCTGTGTTTTATCAGGATGAATTCACTCAAAGGGAATTTTTGTCTCTCAAACTGTTTTCCTATTCGCTGGATTTTCATGACCGTATCAGAGGCTTGTAGTAGCTATTTGGGATTGTCTTCACCTGGTAACAGTTCCTTCCTTTTATGTTTATGATTCTCGATTTTCTATTTGCCATCAAATGATCTATAAAAGAAAATCCGCTTATGTCTATGAGGGAGAATCCATGTAATGCTTGGTGAAGATTGGTTCTTATTACAACGGCATCTTCAAGAAGGGCTCCCTCAACAATTCTCTGATGGTGTAATAAAATGTAAAACAGCAGGGTCATTCCCTGTCTCAGTTTCTGCAAGGAGAAGGCTGTATTTCAGGAAAAGATTGTAAGAAACACCTTGTTATTTGCTTCAGTCGCTAAGTCATGTCCTAGTCTTTGCCACCCCATGGTCTGTAGCTTGCCAGGCTCTTCTGTCCATGGCATTTTCCAGGCAAAAATACTGGAGTGCGTTGCCATTTCCTCCTCTAGAAGATCTTCCTGACCCAAGGATCAAACCCATGTCTCCTGCAATGGCAGGCGGATTCTTGACTACTGAGCCACCAGGAATAGTCTAGAGCCATGCAAAGTGTAAATCTGAATAGAATGAGGTTCCTTCCTGGTGGGGAGGTCACGGAAGAAGTCTGAGCCACAGGGAGCATTGGTTCTTCATCAGGCTGGGGCCATCAACAGTGCTCTGAGTTGTGCCTTGGTTGGTTGATGATGTTTCTGCCTGGGGAAAAGACTATAATTGTTTGGGATGGTTTTACAGCTGTGCCTTTCATTCTAAGAGAGAAGATGGATGGGAACACAGACAGATGGATGACACAGATAGTTAGATACTGTAGTTGAGACTGCCGCTGCCTTGGCTGATAGACTGTGAGCCTCACCTCCTCAGACTTGCTCGTGTCTCTGAGACCCGGTGCTCCAGGTAACGGACCCACTTCACTTGGGTGAAGTCTGAAGGGCTCGTGGGGAGTCCTGCTCACTTCTCTTGAGCTCCACAGTCAAGAAGGTGGTTTTTCTCTCATGCTCCAGGGGAGCTGGCAATCAATATCTTTTTTTATCAAACGAGTGGACTGGAATGAATCATCTGTCGACCGTTCTCCTATTCAGGTTCAGAACTCCTTCCTGGAGGATACACAAAAATACTAAAATTCTAGGACCCCAGAGAGAAACAAATGATAAGAACTGCACAGTCCTGGGCAGTTTACATGGTGCTCTGGTGAAATACTGCCTGCCCAGGCTCAAAATCTACTGTCAGTAGCCAGGTGGGATGTGTGTTGTCCACTCCAGGCAGCGGGACTCTAAATAAAAATGCCAGGTGCAGCCCACCCAGTGCAGATGTGAGCGGCAGATGGTCTTCATGGAGCGGCAGCGGACGGAGGACACGGGAGGAAGTGTGGCTGCAGGGAGGTCTGGAAATGAGGGTGGTGTCGGTCCCCTGCGTGGCTTGCCAGAATCTACTGTCCCTTCTGGTGGAGAGGTGTGCAGAGCCTGATGCCCTCAGGGCCTCCCAGCTGTGGGGCCTGGTGGCACCTTTCTCTTGTACTGTTCCGGGTGTGTATTCGCAGGACCCAGAAGTCATCTTTAGGTGGAGGACTCTCTGCGCCTTGCCCTGCTGAGTGAGGACCATCCCAACACAAGCCCAGCAAATGCCACCTGCCACCCCAAAGACTGGGTGGGGCCTGATGCCCTGGGGCTCCGGCCTGGCTGTGTTTGGTGGTCACGTGGCTGGCCCTGCAGGAAAGCAGTCCCTCCCTCTTTGCGTTGGGGCCCAAACATCCATGAGTCTCACCACTGAGCAGATGGCCAGGCAGAGAACCATGTGACTGCCTGCATCCTCTGCTGACTTAGCAAGTCCTGCCCCACACCAATGGGTCTCAGTTTAATTTACACCACAGCCTTGAATTTGCTCATGACACTCGTGACTAGGTGGAGCAGGCTTGGAGTTTTTAATTTATTTTTATTTTTTTTAGCCACACCACATGGCTTGCACGATATCGGTCCCCGGACCAGGGATGGAACCCGGGCCACAGCAGTGAAGGCTGGGAGTCCTAACCACTAGGCCACACTGAATTCCCAGGGCAGGCTCTTTAAAAAGCAGTTTTACCTCTCCATTTTTGAGATGAGCAAACTGAGACCCAGAGAAGCTAGGAAGCTTCCTGAGGGTCCCAGAGCAGGCAGAGACACCCCAAACCACCCTTATCTGGACCTATACCCCTGCTTCTGCTGGCAGCTTTATCAGAGGTGGGAGGGTCTGAGGGCTGCAAGAGGGTCAGCCCAACCCCACAGCAGGCTGGAGGTGCTGTCTGCCTGCCTGAGACCTCCTTTCATTATTCCTCTGGACTGGTGCTAGGAACAGGCACTGTTCTGGCACATTTTCCATTCAGGAGAGAAACCTTGCCTCTTTTTCACCATGCTTCTGGGGTCAGTGCCCCACAGAGGCTTTGTTTGCCCTGCTGCCCAGACCCCTCCTTAAGAGCCCTGGGGTGGAAGAGGCGGCTGAGGACTCCCTGCCGCATGGAAATGAAAGGCCTGCACTGGACAGCTGCCTGGCTTATCAATCAATGGACTCACTTGCAATCAACCATTAGTTACTTGTGGAACGTCTGCTATGTGCTGGGCCCTGTGTGAGCCGCTGAAGCAAGATGGATGAAGTCCCCGCCCTTATGGAGCTCAGATGGGGTGATGGACCACCAAACGAGAAGTAGAGCAGGGAGTAGAATAAGACAGAAATAGCCCCAGGAAGAGTAGTAATACGGGGGGAGTGGATAGAGTGTGCCCTGGAGGGAACCCACTCCCCCCAGGGCCCTTCCTGTCCCCCGCAGGCAAGGCCAAGGTCCTACCTTTGGGTTTCAGCTGATGCTGCTGGTCGGCATCTCTCTTCTGCCCTGGAGTGATGGCAAAGGGAGGTTTCATATAGCCCTCCTGTACCCCTCCACTGTTACCATCACCCAGGCCATGGGAGGGAGCCTTGGCATCAATGAGGAGATGTCCACAGGGCCAGGGGCACTGGGCTCTGGCTGTGGCCCCTCAGTTGCCCTTCCCCATCATTCCCTCACTCCTGCTGAGTCTGGGGTGCTTAGAGCTCCTTTTTTTCCTAGCTCCCAGGATGACATGGATCCATTGCCAGGCCCTCACATCATTTGCATTGAACCCTGTGTCACCAATTCTAATTGTTTCTTTTCCACCACAATCTGAGTCCTCCTCCTGCTTTGCACATCCCTGGGCAGCTCAGTTGAAGCACTAACCATGGCAGACCTCCAAGAAAAGCTGGACTCTACAAAGTAAAGACTCCTGAAACATCAGTGGTTTTCTTTTTTAAACACTGGAATATTTTTCAAAGGACAGAGGAATCTATAAATCACTTTGGCTGAAGATATTAGTTGAAGATATAATTGCAAAGCCCATTTTTATGACCCGTCCTTACCGTCTCATTACATATTCCCTAAATATACATAATTTCCCACACCTTCATTCATCATGTGTCAAAAAATAATATTGCTGTTTTCTTCCATTATTGTCAGAGGAAAAAGATGAACCAGGCTGCTCAAAAGCTTCAGGCTGCAGCAGCATTTTAGCTCTGAAAGAGAAAATCTCCCATCTTCTTTTGAGTCAGATCTCATTCTCCCCCTCTGCAATCAGGGTACAGTAGATACAAGGGTTCCTCTGGGAAGAGAAGCACCTGGAACTCCAGACCATCCGGTGATGATTCTCGGTGCACGAGATACTGCTTCTGCTCTCTGTCGAGGACAGACGAGCTGGAGCCATCATGCGCTGGTTTGATAGATGCTTGCGCTCCAGTCACACGCTCTTGTGATAATCATTTTTGTTTTTGTTTAGTTGCTAAGTCCAGCTCTTTTGTGACCCTGTGGACTGTAGCCCACCAGGGTCCTCTATCCATGGGATTTCCCAGGAAAGAATACTGGAGTGGATAGCCATTCCCTTCTCCAGGGGATCTCCCTGACCCAGGGATAGAATCCACATCTCCTACATTGGCAGGCAGCTTCTTCCCACTGAGCCACCTGGGAAGCCTGTGATAACCTTAGTGAATGTTTTTAAAGGATGAATTTGAGCCTCAGGAAACTCCTGTCCTTCCTGATGTTTCTGCTCCTTAGAGAATCTCTGAAGAAAGGGACTTGGAGTGGGGATTAAAATGTGGATGTCTACCCAATGCAGTAAGAGACAATCCCACGATTCTCTGTATCATCTGGGGTCTCATGGGTTAAAAAAATATCACTCCCAAATAATCCGTGGACATCAGGCTGCTCAAAATCTTGGTGGTCAATCTGAGACAGAGGGAAACAATTTTACTGATTTAGGTCATGGAAAAATCAGTCCAGTAAGGCCAGCATTTTCTCCTCCCAGATGGAGGTGGGATTGGAGGGCTCTGGGCACAACCTGCTTGATCTCTGAGAAAACTGAGGGAGCCTGCTTAAGGATCTGCGAAGGAAAAGTTATGCAACCAGACACGTCTCTCTCTCTCTCATCTACCTACCTAGTCTTTCTATCTATTGCTATCTATCTATCTAATCTATGGGCTTCCTAGGTGGCTCAGTGGTAAAGAATCTTCCTGCCAATGGAAGAGACGAAGGTTTGATCCCCTGCAGGAGGAAATGGCAACCCACTCCAGTGTTCTTGCCTGGAGAATTCCATGGATAGAGGAGGCTGGCAGGTTACAGTCGGGGTCACAAAGAGTTGGACATGACTGAGCGACTGAACACAGATGTCTGTTTCATCTATCATATCTATTTATTTATCTATCCATCTATCTGAACTGTCATCTAACATTATCTATCTATCTATGAGAGAGAAAACAGAACAGAGTAAGCAGGAGGGAAGGAACCTGTGTCACTTGCACGTAACCCCAGCGTCCTTGACCCTCTGTGCTGGGGATGCTGACTGAATACTGTCATCCAAGGGCACAAAGTAAGACAGATGGAGAAGGGCTGGACCACACTCAGGTTAAGTGATAAACTCAGGATGCTGGTGATACGGTCAAGGGGTAAAGCCCTGGCAGTGCTCCCTGGGCATCCTGTCCTGCCTCCAGTGCTACCTGCTCTCCACCCCCAAGCTGGATGTGCTCCACATGCTGTCCTGACCTCTGCTCCAGGCGTGGGCCCAGATGGCAGGGATGTTCTCAGCCCAGGTGCTGAGTGGGGGGTTCTGCCTCCAGTTCTTTCAGGAGTTAACCCCAGGCCCTTATTTGTTACTTCATCTTAAGCCAAGTAGCTGGATCTCAACCCTGGCTGCATCTGAAAATCACCCGAGAGCATTTTTTAGAAAGTAGGGCTGTCTGATCCTCTGCCCAGGGATGCTGATTACTCTAACTTGGTCTTGTTTGAAGGAGTGCTTCCGCTGTGGCTGTGAAGAGGCAGCCGGAGTCTGGGGTGGGTCCTCATGTCTCCATTAAAAAATAGTGCCTTTGATGATTCTGATGATCAGCTGTCACTAAACTGAAGGAGTGTTAATGATTCTTCCCTTGTGTGACTAGAGGGTTTGTTGATTTATTTTTCTTATATTTGGCTAGAAATGTACACAGCACAAAGGGAGCCCCAACATAGGTGATCACTTCACTGTGGCACCGATCCTATTCTAGGATCTTAACTGTGAATGAGTTCAGCCCACTGACACAGCAGACAAATGCGAAGCCTACATCTTTGAAACAAATTGTTAAGATGTAGGAGTCCAGCTTGATTGTGAAGATTGGATGATATCATCCATCCGTGACAATGGTAGAAACAGAAGCCCTCATTCAGTCAGTAAATCTCACATGTGTGTGCGTAAAAGCTCAGTGCCTCTGTTAGTTGGAGCTGTTCTGAGCAAAAGCTACCACTGGGTCCATTAGCTGTGCTGCTAAGTCGCTTCAGTCGTGTCCGACTCTGTGCGACCCCATAGACGGCCGCCCACCAGGCTCCTCTGTCCTTGGGATTCTCCAGGCAAGAACACTGGAGTGGGGTGCCATTACTGTATTTCAGGAGGTTCAAGAAGGAGGGGAACATATGTATACCTATGGCTAATTCATGTTGATACATGACAGAAATCAAACCAATATTGTAAAGCAATTAGCAATCAATTAGAAATAAATATAACCAAAGATAAAAAATAAATACAAATCAGTAAAAATATAAAAAAAGAAAAAAATTGTATCTACATGAGAAAGCAGAGGAAAATAATAGCACTGTTAGTGTTTTAAGCTTTTTTAATTGAAGTACAGTTAATTTACAATGCTGTGCTTGTTTCGGTGTACAGCCAAGTACAAACACATACACGTATATGCATATTCTTTTTCAGATTCTTTTCCATTATAGGTTATTGCAAGATGTTCAGTAGAGTTCCCTGTGCTATATAGTAGGTCCTTGTCACTTACTTTATATATGGTGGTTTGGTCACTAAGTTGTCCTCGACTCTTGAGACCCCATGGACTGTAGCCCGCCAGGCTTCTCCGTTCATGGGATTTTCCAGGCAAGAATACTGGAGTGGGTTGCCATTTCCTTCTCCAGGGAGTCTTCCAGGTCCAGGGATCAAACGCGGGTCTCCTGTATTGCTGGTGAAGTCTTTACCAACTGAGCTACCAGGGAAACCCTATTTTATATATAGTAGTCTATATGTTAATCCCGATGTTAAATGGGGCCCCAAGGAACAGAGACTGGTACAGAAAGTATCCACGATGCTGAGATGTGTTTCTGACTTTCCTCATTCCTCCCTGGCAGGGGTAGGACTAGGGAGTCAGAAGACGGCTGCTTCTGAGCTCCAAGGAAGCCCAGGACATGCTCCACTGGCTTGTACTTTGCAAATTAGGTCGTGTGCTGGGGGAGGTGCTACGTGGCGCCTGGAGCCTGGCTTGATCCAGAGCCGCTGTCTTCCTGCTCACTGCTCAGTGATCACCTTCTGTCTGTATTTTTCTTGCTCCAGATGGGCAGAAGAAGGTTCAAGAGGAATTCGACATCGACATGGACGCGCCAGAGACAGAACGAGCAGCGGTGGCCATCCAGTCTCAGTTCAGAAAATTCCAGAAGAAAAAGGCCGGGTCCCAGTCCTAGCGGGAGAGTCCCTTCCTAGTCTGCCAGGAGACACCACCTACAGCCATCATCCATCAAGAAATTAAAAAGGAACAGCGCCCTCAAGAGAAGTCCTCATCACATGATACCCATGTGCACCGCAGTCCCACAATGCATGCACAGAGACCCGTGATATTTATACCCTTGTAGGAAGGTGTAGACAATGCAATTGTGAGCAGCTTAATCTCTGTTTATCTCTAGGATCATTCCTCCTGCAACTAATTATTTTCCTTGATGTTGTAATAAAATGGAGTTAAGATGCGTGATTAAAGTGTCTGCCTCTGTCTCCCCTTTTACATTAACTTGGAAAGTTACTGCTGTTAGAAGTGACTGCAAGATAGATGCCTATTTTTCTCTCCCTCCAAGAGTCAGAGATGAAACACGGTGCTTTCTGTGAGCAGTTTTCCTGCTGGGAATGGGAGATGTGTGCTCAGCTGTGCCTGTCTAGTTTGGAGAGTTCTAACCACTGACTGGTGATGGGCAATATATTTTCTTCTTACCATGGGGTCAGAGCCTTGGATCCTGGAGAGTCAAAGAATCAGAGGGCTCCTTGGGGAGTTGTGACTCATGCAGAAGAACTTGAAGGGGGAGGGCAACAGGTCTATTTGGGCGTGTCACCCAGGTTTAGGCAGCAGGCACATTTCAGTGCCCTGAGGGGGATGTCCCCACTACTGAGAGCCATTCCACCACTCACCTGCCTCTCCCCACTCATGTGGGGCTCTATGGCCAGGTGGCCCCTTGCCCCCCAACTCCTTACACTCCTCAGGTAGTAATTTGCCACCTGTTAAGACTATTTAGCACATCCTGCAAATGCAAGAAGCTGTGGGTTCTCTCAAGCCCCATCTCTTCCCCTGCAAACCTCACAAATTGTTTCCCACACCCAAAGGGTAGGCAGGAAGGAGAGGGCTGTCGCATGCAGAGGACACTCCTCTGAATTGAGAGCCAGGCTCCTCCAGCCCCCAAGTCTGGTGTGGTTTGGGCTTTGCCATGTGAGACCCTGATGTGGAAGCTGCATCTCGTCTTCATCCCGAGATGCTTGGGGGCAGCACAGGGTACTGCTGTGGGCCAGTCAGCTTCTTTCCTTTGTCAGCAATTAACCAAGGATGGAGGCAGAGAGTGGGGAATAGTGGAGAGAGGAGGGACTGTGGTATGTGTGTGTATGTGTGTGTGTGTGTGTGTAATGTGTGTACGTGCCCTCTCACATATGTGCACCTGGGAGTGTTTGTGTGTGTGTGTGTGTGTGTGTGTGTGTGTATAAAGCATGGTGGGAGCAAGCAGTGGGCAGGGCCATGACTCATAGCTCCTCTGTCAAGGTCCCATTCACTGTCTCCAAGGTACAGACTGAGAAAGATTGTCTGAAAAACTCAGTTGCAAATGTATTGATTCTCTTGTGTACACAAATCCCTTTTACTGGACACCCTCTGGGGCTGTTATGGTCTAGGAGACTTGGGCTCCTCTGATGGGTTTCCAACTAGAGAAGTACAAGTTGGGATCATTGCGGATCACCCAGCAACCAACCAGGACTCCTCAGGGCTCCTGACAACCTGTGGTCCCCACTGAGAGGAGGACAGTGGATTGAGGGGACCCTCCATAGAAAGCATCATGAAGATAGTGGGTTGTGAATGGGACCCTGTCTTATCTGGAGTCACATGGAGCACCAACATGAAGAAAGTTGGGAGCAAAAAGAAGTGTTTGAGTCATTCACATGAATTCCCTATATACCCAGTCCTCCCAGCAATCCCATTGGCCCTCATTCTCTGAATGTTTCACATAAAGGAAGTGGGGTTCCCCCTTACTAGACGGGTCTGCACTTGATGGCCAACACTCTCTCTGGCTCTGAGAAATCTAGAAACAGGACTTCCCTCGTGGTGCACTGGATAGGAATCTGCTACCAATGCAGGAGACATGGGTTCCATCCCTGGTCTGGGAAGACCCCACATGCCACCGAGTTACTAAGCCCGTTGTGCCCATAACTACTGAGTCCTGCAGGCCCTAGAGCCCAGGAGCCACAACTACAGAGCCCACAGCCTGCAACTACTGAAGCCTGCCCATATAGAGCCCATGCTGTGCAATAAGAGAAGCCACCGTATCGAGAAGCCCGGGCACCACAACTAGAGAGTAGCTTTCGCTGGCAGCAACTGGAGAAAAGCCAGTATAGCAGTGAAGACCCAGCACGGCCAAAAATAAATAAATAAAATGCAATAAAAAAAGAAATCTAGAAACAACTGGTTTTATAGTGAGGCTGCTCCCCCTAGAGGGGATTCTCCATGCACAGTGGGGAGTACTAGGGAGGGACTCCTGGACCAGAAACACTCCTTTTGCACTGACAAAGCTTGTGGAGGCAAAAGGAGGAGGCTGGGGTGAGGGCTGTGATGGCTGGAGAGGCCCCTCAAGCATTCTGATTCACCTTCTTGGTTCAATCACAGGACAAGGGTGTATCTGACTTCCTATGAGTCACAGGAATGAATTTAATTTACTTCCCAGGTGGATTCAGGAGAGTCTGAAATGCCAGTCAACAGCAATGGGGAGACTCCAAAGTGCCCAACTCTGCATGGGAATTGGGTGCACTAGGTCTATGGCTTCGTAGAGCCAGAGGAAGGAGCAGAGGCTCGTGGCTTCAGCCTCTGGGGACATTTATGCTCCCGAGGCTGCAGTGTTCACCACAGAGAGGAAGGGGACTTTCCCTTCCCAGGGTGTGTCTGAGTGGGGCAACATGTGGTGTCAATTTCATTTCACACATGTTTATTGAACTCCTAGTACATGTATGTACTTGGCACTATCACCAACAGCCTTTTTCCTGACTCAACCTAATTCATGGGACTCTGCTTCTCTGCGTTGTAGCCATTTGGATAGGTGGTGTGTGCTTGACCCACAAGGTTCAGTTCTGTTCAATTGCTCATTCATGTCCAACTCTTTGTGACCCCACGGACTGCAGTATGCCAGGCCTCCCTGTCCATCATCAACTCCCAGAGCTTGCTCAAGCTCATGTCAATTGAGTTGGTGATGGCATCCAACCATCTCATCCTCTGTCATCCCCTTCTCCTCCTGCCTTCAATCTTTCCCAGTATCAGGGTCTTTCCCAATTCGTCAGTTCTTTGCATCTGGTGGCCAAAGTATTGGAGTTTCAGCTTCAGCATCAGTCCTTCCAATGAATATCAGGACGGACTTCTTTTAGGATGGACTGGTTTGATCTCCTTGCTGTCCAAGAGACTCTCAAGAATCTTCCCTAATACCACAGTTCAAAAGCATCAATCCATGTGAGTCTGAACCAATAGTCATAACCTGAGCCAGTTAATGGGAAGGAGCTTAAATGCTAAAGCTAGTTAAAGCTGCCCCCAAATCTTAAATCCTATCTTATCCAAATCTTATCTTCTGTCCAAGGGGCTCTAAGAGTCTTCTCCAGCATCATGCTGCTGTTGCTGCTAAGTTGCTTCAGTTGTGTCCAACTCTGTGCAACCCCATAGACAGCAGCCCACCAGGCTCTGCTGTCCCTGGGATTCTCCAGGCAAGAACACTGGAATGGGTTGCCATTTCCTTCTCCAATGCATGAAAGTGAAAGTGAAGTCGCTCAGTCGTGTCCAACTCTCAGCGACCCCATGGACTGCAGCCTACCAGGCTCCTCCATCCATGGGATTTTCCAGGCAAGAGTACTGGAGTGGGGTGCCATTGCCTTCTCCGTCTCCAGCATCATAGTTCTCTCTAAAAGACAGAGTTATTCAGGTATCACAGACATCCAAGAGTGGAACATCTAAGACATCTCTGATGCCACGGACATGCAGAATTACATTGAATTTATGACCAAACTGGGGCATAGTTAGGGAAGAATGGATTTCTTTATATTATTGTCTTTACAGCATTTTATGACTTTCAGTCAAGTTTTACAGTTTTCTTCAGGTCTTGCACATTTCTTTTCAATTTCTAGGTATCTCATAGTATTTGTTGTTCATCCAAATACAATCTTTCCCCACAGCGGTCTCTAGTTGGGTTTGCTTTTTTTCTAGGATAACTACTGATTTCTACATATTCAACTTGTTCAGTTCAATTCAGTCACTCAGCTGTGTTTGACTCTTTGTGACCCCACGGACTGCAGCACTCTAGGCTTTCCTGTCCATCACCAACTCCCGAAGTTTACTCAAACTCACATACATAGAGTCGGCGATGTCATCCAACCATCTCATCCTCTGTCGTCCCCGTCTCCTCCCACCTTCAATGTTTCCAGTCATCAAGGTCTTTTCCATTGAGTCAGTTCTTTGCATCAGGTGGCCAAAGTATTGGAGTTTCAGCTTCAGCATCAGTCCTTCCAATGAATATTAAGGACTGATTTCCTTTAGGATGGATTGATTGGATCTCCTTGCAGTCCAAGGGACTCTCAGGAGTCTTCTCCAACACCACAGTTCAAAAGCATCAATTCTTTGGTGTTCAGCTTTCTTTATAGTCCAACTCTCATATCCATACATGACTACTGGAAAAACCATAGCTTTGACTAGACGGAGCTTTGTTGGCCAAGTAATGTCTCCACTTTTTAATGTGCTGTCTAGGTTAGTCATAGCTTTTCTTCCAAGGAGCAAGCATCTTTTAATTTTATGGTTTCAGTCACCATCTGCAGTAATTTTGGAGCCCCCACCCAAAAAAAGTCTGTCAAATCATATGTAATATCTGATCATTTTTCAGTGGATTTGTTAAGATTTCCAAGTAGACAGACCTGTCTATCTTCTGTAAATAACAATAACTTTCTATTCTGTGTTTTGAGCTCCTTTCTTTATTCTTGTCTTGTCTTCTTTATACTCTATCCTTGCATTTTGAGGGAGGTGTAGGGATTTTTTCCATCTAAAGTGACAGCAAAAGACCATCTCAGACAGCAAAAGACCATCTCATGCACGAGATGAGCATCTCCATAGGTCATGTATGTATATATTAATATACATATATATTTTTATTTTACATATTCTTGAGAGTCCCTTGGACAGCAAGTAGATCAAACCAGTCCATCCTAAAGGAAATGAGCCCTGAATATTCATTGGAGGACTGATGCTGAAGCTCCAATACTTTGGCCACCTGGTGCAAAGACCTGACTGATTGAAAAAGACCCTGATGCTGGGAAAGATTGAAGGCAGGAGGAGAAGGGGACAACAGAGGATGAGATGGTTGGATGGCATCATCAACTCAATGGACATGAATTTGAGCAAACTCTAGGAGATAGTGAAGGATAGGGAAGCCTGGTATGCTGCAGTCCATGGGGCACAAAAAGTCAGACAGGACTGAGTGACTGAACAGCACAACGACATATATTCTTTTCCATTGTGGTTTATCACCAGGTATTGAGTAGAGTTCCTGGGATATATAGTAGCACTGTGCTGTTATTCATTCTCTATATAATAGTTTGCATCTGCTACCCCAAACTCTCACTCCACCCTCCACCCCTGCCTTAGCAACCGCAAGTCTGTTCTCTAAGTGGGCCTCCTCCTCCTTGCTGCATCCTCACATGGTGGAAAGAAAGTTCTAGTGTCTCTTCTTCTTTTTGTAAGAGCATGGATCCCAGACTTCCCTGGTGGCTCAGTGGTAAATAAACTGTCCACCAGTGCAGAAGACATAGGTTCGATCTCTGATCTGGGAAGATCCCACATGCTGCTGAGTAACTAAGCCCGTGTGCCATGACTATTGAGCATGTGATCCAGAGAGCCTGGGAACTGCAAGTGCTGAGCCCACGTGCCACAGCTACTGAGGCCTGTGTGCTCTAAAGCCTATGCTCCCCAGCTGGAGAAACCACTGCAGTGAGAAGACTGCACACCACAATGAGAGGGTAGCCCCTGCTCGCCACAACTAGAGAAAAGCCCACGTGCAGCAACAAAGACCCAGGACAACCAAACATTAAATAAATAAAATTTTTTTTTTTAAACAGCATGGATCCCATCATGGGGTCCACCCTCATGACCTGCTGTAAACGCAGTTATTTTCCAAAGGCCCCATTACGTCAGGAATTAGGGTTTCACCCTATAAATTTTTGGTGGGACACAAACATTCAGTCTACAGCGTTCACCTTCTCAGGAGCAGAGCTCACCAGTTCTGAAAGCCCTTTACTGCAATGTAAACAGACTGAAGAGCTCGCTGGACTGGCTCCACAGCCCTGTTGATCGACTGCAGGGCTCTGAGGTGTCCTTACCATTTCTGTTTCTTCTCGGCTACTGCTCTGATGTTTTCCTCATGGCTGTGGCACTGGACTCTACAGGCTGTCACGTTGCCCTTTTCCAAATAGTCTGTCCTTTTGCTAACAGATGCTTAACTGAATACGAATGAAGGCTGCTCTGCTTGATGTGACCTCCTGAGAGGCAGGGGTCCACAGGGCAGGGATAATGATGGGACTTTATCAGGATTTATGGATAAAACAACCGGAGGCTAGTCAAGAGCACGATACTGAACTTGTCCACTTTCTGCTCCTTGCCCTGTGAAATAAGACCTGACTATGGAGATTTCTCTCCTTATTTCCATATGCCAGTGCTGCAGGGGCTCACTGACTAAGAGTTTAGAAAGATGTCATCACACGAGTTGTGATTGCCCACAAAGGGTGAGTGGATGGAGGTTTCTCTGTTAGTGCTTTCAGGGCTTCATGTGAGGTTTTTTTTCTTATAGACCCTCAACTAAAGAGAGCTTCCCAGGTGGCACTACTGGTAAAGAATCCACCTGCCAATGTAGGAGACATAAAAGATGAGGGTTCGATCCCTGAGTCAGGAAGATTCCCTGGAGAAGGGAATGGCAACCCACTCCAGTATTCTTGCCTGGGGAATCCCATGGACAGAGGAACCTGGTGGGCTATAGTCCATGGGGTTGCAAAGAGTTTGACACGACTGAGTGACTGAACAACTAAGGAATCTTTTCCTAGCCCACCTCTGCGATGAACTACAGAGCTCCAACAAGATGACTGTCTCGTCCCAAACCAGGTTGTCATTGACGTGTGTGATGGACTGCTGCATGGAGAGGCCTGAATGGAGATGAAAACACATTGCTGAGTTAGACTGAGAGGAGTCTCCACCACTGTGTTCCCATGTGAACTTCACTGATGCCGGGAACATCACCCTGACCACAGGTTTCCCTCTTCTGCTGCCATGGCCACTCACGCCCCTGTTCTCTGTCTGTCCACTGTGCCCTGGAAGCCACATACAGAGCATGGCCAGCTTGAGACAGGAAACTTGTGCCGCACTCTCTAGTGATCTGCTGGTCCAAAGGGCTAGATCGAGCTGCTAACTGGGAGAGAGCCACGCCACTCTGCGCGGGGATCAGCTCATCGTTCCTCCGATTCTTCCACTTTGTGTCCACAGTCCTTTCTCGAGAATGTTCCCCTGTAGCAGCCAGAGTATTCTTTTACAAATGTGGATCTGACCATGTCACCTTGTCTTCCTGTCCTCACACTTGAAACCTTACACTGGCTTCATTGTGTTCTTAGGAGAAAGGCAATCTCCTTGATGTGTCTTGGGGAGACCTGCTCTCTCTCCCCTTGTTTTCTGGATGTTTCAGTTCTTCAAACAGACTTTCTCACCTTCCATGTTGGTGCCCCTTAGTCTTTGCATCTGGTTACCTCCTAGCATGGGCTTCCCTGGTGGCTCAGATGGTAAAAAATCCACCTGCAATGCAGGAGACCGGGGTTTCATCTCTAGGTCAGGAAGATCTCCTGGAGAAGAGAATGGCAACCCACTCCAGTATTCTTGCCTGGGAAATCCCATGGACAGCAGAGCCTGGTGGGCTACAGTCAATGGGGTCACAAAAAGTTAGACATGACTTAATGACTAACACACACACACACACACTTCCCACCATGCCTTAGTTCTGAGCTGGCACATTCCCTTCTGGAGCAATTGAGATGAAACTAACTGCGGGAAGAGCTCAGCCTCCAATCGTGGAGGCTGCCCTGAGGGAAGTTCATTTTTCACTCACTGTGGAGCCTGATGCAGGTGTTCTGAGCCAGTGTTCTTCATGTGGAAGACGGCATCAAAGGTGTGTAATGGGCCAGGTCAAAAAGTGACTCACAGAAGTTCCCCCGGTCTGAACACAGGCAAGTGGCCACACTTATTTTCAAGGGAAGCAGGAAATGCATCCACCCATGTGCTCAGGAGGTATAGGATACACACCTCCATTTCTGCTGCAAGCCCCACCCTGGCACCCCCACCCCCTCTATAAGGTCTTACTCTTGAAGTTTCTTGATACAGCTTCAATTTAACATGCATTTATGTGCTTCTGTGATTGGTGTCTTCACTCAGCTCCATGAGGTCAGGGACGTCCATTTGATGGCAGGTTAGTTGCTCAGTAAATATTTGTCAGGAGAGTGAATGAATAAATACGTATTTAAGTTCTGAGCACTCTGAAGAAATCAGCTCCCATTGTATCTGAGGACATGGACATCCACATTTGAGAGATATAAATATTCTGTTCCCATTCAGTCAACAACCAAGAAAGACTGATCATGATTTGGTCAGAGTTCAAAATCAGCCCATTTTCCTTTTTAAAGAGGGCTTTAGAAAGATGTTTGCTGGATTTTTTAAATCATTTCAGCGGACAATGGATAGATATACAGTTGAATCAGGACAGATGGGCATCAAGACATGTACATTTCTAGGCCACCTCTTTCCTAAAAAAAAGCAAACAAATCCCCAAGCCCATGGTGGCCACAAGGACAGCAGGTGTTTGAGCACTGCAAATCCAGGATCCTGCTTTGCATATATTTTTGCCCTTTCTTCCATGTGAAACAAAGTTCCTTCTTTCAACCCAACCTCCCAGGAGCACCTGTCGTCAGGAGAGCCAGGCTTGGGCTCTGACTCAGTTACTGCCACTTATGCCATCCTGGGCAAGAACCATAACTTCCATTGACCTCAATCTCCTTCTCTGTAAAATGGGTCTAATAAGCTCCCCAGAGTGGAAGAGAGGGAACAGAGACCTTTCTGTGTGTCAGGCTGAAGCAAGCCACTGAGCACTTTATAGCATATTCAAAAGCAGAGACATTACTTTGCCAACAAAGGTCCGTCTAGTCAAGACTATGGTTTTTCCTGTGGTCATGTATGGATGTGAGAGTTGGACCGTAAAGAAAGCTGAGCACTGAAGGATTGATACTTTTGAGCTGTGGTGTTGGAGAAGACTCTTGAGAGTCCTTCGACTGCAAGGAGTTCAAACCAGTCAATTCCAAAGGAAATCAGTCCTGGGTATTCACTGGAAGGACTGATGCTAAAGCTGAAGATCCAATATTTTGGCCACCTGATGTGAAGAACTGACTCAGTGGAAAAGACCTTGATGCTGGGCAAGACTGAAAGCAGGAGGAGAAGGGGACGACAGAAGATGAGATGGCTGGTAGTATCATCGACTTGATGGACTTGAGTTTGAGCAAGCTGTGGGAGTTGGTGATGGACAGGGAAGCCTGGTGTGCTGTCATCCATGGGGTAGCAAAGAGTCGGACATGACTGAGTGGCTGAATTGAACTGACTAATCTATATAGCATAGGTTATACAGATTAACATATATATATATATATATAACATAATTTCATTTAATCTATAATATAGATTATATTTTGCTGGTAGCTCAGCTGGTAAAGAATCTGCCTTCAATGCAGGAGACCCTGGTTCCATCCCTGGCTTGGAAAGATTCCCCGGAGAAGGTATAGGCTACCCACTCCAGTATTCTTGGGCTTCCCTGGTGGCTCAGCTGGTAAAGAATCCATCTGCAATATGGGAGACTCTGGCTTTGATCTCTGGTTTGGAAAGATCCCCTGGAGAAGGGAATGGCTACCCACTCCAGTATTCTGCCCTGGAGAATTCCATGGACAGAAGAGTTTGGCAGACTACAGTCCCCAGGGACAGATGAGAAAACTAAGGCTCAAAGAGGTAAGGAAATGCTTAGGGTCATGCAGCTAGTGAAGAGTGAAGTGGAGTTTCTAATCTGGGTCTGATTTGAGAGCCTGCAGTCTTTGACACCTGCATCCCTTAGGCGTTGAACACTAATTTCTTATCGCGATAGTGTGCCTTAGGGTTCTACAATCTTCAAGGGTCCCCATGATGCCTTCCTTATCCATTCAACCCCTTAGGAGGCTCTTTTGCCTCTGAATTCCAACAGGGATGGTCAGTAAAATAATTGTTCATAATGTTCACAAAGATGTCCATGTTCTTGTCCCAGAAAATAGAAATATGGTACCTGACATGGCAAAAAAGCCTTTGCAGACGAGATTAAGTTAAAGGTCTTGAGGTAGGGAGATCATACTGTTTGTCTGGGTGAACCCAGCATAATCACAGGGTCCTTATTAGAGAGAGGCAGGAGGATCACATCAGAAAAAAACATAATTTAGATGGGTCCAGCCCCAGCTGATCCAGGGAGTTCGAAGCGGGGATGGCGTCGGTGAGGATCCGGATAAAATAGCTTCAATTAGATATTAATTAGAGATATAAAGAGTAATAGAATGAGGATAGCTCAGCAGGAAAATTTAGTGGAGAAAAGAGGCTGAGTAGCTTGGTTTACGCGGGAGACCAATAAAACTTCAAGACAAGAAGTTTGCACCACTTACGTAGGCTGCAGGCATCCTTCCGTTCTCCCAAAGGAGAGGAGACACTGAGGCCTCCCCGGTCGGATCTTAGAAGCCCAGGCAAAATTAGTAAGCTTGGTGGGTTCCACACTCCAGATGGAGACTCAGCCAGAGTTTGAGAGAGAGAGCCACATGGGGAGACCAGTATTTCGAGACACTGATCCCAATTCTTTATTTTCCATGGTCTACTTTTATACAGTGAGATGTTATGCAAAAGTCACGCGGGGTCAGCAGTCCTGACTTTTATCAAAGTCAGGTGCTTCATACAAATGTATACAGAGGTCTTAGGGGTGTTACATCATCTTCTGGCCAGGGGGCCTGCTGACAATTTATGACCCTCTCCTTGTGACAGCTGTCAGTCAACCAGGACACTTATTTCTCCAGGGGTGATTATTCTTAAAACAGACACCACCCAAATAAAGTTACATTCCTATAGGGTGAGGGTGTAGTGGGTTTTAGTCTAGGAAAGAATTTACTTAGCCTAAGGTCTAATGTGATTTATATCAAAGGTTAATACTTATTTCTTCTATATATTCATTAATGTGTGTAAGGGCAGGGGATGTGGAGACTTAGCAACAAACATTGGCTCAACAAATGAAAAACCCTTCACCAATACAATTTCTAATCAGCCCACTATACTTATACTAATAGTTTTCTAACTTCTCTAAAGAACCTGTTTTTAGAAGGTTTAAAGCATCTCGTGCCTCTCATGGTTGGGAGGCTGTGAGCAATCACATGTGGCGGACAAGCCTGTCAGGCAGGCTAGAGAACCTTCAGAGGAGTTTGTAGGTTGAAACACTCCTATCACGCCCAGGAATTATTATTAACTGGAGCTCTAAGTTAACTCCTTCTCCAAAAGAGGTGGTGGGGGACAGCCCCCCGTAAAGTCAGAGGTGTAGGTGAGAGCACAAAGTAGTAAAGTAGGCAGGCTCTGGTTATGGGGGTAGATGCTCAAGGATTTCCAGGGGGACTCCTGAGGCTTGATCCCGCCTTTGCGTATGTCGAGCCTCTTTCCTCATGTGCCTCCTGCCGGCTGCCTGAAGTAGAGAGGTTGGAGTAATGTCTTTGAAGTTGAAGGAAGTGGCTGTGAGCTAAGGAATGGAGGTAGTGGAGGTAGTGTCTAGAAGCTGAAAAAGTCAAGAAAACAGCTCTTCCCCCAGGGCCTCGAGAAGGAACTTAGCCCTGGAGAAGATTCTTGAGAGTCCCTTGGACTGCAAGGAGATCGAAGTGGTCAATCCTAAAGAAAATCAACCCTGAATATTGGAAGGACTGTTGCTGAAGCTCAAACGACAATACTTTGGCCACCTGATGCAAAGAACCAACCCATTGGGAAAGACCCTGATGCTGGGAAAAATTGAGGGCAAGAGGAGAAGGGGGTGACAGAGGATGAGATGGTTAGATAGCATCACTGACTCAGTGGACATGAATTTGAGCAAACTCTGGGAGATAGCGGAGGACAGAGGAGTGTGTTATGCTGTAGTCCATGGGGTTGCAGAGAGTTAGACAGAACTTAGGGACTGAGCAACACAGCAACAGCTAATGGAGAATCTCTTGGTAGAGGGAGAGGGAGACTAGAGCTTACACTCACCAGGACAGGGCAGACACATAAAAGCATCGAGTAGAAATCTGTTGAGGTCCAAGGCTGTGACCCAGTGGTGAGGCCATTGAGCCAACTGACAGCTCATTATGTCACCAGGGCAGTCTCTGGAATGGAAGCTGCATGGCAGTGTCACATCCACATCCACCTGGGCTCCCCTCCAGGTGGCAGATGTTGGCTGAAGTCAACTGAGAGTGTCATGGCATTGGCATGCCCACACAGCTATGCACATACTGCACACCAAACCATGTCCTGCTGCAGAGGCTGGCCCGGGGCCAGCTCTGGTATCACCTGGATCTTCTGGTGGTTCAGGGGTCACGCATGCTCTTTTGTGTGTGATTTGTTTTCCAGCAAGCCAGCATCTTCTGCTGCACCAGGGCACCAAGCCAAGTCAATGAACACAGTGGCCAAGGGAACAGCTTTGCGGCTGCAGAGCTGCAGGTGGGAAGGGGTCAGAGCAGACTCTGCAGTGTTTGTTATTTCCTCAGCATCGCTGACCTCCACTGCAGTCAGTTCTGAGTGCATCCTCCTTGTGGAGGTGAATGGTGGATGGGACAGCAGGAATCAGGATCCTTTGTGAATTTGCTAACCTCCGAGGTGGGTGTGTGATGGTGACTCCAAGGAGCTGTTTGTGGAGCGGTTTTTGTGACTGTCTGGGTCTAAATGAACTCTCTGGTTCTTAATCCAGCACTTGCTTACTCGGCCCTCCCATGCCCAGCTACGGCTTCCTGCTTGTAAATCAGAGAGCATTCAATGTTTCAAGCCTCCACAGGGATCTCAACCATCCCTGCATTTCATAAACAAATAAAGTAAAGATTCCAAGACATGGAGTTTTTGATCTGTGATCCCATGGCCAGGCCCAGATCAGGGCCAGTGAGTCCCCTGATGAAGCTTCACCTCAGACACGGATGCTGTAACCCATGCTCAACTCCCCATCAGAGACACGAGGCTGTGCTTTTCACCAACCAGACCTCAGGAGGCCCCTCTCTGGCCAGGTTGCACAACCTTTTACTAAAATTCCCTGGGGATGGAAGCGGAAGAAAGCTCAGAAACAAACAACTATGGGGCCACTCCACCGTTATTTTAGTCCAGGTCTCAGAAGAGCGGAGGGGAGGATGGGTGGCAATCAGGATTTCAGCTCAGCTGCTTTAACAAGACCTTCAATAAAAGTGGCTCCAACCAGAGGCTTGTTTCACCTTGACAGTCTGGGTGAAGCCTCCTGGGGGGCTGGGAGAACAGCTCCTGCCATCAGAAACACGTTCCTTCTGTCTCATTTGCCTCCACCCTGAGGTTCTGCCATTTTTCCTTACTGTTTAAGATGGATCACCATGGTGTTCCAGTTCCAGGAAGGATACCTGGGAGGATAGATGTAGGACACGCAGTCCTTGCCACAAGGATCACCTAACTACAGAGACAGGCAAGTCTATGGTTCAAGTTCCCCAGACAGTTGGCATTTGTCTGCTTCCCTTGGCGTGTGTGGCCTGGGGAAGTGGGACTGATGTGATCAGACCGATGCTCTCTGTGCTTACCTGTGTCTCCCTGCACAGGTCACTCTAGTTAATGCCGATGGCCTCCTACAAGCCTCTGCAACTCCCCAGGGGCTTCTCCCAGCCTACATGTAGCCCCTGGGGTGTCACTGCTGCCCAAGGCAGTCCCCAGCCAATGCCCAGTGGAGCTTGGGGGACAACTATGCCCATCTCCTTGCTCCTCAGGTGGGATCACTAGGAGAATGTACCATCCTGTTTTCTGGAGATCCTGGTGGGGATGAATCCCAAATAGCAGGTAGTGACCTGCTCAACTACAGTCTCTTTATCGGCTTTGTTTCCTTCCTGCCTCACGTCCTCACTTTCCTGCCCACGCTCCCTTGGATAACCTTCCCAACAAACCGTTTTCCTCCAAATCTTTGTCTCAGAGTTTGTTTCTGGGTGAATCCAACCCAAGACATATGGCAAGGGAGACGTGGGCATTTTTAGCCAAAACTCCAGGTTTCAAGAATTCTGGACCATATGGATGATATGTTTTGTTTATATCGTATTTGTCACAACCTCCTTGCATGAAGAAATCAGCTTCTTAAGATTTAAAAAGAGGGGAGAATTGACTTTTGTTTCTGAAGCAACCTCACCCACTTCATGTCCAGAACTTGAGCCAAAAAGCCTCCTCCTGGTCCTTGGGAATTGCCTGTGATCACGCCTTGGTTTTTTCAGGTCAGAAAGCAGGAATTTCAGGTTGTTTCAGGGACCCTGCTTTCTTTATTGATTTGTTGTGACTTGATGCTCAGGTCTCTGGGATGCACTGATGTCTAGGGCTGGCTTCTGGATCTCAGGATGAGCAGTGATGGTGCTCTCTGCACAGGAGCATCCATCCTTCCCCCCAGGGATGCTCCCCAGGGTTCCCTTTCCCTGTTCCTTCCAGATGTTCACTTCTTTGCTTTTTTGTGGAGGCTCTCTCAGCTTTCTTACCCTCAAGGCAGACTGTCCTCCAAATGGTCCTTGCTCCCTCGTGTTTGGTCCAGTATTGCACCCTCAAGGTCTCTGCCAGAGGGTAGATGCTTCCCAGGAGGGTCCTTGATACCTATAATGATACTTCTCTGATGGACAAAAACTCTAGGCATCCGGGATGCCCAGAGAACAGCCAGTCTTGAATCTATGCTGTCCTAGGACCTTGAAAAATGATTCCAGTTCAAATCTGTTCTATTTTGGATAATATGGATTGCACTGTGACTTCTCAGAATTTCCTGAGCTCCATCTCTTTTTTTTTTCCCCGATAGTTTCTAAGTCCCAGGCTATGACCCCTCAGCTTTCTTAATAAGAGATCTGACAAGCTGAGTTGTATTCCAGACAGATTATACTGTACGATCTTTCTATCACTTTAACCTGGACTCCTGAGCCAGGGTAGCTCAGTCCTGGGTGTGCCCCTGGGTTGACTCTGGCCTGAGACCACACTCCTTCTCCATGTGAGGTCTGCCCAGGGCATCATGTTTGTGCTTCTCCATGGGAGTCCTGAATTTTACAGCCCTGATGTGTAATAAGTGGTCTAACTGTGTCTCTGAGCCAATAGTAGCTCCAGCAGGTTTTGAGGATAAGGAGGGATGAGCAGGGTTTTGTTTGTGTCTGGATGAGAAAGACTGAGAAACTTTTTTTTTTGGTCAGTGAAAACGCAGAGTCCTGACCCCTGACCACCATGGAATTCATAAGACCCTGGACTTGATGCACCATTGAAAGTGAAGGGGAGGAACTGACTACCTTTATTAATTTCCATTTTTTCCCTGTTCTCAGGATTTCTTTCTCTCTCACCTAGATTCCTCCTTCTGGTCTTGTCATCATAATGGCTGTATTAGTCAGCGTAGTTAATGCTAGCTGCTGTAACGAGCAACTCTGCATCATAGCAGTTCAGTACACGGGAAGCGTGTTTCTCACTCCTGTTCAGTCCACAAGCATTTTCAGCTCTCTTGGGCAGCTCTCACCAGATGACTCAAGGATTCTGGCTCCATGTCATGGGTAACTCTGCTCTCCATGGGTCATTTGCTTGTAAGAGAAAGCACTTGAGTGATTCCCTGATGTCTTAGTTTCCTAGTGAAAGTTGCTCAGTCGTGTTCGACTCTTTGTGACCCCATGGACTATACAGTCCATGGAATTCTCCAGGCCAGAATACTGGAGTGGGTAGCTGTTCCCTTCTCCAAGGAACCTCCCTAATTCTTGGATCGAACCCTGGTCTCCCACATTGCAGGCAGATTCTTTACCATCTGAACCACCAGGGAAGCCCAAGAATACTGGAGTGGGAAGCCTTTCCCTTCGCCAGCGGATCTTCCCAACCCAGGAATCAAACCGGGGTCTCCTGCATTGCAGGCGGATTCTAGGGCTTCCATAAAAAAATTTGACACAAACTAGGGACTTAAAACAACAGAATTTTATTGTCTCATGGTTCTGAAGGCCAGGCTCCAAGATTAAGGTGTTGGCAGGGTTGGTTCCTTATGGAACCGAGGAATCCATTCCATGCTTCTCTCCTAGCATTCTGTGCTTCTGACGGTTCTTGAGTTTCCTTGGCTTGTAGACACATAACTCTAATCCCTGCCAGCATCTTCATTTGGACCTCTTCTCTGTGTATCTGTGTTCCATTCTCTCTCTCTACTTCTAGAAATACCTGTTATTTGACTCAGAGTCTACCCTAAACTCCAGATTATCTCTTCTTAAGATCTTTGACTGCATTACATCTGCAAAGACCAACTCTTCCCAGATAAGGTCACCATCACGGGTTCGGGAGGTTGGGACTTGGATCTTTTTGGGAGTCACTCTTCAACATGTGACACATGGGTTTTTTTTTATTATCAGGCCTAGAAGTGGCTCATGAATCTGCTTACATTCACTGCCCAGAACTAATCGTATGCACAGCCCTGATTGCAAGGGGACCTGGGAAATACAGTCATTCTGTTTGCCCAGAGGGAGGAGACAGAGGTGGTGGGCATCTGGCCAGTCTCTGACATCAGCTAATACTCAAGGAGTGTGTCCTCTGTGCCAGATGTCTTGCTAAGGACCTTGCAAGGACAACCTCATTTTGATCATTTTAATACTCACAAGGGACTTATGACGTCAATGATCTTTGTTATCCAAGTTCCAGGTAAGTAAATAGAAGCACAGAGTCCTCTGAACAATGACCCACATCATTTGTAAATGAGGGAGCCACTGTTTGCATCTGAGCAGACTGTTTTCAGGACCTGTGCCTTTAGCTCCTGTGTGATGCAATCTCTAACTGCCCTGATGCCTGGCTACTAGTCTTTGTGGGGACAATTTTTACCCTCCCCTAGATATTCCCAACTCTATTCTCAGAAATGTATTCATCACTGGGCACTGACCTGGCTGGAGCAAAGTGCTTACAGGGTGACTTTCCTTCACTCTGGAAAGGGTTTCATCTTTCTTCTCCCTGAAATGACTTGTTCAAGGACAACTCAGTGGACAATGATGAAGCAGCTAACATTCTTACCTCCAGCCCTGTAATCAGAGGACACCAATCAACAGGGATGACAGTGCAGACACCCCAAGTTGATTGAAGTAAATGTTATGTTCATCTGCCAAAGAAGACGGGCTGGCTTGTGGAGTGCGATGCGTCCCCCAAGCACAACGATTGACTTTGGGTGAGAGGACACTGAGTTTATTTCTATTTTGACCACTCACAGAACTACATTTTAGCAGCTCTAGCATCATCTACATCAAGCTACAAAACATCAATTGGCAGCTTGTTTGAAGTGGATCCAAACTACCTTGTCTGAATAGAGCGACGCAGAGTGTTTGTAAGCAGGAAAGCCTTGGATTCACAGCCTGTGGGGAGAAGGGGACTGGGGTTGCTTTCTCTCTCCCTTCTGCCCCTTCTGTCCCGGAAAATTTTCTGCTGGCTTGTGGAAGTCCAAGGAAGGAAAAACACGCTTGTGTAATTTTGTATTTCATTATGATTATTGATCCAGATCTGTCTTGTACACATTGAGACAAATAAATAAATGTTTTTTTAAGGAAATAAAGTCCAGAAGAGAGTGATATTGGAGGAAGGGTAAGATGTGGGAGGGGGGGGCCAGGGAAGGAACCTGAGAAAACACGGAGAGAGGCAGGAAGTTGAGAGAGGAAAAAAAAAAAAAAAAAAAAACAAGTAGGAAAGAAAAAAATCCCTCTAGCTGGGTTTTGATGTAAGAGATAATATTTCTCACCATGCCCTTGACAAGGGCATGCATTGTGTATGTGTGTGTGCGCTCAGTCACGTCTGACTCTTTGTGACTTCCTGGACTGTAGCTCATCAGGCTCCTCTGTCCATGGAATTTTTCAGGTAAGAATACTGGAGTGGGTTGCCATTTCCACCTCCAGTGGATCTTCCTGACTCAGGGATTGAACTAATGTCTCATGCATTGACCAGGAGGATTCTTTATCACTGAGCCACCTGGGAAGCACTGACAAGGGTATTGTTAGGGGATATTCCTGCTAAAAGTTCTGGCAAATCTGTCCTCAGTTACTGCAGATGCAGTAGATCTCATCCTTGGTGCTGGAGTGCATGGTCCCTCCATGGATGGAGAAAGGGGACACCTGAGGGCCTGAGTTGGCACCAGTTTACTTTGTACCTGCTACACAGGAGGCGTTGTATCAATTCTCCAGGCACAGACAGAATGATGTAATTAGTTATGAATGTTTCAGGTCTGCTTTGATAAAATACAATATGAGACATGGGAGCTTGATTTTTTAATGGATATATGGACATACCCACAGAGAAGGTAAATGTGGCATGTTCTGTGGCAGACAAATAGATGAAGATTAGCCAGGGACTGAGACACATTTCAACCTAAAGAAAGCTTCATGGAGAAGTACAAGTCTTGAAGAGAGCACAGAAACTGAACATGTGAAGACAGGGAGTAGGATAGTCCAAGGGGGCAATCACAGGCAGGAAGACACTTTCGGGAATAATAACAGTTCTTTCAGTTTAAGATATGCAAAGGGAGCTCCGAGAGGCATGGAGTTGCAGATCCCAGGCTCTAGAGTGCAGGCTCTGTAGTTATGGTGCACGGGCTTAGTTGTTCCTCAGCATGTGGGATCTCCCAGGATCTGGGATAAGACCTGGGTTTCCTGCCTTGGCAGGCAGATTCCTTACCACTGAGTCACCAGGGAAGTCCCCAGACTTCTTTCTACAGTGGCTGTGATATTTCAAGTTCCCATCAGCAATGTATGGGAGTTCTCGTAATTTCAGATCTTTGTTAACATTTGGTAGTCTCTTAAAATTTTCAAAAGTGTTATTATTTTATTGGCTCCACTGTTGTTGAAAATAAATCAAATATCATTATGATATCCAAAATTTTGTCTGTTCTTCAATTTTTGTTCTTGAGCCTCTCTTTATTGCAGTTTTCTGACAATTGACAGTGATATGCTTTGAGGTATTTTGGCTGAATGGGTATGTCTAAGTTCCCAACTGGAGTCTTATGTCCTCCAATTCCACAAGTTCATTCTCTATATCGAACTTCCCTTGTGGCTCAGCTGGTAAAGAATCTACCTGCAATGCAGGAGACCTGGATTCGATCCCTGGGTTGAAAAGATCCCGTGGAGTAGGGAAAAGCTACCCACTCCAGTATTCTGGCCTGGAGAATTCCATGGACTGTATAGTCTATGCGGTTGATAGGACATGACCAAGTGACTTTCACTTTCTTCACTTTAATTCTCTATATCTGTGTCTCCATCCTTCCTTTCAAATAGGTTCAGTACCATTTTTTACATTTCATGTATATGCAGTAATATACAATATTTGTTTTTCTCTTTTTGACTTCATTCTGTGTAACAGGTTCATCCGCCTCATTAAGAACTGACTCAAATTCGTTCCTTTTTATACTGATTTTTTTTTTTTTTTTTGCTTTGTCTGTCAATAGTTTTATTGTCTTTTCCATTTTGATCTCATATCTTTACTTTCTGAGACCTAGCTTTTTTGTTGTCTTACTGTACTTGCTTTTAATCCACTTTATTCTTGTTTTAATGAAACAGTACATACCTGTATTTAACAGGATGTTAATTGCAGTTTTTTTCTTTCCAAAGATGTATTTTCCTCCTTTCCTCATGCTAGTTTGCTTTTTCCTGTTTGTTTTAGGATTTGCCTTTCCTATTGTACTATGTCAATGACTCTCCACTGAGCTGATGGGCTAGAAGGAGGAAGACCTCACCCTCAGGGGATATTTGGTAACATCTGGAGATATTCTTGTTGCTCCCACTGGAGTAGGGGTGCTACCCTCTCTAGTGGGTAGAGGTCAGGGATGTTGCTAAGCATTCTACAGTGCATAGGTTGCCCACACCCTTCTCCACCACAAAAACTCGTCTGGCCTCAAATGTCAGCAGTGTGGGGTGAGAAACCCTGGATGCTAGATGCTTCTGTAAAATGTCCCCTGATCTTTGGCTGTCAGTTCGTACTCGAAGTGAAGTTCATTAAAAAGTATCTTTATATGGTCCATATATACAATGGTATACTGCTCAACCATAGCAAAGAACGAAGTAACGCCATTTGCAGCAACAGGGAGAAAGCTCAAGATGATCATGCTAAGTGAAGTAAGTCAGAGAGAGAAAGAAAATTCCATATGATGTCACTTATATGACACAAATGAACCTATCTATAAAACAGAGACAGTCTCAGAGACGTAGAGAACAGATACGTGGTTGTGAAGGAGGGGGTGGGGTAGATTGGGAGTTTGGGGTTAGCAGATGCAAACGGGTGTATATACAATGGATAAACAGTAAGGTCCTACTGTAAAGCCAGAGAACTATATTCAATATCCTATGATAAACCATAATGGAAGTGAATATGAAAACATATATATGTATGTATCACTGACCTAGAGCCAGACATCCTGGAATGTGAAGTCAAGTGGGCCTTAGAAAGCATCATTACGAACAAAGCTAGTGGAGGTGATGGAATTCCAGTTGAGCTATTCCAAATCCTGAAAGATGATGCTGTGAAAGTGCTGCACTCAATATGCCAGCAAATTTGGAAAACTCAGCAGTGGTCACAGGACTGGAAAAGGTCAGTTTTCATTCCAATCCCAAAGAAAGGCAATGCCAAAGAATGTTCAAACTACGCAAATTGCACTCATTTCACACGCTAGTAAAATAATGCTCAAAATTCTCCAAGCCAGGCTTCAGCAATATGTGAACCGTGAACTTCCTGATGTTCAAGCTGGTTTTAGAAAAGGCAGAGGAACCAGAGATCAAATTGCCAACATCCGCTGGATGATAGAAAAAGCAAGAGAGTTCCAGAAAAACATCTATCTCTGCTTTCTTGACTGTGACAAAGCCTTTGACTGTGTGGATCACAATAAACTGTGGAAAATTCTGAAAGAGATGGGAATACCAGACCACCTGATCTGCCTCTTGAGAAATTTGTATGCAGGTCAGGAAGCAACAGTTAGAACTGGACATGGAACAACAGACTGGTTCCAAATAGGAAAGGGAGTTCATCAAGGCTGTATATTGTCACCCTGTTTATTTAACTTCTATGCACAGTACATCAAGAGAAACGCTGGACTGGAAGAAACACAAACTGGAATCAAGATTGCCGGGAGAAATATCAATAACCTCAGATATGCAGATGACACCACCCTTATGGCAGAAAGTGAAGAGGAACTCAAAAGCCTCTTGATGAAAGTGAAAGTGGAGAGTGAAAAAGTTGGCTTAAAGCTCAACATTCAGAAAACGAAGATCATGGCATCCGGTCCCACCACTTCATGGGAAATAGATGGGGGAAACAGTGGAAACAGTGTCAGACTTTATTTTGGGGGGCTCCAAAATCACTGCAGATGGTGACTGCAGCCATGAAATTAAAAGACGCTTACTCCTTGGAAGGAAAGTTATGACCAACCTAGATAGCATATTCAAAAGCAGAGACATTACTTTGCCAACAAAGGTTCATCTAGTCAAGGCTATGGTTTTTCCTGTGGTCATGTATGGATGTGAGAGTTGGACTGTGAAGAAGGCTGAGTGCTGAAGAATTAATGCTTTTGAACTGTGGTGTTGGAGAAGACTCTTGAGAGTCCCTTGGACTGCAAGGAGATCCAACCGGTCCGTTCTGAAGGAGATCAGCCCTGGGATTTCTTTGGAAGGAATGATTTTAAAGCTGAAACTCCAGTACTTTGGCCACCTCATGTGAAGAGTTGACTCATTGGAAAAGACTCTGATGCTGGGAGGGATTGGGGGCAGGAGGAGAAGGGGACGACAGAGGATGAGATGGCTGGATGGCATCACTGACTCGATGGACATGAGTCTGAGTGAAGTCCGGGAGTTGGTGATGGACAGGGAGGCCTGGCGTGCTGCAATTCATGGGGTCACAAAGAGTCAGACACAACTGAGCAACTGATCTGATCTGAATGAGTAATTTTGCTATATAGCAGAAATTAACACAGCTTTGTAATTCAGTGAGTGAGTGATAGTCACTCAGTTGTGTCTGACTCTTTGTGACCCCATGGACTATAGCCTGCCAGGCTCCTCTGTCCATGGAATTCTGCAGGCAGAAATACTGGAGTGGGTTGTCATTTCCTTCTCCAGGGGATCTTCCTGACCCAGGGACTGAACATGGGTCTCCTGCATTGCAGGCAGATTCTTTACCATCTGAGCCACCAGGGAATTGAACTATACTTCAATAAAAATAAATAAATAAATAGAGTATCCATAGGCAGAGCTCATTGACTGGGGGATTCAACTAAGAGTAACTTGGTGGGTTCTTTTCATTGCTAAGTGTAGGTCTTTGTCAGAGCTGATGAGAAATCCTCAAATTCCACTTAATGTGAGGATGAGTCTAAGCATGGCAGCCCATGTTCTCAAAACTAAGGTGGGAAAGGAGGCCAGAGTCTTAGCAGCCACTGTGTCAACTTTGATTTAATTTCCATAATTCAGTCTGTACTATGACCTCAGCTCTATATACTCTCTGTTTCAGTCTCTCCATAGAATAAGCTCCATGGCAAATAGAAGGGGAAAAAGTGGAAGCAGTGATAGATTTTATTTTCTTGGGCTCCTAAATCACTGCAGATGATGACCACAACCATGAAATTCAAAGACACTTGCTCCTTGGAAGGAAAGTTATGACAAACCTAGACAGCATATTAAAAAGGGGAGACATCACTTTGCCAACAAAGGTCCATATAGTCAAAGCTATGGTCTTTCCAATAGTCATGTACAGATGTGAGAGTTGGACCATGATTATCTCTAGGTCTATCTCTGTTGCTGCAAATGGTATGATTTCCTTCTTTTTTATGGCTGAGTAGTATTCCACTGTATATATGTACTGCATCTCCTTTATTCATCCATCTGTCAATGTACATTTTTATTGCTCTCATGTCTTGATCTTTTCTGAATCCTCAGTCTCTCCCTCGTCATAGCCCTCTTTTCCTGTATAAAACATGATTAGGTCTGCCCTGTCTTTAAAAATATCATGACCTTAGTATTTCCTAAGACCTGTCCCTTCACAGTCATATTTCTTTGTAGAAGTTGTCTAAACTTTTTGAAAGCACTTACTCACCTGACCTTTGTGGACCAGCCTTCACTCCCATCCCTCCTCCTGTCACTGATGAGGATCTTGCCTTGGGTCCTCTCAGAGATGTTCCCAGAGAAGATATATGCCCCTCTGTGCCCTTGTCCCTGCTCCTCCTTTCTGCTGATTTCTTCTCTTCCTCCCCTGGGTCTTCCTTTTCCACCCACACACTAACAAATGGATGAATCACTTCAGGATAATCTTTTTATATCCAGAACATCTCTCAGTCAGCTCCCAAATCTTCACCACCAGCTTCCTGGTTTGAAATGCTCAGGCTCCATCCATATAAGGTACACCTGAGGGAAATGATCCTTTGATTTTAGATTATGGGTGGGAAAGATGGCTGCCAACATACTGCTACACTGGTTGGAGACACATGGGCAGAGGACAGCATCTGTCAACTGGCTGTAATTCTCTAGTGAGCTCACATCACCAAGTATGGGAAATAGCCTCCACCCTCACTAAAGATTCATTCTTGTGCTTCCCAGGTGGTCCTAGTGGTAAAGAACCTGCTTGCCAGTGCAGGAGACGTAAGAGACTCAGGTTCAGTCCCTGGGTTGGGAAGATCCCCTGGTGAAGGGCATGGCAACCCACTCCAGTATTCTTGCCTGGAGAATCCCATGGACAGAGAAGCCTGGCAGGCTGTAAGTCCATAGGGTCACACAGAGTTGGAGATGACTGAAGTAACTTAGCGCACACGCACTGGCCAAAGATTCAGAATTTCTGCTCTTCTTACACATTAAATCCTTACCTTACTCTGTCTTAAGTTGGGACCCTTTTCATGCCTGAACTATTCACATACTTCTGTTTATGTCTGCTGCTGCTGCTGCCAAGTCGCTTCAGTCGTGTCCGACTCTGTGCGACCCCACAGACGGCAGCCCACCAGGCTCCCCCGTCCCTGGGATTCTCCAGGCAAGAACACTGGAGTGGGTTGCCATTTCCTTCTCCAATGCATGAAAGTGAAGAGTGAAAGTGAAGTCGCTCAGTCGTGTCCGACTCTTAGCAACCCCATGGACTGCAGCCCAGCAGGCTCCTCCATCCATGGGATTTTCCAGGCAAGAGTACTGGAGTGTGGTGCCATTGCCTTCTCCGCTATTTATGTCTAATTACCCTGAAATTACATTTTTCATCCGTCTGCAGCTAGAGCAGAGAAATATGGTCTTTCAGTCTTTTTACGTTAAAAAGGAAACAGGGTTTTGTTTATTCTGTGACTTGGAGCACAAAGTGGCTACAGGCAAACCTGCTCTGAAGCCCACACTCACACACTCGTTATTGCTGCCTCTGGATTAAGTCTTGTGGCTGAGGTTCTTGGCCCCTGCTCACACTGTAATCAGCTGGGGAGTTGCTGAAAAACACCATTGTTCAGGTTTTGCCCTGGACCAATTATGGGGCTTGGGCATCAGTGTTTTTACATCAGTACTTTTCATGTGATTCAAAGGTCCTGCCAAAGCTGGCAGCCACAGTTCCAGTTAGCTTTTTTTCTTTGCCCAACTTTTGGCCAAGACTCAAATCTAACTCTAGTGATTCTCCCACATTGATATATCAAAATCAACCTTGAGCCTTATTAAGACAGATTTCTGAGCCTCACCTCAGAGTTTCTGATTCTATAGGTCTGGGGTGGAGTCCAGGAATGACGATGAGGATGCTGGTCTGGGGGCCACACTTGCAGAATCACTGCCTCATTCTGCCTGAGGATTTTCATCTTCTGAAGTCTGCCTCTCAGAGTGGAGTAACTGGCCAATCTCCATGTTGGTGCTGAAAGTCCCAAGTCTTGAAAAATCCTTCCAATTCAGGAAAATGGGGACAGATGGTCACTACAAAGATATATCACATCCTAATCCTTAGAACCTGTGAATGATCTTATTCTGGTCAGGGGTCTTTGTAGATGTAATTAAGTAAAAGGTGCTGAGATAAGGTGATCATGATGGATCGTCTGAGTGGGGGGGGGGGCAAAGCCAGTGATAAGGATCTTTATTATTAATTTTTTTACATGAAGACACCATTTTTACATTCTCTAAGGACATAAAAATAATATAAACAGAATAAAATGACCAGATGGTGTCAAGAAAATAAAAGAAGTATAGCATAACCACCCAGAAAAGAACTGACAATTTGGTAGTATTACAATTCAGAGTCAGAATACAACTGCATTTATATGATAGAAAATCAGTAAAATCTTGTATTTTAAGGGGGGAATCCAGATGTTTCACACCCCACATGTCAAAAGTTTTGTATTCAATTTTGTGGTGTAATTGCTTTGGTACATGTAAGTAGGTCTATCTAGCATGAGTCATAGTGAGTCATCATCTAGAAACAAGAATAGTATCCCCTGCTTCACGTGTGTGTATGTGTTCTCAGTTGTTCAGTTGTGTCTGACTCTTTGCAACCCCACGGACTGCAGCCTGCCAGGCTCCTCTGTCCATGGGATTTCCCAGGCAAGAATACTGGAGTGAGTTGCCATTTTCTTCTCTAGGGGATCTTTCGAACCTATGGATCAAACCTGCATCTCCTGCACTGGCAGGTGGGTTCTTTAACACTGAGCCAGTTAACCCTAACCCTACTTCAGAAGATAGTTTGAATAATGAAGGAAATTGATTGTCCTTAAGAGAATGAGGCTGAGTGAGATCATACAGATAGAAGAGGAGGCCATGTGGTCATAGGGACAGAATGTGGATTTATCCTGTCATAAACCAGGGAGCTCCAGGAGCCACCAGAAGCTAGAAGATGCAAGGAGTGGATTCTACTAGAGCTTCTAGTGGGAATGTGGTCCTGTCAACACCTTGATTTTTTAATTTTCCAGAATTGTGAGAGAAAAATTGATTACAGCAGCCACTGGAATTTTACACAGTTGCCCCAACACTGCTCTTCTATTTATTGTGGGTGTTTCTTGTCTCTTATACCTATCAAAAGGGAAATTCAGTTGAGTTCAGTTGCTCAGTTGTGTCCAACTCTTTGTGACCCCATGGACTGCAGCACGACAGGCCTCCCTGTCCATCACCAACTCCCAGAGTTCACTCAAACTCATGTCCATTGACTCAGTGATGCCATCCAACCATCTCATCCTTTGTCGTCCGCTTCTCCTCCTGTCTTCAATCTTTCCCAGCATCAGGGTCTTTTCAAATGAGTCAGCTCTTCCCATCAGGTGGCCAAAGTATTGGAGTTTTAGCGTCAACATCGGTCCATCCAATCAATATTCAGGGCTGATTTCCTTTAGGAGGGACTGGTTGGATCTCCTTACAGTCCAAGGGACTCTCAAGAGTCTTCTCCAACACCACAGTTCAAAAGTATCAATTCTTTGACGCTCAGCTTTCTCTATAGTCCAACTCTCACATCCATACATGACCACTGGAAAAACCATAGTCTTGACTAGACAGACCTTTGTTGGCAAGGTAACATCTCTGCTTTTTAACCTAGACAGCAGTCTAGGCTGTTCATAACTTTTCTTCCAAGGAGCAAGTATCTTTTAATTTCATGGCTGCAGTCACCATCTGCAGTGATTTTGGAGCCTAAAAAAAATAAAGTCTGCCACTGTTTCCACTGTTTCTCCATCTATTTGCTATGAAGTGATGGAACCAGATGCCATGATCTTTGTTTAGTCTCCTGTAATAAACCACAATGGAAAAAGATTATCTATTTATCTCTATATCTGGGCTTCCCAGGTGGCTCAACAGTAAAGAATCCTCTTGCCAAACAGGAGATTCAAGTTTAATCCCTGGGTCAGGAAGATGCCCTGGAGCAGAAGATGGAAACCCACTCCAGTATTCTTGCCTAGAAAATCCCATGGATAGAGGAACCTAGTGGGCTACAGTCCATGGGGTCGCAAGAGTTGGACGTGACTTAGTGACTAAGCAACAACAGCAATAATATCTCTATCTCTCTAGATAACTGAATAACTTTTCTGTATACCAGAAACTTCGCACAACATTGGAAATCAACTATACTCCGATTGGAAAAAAGGAGAGAGATTCTGAGAATACATTTCCCCCACAAAGACTGGGTGGTTGACTAATGAGTCTGTAAAAATGCTTCTCAGAAAGAACAGGCTAGAAATCAATGGAGTACAGCTAATCTGATATATTCAAAGTTCTGAAGATTATCTGCAGTAGGTCATTAAGCAGCAAATGAGGTAACTAGAAAATCTATTCATATTAAATGTGCCACTTTGTTATGCAGGATATGACAGTCCGACGCGGGTGGGTGTCCGGTCAGAAATGTCCCAGAGCAGTGGTGCTCTGGGTACCAAACAGAGACCATGTAGAGACTTCGGGGGCTTGTTAGTGCTCTTGAACCCTGGCTGCTGCGCTGTGCTGTGTGTGTGCTTGGTTGCGTCTGACTCTGTCACCTCCTGGACTACAGACTGTCAGGCTCCTCCACCCATGGAATTTCCCAGGCAAGAATACTGGAGTGGCTTGCCATTTCCTTCTCCATTTGACCACTGGGAATGGACTTCAATCCCAGGGTCAGGGGTTGAAGAATTTTCTGTGTTTTCGGAAACTACTGTTACCTTCACATTATTGGGCCACAAAGAAGCAAAGTTGGGCCATCCCAAGGGAGGTACACCCTGTCAAGTCTAGGTCATTTCTGGGGCCAAAACTAGTGGGAAAGGAAGGATAAGCTCCAGAAATGGCAGTTTGTCTTGCAAAAATCTTTGAATTTTATGCCTTGGGCTGGTTCTGCTCTAAAAAATCAGATATGGGTCTACTTGGGCGTCCTGACTGGTGTCCTCTGTTTTCTCCATCTATTCTGGGCTTTCTACTGGCTGTTCTTCATGGACCTTGGGATCCTATGTCCTTGTTGAGATCTGAGTCATGGTTTTCTCCTGATAGTCAATGTCTGGACTATTCTATGAATGTACTGCTCTGTAAGAGTTGGATCATAAAGCAGGCTGAGCACCGAGGAATTGATGCTTTTGAATATGGTGCTGGAGAAGACTCTTGAGAGTCCCTTGGCCTGCAAAGGTGATCCAACCAGTCAATCCTAAAGGAAATAAACCCTAAATATTCATTAGAAGGACTGATGTTGAAGCTGAAGCTCTAATACTTTGGCCACCTCATGCGAAGAGCCAACTCATTGGAAAAGACCCTGATCCTGGGAAAGATTGAAGTCAGGAGAAGAAGGGGGTGACAGAGGATGAGATGGTTGGATGGCATCACTGACTCAATGAATTTGAGCAAACTCTGGGAGATGCTTGAGAACAGGGAAGCCTGGCGTGCTGCAGTCCATAGGGTTGCAAAGAGTTGGACACAACTTAGTGACTGAACAATGGCAATAACCACTGTGTGAGTTACCTTGTCTAATTTGCCCATACTAAGTACATATCCAGCATAGACTGTGACATATTCGACTTTCTTTCTGTTTATTTTTTTCATATTGTTCATCTATTGTCTCAGGTACACACTTCTGGATGCTGAGACAACTAATTATTTAAAGTCCAGAGCTAGGCTATCTGCCTTTCCTCCAAGACACCCAGGTCTGGCACTGGCCCACAGTAGGATCTTATTTGGTACAGACGTATTTACAGTTCCCCTCTATTGTTTCTATTATTACTAGATGAAAATATTAATAAAAACAACCCTTCTGGTTCAGATGTGAATTGAATGGGGCATCCCCGAATGGGCCTCAAAAGGGGGCTAAATGTTCCAGAATTTTAAGACAGAGGGCCAACACCAAAGACCTGGGAGAGGGTGGTGGAATGGTGGGCATAGCGTAATACCTGTCTCTTTGCAAGCCTTTAGTGAGATTTGCTGAATGAACGCTGCCTGAGAGGATTAGCTGTGTCCAACATCTTGTAATAGTACAGAAGCAGCCTCAAGCATGGAATTCAAAGACCACTGCAGGGCAACCTATCTTTTCTGGAACTTTACATAGGTATCTTAATTTGGGGTGTTTTGCATCATAGAGAAAATCTGTTTTGAAACTCAAGTCCTGCAGTGGCTGTTCTGATTAGACTTAGTTTCTGAGATCATAGAAAACTCTAAGTTAAATTTAATGTCATATCCAGCCCAAGGCACAACCGGCCCAAAGGCCCAGATGTGTTTGAAAGCTGGTGTTCTGGCCCCCAAACTCACATGAATGTTTATTCTACTCCAGTGTTACATTGTAAATTATCCCTCAAGGAATACAATCAATCTTTAGAGAAGACAAATGTGGTGCTTTATTCCTTTATTTTCCACTCCCTCTGAAGCTTGAGTTCAGGGTTCTCGTCCATAACTCTTAAACATGCTTGGCTCAGACTACAGCTCTAAGGAACTGTGTTAAAACTGTGATTTTCAGGGGCTTCCCTGATGGCTCAGTGGTAAAGAATCTGCCTGTCAATGCAGGAGACACGGGTTTGATCCCTGACCCTGGAAGATCTCACATGCCATGGAGCAAGTAAGCTCAAGTACCACAGCTACTGAGCCTGTGCTCTAGAGCCTGGGAGCCGCAACTGCTGAAGCCTGCACGCCCTAGAGCCTGAGCTCCAGAATAAGAGAAGTCACCACAAACAGAAGGCCACACACTGCAACTAGAAAAACTAAGGAAAACTAAAGAAAAGTCTGCTTGCAGCAAGGAAGACCCAGCACAGCCAAAAAGAAATAAAATCCAGAAGAAGTGATGAACATGGCGTTTAAACGACGTAAAGATATAAGAGTCAATACTTAGTTCTCCTAGCTTTAGCTATGGAGGATGATCTTAGAGAAAACTTAAAGTTCTTATTGCTAAAAATAGAAGCAAGCTGTCAAGATGCAATGGCCTAGTGTAACAGACCCTGCAATATTTTCTCAGAAAAGCAGAATTGTTAGTAAACTAACATGCTGTGAGATTTTAACTCACAGGCTTACCATTGAAACCTTTAATGTGGGAAGGGCACATAAGAAAAGCTTTGCTTGCAAAGCCATCAATAATGTAGGTGGTGGTTTCTTAGGGATGTACTCATTGACTTTATTGCGACTTTGCAGTGGGCAGAAGAGAGACTGTTTTTGAATATTGTTGAAGTTATGCCACACAAAGGCTCTAAGTTAGAGGAAGAAAAGCTTAAAGGGACCCTAGAACAATGTATCTCCTATCAACGGGGAGATAATGATTTAAGAAAACTAAAGATTGTGTATTAGTCACTTTGGTGCAAAGTTAGGAAAATATTTACCTAGGCCCTTATAAATTTCCATTGGATTTGCTTTAGCACTGTTCCAAAGTCCTAAATCCAAGGTGAATTTTGTAAAATGAATTTATTATGCTACAAAAGAAAAAGTGTTTGCAAGGATAGTCAGGTTTCCTACTGATAAAAGGTGGTCATGTTCTCTCAGCTATTGTTCAAGGAACTATTTCTAGCAGCTTACTAATGTCTTTAAAACTTAGAAGTGCAGGCCAATGTCATGGAAATGAAATGAAGCCTATGAAAAATTAGTTTCTTTCTAGTTTTAGCACTCTCAATAAACACTGCTTTGATTTTTAAAGTAAGTTCTGACCTTGGGGAGTTATGGTACCTGAAAGAATAAAACAAGTCAGAAGTAATATTTTAAAAAAATTATGTGCATCCATGGACTCTGTCCTTGGCTCTAAAGGTGGATTTTCATGGATAGAAAGAATAGTTTGGTGGTTGCCAAGGGGGACGTGTGTGGAGCAGAATGGAGTGGGAGGTTAGGGTTAGGGGACTAAATAAGCTTTTACATATAGAATAGATAAAAAGCAAGGTCCTACTGTGTAGCACAGAGAACTATATTCAATATACTATGAGAAACAGTAATGGAAAAGAATATAAGAAAAAAGAATGCATGCATATATGTATAACTGTATCGCTTTGATGTACAGCAGAAATTAACACATTTTAAATCAACTATAATTCAATAAAAAGAGAGGGAGAAAGGTCAGTTTTGCCTATAAGCACTCAATTTAAAGAAACAAGGGTAAGAAACTAGTTTCATGAAAAGAAGTGACACTTCTGAGGATCTCAGAGTTGAGTTCATCTGAGGAGCTCAGTGGTAAAGAATCCCCTGCCAAGGCAGGAGATGCAGGAGACACAGGTTTGATCCCTGGGTCAGGAAGATCCTCTGGCTGGAGGGGCTACATTACATGGGGTTGTGTAGAGTCAGATATGACTGAACGACTGAGCATAGGCGGATTAAGACATCTCTATGGATGTGTGATTAAATCCTTTTTGAGAGGTATCTAACATGTCTTGGAGAGTTAACTGATGCTCCAAGTGCCTTACAATCACCACACGTCCATAGAATATCTCCACACTAATGCTTCACAAAGTATCACCAGTAACTCCACAAGGCATAGGAGACAGGGAGCATTAACTGTCAAGTCAGAGTAAAGGGGAGTCTGCGGGGCCTTGGACACAGATATCACTGTTGCATTTTCCAAGTAACCTGTTCTCTAAGTTTTCCAACTATTCGCTTCTGTGCATGTGTGCTAAGTTGCTTTAGTCATGTCCGAATCTTTGCGACCCCGTGGACTGTAGCCCGCCAGGCTCCTCTGTGCAAAGAATTCTCCAGGTAAGAATACTGGAGTGGGTTGCCATGCCCTCCTCCAGGGAATCTTCCTGACCCAGGGATCTAATCCTGGCCTCCTGCGTTGATAGGCAGGTTCTTTACCACTAGCACCGTCTGAGAAGCTCATTTGCTTCTGTCAGTGCTGATGTTTAATGGATAAGCTGAGCTGTTAGGTTGAGCAGGATGGTCTTACCTGCTTCTTTTTTTGAAACATGCTGACCTGATGTTTGCCACCTCAAATATCAAGAGCCAGGTGGATTTTTTTGGAAGTTCAAATTCTGTAAGTTTGCATGTTATCTTTAGCTGGGGCTCAGAAGGAAAATAGGCAAGCATTTATAAAAGGGTGACTTTTAAAAGAATGCTATTTCTCTTTTTTTATTTTTAACAGTTTGAGTAGACATTTTAAAAGACTGTTTCATGTCAGCAAGGAAGCCTGCAGAATGAAACTTTCCTTTACAATTGAAACTTAACTGAAAATTCCAGTAAAAACACTACATTTTAGCTCAAGGTAGGAAACTGTAGGTTGCGATAAAATGCAGGGAAAAGTGCAGGAGTCTCACCTGGGTTCTTTCCTCAGGTCTAGGGAAATGAAGCAACTTTCAGCCTCATAGTTTTTCAATTGTTTTGACATTAACAATCTTCACGTCCATTTCATTTCAAAAAATGTTATTTACGGCTGTTTTCTGGGTCTTATAACCACCAAGATTTACTCTGCCTTCAAAGAAGGAGAATTCTTCGCCATGGCTACAACCTTTGTTCTCTTCCACTGTCTCACTCTGAATGTCCCTGTTTTTCTCCATCAAACCAGCAGTCCTGCAACCTGCCCTGGTTCTCCCAGTTTATCAATCTTTTTTTTATCTCAGTTTCCCGACTTGGGATGGGTTAGATGATCAACCGCTTCCACTGTCACTCTTCTCTTACTAGGGTTCAGTTTTGGTTCCTGTTTGATTTCTTCACCTCCAATTTTGTTTCTGCCTGACATTGATTAAATGTGTGTGTGTATGTGTGTGTGTGTGTATGCCTGTGAGCATGCACATGTATTTATGGTCTTGATGTGGAGCCTTTAGATGCTATTAGAAAAAGACACTCAGTCGTATTCACTGCTCTCATCACAAAATTATTTTATATAACCTTCTTGCAAATTGACATAATTAATTCCTTACTGAATTGTCTCCAGTGGCTGATGTACCCTTTTCTGTTCTCTTTGGGTTTTACACTTACTCCTTTAAACTGCCTCATTCTCTGAAGGTGAACTTGTGTCCCACTTCACTGAGAAGATATGGCTTCTTACACTGCAACGTCAGAATTCCTCTTCCTCTTCTCTTCTCTTTTGCTGATCAATATTTCAGAAGATAAAATATCTCTCTTCCTTTTTCATTGCTGGAAAATTCTCAGCCATTATTTCTCTGACTGTTACTTCTACCCAATTTCTCCTCTTTACAACATACATATGTTGGACCTTCTGAGAGTATCCTGTATGTAATTTATACTCCTATTTATTTTCCCCACTGTTTCTCTCTGTGTAATGCATATCATTTCTATTGGATTTTCTTCCAACTTATAAATCTGTGTTTTGTGTGTACAATCTACTGTTAAACCTATTCTAAACTTGAGATATTATACTTTATTTTTCAATTTTAGATGTTCATTTAATTTTTTATGAATTTAAATTCCTTGGAAAAATTCTTCACCTTTTGACCTATATTATGATTCTTTTCCTTCATTTAAAGAAACACATCTTGTTCAGTTGTACAGTAGTGTCTGACTGTTTGTGAGCTCAGGGACAGCAGCATGTCAGTTTTCCCTGTTTAAACCATCTTCTCCTGGAGTTTGCTCAAACCTGTGTCCATTGAGTCAGTGATGCCATCCAGCCATCTCATCCTCTATTCTCCCCTTCTCCTCCTGCCTTCAGTCTTTCCCAGAATCAAGGTCTTTTCCAATGAGTCAGCTCTTTGTATCAGGTGGCCAAAGTGTTGGAATTTCAGCTTCAGCATCAGTCCTTCCAATGAATATTCAGGATTGATTTCCTTTAGGATTGGCTGGTTGGATCTCCTTGCAGTCCAAGGGACTCTCAAGAGTCTTTTCCAAAACCACAGTTCAAAAGCTCAAAAGCACAGTTCAGTCACAGAAAACTAACCAAACTGATCACGTGGATCACAGCCTTGTCTAACTCAATGAAACTATGAGCCGTGTTGTGTAGGGCCACCCAAGATGGATGGGTCATGGTGGAGAGTTCTGACAAAATGTGGCCCACTGGAGAAGAGGATGGCAAACCACTTCAGCACTATTGCCTTGAGAACTCCATGTTCTCAAAGTTGAAAAGGCAAAAAGATATGACACTGAAAGATGAACTCCCCAGGTCAGTAGGTGCCCAATATGTTACTGGAGAAGAGTGAAGAAATAGCTCCAGAAGAAATGAAGAGACTGAGCCAAAGTGGAAACAACACCCAGTTTTGGATGTGTGTGGTGATGAAAGAAAAGTCTGATGCTGTAAAGAACAATATTGCATAGGAACCTGGAATGTTAGGTCCGTGAGTCAAGGTAAATTGGAAGTGGTCAAACATGAGATGGCAAGAGTGAACTTCGACATTTTCGGAATCAGTGAACTAAAATGGACTGGGATGGGTGGATTTAACTCAAATGACCATTATATCTACTACTGTGGGCAGGAATCCCTTAGAAGAAATGGAGTAGCCTTCATAGGCAACAAAAGAGTCCAAAATGCAGTACTTGGTAGCAATCTCAAAAAGACAGAATGATCTCTGTTTGTTTCCAAGGCAAACTATTCAATATCACACTAATCCAAGTCTATGCCCCAAACACTAATGCCAAAGAAGCTGAAGTTGAACATTTCTATGAAGACCCACAAGACCTGCTAGTATGAACATCAAAAAAAGACGTCCTTTTCATCATAGGGGATTGGAAAGCAAAAGAAACATATTAATTACTTTAAAATCCTTGTCTGCAATTTCCAATATCCAGCTTATCTGTGTTTCTACTTTCATTGAATGATTTTTTCCTATTGATTATTAGTCCTATTGTTGCAGGAAAATGGAGCCCAGAGCATGGTTATGTCCCAGGTCTTGGGTGAGTCCCTGGGATGGGCTGCCAAGTGAGGGGCCTTGGCTTCACATAGGAAAGAATTCAAAATCAAGCCACAGGAAAGTGAAAAAAGGATTATTCACAGTGATACACACCCCATAGACAAAATGCAGTCTGTCTCAGAAGGGACAGTGGCCTTGAAATATGGGTGGTTGGTTTTTATGGGCTGGGTAATTTTTCTTTTTTTGGCCACATCATGTAGCTTGTGAGAATCCTAGTTCCCTGACTGGGGATTAAAGCCAGGGCCCTGGCAGTGAAAGCACTGAGTCCTACCACTGCAATGGAACTCCCATATGATTTCATAGGTTAATGAGAGGGAGGAATATTCCAGTATTTTGAGGAAGGTGGGGGGGAGGTCAATTTTCAGCAGTGAGGTCATTACCTACATTTTGGCCTTTTATGGTCAGCCTTGGAACTGTCCTGGTGCTGTTGGGTGTGTCATTCAGCGAATGTATTACCTGCTCAATCACTAAGTCATGTCTGACTCTTTGCGACCCCATGGACTGTAGCCTGCCAGGCTCCTCTGTCCATGGAATTCTCCAGGCCAGAATACTGGAGTGGGTAGCTGTTCCCTTCTCCAGGGCATCTTCCCAACCCAGGGGTTGAGCTCATGTTTCCTGCATTGGCAGGCAGATTCTTTATCACTTGAACCACCTAGGAAGCCCTATGTTTTACAATGAGCACATAATGAGGCTCAAAGTCTACTGGAAGTCAATTTTTTACCATCTTTGATCTAGCTGATTCTAGCATGTTTATGTTTTATCCTCATTGGTATGTCATTTTTTTTTTGCAAAAGGTTGTGCCCTACCCCTTCCCTCTTGTCTCAATATGACCTTCCCTCTTTGCACATCTAATTTTTTAAATGCATATTACATGTTAAAGAACAGTAGAGATTTAGGTGATGTTGTCTTTCACCAAAATGACTTGCTTTTCTTTTTTGTTAGGCAGAGAAGAGACTGATCACCTTAGCTTAACTGAGAGTGAGTTGAGCTAGCTGCTGAGCTGCAGTCTTAGTGAGACTCAGCTTATATCTGCTTCACCACTATTTCAGGCTTCTGATCAAGAGCCCAGCAAATCTTCATCTCAGCCTTGAAAGACTAGAAATTTCAGTTCTTCCCTTCAGAGGCTTTCAATTTAGCTCTTTCCTTTCCCAGATTCAGGGTCTTTTCCAATGAGTCGGCTCTTCGAATCAGGAGCTTCAGTTTCAGCATCAGTCCTTCCAATGAATATTTAGGGTTGATTTCCTTTAACATTAACTGGTTTGATCTCCTTGCAATCCCTGATGCTGGAAAATATTGAATGCAAAAGGAAAAGGGGGTGACAGGATGAGATAGTTAGATAGCATCACTGACTCAATGGACATGAATTTGAGCAAACTCGGGGAGATAGTGGAGGACAGAGGAGCCTGGTGTGCTACAGTCCGTGAAGCTGCAAAAAGTCGGATACGACTTAGTGACTGAACAACAAGTTACTTATGTTTAGTTATCTATTTCTGCATGACTAGTTATTCCAAACTTAAAGGCTTAAAACAATCAGTGTTATTATCTCAGTTTATATGTCACGAATTTGGGAGCAGTTTAGCTTAGTAATTTGGCTGAGGGTCTCACAAATTTGTAGTGAAAGCATCGGCTGCAGCTTCCTTCAAGATGCAGACTGGACTGGAGCTGGAAGAGTTCCTCACAAATTTAGTTACTTGGCTGTTGACCTGGGCTCTCCTTTTTTCTCTGACTGTTGTTCACTTCCTCACCATATAGCGTCTCTATAGGGCATTTGTGCATCCTTCTGACATGGCAGGTGGTTTTCCCCGGAAGGAGTGACTCAAGAGAGAAAGCAAGATGGAAATCACTGTGTCTTTATGACTTGGTCTCAAAAGTCACACTCCATCATGTCTGCCACATTCTCTTCCCTGGAGGTAAGTCACTAAGGGGAATTTGCTCCACTGAAGGGAAGAATATCAGGGCATCTCTGAACATGTTTTTAACTGCCGCACTACCGGGGTCCAGCCCCGGTTGGATCCAGGGATTCCCTCAGGAGGACGGCGTTGGCGATTAAAAGGATAAAAGGAGAAAGAGACAGAGGCTTAACTAACCGGTTTACGCAGAAAGCCAATAAAACCTGTGACATCAGGTTTGCACTGACCACTGAGGCCACAGGCTCCCTCTCAAATTGCAGAAAGTGTCCCACCTTAGGCACCTTCTCGAGTGGGTCTTAGAAGCCCAGGTAAATAAGTGGTCTCAGAGGGCCCCCGCGCTCCAAATTAGTCATCCTGGAGGAAGAACCGAGAAGAAAAGGAGAGAAAAGGAAACAAGAAAGAACGACATGGGGAAACCAAGCTTGATGAGCATGGCCCACAACTTTATTTTCCAAAGTAGCTTTTATACCTTAAGTTGTGCATAGAGGATAATAGGGGGTGTAGAGTCATGCAAGGTCAGTAGTCCTTGACCTTTATCAAAGCCAGACTCTCTTTCTGCAAACTTATCATATGCAAAAGCTTTAGGTGATTTACATTATCTTCTGGCCAGGAGGTCTGTTAACATTTTATGACCCTTTCTTCAGAAAACTTATTTTTCTCTAGAGGTGATTATTCTAAAGTCAGGTGCCACTCTCTGAAAGCATTAGATAAAGTTGCATTCCTATAGGGCAAAAGTGTGGTGGGCTATAACAAGAAAAAGAATTAACTCAAGGGTCCAAGGTTACAAACATTAAAGCTACTACTTACATTTCTATATACCAACTATATTAATCAATACACTGCCAGGGACACAGTAGGTAAGGGATATGGAAACTCGGCAGCAATCATTAGCTCAACAAAGAAATCCTCTAGTAGTTCTATTCTAACAATTTTAACTCTTTGAGAGGCTCTGCATTGTTAGAATATCTTAAGCTTCCCGTGCCTCTCGTGGTTGGGAAGCTGTGAACAATCACATGTGTAGCTGCAGGAGTCTGAACAAACCTGTCAGGAAGCTAGAAAGTCATCAGAGGGGTTTGAATTGAAACACTCCAGAGCTCTAAGTTGATTTTCTTCAGAGAAAGGTGGTCAGGGATAGCCCCCCGTTAATGTCAGAAGAGTTGGTGAAAGTCGTGAAATAGTAAAACAGACAGATTTTGGTTTTGGGGTAGATGCTCGGGCAGGTCCAGGGGGCCTCTCTAGTTCTGATTCGCCTTTGCATGTCAGATCCTCTCCGCATGACCTTTGTCATGGGTGGGAACTCCCATCCTGGCTCCCGGCACCGCACCTCCATGCACATTTTTCAAAATCTGGCAACATTTTGCAGAAAGATCTGCTTTGTGTTTGAGGCAGACTCTCTGAAAGACCTTGTCTTTTCAGCCCCAAGAGAATACAAGTGAAGCCACTTCATTTTTTAAAGATCTTGACCTGTCTCCACTGCCCTCTCATTTCCAGTTTGTCACAGCAGCTTCTTTTGCCCTTGGATGCCTTGCTGCTTCTCGTTGTTTCAGCAGAAGCCTTCTGCTTGTCTTATCCTCAGCACCCAGCAGGAACAGAACATGCCCAAGGGAAAATAGATGGCCACCGTCATTTCACCTCAGAATGGTTGTTTTCCCATATGTGGAATCTCAGTTCCTCTAGTCCTTATCGCTTGCACAGTTCTGCGATGCCTGGCAAAGATAACTCTGTAATTTATCCACCTTTTTGTGGCTGTTGTTGCAGGAGCATTGGCCTGACTACATCCTACCCTGAGGCACAAGCAGACACTCTTCCTTTTAAAGGAAACATTGTGTTTGATGTCTTGTTTCTGGGGCCTTGGACGCCCTGCTCGTCAAGTGCGTGCCCTTCCCTCGGAATCTCCCTTAGCTCCTGTTCTGTTTCTTTGGTTTCCAAACAGCTCTATGTATTTGCTCTTCTAAACAAATTCATTTTTTTCTTTCAAATCTGACAACCTTTTAAAATCACCCTCTCCATCCCCTTTCACGCCAGCCTCTTTCCCATGTTTGTCCTTTACATTCTGGTTTTGGAAAGCTCCCTGTAAGGTCCTCAAGTGACCTCTTGACAAAACCCAGAGGCTTCTTCTTAGTTTTCCCCACACCCAAACATCCAGCCACATTCACTGCTACAAACTCTCCCTCTCTCTTCTCTTCTTTGCTGTTTCTCTTCGGGGATCGTTTTCCTGGCACATCTTTCCCCACTTGCTGTGCTCTTTTCTCCTGTTTCTGGATGCTTTCTCCTAATTTCACTAAAACCCTGGGCTTCAACATTCACTTCTATTCATGTGACCCCTGAATTTTCAGGTGTCTACCAGACATCTCCTTACGACCGGGCCATTACTACTCTAAAAACAACATTCTTCCCTGAAATTTTATTTTCATGATATACATTTATTCTTTAAGACTCGGGTCCTGCTACCCTTCCACGTGGTATCCAACTCTGGTCCCTCAGGCTGCAGGGGGCAGGGTCAGGGCAGGGCTTGTCTGCCTGTCTCCATCAGGCATCACCACCACCATCACATCCTCTGCTCTCTCTCTCTCTTCTTTTTTTTTTTTTTTACCTAGAGCTGCTGCTGCTGCTAAGTCACTTCAGTCGTGTCTGACTCTGTGCGACCCCATAGACGGCAGCCCACCAGGCTCCCCCGTCCCTGGGATTCTCCAGGCAAGAACACTGGAGTGGGTTGCCATTTCCTTCTCCAGTGCATGAAAGTGAAAAGTGAAAGGGAAGTCGCTCAGTCTTGTCTGACTCTTAGCGACCCCATGGACTACAGGCTACCAGGCTCTTCGGTCCATAGGATTCTCCAGGCAAGAGTACTGGAGTGGGGTGCCACTGCCTTCTCCAGCTTACCTAGAGCAGTAGTTCTCAACTGGGGTGGGGGGTTGGGGGGGTTGCACCAGTCCCTGAAGCCAAGGGAATTTGACAATGTCTGGAAACATTTTATGTGCTCACTCTTTGAGGGCCCTGCTTATGTCATCTAGTGAGCACAGACCATGGATGCTGCTAAGTATTTTATAATACACAGGATGGCCCCCCTCAGCAAAGAATTCTCCAGCCCCAAAGCCAGTTTCTAGTGCTGAGAAACTGTACTAAACTATGAACCTTTCAGGAAGTAGTGGTGTGTTTTCCTGATCTGTGAGCCTGTAGTGCTTAACTCACTATATGCACTCAGTAAATATCTATTAACAACTAAAAAGTGCCTACTGTATAGTACAGGGAACTTATTTAATATCTTGTAATAAGCTATTCCCTGGTGGCTCAGATGGTAAAGTATACACATGCAATACTGAAGACCTGGGTTCGATCCCTGGGTTGGGACGATCCCCTGGAGGAGGGCATGGCAACCCACTCCAGTATTCTTGCCTGGAGAATCCCCATGGACAGAGGAGCCTGGCGGGCTCCTCATGGGGTCGAAAAGAGTTGGACATGACTGAGTAACTAAGCACATGCACATCAGGGAAAAGAATCTGAAGGAGAATAGATTTATATGTGTGTGTATAACTGAATCATTTTGCTGTACATCTGAAACTAACACCACATGGTAAATCAACTCTGCTCTGATTAAAAAATAAAGAAGGAAAAAGAGAAAAAAAAAATCAACTCAGGCTTCATAAAAAGACTGTTAAATGTCTGAAAGAAAAGAAATTCATGAAATACACTCACTTGCCTTGCTTCTTTTCTAGATTCTGTAATACTTTATTTCCTCTTTGTTTACTAAAAGCTTATGCATTCCTATGGTTCAGCTCAAATACTAGCAGCATTTCACGAAGTCTCATATGATTCCTCCTGAGTCCCTCTCTCCTATGGGCTCCCACAGCAATTTGCTCTGAGAGTTTATCCCTTTTTCTGGAGAAGTATATTTATTTGTTTCCATGGTGACTTCTCTAAGTGACTCAGAAGTCCCGTGAGAGCCGTGTTGGCTAACTGCTCTTTTGGGGACATTCCTCAGGGACCAGAAAGGTGCCTCAGGATAGCAGGTATGTTTCTCATGGCTAATGAATTGGGTCCTCAGTGGCTCCCAATCCAGAAAAATGTGTGTGTGTGTGTGTGTGTGCGTGTACCAGGCTGTTTCCCATCATTCTAGAAGGATGCAGACACCAATGGATTATTTGAACTTCCTGTTTGGTGTCATTTGTTATCTGATAATTCAGTTCAGTTCAGTTGCTCAGTCATGTCCAACTCTTTGCCACCCCATGAATCGCAGCACGCCAGGCCTCCCTGTCCATCACCAACTCCCGAAGTTCACTCAGACTCACGTCCATCGAGTCAGTGATGCCATTCAGCCATCTCATCCTCTGTCGTCCCCTTCTCCTCCTGCCCCCAATCCCTCTCAGCATCAGAATCTTTTCCAATGAGTCAACTCTTCGCATGAGGTGGCCAAAGTACTGGAGTTTCAGCTTTAAAATCATTCCTTCCAAAGAAATCCCAGGGCTGATCTCCTTCAGAATGGACCGGTTGGATCTCCTTGCAGTCCAAGGGACTCGCAAGAGTCTTCTCCAACACCACAGTTCAAAAGCATCAATTCTTCAGTGCTCAGCCTTCTTCACAGTCCAACTCTCACATCCATACCTGACCACGGGAAAAACCATAGCCTTGACTAGACGGACCTTTGTTGGCAAAGTAATGTCTCTGCTTTTCAATATACTGTCTAGGTTGGTCATAACTTTTCTTCCAAGGAGTAAGCACCTTTTAACTGCATGGCTGCAGTCACCATCTGCAGTGATTTTGGAGCCCCCCAAAATAAAGTCTGACACTGTTTCCACTGTTTCCCCATCTATTTCCCATGAAGTGGACTGGTGATGCCCTACAGTATTTGCTAAATAAATTCCAACAAAAATACTTCTAAAATCTTCCTGCTTAACCACCGCACCAATGGAATTAATATATATTTTCCATAATAACATAATTTTTATATATATAAATTTTTGTTTATATATATGTTATTTTTATATGTGTCTGACTGTTTGTGACCCCATGGACTGCAGCATGTCAGGCTCCTTTGTCCTCCACTATCTCACAGAGTTTGCTCAAATTCATGTCCATTGCGTCAGTGATGCTATCTAATGATCTCATCCTCTGCTGCCTCTGTTTTTACATATTGAAATAAAAAAGAAATCAAGCATATCACTGCCCAGTCACACTTGGCTTATTGCACTGAAGGGCAGCAAAATATGCCATCCACTACTTTGGCAAAAGCTGTGTTTTGAGCTGAAGATAGAATAGATACAGGAAAGGTTCTCTGCTCTCCCCCTATTTGCTTAAAAGTAGGACATAAGTTTGTAAAGGTGCCCCTCCCTCACCTTCCCTTACTACTAGGATGAAGTTAATCCTTAAAGACAATTCTGGATGCTTAACAGACCAGATTTAGCCCTAGAGGAATCTACAAGTGACTCACTTTACCAGGGGTAGCCCCTTTCTTCTGTTATTGCCCCCATAAATTCACCTGCTCAGAATTTGCTTTCCCTAAAAGCTCAAAGTCCTTTTTCTACATCTCATCACTTCTATAAAAATGTGTGGTCTTTCATTAAGATGTTATATGCACCCAAGTTCTAACTAACTCCCTGCAAGTTACTCATTGCTGGGTACTCTCTTGTATTTGCTGAGGAGGGCATGGCAAACCATTCATGTGTTCTTGCCTGGAGAATCTCCATGGACAAAGGAGCCTGGCAGGTTGCAGTCCATGGGGTCATAAAGAGTTGGACATGAGTGAGGGACAAAGCACACATTCTTGCACATGGAGGCTGCATGCATCAATAAACTTCTGTTTTTCTCTGGTTAATCTTTTGTGAGTCTAATTTTCAGGGTTCCAGCCAAAAAGCCCAAGATGTTAGAGGGAAAAAATGTCTTCCATTTGTTGGGGGTTTTAGTTTTGCAGAAGAACTTAATGATGTTGTCATGTGTGTCCCTGGAGGTGGGACGAGGACCTGTCCCAAGGCTGCACTATTGTCTCCTGGCTGTCCCTTCTTTGCCTCTGCATCCTCTCCCTTCCCTGATGAGCAACTGTTCAAATCTGCCCTTTGGGACTCGGGGAAGGTCATGGAGGCTGGAATCTGTTCCCTACAAACAAGAAACCAGGGACAGAAAGCTTTAATGTCCAGGAGCCCCACGGGGTCCTGCTCAGTTTCAATAGTCACATTATCTCTTATTCATACCTTGTTTTGAAAGTGTGTTTAAATACTTTGTGAAGAGGCAATGATTTCTACTCTATTAGGAAAGATTCGAATATTCAGAAGATTGATGAGAAAGAAGAACATTCAAGCTCCTTCTTGTGAATGCCCCCTGAAAGTTTTTCTGTCGCTTCAAATCATGGTGTCTCTTTTCTGCTCTGGGTAGGAAACATCCAGGCATTTTAGATTAGGTTTTCTGTGCTTCCAGCACAAGCATATCATTGGGAAGCTAAATTACATTTAGAAGCTACATCTATATTTTGATGATGGATTGTTGATTGACTTTGTACTCAACTAATAGAGTAATCATCTTGCTTCCAAGTGGCTCTGACATACTCAGTGCCCTCGGCCATGATCCAGAATCAAGATCTGGTGTAAGAAAGTCATCAAGCTCTTTAAAAAAGAGAGAATAGATGCCCTGATCCACACCCTCCAGCCCCGCCAGCTGTTTTTAACTCATTTTCATTTGGATTCCAAATTTAATAAATGGTCTTTTCCAAAATAGTGATGCCAAAAACTTGGCCTCTGTGCACCAGTGCTGAATCAAATCTTAGAGATGGAGTTTTGGGTAAAGTAGAAAAGAATAAACTTATTGCTTTGCCAGGCAAAGGGGAACATAGGGGACTCATGCCCCAGAAAACTGTCCCCTCTACTCGGGAGGACTTGGTGAGGAGTTTTACAGCAATGGTTTAAGAGTGGGGTTGCTGATAAGCATCAAGGTATGCAGGGCACTCCTTTAATCTGGCCTCAGGTTCCTCTTGATGAGGTGAGCTCTGAAACAGAGAGTGCTGACAACTTCTATTTCTTGAGGGTTTTAGTTCTGGAAAGAGCTCAGAAATATTGGTATGTGTATCCCTTGACGCAGAACTAGGATCGTGTCCCAGGGTCGGACTATTGTTTCTTGGTTGTTCCTCCCTTGTCTCTGCATCCCCTCCCCGCCACACCCCCCATTGTTGTTGTTCAGTCAGCCAGTCCTGTCCGACCCTTTGTGACCCCATGGACTTCAGCAGGCCAGGCTTCCCTGTCCTTCACAATCTCCTGGTGTTTGCTCAAACTCATGTTTATTGAATTGGTAATACTATCCAACCATCTCATCCTCTGCATACCCTTCTCCTCCTGCCTTCAATCTTTCCCAGCATCAGGGTCTTTTCCAATGAGTTGGCTCTTTGCGTCAGGTGACCAAAGTCCTGGAGCTTCAGCTTCAGGATCAATCCTTCCAATGAGTATTCAGGGTTGATTCCCAGATTAGCAACTGTTTGAAAGGTTTCTGTGCCCAGGAGCCCCACAGAGTCCTGCTCAGTTTCAATACCACTACCAATTTACACAAACTACCATGTCTTCAATAGACAAAATAGGCATTTGTTTGTTTTGCAATAAGAAATGAAAGGGCATCCACGGTTATAGTTTTAATGTTAGACATTTAGTTCTATTTTTCCTGTTCAAACTGCACTCATATACACACTCACATACACAGCTAATTGAAATGAAAACTTCTGTAACATTTAATTATACTGTGCTGGGATTGAATTATTAATTCAATGGACATTGCAATTCTACAGGGCCTTATAATTTACAGTTGGCCACTTGATGCAAAGAGCCAACTCATTGGAAAATTCCCTGATGATGGGAAAGATTGAGGGCAGGAGGAGAAGGGGGCAACAGAGGATAAGATGGTTGGATGGCATCACTGACTCAATGGACATGAGTTTCAGAAAACTCCAGGAGACGGTGAAAGACAGGGAAGCCTGGTGTGCTACAGTTGACAGGGTCACAAAGACCTGGACATGACTGAGCAACTGAGAAACAATAACATTTTGTGTTTTAGTTGATATAATATTCAAAACCATCACCAGAGATGAGGAAACTGGTCGGGGAAGAGAATGAAGGACCTAGGACTTGAGAACAAGACTTCCCACCCAATTCCTCCACCCCCTCCTTTACGAGACTGTTTCAAACTCAAGTATTGTACAGACCACTTTGAAAGGGAGAAAATCTTTGTATGGATCCCTGAGAGAAACACAAAAGTGAAATGCTGTCAATTTGACTTTCCTGTGGTTACCTGTATTGACTAAAAAAGATGCACAACTTGAGAGTTGTGAGTTAAGTTTTTTTGGGGCAAAATGAGGACTGCATCCTGGGAGGCAGCACCTCAGATAGCTCTGAGAGACTGCTCCAAAGAGGCAGTGGGAAGAAGGTCAAAATATAAGGTTTGGGTGAAGGTGGACTATAATACCATTAAGAACTCACTTAACAAAAGATTTTCTGCTAAATGAGGATCTGATGTCACCCTGAAGGGATTTAGTGCTTTTCTAGATATGAGAAGATGCAAGGATTGGGATCATATAATCTGTTCCTAAAAACACCCAACTATCTAAAGACTTGTTCCACCAGTTTCCCTGGAGCACAGAGTGCCTCAGTTCAGTTCAGTTGCTCAGTCACATCCAACTCTTTGCGATCTCATGGACTGAAGCATACCAGGCTTCCCTGTCCTTGACCATCTCTCCCAGAGCTTGCTCAAACTCATGTTCATTGAGTCGATGATGCCATTCAACTATCTCATCCTCTGTCATCCCCTTCTCTTCTTGTCTTCAGTCTTTCCCAACATCAGGGTCTTTTCTAATGAGTCAGTTCTTCACATCAGGTGGACAAAGTACTGGAGCTTCAGCTTCAGCATCAGTCCCTCCAATGAATATTTAGGACTGATTTCCTTTAGGATGGATTGGTTTGATCTCCTTGCAGTCCAAGGGACTCTAAAGAGTCTTCTCTAACACCACAGTTCAAAAGCATCAGTTCTTCAGTGCACAACTTTCTTATAGTCCAACTCTCACATCTATACATGACCAATGGAAAAACCATAGCTTTGACTACGGTGACCTTTGTTGGTGAAGTAATGGCTCTGCTTTTCATTATGCTGTCTATGTTGGTCATAACTTTTCTTCCAAGGAGTAAACATCTTTTAATTTCATGGCTGCAATCACCATCTGCAGTGATTTTGGAGCCCCCCAAAATAAAGTCTCTCACTGTTTCCATTATTTCCCCATCTATTTGCCATGATGTGATGGCCCCAGATGCCATGATCTTAGTTTTTTGAATGTTGAGCTTTAAGGCAGCTTTTTTACTCTCCTCTTTCACTTTCATCAAGAGGTGCTTTAGTTCCTCTTCATTTTCTGCCATAAGTGTGGTATAATGTGCGTATCTTAGGTTATTGATATTTCTCCCAGCAACCTTGATTCCAGCTTGTGCTTCTTCCAGCTCAGCATTTCTCATGATGTACTCTGCATATAAGTTCAATAAGTAGAGTGACAATATATAGCCTTGATGTACCCCTTTCCCTATTTGGAACCAGTCTGTTGTTCCATGTCCAGTTCTAACTGTTGCTTCTTGACCTGCATACAGATTTCTCAGGAGACAGGTAAGGTGGTCTTGTATTCCCATCTCTTGAAGGATTTTCCACATTTTGTTGTGATCTACACAGTCAGAGGCTTTGGTGTGAGAAAGGTCTTATACCAGAAGTAGATGTTTTTCTGGAACTCTCTTACTTTTCCAATGATCCAACAGATGTTGGCAGTTTGATCTCTCTGGTTCTTCTTGCTTTTGTAAATCCAGTTTGAACATCTGGAAGTTCATGGTTCACATACTGTTGAAGGCTGGCTTGGCGAATTTTGAGCATTACTTTGCTAGCATGTGAGATGAGTGCAATTGTGTGGTAGTTTGAACAATCTATGTTGCTACCTTTCATTGGGATTGGAATGAAAACTGATCTTTTCTGGTCCTCTGGCCACTGTTGAGTTTTCCAAATTTGCTGGTATATTGAGTGCAGCACTTTAACAGCATCATCTTTTAGGATTTGAACTAGCTCAGCTGGAATTCCATCACCTCCACTAGCTTTGTTTGTAGTGATGTTTCCTAAGGCCTGCTTGACTTTGCACTCCAAGATATCTGGCTCTAGGTGAGTGATCATACCATTGTGGTTATCTGGGTCATAAAGATCTTTTTTGTGTAATTCTTCTGTGTATTCTTGCCACCTCTTCTTAATATCTTCTACTTCTGTTAGGTCCATACCATTTCTGTCCTTTATTGTGCCCATCTTTGCAAGAAATGTTCCTTTGGTATCTCTAATTTCTTGAAAAGATCTCTAGTCTTTCCCATTCTATTGCTTTCCTCTATTTCTTTGTATTGATCATTTTGTATTCTTTGGAACTTTGCATTCAGATGGATATATCTTTCCTTTTCTTCTTTACCTTTGCTTCTCTCCTTTTTTAGCTATTTGTAAGGCCTCCTCAGACAACCATTTTGCATTTTTGCATTTGTACATTGACTAAGATGGTTGAGTAGAAGGACGTGAAATCATCTCTTTTCCTGTGAGAACTTCAAAATTGTAATCTGCTGCTGAACAGTTATCGACAGGAGAATGTTGGATCCCACCAAAAAAAAGATACCCCACATCCAAGGGCAAAGGAGAAGCCCCCAACAAGATGGTTGGAGGGGTAAAATCGCATTTAGAATCAAACCCCATACCCTCTAGAGATGCTTGGAGGCCTCAAGCAGAACCTTGTGTATACCAGGACCCAGAAATCCCACAGAGACTGAGCCAGACCTGCCTTTGAGTATTTGAGTGTCTCCTGCCAAGACATGGGTCAGCAGTGACCTGCTCCAGGGGCAGGGGCTCTGGCTGCGGCAGACCTGGGAAGCATGACGTGTGGTGTAAGTCCTCTTGGAGGAGGTCACCATTAGCCCCACCATAGAGCTCCTGAGCAGATAACCCACAAACTGGAGAACAATTATACCAAAGAAATTCTCACACTGTTATAAGACTTCTAGGACCCACAACAGATTTCCCAACCTGGAGATCTGGCAAAGGGACTAAGTACCACCAGAAAATTTGACTTTAGAGGTCAGTGGGGTTTGATTACAGAACTTCCACAGGACTAGGGAAACAGACTCTTGTAGGGCACAAACAAAACCTTTTGGGCACCAGGACCCAGTAGAAAGGAACAATGACCCCACAAGAGATTGACCCAGACTTGCCTGTGAGTGTCCAGGAGTCTCTGGTGGAGGTGTGAGTCTACAGTGGCCTGCCGCAGGTCAGGAGCACTGACTCCAACAGTGCTGGCGTAAGTTCTTTTGAAGGTGGTTACTGCCATTACTGGGAGGGAACACAGCTTTGCCCATCAACATAAAATTGGATTAAAGATTTACTGAGCATGGCCCCACTCATCAGAACAAGACCCAGATTCCCCCACAGCCAGTCCCTCCCCTCAAGAAGCTTCCACAAGCCTCTTATCCTGATCCATCAGAGGGTAGACTGAATGAAAACCATAATCATAGAAACTAACCAAACTGATCACATGGATCACAGCCTTGTCTAACTCAATGAAACTATGAGACATACCATGTAGGGCCACCCAAGATGGATGGATCACGGTGGAGAGTTCTGACAAAATGTGGTCCACTGGAGAAGGGAATGGCAAACCACTTCAGTATTCTTGCCTTGAGAACTCCATGAACAGTATGAAAAGGCAAAAAGATATGCCACTGAAAGATGAAGTCCCTAGGTCAGTAGGTGCCCAATATACTATTGGAGAAGAGTGGAGAAATAATTCCAGAAAGAATGAAGAGATGGAGCCAAAGAGAAAAAAATGCCGAGTTGTGGATGTGACTGATGATGCAAGTAAAGATTGATGCTGTAAAGAACAATATTGCATAGGAACCTGGAATGTTTGGCCCATAAAGCAAGTTAAATTGGAAGTGGTCAATGGGAGATGGCAAGAGTGAACACTGACATTTTTGAAATCAGTGAAGTAAAGTGGACTGGAATGGGTGAATTTAGTTCAGATGACCATTATATCTACTACTGTGGGGAAAAATCCCTTAGAAAAATTGGAGTAGCCCTCATAGTCAACAAAAGAGTACAAAATGCAGTACTTGGATGTAATAAAAAAAAAAAACAAAACACACAACAGAATGATCTCTGTTCGTTTCTAAGGCAAACCATTCAATATTACAGTAATCCAAGTCTATGCCCCAACCACCAATGCTGAAGAAGCTGAAGTTGAATGGTTCTATGAAGAACTACAAGACCTTCTAGAACTAACACCCAAAAAAGACGTCCTTTTCATTATAGGGGACTGGAATGCAAAAATAGGAAGTCAAGAGATACCTGAAGTAACAGGCAAATTTGGTTTTGGAGTACAAAATGAAGCAGGGCAAAGGCTAACAGAGTTTTGCCAAGAGAATACACTGGTCATAGCAAACACCCTCTTCCAACAACAAAAGAGACAACTCTACACATGGACATCACCAGATGGTCGATACTGAAATCATATTGATTATATTCTCTGCAGCCAAAGACGGAAAAGTTTATACAGTCAGCAAAAACAAGACTGGGAGCTGACTGTGGCTCAGATCATGAACTCCTTATTGCCAAATTCAGACTGAAAATGAAGAAAGCAGGGAAAATCACTAGACCTTTCAGGTATGACCTATATCAAATCCCTTGCAATTTTACAGAGGAAGTGGCAAAGAGACTCAAGGGATTAGATCTGATAGCCAGAGTGCCTGAAGAACTATGAATGGAGGTTTGTGACATTGTACAGGAGGTGCTGATCAAAACCATCCCTAAGAAAAAGAAATGCAAAAAGGCTAATTGGCTGAGCAGGCTTTACAGAGTACCTCTTTCCACCCTGCAGTGCCCGAGGAGGTGTAGAAAGTCAACAGCTGCAGCACCACAGGGTTCAATCTCCACAGAGGCAGATGGCAAATGTCTTTGTTGTTCAGTCGTTGGCAATGCTCTTGGCAAGGGTCAATTTGTAGTTGACACCTGAAAACTGGTTCCTTTCTCAGTAGGGTCAAGCCAAAGACACAACCAAGCCAAAGGTGGGAGAAGGAAGGATTTATTACTTGCAACAAATAAGGAGAATAAGGGGAATCTTCCCCAAAGCTGTGTCTCCCAGAACAAGAAAATTGGGGAAGTTTTAAGCTAATGGTATGTGCATACTCATGAGGGGGTTTTAGCAGTCAACAGAGTCCAAGCCTTAGTTGACTGAAATTAGGAGTGTCAGACGTGGTCAACACCATCATTATTTTGTTTCCATTTGATCTTGCAGTTGAGCTCCAGGCTAATCTTTACCATTGAAACAGAACTGGGAGTCTTTACAACTGATATATTATCTTTGCTATTATTACTTTGCTTGCCTTGTAATAGTAGTTTGTTCCTGCATTTTGTTGTTCATGAATTACTGAGACTTGTTCAAGGGCAAGCACTGTGACCAGGCTTAGATCAAAAAATAGCTTAGACCAGAAATGACTTCTCTAATGTCAAGAAAGCCACATTCGGTTCTCTTTCTTCAGGAACCTCCTGCCTTATCTGATTGCAGCCTGGTCTAATAATATTGCAGATCAAGAGCTGAACCTGAATATCTAAAATCTCAGCTTATGTTTAATGCTTTTAAGAGTTAGCATCAAAGTGAAACACACACAATAGAATATATCCCTATCATTATTGAACTTGAGTGCTCTCCATGAGTATATTGACTCTAGGCTAAAAAACACTATGACTTATTACAAAGAATATTTTCTAACTTTCCTGAATGAAGATGTAGAATTTGCAGTGTTAGTATTCAAGCTTCTGCAAAAAGTATGTCTCAGTCCTCAAATTCAGGCATCCAAAATGCAACCTTATTTCATATGTGTTTACCCTGCTGCTGCTGCTAAGTCACTTCAGTCGTGTCCGACTCTGTGAGACCCCCATAGACGGCAGCCCACCAGGCTGCCCCGTCCCTGGGATTCTCCAGGCAAGAACACTGGAGTGGGTTGCCATTTCCTTCTCCAATGTGTTTACCTTAAGCTCCCACTAAATGGTGGAAATGAATGAGTCTTGGTTCATTAAACACAAGCACAGCCATTTCAGGGGTTCCTCTGGCTATTCAGGGGTTCCTCCTCTTCCCCACAGAAAGGCAAGTTCACTCAAGGGCTACGAGTTTAGAAAGTACCACAGTCTTGACAGGAGGAAGTCTTGTCCTTGGATGCCACTGTCTGTTCTTGTGAGCTCCTGAGATATCCACACTCCCATTTCATGAAGAGTCACTGGTCTACCCAGATCTTTCTACCTGGCAGGTGTCATTGACCTCCCCTTCAGCATCTACTGAGTGATTCTAGCAAGAAGGATGCAATAGTTAATTTTATGTGTTGATTGACGGGGCTCAGGGATGCCCAGACAGCTGAAACATTATTTCTGGGTCTGTTTGTGAGGGTGTTTCTGGAAAGGATTAGCATTTGAATCAGAAGACTCATCCATTTCCCCAGTGTGGGTGGGCCTCTTCCACTCCATTGAGGGCTCAGATAGAACAAAAGATGAAGGAAGGACAAGTTCACTCTTCTTGAGCAGAGACAACTGTCTTCTGCCCATGACATCAGCTCCCCCATTTCTCTGGCCTTTGGATACCAGGACTTACACCAGTGGCCTCCCTGAATTGTTTAGCCTGAAACTGAATTACACCATCAGATTTCCTGGTCTCCCAGCTTACAGACATTAGATGATGGAAATTTTACCTCCATAACCACATGAACCAAATCTTATAATTTCAACCTTCTCTCTCTCTCACCCTTCCCATTCCTATTGGTCTACTGATTCTGTTTCTCAAGAGAACTCTGACTATTACAGAAGAGACACTCTTTCTTGTGAAGAACTCTGTGGGGCTGCCCCAGCTGTCAATTCTTTGCATCACACCCCCTGGGGTGGGTGGAAAGCTGCAGATATTGGTCCCCAGGTAAGAATTAAGGCACAAATTGCCTCTGCTCTTGAGTCCTCAAACTTCCAGGTGGGAAGGGGGCATCTGTCACCCCTGCCCTTATATTGGTCATGGTTTTTCAAAGAAATAGAAAGAACAAGGTCTCTTTTTTTAAATTTTAATTCTGAGTTTATTTAACATTTCATCCAGTTGAAATGAAATAATACATGGACTCCAACACTGGCTAGACACTGTGCTAATACTGATACAAAAGCTACCAGTCAGTTCATACTTATAATCATAATTCATTATGTTACCCGAAATATTAATAACTATTTACCTTTACAAGCTTATTGCACTTCATGTGAACTTTTCTCCAAAAAAAGTATTCCTAAGAGATCAGCAAAGACTGCCAATCTTGGTTCATTTTGATAAACCATGACTCAACTCTACAGTTCATATTTCTCTATAAAAGCATCAAAAATCAGAAGCTTCAGCAGATAACATTTAAAAAGACACATCTCCAGACTCATTATCCCTTTTGTCATGAGGCTCTGGTCATCTCATCCTGGTATGTATTAAACATTTGGTTAGTTTGTCAATCTTCCAACCAGTCATTCATTTTTCAATGAAGGTTAAGATTAACATGGAGATGCCAGTTATCCAGGGCTAAGAATTCTGAGGTTCACTGGGGGCAGGGGGTGGGGGGGTGGATGGAAGCTTCAAGGCCTTGAATGTGAAAGTGTTAGTGACTCAGTTGTGTCTGACTCTTTGCGACCCCATGCACTGTAGCCCGCCAGGCTCCTCCATCCATGGAATTTTCCAGGCAAGAATACTGGAGTGGGTTGCCATTTCCTTTTTCCTCTCATCTATCTGTCTTTCTATTGAGAGAGGGGAGAGTGAGAGAGATTTATTCTAAGGAATTGTTTCACTGTGAGGACTGGTAAGTGTGAAATCTATAAGTCAGGCCAATAGGCTAGAAATTCTGCTGACTAGTGATGTCTCAGTCCTAAGTTCCAGCTGCACAAGGCAGGGGGCAGGGATCTTAGGCAGGAATTCTATGTCTCAGTCTCCAGCTGAATTCCTTCCTCTCTGGCAAAGCTCAGTCTTTGTTCTTAAGGTCTTCAACTGATTGGGCAAGACCCATCCACATTATGGAGGCTAATCTGCTTTACTCAAAGTCTACTAGTTTAAATATTATTTATAGCTACAAAATGCCTTCAGAGCATCATCTAGGCTGGTGTTTGATCACCTGACTAGACACCCTGACCTAGCCAAGTTGGCATGTAATGGTAACTGTCACACCTCTCCCCGCTTGACTTGAATCCAGAGGACAGATGAGCCTGGAACCTTTTTTCAGGATACCCACTGCCAGGCATTCTTTTCTGTTCTCTTTCATCCCAGCCTGTGGGTGATTAAACATTCCCTTATGGGGCAGCAAAAAATTGGCTCTCCATTTATTCTATCAGATTAGATCAGATCAGTCGCTCAGTCGTGTCCGACTCTGCGACCCCATGAATCGCAGCACGCCAGGCCTCCCTGTCCATCACCAACTCCCGGACTTCACTCAGACTCACGTCGGTCGAGTCAGTGATGCCATCCAGCCATCTCATCCTCTGTCGTCCCCTTCTCCTCCTGTCCCCGATCCCTCCCAGCATCAGAGTCTTTTCCAATGAGTCAACTCTTCGCATGAGGTGGCCAAAGTACTGGAGTTTCAGCTTTAGCATCATTCCTTCCAAAGAAATCCCGGGCTGATCTCCTTCAGAATGGACTGGTTGGATCTCCTTGCAGTCCAAGGGACTCTAAAGAGTCTTTCCAAATCTGTTGTTTATGATATAGAACATGTATCCCTGGATCCTTCAGGATTGTAGCTTCTGTGACCCAAAAGGCTTTTATTGTCAGCCATGCTTTCTCCAGTGAGTTGCAAAGAGTATCTTTGAACTCAACAGCTGAGGGTTGATGGCCTGGTTCTGCTGCATCATCCCAGCAGAAAGGGATCCTATAGGGAACGCTCCTGTGATGTCTAAGCTGCCTCCTGACCCAAGGGAGCAGCAGACGGCATAAGAAAGAGCTGCAGGAGGGAGAACGCCAAAGTCAGCCCATCGCCATGTTAACAGCTGTGTTTCTAGGGCAGCAGACTGACTGCTGGTGTGTTATGTTCTTCTGGGCCAGAACCTCCTCTGTGGTCACTTCTGCATCTCATTCATCTTCATCAAGCAGAGTTATATTGCACTGAAAAGAAGCTGAATGGAATGGAAGGAAGCTTCCACTTTTTCCTCATACCTGATGACTGAATCAGGCTAAGAGATAGAGTATGCTGTTTTTTAGTCGTTAAGTCCTGCTCGATTATTTGTGACCCCATGGACTGTAACCCACCAGTCTACTCTGTCCATGGGATTTCCCAGGCAAGAATATTGGAATGGGTTGCCCTTTTCTTCTCCAGGTGATCCTTCCAACCTGGTGAACCTGTGGCTCCTGCATTTGCAGGTGGATCCTTTACTACTGAGCCAGCAGGGAAGCCCACAGCAAGTATACATTTCCTTAAATGAGAACCTGAATTTCTTGCTCATCTCTGGCTGGCACTGTTCTCTACAGTAGCTGAATGTTTTCTTGATCATGGAGACCAAGGACTGAATGAATTTGCACCTCTCTCTTCATAAAGCCCTTGCTGATGGTTCGATATACAGCCAAAACCCATCTATTTTGTCACTCGAATCAATTATTATAATGAAGTTTCAAAAAATAGGACTTTTGAATCACAGACATGGAATGGAGATTTAACTGCCTCACTTATAGTTAGTCCTCTGTGTCCTTGAATGAGTTTCTGATTTGTCTCACCAAAAGCTGGCTCTGTGAAATACAGCTGATCCTTTAATTGCTGATGGAGACTTACATAAATTTCAGGCCTCGTTTCTTTGTTCAAAGACATGCCATCTTCTAGAACTAGCACACAGAAGGCTCTCTGTGTTATTTTTGTTGAATGAAGGAATATATGTTAATAATACAGATGCTCACATAAAAAGTAGTCAGGGAGCCACTGGGTGGGGGAAACAAATATCTGTGTGACTTACATCACGGGCATTGTTGGCCCACATTGTGCCATATCCGTTTCCCAATCTTGAGGGCCATTTACTCAGTGAATGAATTTACAAAATCTCTAGGAAGCTCCCAGAACTGAAAGAAAGGCTGGAGAATTTGACTCAGAGAAAGAACAATGACCCAGGAAGACTGAGCAGCAAGGCTGGAGCCAAGGGTCCTCCAAGATGGTTGTTGTTGCTGGCACAGTGGCCCCTTCTGGACACCAAATGCCAGTACTGACTTGTGTTGGGGGCAGAGACCATCCTGATATCTGACTTTGTGTGGCAGCCACTGTGAGCAATTTTCCCCACCATCCTGGCATTTTTGGGTTACCCTCCTGGTTGCAGAGACTCAGCCAGGAGCTTCTTGTTGGCCAGGTAGAGGTTATATGCCCACTCAGCAGCAGTCAGGGTGGCACCTGCTGTCTGGCCATCCACCAAGAGTCACACAATTTGGGGATTTCCCCTCCGGAGGAGTTGTGTTCAGAATCCTGGTAAGCAAAACCCCCAGTGCTATTCACTGCTCTGCTGCAACTGAGTCATGAACAAATGTAATTTGAAAAGAATGGAATCAGCATTAATACCAATGAAAGGAACATTATATTTATTATGGAGCCACTTAGCCCTAGGGGATTCCCAGGGGCCACACTGGAAAATAATCCCCTTACCAATGGAGAGATTCAGGTTTGATTCCCGGGTTGGGAAGATCCCTTGTAATAGGAAATGGGAAACCGCTCCAGTATTCTTGTCTAGAAAATTCGATGGACAGAGGAACCTGGCAGGCTACAGTCCATGGAATCGCAAAGAGTCAGGCACAACTGAGCCCACACACACACACACACACTCTTAGCACTGAAGTGGTCTTGTAATAAACACTTGACAAACATTGTCTTTTATTGTTGTTTTATCATCTTCATTATCAACAGAATGGAATTTTTCAGATTTAAAAAACAGTAGGTAGTTCCTAGGCTGGCCAGGAACTGGTAAAATTTCCTGGTAAAATTGTGAAATGGGAAATTAGCCTTAGGCATTCACCTCCCTGCTTTTCCAACACTCCCATCTGCCTCCTCCCCTCCCCTACTTTTTATCCCACATTGCCTGTTCCTCTCTCCCAGAGCCATTTAGTCTTATTCTTGTTGGTGGTCAACTAAGGTTTGTCAGGGTAGTTAAGGCTGAGAATGGCTTGAATGCAAGCTCTGCAGAGCTATTTGTATTTATTATGGTGAGCTTGCAAAGACGTTAAAGTTTGCAGGACCAAATGAATGAATCTTTACTTGTGACATTTACTGCTGCAGGAATAACTAGCATTCATTAAGTAAGCTCTTACTTGTTGGCACTGAGCTGAATGCTGTGCATGCATTAAACTCCTAGGCACAGATGCCTCTGATCCTCACAACTCTTTGAGGCAGTTACTGTTATTATTACCACCCTGATTTTCAGACAGAAAAAATGAGGCTTAAAGTTAAGGCTTGAATCTGGTTTTGCTCAATCTGCAGCTCATTTAGGGGAACTATAGATCAATAGCTCTTGTGGCCAAGTTCTAATTTTTCCTCTTTATTGAAAATTTTTTGTTATTTGTTAATATTCAGTACTCAGCTAGTTGGGTGGAATAAATCTTCATCAGACTTAGCTCATGCAATGGACCAAGTCTGGTGGCTCTCGTGGGGAATTCTGAGTCAGGGGTATAGGAGCCAGAAGAGTCTGGTGTCATCTTGTGTGTCTGCAACCCAGCAAGTGATTCAGTATCCGCAAGCCTCATTGTTTCCTCTGTCGAATGGAGGATCTATTTCCCCGGGTTGCTATGAAGGTTAGGGACTGAGCAAGGGAAAGTGCCAGGCACACAGTAGGTCCACCATAAGTGGGTGCTGTCACACTTAAGAGAAGAGAAAACCCAAATCAACTTTTCAGGCAATGGTCAAAGATGGTAGCTTTTTACTTGTGCCAAAGTGGTTTAGGGAAAGGGGCTTTCCCAAGTCGTCATCCATCTACTAGCTATTTAAAGGTTTTTCTCAATCTATTCTGGATGGTTTCATTTAAAAGACACCCAGCATGCCTCCTTTTAAAAGATAAATTGCTGAAAATATGACCTTTGTGTTCTAAAACAGCTTTTATCTGTGCAAACAAAATATTGGAAATGCTGAGAAAACCCTTTATGTGGAGACATTTGCTACAGACTGGCAAAGGCAGGGCTGCTGTTTAGTCACTCAGGCATGTCTGACTCTGTGAGACCCCATAGACTGTAGCCCTCCAGGCTCTTCTGTCTTGGGATTCTCCAGGCAAGAACACTGGAGTGGGCTGGCATTTCCTTCTCCAATAGCCAGGGTAGATGACCTTTTAATTGACGGTATACCAGGCTCTCAAAAATAAGTTGAAAGTTAATTTGTCAAATAATGTTCCTTTAAAAAGATGAAATGGAGAAGGAGATGGCAACCTGCTCCAGTATTCTTGCCTGGAAAATTCCATGGACAGAGGAGCCTGGCGGGCTACAGTCCATAGAGTTGAAAGGAGTTGGACATGACTTAGTGACTGAGCACTCAAAGAGTTGGAAGTCATGATCTCTTTATTTCTAATAACAATATTATTGTTGTTCAGTGGCTGAGTTGTGCCCAGTCCGGCTCTTCGCAGTCCCGTGAACTGCAGCACACCAGGCTTCCCCGTCCTTCACTGGCCCCCAGCTGTGCTGTGCTTAGTTGTTCAGTCATGTCCAAGTCTTTGTGATCCCACGGGCTATAGCCCTCCAGGCTCCTCTGTCCATGGGAGTCTCCAGGCAAAAATACTGAAGTGGGTGCCATTTCCTTCTCCAGAGGATCTTCCCAACCCAGGGATCGAACTCAGGTCTCCCATATTGCAGGTCAATTCTTTACCATCTGAAACACTAGGGAAGCACTGTCACCCAGAGTTTGCTCAGACTCATGTCCATTGAGTCCGTGATGCTATTTAACCATCTCATCCTCTGTTGCTCCCTTTTCCTCCTGCTCTCAATCTTTCCCAGAATCAGGGTCTTTTCCAATGAGCTGGCTCTTCGCATCAGGTGTCCAAAGTATTGGAGTTTCAGCTTCAGCATCAGTCCTTCCAATGAATATTTAGGGCTTATTTCCTTTAGGATTGATTGATTTGGGGTATACTTTTTTTTTGCAAAGTATTTGCTCCCTCTTTTAAGACTGCCTCTCATTCTTGGTGGCTCAGATGGTAAAGCATCTGCCCGCAATGCGGGAGACTTGGGTTCAATCCCTGTGTCAGGGAGATCCCCTGGAGAAGGAAATGGTAACCCACTCCAGTGCTCTTGACTGGAAAATTCCATGGACGGAGGAGCCTGGTAAGCTACAGTCCATGGGGTCACAAAGAGTCTGACACGACTGAGTGACTTTCACTTTCATAGTCCCATTCTTCCAAGCATCCCTGGGACTTTGATACAGAAGCTGTTTCACTGTGGGTCAGGGCCTCTGCTGAGATAACTCAGAGAAAGAGATGAGCCTCCAAGACTCACAAAGATGTACTAAGAGTTCCTGAAGAATTGAAAGGGTAAATGTTGGGTCTGATATTATAGGCCACTGAAAATCCACTTGTGGGTTAACCATACCACCGAGACTTCCTGCTGAATTCCCTGGCTGAATCTGCACAGAAAACAATGATCAATTCTGGTCATCAGTGGGAATGCTTGCCCCTCAGTTTTTTGGGTCACTTGAAATAGACTTTAACTTCCTTATATTTTTTGGTCAAGCCACGCATTTCTTTTTTTTTTTTTTGATGGACCATTTTAAAAATCTTTATTGAGTTCATTACAATGTCACTTCTGTTTTATGTTTTGGCTGAGAGGCCTGTGAGATCTTAACTCCCCGACCAGGAATCAAACCCACACCCCCTGCGTTGGAAGGTGCAGTCTTAGCCACTGGACCACCAGGGAAGTCCCCAGCTGCACACGTCAACTTGACATCCTTTTATTTTACAACTACCCTTTAGCTTCTGGACCTCCCTGGGGCACCTAGGCTTTTCGGCACCCTTGCCTGTGACCTTATTTCTAAGTATGTCTTTTGATACGAAATTTTCTATTCTTTTGGTGACCATTATCTATATAATTATTCAGATTTGTTATTTAGCGTGTGTGCTTAAAAAAAAAATCCAATAGAATGCTTGACTGAGTGGGTTTCTAGACCGTTCCACTTACTGATGAGTTTGCTACCTATTCCCAACATTCAGGAATCCTGTTTTTTCCCTCAAATACACTGTGGTGGTGAGTACAGATGGCCCAGGGTTTGGCCAGCATCCTATGTCTGTCTGAAGGCATGAACCCAGAATATCTGCCATTAGGGCCACCTCTAGCCTGCAGCATCTCCTTTAATACACCCTGAAGAATGTACTTCCTTTTCCAGGAGAGGGTCCCCTTCTTTTCAGCCCTGTAAGTACAGCCCCTGGGATGTCCATGGAGTCAAACCACACAACTGCTCTTGGTGTCCCTATCCCTCCACCCAAAGTGCTCCTGACTCTGGAGACCCTTCCCCAAGATCTTGCTGCCTTGAGAAAACATGTATAGTCATCTTCAAACTGAAGGAAATTGCTGCATCCCCATGTATTTTTAGCTTAGTCTAGCTGAAAGCCATGAAATGCTGATTTTTTTTTATTTTTCATTTTTTTTGCCAGGAGCACATAGCTGCCTTTTTAAATTATTTCAGCTAACTTCTGCTGATGGTCTGTGGATAAACAGAAGTGCCAGTTGAACTGAATTTGTGGGGTGATTTCACATAAAAGAGGCATGGCGTAAGTGGGAGGTCTGTACTCCAGAGCGTCTAATTAGGAAAACCTAACAACAGCCTCGGTAAATATCTCCCAGGGAGCTTGCATCTGGGCTCAATGCATCAATTGCTTATTAAAGATTCATAGGTTTTTGTGAGTCATTAAAAACTATGGAACCATGATAAAGGCACGTTCAGCTCTTGGAGAAAATGGAAGGCATGGTTTTGGGCTTAAAAGCCTTTTGTTATGTGTGTGTGTGTGCATGAGTGTGTGACAAAAAACATTCATAGGAGACCTTTGTTTCACATGCCTCCTGCCTTGGCCCCCACCCTATATTCTGCATCTTGCTTTCAGGTACCTACATGGAATTTCATGCCTATAGGTTCTTGATATTTTGCTGGATGTTATGTTTGGAATACTAATATCCAGTAAACCTTTTATTATGTTAAGTAAGCAACATTTTAATACAGAACTTCTGAAAACTGGGAAGCTTTACAGACCCACAAGATTCATGTCAGTTAATGGCATGTGGGATTCCTGAAGAACTGACAGAAAGATGGCTGTGGCCAGAGTTGTCTTAGCCCCACCCAATACCTTAGTCTTTATTGTTGTTCAGTCACTAAGTCATGTCTGACTCTTTGCTACCCCATAGACTGCAGCATGCCAGGCTCCCCTGTCTTCCACTCTCTCCTGGAGTTTGCTCAAACTCATGTTCATTGAGTCAGTGATGCCATTCAACCATTTCTTCCTCTGTTGCCCACTTCTCCTCCTGCCCTCAATGTTTCCCAGCATCAGGGTCTTTTCCCATAAGTAGGCTCTTCACATCAGGTGGCCAAAGTCTTGGAGCTTTAGCTTCAGCATAAGTCCTTCCAATCAGTATTCATGGTTGATTTCCTTTAAGATTGACTGGTTTGATTTCCTTGCTGTCCAAAGGACTCTCAAAAGTCTTCTCCAGCACCACAGTTTGAAAGTATCAGTTTTTGGGTGCTCTGCCTTCTTTATGGTCCCCTTCATGGATCACTGCCTTGTGGTGGCAAAGGGGATTGCATAACTCAATGAAGCTATGCCCTGCAGGCAGGGCTACCCAAGATGGACGGGTCATAGTGGAGAGTTTTGAAAAAAACATGATCCACTGGAGGAGGGAATGGCAAACTACTCCAGTATACTTGTCATGAGAATCCCATGAACTGAATAAAAAGGCATTTTTACTATTTGCACATAAAAATTGGGACTTGGGAGCAAATCTTGAATTAGGTGGTACCACTCAGACAATTTCTCACTTAACAAAAGGGTTTTGGTGAGCTAAAAATCCCTAAGAATTAGACTTGAATAATGGCATTTTAGCTTCCTTGAGAATGAATGAGCGAGACCTTTGAGGTCAGAGGTGACTGCTCCTTGTCCTTCAAACCCCAGGATGTGGACTTTCGATTGCTGTTAATTCTGATGGGATGGGAGGGGCTGGCAGAGCAGCCCACACTCCCCTATTAACAGGGTCATGGTCAGCAGGGACTGATGAGAAGATGGGGAGGGGCGAGGACAGGAAGAGTAAGGGGAAGGTTGAGAGAAGCAGAGGGAAAAGTGTAGCAACCACAATAGCACAGAACACAGGGAATGAGCCCAACCAAGGGGAAAAGGGCACTTAGAATCAAAGGGAGGCTTTGCAACATGACACTGTGAGGATGCAAATCCTCTCTTAGGATGAACTATTGACACATTCTGGAGCTTTTCTATTCCTGGATGTCAATGAATGTGACTGGCCCAGTCAGAGACCTAGCAGTCTTCTATGGGTCTATCATCCTGGCCTTGGGGAGCCTCACTTACAGTGGACTTGTCTCAGAGCTGATCCAAAGTAAAGCCATAAAGATCCATCCTGACCTGAAATCAGGATGTATATTTGTTTTTTTTGCTTCCACATTCCTTTCAAGAACGAAGCTTTCATGGGGATGGGGCCTTGTCTTTCATGTTCATTGTTGAGGATGGAATATCCAGTTCCTATCCTCAGTGTCTGACAGGTAACAGGCACTCAATAAATGTGTGATAAATGAAGAAATGAGTGGTAACCATTAGGCTTTGTCTGTATTTTGTTCAGATTTGAATCTCTGCTTGTATTATCCGTGGAGCTCACCTGTTGGATGTTTACTCACAGGAGCGTTATCTTCCTTAGTGAGAAACAACAAAGTGATGCCATCATTATTCTCGTTTTTTTCAGGACAGTTCAGTTCAGTTGCTGAGTCATGTCTGACTCTCTGTGACCCCATGGACTGCAGCATGCCGGGCTTCCTTTTTTCAGGACAGTATCACATATTTTTGAAAAAAAGAGACTCTTGTCTTTGGAGTGAGACTGCTGCTGTTGCTGCTAAGTCACTTCAGTCATGTCCGACTCTGTGCGACCCCATAGACGGCTGCCCACCAGGCTCCCCCATCACTGGGATTCTCCAGGCAAGAACACCGGAGTGGGGTGCCATTTCCTTCTCCAATGCATGAAAGTGAAAAGTGAAAGTGAGGTCGCTCAGTCACATCAGACTCTTAGCAACCCCATGGACTGCAGCCTAACAGGCTCCTCCATCCATGGCATTTGCCAGGCAAGAGTACTGAGGGAAGTCCAAATACAAGCTAAGTCATTTTCTGGTTATGCCTGACTTGGAAGAAGTCTCTTGACTTATCTTAGCCTCAGTTCTTCATCTAAGTATGGAAAGTAGCATCATTTATGCAGATTAAATGTAAAGCAATACCATACATAACTCCTAGCACAGTGCCTGGGGTGTACAAGGCACTCCGTGATTATGATCATCATTGTTGTGTTTGTGTGGCTGGTTCCTTTCAGGTAGATGTCTTAGCATAAAATATCTATGGCTCTTCTTGAGAAAAATCCCACTTTATTGGCAGGTGTTTTAGAAGATGAGATGAGAAAGGCCACTGGGGGTGGGAGTACAGATGTCACAGCCATATTCCAAATTGTAATGGGGTGCTCCTTTGACAAACTTCTAAGCACTACACCCTCCTTCATAATCAGGCACAACTTCATGCTTGCCTGATGTTGAAGACTGAAGATCCATTGCTACTACTAAGTCACTTCAGTTATGTCCGACTCTGTGCGACCCCATAGACGGCAGCCCACCAGGCTCCCCCATCCTTGGGTTTCTCCAGGCAAGAACACTGGAGTGGGTTGTCATTTCCTTCTCCAATGCATGAAAGTGAACAGTGAAAGTGAAGTCACTCAGTCGTGTCCGACTCTTAGTGACCCCATGGACTGCAGCCTACTAGGCTCCTCCATCCATGGGATTTTCCAGGCAAGAGTACTGGAGTGGGGTGCCATTGCCTTCTCTGATAATTGAAGTTTGCTGCTGCTGCTGCTAAGTCACTTCAGTTATGTCCGACTCTGTGTGACCCCATAGATGGCAGCCCACCAGGCTCCCCCTTCCCTGGGATTCTCCAGGCAAGAACACTGGAGTGGGTTGCCATTTCCTGCTCCAGTGCATGAAAGTGAAAAGTGAAAGTGAAGTCACTCAGTCGTGTCCGACTCTTAGCGACCCCATGGACTGCAGCCTACCAGGCTCCTCTGTCCATGGGATTCTCCATGCAAAAGTACTGGAGTGGGGTGCCATTGCCTTCAGATCAGATCAGATCAGTCGCTCAGTCATGTCCGACTCTTTGCGACCCCATGGATCGCAGCACGCCAGGCCTCCCTGTCCATCACCAACTCCTGGAGTTCACTCAGACTCACGTCCATCGAGTCAGTGATGCCATCCAGCCATCTCATCCTCTGTCGTCCTCTTCTCCTCCTGCCCCCAATCCCTCCCAGCATCAGAGTCTTTTCCAATGAGTCAACTCTTCACATGAGGTGGCCAAAGTACTGGAGTTTCAGCTTTAGTATCATTCCTTCCAAAGAAATCCCAAGGCTGATCTCCTTCAGAATGGACTGGTTGGATCTCCTTGCAGTCCAAGGGACTCTCAAGAGTCTTCTCCAATACCACAGTTCAAAAGCATTAATTCTTCGGCACTCAGCCTTCTTCACAGTCCAACTCTCACATCCATACATGACCACAGGAAAACCATAGCCTTGACTAGACGAACCTTTGTTGGCAAAGTAATGTCTCTGCTTTTGAATATGCTATCTAGGTTGGTCATAACTTTTCTTCCAAGGAGTAAGCGTCTTTTAATTTCATGGCTGCAGTCACCATCTGCAGTGATTTTGGAGCCCCCCAAAATAAAGTCTGATACTGTTTCCACTGTTTCCCCATCTATTTCCCATGAAGTGGTGGGACCAGTTGCCATGATCTTTGGTTTCTGAATGTTGAGCTTTAAGCCAACTTTTTCACTCTCCACTTTCACTTTCATCAAGAGGCTTTTGAGTTCCTCTTCACTTTCTGCCACAAGGGTGGTGTCATCTGCATATCTGAGGTTATTGATATTTCTCCCGGCAATCTTGATTCCAGCTTGTGTTTCTCCCAGTCCAGCGTTTCAGCCTTAGACTATCCTAAAAAAGAACTTCTGAGGGTGATAGGATAGTTAGAAGATAGAAGATCCATACATTTTATTAAATCACATACTGACCATAAAGGGTGGGGAATATCCTTCTTCCTGAGTCCCAGGGGAGCAGTGCACTGTGATTAACCCATGCTTTTCCTCTAGCTGTCAGAGAGATCCATTTTTCCTTCTTCTTCCTCACCTCTCCTAGGCAAACTTCTCCTAGAAAATGGTAACCAGATCATAATAGAGGAAAACACAAAAGGAAATCCATTGTAATGGCTTTATAGCCCACTTGGAAAATCTTTGCCCTTTCTCCAGGGATTCAATCTTTTTACATTCTGAACTTTATGGCTGGCAGTGAATTTCCTTCAAGTCTATTGCAGCACAAAGCTTCTGTTGGCAGAAGCAATTTTTTGAAACTATAAAATTTTTGGCAGAGTTTGAGAAACACACTGACCATTTCCAAATGGCCACTCCACTAAGTCCCAGGAAACAACCAATTTGGTCCAGGCTCCACTGACTGCTAACATAAAATTGGAATTTATGATACAATGCAGAGTCTAATGATCCTGGGAAATAAGGAAGAAATGGAGATGAAATTCTCAGCTCTACAGGCTAAGTCTTCCAGCAAATGGATACAATCCTGTCTTACTGTGAACTAAAAGACTGACTTTGAAGATCTAGAAGTTTCTGTTGTTGATGCTACTTTAAAAAGGCTGGGTCCAAAATTATCAAGTGCTCTATTTGTAGAACAAATGGAGTTTTAATGGCCTGCATGCCACTTGAATATTCATGCTAATAGATATTTTCCATCTAGGAAATAAGTACATGGTAACCAAGAATTAATTCTGATGGCTGGCCATTGTTATAGGCAACTAATTTATGCTGATTCTTGACTAGAAGAAACAAATTGCCACATCCATTAAGGGAGTTAAAGAAAGCCATCTTTTCTCCTTTACCTGCACTGCCCCCTACACCACATCTGCTGAGCTTTCAAACATCTTCTAGATGTGTTTACCCATTTTATTCCAACCATTAAGTGCTCTGGTTTTCGTTTACTGTTATTCCGTTAACAATATAGGAACCCAATATGAAAAGCTTCAGTATAAAGAGTCGAATACTTACAACATATTAACTAGGTCCTTCAAATAAGAGAGACACTTTGCAAAAAATCTTGGAGGTCCCTATTGTATGGAACAGTCCATTCTAAAGGAGATCAGTCCTTGGTGTTCATTGGAAGGACTGATGTTGAAGCTGAAACTCCAATACTTTGGCCACCTGATTTGAAGAGCTGACTCATTGGAAAAGACCCTGATGCTGGGAAAGATTGAGGGAAAGAAGAGAAGGAGATGACAGAGGATGAGATGGCTGGATAGCATCACCGACTCAATGGACATGAGTTTGGGTTAATTTCGGGAGTTGGTGATGGACAGGGAGGCCTGGTGTGCTGCAGTCCATGGGGTCGAAAAGAGTCAGACATGACTAAATGACTGAACTGAACTGAACTGAATTGCATAGATTAGAACTATTGTCATTGAGCCTAATTAAGTATGTAGATATCAAAATGTATAGAACTGATAGTTGTCTGTTTTTCATAATCAGATAAAGCAGAAGGAAAGAACTCTGACGAAAAAAGCAATGACTTGTTAATTTTCCAGTTTTCAATCAGGATTTTAAGAAACATGTCTTGACCTACCAGCCTTCCCTTGAAATCAACATGTGAAATATCATAGTCTCTGCTTACTGAGCTTGTCTGAAAAAAGTGCTTTTCTTTCTTTGTTTTTCAATCACAGCAATTCCTTAAGTGTTACACTGTTTTCTATTTTTCTTTTTAACTGAGAGTTACAGTCTTAAATAGGTTTCCCTGATGGCTTAGATGGTAAAGAATCTGCAGGCAATGCAGCAGATCTGTATTCAATCACTGGGTCAGGAAGATCCCCTGGAGAATGAAATGGTAACCCACTTCAGTATTCTTGCCTGGAGAATTCCATGGACAGAGGAGCCTGGCAAGCTACAGCCCATGGGGTTGCAGGGAGTCGGACATGAATGAGAGACTATCACTCACTCACAGTCTTAAATAAGATTACCTGGACTGAGAGTCAGGCTGCCTGTCTTAAGTCTGGTTCTGCCACAAACTAGTTTTGAAATAGGAGGGAAGGGGGCATAGCACAACCTTCAAAAGAATGACATGGCTGTTGAGGTTGGGACATAAACTGGTTAGAACCAACTAGGTCCAAGATGGTGGAGGATTCAACTTCCAGTGGACCTTGAACCTCATTATATGCTCATTGTGATACCTTATCATATAACTGACACACTCACAGGATCCAGGACATTTTGGAGCCCAACTGTAAAAGGCCAAGAAGAGGGCAGTGACCCAATTCCTGGAAATCCCCTCCCCTTCCCCTTAATAGTTGGAACAATCCTCCCATTCATTAGCCTATGAAGTAACTGAGCTTTATAAAAACTAACAATCCTTATGCTGGGGCTTCTGGCCTTCTGAGATGGCCCACACTCTATCTGGGGTGTGTGTATCTCTCTCAACAAATCTGCTTTTAACCTATCACTTTGCCTCTTGCTGAATTCCTTCTGCACTAAGACATAAAAAACTTGAACTTCAGCAGGTCCTGAGACCAGGTGTGCAATCTCAATGAAAAATGGGGGTCTTAAGTCCCAGTCCAAGGTGTGTGGTTTCAGTTTGCTGAATTGTTGAAAGACCTCCAATTATGAGCCTCAAAGTCTTTGTATCTGAAGTATAGACATTGGAACAGATCACTTTCAGGGTCAATTTCTGTCTAATTCTTACTTAGACAATGATAATGCCCTTCAGTAAAAATCCATCTCAGTGCAACACTCAAAAAACCACTTCAAAAATCCTAACAAAAAAATGAAAAAAGAAGAGCAGAATTCTAGGATCTTAATGGAGAACTGGGTTGGGAAGATCCCCTGGAGAAGGAAATGGCAACCCACTCCAGTACTCTTGCCTGGAAAATCCCATGGACAGAGGAGCCTGATAGGCTACAGTCTTTGGGGTCACAAAGAATCGGACACGACTGAGCGACTTCACTCACTCAATGGGAGAACTGGAACATCCTAGATGTGAAAATACATTTTACATAATTGAGCACAGTGATTCCCCCAGGAGTTTTCACCATAAAAAACTCAGTCACATGGAGATTGACCCCTTCATATTTTGCCTATAAATGCAAAACTTTGGGATTTATTGTTGTCACTTGCTCAGTCATGTCCAACTCTTTGCCACACCATGGACTGAAGCAACCCAGGCTTCCCTGTCCTTCACTATCTCTTGGAGTTTTCTCAAACTCATGGCCATTGAGTTGGTGACGTCATCCAACCGTCCCATCCTCTGTCATCCCCTTCTCCTCCTGTGTACACACAAATCTCTCCAGGATGCTTGAACTGTTTTTACTCACAACACTTCTGATGCCAATCATGGAGGGTTTTCACACCAAGCAATCCCTCAGTCTTCTGAGGAAACCAGTGGAATGTCCTATAGTTCAATTGAATTCTGACACTGATACTTAGAGTTAGCAGAGACCCCACAGGGATCAGCCCCCAAGACTGTTTCCACTTCAGATGCCAATCCCAAGCCCAGATTGCCTGTCCTTGGATTGACTAGCTGTCCATCGAGGGTTCCTAAGACTGCCTCTGTAGGTCTGTAATTTGTTAGATGGCTCAAAGGACTAAGAGATTCACTTGTTTCTTGACTTATTATAAAGTATTCAACTTAAGAACAGCTGAATGGAGGAGAAGCACAGGGCCTGCTACTGGAGGTTTGTGCTGAGCTTCCCTGATGTCTCTGGTTTTGCCACTTTTGCAGCATCTCCATATGGATGATCTCCTCACCCAGAAGCTCATCAAATCTTACTGTTCAAGAGTTTTTAGAGCTCAGTCTCCAGCCACACTTCTCCTTTTCTGGAAGTCTATATAGAGGGCTCAATTTCAACCCTCTCATCCCTTGGTCTTTCTGGTGACCAGCCCCACCAGAGGCCACCTAGCACCCCCACCCTGTCACCTCATTAGCATAAACTCCATTTGATCAAAAAAGGCTTCTTCAGTTCAGTTCAGTCACTCAGTTGTGTCTGACTCTGTGCAACCCCATGGACTGCAGCACACTAGGCTTCCTTGTACATCACCAACTCCTGGAGCTTACTCAAACTCATGTCCATTGAGTCAGTGATGCCATCCAGCCATCTCATCCTCTGTCGGCCCCGTCTCCTCCTATCTTAAATCTTTCCCAGCATCAGGGTCTTTTCAAATGAGACAGCTCTTCCCATCAGGTGGCCAAAGTATTGGAGTTTCAGCTTCAGCATCAGTCCTTCCAATGAATATTCAGGACTGATTTCCTTTAGGCAGTCCAAGGGACTCTCAAGTCTTCTCTAATGCCACAGTTCAAAAGTATAAATTCTTTGGTGTTCAGCTTTCTTTATAGTCCAACTCTCACATCCATACCTGACTACTGGAAAAACCATAGCTTTTACTAGACAGACCTTTGCTGGCAAAGTAATGTCTCTGCTTTTTAATATGCTGTCTAGGTTAGTCATAGCTTTTCTTCCAAGGAGCAAGCATCTTTTAAGCACGATGGTGTGATAACTCACCTGGAGCCAGACATCCTAGAATGTGAAGTCAAGTGGGCCTTAGGAAACATCACTGTGAACAAAGCTAGTGGAGGTGATGAAATTCCAGCTGAGCTATTTCAAATCCTGAAAGATGATGCTGTGAAAGTGCTGCACTCAATATACCAGCAAATTTGGAAAACTCAGCAGAGGCCACAGGACTTGAAAAGGTCAATTTTTATTCCAATCTCAAAGAAAGGCAATGCCAAAGAATGCTCAAAGTACTGCACAGTTGCACTCATCTCACATGCTAGCAAAGTAATACTCAAAATTCTCCAAGCAGACTTCAATAGTACATGAACTGTGAAATTCCAGATGTTCAAGCTGAATTTAGAAAAGGTAGAGGAACCAGAGATCAAATTGCCAACATCTATTGAATCATCAAAAAAGTGAGAGTTCCAGAAAAAACATCTACTTCTGCTTTATTGACTATGCCAAAGCCTTTGACTGTGTGGATCACAATAAACTGTGGAAAATTCTGAAAGAGATGGGCATACCAGACCACCTGACCTGCCTCCTGAGAAATCTGTATGCAGGTTAAGAAGCAACAGTTAGAACTGGACACCGAACAACAGACTGGCTCCAAATTGGGAAAGGAGTACATCAAGGCTGTATATTGTCACTCTGCTTATTTAACTTATATGCAGAGTACATCATGCGAAATGCTGGACTGGATGAAGCACAAGCTGGAATCAAGATTGCTGGGAGAAATATCAATAACCTCATATATGCAGATGATACTACCCTCATGGCAGAAAGTAAAGAACTAAAGAACCTCTTCATGCAAGTGAAAGAGGAGAGTGGAAAATGTTGGCTTAAAGCTCAACATTCAGAAAACTAAGATCATGGCATCCAGTCCCATCACTTCATGGCAAATAGATGAGGAAACAATGGAAATAGTGGGAGACTTTATTTTTTTGGATTCCAAAATCACTGCAAATGGTGACTGCAGCCACGAAATTAAAAGATGTTTGCTCCTTGGAAGAAAAGCTATGACAACCCTAGACAGCATATTAAAAAGCAGGGGCTTCTTATAAATAACAAAATACACTCCCATCATTCAGGACATTCCAAGGGTTTTAGGATCTCTATGCCAAGAAAGGATAAAGACCAAATATGTTTTAAGCTACACCCACAGCCCTTGTCTATGATGCTGGGGTTCCCACAAATTCCTTTCCATTTCCATTTCAATAATTTTCTAGAATGAATCATGGGTGTCAGAAAACCACTTTGCTTACTATTCTGTGTGCACTAAATCACTTCAGTCATGTCTGACTCTTTGTGACCCCATGGACTGTAGCTCACCAGGCTCCTCTGTCCATGGGATTCTCCAGGCAAGAATACTAGAGTGGATAGTCATTTCCTTCTCCAGGGGATCTTCCTGACCCAGGGATTGAACCCGCATCTCTCATGTCTCCTGTGTTGGCAGGAGGGTTCTTTACCACAAGTGCCACTGGGTATGCCTTGCCTACTGTTACTGTTTTATTATAAGGGAGTCAGAGACGTCCCCCTGGAAGAGTGGCACAGAACAGGGTGTGTTGTGGTAGGGAGGTGGGGGATACATGGAGCTTCCGTGTCCTCTCTGGGCTCATTGCTTCTCCAGCATCTTGATGTGTCCCTCAACCTTGAAGTTCTCTGAACCTCACTGTCTAGTTGTTCTTTATGGAGGTTTGATTACATAGGCATGATTGATTCAATCATTGGCTGTTGATGGCTGAACTCAATTGAACTCAATATAGGTTGCCTGGATTTTGTGCTACAAAGAAAAGTATTTCATAGGACTCTCAGTTGATGAGCCTCAGAACTTAAACATCTTTCTTCCACTTAATTAATAGATTAAAAAATTATGTCTTTGTGTCAGGGATGAAAATATGGTTAAGATTGGGTTCTTGTTCTCAAGGTGGATGTGGCACTCATTACTCACCCTTGTTTAAAATGTCAAGACACAGAGGTACAGGCTGTACTGTGGGCGTTTATCTTAAACTTCAGACTGAGATTCAGGGCCAAAATAATTTTGTATTCACTCATTGGTGTCTTTGATTTTCAATGCTGCATCCCCTTCTGTGCCACTGGTGATGTAGTAGACCTACATAGAGTAATGAACAGTGGTCCCTAGAGTTTCTGTAGGTTTTAATGAAGAGTTTACCAGGATGTGTCCAGGAAGGATGTCTAATTAACAGTGGCACTTACTTCTATCACCAAACCATCCTGAAAATGTTTGTTGAACAAGACACAAAGAAAAAGATGGAAGAGGGACAGCATGGTTTTGGAAACTCCCTGAATTCACTAAGAACACACAGAGCAACTAGAACAACAAAACTAAAAACTCATGGAAGTCTTCCCTAGTGGTACAGTGGAGAAGAATCTGCCTGCCACTGTAGGGGACATAGGTTCCAAACCTGGTCCTGGAAGATCCCACATGCCATGGAGCAACTAAGCTGGTGTGCCAAAACTACTGAACCTATGCTTTAGAGTCTGTGCTACACAGGAGAAGCCACCGAAATGAGAAGCCTGCACACAGCAACCAAGAGTAGCCCCCACTTGCCACAGCTAGAAAAAGACCTTGCAGCAATGAAAAGTTCAACAAAAAATAAATAAATTATTTAAAAAAAACCTTTATGAACACCAACTTGAAATTTGGTGCTGAAGTAACCCCTTAAATCTCAATATCGAACTGAGTCCAAGGCTCATAAACAGATGTCTTCGTTCCCTACTTCTGTATCATCTCTTCTTCCTGCCTCATCTTTCCCTTCCTTCCACCCATCCTTCCTTCCTCTTGCTTCCTTCTTTCCTTCCTTACTTTCTTCCTTCATCTCTTCCCTGTTTGTTCTCTGAAACTGAGGCCCAAAGTGGGGAAGAAGAACTAATGCATAGGACCACTGCTCTCTGTCCACCAACCATACCCACTGGAATCTCCCCAAATATGAGGATCACACACATGGGATTTTCCAGACTCCCCACAGTTTCCTGTCATTTTTGTTCTTTTCAATATAAAGTCAATTTGCTAAAAGTATATAACTGCATGCTATTTTCATATGCTTGTAAAACATCTCATAAATAAATTCATAAATCATAAAAATAATCTTATTTCTAAATATGAACCATAATTTGGGAAACATAATTTCTAGAGAGGACACAAAGGAACAAATTTAAATTGAACAGCTGCAGAAACAAGCTAGAAAAAATTCAGCCTTTAAATAAGACAGAAGGATCTGATGGTATAGTGTCGTTCAGTGAAAAGTTGGAATGATTGCTTACAAGCTTTCATCGTGTTGGTTTGCATTCCTGATGTGATCTGGTGGTTGTGGTGGTTTAGTCCCTAAGTTGTGTCTGACTCTTTTGGGACTCCATGGACTGTAGCCTGCCAAGCTCCTTTGTCCATGGGATTTCCCAGGTGAGAATATTGGAGTGGGTTGCCATTTCCTTCTCTAGGGGATCTTCATGACCCAGGGATCCAACCCATGCCTCCTGCATTGGCAAGCGGATTCTTTACCACTGAGCCATCAGGGAAGCCCCAACATGACCTAGCAAGGACTAAAATTTAGGTGGTCTGGGGCTGTGTGCAGTACTTTGCTTTGGGGGTTCTGTCTTCTTCACTTTGCTGGCCCCTCACATTGCCCATGGAGTGAATTCCTCCTCTGAGCTCCTTCCCAGCTTGGGACACTTCCTGTTCCCTGGGGTCATCTCTTATGCTCTCAGATGTATACAAAAATGTGCTCTTGACTCCCAAGCACTCTGCTCTGGACTGGACTAGTCTCTGGAGTTCCAGACCTCTGGTTCTAAATGCATGGAGGACAGGACATCCCCACGGACAGTGGACCTTTGTAACCTGGATCCATTAGTTCTTTTGGAATCCAGGGGTGGCTATAGGAGGTCCATGTGCATTTTCGCAGCCGGTGAGGGGTGGGGGGTGGGGGGAATACACAGATTTCATCAGATTTTAAAGTGGTCCCTGGGGCCTCTTCCCACAGCAGAAATGACAGTGAGTGTGCACCTGGATCGGCCATTGTTCAAGGGCTGACTTGAATGATGTGCGAGTGGTCTTGAGTTACATCCTTGAACATCTCCCATTTTGCATGTGAAGAGCTGGAAGAAAAGTGAGACTGTAAGTAGCCAAGGTTATAGCTAATGGATACAGAGGTTATTTGAAAAGACCCTGATGCTGGGAGGGATTGGGGGCAGGAGGAGAAGGGGACGACAGAGGATGAGATGGTTGGATGGCATCACCGACTCAATGGACGTGGGTTTGGCAGTTGGTGATGGACAGGGAGGCTTGGCATGCTGTGTTTCATGGGGTCACAAAGAGTCAGACATGACTGAGCAACTGAACTGAACTGATAGAGGTTAGGTTCAACTCCAGTCTTTCAGATGTTAACATGCAGGCTTTAAGTGCCAGGGCACTTCTGTCTCTCTCACCCCTTAAAGTTAAGACTCCCTGCTTTCATCTGCATGTTCTGCACTGGACGCTGGCATCATATTGCTGTAACCCACCCAGTCCTCCAGACTCAATCTGTCCCTCCTTTACTGATCACAGACTTTGTTTTTCTGGATTTTGGAGTACCCTGTCTCTCTAGTTTCTCTCATGGCCTCTCCTCCAATTGACCCCCAGATACCATGTCCAGGTTAAGCTGTCCCCACTACAGCCTGGAGTATCACCCCACTGGCCTCCTGCCCCGCCATTCATCCATCCGCCTGCTGCCACTCTGTCTCTCAGAAGCATCGACTGGATCGATGGGACCTCATTCCTCTGCTCAGAAATGTCTGTGGTCCCATAAGTCACAATCCTGTCTTTCAGCGAAAAGCCCTGTTCCTCCATGATCAAGTTCACTCTGACCTTGCCAGCAGTAGCTCTGACCGGCTCCTGTATGCATAATACATGTCCACTGTGCACACACACTTCACGTCACACACCAACGTATGCACACACATACCACACTCACACAGACACATCACACACTGCCCAGACACACATACTGCATGTTTCCCCTCTGACCCCATTCACACTGGTTCCTAATCTGAGTTGTCCCATCTAGTTCCTCTTTCTGCAATCCCATCCCGCACCAAAGGAAGCCCCTTGAATCCCCCGACTCAGAGTATTCTCCCATCTGTCCCCAGGGCCTCACAGCAGATGCCTGGACCCCTCATTGTAATTAGGGGTGTATAATCCTGTCTCATCCAACACACACTGGGTCCCACCCCAGCTTTTCTCCTCTGGTATCCGTGATGGAAGATATGCTTGTCCCTGAGGTCTTTGAGGGTTTCCCCATTCCCACAGGTGCCCAAACTGGGACATTTGAGGCATCTCTGCTTGGAATATGATCTCTTTTTCAGCTGATAGATCTTTCAAGTGATGACCATGTGATTGGGTGGGGTGTGTAGTGGTGGGAAAGAAACCCTTAGGGAAGTCTGCATCCACGGAAAGTCTGGGAACTCTTGTGAGAGCTGAAACTCTCCAAGTCTCTGAGCCTTAGATCCTTACCCCACTGAGGGAGGAAGTGATTGCCTCTGAGGAAGAAGGAGCAGAAAGGGGTGGAGAAGGGCTGGGCCTCCTGCAGGCAGACCACACACCCCTGGAATGTGGCAGCCAGTCTTCCTTGCTCCAAGTTCAGGCAGTAACCAGTTTGGCGCATCCCTTGACTGCCAGCCATTGTAACTCTGTGGCTAGCTTTTGAGATACTTTTCCCATGGGTGGGCAGAGGCAGAGGGTGAGGCTCCATGATCCCAGAAAGCCTGGGGAGGCATCATGCTCACACAGACCAGTATTGACCTGTCACAGACACTGTGGGGAAGGAGCACTCATCAGTTGGACACTCTGAGAACCTTCAGCCACCAACAGCCTCAGCAGCTGTGGGGAAAAGGAGGCTCTGGGGACTCACTGGGGTATCCACCAACCTTCACAGTTGAAACTCCAAATATAAGAGTCTTGTAGAACTGGTAAGGAAAGTAGGGGTTCTCTAGTCCCCCAAAACTCACATTACAAGTCATAAAAATGAGTTCCAAAGTTGGTTAAATGTCTGTTCCAGCTGGCAGTGACACAGCTCCTCAGTGGTTGAGCCAGAACGAGAATGAACCTCACCTGCTTCCTGATTCATCATCTTTTCCATGAGTACAATAAACACCCACTGCACCCCACTCCAGAGTGCACACTTAGATTGCTTCTGGTGGACTTCTGCTTAGGGCCTTCCCGTGTTGACAAACTGAGACAGGCTGGGACCTGGAATCCTTTGTTGCAGAGCTCGCATCTGAACAAATGTCACCTCAAGCAGCAAAATACAAAGAAATTATGAAGGACTGAAAAAAACCGCATGCATGTGTAGTTAGGGAAAATAATGAACAGGAAGATTCAAAAAGACCAAAAACTTAAATACCACTTCTGAGGTGTTGAGAACTCGAAGTGATCCCTGCACACAGTGGCCACCAAGAGGGTGGGCAGACCCCTCTTAGGCCACGCCTCCTGCCAGACCCCTGGCCCCGCCCCCACACTCACCTCATTTAAGGGACCAGCTCATCTCTACTTCAGGGAGCCAGTGAGGGCACCTCTTGTTTTTGCTCCTATGTGCTAAACACAAATCCTAAGAAAGTCTTGCCTGAATTTCTCATCTGGTCTCATCAGTTTGTATTGATTAAGGAGTCTAAAAACCTGGATTGATAACAAAACCATGGGTGGCCAACTTATAAATTCATTGCTAAGTCTTTGCAAAGGAAGTCATAGGAATGTCTACAGAGGATCCCTCCACATAAGCTTTGAGACAGGATGCAAGTATCTGCAGGATAGGCAGAAGGCACTGGAATTCTGAACTGACCTCCAAGTTTCTCTGACAGTGATGCCCAAAGTGAACTCAGACCCTTAATCTAGTCATGGTCATTCCCCTCTTCACTCAGCACCTATCCCACAGCTGGCATGTGGTGGGATGCACCAAAGACTTCCTGAGCTGACAAGCTATTTCATAACTGATAACTTGCGCTTTCCTTCTTCAAAAGCTCCCTCAGAAATTAACAGTATCTTCTCCATTCCTATCTCTATCGGAACTAAAACAAAGCGCTAAAATGAATGTCATAATTTCATTCTATTCCACTTCACCAACTTGCTGTCCTCCCATTGAGAATATTACACTTTAGCCTCTGAGGAATCACCCAGCAGCAGATCTGATGGTGAGATGAAGGGCAGGAGGCTCACTGGGGAACAGTTCTGGGGAACAGTTCCTGTAAGGGAAAAGGGGGCAGACCTGGGCATAGGGAGATGCTGAGCTGAGCTGAAGTTGCAAGAAAGGCCTTAGTCAAGGTGGGGAGCTCTGGAACTGGGGTGCCCTCAGTTCAGTTCAGTTGCTCAGTCGTGTCCAACTCTTTGTGACCCCATGAACCACAGCCCGCCAGGCCTCCCTGTCCATCACCAACTCCCAGAGTTTACTCAAACTCATGTCCATCAAGTCGGTGATGCCATCCAACCATATTCTGTCATCCCCATCTCCTCCTGCCTCCAATCCCTCCCAGATTCAGGATTTTTTCCAATGAGTCAACTCTTTGCATGAGGTGGCCAAAGTATTGGAGTTTCAGCTTCAACATCAGTCCTTCCAATGAACACCCAGGATTGATCTCCTTTAGGATGGACTGGTTGGATCTCCTTGCAGTCCAAGGGACTCTCAAGAGTCTTCTCCAACACCACAGTTCAAAAGCATTAATTCTTTGGCACTCAACTTTCTTCATAGTCCACCTCTCACATCCATATATGACCACTGGAAAAACCATAGCCTTGACTAGATGGACATTTGTTGGCAAAGTCATGTCTCTGCTTTTGAATATGCTAACTAGGTTGGTCGTAACTTTCCTTCCAAGGAGTAGTTTCATGGCTGCAATCACCTTTAATTTCATGGCTGCAATCACCATCTGCAGTGATTTTGGAGCCCCCCAAAATAAAGTCTGACACTGTTTCCACTGTTTCCCCATCTATTTCCCATGAAGTGATGGGACCAGATGCCATGATCTTCGTTTTTCGAATGTTGAGCTTTAAGCCAACTTTTTCACTCTCCACTTTCACTTGCATCAAGAGGCTTTTGAGTTCCTCTTCACTTTCTGCCATAAGGGTGGTGTCATCTGCATATCTGAGGTTATTGATATTTCTCCCGGCAATCTTGATTCCAGCTTGTGTTTCTTCCAGCCCAGCATTTCTCATGATGTATTCTGCATAGAATTTAAATAATAAGCAAGGTGACAATATACAGCCTTAATGTACTCCTTTTCCTATTTGAAACCAGTTTGTTGTTCCATGTCCAGTTCTAACTGTTGCTTCCTGACCTGCATATAGGTTTCTCAAGAGGCAGGTTAGGTGGTCTGGTATTCCCATCTCTTTCAGAATTTTCCACAGTTTATTGTGATCCACACAGTCAAAGGCTTTGGCATAGTCAATAAAGCAGAAGTAGATGGTTTTCTGGAACTCTCTTGCTTTTTCCATGATCCAGTAGATGTTGGCAATATGATCTCTGGTTCCTCTGCCTTTTCTAAAACCAGCTTGAACATCAGGAAGTTCACAGTTCACATATTGCTGAAGACTGGCTTAGAGAATTTGAGCATTACTTTACTAGCATGTGAGATGAGTGCAATTGTGGGGTAGTTTGAGCATTCTTTGGCATTGCCTTTCTTTGGGATTGGAATGAAAACTGATCTTTTCCAGTCCCATGGCCACTGCTGAGTTTTCCAAATTTGCTGGCATATTGAGTGCAGCATTTTCACAGCATCATCTTTCAGGATTTGAAAGAGCTCAGCTGGAATTCCATCACCTCCACTAGCTTTGTTCGTAGTGATGCTTTCTAAGGCCCACTTGACTTCACATTCCAGGATGTCTGGCTCTAGATGAATGATCACACCATCATGATTATCTGGGTTATGAAGATCTTTTTTGTACAGTTCTTCTGTGTAATCTTGCCTCTTCTTAATATCTTAATATCTTCTGCCTCTGATAGGTCCATGCCATTTCTGTCCTTTATCAAGCCCATCTTTGCATGAAATGTTCGCTTAGTATCTAATTTTCTTAGAGATCTCTAGTCTTTCCTATTCTGTTGTTTTCCTCTATTTCTTTGCATTGATCACTGAGGAAGGCTTTCTTATCTCTTCTTGCTATTCTTTGGAACTCTTCATTCAGATGCTTATATCTTTCCTTTTCTCCTTTGCTTTTCGCTTCTCTCCTTTTCACAGCTATTTGTAAGGCCTCCTCAGACAGCCATTTTGCTTTTTTGCATTTTTTTTCCATGGGGATGGTCTTGATCCCTGTCTCCTGTATGATGTCACGAACCTCCATCCATAGTTTATCAGGCACTCTATCTATCAGATCTAGGCCCTTAAATCTATTTCTCACTTCCACTGTATAGTCATAAGATATTTGATTTAGGTCATACCTGAATGGTCTAGTGGTTTTCCCTACCTTCTTCAATTTAAGTCTGAATTTGACAACAAGCAGTTCATGATCTGAGCCCTCAGAGGCCCCTAAAGTCAAGGTTAAGGGTGAGGCCCCTGTGCCCTGTAGAGGCCAGCCCTTGGAGGCCACCTGACCCAGGAAGGGAGCATCACCATGGGTGGGGCTGGTCCCTCCACAAGCAGGGTCAGTCCTGGAGATCATCTCAGCTGTGAGCCATGGCTTTGGTCTTAAACAGAGCATCCTGTGCAATCGGTGATTGTTAATTTACTTAGATATTTCAGATTGACCCACCGTGGTCCAGCAACCATCAAACAAAAGACTGTTATTCCCAGCAGGTGTTGGGAGTCACAGTATAGCCTATTCTGTGGGCATTTAATGCTGTCTCTGCTCTCAGCCCAGCTCACCCTCAATCTTTCCCCCATTCCCGAGTTACAAGGGTCTGTTTGTAAGCAAGTTTAAAAACATGGTTCCTTGTTGTCATCCTTCTGGGCCTGATTTCTATCCCTCCTTTCTTATCAAATTTTTCTTCAAGATTACCGTGTGTTTCCTGACCTCACTTTCACACTGACCATCCCCTTAATCATAAGAAAAGCTATAGCGAAAAAAGATGTGGTCAGTGTCTAGTCCCCTAACAAAGACAAGTCTCAGATGGAAACACTGAAGAACCTTAATGGGATCAATGGTCTGGTTCAAAACTGGGGAAAGGAGTATGTCAAGGTTGTATATTTTCACCCTGCTTATTTAACTTCTATGCAGAATACATCACGTGGAATGCCAGGTTGGATGAAGCACAAACTGGAACAAAAATTGCCAGAAGAAATATCAATAACCTCAGATATGAAGATGATACTACCCTTATGGCAGAAAGCAAAGAGGAGTTAAAGAGACTATTGATGAAGGTGGAAGAAGAGAGTGAAAATCTGGCTTAAAACTTAATTCAGAAAACTAAGATCATGGCATACGGTCCCATCACTTCATGGCAAATAGATGGGGAAACAGTGGAAACAGTGAGAGACTTTATTTTCTTTGGCTCCAAAATCACTGCAGATGGTGACTGCAGCCATGAAATTGAAAGATGCTTGCTTCTTGGAAGAAGAGCTATAACTAACCTAGAAAGCATATTAAAAAGCAGAGACATTACTTTGTCAACAGAGGTCCATCTAGTCAAAGCTATGGTTTTTCCAGATAGTCATGTATGGATATGAGAGTTGGACCATAAAGAAGGCTGAGCACTGAAGAATTGATACTTTTGAACTATGGTGTTGGTGAAGACTCTTGAGAGTCCCTTGGACTGCAAGGAGATCAAACCAGTCAGCCCTAAAGTAAATCAGTCCTGAATATTCATTGGAAGAACTGATTCTGAAGCTGAAGTTCCAATAGTTTGGCCACCTGATGGAAAGAACTAACTCATCAGAAAAGACCCTGATGCTGGGAAAGATAGAATACAGGAGGAGAAGGGGATGACAGAGGATGAAATGGTTGGATGGCATCACTGACTCAATGGACATGAATTTGAGCAAGTCTAGGCCTGGAGGACCAACCCCATGTCCAAGGAGCAGTGGCTGCGTGGGCGCAGGAGGGCCTAGAGGTGCTATCCCACGTTGAAGGTCAGGAAGGGCGGTGGTGAGGAGACACCCCTCGTCCAAGGTAACGAGCAGCGGCTACGCTTTGCTGGAGCAGCCGTGAAGAGATACCCCACGCCCAAGGTAAGAGAAACCCAAGTAAGATGGTAGGGTTGCAAGAGGGCATCAGAGGGCAGACACACTGAAACCATAGACACACAGAAAACTAGTCAATCTAATCACACTAGGACCACAGCCTTGTCTAACGCAATGAAACTAAGCCATGCCTGTGGGGCAACCCAAGATGGGCAGGTCATGGTGGAGAGATCTGACAGAATGTGGTCCACTGGAGAAGGGAATGGCAAACCACTTCACTATTCTTGCTTTGAGAACCCCATGAACAGAATGAAAAGGCAAAATGATAGGATACTGAAAGAGGAACTGCCCAGGTCAGTAGTGGCCCAATATGCTACTGGAGATCAGTGGAGAAATAACTCCAGAAAGAATGAAGGGATGGAGCCAAAGCAAAAACAATACCCAGCTGTGAATGTGACTGGTGATAGAAGCAAGGTCCGATGCTGTAAAGAGCAATATTGCATAGGAACCTGGAATGTCAGGTCCATGAATCAAGGCAAATTGGAAGTGGTCAAACAAGAGATGGCAAGAGTGAATGTTGACATTCTAGGAATCAGCGAACTGAAATGGACTGGAATGGGTGAATTTAACTCAGATGACCATTATCTCTACTACTGCGGGCAGGAATCCCTCAGAAGAAATGGAGCCATCATGGTCAACAAAAGGGTCCAAAATGCAGTACTTGGATGCAATCTCAAAAACGACAGAATGATCTCTGTTCATTTCCAAGGCAAACCATTCAATATCACAGTAATCCAAGTCTATGCCTGATGAGTAATACTGAGGAAGCTGAAGTTGAATGGTTCTATGAAGACCTACAAGACCTTTTAGAACGAACACCCAAAAAAGATGTCCTTTTCATTATAGGAACTGGAATGCAAAAGTAGGAAGTCAAGAAACACCTGAAGTAACAGGCAAATTTGGCCTTGGAATATGGAATGAAGCAGGGCAAAGACTAGTAGAGTTTTGCCAAGAAAATGCACTGGTCATAGCAAACACTCTCTTCCAACAACACATGAGAAGATTCTACACATGGACATCACCAGATGGTCAACACTGAAATAAGATTGATTATATTCTTTGCAGTCAAAGATGGAAAAGCTCTATACAGTCAACCAAAACAAGACCAGGAGCTGACTGTGGCTCAGATCATGAACTCCTTATTGCCAAATTCAGACTTAAATTGAAGAAAGTAGGGAGAACCACTAGACCATTCAGGTATGACCTAAATCAAATTCCTTATGATTATACAGTGGAAGTGAGAAATAGATTTAAGAGCCTAGATCTGATAGATAGAGTGCCTGATGAACTATGGAATGAGGTTCGTGACATTGTACAGGAGACAGGGATCAAGACCATCCCCATGGAAAAAAAATGCAAAAAAGTAAAATGGCTGTCTGGGGAGGCCTTACAAATAGCTGTGAAATGAAGAGAAGAGAAAAGCAAAGGAGAAAAGGAAAGATATATACCTCTGAATGCAGAGTTCCAAAGAATAGCAAGAAGAGATAAGAAAGCCTTCCTCAGTGATCAATGCAAAGAAATAGAGGAAAACAACAGAATGGGAAAGACTAGAGATCTCTTCAAGAAAATTAGAGATACCAAGGGAACATTTCATGCAAAGATGGGCTCGATAAAGGACAGAAATGGCATGGACCTAACAGAGGCAGAAGATATTAAGAAGAGGTGGTAAGAATACACAGAACTGTGTATTCTTCATGACCCAGATAATCATGATGGTGATATCACTGACCTAGAGCCAGACATCCTGGAATGTGAAGTCAAGTGGGCCTTAGAAAGCATCACTATGAACAAAGGCAGTGGAAGTGATGGAATTCCAGTTGAGCTATTCCAAATCCTGAAAGATGATGCTGTGAAAGTGCTGCACTCAATATGCCAGCACATCTGGAAAACTCAGCAGTAGCCACAGGACTGGAAAAGATCAGTTTTCATTCCAATCCCAAAGAAAGGCAATGCCAAAGAATGCTCAAACTACCCCACAATTGCACTCATCTCACATGCTAGTAAAGTAATGCTCAAAATTCTCCAAGCCAGTCTTCAACAATACGTGAACTGTGAACTTCCTGATGTTCAAGCTGGTTTTAGAAAAGGCAGAGGAACCAGAGATCAAATTTCCAACATCTACTGGATCATGGAAAAAGCAAGAGAGTTCCAGAAAAACATCTATTTCTGCTTTACTGACTATGCCAAAGCCTTTGACTGTGTGGATCACAATAAACTGTGGAAAATTCTGAAAGAGATGGGAATACCAGACCACCTGATCTGCCTCTTGAGAAATTTGTATGCAGGTCAGGAAGCAACAGTTAGAACTGGACATGGAACAACAGACTGGTTCCAAATAGGAAAAGGAGTTCGTCAAGGCTGTATATTGTCACCCTGCTTATTTAACTTATATGCAGAGTACATCATGAGAATCTATGGTGTAAAAACCACATCAAGGCTATGGTTTTTCCTGTGGTCATGTATGGATGTGAGAGCTGGGCTGGAAGAAACACAAGCTGGAATCAAGATTGCTGGGAGAAATATCAATAACCTCAGATATGCAGATGACACCACCCTTATGGCAGAAAGTGAAGAGGAACTCAAAAGCCTCTTGATGCAAGTGAAAGTGGAGAGTGAAAAAGTTGGCTTAAAGTTCAACATTCAGAAAACGAAGATCATGGCATCTGGTCCCATCACTTCATGGGAAATAGATGGGGAAACAGTGGAAACAGTGTCAGACTTTATTTTTCTGGGCTCCAAAATCACTACAGATGGTGACTGCAGCCATGAAATTAAAAGACGCTTACTCCTTGGAAGGAAAGTTATGACCAACCTAGTTAGCATATTCAAAAGCAGAGACATTACTTTGCCAACAAAGGTTCGTCTAGTCAAGGCTATGGTTTTTCCTGTGGTCATGTATGGATGTGAGAGTTGGACTGTGAAGAAGGCTGAGTGCCGAAGAATTAATGCTTTTGAACTGTGGTGTTGGAGAAGACTCTTGAGAGTCCCTTGGACTGCAAGGAGATTCAACCAGTCCATTCTGAAGGAGATCAGCCCTGGGATTTCTTTGGAAGGAATGATGCTAAAGCTGAAACTCCAGTACTTTGGCCACCTCATGCGAAGAGTTGACTCATCGGAAAAGACTCTGATGCTGGGAGGAATTGGGGGCAGGAGGAGAAGGGGAAAACAGAGGATGAGATGGCTGGATGGCATCACTGACTCGATGGACGTGAGTCTGAGTGAACTCCGGGAGTTGGTGATGGACAGGGAGGCCTGGCGTGCTGCGATTCAAGGGATTGCAAAGAGTCGGACACGACTGAGCGACTGAACTGAACTGAACTGAGGAGGTGGTGAAGAACAGGGAAGCCTGGCATGCTGCAGTCCAAGGGGTCATTAAGAATCGGACATGACTAAGCTACTGAACAATAAACTGTCTCCTTAAATCCTCTATGGAGATTTTGAAACTTGAATCAGCATCTAAACTGATTGGCACACTTTCATTTAGATGGGAAATAAAAGCCTAGCTCTCCTGTAATACTTGGGCCCCTCCGAATATTGTAGTCACACCATTCCTGGGTCTTAACACATGACCCTTGTCTGAAGGCAGGCTCTCTGGTGGTCCATACGTTGCTATGTTCCTCCAGTTCCTCTCTCAGCCTATTTGTTGGCTTTCGCCCTCTTGTTGTTCTCTCTTTCAGAAACTCTATCCCTTGGCTATTGGGTCATTTGTTCTCCTGGATCCCCTCAGTTCAGTTCAGCTGCTCATGTCCAACTCATCGTGACCCCATGGACTGCAGCACACCAGGCCTCCCTGTCTGTCCCCTAGAAGCACTGTCCTGAATCCCCTAGTATCTCATTTACTGTTCTCTCTTTTGCTCTTTGATCCTTCTTCTCCAGTCTTTCCATGAAATCATTGCCTCTTCTATTTTCACTTTATGTATTTCTCTGGGTGATCCTCCCATTCCAAGTTTTCAAATGTAGTTGGACTATAAGATGTTGATGCTCAAATCCCATTTCCAGCCTGGATTTCTCTGTTTGGCTTCAAACTCTGAAGCACAGCTGATCCCTGCTCTAGAGGCATCTGGCACCTCAAATTAATATACCCAAACACAAACATTCCCCTGCTAAAAACCCTGTTCCTCCTCCTATCAATATATCATTTTATGTAGTCAATGTTCTTTCAATAAACCTGTGGGTAATTCTGATTTTTCTCTCTTCTTCACCCAATTCCTCCTATTTTGCCTCTTAAATATTGTTGTAGAGCTTTCATCCCTTCAGTAAGTGTTCTAGTTTAAGGCAGTGACCTGTAGCTCTGACTCTACCTTCTTCACTGTGCACATGTCTGTGTCCAATTTCCCCCTTTTGTAAGGACACCAGTCATACTGGAACAGAGGCCTCCCTACTGTAGTATGATCTCATCTTAACTAATTCAAACTGCAGTGACCTTAGTTCCAAATAAATTCCTATGGCGAGGTACTGGGGCTTAGGATTTCAGTATAGGACTACAATTCAACATATAACAAGTAGTAAGGGGGAAAGGGCATTGTGAATGCCTATAACTTATTTTTCTCTATTTCCTGCCTAAGTAAGTAAGTCTTAGAATCTCAGTGGGCTGTGGATATGGGCAGTGTCAGAGAGTAGAGATTTTTGGTGGTGGCCTAAAGATCTTTGGGTCAAAACAGAGCTTCTGATTTTATGATGAAAACGTGTCCCTCAACATTTCTCTGAAGGACAGAGCTCTCTGAAGCAGACAAAGATGTGCTGTTGTGTTCATCTACTGGCCTCTAGACACATCTCTGCTTTTCAGATAAAGCATATGGTGGTTTGGGGTCAAGAGCTGGCTGAGGTCACCTGTAGCAACTGGTATGGTTGTCATTATTCATTAATTGTAATTAGTGATAAGAATCATAATGAATCTAAAATGGATTAAGGTTTCCTATGTGCCTGGGAATTCCCATGGACAGAGGAGCCTGGTAGGTTACAATCCATGGGGTTGCAAAAGAGTTGGACACAACTTAGTGATTAAACAATAATTCCTATGTGCCAGGCACTAGGCTGAGTATTTCACATGTGTTATTTCATTGATGGTAGATGTGAAAACAAAGGCTCAGAGGTCAGGACCTGTGAACAAGGTGCACAGCCAGTAAATGCCCTGGGCATCAATTGAACAGCTGCACAAAGAGATGTAAGGAAATTGGGGCTCACATGTGGCAGAAGGGCTGCCACCTGAGAAGTCAGAATGGCCACATGCCTCTATCCCTAACCTGCCCACCTAGCCTCACGTGCCCTCTCAGGCATCCTCAAGCTGCTGCTGAGGTGACACTGTGCCCACCTCTTCTCTCTCTTGCCATCCCAGAGGACGAGAGTTTAAGATAGGCAGTATAGCCCTGTGGTCGAGATCAATGGTGCTCGGGCTGCTGCTGGATTTACATCCTATGTTTGTGACCTTGAGCAAGTCCCTTGGCCTCTCCAGGCTTCATTTTCCTCAGCCACAGACTGGAGATGATGATAATCACTCCTGCCTCCTGGAGGTACCCTGTGGAATCCATGACCTCATGTTTACACAGTGCTCAGAACAGGCATGGTAGAATATGCACTAGGTATAAAAATACAAAAGACTCAATCAATGATACTGACTAGTTTTCTTGTGGTTTCTTTTTCTTCCTAAAAACAGGAAACAGAAAAAATTGTTCTGGTTAATGGAATTAATTGAGGATTTTGGAGGTGACATTTGTATTAGCTTGATAACAAAGGAAAATCCTAGCAACAAAGTACCAGATTCAGTAGCTTAAACAGCAGAAATGTATTGTCTCTCAGTTCAGGAGATGGGAAGTCCAATATCAAGGTATGGGTAGAGTTGGTTCCTTTAATGCTATGAGGGAAGGATCCATCCCAGGTCTCTCTTGTTGGCTCATAGATGCCAGTCTCCTGCCTGCAGATTCACTGTCTTCTATGTGTCTTGCTTGCATGCTTGCTTAGTTGCTCAGTGGTGTCTGACTCTTTGGACTGTCTGTGCCCAAATTTCCAGTTTTTATAAGGACATAAGTCATACTGGAATCCAGTATGAATTCAATCCTATAGGAAATCAACCCTGAATACTTATTGATAGGACTGATGCTGAAACTGAAGCTCCAATACTTTGGCCACCTGATGTGAAGAGCCGACTCATTGGAAAAAACCCTAATGCTTGGAAAGAATGAAGGCAAAAGGAGAAGAGGGCGGCAGAAAATGAAATGATTGAATGGCGTCACCAATTTAATGGACGTGAAGCTGAACAAACTCTGGAAGATAATGAAGGACAGGAAAGCCTGGAACACAGCAGTCCATGGGATCACAGAGTCAGACATGACTGAGCAACTGAACAACACCAACAAATGACCTCCTTTCACTTTGATTACCTCTGTAAAGACTCTGTCTCCAAGTGAAGTTTATTCTGAGGTCCTGAGAATTGGGTCTCCATGTCCTTTCAGGGGAGCCCACAATTTAACCCGTAACAACATTTGGTCATTATTTTGGTTTCTGTAATAATCTCAGGCTGCCATGAATTAGCTCCAGCAGATCCTCTCTTTCTATTAGCTCTTTCTTCTCCAAGAGGGGCAACTTATATTTCCATCTCTCTGACCTCACTGGGTCCTTGGCCATGTGGAACCCTAAAAGACATCATTGCTTCCTCCCAGATTTTTAACAGGTGAGCTCTACTTCCAGTTTTGAAGTTGTCTCAGAGTGATTTTGCTTTAATTGGTTAATTTTTTCCACAAAGTTGAGCCATATTGCTACAAGTACTTGGCTTTTGGGATGAGGTTTTGGGATACTCAGAGCTATGCAGGCAGCCAGAATCCGGCCCATGTGAGGGATGTTCCAGGGCTGGAGATTGAGCATGACTATTAATAACAATTATTCCAGGGTGACTGCTCAGAGTCAATGTCATATTCACCATCATTATTCCCCTCAGCATCTGCTCACTTGAAATACAGGCGTGGGATTTTTAAAGACCCAAATATTCAGAATATGCCTTTCTTCACCCCCGTTTCTGTGGACTTCTCATCACTTTAGTCCAGCGTGCTCCTTGGGTTCCATAAACACTTCATGATAATGTGGTAACAATGCACTGGGGACTCAGAAGTAGTTATATTGGGGATACTGGAGTCCACAGAGTCTAGGATGACTCACAGATAGATGCTCTATGAAGCAGCAAGGAGACAGAAATAGAGAACAGCCAACATTTCTGACTCTTGGCCCTATGTTCTGATTTCTAGCCATGCTCTATCTGTGTTGACCAAATTTGGAGACATCTTGTCAATGCAATTTCAGTGTCTGTGCTTTGATGCGTGTCTCCTGCAAAAGCTTTCAAGGAGTTTTGTTTGATGTGATTTTTTCATTATCCATTGCTGCCCTGAAGTATATAATGGGTTTTTAAAATCTTCATGTCTTTGGCTAGTTCTTCTGTTGACCAAGAAGCAGCCAGGGAAGCCCTGTGTCCAGGACCCAGATGTGTAGTGGGCTTGGTGGGTCCAAATGCTGTTTCTCTTTCAAGATTAGACACCTGCAGCCTTGAGGGTATCTTCCCAGGTGGCACAGTGGTAAAGAATCTGCTGCCAATGCAGGAAATGTGAAGAGACACAGGTTTGATTCCTGGGTCGGGAAGATCCCCTGGAGTAGGAAATGGCAATCCACTCTAGTATTATTGCCTGGAGAATCCCATGGACACAGGAGCTTGTGGGCTACAGTCCATGGGGTCACAAAGAGTTGGACATGACTCAATGACTGCACACATGGAAGGTGTTCATGAGATCACATTTTCCCTCCTTTCTGAGCTTCAGAAAGGGAGAATGGAGGTGTCAGGAAACCTTGAAGCCTCTGAAATGTGTGATTTTTAATGAGAAAGCTTCAACCAATCAACAAACAATAACCTAGACCCTATGGAATGAATGAATGAATGAATGAAAGTCACACAGTTGTGTCCGACTCTTTGTGAGCCCATCGACTATACAGTCCATGGAATTCTCCAGGCCAGAATACTGGAGTGGGTAGCCACTCCCTTCTTCAGGGGATCTTCCCAACCCAGGGACTGAACCCAGGTCTCCCACATTGCAGGCAAATTCTTTACCAGCTGAGCCACAAGGGAAGCTCAGACCCTATGGCATCTTGTGTTAATTTCCTTATGCTGCTGTCACAAACTGGGTGGTTTAAACAAGAGATACTAACTCACTCACAATTCTGGAGGCTGGAAGTCTGATATGAAGATATTGGGAAGCTGATGCTCTTTCTGAGATTCTGAGTAGAACCTTTTTTTTTTTTTTTCACCTCTTCCCGGTTGCTGGTGGTGGCTGTTGATAGTTGGCATTCTTTGCTTTGTAGCTACGTTTCTCTGATATCTGCCTCTGTCATTACATGGTGTTCTTCCCATGTTTTGGTGTCCAAAGGTTGCTTTCCTTAAAAGGATACTGGTCACTAAATTTAGGATCTACTCTGATTCTGTGGGATTGCATCCTAACAATGACATCTGCAAAAGCCCTACTTTCAAGTAAGATCACCTGTTCAGGTGTTTTGGGATTGGGACTTCAACACATTTTCTCAAAGGACACAAGTCAGCTCAGGACACTCCATCACCTTCACAGGTACCCATTTATTTCTTGGCTTTTAGAAGTTTTGTTACAAGAATGTAAAGTCTTCTAAAAAAACTGATAATTATCTGTGCTTGGGCTTTTGAGGTTGAGTTTGCAGGGGTCCTGCTTCTTTCTTGATAGGGATAAATAAAAATTTGGAATGGATTTTGGATTTTAGTGGTCAGGTTACATGCCCCAAAGACAACTACCAAGCTGGCTGATCCCCAGAGAGTTGCCACCAGACCTCGAAAGACCAAAGTCCTCCACTTCAGACTCACTCAGACCACAGCTGTGCTTTGTAATACAGAAGGCTGGTAAAAGATATACCTGTGCTTCTATGTGTGTATGAGTAAAGTCAACCCTGGAATTAAACAGTAAAGCAAAAAGAACTGAGGTCTTGTTAACAGTGTTCTTTAACTCTCACTGGGAGTTGAAAAGGTTCATAAAGCAAAAACTGAAAATCTTGGGCAGTTGATTCACTTTTAGAACCTGATGGTCTATGGTCTAGAGACACAGCCCCCAAAAGAGGAACCCCCTTCTGTATGGTTTCCCTGTGCACTTGACATTGGAGGAATAAAGGTGGTGGACCTTCACACGGCCCACCATGTTAGGAAGCCATCTGTGTGGACCCTGGACTCAGCAGAAGACCAAGAGGATGTCCATACCATGTTTGGATTCGCTTGCTTCATGACCTTGAGCAAAGCAACTTGACTCCTTTTACTTTGCTTCTCATATGATGAAGTGGAAGATCAGGAGGACAAGGTTCTCCTAAGAAAGGCTTCCCTTTGCTCTTTACCAAAACGAAATAGCAAGATGCTTGGAGCAATTTATTGGGGTCTAATGTGAATGGCATTCACAATGGGGCCTTGAACACACTCATTAAGGTTTTCAAGGTGCCAGGGCATTATTGTATGAATGGCAATTTTAGGCATAAAAGATAAAATATAACTGAAAAATAATTCTAAAGAGCTTAACAATTTTACACAAACTTCTTTTTATATAGATAATTGGGACTTTTGAACTACTTGGGCTATTCCCCCATGGGCTCTGCCTCCATTCAAGTAATTCTCCCACCATCATAATAACTAAAATGGTAGGTCTTAAAAACCAACTTTGTAGCAAGTAGTTAAGTTTAAAGGATGCTTCTTTATGTAAATATGGCTTTTTGTATATACATTTCATGTGTCTTTGTTAGGTAAAAGCAGTGTTTGCCAAAACAACCTTGTGAGAGACTTTTCACTCAACTGAAATGGAAGTTGCTGTAAAAAAGAGAAAATGGCTTTTGTTGTCACTTTATAACTTCTTGCCTATGTGTTTATTGCTCTGGTGCTGCTGCTGCTGCTAAGTCGCTTCAGTCGTGTCCGACTTCTAGCGACACTGTGGACTGCAGCCTATCAGGTTCCTCTGTCCATGGGATTTTCCAGGCAAGAGTACTGGAGTGGGTTGCCATTGCCTTCTCCAGGGGATCTTCTCAACCCAGGGATCAAACCCTGGTCTCCTGCATTGCAGGCAGATTCTTCAGTGGCTCAGATGGTGAAGAATCCACCTTAAATGCAGGAGACTCTGGTTGCAAGCCTGGATAGGGAAGATTCCCCTGGAGAAGGGAATGGCTATCCACTTCAGTATTCTTGCCTGGAGAATTCCATGGACAGAGGAGCCTGGCAGGCTACAGTCCTTGAGGTTGCAAAGAGTTGGACATGACTTGATGACCAACACACACTTTAGAACTTCTTAGGGCCACAGCAGGGAAAAAATAGCGTCATGAATTATGTGTTTTTGGCTCCTACTATTAAGTTAATGATTTCTATGTGCTTGTTCTTATTTCCTGATGAGAAACACCAGTAAAGGGACTGACTAAGCTTGAGCCATAGGTTCATGTACAAGTTGAAAATTCTAATTTTGGGGAGTTGGAACATATTTATCGACTCAGATGCCAGTGGACTTGGATTCTTACGAAGTGTCTGCTCCTTGGACCACGAACAGGAAGTCTGTAGTTTTATTTTTTTTCCAGTCTCTGCTTTTCCTCAACTGCTAGTGTGTACTCTCCCTTCCTCCCAGGAGCAGCTCCCTGAGTTAGTTCTTGGACAGAATCTCAGTCCCTTTGGGTCTTCAAACTGTCTCCCTCTGGTCCCTGAGATTCCCTGTTGTTCCTTTGCAAACATCCCTGTCAACTTTGGTTAAAGTCTCTCTTCTCCTCATAGAGCAGGCTACATCTTCTTCTCAACTTCCTCCTCCCTCCTTTCTCTTCTCAGCACTGTATGCTCTGAGGATGGGGTAAAAAGGTTGACAAAAAGAGCAAGTGCTTCCTGGGTTGGTTGACTAGGTGAGATTACACTCTGCTCTGTTGGTTATTGTTGCCTCTCTGGCTGATGATGACTGACTTGTGCTGTCCTTAAGCTGAGGATACAAATATTTGGTCCTTCCTGGGGTGTATTGTCAGGTGGTGTCAACTTAAAACAATTACACAATGTGAGAGTTGCAAGTTAAGTTTTATTTGGGTGCAACATGAGGACAGAAGCCTGGGAGACAGCATTTCAGATAGCTCTGAGAAACTGCTTCAGAAAAGCAGGCGGGATGGTCAGTATATATGCGAGATTTTGGTGAAGTGGGTACATGCAATCAAGGCATGCATTTTTTCCAGAAGGTTTTTGCTAGTCACAGGAACAGACATCATCATGAAGGATTTTAGTGTTTTTCTCTACATGAGGAGATATAAGAATTGGGCTCATAAAATTGGCACCTGAAAATATCTAATTATCTAAAGACCCATCCTGTTAGTTCTTCCCTGAGCACAGAGTGTCTCATTTCTCCTTTCCACCCTGAACTCTCTTCAGGGAGTGTTAAAGATCACCAGCTGCAAGAGCACATGATTTCATACTTGTAGAGGTAGCTGGCAAGTATCCATGGCAAATGTCAATGTGTAGTTGACATCTGGAAGACCCTAAAAGATAGATCTCCAGGGTCTTTTCCAACTTTTTGAGACCCTGTGGACTGTATCCTGCCAGGAGGTGTGGGGTGGGGGAGGCACTGTGTTCATGGAAGCACCCATGGGCTCCTCTCCGGACCCTGAAAAAGTCAGTGGGACCCGAGGGCAGAGATGGTGTGGTGAAACCCACAGACTCCTCAGGAGGCAGAAGGAAGCTTTCAGGTGAACCTGCTGACTGGTTGCAGAGGGTCACCCTCATGCGAACCCCATATTTTTTAATCTTCATCATCACTTTTGATTGGAAACACACTTTATATAATATAAACTTGTTTCCCTCAGAAATTTGTAAGGCTGATGTGCTCATTTTAAGGACAAGAAAATACATAGATTATTGTCCCAAGTCACACTGATTACTTACCCAAATAATAAAAATTTAGGGAATTTGATAACATTAACAAGTAAATTATTCTAAAAGGAGAAAAAGAAATGTAAGTGTGTTTGTAAGTCTAATATGTGGAGTTTGCTGCCAGTGAAAGTTATAAAATCAGTGAAATTGCTAAAGTTCCATTAGATATTTGCTGTAGTTAAAAAAAACTGTTAATTTTGAGGCTTTACAACATCAGTTGATAATCAGAAGAACTTATATACAAATGTCTTCCCTTTTAGAGTATTTTTCTGGAAAAGCATTTCACTTTAGCCTAAGAGTTAAACCACAGCCTCTTATTCATCAGTTTTCACTATGAGTCCACAGTGTGTAAGGCATTATTGCCAAATTTAGTGGAAAATAAGAAATAGCTCAGTTGGTAAAGAATCCACCTGCAACACTGGAGACCCCGGTTTGATTCCTGGATTGGGAAGATCCTTTGGAGAAGGGATAGGCTACCCATCCCAGTATTCTAGCCTAGAGAATTCCATGGACTATATTGGGATCACAAAGAGTCGGACATGACTGAGCAACTCACTTTCATTTCAAGAACCATCAGGAGATGAAATCCTAGTTCTTCTACTAATAGTTCCATGTCTAAGCTATTGACATTAATTTGAAAAAAATTAAAATAATATTTGCTTTGTGTCAGTGTTGCTTGATGGATATTCCTTTTAAATAATTTGCTCTACCATTGTTTTGATTTTTTGTTGTTTCTATCACTTATATAAAACTAATACAGTATGAACATGTGTGCGTGCATGCTAAGTTGTTTCAGTCGTGTCTGACCCTTTGTTACCTTATTTGTGATGCTATGGACTGTAGCCCACCAGGCTCCTCTGTCCATGGGACTCTCCAGGCAAAAATATTGGAGTAGGCTGCCACGCACTCCTCCAGGGGATCTTTCCCACCCAGGGACTCAACCCGTGTGTCTTATGCCTCCTGCATTGACACCTGGAAAGCCCAAAGTATGAACATCAGTTCAGTTCAGTTCAGTTGCTCAGTCGTGTCCGACTCTTTGCGACCCCATGAATCACAGCACTCCAGGCCTCCAGGTCCATCACCAACTCCCAGAGTTCACCCAGACTCACGTCCATCAAGTCAGTGATGCCATCCAGTCATCTCATCCTCTGTCGTCCCCTTCTCCTCCTGCCCCCAATCCCTCCCAGCATTAGAGTCTTTTCCAATGAGTCAACTCTTCACATGAGGTGGCCAAAGTACTGGAGTTTCAGCTTTAGCATCATTCCTTCCAAAGAAATCCCAGGGCTGATCTCCTTCAGAATGGACTAGTTGGATCTTCTTGCAGTCCCAGGGACTCACAAGAGTCTTCTCCAACACCACAGTTCAAAAGCATCAATTCTTTGGCACTCAGCCTTCTTCACAGTCCAACTCTCACATCCATACATGACCCCAGGAAAAACCATAGCCTTGACTAGACGGATCTTTGTTGACAAAGTAATGTCTCTGATTTTGAATATGCTATCTAGGTTGGTCATAACTTTCCTTCCAAGGAGTAAGCGTCTTTTAATTTCATGGCTGCAGTCACCATCTGCAGTGATTTTGGAGCCCAAAAAAATAAAGTCTGACACTGTTTCCACTGTTTCCCCATCCGTTAAAAAAAAAAAAAAAATGAGGAAACATCCCATGTACCACCTTCCCTTTCTTCTAATACTTTCCTTTCACACACCCTCTTTGCACTCTCCATCTGCCTCCTTCTAAGATGGACATAACCACCTCCTGGAAGCCTCTTGAGTTTAGGCTGACTTTATTGTTCTTCTCCCTGGATACTTAGTTTGGCACTAAGTTTAATCTGTTTTGTCTTATTTTTATCTGTTGACTGTATTGGTTTTGTTTCTCTAACCAGATGGTAAAATATTTGAAGGTGAGAATCACATCATCTGAAAGATTTATATTCTCCTTTTAATTGACTAGAAAATGCCAAAATTTTGGTACGTGTTTAAAAATAGTTCTTGATTTATTGGGAAGAACAGCAGCTCAAACTAGTTTTAGAAGCTTGGATCATTCAGGCATTTCCTTGAATCCTTTTTTATCTGGCAAACATCAATATATTTGAAGAAATCCATGATTAATAGATACCTCTATCTCTTCTACTTCATTTTGTGGGCAAATGTATGACCTTTGTTAGTTCCAACCAAAGGTATGCCCCCTTCAAATGCACTGGTGAGGGAGATGTTCCTGACCTGCCTATTCTGAGATTCAGAACCTGCACCTGGTAGTCAAGGTCTCCTGTTCTGCAACTCCCTTAGTCTTCCTGGAAGGGGTCTTCAACAGTGTCTCATGGAGACATCCAAGGAAATGGTGGAGAAAAACCAAAACCACACTACAGAAAATGTGTTTAGAGTTTAATAAGCAGGAAACACTAGCTGGAATGTGTTAATAAAACCCAGAACTCCCATGTGGTCATGAAAACATCTGGTTATGGTATTGACCTCAGGTCAGCATCCCCTTAAGTATTGGAAAGTTGCTTCCCAGGTGACTCAGTGGTAAAGAATCTGCCTGCCAGTACAGGAGACACAAGAGCCTTGGGTTCGATCCCTGGGTGGGAAAGATCCCCTGGAGGAGGAAATGGCAATGTGCTCCAGTATTCTTGTCTGGAAAATTCCATGGGCACACACACACACACACACATGTTGGGAAACCTGAGTGACTCTTTCCTTCCCCTCATCTAGTTCTGTGATGTCCCCACTCCTCTTTCTGGCCCTTCACTGAACTCCATCGAATGGACAACTACTTGTGTTCTGGCTAAAAAAAAAAAAAATGGCAGCAAAGCCATCATCCATTCAGGAATTATTGCTTCAGATACTGACTTTAAAAACAGTTTTCACAAATTAGACACCTATTACCATCGATAAGGCGGAGGTCCCTAAACTGACTAAGAGTGCAATTCCCTCCACTCTTTCCCAGCTGGAGTTGGGTACCCCAACCAGTGCAAATTCCACATAACAACCACATTCTTGACTGTTTCTTCCCAGGAATGGCTTTGGTTTTTTCCTCATTTCATTGGCTGGATTCTATAATCCCCTCTGGCTTCTGAATGGACAAAAACAAAAGTTAGAGTCATTCAGACATGGTTTCCAATCTGCTGGGCGGCTTATTAGCAGCTGTGACTTTGGTCTACTCATTTGATTTCAGTGTTTTCACAAGGCCACCTATCATCTGGTATCCATAGAGAAGGGATGTGGGGCCTAAGTTATCAAAAGTCTCCAGCTTGCAATGCCCAGAGCTGGGGGGAGGACAAGGTCAGCTGTTACTGTTTTGTGGCTTTGCAATTAAGTCACTTATGGTGACTTACATTTGTACAACAAACCTCCAAATTTTGTTGCCGTATCATACAACCTTGGTCATGCAGGTGATACCACTTTAATGGCAGAAAGCAAAGAGGAACTAAAGAATTTTTGATAAAGGTGAAAGAGGAGAGTGAAAAAGCTGGCTTAAAACTCAACATTCAAAAAATGAAGATCATGGCATACTCCAGTACCATAACTTCATGGCAAATAGATGGGGGAAACAATGGAAACAGTGACAGATTTTTTTCTTGGACTCCAAAATCATTGTGGATGGTGACTGTAGCAGTGAAATTAAAAGATATTTGCTCCTTAGATGAAAAGCTGACAAACCTAGACAGTTTATTAAAAAGTAGAGACATACTTTGCTGACAAAGGTCTGTATAGTCAAAGCTATGGTTTTTCCAATAGTCATATACAGATGTGAGAATTGAACTATGAAGAAGGCCTGTTGATGTTTTCAAACTGTGGTGCTGGAGAAGACTCTTGAACGTCCCCTGGACTGCAAGAAGATCAAATCAGTCAATCCTAAAGGAAATCAGTCCTGAATACTCACTGGAAGGATTGATGCTGAGGCTCTAATACTTTGGCCACCTGATGTGAAAAGTTGAATCATTGGAAAAGACCCTGATTCTGGGAAAGATTGTGGGCAGGGGGAGAAAGGGGTGACAGAGGATGAGACAGTTGGATGGCATCACTGACTCAATGGACATGAGTTTAAGCAAACTCAGGGAGATAGTGAAGGATAGGCAAGCCTGGCATGCTGCAATATATGGTTTTTCAAAGAGTTGGACATGACTTATCGACTGAACAACAACAAAATACTGATGATGATTTAAAAAGAAAACCCTGACATTGGTACATGCAATATTTTCACATGTACCATTAATTTGATTCTTTTTATCATTACTCATTTTTTATGAGAGTATTTCATAAGGTTTCCATAAAGTTATCTTGTTGATATCTGTAGATGTAGACTGACTCCTCAGTTGAGTCTGTAGGAAGGAACAGGGGATGGTAACTGCCCTGTGACCTCTCATGGTACCCATAATGCCTTGAGCTCCACCTCTGCAATGGAGCCTGTGTGGGGAGTGACAGTGGAACCTTGAATATGGAGGACCAAGAGTCTTGAGTGGTTAAAAGAGGTAGCAATGGGTATGCCAGCTTTGGAGAGAGCTTAATCAAACCCAGACCAAAGATAAAAAGGGGAGAAAATTTAAAGACATAAAAAATCTCCATTAACCAGGAGACATTTGGAAAAAACAAGTCTAAGTCTTCCACAAATTGCTTATTTGGGCCTCAACTCAAAAGGATTCTTCAGCTGAAAATATCAATTTGAATACTTACTTGAAGGTCATGAAACATTAGCAGTGAAACATGTATACCTGTTGCAGATTCATTTTGATATATGGCAAAACCAATACAATGTTGTAAACTTAAAAAATAAAATAAAGGGGAAAAAAAAAAAGAGCATTGTGATTAAAAAAAAAAAAATACCACGTCCAAGGAGCCGTGGCTGCACGGGCGCAGGAGGGCCTAGAGGCGCTATCCCAGGTTGAAGGTCAGGAAGGGCAGCAGTGAGGAGATACCCCTCGTCCAAGGTAAGGAGCAATGGCTGCGCTTTGCTGGAGCAGCCCTGAAGAGATACCCCACGCCCAAGGTAAGAGAAACTCAAGTAAGACGATGGGTGTTGCAAGAGGGCATCAGAGGACAAACACACTGAAACCATACTCACAGAAAACTAGTCAATCTAATCACACTAGGATATTAAGAAGAGATGGCAAGAATACACAGAATAACTGTACAAAAAAGATCTTCATGACCCAGATAATCACGATGGTGTGATCACTGACCTAGAGCCAGACATCCTGGAATGTGAAGTCAAGTGGGCCTTAGAAAGCATCACTACAAACAAAGCTAGTGGAGGTGATGGAATTCCAGACAGCTATTCCAAATCCTGAAAGATGATGCTGTGAAAGTGCTGCACTCAATATGCCAGCAAATTTTGAAAACTCAGCAGTGGCCACAGGACTGGAAAAGGTCAGTTTTCATTCCAATCCCAAAGAAAGGCAATGCCAAAGAATGCTCAAACTACCACACAATTGCACTCATCTCACATGCTAGTAAAGTAATGCTCAAAATTCTCCAAGCCAGGCTTCAGCAATATGTGAACTGTGAACTTCCTGATGTTCAAGCTGGTTTTAGAAAAGGCAGAGGAACCAGAGATCATATTGCCAACATCTGCTGGATCATGGGAAAAGCAAGAGAGTTCCAGAAAAACACCTATTTCTGCTTTACTGACTATGCCAAAGCCTTTGACTGTGTGGATCACAATAAACTGTGGAAAATTCTGAAAGAAATGGGAATACCAGACCACCTGATCTGCCTCTTGAGAAATTTGTATGCAGGTCAGGAAGCAACAGTTAGAACTGGACATGAAACAACAGACTGGTTCCAAATAGGAAAAGGAGTACATTAAGGCTGTATATTGTCACCCTGTTTATTTAACTTATATGCAGAGTACATCATGAGAAACGCTGGACTGGAAGAAACACAAGCTGGAATCAAGATTACCGGGAGAAATATCAACAACCTCAGATATGCAGATGACACCACCCTTATGGCAGAAAGTGAAGAGGAACTCAAAAGCCTCTTGATGAAAGTGAAAGAGGAGAGTGAAAAAGTTGGCTTAAAGCTCAACATTCAGAAAACGAAGATCATGGCATCCGGTCCCATCACTTCATGGGATATAGATGGGGAAACAGTGGAAACAGTGTCAGACTTTATTTTTCTGGGCTCCAAAATCACTGCAGATGGTGACTGCAGCCATGAAATTAAAAGACGCTTACTCCTTGGAAGGAAAGTTATGACCAACCTAGATAGCATATTCAAAAGCAGAGAAATTACTTTGCCAACAAAGGTTCGTCTAGTCAAGGCTATGGTTTTTCCTGTGGTCATATATGGATGTGAGAGTTGGACTGTGAAGAAGGCTGAGTGCTAAAGAATTGATGCTTTTGAACTGTGGTGTTGGAGAAGACTCTTGAGAGTCCCTTGGACTGCAAGGAGATCCAATTAGTCCATTCTGAAGGAGATCAGCCCTGGGACTTCTTTGGAAGGAATGATGCTAGAGCTGAAACTCCAGTACTTTGGCCAGCTCATGCGAAGAGTTGATTCATTGGAAAAGACTCTGATGCTGGGAGGGATTGGGGGCAAGAGGAGAAGGGGATGACAGAGGATGAGATGGCTGGATGGCATCACTGACTCGATGGACGTGAGTCTGAGTGAACTCTGGGAGTTGGTGATGGACAGGGAGGCCTGGCGTGCTGTGATTCATGGGGTTGCAAAGAGTCAGACACAACTGAGTGACTGATCTGATCTGATCTGACTACTGTGAGAGAATTTTTCTCTTCATAGAAGAGTCTTGAAATTGTTTACAGCATCAAATTTATTTTCCTTCTTATAATAAACCTTTAAATCTTTCAGGAAGATAACAACAAAAACAACAACAAAGGCTTTATTGACTCCCAGGGATGTGTCTGGGTATAGCCTTTTCTGCAGCAGGGAGCTGGTACTGCAAACAGCCATACACCCTCCAAAGCAAGGAAGATAGGCATTTCCAGACCTCATCAGCCCAGGTTCTTGGAAACCTTTCATCATCTATTCCTTCCTCAATAAAATTGGCATGGGTGTCTTTTCTATTGGGCTTTTCTGGTGGCTCAGTGGCAAAGAACCTGCCTGCAATGCAGGAGACATGGATTCGATCCCTGGATCAGGAAGATCCCCTGGAGAAGGGAATGGCAACCCACCCCAGTATTCTTGCTGGATAATCGATGGATGCAGGAGTCTGGTGGGCTACAGTCCATAGCATCACAAAGAGTAGAACACGATGTAGTGACTAAGCATATTGCTCCTAAGATCTGTGAAGGAGATTAGGAGCCAGAGCAGCCCTGGGAGGGTTATGGGGAATTTTCCATTCAGTTCAGCCTCTGAGTCTTGTCCAACTCTTTGCAACCCCATGGACTGCAGCATGCCAGGCTTTACCTGTCCATCACCAACTCCCATAGCTTGCTCAAACCCATGTCCATTGAGCCGGTGATGCCATTCAATCATCTCATCCTTTGTCATCCCCTTCTCCTCCTGCCTTCAATCTTTCCCAGCATCAGGGGCTTTCCCAAAGAGTCAGTTCTTTGCACCAGGTGGCCAAAGTATTGGAATTTCAGCTTCAGTCCTTCCAATGAATATTCAGAACTTGCTTTCTGTAGGACAGACTGGTTGGATCTCCTTGCAGTCCAAGGGACTCTCAGGAGTCCTCTCCAACACCACAGTTCAAAAGCAGCAATTCTGTGGCACTCAGCTTTCTTTAGAGTCCAACTCTCACATCCATACATGACTACCAGAAAAGCAATAACTTTGACCAGACAGATCTTAGTTGGCAAAGTAATGTCTCTTCTTTTTAAAATGCTGTCTAGGTTGGTCATAGCTTTTCTTCCAAGTAGCAAGCATCTTTTAATTTCATGGCTGCAGTCATCAACTATAGTGATTTTGGAGCCCCCTAAAATAAAGTCTCTCACTGTTTACATTGTTTCCCCATCTATTTGCTATGAAGTGATGGGATTGGATGCCATGACCTTAGTTTTTTGAATGTTTAGTTTTCAGCCAACTTTTTCACTCTCCTCTTTCACTTGCATCAAGAGGCTCTTTAGTTTTTCTTCACTTTCTGCCATAAGGGTGGTGTCATCTGCATATCTGAGGTTATTGATATTTCTCCTGGCAATCTTGATTCCAGCTTGTGCTTCATCCAGCCCAGCATTTTGCCTGATGTACTCTGCATAGAAGTTAAATAAGGAGGGTGACAATATACAGCCCTGATGTACTCCTTTTCCAATTTAGAACCTGTCCATTGTTCCATGTCCAGTTCTAACTGTTTCTTCTTGGCCTGCATACAGATTTCTCAGGAGGCATGTAAGGTGGTTTGGTACTCCCATCTCTTGAAGAATTTTCCAGTTTGTTGTGATCCACACAGTCAAGGGTTTTGGTATAGTCAATAAAGCAGAAGCAAATATATTTTTTGGAACTCTTTTGCTTTGCTGATGAAATAACAGATGTTGGCAATTTGATCTCTGGATCTTCTGCCTTTTCTAAATCCAGCTTGAACATCTGGAAGTTCTTGGTTCATGTACTGTTGAAGCCTGGTTTGGAGAATTTTGAGCATTACTTTGCTAGCGTGTGAGATGAGTGCAATTGTGTGGTATTTATTTGTCACTTGCACTGTATAATCATAAGGGATTAGATTTAGGTCATATCTGAATGGTCTAGTGGTTTTCCCTACTTTCTACAATTTCAGTCTTAATTTAGCAGTAAGGAGTTCATGATCTGAGCTACAGTCAGCTCCCAGTCTTTTTTGCTGACTGTATAGAGCTTCTCCATCTTTGGCTGCAAAGATTGTTTACAGTCTGATTTCAGTATTGACCATCTGGTGATGTCCATGTATAGAGTCATCTCTTGTGTTGTTGGAAGAGGGTATTTGCTATGACCAATGCATTCTCTTGGCAAAACTCTGTTAGTCTTTGCCCTGCTTCATTTTGTACTCCAAGGCCAAACTTCCCTATTACTCCAGGTATCTCTTGACTTCCTATTTTTGCATTCCAGTCCCATATGACGAAAAGGACATCTTTTTTGGGTGTTAGTTCTAGAACATCTTGTAGGTCTTCATAGAATGGTTCAGCTTCTTCAGCATTAGGGGTTGGGCCATAGACTTGGATTACTCTGATATTGAATGGTTTGCTTTGGAAATAAACAGAGATCATTCCATTGTTTTTGAGATTTCACCCAAGTACTGCATTTCAGACTCTTTTGTCAACTATGAGGGCTACTCAATTTCTTCTAAGGGATTCTTGCCCACAGTAGTAGATATAATGGTCATCTGAATTAAATTCACCCATTCCAGTCCATTTTAGTTCACTGATTCCTAAAATGTCAATGCTCACTCTTGCCATCTCCTGTTGACCACTTCCAATCTATCTTGATTCATGGACCTAACATTCCAGGTTCCTATTCTTTATAGCATCGGACTTCCATCATCAGTCACATATATGACTGGGCATTGTTTTTGCTTTGGCTCTGTCTCTTCATTCTTTCTGAAGTTATTTCTCTATTCTTCTCCAGTAGCATATTGGGCACCTACCAACCTGGGGAGTTCATCTTTCAGTGTCCTATCTTTTTGCCTTTTCATACTGTTCATGGGGTTCTCAAGGCAAGAATGCTGAAGTGGTTTGCCATTCCCTTCTCCAGTGGACCATGTTTTTGCCAGAACCCTCCACTATGACCCATCTGTCTTGGGTGGCCCTACACAGCATGGCTCATAGTTTCATTGAGTTAGACAAGGTTGTGGTCCATGTGATCAGTTTTGGTTAGTTTTCTGTGATTGTGGTTTTCATTCTCTCTGTCCTCTGATGGATCAGGATACAAGGCTTATGGAAGCTTCCTGATGGGACAGACTGACTTTGGGTGAAACTGGGTCTTGTTCTGATGGGCAGGGCTACTCAAGATGGAGGAATAGAAGGACATGCATTCATTGTCTCCTGTGAGAACTTCAAAGTTGCAACTCGCTGCTGAACAACTGACAAGAGAATGTTGGATCCCACCAAAAAAGATCCCCAATGTCCAAGAGCAAAGGAGATGACCCAGTAAGACAGTAGGAGGCGAGAAATCGTGTTTAGAATTAAACTCCATACCTTCCAGAGATGCTTGGAGGGTTCAAACAAAACCTTGTGCACACCAGTACCCAGAGAACCCACAGAGACTGAGCCAGACCTGCTTTTGAGTGTTTGAGTGTCTCCTGCAGGGGCTTGAGTTAGCAGTGGCCTGCTGTGAAGGCAGGAGCTCTGACTGCAGCAGACCTGGGTCATCCAGCATGTGGCATAAGTCTTCTTGGACTTTATTAGCCCCACCATAGAGCCCTGGAGCAGATGACCCAGAAACTGCAGAACAATTATAGCAAAAGAAATTCTCTCACTGTTAAGAAAATTCTAGGACCCACAACAAATTTCCCAACCTGGGGATCTGGCAAAGGGACTGAGAACCCCCAAGGAATTTGACTTTGGAGGCCAGTGGGATTTGATTACAAAACTTCCATAGGACTGGGGAAACAGACTCTTGGAGGGCACAAACAAAACCTTGTGTGCAACAGGAGCCAAGAGAAAGAAACAGTGTCCTGACAAGAGACTGAGCCAGACTTGCCTGTGAGTGTCCAGGAGCCTTTGGCAGGAGCATGGGTCAACAGCGGCCTGCTGCAGAGTTGGGGCACTGAATACAACAGTGCATGCACAAATCCTTTTGAAGGAGGTTACCATTGTCTTCATTACCCTTACCATAATTTGGCCTCAGGCAAAACAACAGGGAGGGAACTCAGCCCTACCCATCAACAGAAAATGGGGAATTCTAGCTGCCTGAAATCTCACCTTCTATGTTTATAATCATAAAGGAAATCAACCCTGAATATTCATTGGAAGGACTGATACTGAAGCTGAAACTTCAATACTTTGGCCACCTGGGGCAAAGAACTGAGCTCATTGCAAAAGATCCTGATGCTGGGAAAGATTGAAGGCAGGAGGAGAAGAGGATGACAGAGGATGAGATGGTTGGATGGCATCACTGACACTATGAACATGAGTTTGAACAAGCTTTGGAAGTTGGTGATGGACAGGGAAGCCTGGTGTGCTGCAGTCCATGGGGTCACAAAGAGTCAGACATGACTGATCAACTGAACTGAACTGAACTGAATGCTTATAATCTCTGCCTTTGATCAAATGATTGTCTGCAAGCTTATTTCCTCCTAAAATGTTAGCATAACCAAAGAGGGACTGTGTGAACAAAACAGGGTGCAAGGAGCCTGAGGCTTGGTCAGGAGGCCTGACCCATGGAAAGTGCCCTAAGAATACCCTTGGACTGTGTAAATAGAGAGGGTCCACCAGTAGCAATGCCTGCATGGTGATGTGAGAATTTGGTGACTGCAGTTCTTGTCCCTATAAAAATGGGTCCTTTGTTTCACACCTGGAAAAATGATTTGCATGGATCCAAAGGGCTTTCCTGTCCTGTCCAAGCTACAGAACTAGTTGCCATGAAATTTTTTCAGATAAAGCACTTTCCCACCCTCAGGTGGCTGAGAACTGGGTGAGGAGATGAAGCAGAACCAACCAGACTGGATTTGATTCTCAGCATAGTGACTGCTTCCTCTCATCCCAGCTCAAGCGAGTTTCTCACTTTTCTTGAGTAATGGTTCTTCACCTGGAAATAGGGATGCTCATCCTTGATTTCTGGGCTGTTGGGAGGATTAGAAGTGACAGAGGATGAGACCTGACAAACAGTGGCTTAATTATCACTATTAGGGGACTAGTAGATAATCAAAACTAGTTATGCAGCACAAAATGAGCAGCACTATTAGAGAAGGGGAGGGTGTTTGGAAGTTCAGAGGATAAACAGGTCACTTTTAGCTGAGATAATCAGAAAAGCCTCCCCCAAGGAGGATATGGAACTTGCTCTGGGCCTGGCTGGAATCGGGGATCCTGTGGTGGCTTCAACAGTGGATTTGGCCAAGCTGGAACTACATTCTCCAGAATTCCTCTCCCTGCACAGGGTTGGGTACAGAGGGCCACAGGGCATTTATGGGAGGTTTTGGTGGCTCAGATGATAAAGAATCTGCCTGCAATGCAGGAGACCTGGGTTCAATCTTTGGGTTGAGATGATCCCCTGGAGAAGGGAATGGCTACACACTCTAGAATTCTTGTCTGAAGAATCCCAGGGACAAAGGAGCCTCATGGGCTACAGTCCATGGGATTGCTAAGAGTTGGACACAACCGAGTGACTAATACTTTGGAGGTAATGAAGAAGCAGCAGTCGTGGTCCTTCAGCCCTCAGGTGGTCAGTGCCCAGGGTCCAGGTTTCATTGCTGCTGTGTTCATCATTCTTATCACTGGCTGGGCTGAGGGGCACAGCTGGCTGGCTCCTCCTGAGGGCAGGCTCTGTCTCTCTGACTCTGCCTGGGCAGGGCAGGCTTAGCTTCATGACAAAGATGCCAGTGTCTCAGGCAAGACACCTCCATCCCTGTCACTGAAATCTGAGGCTCAGAGGTGCCAGAGATTGGTGCAAGGCCTAAATGACGTGTGTCCCCACACCTGGGAGACACAGGCAGGCCTCTGATGGCCCACCTGCAAGTTCCCCTCCCCATACTGCTCCTACTGATTAAGTCCCCTGGCCAAACCACTGACCCATTATGAGGACCAGGCCTGCTTCGGGTAGGCTGTAAGTTTCAGTTCTCTACTAGCCTGCAGAATTATTCAAACAGGCTGACCACAGTCTTCCAATTGAACTCCCCTTCCTGATGCCCCAAAGCCCCCTCCCACAGCCCTGGGTGTTCACTCTGTCCCCAGGCGTAACCCCCATGAGGCCCTGCCTAGCTGGTGTGTCCCCTCCTCCGGGGGCTGTGAGTGGGTGTGATGGACATGCTGCTGTCATCCCATGGGACCAGTGTCAGGTGCCAGGAGACTGACCCCACCATAGAAACACTGCCCTTCCAAGGCAGTGAGGCATCCGTGTTCTAGCAGGTCCTGTAGTCTGCTCCCACTTGTGGGCTTGTGGGTGGACCCACTGTCCTGGGCCTTCCCCACCTCTCCCCCAACTCTGTCTGGTTCCCACCTTCCCTTCCCCACTGCCTCCTCATGGAGCTTCAGCGCCAGCCCCAGACAATAGGACCACATCCTGCAGGGATTTTTTAACTGGCTTCTAGGACTGCAGGGGTTAAAGCATGGGTCTTGAAACTTATGTCCTCCCTGGAGGACCCTTTCTGCAAGAAATAGAAATGTGACTCCCTTAATTCAACACAAACACAATGAATTGTCTCTAAATCATGTCCGACTCTTGGCAACCCCATGGACTGCAGCACACCAGGTTTACCTGTCCTTCACTGTCTTCCTGAGTTTGCTCAAACCCGTGTTCATTGAGCCTGTGATGCCATCCAACAATCTTGTCCTCTGCCACTCCCTCTCCTTTTTGCCTTCAACTTTTCCCAGTATCAGGGTCTTTTCCAATGAGTTAGCTCTTCAATCAGGTAGCTAAAGTATTAGAGGTTCAGCTTCAGTACCTGTCCTTCCGATGAATTCAGGCTTGATTACTTTTAGAATTCACTGGTTTGATCTCCTTGCAGCCTAAGAGCAGAAATTTTCCTGGCAAGAATGGAATGGATTGCCATTTCCTTCTCTGGGGTGTCTTCCTGACCCAGAGGGTTTGAACATGTGTCTCTTGCACTGGCAGGTGGATCCTTTACCACTGAGCTGCCTGGGAGGCCTAGGTAAATGCAATGAATACCCAGGTCCCTTTCCTACTCCCCTTCTCTTCAGAAGGGAACACATCACTCCAGAGACTAGTGTAGTGGTGACCTGGAAGTGGGGGTGGGGGAAATTGGGCATCAGTAGATGGCGGCCTCCTTTGCAGCTGCATGGGCTATTGGGGCTGGGCCTGCCCTCAGACAAGGACCCCTCCTCCACAGTGCCCACTGCTGCATCTGATCCTCTGTGTGCTGTCACTGGTTGGGCTCTCTGTGAGCCTGCCTTGTGCCCTTGGCCTCAGCATCCCATGCAGATGCCTACTCCCACCTGTCCTGATGCCCAAGAACCCGGGTCTCCTTGACTCTTGGGTCCTCAAACCTGTCAGAGTTTTCCTTGTCTCCTCCTCCCGGGGTTTGTACTGGGCTGGGTCCCTGGCTTGTTCTCAGAGACCTTGCATGCACTGAATTCTTTTCCTTTATCCCTTTCTCTCTGGTCTAAAAAGAGTATTTCTCCCTCTTAGGAGAGGCAAGTATTTTAAAAATCTTATTATCTTTCCTTTGGGATATGGCTTAAAAAAGGAAAAAGAAAACCCTGGGATCATCTTTCTTATTTCTTTCCAATTGACCTGATGGCTTTGGAGAAATGGGAGCCTCTGCTTCTAACTGCAGAGGCCATGGGCTGGTGAGGGACAGAGGGCACACACGTCACACAACCCTTCAGGATCCCAGATGGCAGATGAGAGCGGAGTAGAGTCTAGCATTATGGACTGAATGTCCCTGTCCCCCCACAGCCATATGTTGAAATCTTTATTCCCAATAGGATGGTATTTGGAGGTGGGGCCTTTGGGAGATAATTAGGTTTAGATGAGGTCATAAGAGGGGAGCCCTCCTGATGGGTTAGCACTGTTAGAGAAAAAGAAGAAAAAGAAGAAAGACAAGGATAAGGAGAAGAGGGGGAGGAGGAGGAGGGAAAGGGAACTGGGAAAGGGAAGAAAGAGAAACCAGCCTCCAGGCTGTGTGGAATCACCAGGAAAGGCCATAAGAGGACACAGCAAGATGGCTGCCATCCACAAGCCAGGAAAAGAGGCCTCATCAAGAACTGAAGCTATGGGACCTTGAGCTGGTGATGGTTTAGTCACTGTGTCCAACTTTTGTGACCCCATGGACTGTAGCCATCCAGACTCCTCTGTCCATGGGGTTTTCCAAGCAAGAATTCTGGAGTAGGTTGTCATGCCCTCCTGCAGGGGACCTTCTCGACCTAGGGACATAACCTGGGTCTCTTGTATTGCAGGCAGATTCTTTGCTAACTGAGCCTCCAGGGGAGACCCTAGAACCATGAGAACTGTTGTTTAAGACCCCAGTCTGTGATGTTTTGTTTTGGCAGCTTGCATAGACCTAGACACTGAGGGAGCCAAGAAGATAGGTCAACTCAAAGGGAGTATGGATGGGTAAGAGGCCCCCTTCTACAGGGTGGTCAGGAAGGCTGGATCTTAGGATGGCCATTCCATTTGACAGTTGGCTGATTTTCAAGAGAGCATTTTGGGGAGGATGCCAGAAAGAGAACAAGATTGTAAAGGGTTATGATGTAAGTGAGGGTTGGAACTATGGGAGTGTTCAGTGTCAGCCTCTTACTTCTATGAGATCCTAGTAAAGACAAGTGAAGGCAGATGATGGGCACTTTGGGGCTTTCAGGGGACACTCAGCTCTCAGCATTGGGGAGGGGAGAACATTTTTAGGACAAGGGAGATGTGAGTATTTTGGTTGCGGAGGAGGTAAACCAAGTAAAGAAAGAGATGGTACATGTAGTGATGAATCTCTACACTTGGAAATGGAAATCCTACTTTTGGAATCTTGGCCACACTCATTGCTAACTTGGTGATCTTGGACAAGATACTAAACCTCTCTGAGCTTTTCTTTCTTCATTTTGTATAACTTCTGGGGATGGCAACTCTACGTCATAGGCTTGCTTTGAACTGTTTCACAATTAATTTAAAGGGACTTTGCCTAATATGCTACTGCTTCTACAGATAGGGGCAAAAACACAGCACTTCCTCAGTGTCAGGCCCTGATCACCACCTTTAGTGCATATTAAACTAAGTGAATTCTGCTTACTAAATGTTTTTCAACTTGATTTTCAAAGTGACATTATGAGGTACTTTTGTTATCTCTGTTTTACAAATAAGCTCAATAACGTGCTCAAGAACAGAGAGAAAAAGAGGCAGAACTGCCAAGAATTTGTGCTCCTAACCACTGTGCAACACTACTTCATCTAAATGAGGTTTCAGGATGAAAATTATGTGGTTGATTGCCTGAACAGTGAAAGAGGAAGGGTACCTGTTGGGAAACAGTAGCAAAGAAGTAACAAAGGGGAGCATAAATAACCCAGGTGGAAGGTTGAGTTTGGAAGGATGAAGGGCAAGAGGAGAAGAGAGGAAGCTGAAGGGTGACAGTAACACCGAGCACCTGGATCCAGCCATTCCTGAAGCTAAAAGATCTAGTCCTCGAATTTCTGCTTGAGTCAATGAAATTTCTTTCTTGCTTAAATCAAGACTGGATGGATGTTTACCCACTTGTCTATGAAGGATAATAACTGATATGCTCATGGATTTTGAAAGAAAGGTGGAGTGGGCATCATTTCATGGTGGTAACCAGTCCCTGTGTAGCTGTCTGTGTTAGTGTCCTAAGGCTGCCATGACAAGTTACATCAAGTGAGTGGCTTCAAACAACAGAAATTTATCCTCGCATAGTTGTGAAGGTCAGAAGTTTGAAAGTAAGGTATCAGGAGGGCCATGCTCCCTCCAAAGGCTCCAGGAGAGAATCTCTCTTGTCTTTTCCCAGTTTCTGATGATGCTGATAATCCTTGGCATTCCTTGGCTTGTAGATCTATCACTCTGATCTGTTTCCCACACCTCATGGCTGTTTGTCCTATATGTATGTCTCTTTTCTTGTAAGGATGCCAATCAAGTTGAAGCACAGCCCACTTGAATTGAATAGGACTTCATCTTAATTTGATTGCAGTTGCAAAAAGTCTGTTTTGAAATAAGGTCACATTAATAGGTACCAGGGTTGGACTTCAACATATTTTTGGAGGGAACATAATCCACTCACTATATCCTCATAGCCTGTTATTCCAGTCAGTGTAGCAAGTGATCATTTTTATATTTTCACTTCATTGCCTCCCAACTTCCCAGGCAGCTTTCTGTCTCCCAGATCTCAAGGGAAGGGATCATAATGCCTAGAACAAAGACCATATTCTTGGCTTTGAGTTCCAAAGCTGGCTTTTGAAAGCCTCTGTAAAGATAACAGTCTAAAAACCAAGGGGTTTTTGATATACAAGAGTTTGGCTTTGTTGAGGGACAAAAGGATTTGTGAGTTTTGGTGAGAAAGCTTAGAGGCTGAGTACAAAGAGTGTAAAATAAGCCAGAGTTCTGGAGAATACACAGAATATAATGTAAGGGCAGCTTTTCAATACTTACAAAGGGAAAGAAGGACTCAACAAGCAAGGTGCTTTGGAGGCAATGAGATTAGAACAGAGGTGTTGGTAGGGGACTGGATCCTCAATTCTAAAGAGCCAAGAGTCATGCAGAAGTTTGAGGAACTCCATAAACATGGTCTAGAAATACTGCACGCTTCTTAGGATGGGGCCAGAGCAGATGGCCCTGTGGTAGCTGATGACCTAAAATTGATGGAGGTGTTTAGATAGTTCCAAGGTAGTCTCCAGGTCCCTCACAGGGGAACCAGAGTGCCCAGGAGGTAATGACGGGGCGGGGTGGGGGGTGGTATAGCCACCATGGCAGGACCACAGACCTTAGCCATGACTGTTAGCATGGAATACTTAAAGCTCATGGAGGTTGCAGCAGTGGCTGGAGGCTGGCTCTCACCCCAGGCAGCTTGTCCTGAACCATGTGTGTGTTCCTTAGAACACACCCTCTCCCAGAACTTTGATTGTCATTAAGACAGGAAGAAGAGAAGGGCAGCAGGGAGGCCTCCATTTAGATAAATACTCACACCCAACATGGACCTAACATTTCAGGTTTCTATGCAATATTGCTCTTTACAGCATCAGACCTTGCTTCTATCACTAGTCACATCCACAACTGGGTGTTGTTTTTGCTTTGGCTCCATCCCTTCGTTCTTTCTGGAGTTATTTCTCCACTGATCTCCAGTAGCATAATGGGCATCTACCGAGCTGGGGAGTTCATCTTTCAGTGTCCTATCTTTTTGCCTTTTCATACTGTTCATGGGGTTCTCAAGGCAAGAACACTGAAGTGGTTTGCCATTCCCTTCTCCAGTGGGCCACATTCTGTCAGATCTCTCCACCATGACCCGTCCATCTTGGGTGGCCCCACATGGCATGGCCTAGTTTCATTGAGTTAGACAAGGCTGTGGTCCATGTGATCAGATTGGCTAGTTTTCTGTGATTGTGGTTTCAGTCTGTTTGCCCTCTGATGCCCTCTCTCAGTGCCTACCGTCCTACTTGGCTTTCTCTTACCTTAAAGGGGGGTATCTCCTCACAGCCACCACTCCTGACCTTGGACGGGGTGTATCTCCTCTCTGCCACTCGCTGCCGCTGCACCGCCTCTGCACTGCAGCCACCGCTTGCTGCCCCTGCGCCATGCAGGAAGTGGTCAAACAGGAGATGGCACGAGTGAACATCGACATTCTAGGAATCAGCGAACTAGAATGGACTGGAATGGGTGAATTTAACTCAGATGACCATTATATCTACTACTGTGGGTAAGAATCCCTTTGAAGAAATGAAGTAGCCATCATAGTCAACAAAAGAGTCCAAAATGCAGTACTTGGATGCAATCTCAAAAACGACAGAATGATCTCTGTTCGTTTCCAAGGCAAATTATTCAATATCACAGTAATCCAAGTCTATGCCCTGATGAGTAACACTGAAGAAGCTGAAGTTGAATGGTTCTATGAAGACCTACAAGACCTTTTAGAACTAACACCCAAAAAAGATGTCCTTTTCATTATAGGGGACTGGAATGCAAAAGTAAGAAGTCAAGAAACATCTGGAGTAACAGGCAAATTTGGCTTTGGAATATGGAATGAAGCAGGGCAAAGGCTATTAGAGTTTTGCCAAGAGAATACACTGGTCATAGCAAACACCCTCTTCCAACAACACAAGAGAAGACTCTATACATGGATATCACCAGATGGTCAATACCAAAATCAGATTAATTATATTCTTTGCAGCCAAAGATGGAGAAGCTCTATACAGTCAGCAAACACAAGACTCCGAGCTGACTGTGGCTCAGATCATGAATCCTTCTTGCCAAATTCAGACTTAAATTGAAGAAAGTGGGGAAAACCACTAGACCATTCAGGTATGACCTAAATCAAAACCCTTATGATTATACAGTGCAAGTGAGAAATAGATTTAAGGGACTAGATCTGATAGAGTGCCTGATGAACTATGGATGGAGGTTTGTGACATTGTACAGGAGACAGGGATCAAGACCATTCCCATGGAAAAGAAATGCAAAAAAGCAAAATGGATGTCTGAGAAGGCCTTACAAATAGCTGCAAAAAGAAGGGAAGCAAAAAGCAAAGGAGAAAAGGAAAGATACCCATTTGAATGCAGAGTTCCAAAGAATAGCAAGGAGAGATAAGAAAGCCTTCCTCAGCAATCAATGCAAAGAAATAGAGGAAAACAATAGAATGGGAAAGTCTAGAGATCTCTTCATGAATATTAGAGACACCAAGGGAACATTTCATGCAAAGATGGGCTCGATAAAGGACAGAAATATTATGGACCTGACAGAAGCAGAAGATATTAAGAAGAGGTGGCAAGAATACACAGAAGAACTATACAAAAAAGATCTTCATGACCCAGATAACTATGATGGTGTGATTACTCACCTAGAGCCAGACATCCTGGAATGTGAGGTCAAGTGGGCCTTAGGAAGCATCACTACGAACAAAGCTAGTGGAGGTGATGGAATTCCAGTTGAGCTATTCCAAATCCTGAAAGATGATGCTGTGAAAGTGCTGCACTCAATATGCCAGCACATCTGGAAAACTCAGCAGTGGCCACAGGACTGGAAAAGGTCAGTTTTCATTCCAATCCTAAAGAAAGGCAATGCCAAAGAATGCTCAAAATACCACACAATTGTACTCATCTCACACGCTAGTAAAGTAATGATCAAAGTTCTCCAAGCCAGGCTTCAGCAATATGTGAATTGTGAACTTTCAGATGTTCAAGCTGGTTTTAGAAAAGGCAGAGGAACCAGAGATCATATTGCCAACATCTGCTGGATCATCAAAAAAGCAAAAGAGTTCCGGAAAAACATCTATTTCTGCTTTATTGACTATGCCAAAGACTTTGACTGTGTGGGTCACAATAAACTGTGGAAAATTCTGAAAGAGGTGGGAATACCAGACCACCTGACTTGCCTCTTGAGAAACCTATATGCAGGTCAGGAAGCAACAGTTAGAACTGGACGTGGAACAACAGACTGGTTCCAAATAGGAAAAGGAGTACGTCAAGGCTGTATATCATCACTCTGCTTATTTAAGCTATATGCAGAGTACATCATGAGAAAGGTTGGGCTGGAAGAAGCACAAGCTAGAGTCAAGATTGCTGGGAGAAATATCAATAACCTCAGATATGCAGATGACACCACCCTTACGGCAGAAAGTGAAGAAGAACTGAAGAACCTCTTGATGAAAGTGAAAGAGGAGAGTGGAAAAGCTGGCTTAAAGCTCAACATTCAGAAAATGAAGATCATAGCATCTGGTCCCATCACTTCATGGCAAATAGATGGGGAAACAGTGGCTGATTTTTGGGGGCTCCAAAATCATTGCAGATGGTGATTGCAGCCATGAGATTAAAAGACACTTGCTCCTTAGAAGGAAAGTTATGACCAACCTAGACAGCATATTCAAAAGCAGAGACATTACTTTGCCAACAAAGGTCCATCTAGTCAAGGCTATGGTTTTTCCAATTGTCATGTATGGATGTGAGTTGGACTCTAGAGAAAGCTGAGGGCTGAAGAATTGATGCTTTTGAACTGTGGTGTTGGAGAAGACTCTTGAGAATCCCTTGGACTGCAAGGAGATCCAACCAGTCATCCTAAATGATATAAATCCTGGGTGTTCATTGGAAGGGTTGATATTCAAGCTGAAACTCCAATACTTTGGCCACCTGATGGGAAGAGCTGACTCACTTGAAAAGACCCTGATGCTGGGAAAGATTGAGGAGAAGAGGAGGAGGAGAGGATGCCAGAGGATGAGATGGTTGGATGGCATCACCGACTCAATGGACTTGAGTTTGGGTAGGCTCCGGGAGCTGGTGATGGACAGGGAGGCCTGATGTGCTGCAGTTCATGGGGATGCAGAGTCAAAAATGACTGAGCAACTTAACTGAGCTGAACTGAACATACCCAACAGGAAATGGAAGGGATCCATTTCTTTGAATTGAGTTTTTATTTTTGTTCGTTAATTGAAATGGAGGCTGTGTTCAGTTATGGAGAAATAGAATAGCCACATGTTTACGTATCTGAGGTGCTTAAAATATGTATGAGTTACCCAATACTGCATAACATGTGACCCCCACACTTAGCTGCTGAGAACAATAAGTGTTCATGATCTCACAGTTTTGGTGAGTCAGGGGTTTGGGTATGACGTTGCTGAATTCTCTGCTTTGGGGTCTCACAAGGCTGCAGCAAAACTCTTGAATAGGGCTGGGGTCTCATCTGAACACTCCACTGGAGAAGAATCCACTTCCGAGTTTGCACAGGTTGCCAGCAGGTCTTGTTTCTTGTAAGATGGAGGGCTAATTGTTCCCTGGAGTCAGCCCATTGTTCACAGGGGCCCAAAGTTACAAGCTTATCCATGGAATGGTCTAGATAGGAACCTAGTAATCTGACTCCAAATTTCACACTCTTTTAAAAAAATAATTAACAAAAACATTTATTTATTTACTTATTAGGCTGCATCGGGTTTTGTTGTGGATTGCAAGATCTTCATTGCGTCATGTGGCTATTTTGTTGTGCTGTACAGACTCTATAGTAGTGGCGTGTGGGCTCAGTAGTTGCGATCCACAGGTTTTGTTGCTCTGCAGCATGTGGGATCTTAGTTCCCTGACCAGGGATCAAACCAGGGTCCCCTGCACTGGAAGGCAAAGTCTTGACCACCAGATTACCAGGGAAATCCCTAGTTTTCACACTGTTTGCCACTTTGATTCAATTTTCCTGCAGGATGCATGCACCTGGGTAAGTCACTGCAAAATCTTTGGAATGACTGAAGAAAAGCCAGTAATCCCCCTGTGAGCCATTCTGTTAAGTCTCAAGATTACCTACTTGATGAAAAGATGCAGGTGTGGTGTGTGTTTGGGGTAGCCAGTGGTTTCCATCTATACAATGAGGTGGGTTTTAATGAAACATCTTCTCCCATGTTTATTATTTTTGGTCCAAAGACTAACTCATATTAACTTTCTGTGAAATGCTTTTTTTTTTTTCCCCCCAACTCTGTTTTTGAAATGCAGTGCTCAGCTCAAGTCAACAGTCTCTGGCCCCAGGTGTTAAAAACACTGGGCTCTTCTTAGCAGGGAGCTAGGAGGATGAATCAGCCACAAAGTGGGGTGTCACAAAGGAGACTTAAAAGGAAGCCAAACTCAAATTTCAGGAAATGGTGTCAAAGGTTCCACATGTATTGTGAGACCTATAAATATCTCGTCTTCAATCTCTGAAAGCCCTTGCTGCTGGTCCAAATGTTAATCCTCATTAGGTTAGAAACCTGGAAAGGATTTTGTCATCAAAGATAGTGCTAAATTTGGATGTTTCCTAGTTGAGTTCAACCGCACTGAAGAAACCAAATGACTTTCCTCTTCTTGGCTTCAAAGCACAGACTGTTTTACCTCTTTCCCAAGCCTGTCAATTTAGATGAAAAGATCCTTCACTGGGGTGCCTTCTTGAGCCGGATCCTGCTAGTTTTTCATCTCGAAGAGGGTCTGGGAGAGAGGGCTCAATCCAGAGCAAGCTTCACTTGCTGTGTGTCAGGCTCACTATCAGGGCGCTCTCATGCTGGTTCCATTTGCCTCCCCTTTGGCTCATGAACAGCTGCAAAGCAAACCCCCAGGGCTGGCTCACATCCCCCTGAGAGTGCAGAAAAGCATTTTGCATTTCAAGAAGATTTAATCTTAGTTTCTCATTTACTTTTGGCTGAGATTTACTTGTACCGTCCATTGAGAAATTTAGACCATTTTCAATAAACATCTCTCCAGAGAGTTCTTAACACTCTGTAAGTGTTAAGATGTAATGAACAGATGTAAAGAACCTCCAGTTCTTTACAAGGAGGATGATATTTCTTAATAAGGAAAATAAGAAATGAGGTATCACCATTTGTAATGATAGCTACTCTTAATAATTATTTATTGTCAAATGTTTATTGAAAGTCTAATACATTCTAGGCGCTTGGAGTAGAACAAAGTGGTAGAATGAAGAATAAGACTTTCCATTAGGTAGGGCTCCCAAAAAATAGAAGTTGAGATGTGAATTTATATGCAAATAACTTGTCAAAGTACTCTCAGAAGAAAGCAGAAAGGAAAGGGGAGAGAAATGCTTGGTAAGAGAAAGAAATCAGGGTGTGGTATCTGCAAAGTCCTAGCTCTAGGACATAAATGGCAGCCAGGTTTTCCTCCATGTGGAGGTGAGGGAGCCCCTGCTCTTGTCAGCCACTGGCTACGATCGCTCCAGTTACCTCTGAGCTTGTAGGAAATGCGATGCCAGTATCTCCAGAGCAACCCATTCAGGAAAGCTGTGTGCTTTGTGCTCAGTCGCTCAGTCATGTCCGACTCTTTGCCGGCTCATGGACTGTAGCCTGCCAAGCTCCTCTGTCCATGGGATTTTCCAGGCAAGACTACTGGAAGGGGTTGCCATTTCCTCCTCCAGGGGATCTTCCTGACCCAGGGATCGAACCCGCATCTCTTGCATCTCCTGCTTGGGAGTCAGACTCTTTACCATTAGTGCCTCCAAACTTATAGGTGCTGCCATTAAAAGAAAAGCACCCAGAAACTGGGGGAGGGAAACATGAAAGAGTACCAAGGGATTTGTGGGGTTGGGTGGGACATCATCAGGGCCAACTATGGGCCAACCTTGCTCTGCTTAGATCTACTCACATTGAGATCATTCTGCCCTGTCCTGGTTTTTCAAGATTTTGTTGTTGTTGTTCAGTCACTTAGTCATGTCCAACTCTTTGCAATCCCGTGAATTCCAACACGCCAGGCTTCCTAGTCTTTCACTATCTCCCAGAGTTAGCTCAAACTCATGTGCACTGAGTCGGTGATGCCATCCAACCATCTCATCCTCTGCCAACCCCCTTCTCCTCCTGCCTTCAATCTTTCCCAGCATCAGGGTCTTTTCCAATGAGTCAGCTCTTTGCCATCATGTGGCCAAAGTATTGGAGCTTCAGCCTCAGCATCAGTTGTTCCAATGAATATTCAAGATTGACTTCCTTTAGGGTTGACTGGCTTGATCTCCTTGCAGTCCAAGGAAATTTCAAGAGTCTTTTCCAATACCACAGTTCATAAGCATCAATTCTTTGGGGCTCAACCTTCTTTATGGTCCAAGTCTCATATCCATACATGACTGCTGGACAAGCTATGGCTTGACTATATAGACCTTTGTAGAGAAAGTAATGTCTCTGCTTTTTTAATACACTGTCTAGGTTTATCATAGCTTTTCTTCCAAGGAACAAGCATCTTTTAATGTCATTGCTGCAGTCACTGTCCACAGTGATTTTGGAGACCAGGAAAATAAAGTCTGTCACTGTTTCCATTGTTTCCCTATCTATTTGCCATGAAGTGATGGGACGGATGGAATGCCATGATCTTAGTTTTTTGAATGTTGAGTTTTAAGCCAGATTTTTCATTCTCCTCTTTCCCTTTCATCAGGAGGCTCTTTAGTTCCTCTTTGCTTCTGCCATAGGGTGGTATCATCTGCATTTCTGAGATTATTGATATTTCTCCCAGAAATCTTGATTCAAGCCTGTGCTTCATCCAGCCCTGCATTTTGCATGATGCACTCTGCATATAAGTTAGATAAAGCAGGAATTTGGTTGATTTCAGTTTCTGTATGAAACCCTCTAAAAGGAGAGTGAGTGGGACAGATTGCAGCTCGTTCTGCTCCAGCTGATCCCGTGTCTGATGTTCAGCATCTCTTTCCTCTGGCATTCATTCTAGATTCCCTTCACCTTCCTGCTGGTCCAGGCTGCTTGTTTGATGAGGTCACCAGGACCCTCATCCCTGAGTGGATGGAGCCCTTGATTACTAGCTTGTTGTAGGCTCAGTGCACGCAGGCACAGTCATGTCTGACTCTTTGCCACCCGTGGACCGTAGCCCTCCAGGCTTCTCTGTCCATGGGATTCTCTAGGCAAGAATACTGGAGTGGGTTGCCATTTCCTCCTCCAGGGCATCTTTCTGATTCAGGGATAATACCTATGTCTTTTGTGTCTCCTGCATTGACAGGGGAATTCTTTATCACTCAGATCCAGGCACTGTTAAAAATGGGTGAGGGACACCAAGAGATACCCCAGGGAATCGTGTGGGTACCTAACATGCTCCCTTCTATACCTGTTATGTAGAACACCTGCCTCCTGGTGATGACAAAGGGAATTGATTCCTGCCAGCAACTCTTCCAACCCCTTCACTGTGCTCCTGATCTGTGGTCAGAAAGAATTCAGAATGGATGGACAAACAGCTGCTGCTTGCAGTTTAATGTGACTTTCACTGTGTCTCTTGGTGGAAACATTTCCTCCTTGTTCCCTGGGGTCACTAGACCCACCTAACCTAAAGTTGTGGGAATGAAATCACACGTTTCTTTGTGAGTCATTGGTGAGGGGATGGTGAGTGAAGTCACTCTTGCTCCTACGCTTTTGTTTCTGGATCCATGTATCTTACCACTGGGGACTTAGCATTGTATAATGGCTGTTGGTTTTAAACACATGCTGTCTCCTGAAGCACAGGGCCCTAGCCTCATGAGGTGTCACCTCCCACCCAGCATCTTAGCTGCAACTTTAAGATGCCATTGTCATGCATCTGGGAGATTCTGGGTATAGCAGGCCCTGTAGCTCCCATCAGCAGGTGCCCAATGTCACACAGTCTTTGCTGTAAGCGGGTCTCTTGGGTCTAGACAGCATTTTGTTCTGTAGGACCCCGCATTGCTACATGTGTTACTCTGTGAGCTCTTAGAGGTTGCCTGAGCCATGGCACTGGAGCAGGAAAGGCAGAGTGATGTGTGCTAATCCTGCTCACAACGGCTACTTTCTCCAGGCCAGTGAAAAGGAAGGCAGGTGGCAACAGGATACAACTTCAAGCAAAGTTCATGGCTTAGAATTGTCTCTCATAGAGAAATTGACAATAAGGTGAAGCTCAGCAGAGTGGTTGCCCTGCAGTTGGGCGAGGGGGCTTGGATTCCATGCTACGGCACCAGTCCTGGGCTTCCCAGGTGGCACTAGCAGTAAAGAACTGCCGGCTAATGCAGGACATGTGAGAAATGCAGGTTTGATCCCTGAGTTAGGAAGATTAAGATCGCTTGGAGGAGGGCTTGGCAACCCAATCCAGCATTCTAGCCTGGAGAATACCATGGACATAGGAGCCTGGTGGGCTACAGTCTATAAATCTCAGTGCATTGGACATGACTGAAGCAACTTAGCATGTGTGCACATACCAGTCAGGGGCTGGCTAAAGGCTGCTTCACTCCTGGAACATAAACTCCCTTTACTTGTGGCCAAAGTTGCTTTGGCAACCAAAGGAAATTCTTCTCAAAAGGGTCACATGCATGGACACTTGAAGTCAAGAGATGGAAGAGGGGACTGAGTAAAAGGAGTCTGAGGATATCTGAGTGAAGTGTAGACAGGTCTGTATTACAGACCTGGTTCTTGCACTCTCACATTTCACAGCCTCAGGGAGAGGCCGATTTTAAGCAAATTCTTATAGGTCAAAGTGGGAGGTGCCATGACAGAGGCCAAGACGGGCACTTCCAGGGTCATGGAGCCCAAGTCTCTTCCTGGCCTCAAGCGTGTAAGGAGGAAGGACTATTACCTCATTGGAAGTGACCTCTAAACTGAGCTTAGAAATATAAGCAAGATTATTCAGATTTATGAGTTGGATGTTTGATGGTCTAGATAGAGGAACAGGCATGTTCAAGGTCCTGAGGGCAAAAAAGTCAATGCAAATATTGAAGACTGGTGAAAACACTGTGTGTGTGTGAGAGAGAGAGAGAGATAGACAGAGAGAGAGAGAGAGAGAGATGTGAATAAGGGGTGTTGATGAAGATGACAGAGTAGTCTCATCTGTCTAGACAGGAACCAGATCAACACTAGTCTTACATGGCGAATTGAAGAGTGCAAACTTTTTACTTAAGGGAATGAAAATCATTGAAAGATGTTAAGCAATAAGTAACTCAATGAAAACTTTATGGTAGGAAAACTCATTTGGCCCTGGCATAGAGGGGAAGGTTGGAGAATGCTCACTACTGGATCCCAAGACCAAGTTCAGGCATCATTGCAGCAACTCGAAGGAAGCTCTGAATTAGAGCAGGAGAGAGAATAGAAAGCTGAGGGGAAAGTGTGAGCCAATAAGAGACAGGCTTAGTGAGCGTGGGGAGAGGAAGCATTGTGGGTGGGCTGGTAGAGCCATGTGTTAGGGTTAGGGTAGGAACTGGACAGGAGGGGAGCTAGGAGCAGTGGGGTCATGCATGGTCATCAGTGTCGTGTGGGTGGAGCTTGAGGTTCACATGGGACATCAGAACATCCAAGCAGTGGATATGGACGATGCTCAGGACAAAAGTTCAGCTGGACAAAAACATGCCTTTAGGAATCAGCAGACCACAGGTGAGAACTCATGCTTGGGATGGCAGGTGAGATACTGAAACTGCCCAAGATGACAAATAAATGCACAAGAGTGAGGGTGGAACTCTGGGAATAGACACATTGAAAAGGAGATTTGGAGAAAGAGGACTTTACCAATGTCACTGAGAAGAATTCGCCCAAAGAGGCAAAGAACCAGAAACTGGGAAGAAGACCATTTCTCCAAGGCTTCAGAAGAGGTCTACTGGATGAGGGCTGGCGAGTGTCCAAGGGATCTGGCCACAAGAAAGTCATCTCTGTCCTCCAGGAGAGCAGCTTCAGGGGATGGGAGGAAAAGGTGGTGAGGGAGCTTGAGCACGCATCTGCAAAATGTGCATTTGGTGGAGGGAGGGGAGGGGGCGGTGTCTACAATGAGTGGAGGCAGGAGAGATTTCATTTTCCTCAATGGGAAAGAATTGAAAATTTTTGCACATGAATATGAAAGGAAATATTGAGTCTGCAAAAAAGTTCATTTGAGTGTTTTCCTAAGATATTACAGAAAAACCGAAATGAATTTTTTGGTCAACCCAGTATGAGTGAGGGGGTGAGGCTTTTGTAAATAGTTTGGGCTGCACACAGGAAAAGGAAGTCACAGCTCCTCCACGGCCTCTGCTTCCTGGTTGTCTGCCTGCCGAGAGCGAGTGAGAGATGGGTTGGGGTCTGGAGGCGATTCTGAAGGGTTCACCCGCTCCATGCTCCATGCAGAGCTGGGTGCTGGGTCAGTGTCAGAGCTACTGGCCTTACGGGAGCTTCAGCTGCTCCACCTTGGCTCAAGTGTCTGCAGGTGTGGGGTGTGATGTACCTGTCAGTCCAGGTATTAAGGAGGGCCAGCGGCCTAGGGTGGAGAAGGCAATGTCACCTTGCTCCAGTACCCTTGCCTAGAAAATCCCACGGATGGAGGAACCTGATAGGCTGTGGTCCATGGGGTTGCAGAGAGTCAGACATGACTGAAGTGACTTAGCAGCAGCAGCAGTGGCCTGGGGATGGAATGACTGCTGCCAGCTCACCAAAGACAGTCCACCAGCCTTTTTCCCCACGATGGCAACAACGACAAAAATCACTTTCCTACTGACTCTCACAAGGGTCACCAGTACAAATTTAGAAATCGCTGATCAGGATGTTTGTAAAGAGAAGCTTTTATTTAGAAGGGCCTGAGGGAAGGTTGGTCTTTTCAACATCAGAAAGTGAGATTTTATGCAGCATGCAGTGAGGTCTCTGTGACTTTGAAATCTTCAAATAACTGGATTGTTTCTTCACTTTCCCCTTCCCTGAAGATAAAGCCCCAAAACACAATAAGCTGAATTTAAAAAGCTTAACATCTGTCCTGTACCTGGGTTCAACAACAAAATTAGACAGTGTATTAAAAAGCAAAGATATTTCTTTGCCAACAAAGGTGCATATAGTCAAGGTATGGGTTTTCCAGTAGTCATGTATGGATGTGAGAATTGAACTATAAAGAAGGCTGAGTGCCAAAGAATTGATGCTTTCAAACTGCAATTCTGGAGAAGACTCTTGAGAGTCCCTTGGACTGCAAGGAGATCAAACCAGTCAATCCTAAAGGAAATCAATCTTGAATATTCATTGGAAAGACTGATGGTGAAGCTGAAGCTCCAATACTTCGGCCACCTGGTGTGAAGACCCTGATGCTGGGCAAGATTGAACAACAACAACCTGGGAACACGGACATTTAGAGCATCTTTTTTTTTTTTTTTTTTTTTTTACATTCTATGATACATCTGCACACCTACATCCACTTCATAAGCATCATTAAAAAACATTTACCATTTTTCTCTGACACCTCTAAAGGGGTACAAAAAAGTGCATGAGCTGCAGCCCTTACCCTCACACACATTTCTGAGGAGCTCAGCTATGAGGTTGACATCGAAATGATTATCTGGTTGCTGAACCAGAAGGGCTTGAGGGATCTTCTGGTCCAATCAGGTCTACCAGATGATCAAGCACCAGATGGTCAAGCACGAGATCTCCCAGTGAGTTCCCAGAAGGGTTAGTGTCAGAGACAAACCTGTCAAGGCAGTGTTCTTGCTGTTAAATCATGTGCCTTGTCGACCCTAAATCCTCTTATGATTTGACATAATTAAACAAACACAGGTTACCATATCAGGCATAATGGTACATGAGGCTGGCAGACAAGTATATCTTGAGAACAGTCTTTGACATGGATGAACTCTGGAGGGTTTTCCAGTTGGCTTCAAGCCATGAGAAAGTCCTCTTCCTGGGGGCTCTCAGAGACATTGTTGGAAGCATCTTCATTACTCTTAGCTTGATACAAAAGATTCCTATTCCTAAAGGAAACGTCAGCAACCTGATGGTGAGGGTTAACTCTTGCCCCATGCTGAATGTCTTCCTCTAAGATCCACCAAGGTGAAGATCAGAAAAGAGCTTAAAAGAGAAGATGAGTAGTTTCTGTGCAGCAGCATGTTCTCTTGTCAGGCAGCTAAGCCACCGGAAGAAAAGGTACAGTACTGGGCTAACATGTCATTGAAATACAATCATTTCGGACGTATCCATCTTTACCTGGCTTGTCCTTGGCTTTGCAAGAGCAGAGAGCATCTCTTGGGATTGTCACCAAGTCACTTTCCTGGACAGTAGCAGAGCAACCTCTCATCTTGGATAGGGAGACAGATGCTGGAGGTTGTTGGTGTGGTATACAGGGTGAGTTTGATGTGTGCAGTGCCAAGTGTGAGCACAGTGGTTGTATTCTTGCTCAGGGTAAGGGTCCTCATTTTTCACCTCTCTGGGGGCTGGATGCAGGATCAGCACAGAGCCATCACTTCTTCAGCTCAGCAGTGACTCAGCAGTCACAACTTTATGTGATACTTGTAATTTCATATCTAGGAACAGGAAGCATCTTTTTCATAGACTGATTAAGTATTTTTCCATAGAGGGGCAAGACCAGGTCCCCTCTACTTTGGGTGGCACTGAGCCCTTAGGGAAACCTCAGAAGATGAGAAATTGAGGCAAAAACTGAATAACATGTTGAGAGCAGAACCCCGACACCCACACACAGCATGGTTGGAAATGCTGCTTCCCCTCTGATCATGATACCTGGGCAGATCTGGTACCCACCCAGACGGTGGTCCAGCCCCTGGCCCCGGCCCCTTCTGATCATCTTCTCTGACACACACATGAATGTATGTCCCAATTGTTTTCTTCTCGAGGAAGGGCTATCTCTTTGAGGCAGAGCACAGCCCTCTCTGGGGAGGCGTGTTGCCAGAGGGTATAAACATTGCCTCTTCTCCCTACAGCTGGTTTGAAGTTTTGGGGACACAAAGAGTGCTCTGGCTTTGTCAAGCTTGTCTAGGGAGATGAAACAGGCACTCTTTGCCATGTGCTTGAAGTCACAATTTCCCAAATTTTTTTTTCTTTCTTTCTTTTTTTTTTTTGAAAAGTGAGAAATTGAAAAGAGGAAAGAAAAAAAGTTACCATCCAACTATAAAAATGACTCGTGAGTGAGTGGATCACAACCGAAGTCTAAGCTGTAAGGGGTCCTGCTAGACAGTGGAGGAGGGGGTGGTGCCGTCCAGGTCTGATTAGTGTCAAGAACCTTAGAGAGGCTCAGCTTTCCCCATACTTGAAAAGTGATGAGCTGGCCTCCATGGTTCCATGGATGCTGGAAGACACTCAGCGTGACGTTCCTCATGACCCAGAAGTCAGCATGAGTGCCATGTCCCCATCAGTCCCACTGCTATCCCTCCCCCCATCCTGCCAGGCCCATGGGGTGACACAGAGCAGCAGGGTGGACCCTGTGCACCCAGGGGTTTTGTGTCACAGCTGAGGAACCCTGAGCTTATGAAACCCCAATCATTTTTTTCCAATTCAACAAATATTTTTAGGATGCCTACCGTGGGCCAGCTTCTTCTGTGTTAAGAACTGGGGACACAATGAACAGAAGAAAGAGTTCTGACCTTGTGGAGTTGACACTCCAGCGGGACAGGACAGGAGTAATGAATAGTATCCATGGTAAATAAGCAAATGATGGAGGCAGTTGAAGATGATAAAGAGATGGATAGAGAGGATAGAGGGCTTCCCTAGTGACTCAGTGGTAAAGAATCTGCCTGCAGTGCCGGAGACCTGGGTTCAATCCCTGGGTCAGGAAGATCCCCTGGAGAAGGAAATGGCAACCCACTCCAGTATTCTTGCGTGGACAATCCCATGGGCAGAGGAGCCTGGTGGGCTACAGTCCATGGGGTCATAAAAAGTCAGACATGACAACGTTTAAGATTTTTAGGCTAATAAAGATGACCTCAGGAAGGCATTATAGATTAGAGATGGGCAGAGGTCCAGAGGAAAATGATCATTACTCTCAGTAATGGACAATGCACCGAGACCCCTTTAAGCTGGATCTCTGTGTAGATATTAATACCAGGCCTCATATACACTGCTGCTGCTGCTGCTAAGTCGCTTCAGTCGTGTCCGACTCTGTGCGACCCCATAGACGGCAGCCCACCAGGCCCCACCGTCCCTGGGATTCTCCAGGCAAGAATACTGGAGTGGGTTGCCATTTCCTCCTCCAATGCATGAAAGTAAAAAGTGAAAGTGAAAGTGAAGTCGCCCAGTCGTGTCCGACTCTTAGCAACCCCATGGACTGCAGCCTACCAGGCTCCTCCATCCATGGGATTTTCCAGCAGAGTACTGGAGTGGAGTACATTGCCTTCTCCGTCATATACACTACTACACATAAAATAGATAACTGATGAGAACCTACTGTATAGCACACTCTATTCAATGCTTTGTGGTGACCTAAATGGGAAGGAAATCCAAAAAAAGAGGGGATGCATATATACATATAGCTGATTCACTTTGCTATAGAGCAGAAACTACCAGAGCATTGTAAAACAACTATACTCTAATAAACATTAAAAACAAACAAACAAACAAAAAACCAAGCCTCTACCTGAGGGATAGGGTGGACTACTTTTTGATACAGTGCTTATGTGCTGGACTTATTTTAATGAACATTTTCCACTCATTTTAATGAGCATTTTCAAGGCAGTATTATTGAAAACAATCCATTCCAGAGACAGACGTGGTGTGAAACTTTTTATTTTTCCATAATTTGAGATTAATTTTTTTTTAAAGGCAAATTTCTAAGTTTGGGGGAATATAGTTAAGTTTTAGGTTGATGAAAGATAGAACTTTAATTTTTTCTTCCCAGAAAGTAACATTTCATTTCTTTGTATAAAAGAAAGCAGTCTGTGAGAGCCTGTGAGGATGAAAACAATAAGCTGTCAACACGGATTAAAGTCTGAAGCCACAGCAAGAATAAAACAATTCATACCCAGGGAGTCACCTAATATCAGGACCAGCAGGTGGTCCTGGCATGGTCCTTGATCTGCTCTGCAGATGCTCAGTGTCACTGAATCTACGTAGGCAAATGGGCCTGCCTGGAAAATAAGTAGAAGGAAGGAATGATGGAAAAGAAGGAGTGAAGGAAGGAAGGGAGGAATGGAAGGACAGAGGGAGGGACAACAGGAAAGAAATTTCTGAACATGTTCCCAGATGGCAATGGCTGGCACCAGCCTAGGTTGGTGGCTTTAGGGGAGCCTGTAGAGACTATAAAGGGAGGGAAGGTATTTGTGCAGTCTGCTACCTGGGCAACTGAGCAGTCACCAGCATTTGACCAAGTTTTCTGGTCAATGACTAACCTCTGACATGAGACCTAAGAGAATCTGGAGTGGGGGATGTGTGTGTTGGGGGTTCTTTCTAAAGTGTACTATAAGAAGAAAATGGCTCATACTATTTAAGAGTATGTGTTCTGTTAGGATGAACCACGAGGTAAATAATTTAAACTGAGAGGAAGGAAAAGAGTTAGATTTCAGCAGAGCACCACTTACTCTTGGACTTGTTTTCTCTGGGTGCAGAGGAGAGAGTTAGAGGAACAGACACTAAGATGTTCTACTGCACAATTAGATACTGGTCATGCTGGTGACAGGACAGGTCCCTGAGGGTTGGCCCCCTCCTGCTCCAATATTCCTTCCTCCAGCGAGCTGGGACCAACCGTGGGACTCCAGAGTGAGGGTCTGCAAACTTTTCCTATAAGCAGTCAGGTGGTGAACAGTTCCAGCTTTGCAGGCCATACCATCTCTGTTGTAACTGCTCAACTCTGCTATCATGGCATGAAACATCCATAGACAAAATGCAAGCAGTGTGAATGATTGTCTTCCAATAAAACTCTATTTGTAAAAACAGCAGTGGGCTGGATTTGTCCTGCAGGTCATAGTTTGTTGATCCCTGGTCCAAACTGAAGGGCCAAGTATCATTGGAAGGTAGGGAGCAGAGCATGTGAGGGTGCTCAGAATACCTGGCCAGCCTCTCATGAGTACTCAGACTCACTGCATCTTCTGTGTTCTTCCCCACTGTCCTGCAGAGATCAGAGTCTTGGAATCCACTCTAGTTTATTAAATTGGGTTCTGAGTCCAGCCTGGTGTTTGTAAACTCAAGCCTCCCTAGGAAGGAGGATCCAGCGATCAGTAGGAGACAAGAGAATCAGACATCGAAATAAAGGCAGACCACCTTTCTTTTTTATTTCGCTTAGACAAAATGCAAAGAGTGTCTCATTAAATTAAAAAAAAATAAACCAAAAAGAAAACCAAAACAAATTGATTCCCCCCACCCCTTCACTGACGGTACTCATTCTAAGTAACAACAGAAGGAGGTCAAATCGGGGACCCAGTTTCTAATGCGAAAGAAAGATGTGCAAACATGACGAACGTTTCCCCAGCCCCCAAATCAAGGTTCCTTTTAAATTCACAAAGAGGGTTAATTTTTTTTTCCTGTTTTGTTTTGTTTTTTTTCCTTTTGAATCTTGTGTGATAGAACTTCCGGTCAGAAGGTTGAATGAGTCCCCCATGCACTTTGTAGAAAATCAGTAAAAATGCAATAGCCCGTGAAGATCATAAAACTGGACTTCTTTCCCAAAAAATCAGATGCCCAGACAGATGGATCTCACACTCAGACAGAAAAAAAGCAGGAGAGTCTTTGCACTGTCTGTGTTTTTTTTTTTTTTTCAGCATTTTCTCTCTCTTTCTTTTTTTTTTTTTTTAATATATTTTGGCAATTTTCTTTCATTATAAATATTGGAATTCCGTAAAAAAAAGGTAGCTTTGATTGACTTTGTTAAACCGTATTTACAACCGCTGTCCAGTCATGCCGTTGGTTATACCAGGGTGTAGGATTTGGCATAGGGATTGTTGCCTTTCAAATGGCCCCGTGAGTCCAGCAGCGATTCCTGGGAGCTGCTCATCTTGGCTGCCTGTCCCAGCTCTGCCCCCTCGCGCTGAGGTAATGTGGCCACAGCCCCCTGCTGCCACTGCTGTCCCTCCCTCGTGGAGGCCGTGGAGGAGGCTGCCTCCATGGGGATGGGCTCAAGGACCGGGGGGCGTTTCAGGGTCCGACTTTTCTGGGGCTCCAAGCATGCCTGCCCTAAGCTCGGGTCCCTGCTTGTGCCTGGACCACTTCGGTTCAATAAGAAGTCCATTCGAAGGTATGGAGGCAAGTGGATGAGGTCACCTGGAAGGAAATGCAGAGGATTAGGTGGGCTCTTCAACTTGGTCTATAGATGCCTGGTGACCCTGTGCATATGTGATGGGCCACTCAGGGTTTAGAGGTGACTGTCACCACGCCCTCTGGGTGCCTTTCCCAAGACCCTTGGTCAGAATTCCTACAAAGGCATCATCCTCACCCCCCCACCCCCTACCAGACACAAGGAGAGCTGGCTTTTGTACAGCTTGTTGACTTTAGCCGTAAAAGTCGTACTTAACCAGAGAAACAGAGATCTCAAGGTACTTTGAAAGAAAAACTTAGGCTAAAGGTAGCAGTGTATGCTGGATATAAATGGTGACAGGCCAAACCCTGGATACAGTGGGCAGTGCTTAGGAGAGTGCGGGGCTTGAAGAGGGAGGCAGGGCTGCTGAGCAAAGAATGATGGCGTCTCAGCACCTCCATGGAATTATGTGACCTTGGCCGTCATTTAGCTACTGGTTTCTATGATTGCTTTTGGTGGAAATCCCAGAGTACATGGCCTCCTTACCAGGCTTTGCCTGCCTGCTAAAATGCTTGTGTCTTTCTGTTTCAGTCAGTGCCATGTAGAGAGAGGAAAACAGCTTAGAGTGAGTATCAAGGTTTCTACTTCCTTCTCAGGACCACTCATTTTGGCTTCTATGGTGCTAGGGAAACAACCCTCTTCAAGAGAACCTGCTGCAGGGAGAATCCAACTGCAGAATCCAACTTCTCCCCCCTCGCTAGACACTGAGGTCTCCTTCTGGACTGCTTCCAGCACTGCCTGAGACCACAGGTTCTCTTGATGACTAATCCTGTTGATTTGGGGTTTCCCAGTGAGAGGTTTGCTCAGGGCTTCCCCATTGCCTGGCTGCAGCTGAGACTCTCCCTGCCCACCTCCTCATTCCCCTTCTCCTCTCACAGGTGTCACACCCACATCTTAGTCTGTGGACTTTCTTTACCTGCTTCTGCTGTAACCGAGCAGGACACTATGAGGCCTTACTGCAACATACCCTGGCCATATCCTCTGCCTGCCTCTTATTTGTAGAAAAACTTTAGCTTCCATGGCCTTGCCCAAATTCCAAAGAATAAATTTAGTCAGAGAAATAAAATGCAGAAACAAATAACCACAGTCAAGCAAGACAAAATAATAACAGTTTAGCCATCAATCAAAGCAAAGGACCTTTACTTCTTTCTCAAGGGCTATAGATAATGTTTTCAGCTGTATCCTTTGAGCTGTTTTGCAGATATTGAAACCCCCATCAGGTAGAAGAGGTTAATTGTACACTGACCACAAGCACATAAATCCCTGACCGGTTAGAAGGTTGATGATGTTGATTTCCTGTGACCTCACCACCAACCACAGAAGAATGTCCACAAGCTGATTATGCATCCAAAATCCTCTCCTTAGCATCTAGACCTGTTTTTCTGTATAATTTCTGAGCATAACCTGGGTTTGGGAATTTGGTTCTTTGGGACATGAGTCCACCTTGTCCCCAGGTTTGCCAGCTTCCTCAGTAAAGCTATCTTTTCTTTGGCCAACATCTGTCTCTTCGCATTGGATTCTTGAGCAGTGGGAAGCTGAACCTGAGCTTGGTAACACTGCTTCTTTTTTATCTCTTTATTCTTTGCAAGAATGCCTCCTGAAATCCCTTGCATATATAATATGCCTTGGCATCTGCTTCTTGGAAAATCTGAACTGGCACAGCTACCATCACCATCAACTACAGCAACTGTTCTTTGAAAGTTGGACTGTGCCTCTAATTGTCACGTTCCATGGCTTCTTAGCACCTCTTATCACTTCTTCCTTCTATAGAACTGACAACACCTCATGCAGTTGATCTTTCTTTTCTCAGAACTCTCAGCTTCCATGTCACTGTGCTTACCCAGAGCTCTTCTTGCACCTCGGACTGACACTTGACAATCCTTTCCTGGACCCTGTCCTCCATCCATCCTTAAGTACAGGGTTTCTCCAGTGGCCTGAGCTCAGTCCTCTCTTTGGGGCTCAGCCCTCATCTAATCTCATTATGAATAGCTCTCACATCCATCTTTTCCTTTTGCTCTCTCTCTTTTGAGCCCTAGACTTGAATTTTAGATGCTTTGCTAAATATTTCCACATGACTGTCCATTATGAATTTTAAATGCCACAGCCTATAAACCCAGTTTATGAAGGCCAGCCCCTATTCCCAGACTCATTCCCAAAGGCCACTTTCTCCTTTGTGCCCAATCGTTTTAAATGTCATTCTCATCTTACCAGAAATTGATGCTTGAAACCTCAGATATTGATACCTCCTACCCAGGTTAATTCTACTTGAAATTAATTCTACTTCTATCTGTTGACTCATTTTTGGTCCTATCTTTACGACCCTGGTTCAAGTCTTTAATATATCTTGTAGGTTTCCTAAATGCATGAGAACGGTTTCAGCCCAGTCACTAGACGCGCTTTGCAAACTACACCCTCTAGGCTTGAGCTGGACTGAAGCCTGGATCTGATCTGCAGGCAGTTTAGGAACAGTGTTCATTGTGTAGCCTAGCACTTCCAATTGTTCTCACTTTGAGAAGCAAACAGACAAGGTATATTTGTGCAACACACTGGGATGAGTGCAGTGGGCTTTCCCTGGCCACACTAGGGGCAAGAGGCTCACCTGTAACTCCTTCATGGCATACCTGGTGAGCAACTCTGGTTAGAAAATGGCCTGGGGGCAGGCAGTCCTGGAGCTCAGAGACCAGGTGGGAGAATGTGCAGGTGAGGGAGCCATGATGGTAGGCTGAGCACCAAAGGGAAATGAGAGTGAACGAGATTGTGAAATGTGGAGGAGCCTCAAGGAGAGGGCTCTGGAAATGACCACAGGTGGGACAGGTGAAAAAGGAGGAAGAGTCAGGGATGACTCCCTTCCAAGTGTCAAGATCAGGAAACCTGGGCAGACAGCAGGACCATTCATTCATTGCACAAAAACTGTCTAGGAGAAAAATCACATTTTGGTGGGAAAAGACTGTGGGTTTTGTTTCAGACTTGCTGAGTTTGATGTGGTTGGGGACACCGCAGGGGAGATCTTAGTAACGTATCTAAGGCATAAGTCATTCCTTAACTTTCTGAATTGAAAATAATTGGCAATTCTTGTTTCTTTTGCTTCAAAATATTCCCATCTTTCCATGCCTTCCTCAGCCAACCCCTTGTTTGGAGCCTCCTGTGTGTGGCAGGGCTGCTGTGAGCTGGTGGTGGTACTGACAAAGAAGTGAAGTGTATGCAGTTAGACAGTGACTTCAACCCCAGAGGAGCCTGGTGGGCTACAGTCCACAGAGTCAAACAAGACTGAGTACACATTCTCAACCTGCCTCCACCCCCCCACACACCCACACCCACACACGTAAATCCCAGAATCTTTGAAATTGAGGTTTACTCACTGAAAGAGAATAACCATTTAAACAGCAGGGAGAGAGTGCTCAATGGTTAGGAGAACTAGAAACAAAAGCAAGATAGGCTGCAAAATTACTGGAAAATTCATTTTGCACAGTATAAATGAGCATAAGGATTTTCAAAATGCTTTGGCTTTTCTTAAGATTTTTTCCCCCAGGATAAGAGACATGATGACCTTATTTCTGGGAAATTTACCAAGTTGATTTCTGAGTCCTTGCATTACACTGTCATGTTATTTGGTATTTTTGAAGCAAGAATCCACTTAACATTTTCCCATTGGCTTTTTCAGGATCTCATGAAGTGACAGTGAGTAATTATATGTGATCTCATTAATATTTTTAGCCTGTATTCCACTAAGACAGCCCCAGGACACCTTGGTTTTGGCTCACTGAAGTCAAGGTACTTTTAATTCAGTTCTAGCTTCATAGAGTGAACTGGATCAAAGGAAAGCCCAATAATAAATTCTTGACAATAAATTGTCCACGACACTCTTAGAGAAAGAAATGATGTAATTTGGCATTCTTGTGAAATGGGTTTTGGTGACTTGATGTATCTGGACTTTGACTTAGAAAAAATGGTGGCATGAATTTTACTGTTACAGACCCTAATGTTTAAGATATATCTAGCTGTGTATCAGCTTTAGTCCTGAAAAATAAAACTATTGAATTAAGAAAAAAAAATAAAACCATATGCCCCTAGTGCCTTTTTTGATGGTGATATTGAAAATTCTGTCTTCTTTTATGGTTGTGGATGTATTATTCAACCTTTTCTATTGTGGGCTAATTATTTGCAAACAAATATCATGAAGGCATTAACTGAGCTTTTATATTTTATGTCCTTAAAAAAAAAACTGGAACAATTCCTTTGTAGCATGAAGAATATTTTTTTTGCATGTGAATCAACATACCCTAATAAACTAATTTTGAAATTTTAATATACCCAATTTCCTGAAAGTGATCATCTGTCTTCATTCCAGGAGTCCAATAAACACATTGGATTTAATTCGCTCTTTCATTTATTTACATAACTAATGTTATTTTTAAAACATTTTGTTCAAATGCTGAGAAATTGTGGAAGGTATTTACCTCCACGTTTCTTTTAAAATGTAGGTCAAGAGAGCCTTACGCTGTTTCTGTGACCCAACTGAATCTCGAGTACTTGGCATATTTGCAGTGCGTTGTCACAGATTCAGGAATGGGTCTCCATCTCAGCAACTCCCCACTGAATGAACAGGGCTTATTAAATCCCTAAAAAGTATTAGCATCTTAGTCCCAGCCGGATTGCGGGATGCTCACAAGCTTGATTATGTGGAACAAATGTGTCTGAAATCAAAAGACAAAGCCCTTGATACCTGCCCCCTGCCTGCAGAGGTTTCCGCTTTAGATGGAATGAACAAGGTAGCTGGAAAAGCATGGTGAGAACTGGAAACCCTTCATAATGAAAACAGCTCAACACCACGTCTTTATGTACAAGGGCTTCTGTGTTGGCTTCTTACAGGCCTGCCAAGCATCTTTGAATAGTCAATATCTCTGAAAGATCCAGTTTTTCAGGCAAAAGCTTGATTAAGTTGTATGATGCTCTCATTAGCTCCTTTCGACAGTATGTGTTTTCTGATTAGCACGTAAAGTAGCTCTTTCAACTGTGTGAATGCTGCAAATGAGCTCTCTTAATAATTCATGCACTGATGCGGAAGAAAGCACCAGAGTGATCATGGGGAGTGCTGTTTATTAAAGATGCTTTATCGCCATTAAAACCCCACCCTTTGTGCTAGCCCCAGTTGTTTGTTGTGTACTCATTAGGCATGTCCGACTCTTTTGGGACCCCCTGGACTGTAGTTTGCCAAGCTCCTCTGACCATGGGATTTCCCAGGCAAGAGTACTGGAGTGGGTTGCCATTCCCTTCTCCAGGTTCTAGTCCCAGCACCAGTTAGGAAACTGGATTTTCTAATCGTCCGTCCATCTCTTAGGTTCTGCACATGTCTACAGATGCATGGACAACCAAGCACTTAGAGAGAAGCAGAATGTGAAACCGTCCTGACAATCTAGACACCCACACAGCTGCTTTCCTTGATCCCCGGCTCTCCATCCACCTGTTTCTCGTGGGAGGAACTAAATGATGTTTCTGCCAAGCCAAGCCACTTCAGTCGTGTCCGACTCTGTGTGACCCCACAGATGGCAGCCCACCAGGCTCCCCCGTCCCCGGGATTCTCCAGGCAAGAACACTGGGGTGGGTTAATGACGTTTCTAATGCTGGTGATTAAGGGTGAAAGTCTGGATAACATGGTGCTCAGTTGCTCAGTCACGTCCAACTCTTTGTGAGGGACTGTAGCCCGCCAGGCTCCTCTGTCCGTGGGATTCTGCAGGCAAGAATACTGGATTGGGTTGCCATTTCCTTCTCCAGGGGATCTTCCCCATCCAGAAATTGAACCTGTATCTCTTACATCTCCTGTATTGATACCACTAGAGCTACCAACCACCCAGGGATCGAATCCCAGTCTCCTGCATTGCAGGCAGATTCTTTACCATTAGAGCCACCTGGAAAGCTCCTGAATGACACTGTCTGCATTTAATCTGATAGACTTAAGTCTGGGCTCAGTTTTCTTATTCATAAAACAGGAATAAGAGCTGAATCCACCATAGAGTGCTGGAAGGAGGGTTTAATGAGATAATACAGGTGAAAGTTTTATTGTCATATGTCTCTCTTTCCAGAGAGTCTGACGTTACGGGGCTGGAAATCAGCCATGTGAATGAATCGAGAACTCTTCTTTTACTTTAGTTTCTGTCTTTTGTGGGTTGATTAATGTCCCCCCAAAGACAGGTCCATATGCCAACCCTCAGCATCCAGGAATGTGACCCGATTTGGAGAAAGGATTTTGTTGCAATTCAGTAAAGGATCTTGAGATGAGATCACCTGAATTTAAGGTGGGCCCTAAATCCAACTACATATCTGCATGCATGCTCAGCTGCTTCAGCCGTGGCTCCCTGGACTGTAGCCCACAAGGCTCCTCTGTCCATGGGATTTCCCAGGCAAGAATACTGGAGTGGGTTGCTGTGCCTTCCTCCAGGGGATCTTCCTGACTCAGGGATCAAACCTGCATCTCTTAGGTCTCGTGCATTGGCAGGTGGGTTCTTTACCACTAGCGCTCCCTGGGTAGCCCTAGTCCAAAAACATGTGTCCCTATTAAAAAAAAAAAAAAAAACGGAAATAGAGGAGAATCTGAGGGACAAAAAGGGGAGAAGGCAGCGATTGGACTGATGGGACCATGAGCAGAAGAACACCTGGAGCCTCCAAAAGCCAGAAGAGACAAGGAACAGATTATTCCCTGAAATTCCTGAGGGAGTACAACCCCACTGACACCTTGATCTCAGCCTTCTGGCCTCCAGAACTGTGAGAGAGTACATGTCTGTCCTTCTGAGCCACCTAGCCTGCCGTGATTTGTTAGAGGTCACAGGGTCCAAACACAGAGGGTATTCCCAGCTGGGATGGGCTGGGGGCCTCACAGGATGCCTCTCTGAACATTTCTGCCATGTGGGACAGGCTCTGCCCCTTCCACCAAAGACAGGAGGGGCTTTCTCTTTAACGGTCAGTAACAGCAGCCAACATGCTTGTGGTTTCCACTGTCCCCAAGGTGTGCCTTCGGTGGGCTGTCCTGTCACCCATCTTTCCCTGCTGAGGCCAAGCCAGAGTCACTTGTCCCTGGTCCCCTGCTCTCTGGGGAAGCAGGGTCTGCCCAGTGGGCACCCAAAGACCCGTGCTGCCCAGCCTGGGTTGGGGGAGACTCCAGGAAACCAGGACCTTGAGGTTCACATTCACTTCTTTGGTTATAACTTCCCCTCTTGGCTCTCCTCTGGCCACCTCTCCACTTTCTCACTCCCTCTTTCTTGCTTGGTTTCCGTTGCTTCCCAGGTGGAGAATCCCATGGACAGAGGAGCCTACAAGAGGGCTACAGACCATAGGGTTGCAGAGAGTGGGACAAGACTAAAGCGACTTAGCACGCATGTGTTGCAAGTTTCATCCAGAAAATAAAAGGCATGGGGGTGGGGAGTAGAGCACAGTGAGCGCAGGTGGGAGGGGGTTAGGAGGCAGCTGAGTGCAGAGCAGGAGCCAGGCTGACCAGCTTCCAGGGGAGAGAGAGAGAGAGAAAGAGAGTGTGTGTGTGTCTGTGTGTGTGTCTGTGTGCATGTATGTGTGTCTGTGTGTGCATGCATGTGTGTCTGTATGTGTATGTGTATCTCTGTGTGTGTCTGTGCATGTGTGACAAGAGGACAGAAATGGGAGGGTATCAGAGAAAAGGCTGCATATTGAAAGGCAACGCTGGAGCTGTAGGAGAAAAGGACAGAGGCCGGCAGGAGCCCGGTGAAGGCTGGAGGGATGGACCTGGGGACCTCAGAGCTCCCTTTCTGCCCACCTTCCTTCTTCCTTCCCTCCCTGCCCTGATCACCTGTCTGCCTGCAATTCCATCTCTTCTAGCACCTTCCCAATCACCTGATCCGTGTGAGCTACTCCCCAAAACCCAGTGGGAACCCAAAGATGGCCCTGGGGTCTGAGTCCTGCCTTCGCCCTGAGGACTGTCTCCACCCCCTGGCTTTCATGGGTTCTAATTGTACGTCTGTGCTCCCTGCATGGTCATGCCCCCTGCTCTGCTCCTTAGGAGGATAATAGCCCTTGTGTCAGAGTCATGGAGGCGGGGAGAGTGGGGAAGGAGGTAAGAGAAGCGGGAAGAAAGAACGAGCTGCCCACCAGCCTGGTCAACATGGTGCTAAGATGGATGGGGCAGGGCAGGGGTGAGGTGGGAACGAGAAGGGCAGGGTCGGGGGAGAGGCGGACAGAGACAGAGAGAAGCAGAGAGATGGGGAGAGAGAGACAAAGAGATGAGGGCAGACAGAGGGAGAGAGGCAGGGAGGAGTGGGTCAGAGGAACACGGCCAGAGGGAAGGCGATGGACGTCATGGAGACATAAGGACTCGGAGAGATGACTGTGAGAGACACAGAGCCACGTACAGACAAAGGTCAGGGGACAGTGAGTCACGGGACAGTGGCGAAGGCGTCTGGGTTATGATTGCAGCTGTGAGCTGGCCCTTGACCCTTGACAGTCCACTTGCCTGGGGGCCTCTGTGATACCTGGGCGTTGAGCCGCACCCTTCACCCCTGCCCTCCCCGCCGCTGGAGCCCAGGCACTGCGCTGACTCATGCCCTGAAGGATGAGAGGCGATTTAGCCATTATTTCCAAGTTATGCCTTATTATTTGACATAATGGTCCATTTCTCATCCTCTCATCACTGCCTTCCGGGGTCGGTGCCACTAACATCCCCAAAAGTTCAGACTAAATAAGTTGGCATCCATTTCTCTCTCGGTAGTTAACTCTGCTCACTGGTGTGCAGATAACTCCTGGCCATGGGCTGCAAGCCAGCACAGACTCTCCTGATGATCCATCCCAACATCCATCAGCAGATGTGAGCTCAGAGAGTGTCATCCACCACCCCTGGGGCCCTCAGCCCTGCTTGGCCCCACTGTGCGAAAACTGCTATGTTAAACTTGCCTCTTTTTACCTGAAAACCGGGACACCCCACCCCCTCACCCCCCACACCGCACCCCACAGCTGCCTATCAGGAAAGCAAAACCTCCTGAACCTTCTCTATCTGTTTAGATTCACACATGACATTTGAATGCACTTTAGCTTTGGAAGAAAATGGCAAAATCATTCCCAGCACAGAACGAGAATGGACCAACTCAGGAACTCTGTAATGGACTTGCACTCTGTGAATCTGGCTGTTATAGGGTTCTGGCCACTTGTCACACACACCCTGGGAAAAGAAAGTCTACAGTCGAGAACAGTGGTTCTCAGATGAGGGTCATTTTGCCCTCCAGGGCATACACAGCAATGCCTGAAGCTTTTTGGAGATGTCTTGGTTGGTAGGGCAGCTGCTACTGGCTTCTAGACCAAGGCCAGGGATGCTTAGCATCCTGCCATGGCCAGGCTGGTCCCAACCACAAAGCTTCACCCAACCCCAGATGTTAATGGCACTGCTGTTGAGAAGCCCTAGCTTAGATGGTCTAAGCTCTGAATTCCAAGTGGTCCTTATTTCACTTCAGTTTTATTTGTGCTCAGTCGCTCAGTTGTGTCTGACTCTGTGACCCCATGGACTGTAGCTTGCCAGCTCCTCTGTCTATGGAATTCTCCAGGTAAGAACAATGGACTGGGTTGCCATTTCCTCCTCCAGGGGATCTTCCCAATGTGGCAGGTGCATTCTTTACCACTGTGCCACGTGGGAGGCCCTAATTTTACTTTTAAAGCATTGGATTCAATCAGAATAAGGAATTGTACTCCTCTGTCCCTCCTACTCCACAAGGAATTACAGCCTCAGTTTGTCATGGAGAAAAGTAAGGGATGTGCCTGATGGACCAGCAATCAGAAGGTCTGTGTCCGACCTGCTCTGAAGAGGTGGGAGCTCAGAGCCATGGGCAGGTATGAGTAAGAGTGGGCTGAAATCCTGCCTTGAAATACTGCATCTGTTCAAGTAGTTCTGTGACCCCTGCGAGCTTTAACTCTTACCTATACAAGGGAAGGGCTTCCCAGGTGGTGATAATGGTAAAGAACCCACCAGCCAATGCAGGAGACACAAGGGATGCGGGTTCAATCCCTAGGTTGGGAAGATTCCCTGGAGGAGAGCATGGCAACCCACTCCAGTCTTCTTACCTGGAGAATCCCATCAACAGAGGAGCCTGGCAGGCTGTACAGCCCAGTGGTTTGCAAAGAGTTGGACACAACTGAAGCAACTTAGCATACATGCATAAAAAGGAAATGTGTCTGATCATTTCTAATGAAAATCTTGAATTTTAAAAGAGTCTTTCTTATGTTCTGAACTATCTCATCTGTGAAAACTGGTCAAGCACTTTTGAATTAGAAGTTTAGGGATAAAAAAGGGACAAATGAATGCATTTGGGGGAGCCTGGAACTCCAAGGCACGTTCCAATAGCTTTCTTCTCCCTGCTGGACAATTCTTTATTTGTCAGCAAGTGTGAGAACATGTGCACGCTTTCACACAACACTCATGCAGAATGACAGTGAAGCAAGGTCCCTGTGGGCTCCGGTCTCCTCTGGGGACACATAAAAAGGAACTTTCATCAGCCTCTAACAAGGTTTGATGTCTGTGCTTAGATGGAGCTGGAGATTGATGCAAAAGTAAGAAGTCAAGGATGCTTACCTCGACTTCTGGCAATTTCACTTAAAAACCACACAGACTTGCAAGGACACTACAGCATCAAAGAGCTCCTTACAAAGGGGAGCCTGAAGTCTGCCCACACCCAAGCCCGACCAGATCTAACGCTTTTCCAGTTTAATATTAATGCTGCAGTGGTAATGAAAACTCGTAAACAAACCCCTCTTGGTAAATGAATCTTCACTCCCAAACGGCAACCAGGAACAACTCTAAATAAGTAATGTGAGCTGGATACCAGAGGTCCCGCCCGCAGATTCTGTTACCATTCTTGGCTTGTACCTGGGAGGCTTCATGCATTTTTAAGGGCTCATCATTATTGCGATCCTCCTACTTGCTGGCGAACTTTTCAAAACCACACTGAGGTATGAAGTGGAGCTTAAGTTTGCCCGTGCTCATGGTTCTTCTGAAATAGAATAGTTCTGGATAAAAAGCAGGACTGGAAAATCTGCTTAGAGGATAGGCAACCTGGGAACTCGCTGTCGGGGCATTCAGAGACCCTAGTGGGGAAGGGATCTTGAGGATCAAAGGCAGCTCCAGCTCCCACGTGACACCCTCAAGGACCCCCCACACAGGGGTGTATCCCTTACTCTGAAAGCAGGACCAGTTGTGGAGTGGATGCCAGAAAATACAGGCTGGAGGAAAGGAGGCAGGCGTCGAGGTTGGGTGGGAAAGAGCAAGGCTACCTCTAGAAGGATGGAGGCCAGGGACCTGAAGCCTTGTATGTGTGTGTGTGTGCATGTGTGTGTACACACATGTGGGTACATGGCTGCATGTGCACACAACAACAGCTGGGAACAAGGCCAGGCTTTACAGGGGATGTGACCTGAGCAGAGGCTGGCTGGTCTTTCAGGTGGGAACCCTGCCTTTCACTCCACACTCTTCTCTTTTGTTAAACACACACACTCAGGAAAGCATGAGGGATGGGAGGAATGGATCCTAAAACTAAAATCCCCAAACTGCTCTGTATAATTGGTTACTCTGAGAGCCAGCAAGTTGGAGGCAGGCAATGGCCATTTCCAATCAAGAAAACTTCCACTTCATTCATTGTGGCGGAAGAGCAGGGTCAGGGAGCCAGTCAAGGAGGTGCAGACATTCAAGGCTGGAGCCTTGGTGTCCACCTGCAGAGATCAGAAGGGGTGAGGGTACTGCCCCTGCTGCTGGCGGGGCCAGGTTGTATTAGGTTGCAAGTTTGAAACTTTAAATTGATTTAAGTAGCTTCCTGCAGTGGCATCTCTTGACTGCATAGGATAAGCATCATGAATAAAGAAGCAGCAGGAATTCAAGAACGTCAGAAACTGGCTCCTGGTGCTACCTGAAACCAAAAATTGGTACTGTAACCGAAGTATGAGAGCCACCTTGACCAAGAGGAAAAGACACTGTTCAACTTTCCAGCTGCTTCTCAGCGAAATAGAAGCTTTGTTACCTTTGTTACACTTTGTACCTTTGTTACACTTTGTTTTAAAGTGTAAAATGTATGTTAGTCACAGTCATGTCTGACTCTTTTCGACCCCATGGACTGTAGCCCATCAGGGCTCCTCTCTGTCCATGGAATTTTCCAGGCAAGAATACTGGAGTGGGTACCCATGCCCTCCTCCAGGGAATCTTGCTGACCCAGGGATTGAACCCAGGTCTCCTGCATTGCAGGCAGATTCTTTACCATCTGAGCCACCAGGGAAGCCCCAAAGATAGAAATAGCCATGTCTTATTGAAGAAAACAAAAGTTACAAAACCTGCATTTGATTTGAAATACATAAGTCCTAAAAAGGCAGAAAATTCAAAACTCAGATGTGTTAAAGATGTAAAACTAGATTTTGATACCTGCCTTGGTAGTAGCTGTCCACATTTCATGGGGAACTACCCCCACTGGTGGAAGAGAGTTTGTTTTGACTTAACGAGCAAGATTAGAAAATAAATCACTTTGTTTAAAGTTAGGCTGGAAGATGGAGTAGACTTAAATGTACTCTTTTATTTTACTAATAATTTCTAACAGTTGTAATATTTGAATCAATTGGCCAATCTTTTCATCATCACAATCATCATATATTAATTCATTCAATAACATTTATTAAGCACCTACTATACATCAGACAGTGATAGGAGTATATATTCAATTAATTAAGTCAGTTGAAAATAATTCTTGGACACTTTTTATGCTGTCCCATATCTGATAGGCACTGGGGGAAAAATAAAGGTAACTAAGACATGTTTCCTATTTTCCTGCAGCCACAGTCTGGCCAAATTCATTTTTAACTTAATCCTGATTTGCAAAGAACTTAAAAGCTTGGGATTATAAATGGAGAAAAAAAAAAAAAGCTCATCAAAAAAGAACTGATGGCAAGGAAACAGATATCCAGAGACTTGGATGACTGATAAGCATTCAGAAACATGAGGAAACACAGGTAAATAATTTGGTTTGAAAGACCTGCTCAAGGAACTGCTAATTTTGACAGTCTCCAGTCAGCAGGATACTACATTGTAACTTTGGGTTTTGTGCCCAGTGTTTAATTTAGTTCCATTATAAAGGAGATACAGGAAGGCTTCCAGAGGATGACGTATTTTTCTAAAAGCATATCAAATGCTCAATGATAATTTTGGCATCTAGAGTGGACAACACAGTTTGTGGACATTAGAATTCAGGTGAATTTAAAAGCTTATTCATACCTAAAGTTATAAAATCATTTTAGTCTAAAGAGTATATAAAGGGACTTCCCTGGGGGTCCAGTGGTTAAGAATCCACCTTGCAATGCAGGAAATGTGGGTTTGGTTCCTGGTCAGGGAACGAAGACCCCATGAACTGTGGAGCAACTAAGCCTGAGTGCTATAACTACTGAGCCTGAATGCCACAACTAGAGAGTCTATGAGACTCAGCAAAAGATCTCACCTGATGCAAGGAAGATCCCACTCGCCACAGCTGAGACCCCACACAGCCAGATAAATAAATAAATAAATAATTTAAAAAATGAGATTAAAAAACAATATATAAATAGTGTATATATTATGACATAGTACATAGTACCTTCTCTAGCTTTTCTCAATTGTTCTGATGGATCCAGGCAACAATCTCATGAAAACAGTTTAAACATTTTTTAATATGAGTCAAAAAACACTGAACAACAAGTCATCAACAAGACACAAACCTTTAACTATTTCAAGACCTGCGCACATACTTAGTGCTCCTCAGGGGCTTGCTGTGTGCAAGGAGAAGTGTGGTGTGTGTCTCAGATGGCAGTGTGAAGTACTTAACTGCTGCTCAAGTTGTGCCGGACTCTTTGCGGCCCCGTACACTTAGCATGCCAGGCTACTCAAATACTGGAGTGGGGTGCCATTTCCTACTCCAGGGGATCTTCCCAACCCAGGGATTGAATCTGCATCTCTTGCATCTCCTGTATTGGCAGGCAGAATCTTTGCCACTGCTTTACTTTTATCTGCCGAATATGGATGCCATTTTCTTAATTTGCCTTACTAGAAATTACAATGCAATATTAAGTAGAAGCGGTGAGAGCAGACACCTTCATCTCATTCCTGATCTTAAGGAAATAGTATTTATTCAATTTTTCACCATTAAGTATGATGTTCGCTGTTTCACATACATGCCCTTTCTCAAGTTGAAGGAATTCTCTTTTATTCTTACTTTGTGGAGTGTTCTTATTTTTTTGAGAAAAACGTTGGGTTTTGTCAAATGCTTTCTCTGCCTTGAATGATCGTGTATCCACCCCCCCCCCAATTCTGTTAATATTAATGATTTTATATTGAACCATCCTTGAATTCCTGAGAAGTCCCACTTGGTCACAGTGTATAGTTGAACTGGTAGACACATAAATGAGGTGGATGCTGTCCAGGAATCAAGGGCCACGGAAGGAAAATAAACCAAAGGAGGAAAGCAGGGGTCGGGGGCAGCACCTCACCCTGAGACCATCACTGGGGTCACTGTGGGAGCCCTAACAGCACGTCAACCAGGCAAGACCCAAGCGACCACTACTGCTGCTGACACCTGCATCAGGCAACACACAGCTTACACAAAGCCCAGATAGTGGGCGTCTATGTCATCCCCATTTTACAGATGAGCCAACTGCAGCTCAGCAAGACTAAACAAAAGGCCAGGGGCTCATTTTTCTCCTCTCCTGTCTTCCTCAACCTCAAGCTGTACAGCCTCAAAAAAGTCATGATATTTATCCTACACTTGCATCTGTCTTGCAAATAAATGCCAGCAACAAAAAGTCCTTTGGATAAAAACACCCACCGATAACAACATCTCCCTGAGGAGGTAGACAGCACAGAAATAAATGAAGCCATCATTCTTGATAGTTGGCTGGTGTGGATCTTGACTCGGTTTGGGAGATTAGTTGCTGGATAGACAATTTTTATTTTATATATTTTTATGCATTTCTAAAGCTTATTTCAGCCTGGCAGACTGCTGAAAAGCCCAGAGGAATCATGGTGATTTAAAATGGATATACATTTTTGAAATAGAACCAATAAAGTGGCTCAGAAAATAGGAAAATGAGAAATAAAACTGGGTTCAACAAGAATGGATTAGCCAGTGCACAAAGTCAAATCTATAGACAGGAACTTCAGGGTGAAAAAGGAAAAAGGATTTTTCAGATGAGAACTACAACTGGTTGCCATTGTTTGGATGCAGTCTAAAGATGTGTTTAATTTGCCCTGTATGATGATTTGCACAAATCTGAGCAAACACTTGAAAACTGTGAGTCTCCATATAAAACCCAAATATCTGTCTCCCTTTGAGAATCTCCTTTTACAGGCCCCCATTTCCACTCAGGATCAGTTGGCAGGAGTTTGCTGGAGTCCTTTTCCTCTACAGTCACTGAACTCTTGAGTTCTCCATGTCTCTATCCCTCCCTTTGCTCTGCTCGTCACCCTCTTCACTCATTCACAGGATCTGCCAGGCCCTGCAGGCCTCAAGGTTTGCAGCTTCTACTCACTCTACTGATCAAGGCAGACACCAACGTATTGCCAACCTGATACCAGCCATTTACTGTCATTTTGGGTGAGTCAGTGAAGCCAATTTACAGAGGCTGGCTCACTGGTAAAACTGCTGTCCTTCTAAAACCCTCACCCCCAATTTTCAATACTTCTCAAGCAGCAGAGAACTCCCTTCTTAGACCCTGGGCTCCCAGAGCTTTGTGATCACTTGACTGACAGTATATGGCAGAAGTGCTGCATCAGTTTCCAGGCCCAGGCTTAAGGAAATGGCTATTTCCACTGTCCATCTCTTGGGACACTGGCTCTTAGACAGGAGGAAGCATAAGCCAGATCATGGAGAAACCTGTGTTGGGAGGACATGGCCAGAACCTACCCTCCAGGTTAGTGACTGAACATGTCTTCTCCAACCTAACTGGGGTTCTCCATGGACACAGCTGGAATGGATATGTGTGTCCCAATCAAGCTCTGACTCAATTTCAGATTCATACATGAAATAAATGATCATTGTTGCTGTAAGCCTCTAGGCTTTGGGGTGGTACATGGTTCAGCAATCAATAAACAGAAGACTAGTCTAAACACCAACAAGGCTTTCGCAGTGGAAGAGTGTGTCTTGGGAAGACGTGCTTCCCCGACACTGGTCCAGGCGTGTCTCGTCTCACCTGGCCGATGTGCCTTTGGAACTGCCATGTTCATCACTCGTCCTCCATCCTGAGGTTTGGGGGGAGAGGCGGTGAACCTGCAGATCCCTGACTCCGAAGGGGTGCTGGAGGTCAGACTGTCTGTGTACTCATTTGTCCCTGCCGTCAACTGCTCGGACGATGTGTCTGAGATGAAGCACTCCGTGATGGTGAACTTGGCGTGCCTCAGCTGCTCTTCCATCTTGGCGTGCTCGTAGGCCCTGGCCAGTTCTTCATAAGTGGAGGAGGCACTTTCTGTGGAGACCATGCTGCTTCGCGCTCGATCTGTGCCATGAAAAAGAGAAAACGAGATGATGAGTCGTCACTGGGAGTCTGCACTGACCGGGTGGTGATGGTGACCTGTGGCTGGTTCTCCCCACCACTGGGCAGCCGGACAGGAGTCCTGGGTCTTTATCTGAGGACTGCCTTTGTCACTGTGAGGCCACCTTCATGAGCCTCAGCCATGTGGCTTCAGGGCTTCAACTGACTTGCTGGAGGCACCTGTCCCCAATATGGGACATTGCCATAGATCAGTAATACACCCCCCTGAAAACTTCTGCTTTTAATTAAGACAGCTTGCTTGTTGTTTAGTTGCTCAGTCGTGTCTGACTCCTTGGGATTCCATGGACTATAGCCCACCAGGCTCCTCTGTCCATGGGATTCTCCAGGCAAGAATACTGGAGTGGGTTGCTATTTCCTCCTCCAGTGGATCTTCCCAACTCAGGGATCAAACCCATGTCTCCTGCATTGCAGGCGGATTCAAGACAGGTGGGAATGCAATATGCATGAATACGCCCCTCCCTGCTCTGCAAGTCTTCCTGGGCCACAGGGACACTTTCATTGTCAGGAACGATCTGAGCTCTGTGTTCAGCTCCTCTGGCCTCCGTGGGGCAGGAATACAGGCCAGTCCTTAGCAATGAACATGTAACTGCATGGAATTGGTCACTAGGCAGAATCGCAGCTGAACCCTGGGGCACATCCTTTGTGTTTAAGGCTCACCCTTTATGGGGACCAGAGACCCGCCAGAACCCTAAAAGGTACATCTTGGGTAAGAGGACTCTCTAGATTTTAAACCCACTCAAAAGTTCTGAAGTCACCTCAGTGGAACTCTGAGGTTCTTGTAAGAGAAATAACTGCCATAAAAATAAATGTACGTGGTGATGCTCCACCTCTGGAAGACTATTTTTGAAGTATATCATCCAGAACAAAAGAAAATGAGTATGAAAATTTCCTACAGCTATTAAGTTTAGATAGAATTTCTTTTCAAAATTTTAGATTGGAGGGAGGGTGGGCAACCCAGTGCTATTCTTAGGCTCTGTCTTCCCTCTAGGGTGAGGTCTTGGCGAGTGGGACAGACAGATAATCAAGCCCTGTTTCATTGTCAAATGGATCAGCCATGTTCCCCATCCAGGGTGCTGTGACCTTGTCATGCAACTTCAAGTCCAGTCTTAATCCTGGGGATGGGAGTGGGCCACACACCCTCTCAAGGTATAATCAGGGTGATTGTAATCATGGGAGAACACTTAGAAACTTCTGTGTTTCTCTCAGCAGAGCAGGAGTGAAGGGCAGAGGGAGCAGTGTGAGTCTGAGATTAGGGATGCCTGCAACATAGATTCTTTTGGTTTTGCTTTGCGGACTTGGCTGGACCCTAGATTTGGCCACTAAAGTACAGCTTCATCGGTACCCGTCAGGTCAATGGTCCAGCAAGTTGAAAGTGACCTTGAAAGGGTGCAGGTAGGGCCCTGAAACTCAGAGTGTAGTCCTGCTCATTCAGGGAGGAGGCAGTAGGCAGGCCCTACCTGTGTCTTGTGAGGGGCTGACGCTGTAGCTGTCACTCTCCTTGTCCATTGAGCCTGCGGCCCTGGGCGTTGGCAGCCTCCAGTCGGTGGTGAGGGTGTGTGTTGAAACGGTGGGGTGGGGTCTGTTGAGGGTCCACTGGCTGGCATACCGGTTCCTCGCTGTGGGCCCAGCCTTGGCATTCCTCCTGGTGGTGGGATCTGGGAAGAACCAGAACAAAGTCTATGTTTGTCTTTGGGAGGGTGGTCGGCTGTGATCAAGGTGTGGAGTGGGGTGCTCCCGATTCAGCTCTATGATCCACTCACGCTGCCTCCGGGAAGCTCTCTCTGATTGCCCTGTATGGAGCACTGGTTTCCTTTCCCCTAGGGTCTGAAGCACTCATGTGATACTTAAGCACTTAAACAATCCCTGTAGAGAAAGAACATCAGATTTGGACTCAGGAGTTATGAATTTGAGTCTTACTCTGGGCTCATAATAGTTTCATGATACCCCTCATATCACTTAAACTTTCTAAGAATCACCACCTTCTGTAAAAGGAGAGAGTTGGACCGCGTATGCAGTAATGGGGCTTCCTTGCTATAGTATTACCTCCAGGTATTCTTACAGGTTGAACTCTGTTCCCTCAAAAAGATTCATACGTCCACATCTTGAGCCCGGAACCTCAGCTGGTGATCGTAGTTAGAAGTAGGGTCACTGCTTTTGCTATTAGTTCAGATGAGGCCAGACTGGAGTAGGGTGCCTTCTGGAGCTAACATAACTGGCGTCCTTACAAGACAAGGAGACGGACAAGGAGGAGAGGGTGATGGAGGCAGAGATCAACAGCCTCAGCTGGACTGAGGAGCTCGGAGACCACCACCACACACTGGGAAGGGGCAAGGAAAGGTCCTCCCCTACCAGCTTCAGAGGGGGTGTGGCCTGCTGACACCTTGATTTTGGACCTGTTGCTAGTGGGACTGTGAGAACATCAATTCTGGTTCTTTAAAGCCACACCAAAAAAGAAAAAAAAGCCAGGCAGTTTGTGACATGTTTTTAACAGCAGCTCTAGGAAAGGAAGCAGGGGTCTCCTGTATAGATTGCTGTCTAATATTAACTCACTGCCTCAAGTATGACTGTTGTTCATCAACTAAATTGCAGTGCTCTAGAGCAGGGAAAGAGGGAAGATCCATTTTTGTCCAAACACTCTCTTATCCCTTTGCATATGGCAGCATCTCTTCAACGTGATTGTCTGAACTCTGACGATGACTTGGGTGATTCGATGTGCAGAACAAAGGGTTCATGCATGTTTGGATGTCCCGGCTCTGCCATCTTCAGAAACACAGAGATTTATGGACACACAGGCTGAAGCCAGGTGGGTTTCATCATCTCTAAGTCTGGGAACAGAGGCAAGAGGTCAAGTGGGTAGATGGAGTTCTTAGCTCAGCTCTTAGCTAAGAAAAAAAAGATGGTCCAACAGCACCGAGTGTTGGACACTGGAATTCTGTGGAAAAGGGAGAGGCCCAGTTACTGGCATGATTTTTCTGGGGCTCCATCCTGAAGGCAACATAGGGTCCTTCTCCATTTTTGAATTCTCTGCTTTTCAAAGAGGAGTTTTAGGCAGTTCTATTTCAAAAATGATCCAGCTACCTCTCTACACTGCCATCTGTGATGACTGCTTATCACTAATGGAGCACTTTCTAAAGAACAAAAAACAGAGGGACAACCTGTGGCCTGATGACATGGACTCATGATGCTCCTGAGCCTCCAAGTCTCTGCAGGACAGAGTAAGGGTGTACATCTTGGGATCATCCAAAATTAACTGAGAGCCTACCATGATCTCTGGACACAGACTACCTTGGATGAATACATGCAGCCCAGAGTCACTTTACAGTTGAGGTGATGGAAGCTCAGAGAGAAGTGATACAGCTATTAAGTGATAAGAACAGAACTCAAGACCCCACCTGTCAGTCCAAGACTGCCCATTACTTGGCCAAGCGTGTCCTCAGCCGGACCCCTAAGAGTCAGGCACGGAGTCTGCGTGACACTAGCTTGCTTATAATTCCATGCTGGGTCATGGGGCACGACACTTGAAAGTGGTGAAATGACTTTCTTTTAAAGTGTGGGATTTTCCTTTTTGCCAGTTTCCAGTTATCAGACTTGGAATCTAATCCATCATTCTACAACATTGCAGAGAAGCATAAAGATGGCAGCTTGGTCAATATATTTTAAGATTTCCTGGATCATCAAAATGCTCCGTCTTGGTGCATAATTCTCTGGGGCATTGATTTTCAGACACATTTTATCCGTTACTTGCAAAATTCCACGGACGACTTTTTGGAGGATTTTTGGGGGCCTTGATTAGAATGTAAATGAGTTATGCTAGAGCACCAAGCTCTCTGGACAGAAAGGTATGAATGATAATTGGGTTTCTCTGCCTAAATGCTAGGAGAGAGGTCCTCAAAGAGACAGAAAAACCTCCTGGTAGGAGGCTGCATGTCTCTCAGGCACTGTCAACATGATAAGTGGAGCTTAAATAGTGGAGCTTGTTATTTAAATGCTAATGAATCTTTTCCAGAAAATTACCCAGTCCCTTACATAAGTTTTGAGGGTTCTTATTTTTATTCTTCTTTAAGCTGCTTGTTGGTGCAGCTAGGGATCAAGTTTACTCCTGGTGTGGATGCTTGTGGAAAAAGGGGTCAGCTTGAGAGTCTCACTTTCAGGACACAGTTTCCTCAAACTCCCCAAACCCCACACCTGTGAGCTTCCTCCTTCCAAGCTCACCCACCAACGGTGGGCCAGAGAGAAACCTTCACTCCCACAGACCCCTTTCACCAGTAAGATCACTCTATCTGGAAAGTTCCATGGTCACGTTGCACTGTTCAGGCCAGAAGTCTTTTCCAGTTAATTTTGTTCATTATCACTTTTTTTTTTTCCTAGATGAAGACAGCTTTACCAGTGGCCTGATAATGTTGGGAATATAGGTCATGATATTACTTTTTGAACTGCAGTTTGTCCTGCTCTAAGCAAGAATCCTATGGGCAAAATTGTCTCTGTATACTACAGAGAATACTACTCTGTAGAATACTACAGAGGGGTTGACACATTTTTTAATCATCAAGTTTTCTGACCTGAACTGAACTTTTCTGTAAGATAGTTTCTAAGATAGCAGCTAAAACAAAAACCTTACTTGGGTTCCACTTAGTAATCTCCTTTGTACATCTTCCTAGTTAATCTATTAACCAAATAAATGTTGGGGTTTACTGCCTCTGCATGGAAAGTAGTTTATCTGGGACCTCAACATTATAAATAAATTCCAGTGATGAGGTACCATGCTTGCTAAGCAATCAATGATAGGGTGTAAGTGATATAAATAACTCTTGGCCTTTCAACACCAGGTCTGAACTGGAATTATTAAGCTTCTGCCCATTGAATCAAATTATTTTAATTATCTTGAACTTGGGATAAGAGAGGATTTGGCAGATAATAGGGTTATAAAACATGCCATGTGGACCGCAATTGTGGGATTAATCGGCTTTTACTCCCTGCCACTGGTTTTTGACTTTTTCAGATGCTGAGGCCTCGGCTTTGTAGGATGAATTTACCAGTTGTCTCATAGAGAGAATGTAATGAGGAGGGGGCTGAATATTCCTATCATTTAAAGAATAAATATTTATGATTCACACCCTAGACTCTTCATCCCCATCAGGTACTTTTCCACTGTATGTTGAGTACCAGGATAGGTGATGGAGTGTGGCACATTTTTTTTTTAAGTCACAACAGGAAAGATTCAATCCATGTTGTAAACTCTTCTTATTTTATATATATGGGAAGTGACTTTCCTCCCTGGAGGTCCTATTGGAAGCACTGTCTCTGCTTAGAGGCAGTGTGGAGGGGTTAAGAGTGGGGTTTTGGGGTGAGCTCCTCTGAAACTGGTGCAGCATCACTCCTTGAGGGCTGTGACCTCACCAAGTGCCCACTGCCTTCCTCTCCGGGACTGGGGTGATGACCTCACCCACCATCAACACTGTCGAGAGATGTGAGTGAGATTAACCAGCTAGTGAACTGCAGGCATGTGGGAGGAATCAACCAACCTGGGACTGAACCCGTGATTCCTGAGTGACAAACACTTGACCAGGGATGGAGAGCATCCTGTTTAATGAAGATGATGATGGGAGATTTGGTAGGTGGACCAGGAAGGCTAGAAATTCACTTTAGAGAACTTGACAGGAAATAGCCATGAAAAATCACAGAACTAGATGTTGGACAGTGGAGCCTAGGTTGTTGCCATCTGTGGCGTCACAAAGAATTGGACACAATTAGCGACGGAACAAAAACAACAGCATAAAATGCTGGAGAATGCCAGGAATGCAGAAAGGCACTGACTGGTAGTAACTAGGGGAGACAGAGGTGAGGGGTGCAGGGGGACATGTCTTATTTGTCTACTAGTCCAGCCCTGCATGTGCCTGGGCTGCTTGGTGAACACTCTTTGCATGAAAGAATGAGTGACAATGGATGCATGATGTCCAGGTAAATATGACAAAACACACCCGGGTGATCTCTAACAGTGATCACACATCTTTGTACCCTTGCACTCTTGTAAGTAAAAAAGTGTATTCAGGTTCCCCAAAGTAATGATAACTCTAGAGAAAAAGAAAGTGTTACTTGCTCAGTTGCGACTCTAGGGACTGTAGCCTCTCAGGCTCCTCTGTCCATGGAATTCTCCAGGCAAGAATACTGGAGTGGAATGTCATGTTCTTCGCCAGGGAATCTTCCCAACTCAGGGATCGAGCCCAGGTCTCCTGCATTGCAGGTAGGTAGATTCTTTACCATTCGAGCTACCTTCAGTTCAGTTCAGTTCAGTAGCTCAGTTGTGTTGACTCTTTGCGACCCCATGAATCGCAGCACGACAGGCCTCCCTGTCTATCACCAACTCCTGGAGTTTATTCAAACTCATGTCCATCGAGTCGGTGATACCACCCAGCCATTTCATCCTCTGTCATCCCCTTCTCCTCCTGCCCCAATCCCTCCCAGCATCAGAGTCTTTTCCAGTGTGTCGACTCTTTGCATGAGGTGGCCAAAGTATTAGAGTTTCAGCTTTAGCATCAGTCCTTCCAATGAACACCCAGGACTGATCTCTTTTAGAATGGACTGGTTGGATCTCCTTGCAGTCCAAGGGACTCTCAATAGTCTTCTCCAACACCACAGTTCAAAAGCATCAATTCTTCGGTGCTCAGCTTTCTTCATAGTCCAACTCTCATATCCATACATGACCACAGCAAAAACCATAGCCTTGACTAGACGGATCTTTGTTGGCAAAGTAATATCTCTGCTTTTTAATATGCTGTCTAGGTTGGTCATAACTTTCCTTACAAGGAGTAAGTGTCTTTTAATTTCATGGATGCAATCACCATTAAGTATCTGCAAAGAGTCCTGGCCCTGGGGGTTGGGGGTGGAGGGAGGATGCGACTGTGTACATAGAAACACTTCTAACTGCAAATCCTGCCTGGTCCCCATAACCCCACTGCTGACTCATCATCCCATCATGCTGTTCTAATTTTTCCTTGTTGAGTTCAGTTCAATTCAGTCACTCAGTTGTGTCCAACTCTTTATGACCCCATGGACTGCAGCATACCAGGCATCCCTGTCCATCACCAACTCCCAGAGCTTGCTCAAACTCATGTCCATTGAGTTGGTGATGCCATCCAACCATCTCATCCTGTTTTCCCCTTCTCCTCCTGTCTTCAGTCTTTCCCAGCATCAGGGTCTTTTCCAATGAGTCACTTCTTCACACCAGGTGGCCAAAGTATTGGAGTTTCAGCTTCAGGATCAGTCCTTCCAGTGAATATTCAGGACTGATTTTCTTTAGGATGGACTGGTTGGATCACCTTGCAGTCCAAGAAACTCTCAAGAGCCTTCTCCAATATCACAGTTCAAAAGCATCAATTCTTCGGCACTCAGCTTTCTTTATAGTCCAACTCTCACATCCATACATGACTACTGGAAAAACCATAGCTTTGACTAGATGGACCTTTGTTGGCAAAGTAATGCCTCTGCTTTTTAATATGCTGTCTAAGTTGGTCATAACTTTTCTTCCAAGGAGCAAGCATCTTTTAATTTCATGGCTGCAGTCACCATCTGCAGTGATTCTGGAACCCCCCAAAATAAAGTCTCCCACTATTTCCATTGTTTCCTATCTATTTGCCATGAAATGATGGGACCAGATGCCATGATCTTAGTTTTCTGAATATTGAGTTTTTTTTAATTTTTTAGCTTTACAATATTGTATTGGTTTTGCTATATATCAACATGAATCCACCACAGGTATAAACGTGAATGTTGAGTTTTAAGCCAGTTTTTTCACTCTCCTCTTTCACTTTCATCAAGAGGCTCTTTAGTTCTTCTTCACTTTCTGCCATAAGAGTGGTGTCATTTACATATCTGAGGTTATTGATATTTCTCCAGTGATCTTGATTCTAGCTTGTGCATCATCCAGCCCAGCATGTCTCATGATGTACTCTACATATAAGTTAAATAAACGGTGACAATATACAGCCTTGACAAACTCCTCTCCCAATTTGGAACCAGTCTGTTGTTCCATGTCCAGTTCTAACTATTGTTTCTTGACCTGCATACAGATTTATCAGGAGGCAGGTCAGGTGGTCTGGTATTCCCATCTCTTTCAGAATTTTCCACAGTTTATTGTGATCCACACAGTCAAAGGCTTTGGCATAGTCAACAAAGCAGAAGTAGATGTTTTTTCTGGAACTCTCTTGCTTTGTTGATGATCCAACGTATGTTGGAAATTTGATCTCTGGTTCCTCTGCCTTTTCTAAATCCAGCTTGAACATCTGAAAGTTCACAGTTCATGTATTGTTGAAGCCTGGCTTGGAGAATTTTGCACATTACTAGCATGAGATGAGTGCAATTGTGTGGTAGTTTCAGCATTCTTTGGCATTGCCTTTCTTTGGGATTGGAATGAAAACTGACCTTTTCTAGTCCTGTGGCCACTGCTGAGTTTTCCAAACTTGCTGGCATATTGAGTGCAGCACTTTCACAGCATCATCTTTTAGGATTTGAAGTAACTTAACTGGAAATCCATTACCTCCACTAGCTTTGTTCGTAGTGATGCTTCCTAAGGCTCATTACACTTCACACTCCAGGATATCTGGCTCTAGGTAAGTGATCACACCATTGTGGTTATGTGGGTCATGAAGATATTTTTTGTATAATTCTTCTGTGTATTCTTGCCACCTCTTCTTAATATCTTCTGCTTCTGTTAGGTCCATACCATTTCTGTCCTTTATTGTGCCCATCTTTGCATGAAATGTTCCCTTGGTACCTCTGATTTTCTTGAAGCGATCTCTAGTCTTTCCCATTCTGTTGTTTTTCTCTGTTTCTTTGCACCGATCGCTGAGGAAGACTTACTGATAAATGAAAAGTGCTTTCATTCCTTGTTTCACACTGACTTCCTCCACTCAGAGGAGGTGAAAGTCTTTCTGTGCCTTATGATGCACCCCCATCCCTGAGCACTGGGCCACATGTGAAGTAACTAACATCTTCATAAATCCTTCTGAGTTGAATGAAGGAATCCTTAATGCTCCCCCACTGTGCTTACACCGTGAAAGCCATGAGGCCATGAGAGACACCACTGTGCCCCTTTCCACCAGCTTCCATCTCGCCCCTTCCACCAGCCTCTTGCCTGCCACTGCCCTCTCACTTGTCAGAGCTCCTGCTAGTGGCTCCGATGCAGGTCTGTGTGGATATTCTGAAAGCTGCCAGGTCAGCCTTCCCTCGTTCTTAGGCTGACTGAGCAGCTACCAGGCTGCCTGTGCTTTAGTTGCACTGTCCTCCTCTCCGGTCTTAACCTTTGATGACTAGCCCTTGTGCATCTCTGGTAGTTGAGCATTGACATGGAGCTAGAAATGCTGGTTCTTCATCTGGTGAGCAGGGAGGATGCTGTGCCACGAGCCTGGCAGGCTTGAGGCTCCTGCACCGCAGAGCACTCCAGGATCACGCCTAACACCTGAGGAAGTGGTTGTTATAATGTAGAGTCCCTGGCCCCACCCTAGACAAAGCAGCTCAGAATCCTTGGGTGTGGAGGCCTGGAATGAGTATTTTAAACGGGCCCTCTGGGTAATTCTGATGCATACAGAAGACTGGGAGCCACTTCCTGGGGCAATGTCCTGTGTCCCCTCCCTCTTTCCTACCCTCCTCCTCAGAACAAAGGCTTGCTGAGGTCAGGGATCCACTAATGGAAGTCCCGGGATCTGTAACCTTTCTTGGGTTGAAGAGCCCTAAGTTGAAAAGCCCTAGAAAAGGCAGAAGAACCAGAGATCACATTGCCAACATCCACTGGATCATGGAAAAAATAAGAGAGTTCCAGAGAAACATCTATTTCTGCTTTATTGACTATGCCAAAGTCTTTGACTGTGTGGATCACAATAAACTGTGGAAAATTCTGAAAGAGATGAGAATACCAGACCACCTGACCTGCCTCTTGAGAAACCTGTAAGCAGGCCAAGAAGCAACAGTTAGAACTGGACATGGAACAACAGACTGGTTCCAAATAGGAAAAGGAGTCCGTCAAGGCTGTATATTGTCACCCTGCTTATTTAACTTATATGCAGAGTACATCATGAAACATGCTGGGCTGGATGAAACACAAGCTGGAATCAAGATCACCGGAGAAATATCAATAACCTCAGATATGCAGATGACACCACCCTTATGGCAGAAAGTGAAGAAGAACTAAAGAGCCTCATGATGAAAGTGAAAGAGGAGAGTGAAAAAGTTGACTTAAAACTCAACATTCAGAAAACTAAGATCATGGCATCTGATCCCATCACTTTGTGGTAAATAGATGGGAAACAAAGGAAATAGTGGGAGACTTTATTTTGGGGGGTTCCAGAATCACTGCAGATGGTGACTGCAGCCATGAAATTAAAAGATGCTTGCTCCTTGGAAGAAAAGCTATGACCAACCTAGATGGCATATTAAAAAGCAGAGACATTACTTTGCCAACAAAGGCCCGTCTAATCAAAGCTATGGTTTTTGCAGTAGTCATGTATGGATGTGAGAATTTGACTATAAAGAAAGCTGAGTGCCGAAGAATTGATGCTTTTGAACTGTGGTGTTGGAGAAGACTCTTGAGAATCCCTTGGACAGCAAGGAGGTCCAACCTGTCCATCTTAAAGGAGATCAGTCCTGAATATTGTTTGGAAGAACTAATGCTGAAGCTGAAACTCCAATACTTTGGCCACCTGGTGTGAAGAACTGACCCACTGGAAAAGACCCTGATGCTGGGAAAGATTGTGGCAGGAGGAGAAGGGGAAGACAGAGGATGAGATGGTTGGATAGCATCACCGACTCAATGGACATGAGTTTGGGTAGGCTCCAGGAGCTGGTGATGGACAGGGAGGCCTGGCGTGCTACAGTCCATGGAGTCACAAAGAGCTGTACACGACTGAGCAACTGAACTGACTGAAGTGGTTCAGACAGCCGTCCATGTAGTGTAGGGTCCTGAAGTCGCCAGAAGCAGACTAGGGAGGATTGTGATGGAAAAATTTGTAGCTGGGGAGAATGTCAAGGACCCAGGAGCAATTTTTAAAAGCAAGTCTCTTAATCTTACTTATTCCTTCACAAAGCTGATCCTCATTCATGTCTTCAGAAAATACTCATATCATCAGAGAAGGAAGGATGTGAGGTGATATAGAGAGGAGGAATAAAAGACTCCTTTAGAATGTTCTTCAAAACATTTTTTTCAAGTGAATTTCAGTAACGGCTAGCACTGTTTTCCTGCATAGTGTGATGTTATTTAGGAATCAACCAGTTTGCTTCATGAAGCTCAGTACATTTCATAAATGCTTTACAAGTCAGACATTATAAAAAATAGCCTTTTACATTGTAATATTTATTTTTCTAATTATAGCACTCTACTTGGAGAATGTAAATTTCTGCAAAGAGAGTGATTAATGATTTAAAAGCTAGACATCAAAGCTTCTGAAAAGATAGTAATCTGGGCATCCAAACAATTTCAATTATGAAGGAACCAGAATATCTAATTAATAAGCTTTAGATACATATTAGGGGATTTAATTTCATTGCAGTAATTAATTTCCATATAACATGGAATCAAATATTAATAATTAAACCAAACACAATCCCTAGATTAAACAGAATTATGTTTTTCTCAAACAGTGGTTCAGGAGAAAAGCATAAGCTTGGAGGACAGACAGACCCACAGCTCAATCTGGGTTTTGCTACAAAGTACGTGTACAATTTTGGGCTGTTTCCTCACTCATAAAATGGGGGCTCTGAGAGCTGCTGTGTAAGTAGCTACCTTGCAGGGTTGTTGTAAAGATAAAAATATGACATCAATCTTTTTATCCCAACCCTGGCACAGAGTAGATGCTCACTAAGGTTAACCAATTTCTTCTTTCCCTGTGTTGTCTAAATTAAAAAAAAATATTAATATTTTAATTTTATGAAATTTCTAACACTTTCATAGTAAACCAAGAGTTACTGGCTTTAGTTGATATAACTTTTTAAAAGATTTGTTTGATTTGGAGCATTTTTAAAGTTTTTGTTAAGTCTCTTACAATATTGCTTCTGTTTTATATTTTGGATTTTTGGCCACAAGGCATGTGGAATCTTAGCTCCTCGACCAGGAATCACATCTGCACCCCTGCACTGGAATGCATAGTCTTAACCCCTGGACCATAAGGGAAGTCCCTCAGCCAACATAATTTTAATGACAGCTAAGATCAAACAATACCAACTTGCTCTGCCAGTCAAAGACGTCATTACACGTATCTGTTTCTCAGGCAGAGAGCTAAGAAGCCCCACGCTTTACTGCACAGGGATGGACCACGGACGCCTTCTCAGCACTGACCACAGCTACACAGTTTAAATGACATTTGACCCACTCACTCGTTCCTGGCCGAGCGTCTGAGACATCCACCAAGGGCCCCGTGGCCTGCGACACCGATTGGTAATGGACCGTGTGTGTCACTGTCAGGGACTTCTGTTTCGCGGCCTCTCCGAAGTCAGCGTCTGTCAACAGGACTGTGGAGCGATCGTCTGCAGAACAGTGGAGATACAGGAAACCAGACACGATTATCCCCAGTCAGGGACTTCCTGACCACTTCTCTCCTTAGTACTTGCATTATTATTTTCTTTTTTAATTTTAAAATTTTTATGAAAGTATAAATTCTTTACAATGTTATGTTAGTTTCTGCTGTACTGTGAAGCGTACAGTGAAGTGAAGCTATATGTATACATATATCTCTTCCCTCTTGGACCTCCGTCCCATCACCCCCGTCCCACCCCTCTGGGTCATCACAGAGCACGGAGTTGAGCTCCCCATGCTACACAGCAGGCTCCTACTAGCTGTCTATTTTACAATTGGCAGAGTGTGAATGTCATTCCTGCTCTCCCAGTCTGTCCCGCCCCTTCCCCACTCTGTGTCTACATGTCTGTTCTTTATGCTTGCCTCTCTATTCCTTCCCTGGAAATAGGCTCATCTGTACCAATTCCCCCTCTCCAGATTCCACTTTATTGTTAATAGCCACAGCAATAAGAACCTCATCTCAACCAGCAAAAACAAAAAAATATTCAAGCACTGAATTAGAATGACTCTAGGACACAAAAAATAGGTTTTCCTTCTTTAAGGAGCATGTCTTAAAGAGAATGACCATGGAGAAAGGCTTCCTGTCTCTCCTGGTTTCTTCTCATTAGGCACACACTGATCTGGGGAGGCCTATTGGGTGGCTGTCCATTTAACAGAGTTTGGGGTTTATGTGTTTGTCAAAAGCTCGCCTGGACACCACCAGCCTTGTCAGCGTCGCAGAGGAATGGGGCTGCTATTGTAAATAAGCAGTTTGTGGTCCATCCCTATTTCTGTTTGTGGTACAAGAAAAACTGCTCTGCGGTGGTCTGTCCTGGGGTGATGGTGAATGTTCAGGATGGGCGTGGGGGGAGGGGAAGAGAAGGGCCAGTCTTCTCGGTGTCCTGATTCCTTGATTTTAACTGTTCTGGGGTATATTTGCCTTCCCACTTCTCCCAAGCTCCAGGGACTCTTCTGCATTCTGTAACTGACTTTTCAAAATGACTCACTTGTCAGATTTCCCAGATCCTACTGGTTCAGACACTTGAAGGTTGGGGAAGCCCGGACACAGATGGATTCACAGCATTTTATGCTTCGGGAGGAGGGGCAGGTGGTCAGGAGGTGTGTCACCGCTGTTCTGTCTCAGATTTTCACTACTTTGTTGTGGTAATAATTTTCTTGTTTTCCTAAGACTTTTTTGACTTCGAGGGATACTTTGACTAGGGTATTTGGATTTTTCATACATTTTCAGGTACCACGGGCTGAGATGATGTTCATATGCAATTATCAGTCAGCCAGGACCACATCGCAGCTGCCTTGACATGGAACGGTAATGGGAAAGTCATAAACAACACTGCTAGACGTCTGTGTCCAAAAAAGGCTCTGAACAGAACGAACCTTACAAAATCAAATTACTCAGGCTCTGGCAGGAGAGGAAAACCTCTTGAAGTCAGAATAAGATTTCTTGGCAGAAAAACATAGGAAGGACTGCCAGGAGGTTGGTTGGTGGCACCCAGCGTATGGTGTAGCCAGGCTGGTGCTACGATGGGAGCCAGGACTCAGCAGCCACCCCTCCACACCCTCTAACAGGGCTGCCTTCCCCTGGAGACAGGTTCTTACAACTGGACCAGTATCAGAGGCCCCACACCTACCTTTGTTTAGATCCCTAACACTGTGCTGTGGTTTCTAGCATACAGACCTGCTAAGAACATACAGAGGACCTGCGGGGTTGGGTGTGCAGTCTTAATGGGGCATTTCAAGTGCCTATCTGTTTTTGAGGTTGGCCATCCATTCCGGCTAGAAATTAATGGCACTCCCATATCAGATCCTTGTAGGCAGAGCCCAGAGCGTTTGAAAGCATCACGTCTCTACGTCCTCAATAACTAGAAAATGCCATCAACCAACTGTCAGGTGCCACTGGGAGGTAAACGACTCTTGGTGATGGACGATCCTGCCACAATTATGGTGCATCTTGGGCGAAGGGTCGTTGCTACGTACAGAAGCGACAGGCAGACCTTTCTCTGCTGTTGGGTCGGCAGTGACCAGCTACTGGGAGGTGACACACCACTCCCAGGATCCGCCCAGTGATCTATTTTATCAGGCATAGGTAGAATTATTAAGTCTAGTGAGGAATAGTTAGCAAATGTCGTAATTGTATTATAAAGTCAAAGGAGTTACAATTTGATTTCTGAACTGATGCTTGAAAGGAAATCTTAGGGGTTTTCCTTAAATTTAATTTTTATTTTATCTTGGAGTATAGTTGATTTATACTAGCTAGCTTCAGGTGTACAGCAAAGTGATTCACTTATAGACACATATCCAGTCCTTTTCAGATTCTTTTCCTGTGAGGGTAATTATGAGTTATAAGCAGAGTTATGAGCAGAGTTGCCTGTGCTATATAGTAGGCCCTTGTTAATTATCTATTTTAAGGGAATCTTAGTTTTAAAGCTCAATTCAGTAGGTTTGATAAAAGAGATTCCGTATATACTATAGGAAAGGTCATGAGAAGCCACACACAGAGCCTTGCCTGATCTGAGCCAACTGATGAAATCTCAGGTACTTCAGGATGGGTCCTCAGACAACACGGCAGTATTTGATCGAGGGCCACCACCTTGGACTTGACCGAGCTGTGTTAAGTGCTGTTATGCCTGAAGCAACCTTGAATCCAGCAACGGCATCCCAGGCCTCAGAATTTAGGAGCCACGAGGTCAGATATTTCTGCTCTTCTATTAGAGACAATACAGGGCAGGGTGGGGACAAGGGGCTACGGAGGGTTCTGGCCTGTTAAAACTGTCTTCCTGGCGGAAGGGATCAAGGGTCCATGCCAGAAGGTGGGTCACTTTTGTCAAACCACAGAGAAGGGCTGTCCTGGGATGGAGTGCCAACAAACATCTTCCAGAACAAACACAGAGTGAAGTTCGAAAAGGGGCAGCCTAGGAAACCTGCCTCAGAGTCTGTTTCCATGGATACCAGGGGGGTCCAGCCATACTTCTAAGGGGAGGGGTTCTGGGAGGTAGCCTTGTTGATATGGAAGCAGGTGACAGCCACCGAAGGTGAAGCAGGGGGCCAGAAGGGGGCTCTGCTTTGGTTCCGCTCCTGTCCGTGTGACCTTCAAGCTACAGAACTTCTTGAAGTCCCTGTTCCTAAGGAGTTTTCCTATGTGCATTGAGAGGAATGAGTTAAATAAATGCACATAAAGTACATATAAAGGATGTGATTGTTTAAAGAGCTCTGAATTATTCTTATTGTTGTTTAGTGACTAAGTCATGTTCAACTCTCTGTGACCCCATGGACTGTAGCCCACCAGGCTCCTCTGTCCATCGGATTTCCCAGGCAAGAATACTGGAGTGAGTTGCCGTTTCCTTCTTCAGGGGATCTTCCCAACCCAGGGATCGAACCCACATCTCCTGTGTCTCCTGCACTGGCGGGTGGATTCTTTACCACTAGCGCCACCTGGGAAGCCCAAGGATTTAATAGCCATATTTAAACAACCCAGTATAATTGGGATGCTCTAAGGACCAAGGCAACCCACTCCAGTATTCTTACCTCAAGAATCCCATGGACAGAGGAGGCTGGTGGGCTACAGTCCATAGGGTTGCAAAGAGTCAGACACGTCTGAGTGATACAAGGACCTAACTAGTAAACTTCAGAAGGGAGCCTCATGTGTTTAGGGAGGCTCTAGGGGCAAGATCAGGGGGCTCTTGTTTGTCCATATTTCCCTGTTCCCTCTGTGTGCTTAGTCATGTCCAACTCTTTTGTGACCCCATGGATGCCGCCTGCCAGGGTCCTCTGGTCATGGAATTTTCCAGGCAAGAATACTGGAGTGTGTTGCTGTTTCCTTTTCCAGGGGATCTTCCCGACTCAGGGATTGAACCTGGGGATTCTTTACCACTGAGCCGCCAGAGAAGCCAAATGAGCTCTTAATAAATGTTAGCTATTCTTCTGATCATTGCAGCAATGGAAATATGAGATGTCTGATTCCAGAATAAATAGAACCATCTAAGCAGGCTGTGTGGACAGAGGACTTAGAGTAGAAAAAGGCCAGAAGGAGTCGAGACACCTGGGTTCAGGGCAGACAGGGGCTGAAGTTCTGCAGGTGTCTGTTTGTGATCATGGAGTAGGGGAACTGGGACTTTTCCAAAGCCGTGAGAAAGAAACCATCACAGGATATCTATGGGGTGCCAAGGGATGGAGAAAGATGCCCTGTGCAAAGACATCTGTAGAATTTAAACGTTTTCTTTAATAAAGTCCTTAGTGGAGTTGAGGAGGAGCTCAGAAAGTGGGTTTCCAAGATGGGGTCTTAGTGTGCAGCCTGTCGTGGCTTGCTTGATTACAGATGTTGTTTCTGTGGAGTGGCACTGACAGCCTCTCAAGGAAAATCCAACTTGGGTCAGAGTTGGGGTTCTCCCAGGTGAACTCTGTGGTTCATCTAAGTTCATGTCCCCCATATTTGCTGGTACTTATTGTTCTCAAAGCAGTTGTCTACCTTCTAACTTGTTTGCTCATGTAACATTCAAGATGTTCCCATATCTAGTATTTTCAGTGGCTCAGGGTTTAGGCAGAGAGGGCATGGCGGTAGCAGCCACATTGTGTAAAGCGGCAAACAGGACACCTTACCGATGGTCTCCATTGTGTCTCTCTCTTCAATCAAGAGCTGAGCCCTGGGTATGTCAATATGCATCCTCAGGGTTTGCTGCTGCTTGCTCAAGGTGTCTGAAGTCCGGGTATTTTTACTGGGAATAAAATAAGGGGGGTACATTAATGAATTTGTTCAGTGTTATATTAGGCACACCAACTAGACTTATTATCTAATTATGTGAATGCTGGTGGGGAGGGGAGGGAAAGGAGCACATGATGGTTTTTTCCTCCTTCATGCAAATGATATTTATTAATATTAAGTTTCAGCAATCAGTTGTGAGGTTCAGAAAATATCAACTGTCAGTAGAGGTTGGTTCTACAACTATCAGTAGAAACTTACTTTGGAATTTCCCATTTCTTGTGTAAAAACCAAACAAATATACATACAGAAACATTCTTAAATCAACAACATTTTCATTGGTTAGACATGAAATATTCTAAAGATGGCAAGGGAGAAAACATGTGTACTGGTTATTCCCTGGATGGGGTTTTACTAGTAAATTTGTTTTCTACATGGAGTCACTTTTTTTTGTTGTTGTTCTAGTAACAAATCATAAACCTTGTTAGCTTTCCTGACAATAGTTTTCTGAATCCAATTACATTTTAGAAGAGAGAGAGAAAAAAAAAAGCAATTACTATAAGAATTTATCTCAAAATTTGTGTACCAGAAAATTGCTCTTAGAGTGAGCTGTCTTCTAAAAGTAAATGAAAATAGGTAGTAAAGCTGTGTGGTATAATCAAGTTCAGTTACAGCTCAGAGTAAAAAAAAAAAAATCTGCATGTTGGACAAAAATACAAAAAAGTCGATAAAAGCTTTAATTAGCAATCCACATTAGAAAAATGGTTGTTCAATCTTTACAGAATTATAAGAATCAAGCAGATTTAAAAATATATTCTGAAATACCCTCCAGAAAGCAGCAACCATTCAGATAATTAAATCAATGTGATAATCTATGGCGTCCCTAAATCTAGCTCATTTACTGCCAAATTCTGTTTTGAGAGAGATTTGTGGTGCTTACCCGCTGTTAATTACATGTAATAGGGGACAATAAAGGTGCGTCTGTACTGAAATCTCAAATGCTGTTAGCTTCAATCAACCATTCACCAGGAGTCCCAGATTCCTCCTCGACCATGAGGACTCTTCCACTCTCGAACCATGTGGTTGATGAATGTCAATAATCCGAAGGTCAAATTCACTCAAGAAGCCCTTTACATGTTTTTATTCAGAGGTCCATGTTCATATTCTGAATATTTCACAATGGCTCTTTCTTCCTTTGGGTGTAAACAAAACAGCCCATGAAAACAGCCGCTGTGAAAGGTACAGCAGGCCTCCTAGGACTTGATCTTGAACCAGATGTTTTTTCTCTTCAGATGAGTAACTGGGTTATGTAGCTAGACCATGCTAATTACGCAGAGCCCAAGTTCAAACGTTTTGGCCTGAATTTTTTGCATGGTCTATAAATGGTTTTAAATTATTTACTTTATCAAGTTCTCACTTTATTTGTGTGTGTATTTAAAGCAAAGATTCAGATCCTTGTACAAAATGAAGAGCATTGGTAACTCGGGGGTCTGTGGTTACGTCAGATAAGCTCTATTTCCACAAAAACATATGGGGAACTCCTCCTCTGTGAATATCTGAGATCTGTTTTGAAACTTCACGAGGGACCAGAGCTTGTCCTTGCACCAAAAATAGAAGTGTGAGCTAGTTCCTTCTGCTCCTCATGAATAGTGATGAGGCAGTCAGCGGCTGCTCAATGAACAGCTAGGAATCCGCACAGCTATACTTAACAGTGAGGGGTCTGCTTGACACAGGAAGCCAGTGACATCACTGCTGTGCTCCAGTGCGATTGGCACAAGGACTGAGAATACGACTGAACTTTGTGAACACGGACAGTCAAAGCTGGAGGTGAATGCCCCTTCACCGCAAGACTAAGCTGCCAAGCCCTGTGGCAGGAAGGTGGGAAAATGACCCCATAAACCTTAAGATTCAAAGTCTAATTGTCCCTCCTCCCTTTGCACTTGCTGTTTCCTTTGCTGGGTCACAATCCCCCGGCCCAAAGGCATGTAGTTCCCCTCTCTGTCCCTCTTTTCAGAGAAGCCAGCTGGCCCCACTGTGGGAACTCCCCATTCTCCACTTAATTTTGTCTCCTCAGCACTTACAACTTTCTAGCAGGTGTTTGAATGAGTTATTTATAATGTATCTCTGCCAATGGACTATAAGCTTCCTAAAGGGTATTTTCATCTCTTCTGTCCCCTGTATAGCCCTGAAACTTGGGACAGTAAGTGACTGAAGTAGGTGCTCAATTAAGATTTGTTGAAGGTTGTTGAATGAATAATGCTTGGACACAATGGGAGCTGAGTCACACCTCCAGAAGCCTGTACTTTAGAGTCAATAACATCCTCCTCAATCTAAAAAGGTTATTAGATCTCAAGCAAGTTGCTTCTTTATCTTAATCTGTGCTGCCATATTCTATGATCTATTGTTACATGAAGGTTGATTTCCCTAAGCTATAACAATTGGTCATTAGAATAGCAGCAAACCTTTTTTTAAAAAAAGCTAATTAAGGAAACTTCATTTGTAATCTGAAAAAAGATCTGAATGTTTTTACGGTGGAAGCAAAATTGCCTCTTTTATATGATATGGGATCATGCTAAATATATTAGCTAGTTATTATTGAAATATAATCATCTGCCATCCATTTGCCATCTGGCTGTCTGATTAAAGTGACAGAGGGCTGAAGCTGGTTCCTGGTGGATGGTATTTCTGGGCTCAGCCAATAAATTATGTGCAATGGCTACAACTTCATAAAGTCAATATTTCCTTAAGCTTTGGCGGGGGGTGGGGGGGGAAACTAATGACAATGTTTGCATAGCATCTCCCTTCCTCCCCAAAATTTGATATGGAACATTCTATAAGTATAAAGTAACTGTAAAGATATCAGGATATATCTCATTGTAATAGCTGGGTGAGCATTTTCACTGTTGCTGAAGCTGAAGCTCCAATACTTTGGCAACCTGATGTGAAGAGCCAACTCATTGGAAAAGACCCTGATGCTGGGAAAGACTGAGGGCAGGAGGAGAAGGGGGCAGCAGAGGATAAGATGGTGACATTGCATCACCAACTCAATGGACATGAGTTTGAGTAAACTTCAGGAGAGAGTGAAGGACATGGGAGCCTAGCGTGCTGTTTATGGGGTTTCAAAGAGTCAGACATGACTTAGTGACTGAATGACAACAAATAAACATATAAACATAAAAAAACTAAACTAACTTGAACTCTCAATCTGAGTTCACTTCTCTTTAGTACTTCTTCTACTTCACTACTCACAACTAGCTTTCTTATTAATACTGGTCTCTGGACACTAACTATGTGTTACTTAGTGCCTTAAGGCAACCCAGTCTCACCTTTGAGAAAGCTGGTATGCTTGAAAAACATTTTTCTTGCCTCATCCTAGAGAAGGAAAACACTTTCTATCTGTGCACGGTGGGTGACGTCCCCCTTCTCTCTCCTCTACCAGGTGACTTGCTTGGGTGGCATGGAGGAAGGTCCACAGGCGTGGGAACCAGCAATGGCAGGTGGCAGCAGGTGGGGCAGGGTTCCCCCAGAGTGGGGTCCAGCTTGTCTGTGTTTGTCGTGCGGTTGCACCTGCCTGTCTGGCTCTGGGACAGCCAACGTCACTGAAATCTGTAGATCCTTCCTTAAGGAGTGTGAATGGATGGTGAATGTTGCATTCACCTAGATCACAGGATGATACAGCTGGGAACTATTTCCAGCAGTTGTTTCTAGATGAGAGAAGCAGGGCACAGAGAGAGAAAAGGATGCCCTCCAGATCACAAAACCAGCCAGTGGCAGCATCTAGAACTTAGGTCTGTGATTCTATGTCCCAGGCTGCTCAGTCCTCACCTTCTGAGAGAAAGAAGTGGTGAAGATAGGGGACAGCGATTCTACAGGCTTCTCTGTGCCAATAGATCTGACATTCCTAGACTTCCAGGGCCACATTTGGAACATGGTTGGCCTTAACCTGACCAGACAGGGGACAAGGTCTTTTGTTGCTTGACCTGTTAACCTGCCAACCTTAGGTTAAACTGACCCTTCAAGAATAAAAGAATTGCTTTTTTTGATTTATCAACCAATTTATTATTTCCATTTAATTCATAAACATGTGTTTCAATAACTATTGTCCGAGAAAAATCAGATAGGCTGTGATACCTCTACATAAAATATAAATACGTTCTGGGTACAGGCACTTGGCCTAGAATGATTGACTGTTTTTTCATTTCTTTTTCCCTAGAGATGAGCCATGATGAAAGATATATATTCTGGTCCTCTGGTTCAATCATTTATTATTGAACTTTTTTTTTTTTAATTGGGGGATAATTGCTTTACAATGTTGTGTTGGTTTCTGCTGTGAACAACACAAATCAGTCATAATTTTTATATATATATATATATATATATATATATATATATATCCCCTCCTCATTGCTTTTACTTCTAAATTAATCCCATAAAAATCCACCTATGTGAGGAGCTTGGAAATTCTCCTCCTTTTCAATCATTTTCATCCTTTGGGAGAAAACTACCTTAAATATCTTAAGTGGGAGTAATTACTAGTTTTAATGTTCCTAATTTCATGTTGGCAACTGTCACCTGCTAATATCATTACTGATTCCTGTTCTTATCAATAGGTGGTCTTTCTGCCATGGTAATTGCCCCTATTAACAAAGAAGGAAGAAGATGCTTTCTGACGTCTTACCTGGCATTCATGAGGGAGAGAACACAGCAGAGAAGCTAACTCCACATCACACTAATGAAAGAAATGTTGCACTTGTCAGGAAATGCAGACCTCCCTCCAGGGACATGGGCTTTGGGCAAGGTTGAGGGTCTAGGAGATGACGAAGGAAGTGGCCAGAAGCTATCTGGGAGGACACACAGCTGCAAGCACCAGGCTAGGGCACAGATCACTGAGGCGGACTGGGCTGCAGACAGGGACGGGCCCCTGGGCTGAGCAGATCACACCCACTCTAAAGCGGGCATCAAAGGCAGATGCAGACAGCCGTGGTCATTGAGGCTGTGTCTAGTGTGGTCAGAGCACTTCCAAGAGAAGCCAGAAAGCCATAGTTTTGTGTGAAATGTCTTGATTTTTAAATGTCATCAACAATTTTATATTTGTAAGGCTGCATTATAACTTACTGTATTAGATAATTTTTATAAATCAAATGACTCTGGCTTGTTTTCCAGATGTTTTGTCAGATTTGTTCAACACAAGTGCACGTGTGTCTGGCAGCCTTCCCTGCGACCACTAGCCAACAAGGACGGGCTTGCACAAAAGCTTGGGCCCAAGACACTTCATACAGCTTTTCATAATTTTCTCATGCAAGTTTGATCTAGTGTGATAGGATTAGACAGATGAAGAAGATATTTTACAGGCCATTTGAATCTCTGAGCTCTACTCTGAGCTCCAGATTGGTGCTACCAGCTTCACTGGAAGCTTAAAAAGCATCCTCAGTTCAACATGATCCATGCAAGTCCTTTCATTCTGATCAATATCCCCTTCCTTTGCCCTACATTAAAAAGGTCCATACACCAAATCTGTCATCCTAATCTCGGCATATGGCACCAATGTTTATCTAACTGCTCACACCAACGATTTCAGAGTCATCCTTGAGTCCTTCATTATCTGTTACTAACAATTCATATTGTTTCAAACCACAGCATGGGCAAACAAAGGTGTCTGTGAGAAACGTAACCCATGGGCCAGTGGTATTCAACCTCTGTCTTAGGTCTTCAGGATACTGCTATGGACACGTCTCTTTGTGAATGATAAGAAAGTACTACTTTGATATGGAAGGGTAAGGCAGGAAGTTAAAGCCAACTGTGGTGGGGTAGGGTCTGGGAAGAGACCTTATATGCCATTGTTTTTATCTTCTACATTAGTCATCCTAGAATGACAATATCAAAGTCACCATCGGGGCCCTGATGTTTTTCTTTCTTTTTTCATTTTGGTTGTACCTTACAGGATCTTAGTTTCCTCATCAGGGATCAAACCCAGGCCCCAGGCAGTGAAAGTGCTGACTCCTAACCACCGGACTGTCAGAGAAGTCCCCTGACATTCTTCTCACCTGGTTCCTAGACACTGATTATCCTCCTGTTACTTTTGGTTTAAATTTTTATCATAGACAGTGCAAATATGGGAGTGGCTTGTACAGTTACGAACACGCTCTTATTCAGTTATGCCTAGTTGTTCATTCATTCAACAGCTATGAGTGGAACAATTATAGTGCTGGTTTCTCATAACTCAGTGATGAGACAGGTTATGACCTCTGAGGCCAGACTAAACAGATATTTGCAGTAGAAGTTGGTGGGTGCTCTGGTGGAGGGGGTGCTGAAGAAGCCATGGGAGGTGAAGGCAAAGAGTTTTTATTGATCAGCCCATCAATTTGAACCCATTTCCTTTTGTGGATTCCTTCTCACCTGGCTAACATTAGGAAGAAGGCTTGACCTTAAGGTGGCATATTTGGTGGAAGCAAAACCAAAGCTTCTTATTGATACTTATAATGTGTCTCCTTATTCTCAGGTTAATGGGAAATATTCTATTGGTTGAGTCTATCAGCAGCAGCAGCAGCCAATAAGATAACTACCTACAGTGTGCATAACAGCGCATTACTTGGTATCTACTCCAACTAGGCATTACATGGCTATTTAGTTTCCTAGAATGAAAACTATACGTCAGATAGAAAATGGATTATCGAGACAGTCATTAAATGAAAAGAAATCATCAAAACAAGTTGGAAATTGCTCTTTTAAACATGATATTTAGGACACTAGATCTTTTTCTTACCTCATGAGCATTTCAGCTAAACTCTTTGCATCTGGGGAAAGAAAGCTAATATTAGTACAAGATAAACAACTCACTAACATTCACTTAAGCATTTCTGACAAATATTCTACAGAATCAGATAACAATAGCCATTTTTAAATGTAATAGTATATTGAGATCACTACTAATAACTGAAACTTTTATGGATTCCTTATTTCTTCTAAATGAGGCACATATAAATAGCCACAAAAATTCTCAGATACATGATAAAGGTTTTATTATAACCTATTCATTTGTCACTTTTCAAAAACCATTTTTATTTTCAGAAGTCAGAAAATGAACATCTTGCAAGTAATTCATTATATAGTACAAATTCCAATCTTTTTGTTATCAAAATGAAAAAGCTTATGATCTCTTAAAAAAGTCATTATTAGAGAGCTATGCATCTGTTTCGTTGATCAAATAATTATATACACTGCATATCACTATGTCTGGAAACCTAGATGTTTATTTCAAACTCAGAAATAAAACTTTTTAAATTTCTTTCCTCTGAGGACACTGTTTACCAAGACCTGGTTACCACTCCTGGTAAAAGAAATCCTGCCTAAAAATTATGTAAATTAAAAAAAAAAACTTTTTGGATGGCATCATTTTGAAATTCTAATTTCTCTTAAAATATAATTTGTTCCTTTTACACATTTTTGTCCTGACAAAAAAATGAATGTTTCCTTTCTTAGAACACAAGGGTCTTCATATTTTTCTTTCAATTTTCTTTAAAAAGCTTTGATGTTAAATGTTCAATGAATGGAACTTTCTGGGAATGGATTCAGCTGACTGTGAGTGTGAGTGAAGCAATGCATTTGTTGGAGCATTTTGGTTTTGGGGGGCTGACCCTTGAATGCAGTCGCTTTCGTGTCAGGGAGCAGGATGCTATAACTGGGAGGTGTGGATGGACAGTCACAGGAATAGCCACACACAGGCAGTCATCCTGTGAACCAAAGCACTGCTCTTCAAGTCAGGGTGCCAAGTCCCACCTACAAGGAGGCCCCGGGCTTGTGCACAGATGGGTGCAGTCTGGGAAGTGAAACAGCTCCCTTCACCCCATCCATATGGCAAAGCAAAGAAGGCAAAGCAGCATTGAATTTCCCATTTATCTGCATTTACATTTATCTGCAAAGACAAGATAAGCTTCTTCCCTTCCTGAATGATTTAACACTTGCAAAGTAAATATACATATACACACATATAAGGTGCCAGAAGCTTGGGATTAATTAGCTCTATGGAACAACCAAGCACTGGCTAGTTCAATGCTCTAAAAAGAGGCTGGAATTCCGCTGCACATCAGCTCACAATGTGAAGGGAACTCAGACTCAGACGTCTTCAGGATGGATCTGTGTTCCTTGTTCTGACACCATCATCATTCTTTTTCTATTCCTGAAGCTAATCACCACAGCTTTCTCTCCTGTGATTTTTTTTTCCTACCAATGTGCCAAGGAAAGACAGCTTCCAACCAGTGGGGATAGAGGTCCCTCTGGTACTGACAAGCTCCAAAGCAAAATTTCTGTGTCTACAATTAATAGGCAGCTTCATCCACATGCTTCGGTACCCAAAGCTTCTTTGGTCTACCCTTCCCTATGCTCATCACTTACAGTGGATCCCTTTCTCTGTCTATCTTGACTACTATTTCCTCCTTCTGACTCATCTGAAGCTGTGAGCAACATCATCTTCATGGAAACTCGCTTCTTCTGTGAGCCCCCCTTGAGGAAGCTGAGAGTTGGTGGAGTGTGAAGCTGGTGGAGAGTCTGGATGACATAGCTGGCATCAGAGACCAGGCACGAATGTCTCCTGGGGGTGGGGCCAAGTAGACTAGGGTCACATGCTAGGAACCCGGATTACTTGGGACTGCCAGCCCACGTCCCCTTTATACCCATCTGAGCCCTCCTTCAGAAATCAGGAAACTGGGATCCAGATACATTCAATCATTTGCCGCAGCTGAGCAGGTAATCATAACTAGTGTCTGTTGATACAAACTCTTTTAAAATCATTATCCTCAAAGTTTTTTATACTGGAGTGGGTAGCCATTCCCTTCTCCAGGGGATCTTTCTGACCCAGGGATTGAACCCCGGTCTCCTGCATGGCAGGTGGATTCTTTACCATCTGAGCCACCAGGGAAGCCCTTTATCTATAGAGGTGGACACATGTCATATCCTTAGGGCCACACAGAGGACTGCATTCCTCATGACAGCTGACCAAGGGACACACCCTGGCAGGCACTGCCTCAGGCTGGGTCAGTTGTAGAGGAAGTAAGACTGATATCACCTTAAAGAGAGCGCACACTAACAGGGAGAATGCTCCAGGGCACAGAAGGAGCCAGTGGTGGAATTCTGAGCTCCTTTAGGAAGCAAGGAAACAGCAATTTGGGTGCAGGCTGAGATACCTGGCTTCAGACATATCGAGTCCTTTAATGTATTAAAGTAAATTGTGGGGCGGGGGGCAGTTGGGAGAGATGTCAAGGATATGATGGGTTCTGGGTCTTCTGTTCATACAGGGGGCGGGGAGAAGAAAAGGAAGAACTCTGGACACTCTCCTCTTTAAGGGCAAGAAGGGGATGTGGGACAAATTAAGAGAATATTTTTAAAATCATGGAGTCGTGGATTCTTAAAAGCATCATAGACTTTTCAAATCCTCCTCTAATAAATGTCTGAATCCCTTCCAGAGTGCCCTGGACAGATGCTACAATGAGCCGGGGCCAAGAGTAGCCCCAGGGAAGACAATACCTTTGCTGACCGGACAGTGCCTACATCTCCTCCATCACTGACCTGGCTTCCATGCCTGTTGAGGGCTCCCAACTCAACACATCAGTCTCCCTAGGACTTCAGCTTTTTTCAGTCTCCCCAGTCCAATTCTCATTTCCTCATCAGCATCTCCCTCTTTGGTCTGTCCAGCTCCAGACTCTCAGCCCTCTAAGCAGCTTGCCCACAGCAGAAAGGGCAGAAATGGCTCTGAGTCACACCCCTCACTAGGTCACATCTGTGCTCTGAAATTCTCAAAGGAGACTCCCTGCCAATAGGACTCCTCAGCTCAGGGTACCAGCCTCCTGTGCTGGACCTAGTTGTCTTTCTAGCTTGGTTCCCTCTTACTTTGAACCGCCAACCCTCTCTGAGTTTTTATTCTTGCATTATCTGCCAAGAGCCCCCATGATTTTATTCCTCCAAGCCCTTGCCCCCACCCTTCCCCCAGACATGAGTTGCTCTGTACACCCTCCCGACCCAGCAGGTGATGCTGGTGTTCTGGTTTCCTGGGCTTCTGAGGACCTGTGTACCTGTCTAGCATCTCTGCATCTGTTCAGCTCAGTCTTGGCACTTTGCATCATGACTTCCTGGTTTCACGCTGTCTCTCTAATGGCCCTTTTGTCTTTATCTCCAGACTCTGGTATAATAAAGCCACACAGTCTTTTCCTGAGGATATAATTCATTATGAAAAACACCTTCCTATTCTTGTGTTGAAATCCCTTGATGTAATTTCTCCTTGGCTATAAGAAGGGCACCTTCTGGAACCACTGAGAAGCCATTTGAATATTTCCAGGTAGCTGGCATGTCCGAGGTAGCTTGGCTTCAGTGTTCTCTTTTCTGGGCTGAATTCTCTAATTTTCTCAATCACTCCTCAGACGGCAGAATTTCTAGGCAATTCTCCACTTGGGACTCTCTTCTATGGAAGACCTGTGATTTCTTGTTGTCCTTTATTAAATAAGGCTAAGCGCAGAAACTGGTAAATTTTTTGATAGTCTCTTACCCACTGTTGGGAACACAGTGCTCATTATATGTTACATAAATGAATTTTTCACAACTTACATTGGAGACTTTCCAATTATCCCTATTAAATTTTATCTCCTTGGTTTTAGCCTTTCATCCTGTACTACATTAGCTCCCACCTGGATTTATGCCATCTCAGAAATCAGCTTAGCTCGCCTGTATTTCAGCCCAGTGCTGTAACCTGGCCCTCTCTTCTTTATCAACCCTGTCAAAGTGCAAATAGGATTTGTCCAGGCTGTGGCTGATCCCTATCATGTCCTTTGATGCTCACAAACTATCCTATAACCTAAACTAATTTACTTCAATCTACTGTTTCTAGAACTTACTGTTTTTTTGAAAATGGGTATGGAGTATAGTTCCTAACACCTCTAATCTGATTGTTCAAAGATGATGTACAAAGGTCCTTGGGATTATGTCTGAAAACATTTTGTTCAGAATCTTAAAAAAATTTTTTTGGGGGGACTTTGCAATACTTTGGCCACCTGATGCAAAGAGCCGACTCATTGGAAAAGACCCTGAAGATGGGAAAGATTGAGGACAGGAGGAGAAGACAGTGACAGAGGATGAAATGGTTAGATGGCATCACCGACTCAATGGACATGAGTTTGAGCAAATTCTGGGAGAGAGTGGAGGGCAGGAAGCCTGACATGCTGTAGTCTGTGGGGTCCAAAGAGTCAGACACGACTGAGTGACTGAACAACAGCAATGGAGGGAACCACACGACACCTTGGCTAATCTTTCCAGTGAGAGAAACCATCCCTCTTGGGGATTATCACTGCATCGACTGGTGCCCGCAGTTTGGTTCTCATCATCTGGGGTCCTGTGTAATAGTTTGTTGTAAGCCTGGCTTGCCTGATCTACACGCAAGGAGTTAGGAAGATGACTTTAGGTAGCATCCTCTCCAGTCCTCCCCAAATCACTAGCACATAGTCGGTTTTGAAAGAGTAAATCAATTTAAATAATCAGAGGCTTTGATGATTTTCTCAAACAACCCAAGTTATCCTTTTTCCTTTTCCTTCCTGCCATCGCTCCCTCCCTTCCTTTCTCAAAATCCCCCTCATCTTTCCTTCTTTTTCTATAATTCATTTTTCACATTTTCTGGTCTTAATAGCACCTCTCTTGGTTCACACCAAAGTAAAACAGATGCTGAGTCCGTCTTCTTCTACCTGCCATCTGTTAAGATGAGAACATCATCTCAAGTCTTCTTTTCCTTCTTTCCCAACACAGCTCCACGCTCTTTTGTGTTGTCTGCCACTTTTTTCCTCCACAAATTTCAGCTCAGTCTGAGATTTAGACTTTGTGACACCTTTCTAAAGCCTTGGCTGTTTCTCTATACCCATCATTGGCTCTGTGCTCTTCCCTTCATCTTTCAGTCTGGGAGATGATGGAGACAGATTACCAGGCTTTCCTAGTGATACTCAATGATGGAAAAACGCAGTTTCAAAAAATTACATGTGGTAACACTCAGGATGTGCAAAGAGGGCTGGAAGATGATAGCTGAGAGGAGAATTTGGGCATCTTAAGGTAACTGACCCCCTGCCTTTAGGAGAGCATTTTCATTTGAGGGGTTGGGGGAGCAGTGAGACAGGATTCAGAGGAGCTTGTGAGACATGGTATAGTTGACTGTCAAAGAGTCTTTCAAGAATTCAGAGGGGAAAAGAAGTGGAGAGAAGGGCAGTAGGTTAAGAATAGGCAAGCAAAAAGGAATCCTTTTTCTTTAAATATAGGGGGGCCTGGGTAGTAATGAATATAGAGATAAGAAATGAACAAACCAAATATCTTTCATGGGGAAAAATAAAATGATAAAGTCATTATTGATTCTGTGTTTAATTCCATGTTTCTTTGACATATCTTTTTAAGCTAGCTTAATACGGATGTGATAGACTATTTCTTTCCTGGATGTTCCAAAACTGAAGAAGTGTGATGGAGAAAGGACTGGGTAGAAAAAAGTGATCTCAGCTCTCCTGCTAGTCCCTACCTAACTGATGTGTGGTTTTCAAGTTCCCTTCAGTTTTCACGTCAGCAAAATAGAACACAGCAGTGTCAAGATGTCAAGTTTATTCATACCTATTTGCACAGCTATTAAGAGACTAAAGCAAGACAATATAAAGACTTATGGAAAAAGGAAGAAGAAAGCATGGAAAATGCTAGCACTCTGTCAATTAATTGTGGTTCAGTTTTCGGGGAGAGGCATCCCAGCTGGGTAAAAGCATCACAGGGTGGTCTCCCCTGTTCCCTGTTCTTTGTGAACCATCCCTCCCGAGGGGTCTGCACTCGGGTTAGGCGTTCTTATCAACGAGGCAGCACAGGCGTCCAGCACTGCAGCTGTGTTAGTCCTGAGCACATGCTCTAATGTTTATTTTATTTTTTAAAGATTTTTTTTTGATGTGGACCATTTTTAAAGACTTTATTGAATTTGTTATTAATAAAATATTGCTTCTTTTTTTATGTTTTGGTTTCTTGGCCACAAGATGTGGGGTCTTAGTTCCCTGATCAGGGATGGAACCCGCCTCCCCTGCATTGAAGGTCGAAGTCTTTAAGCACAGGACCACCAGGGAAGTCCCTTATGTTTCTTTAAAAAAGAGGACTCTCATTTATAGGCACATCATCACTTTCATCTCCGGAGTTCTAGTTAAGTGAATGGGATTTGCTTTGCTTCATACCTCTCCAGGGCAATCACATGCACATGCGTCCCAAACACAAAACCAACTTGAGAGTAGCAGATTTCCCCCTGCTTTGCGTGCATGCTAAACTGCTTCAGTCGTGTCCAAATCTGTGCAACCCTATGGACGGTAGTCCACCAGGTTCCTCTGTCCATGGGATTCTCCAGGCAAGAATACTGGAGTGGGTTGTCCTGCCCTCCTCCAGGGGATCTTCCCAACCCAGGAATTGAACCACATCACTTATATCTCCTACATTGGCAGGTGTGTTCTTTACCTAGTGGGTGTCACCTGGGAAGCCCCTTCCCCTGATTTACCATCTCTCAAAAGCTCTTACTTGCAAGCTCCCTCAACAACAATCCCTGCTTTTCTGTGGAATTGAAAGGGAGCTCATAAAGCAGCTATTTTTTTAAGGGCTCTAAAGCCTCCATTTACATTTTTATAGGCTTGAAAAAAGGACCCCCAATCATCTAGTCAAATGAAAGCTGATTCCAAAGCCATGATAAAATACATAACCCAGAAAAGAAGACCATATATTCTTGCCATCTCAGAAAACGGAAAATACAAACATGGACAAAATAGAACCCACAGGCAGGGCAAAGCCCTGGGTTGAGACCACCTGGCTCCCTCCTGCTCCTGCCTGCACCCTGCCCACCCCCGTGCCCTGATCCTTGCTCCGTGGCTGCCATTGGCCTGGCTCTGTTCCCATCCCTCTGTTCCTGGGCTTTCCCACTGTAAGATATAGAAACCCTTTTTAAAAATTTAGTTCTGCCATAACACACTTGAAGTTTTGAAAGGATGATTTTTAAGAAATGAAGGTCAAAAGGATAAAAAGAAAGAAAACAGAAAGGAATGAAGAAGGAAGAAAATGCAAAGCTGAGAACTACAGTTTCAGACTTCTGATCCCATCTCAGCCCCAATTGGGACATTTATTAGTTCGGCAGTGACGTCTCTGGGGGGCCCACCCATCACTCTATTTGCATGCATATGACTCAATGCATCATGGCTACCTTTATACAAGTCCACCTTGAGTCCAAGTGTCTTTGAGCTCCCAGATGCACACCTTTCTTCCTTTAGATTATCAGAGTTCAAGCTAAGTGTCGGTCTTACAGATGAGGAGAGATTTAGCTCAGATATTTGCAGAGCAGATAAATGGAATATTATAACAGTCATGGCCCACCCCTTCAGCTGTGCCTGTGGATGGCCAAAGGCCACATTCTCTTTAGGAATAGTCTTCCAGAACTAATCGGCTTTAAACTATTAATCCATTCGAAACCATGTTTCAAATAATAGATACGCTTCTGTTCAAGGGAAGGAGGTCAGATTTTACGTCAGGCACTGATTTTTATCTTTAGCTTATTTGAAACGTTGGAAGCAGCTTTTGGCTTGGCACTGCCAGTTGACCCATACTGGCTGGGTACTTTGCACCCTCTTGGGTAAATTCATACTAAGAGGGGAAGCTTTTAGTGACCCCGGCCTTGATTACTTGACATTGGAATCAAATTTTTATAATTTGGCACTGCTGGGATCATGGGCTCTGCCAGTGATTTATTCTATAACCTTGCACTTCAAAGGAGCTAGCAATAGGAAAAAATCAGGGCATCATTTAAAGCAAAATGTGGCTTCTGAACTTGTGGATAAGGTTATAGATTTTTAAAAAAATGTAGCACTTGGAGACAATTTAGACTTTAGGAGGTCGTTAGGCTCTAAAATTAGTAATGCACTCAGGAAGGAAGAATATAGGTTGGCTAAACTGCTTGAGTCCCATTTTCTTTCTTTCTTTTTTAAAAAAAATTTACATAAAGCACGTTATGGTGCGTTATCTAACTAGGTTGCTTGTTGATACAGTGAAACAAACCTACTTATAAACACTGAGTAGCATATAGCAATCAAACAAGGTCAATGGCACTGAGTTGATTTTACAGTGTTCATTAGGAACCGCTGCAATATTTTCCTATAATCCAAATTTTCCTATTTCCAGTTTTGATCCTAAAGAGTAGTTGCTCAGGAAACACTGACCTATTATTAGAAATGTCCTTATTTTACACAATAAAATATTGTATGAAGCCATTCAATCTGTAACTATATTTGAACTCATTCTAACCCAGGGACATGATGTGTCTTATATGGGTCAGGTGGTAACTGAGTGATTCTACTAATGGACTGTTTAATAGATGGGCACCTACTACCTTAAACTCTGTGGCTCTAGTTTCCTCCCACGAGCAAATGGGAAACATGTTGTATTATTAATTAACATACCAGTTCAAGGGCCCTTCAAATCTAAAAGACAGATCTTTGGGGGGCAGGGTCTGGCCTTCTGGGCTTCCCATGTGACTCAGTTAGTGAAGAATCTGACTGCAATGCAGGAGACCTGGATTTCATCCCTGGGTCAGGAAGATACCCTGGGGGAGGGCATGGCAACCCACTCCAGTATTCTTGCCTGGAGAATCCCATGGACCAAGGAGCCTGGTGGGCTATCGTCCACGGGGTCGCAAAGAGTTGGACATGACTGAGCAACTAACACTTTTACTTTCTTTTCTGGCCTTTCACTCATTCTCCCAATAGCCCTAGTCACTCACTCTGCCCTTTTATGGCGCATTTTTCAATGTTATAGAAAGACGAGCATGTCCCATGTAAGCCTTTGCTGACTGCCACTAGGATATCAGCTTCCATCGTCCTGGGACAGAATCTTAGTAACCTTTCTTTTCTCTCCAAGACCTAGCCAAACTCTTATGATCAAAGAGAGATGGTTAATAAGAAAATTTTACAGTTAGTTTTAAAAAATGTTGCATCTGGCCCACGGAAGATAATCAGAGAGAATGTGCTGAATTGAACACTTCAGTGTATCCAAAGTAAAACCTGCCATTTGGAAGGCTATGGAATGAGGTATCTGATCATTTTCCTTTCTTCCTGCCCTCTCATCAAACTCTTGACTTGGAAGCTTTTATTAGGCAAGTAAAATGCAAGACTGCAGATAGCTCTGTGCCCTGCCAGCTGCTTCTCTGGGATTCTCTGCTCCTCAGCATCTCCCATGAATGCATCTTCTTTGCCACAGCACTTATTTTCTCCCCCTGCTGAAACCTTTGTGTTAGCTCTCTCTCTGCTCCGGCACAAAGAAAAAAACTCGTTTCTGGGGAATGAAAGGCTGGACTTGAGGATGTGATGAGTTGCTCTCTGTACCGAGACCAGTAACAAAACAACGGTGTGGGACAGCGGAGGCGCCAACAATAAAAACGCCAGCCCAGGATATTTTCTAGGCAATAACGAAATTACAAGGGACTGCGAAGAACAAAAAGAAAGGACGTCCCACCTGCCACCGGTCTGACTCAAATGCACCAGGAAGAATATGCAACAGCTTTAGCATCTTTTTCTTGCTCTTGGCAGAGAAGAGCGAGGTTGGGGTGTTCAAATTGTTAAATAGAAGAGGAAAATCAGACAATAGGTGGGGAGGTGAAAGGAAGCAACGGGGGCCAGAGTGAAAAGAAAAGGTGTATTTAGCGGGGGGTGGGGGGGAAATGCTGGGAGGGATTTAGTCTTTAACACATTTGTAGGTAAACCCTTGCAATCAAACAGGAATGATGGATGAGAAAGTGTTACCACTGGTTTTTAGGAATGTTATATGGACAATTTCTAGTCTTCTAAATGCAGCCAGTTCAATCTGTCCAAGTGCAACAAGAACAGACAGCCTTGGTACCTCAATAACAATGCCCCTAAGGCCAGGCTATGGGTTTCCGTTTTTGGTTAAAAAAAGCGGGGGGTGGTTTTAAAAAAGTCCTTTTGGAGGCTTTCCTGGTGGTCAGTGGTAAAGAATCCACCTGCTGATACAGCAGATACAAGTCTGATCCACGGTCCAGGAAGATCCCACATGTTGTGGAGCAGCTAAGCCCGTGCGCCACAGCTACTGAGCCTGTGCTCTAGAGCCTGGGAGCTGGAACTATTGAGCCTATGCGCCTAGAGCCTGTGTTCCACAAGAGAAGCCACTGAAATGAGGAACCCTTATACCATAACTAGAGAGTAGCCTCCACTTACCACAACTAGAGAAAAGCCCGTGCAACAATGAACACCCAGCACAGCCAAAAATAAATAACTAAACACTTATTTTTTTTAAAAAGTCCTTTTCATATTTTAACGATGAACACTTGTGAACAGAATCCAATACAGCACAGCTGATACTGAATTTCTCAATGGATTAGGCAATGCAATGTTTTTGTGATGCTGTTCTCATAAATGGCACCCCCTTTCCTCTCCAGCTGCAATTAACTGCTTCCTGTTTCATGCTTACTGTCAGGTGAGTGTATGCACCTGGGTTCTGTCTTGTCACAACAAAGATTTGGAGTGATGCACATTAAAACCCTCAGCCCGTCACAGCTCTCGGGTCTTGGACAGACCATGCTATAGCTCTCAGACAAATCAGTGTTACAGCTCTATTTTATTTAGAAAATAGCAAGAGAATCCATCCTTGAGGCGTGAGGGCATGCTGACCCAAAGACTCGAAGAGAAGAGAGTAGGGGAGCGTGCCAGTGTGCAGGAGAGAGACAGAGAGAGAGACCGCGCTTTGGCTCTTCTTTTTATATGTTTTTTTCCCCTCCCCCTGGGCCTGCCCTATGTAAATTGGGCTAGCCAGGGGTGCTGTTTGTTCTACCTGAGGTCCTCACTCAGGTCCTTGGACCTTCCTTTGACCTTCCTTTGTTCTATTTTCGCAGGCTTTTCCCTTTCTTGTCTTTTAGCCACCGCCATTTTGGACTCCTGTTTCCTATTCTAACTACCTAACAAAGCTATATCAAGAGGATGCCCTGGCTACGAGAAGACAGGTGGAAATATCCCCCTGTCCCACTGATGTAACTGGTCTATGGTTAATTACACAAGAGGTCAACGTCCAGATCTACCAGCAGGGCTTGGAGATATCCCAGAGACATCTTAAGGACAGAGCTTCCAGGCTTGTCTTTCAAATGCAAATTTGAAGAACACAGGGGATGCTGCATTCCCCTCACTGCACTGACACTAAAGTGCAAACCGCTAGTATATGCATTCTACCAAAACTTGGATTTACTCAATACCCTGACAGGTAAAGAGGAGGGACTCAGAGAACTCTGTCCTGTCCAGGGCTTTGTATTTGAAAGAACTCATTGTCCTCACACCACAGAGCCAGGGCCTGTAGGGCTGTTGCACAGGACCTGGAAATAGCTCCACTGCACAGAATCTATAGAGCTGGACATCGTAATAACAGTGCTGCTGACAATGGCTCTCATCTGGCCCAAGTGATTATTATCTATTATTTTATTTTCTATTAGTTAAAGTGAAACTCTTACACCAGGATTCCGCTCCAATTTCTAATTCAGGAAAGCGTGTGTTTTCTGCCTCACAATGCTTTCCAGGGACCATAAACCCTCAATTTCCTCTTCCCGGCAATAAAATAGTTCTCATTTCCAGAGTCCATCAGACAGGTCTTTTTAAAGGAGGCCGTAATTGGTGGCATTGCTGCAGAGACTGAAAATTAAAGAGTGGCTGTTGGCAAACCCACAGGAAAGTCATTCTCTACAGGAAAGTCATTCTCTTGGTCTACCAAGATAGGATTTAGGACACTTGAAAGAGGTTGGCTTTCACCCCGTTTCTGAGTAGTAACTTTTGTATAACTTGCCCGCGAGGCCCTGACACCCTGCTCAAGGAACATCACAGGTCACAGAATCAGGCAGCCTGGGGATCTGGCCCAGAGAGGGAAAGGCATTCCGTGGGGTGAGATCTCCCCAGCTAGCTGTTGGCCCCGCTGTGCAGGGGGACGGCCGAGCCTCCGCTCACCTCTCAGCCGCTTCAGCCTCTGCTCACGCCTCCTCCTCCGAACCACCAGCAGGAGCACAAACAGCATCAGGACCCCCACCAGGATACAGGAGATGGTCACCAGCATCTTGAGCCCCTCGTTGGTTGTCAGCCCTTCATCGCTTTGGACAACTGACTTAATGAGTGGGGGGATTGTACCTGAAAACAGGGTCATGATGTTAGGTGGCTGTTAATGACGACAGCATGGCGGAGTTTTTAGGGATGATGGGTTATAAAAACCGCGCGGGTGATCCGAGAGCGTCCACGGAGATGAAGATGAAAGGAACTCTTCATCTAGATCCTTGCTAATTTCTTTACTCACTCACTTCCCTCCTATGCTTACTCTACAGAACATGGAACTAGAGTCTGCGCAAAGGACAGAGCCCATTTCTTTGAAAGGGACTTCACTGGTAACGTGCTGGGTGCAGACACTTGAAAGCATAATATCCAGGCTGGGTGCTTTAAAAAGTCACATGCATTTACCTGGAGTTGAGTGTCACCCAGAACACAATTGAGAGTGGCTGTTTGAAACATTGCACATCAAAGAAGGAACAATGGATTTGGCAAGTGGACAGAAGGCAGGCTTCGGGGAGACTGTACCAGATAGACCTGCTTAAAGGAGCGGAAAATCTCTTTTCTTTGGTTATTTCATTGCTTTTTATCATGGATGTAAGACCAAATCTACTTTTAAAAGTCTCGTTTCAGGACATTAGAGCAAAATCAACTTTTCAAAGAGAAGGCATCCGGGTCTCTAAAGCAAGCTGTTTATTGACCCTTATAATGCCCTAAAATTCAGATTATTTAGAATTACAAGGAAACACTTAAGCAGTCTGAACTCTGAGCTGCTTTAAGCTGCCTTCTGCTGAGAGGCTGAACAAAATGGGTCCAGAGATTCAAACACAGGCATCCCCTTTTATGGAGCTTGCATTTTGGCATCCACCACTATGAAAAGATGCTACAGTCTTCAGTATTTTCCATGTAAAACAAGGGCCAGGAAGTCAGTAATTTAGGAAAAATAATGCAAAAATAATATAATTTCTCTTTGAACAAAAAGTGTCTTTGTCCTGCATTTAGTGAGTAGAGCAGGGATACAGAACACCAGGCACCTCTGCTGTCTGCTAAGGCCAATAATATCATTCCTCCAACTTATAAACACTGGTTTTGGCTGGAGCCCCAGGTCTGCAAATGCTCAGAACTCAGGTAAGAGGCACAAAAGGGGATGCAGGTGAGGATGTGTCTGCAAAACCAAGATGACACAGAACCAGTACAAACACCTGGCTGAGGGAATGGCAGAAGACAGAGTCCAAAATAAAATACGGAAGAATCTGAAATCTGACTAGTACAGCCAGAAAGCTAATCATCAATGTTTGTTTTCCCCCAAATGAAAAAAAATTCTTCAGGCAGAAGTGACATAAGAGATATTAAAGCTATATATCCACAAGCTTGGTTCAAAGAAATATGTAACCTTTTTCAAGGAAAATAGACATATGCATTTTTCTTTCTAGTGTAATAAAATCATCTCAGATTCAGAACATTTTACATGTAGCACGTTTTTTATGATTCTAATCTGAGATCTTGGATAAAGTGAGGACATTTCTTTTAGAAAATAACCATTTAAAGTCTGCAGAGCACTTTGTTAAGTAAGAATGACAGTTTCAAACAAATGCTGCATGTGAGAGGTTGCTAATTAAATGATTAGCTGTAAGCCTATCACCAACGCGCACCTTGAGGCTGTGCGCTCTGGACCACACAGATTACAGTCAGGCTGGGTGCCAGAGCGGGATGATTGAAAGGCAATTAGTGGATGTCCATCATCTAAAGCAAGAAATATACTTTCTGCTCAAATGTGTACCCTGCTAGCAAAGGACTTTGGGGAGCCTTTAAACACTAGGGAAAAGTTTGGTCAGCATCAAAGCCCTTTAGTTTGTCAGATCAAAGAATGAAACAGAGTTGGAGGAGAAAGCAGGTCAAACGTGCTGCTCTATGGTGGCTGATGCTTTGTGATGGAACCTCTTAGAGTGAAGTCACTGCTGATTGAGGCCAGGAGATTAGAGTGATGTAGCCCAGGAGAAGCAGGGCTTCTGAGGAGAAGCCTCACATCTGGGAGCTGGATCAGGGGCCTTGAGGGTGGGGGCCCAGGCTGGTATCACCAGCCTCAGGACTCCCACATAGGCACCTTCTTGACTTCTCCCCACCCAGGCCTGCAATGCTGGGGGCAAGCCTGTGTTGTGGTTGAGGAGGAATTTGTGCAGGAAATTCCAGGGTGGGTTTACAGTGTGCCAGGGTGGGAGGAATAAGCCCAGGGCCGGTCAAGACTGACCAGGAGAAAATGGCTAAGGGAGGAGCTGAGTCCACATCACCTTCAGAGCATCCCTTGGTCATGTCCCAGGACAGGATAACCAGTACTTCAAGGAAGTTCCTGCCAGGGCTTTAATTAAGGCAAGATCCTGAATGCACACAAGCAGAGGAGAGGACACCCTTTAGCCTTTCCAGTGAAGAATACAGTACGGGCTGTTTGCTCAGGCACAGACTTTCTGGGTAAGTCACCCAGCACCATGGTCTGGCCTGGTGGGTAGACGCTGGACAGGGGATCCAAGGGAGCTGAGCCCACAGCTCCAAATTATCTGACCAGTGGAGACTGTTTTTACAAATAAGCACAGCACCTAATTCAACCACTGCCTTTCCCAGAGTGGGCCACCACTGCAAAGCTGCAAAAATCAGCTCAACTTGCTTCTAGTTAGGACTCTGAAATTCCCTGACTGTAGAACCATCAACGTCAGACCATCTTTAGCTTCACTGGGCTTGACATTTGTTCAACATCAATAAATGGCCCACAATACTAGATGTAGGAAAAAAAAGGATAAAAATGTCTCTCTCTTATTTTCAGTCAACTAATTGTCACGAGACACCTTGCCTGGTTTTCAGAAACCCCTTGCAAATTGCATGTTTGTGCGTGTGTGAGCCTATGCATGTGTGCATGTATGTGCATGTGTGTGCATGTCCACCACCATCCTATGACATTATTCTATTTCTATCTGTACCTCTGTTTCTTCTCAGAGACTAACATAAGCATCTTCACTTATGGAAAACTGCTTTTGCACATGCAATTTAAGGGCTAAATGAGAGAAAAAAGAAAGCTGTTATGTGGTTTGGGATGGGGTGGCAGAGGGGAGGGAGACAACAAAAGCAGTGTTAGCTCACAGTCATGACCAAGCACCAACCACGTGCAGAGAAGCCTTCAGCCCGAAGAGAAGTCACTCCTGCACCCTGACTGCCTAGTGAGGGTCCCCGGGCCTCAGTCCCTCCTTCCTGGAACTCAGCCATGGGCACACGGGTACCTGGTCTAGGGAGTCCTGGGGGGAGCAGACTGGACGGCCCCCAAGCCTAAGGGGATCTGAGGGCACGGGTCACATTGCGCCGAGGATGGATGTCGAATGGGAGAGGGACAGTGAACTTGTGCACGTGTCCCGAGATGCAGGCGGGAGGCCAGGGCCAGCTTACTGCCATCGTAGTTGAGCGTGGCGAAGTTGGTCTGCTTCTCTGCACAGCCCGCGCTGTTGCACACCCTCATCTGTAGCTCGTACCACGTGGCCTCCTGAAGGTCATACAGGATGTAGGACTTGGAGAGGGAGGTTCGCTGGGCTGTGGTCCAGACTGTGGTCCCGAAGGGTCTGTACTCCAGTGTGAAGGAGGTGATGGGGCAGCCGCCGTCATTCCAGCCGATGAGGTTGAGCCGCACGCGCGTGGTATTGATGCTAGCGAAGAGCTCCTGCTCCTTGGAGAACTGGGGCTCTGCGGAGAGGGCACAGGGGGCCAGGCCACGGGGTGTGTGAGTGAAGGTCACCAAGGTCATCCCGCACTGCCCTTGGACTGCTTCCCCGCAGGCAAGGGGCTCAGTCCAAGTCTGGGTCACAGGCTACTTGCTACCTGTCCACTTTTTACCAGGATCTAAAGAACCAACAGGCTATCCCAACCAAGATAACCTAGGAGTGAAAGGGAACGTTGGGCGGGTAGCAGTTATCTTTGTGAATCTTAGATTTCCCTGAAGAACAGTTCTGTTCTCAGGTATGTGTTTCCTTGAGTGTTTTTTTTTTTTTTTAAGTATGTTTTATTTGGTGGACAAAACTTAGGATGTCAGCCCAGGACACAGCCTCTCAGGTAGCTTTGAGGGATTCCTCCTCCTTGAGTAGTTTTGAAGGAACCACTGTGATGTGCTGGGCTGACGTGTCCATTCATGGACCTGACCCAAGAGACGGCAGACTCGGACGTGGGAAGCACCCACAGCACCAAGCGCCTCATACTGGAGCCCAGGGACCTGATGGGTATATTTCTGCAGAAGTCAGCACTTCATCATCTGAGCCCTGGTGTCTGTTATCCAAAACTCAGCACTGCATCCAAATGACATCCTCGCCTGCTGATGTCTGGCGTGCCTGTCATGTGGTCCATGCCACTGGATGACAGTCAGCGGGAGGAAACCTGCAGAGACCCTCTCTTCACCTCCTCACCTACACTTACGTGCAGCTCCGTCCCTCCCTCCCGCTGCTGTTTTCGGGCTGCACATTTCACCTCTCAACATCACTGCCCTGGGGTTCGCCTCCCTGAAGGTCCACCTTTCAGAGGAAAAACCCACTCATGCTGAAGGTTAACAGTCAACCCCAGTGACTTCTCACCTGGAAAGCAGTCTATGAGGCAATGTGACAGTTATAAATAGAAGGGAGGAGGTGACAAGGGAGGAGGTTGCTTAGGAGAAGGTAAGAGGGCAAAGGTCACACTTCATGGCTACTCAGCCTGGGAACAGAGTAGCACTGTGGGCACCAAAGCCCTTAATTTTCAAATGACATTTCTTTTTTTAAAAAACATTTTTATTGAAGTATAATTAATGTACAATGTTGTATTGGTTTCAAGTATAGAGCAAAGTGATTCAGTTATACATATGTGTGTATATATATATATATATATATATATATATTCTTTTTAGATTCTTTTCCCTTTAGGTCATTACAAAATAGTGAGTACAGTTCCTGTGCTATACAGTAGGTCCTTATTGATGATCTATTTTATACACAGTAGTGTGTATCTGTTAAATCCAAACTCCTGATTTAGTCCTCTCTACCTTTCTCCTTTGGTAACCACAAGCTTATTTCTTTTTAATTTAAATTTATTTAATTAGAGACTAATTACTTTATAATATTTTTATGTCTGTGGACACTCTTCTTTTAAACTGCCAATGAAATAATTAAAAAAGAGAATCAGACTATTTTGTAAAGACCAGCCATTTCTCTCAATATGCTGAAACACTGCCAGACCCATCCAGGGATAACAACATTCAAACTCACAGATCCATGATGCATCTTTTGTGACTCCAATCTGCTGCACCCCCCAACACACCTTTAATCTGAAAGATAGAGGATCTCTAGAAACAACAGAAGTCTTACGTACCTTTGCCCAACGTTTTCGCTTCTATGATCTCACTTATGCGCCCGGGTCCCACTCCGTTCTGTGCAGTGAGAGTGAACTTGTACCAAGTCCCACACTTGAGGTTTTCCAGGCGGTAGGAGCGTTCGCTGGGGCTGATGGGAAAACTCCCCCACTGCTCACTGTTGTCCTCGGAGTACTGCAGTATATATCCTTCGGAAAACAAGAGGCAGTCACGGGAATGTTACTTGCTTTCCCTCGAAAGTTCTCAGAACTGTGTATCTTCAGAAGAGAATAATTGCGCTCCAGGACACTGAATCCCAGCTGGGAGAGGTGCTGTGATGACATATTGTTATGAGATATTTAGGCTACACCAGATGCTACAATGGTGGGAGCGCTGGAGAGTGTAATGAAGTTAAAACCACGTTCTGCCCATTCTCTTTAAAAGGTGTAACTGGACACCCGATCTCTAAATATCTGATCTTCAGAGCACATGTGCCCAATCCTTGGGAACGGGTGTAGTCTGAAGCTGGGTTATTTTTATATATTATATATATTATGTGCATGCATGCTAAGCTGCTTCAGTTGTGTTTGACTCTCTCTGACGCTATGGACTATAGCTCATCAGGCTCCTCTGTCCATGGAATTCTCCAGGCAAGAATACTGGAGTGGGTTGCCATACCCTCCTCCAGGGGATTTTCCAACCCAGGGATTGAACCTGGGCCTCCTCCTGCATTATAGGCAGATTCTTTATGGTCTGAGCCACCAGTGAAGCTCTCATATATAAATATATGTTATATAGTCAATGTATATATAAATATATATTATTTATTAAATATATATTAATATATATATATAATTTATAATATCCTCCTGGTGGTTCAAATGGTAAAGAATTCACCTTCAATGCAGCTGACCTGGGTTCAATTCCTGGGTCAGGAAGATCCCCTGGAAAAAGTGAATGGTAACCCACTCCAGTATTCTTGCCTGGAGAATTGCATGGACAGAGGAGCCTGATGGGCTACAGTCCTTGCAGACTCAGAGAGCCAGACAAGACTGAGCTACAAACACTGTCACACTTTCACATTATATATAATATATATTTGGTTTTATAGGGAACCAGAGTTTTGGAGAAGGGGTATGCTATCAAAAGGGGTAGGACTCTCCTCAGCCAACTCTGCTCAGTCCACAATCACTGTGTCAAGCATTATCCACAGCCTGTTACTCACACCACCTCACACAACCCTGCACATTAGTAATTAACATCTCCAGAGCACTGAGCAAGATACTGAGGTCCAGAGAGGTTAGGTGATCACACTTGGGTCTTACCAGCAGGATTCACATCCCACTGTTAAACTCTGAAGCCTGTGCTCCTGGGCCCCTGTGACCATGGAGACAACCCCCACCCCTGTTACAGCCTTCATCCCTGCCACCCCATCCACCTTCCTGGGGCAAATATGTCCTGTCTGTTCTGCCCTTGTCTCCTAAGCCTTCACACCCAGACAGCCCGGGACTAGCCTGCTTGATGCGTGGTGTTGTCCTTATACCAGCATGCTGGTATCTTCTCTCCTGCCCATGGAACTCCATTTTAACACCAGTAAGAAATCACTTCTCACCTCCACACCACAGAGCCTGCGAACCCCAGGCTGCCAGAAGTCAGTGTTTTCCATGAGTCTCACATGAGGTCACCTATCTCTGACTCCTCCTTCTGCGGCCATGGTCAGCACCATCTCTACTGCTTCCTCCTTCCCTGCCCTCTGGCCCCTGCAGCCTTGAGGCCCCTCCTCTTTCCTGAGCTTTGTTTTCCCTTCCCTGTTCCTGATCTGCACTCAACACTGGACAGGTGAGTGATGGATCTGGGTCTAGCTTCCACCGTCATATCCTGACTTCACCACTCCTTGGTGCCCCATGCATCATGGGACTTGTGCTTTCCTTCTCATGTCCTCCATCTAAACCACTTCTAGGAAGCTTTTCTAACTATTGGCCATGGGAACCCCCATGTCAATGGCTTTGGCCCCCACTGTATTTCAAGGATTTCTGGTCATCTTTGCTTGGAAACTCTTCATTACTGAAATCAGCTCCGTCTCTAAGACCTTCCACTCCATGCCCTTCCTGAAATTATTCTCCCATGAATTCACACTTCCTCTGTCCATGGGATTCTCCAGGCAAGCATACTGGAGTGGGTAGCCATCCTCTTCTCCAAGGGATCTTCCCAACCCAAGGACTGAACCTGGGTCTTCTGCATTGCAGGCAGATTCTTTACCATCTGAGCCACCAGGGAAGCCCCTCCAGACCCAAGACTTTGTGTCATTTGAGCCTCAAGTCCTAGGGTTCCTTAGACTCCTCTACTGGTGCCCCATTTTTGTTTTTAATTTTCTTTTTTCTTTTTTTTTTTTTATAAAGGCAATTCCCCAGGAATTCCAAGTCCACCGAAGATGCGTGTGCTCTCTGTGCAGCAGTGGAAATGTTCAATAAACACACAATCTGCTGTCTCAGAGCACAGGGGCGCGGCGGGCCAACCCCATGGAAACAACGCGCCGCCGCCGAGCGCTGCAGGATCCGCCGGCCTCCCCGCCGCCCCCGTCAGCCGCTCGCCCGGCCGCCCGCCGCCTCGCTCCCTCCCGCGGAGGACCGCAGGCCCGAGGTGGCGCCGGAGCGCTGGCAGAGGGGCGGCGGCGGCGGAGGCTCAGGGGGAACTGACAAACTGTTTTTAATTTTCCACCTTTTCTTTATTAACTTCTTTAGTGGGAATGACCAGAAGTTGGTAATATGGAATATTTGTGCATTTGACTCCCTTTACATCTTCTGGTTCTCCACCTAGCTTAGAACCTCTGATGGACAATCTTAACCAGAAGCCTGTTTTCACTCACTCTGGTGAGTCCTGGCCACACTTACCCTGCCGGTCACCAGCTTTGGTAACTATGCTTCACCTCCCTGTGCAGCTGGTCCAGCACCTCTTGAGCAAGTCATTAACCTGTGATGACTGTGACCACTGCAATCTGTGCCGTTTCCCTGCAGCTGGAGCCTTGTTCCTCTCGGCAATGGCATTTGCCATTAATGACCCCCGGTGCATTTCCTATGGCATCTGTTATAGATTTTACCCACGTTCCTCAAACCCACAAACACATCCTCTCCCCTAATCATCCAACTATTAAAAAAAAAAAATACCACCTTTTTCTTCCCTACAACAGGGAAAAATCCTCCCCTTCTCCCAGTAGAACACTAATCAATGTTTAACAATTGGGTCTTGAAAAAAGAAAAGCCCATATGGGTAGCATTTTTGATTTTGGTGGTGTGCAAATATCCCTGCCCTGGCTGTGATTACTGAGGACAAAGCTGGGAAGAGGAGCGGCAACTTGCTATCACGTGCTGAAATGACCTGGCTCCAGACGCCATTGGCCTTGCTCTAAAATGGCTCTGTATGTCCAGTTGTCTCTTCACCTTCCTCCTCTCTCAGAAGAAGGATGTCCTCTGCCTGCAGAAATCTATCCTCCAGCCTCTCCCTGTTGCTCTAGGACCCCTTCTGTCACCTGCTCCTTAATCCCATGCATCTGCAGTTGCCCCTCTGGGTTCTTTCTCTCTGCTTGGTCCAAATATTGCTCAGAATGTTCTCCCAATCCTATTGAGGCTGGAATCATTGGGCTAGCTCATTCCTTCAGTTTGTGAAAGTTGACGTGTTACTCACTCAGTCACGTCTGACTCTTTGTGACCCCATGGACTGTAACCTGCCAGGCTCTACTGTCCATGGGATTCTCCAGGCAAGAATACTGGTGTGGGTTGCCATTTCCTTCTCCAGGGGATCTTCCCAACCCAGGGATTGAACCCAGGTCTCCCACATTGCAGGCAGATTCTTTACCCTCTGAGCCACCAGGGAAGCTCCTTCCTTCCATTTAAATACCCTTATTCTTTTCTACTCCTGATTGCAGAAGATTTGTGGAAACAGGTCGCTCCCATCTTTTAGTCCATTCTAAATCAGAACAGTCGCTGTGGTTATTCAACTGAAGGAATGAGTACCTGAACAGAAGAAGCAGTGTTGACAACAAGGGGAAGAAACTCAATGTGGCCTCTTAGGGGAGAGGCACCACATTCGTTTTTCCTTTCTTTATTACTGCTGTCCAATCCTATTGAGGCTGGAATCATCAGGCTAGCTCATTCCTTCAGTTTGTGAAAGTGGACGTGTTAGTCACTCAGTCATGTCCAACTCTCTGTGACCCCATAGACCGAAGCATGCCAGGCTTCCCTGTCCTTCACTCTCTCCTGAAGTTTGCCCATACTCATGTTCTTTATTGGTATGTGTTAATATTTCACTCAGATTGGATGCATGGTACTGATTCTGTGAATGGATTTCCTTGGATGAATGAGTGAGTGACAACAAATACTATAAGAATAGACATGCGTTTTTTTGGGGGGGTATGTGTAGGTAATGGAAGAATTCATTATATGATGAGTTTGGGGGAGAAACAAACTAACACATGACAATTACTTGGTAAAAATGTGTCACTTATCAACTTGTGGATAATGTCAATTAATCAACCATTGTGGGCAACCTCTTCCTTCTTACCTCTTATAGAACTGCCTCCGTTGTCCCCAGGGAGCCACGAGAGGGTGATGGAAGAAGAGGTGGTTTTTGAAACTGTGAGCCGAGGCTGATCTGGTGGAACTACAGAGGAAGCAGTTTTTAGAAAACAAGAATTAGTTGTTCACATCTTCAGTCTTCTTTAACAGTCATTTACCAAATGATTTTTAACAGCCATTTATTAAATAAATGTTTCAGGTTGACAAAATATGCAATTCATGTCTGTCAAAATGTCTATTTAGTTGATATCTTGGGCTAAAGAGATAGAACAGAATGATTCTATTCTTTAAAGAAATTCAACCCCATTTCTACTTGGATTTATTTCTTCATTCCCTCGCCAATTCCTTGAGTATCTGAGTTGCTCATCACTCATTAAAACCTTCTGTGAACTTACTAAAGATACATGCATTATTTCACTCTGAATTTCAGCCATGATGCAAATGACAAAGACAAATGGCACCCACTTAGCTTTTCTGTTCTCAGCTGTATGAAAGGGGGAGGGTAAGTGTAGCTAGTGAGAAAAAAACTGCAAAAATTTCCAGCATTTGACCCACCCTTCCAAGAGGCAACACACACACACACACACACACACACACTCCACTGAAATCACAGGTGCACCACTGAGTGGAAGTACACACATTTGAACTGTCACATAAGGTTTGAAGAATATACACTTCTTATCAATGAGCCTTAGTAATATCTTGGATTAGCTCTCTGGACAGAAATACTGAAGAAATTTGAAGTAAGGTTATCAAAACTATATAGGAAGCTTCTCATAAAACGTCCTTCTCTCTTCCTCTGAGAGAAGCCTGGTATTAACCCAAAGCCATGAAAAATAGATTCATCTCTTTAGAGTTATAACACAGTGTCTATCTCTGAAAAAAGCCCTGAAATTTTCCCAACTTCAAGTTACTTGAAATTCCAGATCAATTTTACATTATTTAAAAAAAATAGATAGTACTCCTTCCCTTCCCTCTCACTGAGGGCAACATTTATTGTATTTTTTATCAATCCTTCTGTGATTTATTAATATGATAACACAAATTAGTGTGATTAATTTAATGTGACAATATTGTTAACACTATATTAATTATTAATGTGCTAACACTTACATCTGGAAAAGTATACACTTTGATTTTTCTACTAATAAAATATCACTGTGCATCCAAATTTGAACCCAATCAGTGGCCATTTGGGATTTTATGCATGTTTTTAATTTGACAGTCTTAAATTTGTCATGTACTTTTGGAGTATGAAGTCAAGAAAAATTACATACACTGTATTAAATACATAATTAAACATGAATGCCCTCTAGAGTTTCAGCTAGTGTCCTTTTAATATACACTGCATATGACTAGTGAGTTAATTAACATTCATAAAGCATCTCAATTTGGAATTATTTCTTGCTAGTATTTTCTGGGTGACGCTTATATACATGTGGAGTAAATCGTGCAATTAGCATGTTATTAGGAAGGGCTTTTTCAGCGATGCACACATAAAGACAGATGAGACTAGGTTCTCATATGAAAATATGTAAACAGTGTTAGCTCTCAGGTTATGAATGCTTTTTATTTACTTTGATTTGTTTAATCTCCAAAATGAACATCTATGCTTTTGTTATATGAAAGTAGCAATTAGCTCTTTACAAAGGCTGATTTTTAAATTTGCTCACTTTCATTCTTTGCACATAGGCATACATACAAAAAGTAGCATTAAGAAGAACCCCCAGATGTGGTACCTTGTACTTGTAAATTTAAGATAATTTCATCCGACCCCCAGTTGTTATTGGCGATGCAGCTGTAATAGCCAGAGTCCTCTGCCTTCACAGTGCGGATGACAAAGCTGCCGTTGCTGAAGACGCTTCTCCGCCCATCAATCGTCACCAGGCTGGGCGTCCCGTTACTACCTCACAGGAAGAAAAAGGCGCAGATTAAAGAAATTACAATCTAAGTTAGCTGAGGTTGGGGAAAAGCATAAACACCCTCTGATGCAGACAACCCATTCGGAATATTATATTAAGTAAGAACTAAACCATGATTATATGATGAAAACAGTCACACAGCTGAGTTTGATTATTTGTACAAAATGCTGTGTTGAAGTGAAGTCTGTGTGGAGGTCTGTGTGGCTTCTGGCTCCTGACATAGGTCAATGCTTATCATATACCAAACGAGATTGGTTCTGTGGGCAGATATACCATTTTGACCAGATCATATCGGGACAATTAAGTTTTGGCGTGGCTTGTAGATTCATGGAAAATTGCAGTTAATGATTGTGGCATCAGAAATGAACTGCAGTGTGGCAAGAGGGTGATGAGCCAACCCTGGTAATAAAGAGAGCTCCTTTGGTGATTTCTTAGCCTTGGCCACAGGGAGAAGGGATTGTCCAGTCATCTAGGGCCATCCCCACATCTGGTGGATGCCACTTAACCTTGGGAGCGTACTGATTCCCTTAACTGACATTAAAAGAGATGAGAAAGTAGTTACTGAGGAGGGCATGGCAACCCACTCCAGTGTTCTTGCCTGGAGAATCCCATGGACTGAGGAGCCTGGTAGGTTATGGTCCATGGGGCTGCAAAGAGTCAGACATGACTCAGTGACTTAGCACACACATACCAAGACTATCATTTCAATAGTTTATGTCTTTGAAGTGCCTTTGTTTGAAAATAGGGACTCTTCTCAATCTCAAATCTCTAGCTTCATCAGTGAATGCTCAGCCCTTTATTTATATCTTAATTTCTTCCTCTGAGTAAAGTACTTTAAAAATTTACATGAATGGAATCTATTTCATCCACTTTCTCCCTTCCATCTCAGCTGTTATTATTTCAATAATTTCTACCGAGCATGGAAAACTGGGTTTTACATTAGCAAAGTCCTAATGTATTCCATAAAGAAGGCAAAAGGACTGTAAAGAAGGATGAGTGCTGAAGAATTGATGTTTTTGAATTGTGGTGCTGGAGAAGACCCTTGAGACTCCCTTGGACAGCAAGCAGATCAAACCAGTCAATCCTAAAGGAAATCAGTCCTGAATATTCATTGGAAGGACTGATGCTGAAGCTGAAACTCCAGTACTTTGGCCACCTGATATGAAGAACCAACTCATCTGAAAAGATCCTGACGCTGGGAAAGATTGAAGGTGGGAGGAGAAGGGGACAACAGAGGATGGGATGGTTGGATGGCATCACCAACTCAATGGACATGAATTTGAGCAAACTCTGGGAGACAGTGAAGGACAGGAAAGTGTGGCATGCTGCAGTCTGTGAGGTTGCAGAGTCAGACATGACTTAGCAACTGAACAACAGTAACAGCAATGTATTCCATTTCTTAAAGCCATTTCTCAGAGCATTTCAATTAGGGTTGGTTGGCCCATTGTCTTGGAAGAAGAAGAGATAAGTCTAAGTCTCAAGTCTCCTTGGGTATGTTCATCTCAGATATATAGGGGATTTTCATGATAAAGTACAGAAAACTTACACAGAAATTATTCAGTTGGCTAAACTATTTTCCTTGGAAGCATTGTCATGAACTTAAAGCTAAGAATTTTAAGAGAATTGACATGATAGATCAGATCCTTTTAGTACTAAAGCTGAGATTCCTCCCCCATCACCCTCAACCAGCTTCCTCTCTATTGCAGAAGACTGGGTAGTTTTCCTGTAGCTTTCATGAGTGTAAATCTACAACTTTATACCACGAGACCCAGAACAGTGTCCGAAGCACTCTCCTAGTGTTGTATTGAGGGCATACATTGGGTTACTGGTTACCTGTCTTTCATCCACTTTACGGCAGGAGAGGGGTCCCCAACAGCTTTACAAGGCAAGGCAATGTCTTTCATCCAGGGAGTAGTCACCGTGCCACTGAAGGTCAGGATTCGTGCGGGAGCTGGACCACCAAACAGAGCAGAAGCGCAGTGACTCTATGGATTCGTCTACAGAGGCCAAGATGACCTTCCCTAAACCAGTGACACCCCCCAAAGGTGAGTGCAGCCCTGCCAATCAATGTCACACTTCTCAACACTATTCCTTGTATCAGTGTGTCTAAGGGATTTTCATTGTACGAACATATGAACTGCTGAAAATCCCTACTATAGTATTTTCTCCCCTTGTATCAACTAGACACGGTGATCTCAAATTAAATATGTGGGACTTCATAAGCCTAGCAGCTCCAAGCTGTGCTTTCTGTGAGCCCAGTTATTTTTCGAAGCACTTTATTAAGCAATTTATCTCAACACCCCAAACTGCACATTAAAATATACTTTTAATATCTGAGAGAAGAGACAAAACAAAACATAAAGCCCCAAGACAGGAAGAGGTAAAACTGGAATGACTTCTATTTATCAGTTTTGTAGTAGTTTCCCAGCTTTTTTATATCAGCTTGATCTTCAGCACGAACGTTAAGGGAAAAATTCCAGTGACCTCTCTTGAAGTATCACTATTTTCTTGGGACAGTGATTCAGATGCTGGAACAAAAGCTTCTCCTGGGGACACTGGGCACTGGGACAGTCCCAAAGTGGCCAAAGAACATGGGGGTGGCGGGAGGGAAAAGCCCAGGGCAGCCCTGTTTGCAGGGACATCCTTGGATACCGGAGAGGCCCTGTACTAACAGGTTCCTAGCATCATCTTCTTGGGTGAGACACAAAAGCTGGCAGAGGCACCAAGAGATGAGTCTTCCAGAGGCAAAATGATCTGCTTGACCTCTGCCATACCCTGGGACCCTGGTTTCCAGGATGCTCCCTCCAGAAGCTCAGCCCATCTAGATGCACAGACAAGAAGCCTGCAGGCAGAAGCCGTTCCAATCTGATTCTGGACTCAAAAAGATGGGACCAGTGTTGGGACCCTTGCACCATTTTGGACTTGAGGGTTGAGATTGACCAATGGACATGAGGGCCAGGCTCCTCAGGAAAGTACTGGAATTCAAGGAAAGGTGGAGTTCCTGGAGCCAACTCAACAGGAGTCACCCTGGTCTAGAACACAATTTATTATGAACTAGCAGCCAACTCTGACTTTTGTTGTTTTGAGCACTGGAGGCCAGAGCAGAGAGTGAGGCAGTGCCAGTGGGCTCAGAGGCAGAGTCTATTTTATGCAACAAATGTTACAGCAAAACCCACCCACATGCTTGAAGTAACATGCCCTGCCCGAAAAGGAAACTGTGGCTCTTCCTCCTGAGGGGAGTGTCTTCAGAGGCGGCCCATAGAGGAGACCCTGTCACAGTGGAATGCTCTATCAGTAATTGACATTTCTGATTTTCCATCATGGTAACAAAAATATCCTGGGCAGGTGGCATTGGATTTCTGACACTGGAAGGCTGGTCCCTTTCATACCTTTCAGACCATCCTCTTATATGAGGAGGAATGTTCATGCAGCAAAATGGGGGTTGATTAGGGAAACTCAGCTAGAGGTAGGGCTTTTAAGCTTTCCAATAGCCCCCTCCCCTTGTAAAAAAAATACATTTTACTTTGAATTCCAGAAGCTGCACATATGTTATATGCATGTGAATGAAAATAAGGTTCTACACATGAATGCTCACTGTGTCATGCATTCTGATCTTTTCTACTTTTTTTTCAAGCCTAGTCTAGATTCCTTGACTCAATTCTATTCTGGTCATTTCAGTTCTTTAATATGCTGACTCTAACTCCTAAACTTCACTCCAGGTCTTAGGAGTGCTTTTCCACCAGCGTTTTGTGAAAGCACTGGCTAAAACCACTTCATCTTCAAGCCCAACAACCGTGGTTTCTAGAATTAATGCCTGTTGGTAGCAGTTGGCATGTTTAGGATCCCACTGTGAAATTCTAAGACTAAGCAAACTGGAGCAGGCAAGAGAATCACGTAGAATCTTTGGTGAAAAAATGCAGATTCCTCTTCTAGCTCTGTGATTCAGCGGATCTCAGGGCGAGGCGGGGGGCACTCCAGGAGGCCGTCTTTGAATGAGGACCTCAGGTGATTCTAATCAGATACTGTGCCTCACCAGCAACCTAATGTCTTTCCCAGTTCCTGTGGTGCTCTAGCTACATGGCCCTGAGCTCTGTGCTGCCCCCTGACCCTGGGCTTCCTCCCAGGACACCATTCCTCCAGGACTGGGTCTGTGGTTGCATTCTGCTCCTCCTTGTACCAAAGCCCCAGCCCTATTCCTGAACCTAACCCTGGATTTTAAAGCGGGATCTGCCAGCCTGCCTTGACCTCCCAACAAATACAACATAAGCTGCACCTGCTGCCTCTGCCTTTGGGCAGCCCCGTCTGTCCAGCTTAGACCTTTTGGCCATTATAGTTTACAGTTTGCCAGGGTCTGGGGCTCCTGGGCGGTGCCAGCCCTCTGGATGCCTGCACCAACCCAGAGGCATTCCCTAGCTCAGCTCCTTTTTGGAAAGCCCATCTGGATCATCATCTCCAACTCTGGGTGAACTCTGGTTAAAAGTGAGAAGCTGGAATCTTGGAAGGTTTGTTTTCTCTTTCAGGCATCTGGAAGCCTTAAGAGTACTAAATTTTCAATGTGGTATATTTCAGAGTCAGGAGCATCTCTGGTTGGCTTGGAATTGTGAGGTAAATACTTTTGTTCATTGACAAGGGCTAATTTATGGGGACTCTGAATACTGTATGGCAGCAATTACCAGAAGTCAAATAAGAATATTCTGTGTCTGTATGTGCTTTTTAGGGCCAGTATAACATCTTAACGTGAAGATATTACATTCACTTTGTGGAACTTTTTGTTCCTAAAACAAACTTCATTTTGTTACCTAAGGTCTTTACAGCATTCTGTCAATAGCTTCCCTGGTGGCTCAGATGGTAAAGAATCTGTCTGCAATGCAGGAAACCCAGGTTCAATCTCTGGATCTAGGAGATCCCCTGGAGGAGGAAATGGTAATCCACTCCAGTATTCTGGCCTGGAGAATTCCATGGAAAGAGGATGTTGACAGGTTATAGTCCATGGGGTCACAAAGAGTTGGACACTACTGAGCAACTTTCACTTTAACATCAATTTAAGAAGAACTAATGATTTTCTTACAGTTGTCAGGTTTCAAATTCCATAGACCAAAAAATAGACATTTATCTTTAAGAAGCATGATACCTGATTTTGAAGATGGTAGAACTTGCTTGGGAAGCAGTAACGTAGTGATTTTCACTCTAAGAGATGGATGGGGTCTCCTTTTCCTAATTTCTCCTGAGACACTGGCAGTTGTAAAGCTGCTCATCCATAGGAGGTGGTATTCCGATTGGCACAGAAGCCCAGTGCCAGCTAGCAATGACCCATTTCTTGGGCTGAAATGGGCAACACGTGGTGTTCTGGTTTACTTGATTTGTGGGGCATTATCAGCTTTATTTCAAAGAGAACAGAGGTGTAAAGCCAGTACGACTGTAGTGGAAAATAAGGTCCTTCCTGCAGCGTGCCACCCACCTTTAGCAACAGGCTCCACGGTAATGATTTCACTGCTGTTGCCTCTGCCGGCTGAGGTCACGGCCACCACCCAGACGCTATACTGACGATTCCGACTCAGGTTAGGAATTCTGTAGGAAAATGAGTCAGGAGAGGCTTCAAACTCGCTGATCACCTGTGAGAGGAGACATAAATGTTCCCACATTCAAGGAGGCAATGGCACAAGTGAATCTCCTAAAGGAATGCTTATCAACATGTTATCTGTTACGAGAAACAAAAGCCACCCTCATCCTTCTCTAAAAGCTGGGGTTTGCAATTTCTACACAGTCTGCATGTCTCAATGCTGCAGCTTTGACAGCCACCAAGAGTTAAAAAGTGGAAGCAGTGACAGATTTTATTTTCCTGGGCTCCAAAATCACTCAAATGGTGAATGCAGCCATGAAATTCAAAGACCCTTGCTCCTTGGAAGGACAGCTATGACAAACCTAGACAGCATATTAGAAAGCAAAGATATCACTTTGCCAACAAAGGTCCATGTAGTCAAAGCTATGGTTTTTCCAGCAGGTGTGTACAGATGTGAAGAGTTTGACCATAAAGAAGGCTGAACACCAAAGAATTAATGCTTTCAAACTGTGGTGCTGGAGAAGACTCTTGAGAGTCCCTTGGACAGCAAGGAGCTCAAGCCTGTCAATCCTAAAGGAAATCAACCCTGAATATTCATTGGAAGGACTGATGCTGAAGCTGGAACTCCAATACTTTGGCCACCTGATGTGAAGAGCTGACTTATTGGAAAGGACTCTGATGCTGGGAAGGATTGAAGGCAAAAGGAAATTGGGGCAACAGAAGATGAGAAGATTAGACAGCATCATTGACTCAATGGACATAAGTCTCAGCAAAATCCAGGAGATGGTGAAGGACAGAGCAGCCTGGCATGCTGCAGTCCATGGGGTCGCAAAGAGTCAGACACGACTTAGCAGCTGAACAACAACAGGGGTAATTTAACCCTTTAAATATGGGTCATGACACATCTGTTTTCAGCTGGGATGGAATACCAAGAACAAGACGGATCACCCTACCTGAGACAATCAAAGAACACACAAAATATGTGAAACAACAGTTTCAAAGGCATTGCACATCAGGTGATGAAGGACAGTGATTCCTTCCCTGAAATATGGGAAATAAATGAGGTGAAGCCTGCAGTTACAGGGTAGTTACAGTTTTGTAAGAGTTTCCAGACCATGGCATTGAGAAGGGAACCAAGGAGAAGACCAGCAGCTTCCCTGAGTCGAGGAGACAGAGCTGAGAGCCCGGGAGGGGGCTGGAGTACATAGGAAGGAGTACTATGAAGAAAACTTGATGGAGAATTTTGAGAGGGTCGCTCTTAGATCTTAGCTGAGCCGATACGTGCGTGTGGGAAAGCTCTCTGAGGCCAAGGAAAGAACCACTCAAACGGATTGGAGGTTCTAGTGCTCAGCTTTCACACAAGGCTAGAAATAGTGCTTGTTCCCACCAGCCAGACAGGAAGCCCTCAGGATCGATGGGCCATTGGATACTGTGCATAGGGTCTTGATGGTGGGGGATAATTAGCCCTAGATCGAACAATGTTCTTGTGTTGCCTTCCTGCATGCGTGCTAAGTCACTTCAGTCTTGTCCGACTCTGTGACCCTATGGACTATAGCCTGCCAGGCTGCTCTGTCCATGGGATTCTCCAGGCAAGAATACTGGAGTGGGTTGCCATGCCCTCCTGCAGGGGATCTTCCAATCCAGGGGTGAAATCCATGTCTCTTATGTCTCCTTCATTGGGAGGTGGGTTCTTTACCACTAGGCGCCACCTGGGAAGCTATTGCTTAACAATTATTAAACTCAAGATTCATAAAGATCAAACCATCACTAAATAACTGAACAGCATCCATGGACAAAAGTCAAAAAGGCCTATACTTTTTATAGGAATAAAAAAATCCAATAAGGTAAAAGATATAATATTTGGCATCCAATAAAATTTTCTAGATATGAATAACCCGACTATGTAGCAACTAATGAACAGATAAAGAAAATGTATTGCACCATAAAATAGAGGATTATTCAGCAATATAAAGAAATGAAGCACTGATACATGCTTAACTTCCATAAATCATGAAAACACTGTACTAAGTGAAAGAAGCCAATCCCAACGAACTATTTACCAGATCATTATGCTTAGATTATCATATTAGGCTATGTCATATTAGACTAATATGATTATCATATGAGATTAATATGATTACCTTGTATGAAATGTTCAGAATAGGCAAATCCATAGTAGCAGAAAGTAGATTAATGGTTTCCCAGGGCAGGATAGAAGAGGGGAAGAATGGGGATACATTGATAGTGGGCATGGCGGGATGATGAATGTTCTAAAATTAGATATCAATAGGGACTCTACAACCCTCTAAATATTCTAAAAGTCACTGAATTATATACTATAAAAGCATGGATTTCATGGTATGTGAACTATAACTAAAACAGAAAAACCTGTTAAAATGGATGGACCTAGAGATGATCATACTAAGTCAGAAAGTGAAAGACAAATATGATATGACATCAGAATCAAAGACATAGAGAACAGACTTGGGGTTACCAGGAGACAGAGGGTAGGGGACGGTGGATTGGGAGTTTGGGATTAGCAGAGGGAAGCTGGTGTACACAGCATGGGAAAGCAACACGGCACTACTGTATAACACGGGGACTGTATCCAATGCCCTGTGATGATAACACGGGGACTGTATTCAATACCCCATGATGATAACACGGGGACTGTATCCAACGCCCTGTGATGATAACATGGGGACTGTATTCAACACCCTGTGATGATAACATGGGGACTGTACCCAACACCCTGTGATGATAACACGGGGACTGTATTCAATACCCTGTGATGATAACATGGGGACTGTATCCAACGCCCTGTGATGATAACATGGAGACTGTATTCAACACCCTGTGATGATAACACAGGGACTGTATTTAATATCCCATGATGATAACACAGGGAGCTGTATTCAATACCCTGTGATGAGTCACAATGGAAAGACATGAAAAAAGATGCTGTTCAGCAGAAATTAACACATTATACTTCGATAAAATAAATTATAAAAAACTTATAAAAAATTCCAAAAATGCAAAGAAACAACAAAAAGCAAGACTCGTACATACAATATAATTTAATCAATCAAAATTGACCTATAATTGACAAAGATTTTACAGACAAGGGCATTAAAACGGTTATAATTGTATTATAGTTGCATTATAACTATAGATATTAAAAGCCTAAACATAGACACGAATGATATAAAAAGACCAAAATCAAACTTGAGATGAAATTATAATATGTGACAAGAATTATACACTGGATTAGATTAATAGTAGAGTAGATCTTGCAGGAAAAAAAGGGTTAGCAAACTTGAAGTTATATTACTAGATGAAGCACAGAGATAAAAGAGAATACAAAATCTAACACAGCATTAATGAGCTATGGAGCAACATCAAGCAGCTTAACATATATGTAGTTGGAACCACTAAAGGAGGCAGGACAGAAAAAAAGCGTTTGAAGAAATACTGGTTAAAATTTTTTTGCAATTTGATGAAAACTATAAGCCCAGAAAGCCAAAAATCTAAATAAAATCCAGCCACAAAATATGAATAAAACCATGCCAAGGTACATCATAATCTAATTAAGAAGACAGTCATAAAAGGAGCTAGAGAAAAACCATGTTAGATAACATTAAGAACAAAGACAAGGATGTCAGATCTTTTATATGCGGAATCTGGAGAGGAATGATACAAATAAAGTTTTGTCTCTGTTTCATCTATTAATATATCTTATTTATAAAACAGAAACAGACTCACAGACTTAGAGAATGACCTTATGGTTGCTGGGGGCAGGAAGAATGGGGGGCTAGTTAGGGAATTTGGGATCCACATGTACACACTGCTGTATTTAACTAATGTTATGTGGCAGCTTGGAAAGGGGGGAGTTGGAGGAGAATGGACACTGTACATGTGTGGCTGAGCTGCTCTGCCGTGCATCTGAAACTACCACAGCATTGTCAGTTGGCTATGAAAGTGAAAGTGACGTCGCTCAGTCGTGTCCGACTCTTTGCGACCCCACGGACTGTAGCCTACCACGCTCCTCCATCCATGGGATTTTCCAGGCAAGGGTACTGCCGTGGGTTGCCATTTCCTTCTTCAGAGGATCTTCCCAACCCAGGGATTGAACCCAGGTCTTCCGAATTGCAGGCAGACACTTTACTGTCTGAGCTACCAGGGAAGTAATTGGCTATAGTCCCATATAAAATAAAAAGTTGAAAAAAGGAAGGATGTCAGTGAGTCTTGTCAAAAACAATTTTAATCTGAATATCTTCCCTTAAGTCATATATTGAAAGCACACTCTTCCAGGACATGGAAGCAACCTAAATGTCTATCAACAGAGGAATGGATAAAAAAAATGTAGTACATATATATATCATAGAATACTACTCGGCCATAAAAAAGCAGAAAATAATGCCATTTACAGCAATATGGATGGACCTAATGGCAATCCACTCCAGTACTCTTGCCTGGAAAATCCCATGGACAGAGGAGCCTGGTAGGCTACAGTCCATGGGGTCGCAGAGAGTCGGACACGACTGAGCGACTTCACTTCACTTAATGACTGTCCTGTTGAGTGAAGTAAGTCAGACACAGAAAGACAAGTATCATATGATATTGCTTATATGTAGAATCTTATAAAAGAACAAAAATGAATTTATTTACAAAACAGAAGTACAGTCACAAATGTAGAAAACAAACTTATGATTACAGGGGGAAATAAACTGAGAGATTGGGACTGACATATACATGCTATTATATATAAAATAGATAACTAATAAGAACCTGCTGTAGAGCACAGGAAATTCTACTTAATACTCTGCACTGGACTATCTGGGGAAAATCTAAAGAATGAATGGACATATGTGTTGATATATGTATAATTGATTCACTTTTCTGATTCATACACCAGAAACTAGCACAACATTATAAACCAAATATACTCCAATAAATTTTTTTAAAAAGATAAACAAGTACTAGGGATGTAATATACAACATGATAAGTAAAATTAACACTGCTGTATGTTGTATTATGAAAACTAAGAGAGTAAATCCTAAGAATTCTCATCACAAGGAAAATTTTTTTTCTATTTCTTTAATTTTATATCTATATGAGATGACAGAGGTTCACTAACCTTACTATAGTAATCATTTCATGATATGTGTAAGTCAAATCAGTATGCTGCACACCTTAAACTTACATAGTGTGGTATGTCCATGATATTTCAAGAAAATTGGAAGAAAAAAATGAAAAAGATAACAATGTAGTGTGGGGTTCATAAAACATATAAAAGTGAAATGTATGCGAGCAACTGCTCAGATGTTAGGAAGGGAGAAAGATGGAAGCGTACTACCATAAGGTTTCAAACTATCAGTGAAGTGCTTAGTATCACTTGAAAGTAGAATGTAGAAAGTGAAAGGAAAGTGCAAGTCTCTCAGTCATGTCCAACTCTTTGCTACCCCACAGACTATACAGTCCATGAAATTCTCCAGGCCAGAATACTGGAAAGTCCTGATGGCTCATCAGGTAAAGTTAAAGGAGTGTGTATTAACCCCAAAGAAGCCATTAAAGTTACAAAATAAGAGTACAGTGAAAGCAACGAGCCAACAAAAAATAAAATGGAATTATAAAAAATATTCACTTGATACAAAGAAGGCCACAAAAGAATAAAAGGGAAACAAATAGGAAAATAAGAATGTAGCAAGATTGTAGGCTTAAACTGTGTCCATATAACTATACTTATATTAAGTGTTAATGCTCTAAAATCCTAATTAAAGAGAAAGATTTTGAGACTGGATATGAAAGCAATATCTAAATACATGCTGCCAACAAGAAATGTTTTTCAAATATAAAAATACAATTAGGCTAAAAATAAAAGGACAGAAAAGCTATCCCAGGCTGTATTATTATTATTATTTTTTGCTGTTTAGTTGCTAAGTCACGTCTGACTTTTTGCGACCCCATGGACTGTAGCCCACAAGGCTCCTCTGTCCGTGGGATTACCCAGGCAAGAAAGCTGGAGTAGGTTGCCATTTCCTTCTCCATCTCAGGCTACCATCAATCAAAAAAAAGTTGGAGTGGTTTTCTTAACATCAAATGAAGTAGATTTATGAGCAGAGAATATTACCAGTGAGAAAGAAAGTAATTTTATAGTGATAAATGGATCAATTCATCAAAAGAACATAGAAATCTTAAACATCTATGAATTTAATTACAAAGCAGCAGTCCGGACACAGACTAACACAGAACTTAGCACTGAGGAATGAGGTGCTGCTGTAACAAGCACCTAAACATGTGGCGGTGGCTTTGAGCTGGGTAGAGCCGGAAGAGTTTTGAGGGTGATGCTAGAACAAGTTGAGATTGCCATGAAGCAAGTGGGAAGGGTGATTCTGATGAAAGTTCAGAAAGAAAAGAGGAGACCTGGGGGGAAGCCTCCGTCTTCTCAGAGAATACATAAATAATCATGAATAGGAAGCTGGTAGAAATGGGGCTGTTAAAGGCCATTTCAGTGGATGGATATCAGGAACACGCTGGACAATGGAGAAAAGGCAATCCTTGTTACAAAGTGGCAAAGAAGCTGGCTGAACTGGGGTCTGCCAGTGATGAAACTGGATGTCTAGCCAAAGATATTTCTAAACGAAGTATTGGTTCCTACTGACAGTGGTAGGAAAACTGAGAAAACAGACATAAATTGAAGAAGGAATTGTGAAGCAAAAAGGAACTAGGACTTAACAATTTGGAAAATTCTTAGCCTAAACATATTGCAAGGAAACTGAGGTACAGAAGTGACCCACTGAGGTCACAGTGCCAGACAAGGGTGAGCAGAGGCTCAAGTTCAGTACTTCTGATCCAAGGGCAGTGCTGTTTTTCCCACTCCATGCTGCCAATTACAAGCAAGCCAATGCATGAAGGGTTTACTCTTACCCTTGTGAGCTGTTAAGTCAACCTTATGTAGGTCAGGAGGCTGCATAAGCTGCAATCCCAGCTTGGCAGTCAAACAGGGGACACGGATGTTTGCTATTTTTTTTTGTTTAGTCGCTAAGTTGTGTCTGACACTTTTGTGACCCCTTGGACTGTAGCCCACAGGGCTCCTCTGTCCATGGGATTCTCCAGGCAAGAATACTGGAGTGGGTTGTCATTTACTTCTCCAGGGGGTCTTCCCAACCCAGGGATCCAACCCAAGTCTCCTGCATTGCAGGCAGAATCTTTACTACTGAGCCAACAGTACACCTCCTAATTGTCATAAAATCCATGCTCCCTCAATAAAAAGTAGCGTCAGAGAATTTCCCATTGTCAACTATTTGACGTACAGGTACCTGGTGTGAGAGGAGTAAAGGAGACCATAGGTCCCTTGCTCAGAGTGCTCAGAGGTGCCTGCACGCTAGGCTGCATGTGAGCATCGGTGCTCCACTTGTCCCTTTATCTACCCAAACTGCCCCCCACTCCCCAAGACACACACACACACACACAAGCCTAATTCCTTTTTAGAAAATCATGGGAAAAAATGAATCCCTCTAGAAGTTCAGAGGGAATTTGGCTTGTTTCCTGGAAAACCGAAGAGACGATCCCCAAACTGTGTGTATGCTTGTGTTCTGCAATGTTTGAAGGCTATGCTATTGCCAAATTAATTATACGAAGCTTATGATGTGCAAATTATAACAATTGTTTCTATTGAACACTCAGCATCAACAGAGCATTAGAATATATTTACAAAATCTTCTGTGAAGAGTACATGCTGCTGCTGCTAAGTCGCTTCAGTCGTGTCAGACTCTGTGCGACCCCATAGACTGCAGCCCACCAGGCTCCCCCGTCCCTGGGATTCTCCAGGCAAGAACACTGGAGTGGGCTGCCATTGCCTTCTCCAATGCATGAAAGTGAAAAGTGAAAAGTGAAAGTGAAGTTGCTCAGACGTGTCTGACTCCTAGCGACCCCATGGACTGCAGCCTACCAGGCTCCTCCATCCATGGGATTTTCCAGGCAAGAGTACTGGAGTGGGGTGCCATTGCCTTCTCCATAGTCTTCAGTTAAAACTCAATCACTCCCCTGTCTATAACATACAATTGGTCTTTATTCATTGAATTTTTACCTGAAACATGAGCTATAGCTAAACATGAGGCTAAAATCAATGATAAAAATATGACTTCTTATGTAAATATTTGTTGCACCATTTACATAGATGATTAACTAAAAGTTGAAACAAAGAAGGTTTATGCATAAAAACTTCCCCCAGTTGGAATGATTTTTCTCTATACATTAGGATGGAAAACAGGAGTCGAGATACTTTGGGGTTCCTGCTGGGTATTTGGGAAAATTGGTTACATAGATGCTGTCACTACGCTGCCCTGAGGACTTCCACAATTGAGCACAATTTTTTTGGTCTCAGTAGAAGAGCAAGCAGAAAATTGACTGAACAATTTAAGCAATTGAAGAGGTGATTCATTTTCTTTGTACACACACACACACACACATATATATACGTAACTGGATAGTAAATGTAACTTTTCTTGTTTTCATGAAGTTTTGGCAACATCCTTAAGAAGTGAGAATAGTTCCAAAGACACCAGTACTTTCTTGCCTTATAAAAAAGTGAGACCACCTACCCAGGCCTTTCTGATTCTAATGTTTTGATGGTCATTTACCTCTGAGTCCCATAAGAGGCTGAGTCAAGAATAGGATATTTTTGCTGATGGATGTCTGTGTGCATTCCCACCTATGGATTGTAGAGGCCTGTGAGCTCACCTTAGAGACTGGTGAGTCACACCTGAGAAGATTAAATGCTAACTCAGCTCACAGAGGAGAGAAGGCTGTGCTGGAACTAGATGTCATTTGCAAGTTGTTGGTTTAAGGATGCTCACATATGGTCCCATAGAGGGAAGCAAGGCGGACATCTCCAGAGAGATGCTCATAGGTGTGAGATGTCTCCAATAAAGAGGTATACTGCAAATTATATGGTGTTTGTCTTAAACAGCCTTATTTATCCATTGTTGTTGTTTTTTAGTCTCTAAGTCATGTCTGACTCTTTGCAACTCCATGGACTGTAGCCCGCCAGGCTCTTCTGTCCATGGGGATTTCTAGGCAAGAGTACTGGAGTGGATTGCATTTTCCTTCTCCAGGGGATCTTCCCAACCCAGGGATTAAAACTGCATCTCCTGTAAGTCTGCCGCATTGCAGGCAGATTCTTTACTGCTGAGCCACTGGGTAAACTCTTTACTTATCCATCTTGTTCTTGTTAGTCTTTCAATCATATCCAACTCTTTACAACCCCATGGACCATAGCCCACCAGGCTCCTCTGTACATGGATTCTTTAGGCAAAAATACCAGAGTGGGTTGCCATTTCCTTCTCCAGGGTTACTTGTCCATGAAAGTGAAAGTTGCTCAGTTGTGTCCAACTCTTTGCGACCCCATTAACTGTAGTCCATGGAATTCTCCAGACCAGAGTATTGGAGTCGTGGCCTTTCCCCTATCCAGAGGATCTTCCCAACCCAGATCTCCTGCATTGCAGGAGGATTCTTTACCAGCTGAACCACAAGGGAAGCCCAAGAACACTGGAGTGGGTAGCCTATCCCTTCTCCAGTGGATCTTCCTGACTAGATGGTGCATAATTCAACCATTGCTGACATGTTCAAGAGGTGGCAACAGATAAGAGAAAAAGAGCTCTATGGGAAAAAGGTTAATTAGAAGCTCATTCATGGTAGTGAAGCTAATCTATTTGTTTAAATCCTTTCCCTTAACGCTCAGCCAAAAATGATTGTTCTGAGAAAAAGGGAGGATGACTATTACTTATGAAATGTTTTCCTTAACATTCTACATAGTATATAATAATATTGATTCTATTAACATTTCCTTAATTTTGTTTTTATTGGATGCCAGATTTTCCAACATGAGGATTAAATCATGTTTAAGCTGACTTGCTAATTTCTACCTTCATTCTGTTATATGATGCTACCTCCTAAATGCTAGGAATGTTCAGTGAGAAGGATTGATTTCATTTCCATATTTTTCCTGATACTTCAACCAGGCTAATCTTTCACAAATTTTGAAGAGTTAAATGAACACAGAGGGACAGAATAGAAAAATAAAATAGAAAAGACCATAGTAGAGCTTCACTCTGCTGTGGGCAACAAGACAGGAAATTGTACCATAAGGAAACACAGACTCCCAGTGCAGTTTCTTAGGGATGAAAGAATCCAATCTGGCAAAAGGAGAAATTGTGGGGAGGGTAGAAAGACACTTTTCTCTATATTTAAATATCTAACTATTTAATTTTCTTTCTGGTAAATCTTAAACTCTCTAATGTCATCATTTTCAGTTAGGACAGAGATATTAGCCATTCTAGAAGATGTGATTATCCCCCAAAATAAAACATGAATTAATCCTGAGTGGATGACTGCAATTGGGCTAAACATTTGTTTTCAGGGAAGAGTAGTGTTACGTTATGACCTGTAGACATACAAAACCAATCAACATTCGGAAAGCTCTGATGCCAGGTATATGACTCGTATAGGCTTGGCTCTTCACAGGAAGTTTTGTCCCACAGCTCATTTTTGTTTTTAACCTTTTTATTTTGTATTGGGATATATGCTAAGTCACTTCAGTTGTGTCCGACTCTGTGCGACCCCATAGACGGCAGCCCACCAGGCTCCTCTGTCCCTGGGATTCTCCAGGCAAGAGTACTGGAGTGGGGTGCCATTGCCTTCTCCAGAACCTATTAACAGTGTTGTGATAGTTTTAGGTGAACAGCAAAGGGATTCAGCCAAAGGTATATATGTATCCCTTCTCCCCAAACTCCCTCCCATCCAGGCTGTCAGATTACACTGAGAAGAGATCCATGTGCTAGACAGCAGGCTCTTGTTGGTTATACACTGTAAATATAGCAGCCCGAAACTCATTTTTGACTGTGGTTTATGCCAGCATGATGGAGCAGACAGAGCATCTGTAGATTGGGCTGGCCAATTATTCCAAGCCTATCATAAATTCCTATTAGCTACTGAAAAAAAAATCTGTTTTCTCATCTAAAAACTATTTAAACATGCTGATTATATCAGAAACCATTTAACCTGATGTTGATTATTAGGTAATCACTCTCCATTGAAATCCTTGAAGTGACAGTGAAGTTATTTATTTCTTAGTCCATGAGAGATGGTTAAATAAGAAGAGCAGCGTTCTTCTCTTTAGCTGGTGTCATGTAGCAAGGGCAATCTATAGCTTTCTTGAGGGAAGACTTTGGTATTATTTTGGGACCCACACTTAAATTATAACATATGCAAGTATTTTATCTACTGAGCTGTTGCAGATATAGTGCTTATAAATGGAATGTTCATGGGTTTTTGCTGTGGGAGGTGGGCTGTTATGCCAACGCTACTACATTGCAAGTATGGAGGCTGTTGTTGGTGCTCTTTAGTCGCTAAGTAATATCCAACTCTTTTGTGATCCCATGGACTGTAGCTCACCAGGCTCCTCTGTCCATGGGATTCCTCTGGCAAGAATACTGGCATGGGTTGCCATTTCCTTCTCTAGGGGATCTGCCCGACCCAGGGATTGAACTCGTGTCTCCTGCATTGTAGGTGGACTCTTTACCTCTGAGCCACCAGGAAAGACCGTATAGAGGCTGATATGTATGGAAATCTGTGATGAGGCTTGACAATAGTTACAGGACACCTGGGGTAGGTCATATAAGCTTGCTGGACTCCAGATCTCTTCTTTGGGCTGTGCAAATGCTCTTAATATCATGCCTAGTGATCATAAAAGCTCATAAATAGCTGTTGAGCTTGAATTCATAGACATTTATGGAGTTTTATTCCTTTGTTAGATTATAAGGGGGGCTTTCTAGGTGGCTCTAGCGGTAAAGAACTCACCTGCCAAAATAGACATAGAGACGCAGGTTCGATCCCTGGGTTGGGAAGATCCCCTGGAGGAGGGCATGGCAACCCCCTCCCGTATTCTTGCTTGGAGAATCCCATGGACAGAGAAGCCTGGCAGCTATAGTCCATAGGGCCACAAAGAGTTGGACACAACTGAAGCAACTTAGCACACACCCACACAAGATAAGTTTGCTCTTCAAGGGACAAGATATAATCATGGTTTGGCAAATTGGAGGGTTAATTAAAATAAGGGATCTGACACACTCCTACTAAAACCTAGAAGTAAAATCATTTGAATTCCCTTCCAAAAATCATCCCTGTCATAGTCAAGGGCATGGGTTCATATTTATAAAATGCCCAGGAAAATAAATGTGAACTTCATGCATTTGATTTAAAAATATATTTATAGCAAGTTTTTAGCAAGGCTTCTGACATATTTGCATCTCTAAAATTGTACCCAGGGTGGAAAATGCAGCGACAATGTACCCAGAGTGAAAAATACAGCTAATTTACTTTTTGACACCCAAGTCAGACAGCTCACATTTCCAGTGTTCAGCCTTCCTGTGTTATGGTTTTAGGTCTGGTGGGTAGAGTCATGCATTTCTGAGGAAACTAACAGTATCCTCCTCAAAAGAATGGGAAGCTTGGGAGGTTGGTCTTATCCTGGTGCTTCAATATCACCCCATGAAAAGCCTAGGAACAGTGTCTTCCAGACCTATTTTCACTCCCAAATTATTCTTGTCTTGGGATGTGCTAAGTCACTTACTCATGTTCAATTCTTTGCATCCCCATGAATTGTAGCCTGCCAGGCTCCTCTGTCCATGGGATTTCACAGGCAAGAAAACTGGAATGAGTTGCTACTTCCTTCTCCATGTAAAAGTGAAAGTGAAAGTTGCTCAGTCATGTTCGACTCTTTGTGACCCCATGGACTGTATAATCCAAGGAATTCTCCACGCCAGAATACTGGAGTGGGTAGCCTTTCCCTTCTCCAGTGGATCTTCTCAACCCAGGGATCTAACCCAGGTCTCCTGCATTGCAGGCGGATTCTTTACCAGCTGAGCCACATGCTGTTGTATTAATTTTCCTTTTGTGTCTAAGAAACTATTTAACTAGAAAATAAAATTAGCCATAATGAGCTACTTTAAATGCTCTTTAGTAATTTCTATAAAACTGGATATTTACCCAATAATGGCTGAATCCATTTCCAAATCTCTTACATTATTTAGATCGATGGACAAATTTGTAAAGCCTCATAAAGCCTTTTTAATCTCCTCAATCAGGTGTCATATTTGCTCTTTGTTTGGTGGTGGTGGCTTAGTCACTCAGTAGTGCCTGGCTCTTTGTGAGCCCATAACTGTAGTCCACCAGGCTCCTCTGTCCATGGGAATCCTCAGGCAAGAATACTAGAGTGTATCTCCATTTCCTTCTCCAGGGCATCTTCCTGACACAGGGATCAAACTCATGTCTCCTGCATTGCAGGCAGATTCTTCACTGGTTAACCACCAGGGAAGCCATACATGCATCCATTATGGTCCTAATTTTTATTGCCCTTTGGATTAGTCTCCATGTAATCATTTTTTTTCCCTTTCTTTTCTGTGGTTTATTTCTAGTTTCATGTTGGTGTGGTCAGAAAAGATGCTTGAAATAATTTCTAGACTCTTAAATTTATTGAGGCTTGCTCTGTGCCCTAGCATGTGGCCAATCCTAGAGTACTCTTTGGATTATAGTTTTGCATGTTCTTATTGTCACTCTGCCATGGATGCTTCAGGCATTCTGAGAAGGGCCTTGTCTTTCCTATCCCTCCACTTATCTCCCAGGGATCCTAGGTCAGAGTACTGCAGTTTGGGGACTTGTAAGCACTCACTGGAATCGACTGAAGAAGTTTCTGTTGTCCTAGGCACTTTAATAATGACCTAGAATTTATTTGAATACAACAGAAAAAAATGTGTAGAGAATGACTATAGAGTTGCAAACTGTTCAGATCAAATTATTCAGCAATTCTGATGCATATAAAAAGAATTCCACTTAAAAAATTTTCAATTAACTTTTTAATGAACCACTAATTCCATCAAAGAAATATGGTGTTTTAAAACGCTTTAACATCTAATTATTAACCTCCTATTTAAAAAAATTGAATGCTCTGATTTTGTAGATAGAATGTTCACAGAAGTGATTAAAAAAAAATACCTCCCTCAAAGCAGAATAAACAGAATGATAGCTCTTTTAATTATAGGGCAAGACTCTTTCAGAGCGTATAAATCTTTCTGTTTAGTGGCAGAGAAATACCCTGGATTACATAAAGAGTAAATAATTAGTTGGATCAATTTAAGATTTGCCTCGTTTTAAAATTTCTATGTATAATACATTTTGATCTGATTTCCATTTTATTTCACTATTTTCATCTTTTTTTAAAATTTTATTTTATTTTATTTTTAAACTTTACACTATTGTATTGGTTTTGCCAAATATCGAAATGAATCCGCCACAGGTATACATGTGTTCCCCATCCTGAACCCTCCTCCCTCCCCCCCTCCCCATACCATCCCTCTGGGTCATCCTAGTGCACCAGCCCCAAGCATCCAGTATCGTGCATTGAACCTGGACTGGCGACTCATTCCATATATGATATTATATGTATTTCAATGCCATTCTCCCAAATCATCCCACCCTCTCCCTCTCCCACAGAGTCCAAAAGACTGTTCTATACATCAGTGTCTCTTTTGCTGTCTCGTATACAGGGTTATTGTTACCATCTTTCTAAATTCCATATATATGCGTTAGTATACTGTATTGGTGTTTTTCTTTCTGGCTTACTTCACTCTGTATAATAGGCTCCAGTTTCATCCACCTCATTAGAACTGATTCAAATGTATTCTTTTTAATGGCTGAGTAATACTCCATTGTGTATATGTACCACAGCTTTCTTATCCACTCATCTTTAGAAGAAGAAATATTTCACAAAGATCTTCCTAAAGAAACAGACTAAGATGATTGGTTCCCATTGAAATAATAGCACATTAAAGCTTCTTGTTCTACATCAGTCAGTTTTGGTGGTTTCCTCTATACTTTACCAAGATCGCTTGATTGGCTATTATGTAAATGGTTATGGACTACTTTTAAAAAAGAGTTCCAAGCATAAACTATTTTAATCTTGGGCCTCCCATATATAAACATTATTGTTACAATGTTCTGGAAGTGAATTACAGTTGATACCCAGAAAAGGCAATAAAGAAAGTAGTCTCTCCATGATATTGTTTAAAATCCAGGCATCATCTCAATAACCAGACAGACATTACAGGATTCTTGTATTCCTCACTCTCTTTTTAACAAAATCACCTCCATTTACTATAATTTTGGCTCATCCCTTTCCCATTGTTATACTATCTGCCATAAAAATTATCTCTCTGTAAAAGTGCTGTATTAACTTGATTGCTATCACCTATTCAACAAATTTTACACAAAAGAACTGGGTTAGGATTATATAACTTTTCACACATGAGAAAGAAATTTTGAGAAGGGCTCTTCTCAGTGATACACATAATAGAGGTATAAAATACAGTTTGGGGAAAGGATAGCCATTCTTAACTGAGGAAGATTTAAAGCCATTTATTTCCTTAAATAGCAACCCATGTCTGTATCAGGCCAAGTCAAAAAGATGATCTGTTTTCAAAGCTGGAATCTTTCAAAAGCTCCAAAAGCTAGTTGATCAAAAAGGCATTTTCATCTATGGCTACTCAGGTAGAGAAAAGAAGCAATGAGGAAGCTTACACCACTGTCTAGTCTGAATGAATTGTAGCTCAAAGCCAGTATGTGTATTGGCAATTTATCTGCAAAACTGGGCAGGCAATCTTGTGAGACTGGGCTTGAAAAGTGAATTTCAGGGCTTGTTTCTGTACAGAAATTCCATTTGAATATATGCTTCTATTTTCCTTTGTTCAATAAAGTACAAAATCAGGTTCAGGATTTTAAAGGTCAAGCTTTTGCCCAATCTTAACATATGTGTTGGGCTTCCCTCACAGCTCAGTTGGTAAAGAATTTGCCTGCAATGCAGGAGACCCAGGTTCGATACCTGGGTTGGGAAGATCTGCTGGAGAAGGGATAGGCTACCTACTAAAGTATTCTTGGGCTTCCCTGGTGGCTCAGCTGGTAAAGAATCTGCCTACAATGTGGGAGACCTGGGAAGATCCTGCATTTTGATCAGTTAGAGAAACTGGACAACTTCACCTGATTGATGCCTAATATAACTGAAGGACAACTGATGGTGATTTATTTTTTAATTATATGGACTTAACAGAAATATTGAGCAGTTATTGGCTGGTTCATTGAGAATAGAAAGAACCAGATTATTGTTTATTTTTTTTAAAGAATCAGATTATAAAACATAACATGTTCTTCCCCTCACTCCTCAAAGACTTGGGGTCCAACAAATATATGTAAATTGCAGCATAAAAAGTTTAAAGCAGATTTAGAATATATTTCATCAGAACTGGCCATGAAATACTGAACTGGCATCCCACCAGGCTCTGTCCACAGGATTCTCCAGGCAAGAATACTGGAGTGGGTTGCCATGCCCTTCTCCAGGGGATCTACCCGACCCAGGGATCAAACCTGCATCTGTTATGTCTTTTGCACTGGCAGGTGGTTTCTTTACCACTAGTACCACCTGGGAAGCCCTGTGTTTCACAAATACATATGCAGTTAATCACGTGCCAGCAGGTCTTTGTCACACTTCTGTGTGGCAGGCATGGATTAGACTCTATCTATGCTAAAGCTGAAACTCCAATACTTTGGCCACCTGATGTGAAGAACTAAATTATTGGAAAAGACCCTGATGCTGTGAAAGATTGAAGGCAGGAGAAGGGGATGACAGAGGATAAGATGATTGGATGGCATCATCGACTCAATGGAACATGAGTTTGAGCAAGCTCCGGCAGGCGTGCTGCAGTCTATGGGGTCGCAAAGAATCAGACATGACTGAGCAACTGAACTGAACTGATGCTCTTGTGATTAACCAAATTTTACTCTAGCAATTAGTACCATAAGTACAATCATATGCCTGGGGGAAAAAAGTAGAAAAGTTTCCTTAAGACAGACCAACATCTAAGCATTTGAAAATCAGCTCGTTTTTGTAAAATTTATAAAAATTTTGGGGAAGTATATTCTTGAGCTTCCTTAGAAACCCTTAGGTGTTTCATGTACTTAGCGTATACACACACACGAAGAACATGACTATGTACTCTTTGGGTGACTTCTGTGTGTGCTAAGTCACTTCAGTCATGTCTGACTCTTTGTGATCCCGTGGACTATAGCCCGCCAGGCTCCTCCATCCATGGGATTCTCCAGGCAAGAATACTTATATGTGGGTCGCATTTCCCACTCCAGGGGTTCTTCCCAACCCAGGGATCGAACCCACATCTCCCATGTCTCCTGCATTGGCAGATGAGTTCTTTACCACCAGGGCCACCAGGAAGTCCAAGTGACTTCTGGTATCTCCATAATTTTCAGCTTTGCTATTATATATACAAAAAAAAGATGTCCAGCAGCAGGTCATGTAGCTGAAACTATGGAAGAATGATTTCCAAGTCAGTGATTCAAAAGTGCAGGCGTTCTGTCTAAATCCTTCTGGGATGGAAAGAATCCCAAAGTATTTAACACACTTTCTCTGCCTTATTAAGCAGAAACTTCATTATTCAATTTAACCTCTATTGGATGACTCATAGCCATCATCCAGAAGGTTTAATTCAACATAGCATTTGCTGAATACCCACTATTTCAGCATAATACTGGGATTTCCAGTATTATGACTAACAGTGGTCCCTGTACTGAAGAAACTGACAAAGTACTCCGGGAGCCCAGGTATGCCCATCTAACAATGATGTAGGAGATTACGGTTATGCCAAAGCTGAGCTAAAAATCAGTGCTGGGGATGCTGAAGAGAAATGGCGCCTACTTCTCTGGGGAGGGCAGTAAGCTGTCAGGGTGGAGAATCTGGGTCCTGCTCCCTCGGGCTGCAGCCCCTGTCTTAACCTTGCTAAGCTGTGTCCTGGGCAGGCTGCACAGTCTGCATGTCAGTACCAGTACAAAGAAGAGAATAATAACATCCCCTCTTGCATAAGGTCATCATCGGAATGAACTGATGAAAAGCAGTATTTTAAAAAATGTGGGCCATAGAAGCAATTTAGCAGATCTAGTAACCATTTTAAAAATAAGAGAAAAAAACCCATAGAACAGAAAATACCAGAGAATATCACAGTGCATTGTGTATAGTAAGTGAAGTGTTGTTTACAAGGCTTTGGTTTTGTGTGTGTGTGTGTACTGGAGTGTGATCATAAAATGTATTTCTGATTATGAGTCATGAGGAAACAAGTTTGAAAACTACAGGCAGAGAGCATTTGACACAATGAGTTTTCCAGGTGGCTTAGGGGTAAAGAATCTGCTTGCCCATGCAGGAGACGTAAGAGATGTGGATTTGATCCCTGGGTTGGGACAATCCCTCTGGAGGAGTGAATAGCAACCTACTCCAGTATTTTTGCTTGGAGAATCCCATTGACAGAGGAGCCTGGTGGGCTATAGCCCAGGGATTCACAAAAGAGTTGGACATGACTGAGCAACTGAACACATATTTAGCACATAGTTCACGACCCAGATAATCACAATGGTGTGATCACTCACCTAGAGCCAGACATCCTGGAGTATGAAGTCAAGTGGGCCTTAGGAAGCATCACTACGAACAAAGCTAGTGGAGGTGATGGAATTCCAGTTAGCTATTTCAAATACTGAAAGATGATGTTGTGAAAGTGCTGCACTCAATATGCCAGCAAGTTTGGAAAACTCAGCAGTGGCCACAGGACTGGAAAAGGTCAGTTTTCATTCCAATCCCAAAGAAAGGCAATGCCAAAGAATGCTCAAACTACCACAAAATTGCACTCATCTCATATGCTAGTAAAGTAATGCTCAAATTTCTCCAAGCCAGGCTTCAGCAATATGTGGACCGTGAACTTCCAGATGTTCAAGCTGGTTTTAGAAAAGGCAGAGGAACCAGAGATCGAATTCCCAACATCTGCTGGATCATCAAAAAAGCAAGAGAGTTCTAGAAAAACAGCTACTTCTGCTTTATTGACTATGCCAAAGCCTTTGACTGTGTGGATCATAATAAACTGTGGAAAATTCTGAAAGAGATGGGAATACCGGACCACCTGACTTGCCTCTTGAGAAACCTGTATGCAGGTCAGGAAGCAACAGTTAGAACTGGACATGGAACAACAGACTGGTTCCAAATTGGGAAAGGAGTATGTCAAGGCTGTATATTGTCACCCTGCTTATTTAACTTATATGCAGAGTACATCATGAGAAACGCTGGGCTGGAGGAAGCACAAGCTGGAATCAAGATTGCTGGGAGAAATATCAATAACCTCAGATATGCACATGACACCAGCCTTACGGCAGAAAGTGAAGAAGAACTAAAGAGCCTCTTGATGCAAGTGAAAGAGGAGAGTGAAAAAGTTGGCTTAAAGCTTAACATTCAGAAAACTAAGATCATGGCATCCAGTACCATCACTTCGTGGCAAATAGTTGAGGAAACAGTGGAAACAGTGGCTGACTTTATTTTTCTGGGCTCCAAAATCACTGCAGATGGTGACTGCAGCCAAGAAATTAAAAGATGCTTACTCCTTGGAAGAAAAGTTACGACCAACCCACTCCAATATTCTTGCCTGGAGAACCCCAGGGACAGAGGAGCCTGGTGGGCTGCCGTCTATGGGGTCGCACAGAGTCGGACACGACTGAAGCGACTTAGCAGCAGCAGCAGCAGACAGCGTATTAAAAAGCAGAGACATTAATTTGCCAATAAAGGTCCATCTAGTCAAGGCTATGGTTTTTCCAGTGGTCATGTATGGATGTGAGTGTTGGACTATAAAAAAAGCTGAGCGCTGAAGAATTGATGCTTTTGAATTGTGGTGTTGGAGAAGACTCTTGAGAGTCCCTTGGCTGCAAGGAGATCCAACCAGTCCATCCTAAAGGAGATCAGTCCTGACTATTCATTGGAAGGACTGATGTTGAAGCTGAAACTCCACACACCTGCTACCTTGGTTTGAATGTTGTCTGGACTTGCTGGAAGTTACTTTCTTGCTTCCCAAAAGATTTGCTTAATTCTGAGGTGTGGAGTACACGGAGGAGAGTCAGCTGCTACAAGTCTCATTGGCTCACCCAGAAACATCTACTGAGCCTTATGACACGTAGGAACTGGCTAGCAATATTATCTGAAACTGGAATAACTGAGGTAGATCACAGCTCATTGATATAATGTTTAGGCTTTCTGATTTTTATTCTTCATTAATGAGAAGTTTCCCCTGGAGGAGGAAATGGCAACCCACTTCAATATTCTTGCCTGAAAAATACCATGGACAGAGGAGCCAGGCAGGCTACAGCCCATGGGGATGCAGAGTCAGATGCAACTTAGCAACAAAAAGTTCGGGCTATCTAATTTCACATTTCTACATCCATCAGCTTAGCACTGCAAAATAGACAATTTCTACATCCTCATGCTTCTGTACTATATAATCCTTCTCATAGTCTGCTTTTAAGTGGGGAGGGTTATTAGAAAGGAAGCCCAGGTTAGCTTCTTTCTACCTGGGACCTTACAAGGCTAGCTCGCTTCTTCAGATTTCCATCTCTTCTCATAGAGCATGAATTGATCATCCAAACCATTATGTACTAAAATAATAACCACGGTCCCAAAATGATATGGATGAATTCCTGAATCAAACGGACTTTGAGATTTTGCTCTGACTGGGGAGGTGGATGTCTCATGGCATCAACTAGCCCCCTACAATGAGATTAATGTTTACCAAGCACCACTTTTAGGCAAACAGTCTTGAGACAAATTTACAGTGTCTTGTCTGGCAACACACAGAGTTTCATATTCTGATGCCTTTTTACTAAGCTGACCTGAGAGAACACCATGAAACAAATGCCTATAATCAGATGAGGCATTTCACATATTAGGGGAAAGAGCCTGTGTCTTTTAACAAAGCCCTTCCACAAGGAAGGGGGATGAATCGAGGACCTTCAGAGAAAATTTACATCTGTTAAGGAGGTTAGCTGAGGGACTCTTATAAAGAAGATTAAATTACACAGTATGCTGTGTCCTAATTTATCCTCCCATGTTCTACATTTGACTATGAAGTCATTTCAAAAAAAAAAAAATCAGATACATGAGCAGGGAAAATATACAGAACTACGGCTGCCCTCTTGTGTTTCTTTGGCTACATAGGCAGAAAAGCAAAAGCCTCAGAAAATTGATAGCATCCAGTTTTCTGACTTAAAATTAAATTGCAGAAACTAAAGACAGGGGAAAAAAATCCCCCCTTCTAGTAATTTATAGTTTCTTATTCACTCCATGGGAAAGCACAGACTAGTAGAGGGAATTTTTCAATTCTTCACCTCTGAAGAGACTTGCATTAGTTCTCTCTGATCTTTCCTTGTAATGGTATTATTTTAAAAATAGGTCTCAGATGAGAAATCTCTGCAGCTCACACTCAATTTTGCTGTCAACCTAAAACTGCTCTAAAAAATAAAGTCTATTAAAAATAGACCTCGTGGTCTTAAATGATGTTTGAAATAGGCGAGTAGCAGTGAGGCTCTAGAGATGGAAGAAAACTGATTCTGATTACTTTTCATTATTGAGGACAGCTCTGGGGTTCTGGGCTTTCCCAGAAGCTTAATAAGTGGCACTTCCCAGGAGACCATAGGCACCTCGGTGATGATTATACACTTCTAGATCAACAGTGTTTGTTTGTTTGTTTGTTTTTTTAATATGGTCCATTCTTGCCTAGAGAATCTCATGGACAGAGGAGCCTGGTGGTTACAGTCCATGGGGTCATAAAGAGTTGGACACGACTGAAATGACTTAGTGAAAGTCACTCAGTCACGTCCAACTCTTTGTGACCCCCTGGACTATACAGTCCAAGGAATTCTCCAGGCCAGAATACTGGATTCGGTAGCCTTTCCCTTCTCCAGGAAATCTTCCCAACCCAGGGATCGAACCCAGATCTCCCACATTGCAGGCAGATTCTTTACCACCTGAGCCACAGGTGAAGCCCAAAATGACTTAGCATGCATGCAAAGATAGCACAGGCTTCCTAGGTGGCACAAGTGGTAAAGAATTAGCCTACCAGTGCAAGAGATGCAAGAGGTGTGGGTTCAATCCCTGGGAAGTTTCCCTGGAGGAGGAAATGGTGACCCACCCCAGTATTCTTGCCTGGAGAATCCCATGGATAGAGGAGACTGGTGGGCTACAGTCCACGAGGTCGCAAAGAGTCAGATACGACTGAGCACACAGCAGAGCAAAAGACAGCACAAAGACACCGCTAGTGGTTGGAAGACATCAGTGGGGTGAGAAGTTCATTGTATTTCCCACCTTTTATGACTGGCTCGATCTCACTACTGTAATTTTTGGAAGGCTCTTGTTGAGAAGGTTCTGGGAGGTTGAATCCCATTATTCTGTGCAGGGAGACTGGAAATCCCTGGGCAAATCATTTATATTCCATCTTACACACTTTTCCATTCTGAGATCAGGCTAGCAACTTCTCTTTTTATAGGATGAAATTTGTAGGCTGGGAGGATGAAGACTAACACGGCACCCGAGGTCCGCAGATGTGAGCTTGCTCAGCAAAGGCTCAGTCACTCAGAACTAATTCTAAACAAGCCAGGTGGGGGCTTTTAGTTTAGATGTGAAGAGCCAGTTGGGAAGACAGATGAGAGTGAGCTGCTGGTTGTCCCTATACCCTTCTGGTTTCTCTCTAGTTTGTTGGAGTCAAACAGTAATTGTGAGTCCTATGGCAAATAGACAAATGAATTACTGAATAAAAATAAAGAAACCCCAAATTGAGAGAGTAGCTTTGACACATATATGCTACCTTGTGTAAATAGATAGCCAGTGGGAGGCTACCGTACAACACAGGGAGTCCAGCTCAGTACTCTGTGATAACTTAGAGGGGTGGGATGGAGGGAGGCTCAAGAGGGAGGGAATATATGTATACACATGGCCAATTCATGCTGTTGTACAGCAGAAACTAACATAATACTGTAAAGCAATTATCCTCCAATAAAAAAATAAAAAAGAAGCCCTTCGAATGCTAGTGAAATGTGGCCACACTTTCAGCAATAAGTTAGCATCTTTTTGGTGAATGTGATGCTACGTCAGGGCTGATGATCAGCGGGTCAGAACCTGCACAGGGACCTCAGTGCTTGGCCTCTGAGCAGAGGAACAGGGCCACCCACCGTGTCATCTATGAGGCTCTGTACCTCCAGACTTTGATGGCAGGATCTGACACAGGATTCAGCAGGTGAGAATTAATAGCATGTTTGAAACCAAATAAGGAAGTCACACAAGTTCTGAAACACAACTGTGAGCGTATTACTTCTAAGTCTCCACTTCAACTCCAGAGGTGCTGCTGTTGATGTATAAACAGCGGAACGTACAATTGATACCTTTCAGTGAGAGATGAGCCCCTGTGGGCCTCAGCCCCATTCTCCCCCTGGCTCCCCACTGTTAATCATCCTCACTTTTTAGGGGGCCACCAGGCCTCTGGACCCATTTAGACTCTAGACTTGAGAAAACATACCATTTTAATTAAAAATTAATTAGTAAATTAGTTCAGGAATGCTATTCAGTCTTTAAAAGGAAGGAAATTCTGACACATGTTACAGCATGGATTCACCTCAAACACACTCAGTGAGATAAGCCAGGCAGAGAAAGAAACACTATCTGATTCTGCTGATATGTATGAGATTCCTAGACTTTCCTGGGTTGGGAAGATCGTCCTGAGAAGGAATGGCAACCCACTTCAGTATTCTTGCCTAGGAAACCCCATGGGCAGAGGAGCCTGCTGGGCTACAGTCCATGGGGCTGCAAAAGAGTAGGACATGACGGCGACTAATACACACACAGACGTGGGGTGGTTGCCAGGGCCCAGGGGAGGAGGAGTGGGGAGCTGGGGCTTAACGGGGACAGAGTTTCAGTTTGGGAAGATGAAAAGAGCTCTGGAGATGGATGGTGGTGATGGTTGCCCAGCAATGCGAATGGACTTAATGCCACTGAACCAAACACTTAGAAAAGGTACATTTTATATTATAATATTTCACCACAATAAAGCCAAACTTAATTTGCATATTCATTCCACAAGCACTTATTGAATGGCTACGCAGGTCAAGTTTTATGCCAGGAGCTGGGAGATAGAAGGATGGATTGGATATAGTGCCTACCTCAGGAAAGGCCATAAACATTTCTGTGAAGACATCATCAATTTGATAAACCATTTTTTTGTTTTCTTTATCATGTCCTTCTTGGATATTCAATTTTTTTTGTTTGTTTAAGAAACAGTTTAACTCTGTAAGTATTATTCAGTGATGATATTAATGAAAATAAATACTGCACTTTGACATATTAAGTACTCTAACTTTTAATTCCTCCACAATGAATGAAGCTAACTATTGTCCTTGGGGGCTTCCCAAGTGACCCTTGTGGTAAAGAACCTGCCTGTCAATATAGGAGACTCAAGTGATAGAGGTTGGATCGCTGGGTTGGGAAGGAGAAGGGCATGACAGCTCACTCTAGCATGCTTGCCTGGAGAATTCCATGGACAGAGGAGTCTGGCGGGCTGCAGTCCATGGAGTCACAGAGAGTTGGATGTGACTTAGCAACTGAGCACAGGCGCGTGCACACACACACACACAAACACACACTGTACTTGGGAGGGTCACAGATTGTTGATAAAGTCCCTCATTTCTAGGACAACAGGGTTTTGTCTGCTGTTAAGTCTCAGTGGGGAATGGGCAGGGAAGGAAGGCAAGGTGGGAGGTGGGAAGCAGGCGGGGGAGGCATTTGAAGACAAGCGCAACAGCAAAATCAATAGGCGTTGTCCACTGACTATCAATTAAGCCTTCTGGGTTTTGATTTTGATAAAGCCAGCAGGCAGTTTCGTGGGAACTCACCCAATAAACAATAATTCCAAACAATTGTGTCCCTTAGAAGGATTCAGAAGTCTATTTTCAAATGAGGTGCTAATGAGAACCTTGCTTTGTATGTGGAGACAGCAGAGAGAAAAATAAAACCACTGGGAAGACCCAAGTAGGTGGAAACAAAAGGAGAATGACCCAGATGGGAGGCCGAGGCTTGTTTCTGGAAGATGCTTGAAAGGAACGGGGTGATTTACAAACTTACAGTGGGGTAGGGATGCGAGCAGAAGACCGTGTACTTTCGGATGATGCCATTCAGCTTGAGGGGTGGCAGCCAAGACACGAAGACCATGGAGGCTGAGGCCGCTGCCGCCTTGACCCCGGCAGGGGGGCCTGGAACTGGAAAAGTAGGATATTTAGTCACAAAATGAGGGTACTTCCCCCTCCCCCAGTGCTGCACCCAACTCTGTCCCCCTACCCCACAGGACCCCACAGGCCTGGCCACGCTCTCTGCTCTGCTCATCAGGAGTCAGTGTTGGGATCTGAATTGTGTCCCCCAAACCTGTGCAAACTACAAACTGGTACTTGCCAATCCGCCTCTACAAGGATTAAATCACGGCCACTGCAACTTCTGACTTTTAACACCTCTGGAAAGGAGTTCAGTGTGGAAATCAGGAATGCGGCCCTGTGTGCTCTGGGAAGAACTGGCAGAACAAGTCTTCAGATAGAGCAGAAGATTTTACGAGCCCACTTCTTGCCTCTCCTCATATCTACCAAAGCACTAAAATCTTTCATGGTGACATCTGCTCCTTATGACCAGCAGTGAGTCTCTGCCAAAACATGTTTGATTGTAAGTAATCCCTTCACAAAAATCATATATACACTGACCATCCCCCTACTTCTTTGGGGTAGTTTCTCAGAGCTATCTGAAAACCTGTCTCCCAAGATACAGTCCTCATTATGCCACAAATAAAACTTAATTCACAATTCTCATGTTGTGCTTTTTTTTTTCCCAGTTGACACCCACATGTGGAAGCTCTAACTCTACTACCCCAGGACGTGACCTTATCTGGAGATGGTATCTTTACAGAGACAATCAAGTTAAAGGGGTCATTTGGGGGAGCCCTGACCCAGTGTGGCTGGTGTCTTTGTGAAAAAGGAGGTGTAGACACAGAGAGGCCGTGGCAGGGGGAAATGATGTAAAGACAGGGAGAAGATGCCCTGCAAGCCAGGGAGCTGTGCTCCCTCACAGCCCTCTGGAGGAACAGACCCTGCCTACACCCTGACCTTGACCTTCTGGCCTCCAGAACCGTGAGAGGACACATTCCTGCTGTTGGTCCCCCAGTCTGAGGGATATTGTTACAGCCACCCTGGGTGCTGACACAATCTTGGGCCAAATCTTGGACCAATGATCTGAGAACTGCCTAAGCCCTATTCTTGGCCATGTCCTCTAAAAGCTCACTTCAACAAGAATCCTGCTCAATCAGTTAGCTCAGTCACTCAGTCATGTCCAACTCTGTGACCCCATGGACTGTAGCCTGCCAGGCTCCTGTGTCCATGGGCTTTCCCAGGCAAGAATACTGGAATGGGTTGCCGTTTCCTCTTCCAGGGGATTTTCCTGACTCGGGGATTGAATCCATGTTTCCTGCATCTCCTACACTGCAGACAGATTCTTTACTGCTGCTCCACCTGGGAAGCTGCCATACTACACTTGACATTCCCACAATGTCTGATCAAAGTCTCCATTCTCTGTCACCCCTAGGTAATATCTGATCATCCTCATTTGCCTTCTGCAAAATTCCAGTGAGGTCAACTTAGCCTGAATGCCCTTCCTCCCTGGTGTTTCCTTTTAGTCAGTTAAACATTTTATTTATTCATTTATTTTGGCTGTGCTGGATGTTTGTCGCTGTGTGTGGGCTTTCTCTACTTGTGGTGCACAGGTTTCTCGTTGCTGTAGCTTCTCTTGTTGCAGAGCAAGTGCCTGGACCTGCTCTCTGCAGCGAGGTGCTCTGAGAGCTCATACATCTAACAAATATCCGATCACCCCGGCATTTCCACTCTTGACTCACAAACCTTAGAACTATCCTTTTCCAAACAGGGCTCACCACCTTCTCTCTGACACCTCCCTCCTCCCCTAGTGCAGGGACTGGCACAGCCATCTTCTTGGTTGCAAAAGCCAAAACTAGAATTTCTCTTCCCTCCTCACTGTCTGTCAGTGGACATGTAAAGTTGCCCTTTAAACCTCCATGTGGACAAATCCAGTCAGATACTGGGCTTTCTTCCCAGCTCTATGTCATTCCTTAGAACTGGACCCTATTTTAGGTCCCCAGCTGTGGGGTGCATCTCTCACATCAGGTCACTGACACATGATGACCGACAGCCTTAGGCTCCTCTTGCCTGGGGTCATTTCCCACCCTCCACCTCGTCTTTGACAACTCTTACTCATCACTCATCTTCTGCTAACTCCCACTTTCTCAAGAAAACCCTCTCTGTCACCAGCTTTGATGAGGTTAGGATTCCCAGGTTCTCTGAAGACTCTTCTTCATGATACTTGGGGTCGTAACCCACTCAGGAATGACTGGTAAATATCTGACTCCCCCACCAGCCTGCAAGTCTCACCAGGTCATCCTGTTGTCTCCTGTGTCTCCAGGGCCCTGGCCAGTGTCTGGAACATATGAGGTCCTCCAAGCAGACTTTCTAAATGAGCTCAGTGTGGCAGGCAGGGTTCTAAGACAGCGCCCAAGATTCTCACCCCCTGATGTACACACCTGCGTAATTACTTCCCCCTCCATGTAGGTGGTACCTGTCACTGTGATGGATGGATAATTCTCAAAATCAGGTTACATATTGTGCAAAGGTGAAGGGATTTTGCAGATATATTAAGGACACAATCAGTTGGCTTTAAGTTAATTGAAAGGGGAGTACCTTGGGTGGGCCAGACCTAATCAGATGAGCAGCTTAAAAGAGGGTCTAGAGGTCAGACAGGGGTTAGAACTGTAGAGACAAGGTCCTGTGGGTGACGAGGGGCAAGCTGCCCCACTGTGACCACATGACCATGAGACCCTGCTTGGCCACATGACAGGGATGGGGGCATGGCCTCTTGGAGCCAAGAAGATGGTCTCAGCCCTGAGGTCACACGGAAATGGATCCTGCTCAACACCAGTGAGCTTGGGTTTCCTATGTGGCCAGCAGGTAAAGAACCTGCCTGCCAATGCAGGAGACATAAGAGACGTGGGTTTGATCCCTAGGCTGTGAAGATCCCCTGGAGGAGAACATAGAAATCTACTCCAGGATTCTTGTGTGGGGCTTCCCTCTTAGCTCAGTTGGTAAAGAATTTGCCTGCAATGCAGGAGACCCTGGTTTGATTCCTGGGTCAAGAAGATCCCCTGGAAAAGGGATAGGCTACCCACTTCAGTGTTCTTGGGTTTCCCTTGTGGCTCAGCTGGTAAAGAATCCATCTGCAATGTGGGAGACCTGGGATCGATCTCTGGGTTGGAAAGATCCCCTGGAGAAGGGAACGGCCACCCACTCCTGTATTCTGACCTGGAGAATTCCATTGTAGTCTATGGGGTCGCAAAGAGTCGGACACAACTGAGTGACTTTCACTTTCTCTGTCTTGCCTGGAGAATCCTGTGAATAGAGGAGCTTGGCAGGCTATGGTCCATAGTGTCACAAAGAGTTGGACACAACTAAGCATGCACACCAATGAACTTGGGTGAGGACCTAACCTCAGATGAGACTCCAGGCCCAGTAGCCATGGTGATTTCAGCCTGTGAGGTCCTGAGTTGGGGGTACTCAGACAACGGTACCTGGACTCCTGACCCCAGGAAATGGTCAGATAATGAATTTGTATTTTAAGGTTTTGAGGATTTGCTGTACAACATAGAAAATGCATCCATATAGTCCAGCCATCTAATAGTGTATCTTAATGTGAAACATCAATGTTATTGCTCTGTAAAAACCCTGCCTTGATTTGAAGTAAGACAGAAGTCTAAGGATCTTACAGACACTTTGGTCAACTTCATTTTTATCATCATCATTTTTCTGGCCTCAATGATCAGCCATAGGCAGGGGTGTGCGTGTGTGTGTGTGTGTGTGTGTGTGATTTATGGCTTGTTTGGTGTGTGCAGTATTTGTGTATGTGATGTGTGCTTTGTGATTTGTGTGATGTGTGAGATGTGTGTGTATAGTATGTCTGCATGGGTACTGTGCAAATGGTGTGTTTGTGTGTATGTGGTGTACATGATACATGGTGTGTGTGTGGTATGTGTAATGTGTGTTTATAGTGTGCGTGCATATGCGTAATGTATGTGTACGTGGTGTGTGTGGTGCATGTGGTATGTGTCATGTGAGTGTATGTATATAGTGTGTGTGTGTGTGTCTGGTATGTGTGGTGGTGTTTGTGGTGTGTATGCAGTTTATGTGTGCATGTGTGTGGTGTGTGTATATTGTGTACATGTGCATGCTTGTCACATGTGTACGTGATGTGTGTAGAGTGTGTGTGCTATGCATAGTGTAAGTACGTGTTTGTGGTGTGTGTGGTTTGTGCATATTGCGTATTTGTGTGGTGTATGTGTATGTGGTATGTGTGGTGTGTTATGTATAGTGTAAGTCTATGTGCATAGTGCGTGTGGTATCTGTGTACTGCGTGTGTGTGCATGTGTGCCATGTGTGTATGTGATGTGTGTGATGTGTGTGTGCACCTGTGTGTGCATGTGACCCACCAGCACACCTGGACCCACTGGAGCCACGGCTCCACGTGGCTTCTCTGAGCCATGAGCAGGGGACGTGGGGGTGCAGGGACATACCCACGATGGGGTGTATCCTCACACCCAAGCAGTCTCCATCACACTCAAGGATGTCTGGCCTTTGCTCTCACAAGAGCTGTGGTTTCCAAACAGCCTTTAAAGTGGGAAAATCCTTTAAAGTATCATGTGGCAGACCCATGTACAACATGATGGAAGTGGAGGGGCTCTTCCTGAAGCAGAGCAGGGAGTCCCCCGAGGGCTTCCTGATCACCACTGGACACCTCTGGGGGCCCCAGGAGCCCATGTGAGGATCCCCATAGTGCAGGCAGCTTTGACGCCCACAGGGTGGAAGGCCTCCTGGGATGCCCTGGTCTACTGTGTGGCTGTGTGTGTGACTATGGCACAGAGCAAATCCCAACCCTGCCAGCTGCAGCAGGACTCTGGAGCAGGGCTGATACAAAGCCTTCCGTGTTTCCTGAAGGGCGGCACTGCTGGTGGCTAGACAAAACACACACACACACACACACACACACACACAGAGTCCATCACTTCTAAGGTAAACCAAGGTGCGGTTACTCTATCATCTGAGAACACACCATCCGTGCCGTCCAGGGGATGCATGGCTCAAGATAGGAATGGACAGAGGACTCAGAAATATCCTGATCCTCTTGCTTTTTCTCTTTCTCTTAGCTCCACTTTCAGATGTCCTAGCAAGGAGATTGTTAACCATGGCAGGAGGCACCAAAGATCACATGTCACAGTTCCTGTTGACCTTCCCACACGTCAGTTCCCAGAGCTCTGTGCACTGCGATGCGTTCAGTAAATATTTGCACTTAAACCATCTCTATTTATACATGTGCAGTGTTTACTTTGCAGCAAAGGATCAAGGCTGAAATGACCTTATGCACGCAGGATGAAAATAATTGGAAAATTATTAGATCATGTTTGTGTGTGTTCTGTTTCTCTGTGGCTTTGCTCAGATTACAATCTCAAGCGAATAAAATGGTATTAGGATTTCACGAACATTTTAGAATTTAGAATTAGTTGTCTTGCGTTCAGAACCAGAAAGCTACATCCATAAGTAATCTTTTGTGGTCTTGAAGCAATAATAAAAATGCAAGTTCTCATTGACTGAACAGTTCTCATTGAACATTGGGAAGAGAATCTGAAATGTAAGCAATTCTTCCAGACCTCAAGAATGTATCCATGGACCATGACTATGGTCCTGATGGATCTGAGACTTGTCTATGGACCCAATAATTTGTCCAACATTCTACATCACAGATGTATATGAAGGATCTCCATATTCTTGGAGAATACGACCAAGAATCTATGCTGGTGCTAAGTTGCTTCAGTCGTGTCCAACTCTGTGTGACCCCATAGACGGCAGCACACCAGGCTTCCCTGTCTCTGGGATTCTCCAGGCAAGGACACTGGAGTGGGTTGCCATTTCCTTCTCCAATGCATGAAAGTGAAAAGTGAAAGTGAAGTCGCTCAGTTGTGTCTGACTCTTATCGACCCCATGGACTGCAGCCTACCAGGCTCCTCCGCCCATGGGATCTTCCAGGCAAGAGTACAGGAGTGGGTTGCCATTGCCTTCTCCAAGAATCTTTATAGACACTGATAAACTACTTCAGTTCAGTTCAATTGCTCAGTCATGTCTGACTCTTTGTGACCCCATGGACTGCAGTATACCAGGCTTCCATCTCCATCACCAACTCCCAGAGCTTGTTCAAACTCATGTCCATTGAGTTGGTGATGCCATCCAACCATCTCATTCTCTGTCATTCCCTTCTCCTCCTGCTCTCAATCTTTCCCAGCATCAGGGTCTTTCTCAAGGAGTCAGTTCTTTGCATCTGGTGGCCAAAGTATTGGAGCTTCAGCTTCAGCACTGGTCCTTCAAATGACTATTCAGGGTTGATTTCCTTTAGGATTGTCTGGTTTGATTTCCTTGCTGTCCAAGGGACTCTCAAGAGTCTTCTCCAGCACCACAGTTCAAAAGCATCAATTCTTCAGCACTTAGCCTTTTTTTTGGTCCAATTCACATCCATGGCTGGCACAATTCTTCACCATTTCTAGATTGGTGAGTTTTTTTATGTGACTCTGGGAGACAGGCTTATTGTTATACCAGTTTTTCTCTCCTTTCCCCCAATCTCTACTCTGCTTCTTTTTGAACATACTAATGATTTATCTCAAGTAAATATTGACCCTCAGTTTTGCACTACTCTTTATCCACTCACTATCACAAGTGGAATTTCTGACCTCCTTCCTGGGCTAACTGATATACCTGAGGCAAGACCTTCTGCAATCAATTGCATCTCCCCTTATTATTGCACTGGATATGAAAGAAGGGAATAATTGATTAAAAAATTAGACTTTGGGTCTCAGGGCCAAGTTTTGAGATAGAACCCTATGATGATTTCTAAATTTGGAGGAGTAATTAAAAATTGATCCTAATGAGGATCAATTTGAATACATTTAAATTTAAAACACAATAAATAAATAAATTTAAAATTAAATTTAAAATAAAGTTTACATTTAAAATAATTTTTAAATTTTGTATTTACTTATTCATTTGGCTGTGCTGGATTTCAGCTGCAGCACTCTGAAATCCACTCAGTGAGGATCAAGGGGAAGTGGAGAGGCTTCCCCTTTCACTGGATTTCTGCACTTTCTTCTGAAAAATTCAGGTGTTAAAATTCATGTTGCCAATCAATTTGTTCTTTAAATACTAATTCCAGTGACATCTGTGTTATTGCTTAGCAATGCAAAAGACAGTTCCACCCTCGCTCTGAAGGAGTGGAGATTAAATAATCAAATGTCTAGTGTCAGGAACCATCCCACTATGTGTCAGGTTAGGTGATGTTTGCACACATCAGTTCACTTTTTAGATTCTAATTCTCTGCAGTCTGATTGTCATGGAAATTTGGTACATGAAGATGGTTCAGTTCAGAGAAAGTGTGATAAGGTGCCAAAGTCCCCTGGGCAGCAGGTGGCATAGCAAACATCTTGATGAGACTCTTTGGTTACTGCATATAAAAAATTAGGGGCTTCCCCAGTAGTCCGGTGGCTGAGACCCCACACTTTCAATGCAGAGGACCTGGCTTTGATCCCTGGGTTTGATCTAGTCCCCCACTGGGTCAGGGAACTAGAGCCCACATGCTTCAGCTAAAAGGTAGTGTGTGCTGCAACTGAAACCCAGCACAGCCAAATGAATAAATAAATAAAAATTTTAAAATTATTTTAAATTTAAAGTTTATTTTAAATTTAATTTTAAATTTATTTATTGTGTTTTAAATTTTAAATTTAAATGTATTTAAAATTAAATTATTTAAATAATAATTTAAAGAATTAAATTATTCACTCAGGGCATAGCTTTGCAGACATCTCTTTGAACCTGGGGCTTCCTAATGGCATGGTATCTTGACCTTCAGTTCAGTTCAGTCGCTCAGTCGTGTCCAACTCTTTGTGACCCCATGAATCACAGCACGCCAGGCCTCCCAGTCCATCACCAACTCCCGGAGTTTACCCAAACTCATGTCCATCGAGTCGGTGATGCCTTAGATTTCCCTAAAGAATCCAATAACTGGGCAAAATGACTGGCACCTGCCTATAACTGGGAATAATTACTTGTGTGTACTAGAAAGACTGGGGGTGATGAGGTTTAATTTGTGTGCAGGAACTAGAATGCAAGAAGGGCTAGTGAAGATGATGGTGGAAGGGTGGATGGATAGGCTGCTTCAGGGGGAGGGCTGGGTTCCCTGAGGGGAGAGCAGAGAGAGGTGCTGTAAACATCAGGGCAGTGTCCTTAGGAGACAGACAAGCTGAAGGGGAGAGAGTCTCCAGGCCTCCAAGTGCATGACCCTAGCCTTGTTCCCACAGGACAGCCATGGGGCGAAGCAGCAGCATGCTTATATCCTAGGTAGCAAAGGACTTCGGGCTTCCCAGGTGTCGCTAGTGGTAAAGAACCCACCTGCCAATGCAGGAGACACAAGAGATGCGGGTTCAATCCTTGGGTTGGGAAGATCCCCTGGGGGAGGACATGGCAACCCACTCCAGTGTTCTTGCCTGGAGAATCCCATGGGCAGAGGACCCTGGTGGGCTATAGTCCATAGGGCCACAGAAAGCTGGACATGATTGAGTGACTGAACACACACACACACACACTCACACACAGTAAAGGACATCTTTAAAGGACTCCGCCCATGCACAGGCAGTCATGGGCAGTGAACAATAGCTCTCCCACCCCTGCCCTGACCAGCTTCCTAGGGAACTTAGGCCTGAAAGATGTTTTAAAAAAAAAAATCGTGGAGCCAAAACAGCACAAAATGTAGGTGTAGTGGTTGCATCTCAACCCTGGCTCTGGTGTAATTCTGAACTCCAATCTGGAAAGTCCCACACAGGTATCAATTTGACACCAGTTGCCCCTTCCTTTACTAAGGTGGAAACTGCTTTTTCACTATTGCTATAATATGTCTGCTCATGCTTCATCACTCAGTAATGTCTGGCTCTTTGTGACCTCCATGGACTGTAACCCGCCAGGCTCCTCTGTGCATGGGATTTCCTACGGAAGCATACTGGAGTGGGTTGCTATTTCCTTCTTCAGCTATAGTATGTATCAGAAGTCAAATTATTCTTCAGCACATCTTGGATAAGGCACCCCAGGCTTTCCCTTAATATAAAAAAATGATTTGCCATACAGTTTTTGTAGGATTGGGAAACAGCCATATAACAAGTCCAAACTGCATGGAATGGTAAGATTAGTGATCTGAGAAATGTGCTATAATTAAAATTTTACTAAATTATCATAAACCCTTGTAGAAGTGAAAGTCGCTCAGTTGTGTCCGACTCTTTGTGACCCCGTGGACTATACAGTCCATGGAATTCTCCAGCCAGAATACTGGAGTGGGTAGCCTTTCCCTTCTCCAGTGGATCTTCCCAATCCAGGAATCAACCTGGGGTCTCCTGCATTGCAGGTGGATTCTTTACCAACTGAGCCATGAAGGAAGCCCCAAAAACCCTTGTAAGAAATTTTTAAAAATTAACATGAAATTCTCAATTGAGGGCTTATTCTAATGTTACTCCAAAGCTGGCAAAGCATAGGACAATGTAGATTATTACATAATTTTTAAGTGGAGAGATGGAATTGGTCAGAGCTTACACTAATAGCTGAAGAGGCACTGAAATTATTCTAATGGGCATCCCAGGTGGCTCTAGTGGTAATCTGCCTGCCAGTGCAGGAGATGTAAGAGACGTGGGTTTGATCCCTGGGTAGAGAAGATCTCCTGGAGCAGGGCATGGCAACCCTCTCCAGTATTCTTGCCTGGAGAATCTCACAGACAGCAGAGCCTGGTGGGCTACAGCCCATGGGGTTGCACAGAGTCAGAAACAACTGAAGCGACTTTGCACATAGCTCCCCAAAAAAGAATGAAAAATTATAGGGGAAGAGAGAAACAATGGATAAATCAAACAAGGTGACACAGGAAGTGTGGTCTGAATTGTGCTGGAATATTTTAGGAAGGCAGCAAAACTGTTCAAGGAGCCAAGTCAGGAATCGGTGGGTGAGTTAACTCTCTGACCCAGCCTTTCCAACAATGGCTCCTTCCTGGGAAAGCTGCCACGTGGCAGGAGCCTCCTGTGTGTCCCCTGGAGGTTCAGACAGGACCTGAGCCCCCACGCCCTGCCCCCGTGCTCACCATCCTCTTTGGTCCGGGTGAAGATCTGCTCGCTCCGGACGCCGTCTCCAGCCCGGGTAAAGGCCAGCACCTGGATGCTGTAGTTGGTGTATTTCTCCAGCCCATCCAGCTCTAGGGAAGGCTGCGTGGTGGTGACATTTTTAATCTCGCCCAGCTCTGGAGGACAAGAAAACACGAGCGTGTTACCACAGCTGTTGGCATGTTCTTACTGCTGCCCAGTGCTGGGCCCCCATCAATCACTCCCTGAAATCACTCAGGGGTGTGGGCACAGCCTTCGTGAGACACTGACCCTCTGCGGTCTCTTGAAAAATATCATTTGCACCAAATTGCCACAGAGTGCCAGGAAGAAAAGAGGTCTGGAAAACAGCAGTTCAGTCAAGTGTTATAAACCCAATGCCAACAGGCCCCTCCAGAACTGTCCCCAAGCAGGAGTAACCCAGCAGATTCTCTGCACCCTGGCCCCAGGAAGCCAGGACCACGTAGGCTACGTAGAGATACTTCTAACTGCTCATTAAGAAGCTTCTACAAGTTGAGCCTAATTTTCTGGTTAACATAAGCAGACTCCTTTAAGGTACATGTGTTTTCTTGCACCTAACTTAAACTGCGGTAGCCCAGCACAACTCCTCCTGTTGCCTGGAGTAAACCCCTTGCCCACAGGACAGGCTGATGTGTCAGGAATGCGTCGTCAGCTAAAAATGCTTTGTGTTCTGCAGCGGGATCAGATAGTGACATGTGAAGATGGAACTTTGTGCTGGCCTGCCTGAAGCCCATGACACATGGCAGCTTGAGAAAACTCACAGGGCTTTGCGAAATACCAGCAGGGGTGCTCTGGATTTAGAAATGAGCCATTGGCAGAGGAGCTGGAAGAGGAGAGAGGGGCCAAAGAGCTGCCCACCTTTAGGGCAAGTGGTCATTTGTGGAATGTTTGGTGCAGCCTGACCCCTGTGCCTGGGGGGCTGGTTTAGTAAGAACGGGGGCTGGGAGATGGGCCAGGAAGGAGACCTCCTTGGTGTCTGGTCATCTCTGCACATGCTCACAGTGCACGCAGCACTCGCAACCAGGTGTCCCGCAGTGTCTCTCGCTTTCTCTGGCCTCAGGAACACAGCTGACACGCCACGCTGCTCCTAAGGTGCCCTGCGCTGGGTTCCCATGCGAACTCACTCACTCAGCATGACTATCCTTTTGTTTCCACTGGCCGTTCCTTTTACAGAAGGGGAAACTGAGGCAGAGAGAGGCTCAGTGTCTTCGCCAGGTCACGGATCTGAACACAAAGGCTGAGAGCGTGGGCTGTGGCACCGATATGGTGTGGCCGCATGCCCACGGTCCACACTCTCAGCTACTGCCTGAGGACACTGGGTGGATTCATGTTGGCCGGAGGAACTGGGTTTCTGCCAGCCTGGTTTTCCCTTCTTGCTCTTTGTTCTTCTCTCTTGTCCTCCTAGCATGTTGCATGGATGTTCAGAGATTAGTGGTCAGGTATTTTGTGGTTATGGTGACTATGAATGTCTGTGTTCACCTTTCGTCATCAAAAGGTGATATCAGGGCTGAACTGGACACAGTAGGAAAGCTGAATTTCAAATAAAGCAGGGGGTAGTCGAGGTGTGTCACCCCCATGCCAGGGACCCCTGTGTTTGATGACGGTTGGGAGGGGAGGGGAGAAACAGTGGGTCTCAGGCATGGCCCCGGACCCAGTAGGAGCCCAAGGCTTGTTTCCACCATGAGCAGCTCATGGGCAAGTTCTGGAGGCAGGATGCTTTGCTGGGGGGAGAGCAGGGCCAGGGTGAAGCCCCCCCAAAGATGCCTGAGGTCCAGTGTCTCCTGGGGGCTACCAGCCAGAGGCAGACTTTCAAGGGCCACAATTGAGAAGTCGCAGCAGATGGCTAGTGAAAATAAGAGAAATGTTTGCTCCTGTGTGGTCCCCGTGCACTTGGAAAGTTGACAATCATTACCCTCAGATGGGTTAGAAATGCTTTCCTGTGAAAGAACAGTCTTTCCTAGGTGGCCATCAGACCTGTTTCCGTTACATTGTTCATTTATAATTTTCATTTTCTTGAACATAGACAATATAGGTCAATGAGAGTAGCATAAAAAACTCAAATGCTAATGAAAAAAATGCAAGTGTATCTCATCAAGATCTTTTCAGATTCAGGAACTTTTACATTGTGACAAAGATTATGCCAAAGAAGGGCAACGCCAAAGAATGTTCAAACTACCGCACAATTGCACTCATTTCACATGCTACCAAAGTAATGTTCAAAATTCTCCAACCCAGGCTTCAATAGTATATGAACCAAGAACTTCCAGATGTTCAAGCTGGGTTGAGAAAAGGCAGAGGAATCAGAGATCAAATTGCCAACATCTGTTGGATGGTAGAAAAAGCAAGAGAATTCCAGAAAAACATCTACTCTGCTTCACTGACTACGCGAAATAAAGCCTTTGACTGTGTGGATCACAACAAACTGTGGAAAATTCTTAAAGAGATGGGAATACCAGACCACCTAACCTGCCTCCTGAGAAACCAGCACGTAGGTCAAGAAGCAACAGTTAGAACCAGATGTGGAAAAACAGACTGGCTCCAAATTGGGAAAGGAGTACATCAAGGCAGAATATTGTCACCCTGCTTATTCAACTTATATGCAGAGTACATCATGCAAAATGGCAGGCTGGATGAAGGACAAGTTGGAATCAAGATTTCCAGGAGAAATATCAGTAACCTCAGATATGCAGATGACACCACCCTTATGGCAGAAAGTGAAGGGGAACTAAAGAATCTCTTGATGAAGGTGAAAGAGGAGAGTGAAAAACCTGGCTTAAAACTCAATATTCAAAAAACGAAAGTCATGGCATCCAGTCCCACCACTTCATGGCAAATGAATGGGGAAACAATGCAAACAGTGACGGACTTCATTTTCCTGGGCTCCAAAATCACTGCAGATGGTGACTGCAGCCACAAAATTAAAAGACCCTTGCTCCTTGGAAGAAAAGCTATGACAAACCTAAAGGCTATGGTTTTTCCAGTGGTCATGTATGGATGCGAGAGTTGGACTGTGAAGAAGGCTGAGCGCCGAAGAATTGATGCTTTTGAACTGTGGTGTTGGGGAAGACTCTTGAGAGTCCCTTGGACTGCAAGGAGATCCAACCAGTCCATCCTAAAGGAGATCAGTCCTGGGTGTTCATTGGAAGGACTGATGTTGAAGCTGAAACTCCAATACTTTGGCCACCTGATGTGAAGAGCTAACTCATTGGAAAAGACCCTGATGTTGGGAAAGATTGAGGACAGGAGGAGAAGGGGATGACAGAGGATAAGATGGTTGGATGGCATCACTGACTCAATGGACATGAGTTTGGGTGGACTCCGGGAGTTGGTGATGGACAGGGAGGCCTGGAGTGCTGCAGTTCGTGGGGTTGCAAAGAACTGGACATGACTGAGCAACTGAACTGAACTGAACTGAAAGTGAGTGAAGTTGCTCAGTCATGTCTGACTTTTGTGACCCCATGGACTGCAGTCTACCAGGCTCCTCCATCCATGGGATTTTCCAAGCAATAGTACTGGAGTGGGTTGCCATTTCCTTCTCCAATGACAAACCTAGGCAGCATATTAAAGGACAGAGACATTACTTTGCTGACAAAGGTCTGTATAGTCAAAGCCATGGTTTTTCCAGTAGTCATTATGGATGTGAGAGTTGGACCATAAGGAAGGCTGAGTGCCAAAGAATTGATGCTTTTGAACTGTGGTGTTGAGAGTCCTTTGGATTGCAAGGAGATCAAACCAGTCAATCCTAAAGGAAATCAACTGAATATTCATTGTAATACTGATGCTGAAACTGAAGCTCCAGTACTTTGGCTACCTGATGAGAAGAGCCAACTCACTGGAAAAGACCCTGCTGCTAGGAAAGATTGAAGGCAGGAGGAGAAGGGGAAGACAGGGCATGAGACGATTGGATGGCATCACCGACTCGATGGACATGAGTTTGAGCAAGCTCTAGGAGGTGGTGAAGGACAGAAAAGCCTGGTGTGCTATAGTCCATGGGTTTGCAAAGAGTTGGATGTGACTGAGTGACTGAACAACAAAAGGTTATACACACACACTCACACAATCAGGGAAAACATAACGCAACTCAGGAAAGGGGCTCCTGGGGGCTGTGCGCCGGGCTAGTTATGAGAACTATACTACATCACATGACCTCTGGCTTTAACTTTTTCGTTTTTATCTTTTTTAAGGGCCCAGGGTCTCTATGTCACAGGGGAAATACGACTTCTAATTATAGCCCAGGGAAGGCATGCCGAAGGGGCTGGCTGTTTCTGGGTGAGATACAGTGATGCAGAAGAGAAGAGTTGAGAGGAGAAGGGCAAAGTGGGGTACCCTGATCTTTTTAATACACCGGCTCATGAATTACCACAGTAATTGGAATTAGTATTTGGATGTTGACTCATACTGGGGTCCACATTATTTGGGTGAATGAATTTATCACGATCCATGAATAGGCCTGCAGTCCAAACCCCTACTTAAAATTACCCCCAAGCATTTTTAAAATTCCCCAGAGCCCCTGAATCAACCACAGAGACACCTCATTCTCTCTGTTTCAAGGCTATTTTCCTGACCAGCCCATGTGGAAAAAAGGAGAATTATGAAAAAAGGCAAATGCAAACAGCGTGCTTCATTTGTTGTTCGTTTAAACTCCTGGTCTTCTTTATGGCTTAAACATTAATTTCTATCATTTACTTTTCACAGTCCCAGTAGAGTAATTTAAAAATATGTATATGGGACTGTACAGTGGAGATTAACACAACATTGTACATCAACTATACTTCAATAAAATAAATTTTAAAAATATGTGGCAAGAATAGTATTCAGTTGAAGTCATGAGTAAAACAATATAAAATGAATACAGAAAAGAAATTCAGAAACCATACTATTTATAGTACAAAAGTTTTTTTAAACTTTATGTTTTAAAGCAAAATACTTTTTATGTATTTATTTATACTCTCCTTCATTCTTAAAGGATTTTCAGGAAGAAATCAAAATGGGGTGGAAATGACTCCCCCCACCCCCGCCCATCTCCCTGACTTGCCAGCATCACACCAAAAGCCCAGTTTGGCACCTAAGTGTTGCTTTGATTCAGATTCTGTCTTTTTTGTCTGGAAGAAAGAGAGGAGGGTTGAAAAGCAGTTGGATTCAGATAAAATGGGGTCAGTTTCCCAGTAATCTCAGAGAAGCTGCTGTCTTTAAAATTCTTTGACTTTCAGATAATAAAATACTCAGAAATTTCATGGACATATTGTATATTTAACTGTCCTGCTGCTGCTGCTGCTGCTGCTGCTAAGTTGCTTCAGTCGTGTCCAACTCTGTGCGACCCCATAGACGGCAGCCCGCCAGGCTCCCCCATCCCTGGGATTCTCCAGGCAAGAACACTGGAGTGGGTTTCCATTTCCTTCTCCAATGCATGAAAGTGAAAAGTGAAAGGGAAGTCGCTCAGTCGTGTCTGACTCTTCACGACCCCATGGACTGCAGCCCACCAGGCTCCTCCGTCCATGGGATTTTCCAGGCAAGAGCACTGGAGTGGGGTGCCATCGCCCTCTCTGTTAACTGTCCTAGCAAGTGAATTAACCATTTTTGTTTTATCTGGTCATATTAGCAAGAGGAAAATGCTTTTTTATGCATATTTTTGAAAATATTTGGGGAAAATACTAACCACCGGGGTAGTACCAATGTCTTTTTCAGCCTGCCTGAGCGTGTAGGTGTGTGTGTGGTGTGTTCTCAAGCTTAGCAGGTATAACCTTTATACAAACACTATGTGTTCTGTGTCTGTGCGTACCTCGGAGCCACAGTCTGAGGAGTTCGTGCAGAAGAACCCATGAATTCCATGACATTTCCTGATAATTACCAAATGTTAGTTCTCAGGGGTATCGGATAAAATGTGGCTGCTTATAGCAGGCTTACATTTCTGAGAGTTTTTTTCTTTTGGAGATTAAGTGTAGAACTCGTACATTAGGCACTAAATCACATCACCTTGGTCTTCACAGAGGGAGTAGAAGAATCTTTAGAAACTATACGCATTTCCAAGCATTCTTTATTCAAACCTTTAATTTTTAAATATTCAAGTTCTTAAAGCTTTAAAATGTATTGACTAGACCATATTAACCACATCATCCATCATAGAGCTAAGATGGTAATAAGCACAATTAGCAAATATGAGGGAAATGTGAAAATAGGATGAATAGCCAGCACTGGATTATGGAAATATTTCCAAAAAGAACAAAAAAGGAACAATCTTAGTATAATTTAACTTCAGGTATGTCCGTTAGGGTGTTTAATTTAATCTGACTCCATATGAGGATTAGAATCAGAACAAGAAATGATATATTACTGTACTATGTCAGTAAAATAGATAATTTGCAGTTTTTTGTTTTTTTTTTTTTTTGCTCTGTACTTTACATCTGGGGCCTCCCTGGTAGAGCAGATGGTAAAGAATTCGTCTGCCAATGCAGGAGACACGGGCTTGATCCCTGGGTCAGGAAGATACCCTCAGAAGGAAATGGCAACCCACTCCAGGATTCTTGTCTGGAGAATCCCACGGACAGAAGAGCTACAGTCCATGGTGTCATAGTGAGTTGGACACAGCTGAGCAAGTAAACAAGAACATACTTGACATCCATGGGAATTGTTAAAGCTCTTTTTGGGGATGAGGTGAAGTGAATCATCTGTTTAACTCCGTCCCTCGGTGGGGCTGGCTGTGCATTACTGGGCTTGTGGTTCTCTATTCAGAGCATCCTCCCCGTCTCACTAGACTAGAGCATCCATCTGAGAGGAGCTGCATCCTCAGTGGCCGGCAGGAGCTTCGCACCGAGAAGATGCTCAGAAGGTGAATCAATGTCTCCCCCTGCTGGCGCTGTGCAAAGTGCTACCCTGGACACCAGGAGGAATTGGGGCTGATCCTCAGCTCTGAGATCCAAGTCTGGTTACAGACACAAACAGCTCAGTCAGCCTCGGACCCAGCTGTGTACTTAGCACTTCATTAAGCTGCCTTTGCCGAGGTGTCTTCCATCCTTTATTCTTGCACCATGGCAACCCGCTCCGGTATTCCTGCCTGGGAAATGCTATGGACAGAGGAGCCTGCGGGCTACAGTCCATGGAATCACAGAGTCGGACACAACTGAGCTACTGAGCACAAGAGCAGATGTCTGCAGCCTCGGAGGCCCAGTGTGTTCTGTTTACCTGGGCTGTCAGAGCAGACCCAGGTGGGCCTGAGCAGAGGTGGGAGGTGCTCCAGGGACCTTGACTAGGACTATCAGAAGGGCTGAAGAAGCCCCAGACAAGGGTGGGGAGGCACCCTGGGAGCTGGGGGCGATGGAAGGAGGCTGGAAACAGGGCCTGGGGAAGGATGTGGGCATGGGAGGCCCCAGCCTTGGTCCACAAGCGGAGAGCAGGGCCTTTCCTGTTAGGGGTTGTAGTTCAAGGTGAACCTGTCCTGCTCCTGGAGTGGGGCTCAGCATGCCTCAGGGGCACCTACCCTCTGCAAGCAGAGAAACAGAGCCATGTTCTGCCTGAGATGCTTGGAGCCCCAGTCTTGCTATCCTCTGAGCTGACCCTCTCTTGTGCTACATCCTGCCCCTAAAGAGGAGGATTTTGTCCTACAACTTGAAAGCAAAGAAAGAATAAAAAGAAAAAGAAAGAAAGAAACAAGAAGAATGAAGAAAGAGAGGATAGAGGAGGGGAAAAAAGAGAAAGGAGCCAAAAATGGAGGGTTTGGGATAAAATGTCTCCTCGCAGAGATAATAATACCCTCTGGTTCCAGTATTCTTCCTGAACCACTTCCAGTTCAACTACAGGAGCTCAAGGACTTTCCCTGCTGAGTCCTGTCAGGAACAGGAAGGGGTCAGTCTTTTAGGACACACGTCACGTAGAACTTTCTAGATACAGATCAAGGTTTTGGTGCTGCCTGCAGAGGCTTGACATAGATACTCATAATTAGGAAAACACATCTATTCCTAGATATCCCAAGTGCCAGCCACCCCCTCCTATCCTTCAAATTTGGAAAGTACATGCTGTTTTAAAAGGGCTTCCTGGGTGGCTCAGCAGTAAAGAATCTGCCTGCAATGCCCCAGACACAGGCTCAATACCTGGGTCGAGGAGATCATCTGCAGAAGGGAATGGCAACCCACTCCAGTATTCTTGCCTGGAAAATCCCATGGACAGAGGATCCTGGCGGGCTATAGTCCATGAGGTAGTAAAAAAGAGCCAGACATGATTTAGGGACTAAAACACCAGCACCAATGTTTTAAGCAGCTGTCCACACCTGTTAAAGTGTCAGATATGAGACAAGAACAGAACAGTGTGAGGAAGGAGGCAAGTACTCAGTGTAAAGAAGCGCCCAGCTTGTACTGAATCCCAGGGCAGGAGGGGGCATGTACAAATTCCATCACTGGTCATTTAATCCTCTTACCTCCGTCCATGAGGTTGGCCCAGTAAATGACTCTGAACCCCTGGAGAATTCCGTTCAAGGCTTCCTTGGAAAGCGTGGACCAGGATATTGATATGCTTTCTGGTGATGTTGCTATGGCTTGAACATTTTCGGGGGGGTAACTGGGCACTGAAATGAGATAATTAGACTCTATAAACACTGTCTGTGGCTTAATTAGCGAACCAATACTGAATAAGCAACATGAGTTTAATATTTCAAAAGTGCAAGCAAAAGAAAAAAAATTGCACTCCATCCCCCAAATTAAGGGGGAAAATGAGAACCATTTTCCTGTACAAATAGGATAACTCAGTAAAATACAATGACTTCATAAGACTTTCAGTGTCTCTCTTTGCAGAACAACTGCTTCACTTTTAAGCAGCTTGCCTCCGGCTTAGAGAGTTGAGAACACTTCTGACCCTATTGCATGAATTAAAGACCACTGCTGGTCTGGCTTATTTCCCCATCATTCTTGCAAACTGCTGTGAGGATGAGGTGGTTAGATGGCATCACCGACTCAATGGACATGAATTTGAGCAACCTCCAGGAGACAGCTGAGGACAGAGGAGCCTGAAGTGCTGCAGTCCCTGGGATGGCAAAGAGTCAGACAAGACTTAGCAACTGAACAACAAAAATACAGTAAGTCCCCTGGTGTTGAGTAATGTCTGGAGTGTGAATTGAAAGCTCAAAAGCAGACATGTTGCACTTACTGCTCCAACCCCAGCAGTGCCCCCTTTCAATCCTAGACCACTCATCAGAGGAAAGAGAAAACGGACTAGGATAGAGGCTAGAAAGATATTTCACATCAAGTTTATGCAAACCTTAAACATCGTGACTGCGAAAGGGGGAAAAATAGTGACTGAATCACAAACATCAATGAAAAATAAACATCAAAGTGAAAACCCAGAGGCCTATCTAGCCACAACTGCAAGGACTATGAAGTTGGAAAGAAAATCCTGGATTTCCATTTACTAGCTCTCCCTATAAAAATGGTCAGGATTTTTCTTCTCAGTTGTTCTTTAGGTCAGAAATTATAGATGCAAGTTACCGCGTGTGTTCTCAAAGCACAAGAGGTAACTGCCATGCAAGCCTTTTGCAGGAAAATCTGCCCCCTCCTGCTACAGCTAACTCCGTATTTGGCCTCTGCACCTAAACGATGATGCTTCTAGACACCCTGATTTTCTTTTTTTAATTTACTTATTTTAAATGAAGGCTAATTACTTTACAATATTGTACTGTTTTTGCCATACATTGACATGAATCACCCATGTAGACACCTGATTTTCATGCACTGCTGGAGAATGTGAGCTTTTAGGCTGTCAACGTGGGCGTGTATAGTAATTCCTTTTGGCCACTAGGGGGCGCGCGGTCACCGTGAGATTTGCTCCAGGAAGCCTGCTCATGTCTGTTCTCTGGTCTTAGAATGCTTGAAAATAAAAAGCGATGATTAAAAAGAAGAAAGAAAAAAAAAGCGGGGCGGGGGGGAAGCCCTCCTTAACGTTAACTTATGAGAAATTTTTAGAAAATCGAATTTCTACATTGTGCCCAGACTGCTGCAGTCATAGGGAGAGGCTTGGATTCGCTTGGCAGAAGTCCACCTCTTGGGCTTGAAATGCAGGAGAAAGATGCTGAAAAGGGAGTGGATTCGGCTTTTCCATCAAGATGTATCCAGGGCGCTGAATCCAGGCAGCCTGCGAGTTAATTAGGACATGCTTCCCGCTGGAAGAAAGCCCCGGTCCCAGCCGGCCAGGCTGACATCACCCCTGCACAGCCTGCAGGGGGCCAGGCACCTACCGTCCTCGAGGGTGGTGGTGATGATTTCCTGAGAAGAAGGCCCCGTCCCGGCCCGGTTGCAGGCCTGCACCACCAGGCCATACTGGGTGAACTTGTTGAGGTTGTCCAGGGTGTAAATCTCACTGTCCCCCGTGGTGTCGATACTGATGATGTTGAACTGGAAGTTGCCCCCGGTGCTGTACTCCCGGTAACCGATCTGGTAGCCACGGATAATCCCGTTTTGCAAATGTTTCTTGGGAGCCTAAGCAGCAAAGAGAAGAACAAATACCATATATTAACGCATATATGTGGAATCTTAAAAAAAAATGGCACAGATGAATCTATTTGCAGGGCAGGAATAGAGATGCCGCCATAGAGAATGGACATACAGACACAGGACGGAATGAGAGGGCAGGATGAACTGAGAGAGTAGCATGGACATATACAGACAGATAGAATAGAGAGCTAGTGGAAAGCTGCTGTATATCACAGGGAGCTCAGCTCCGTGCCCTGTGATGACCTGGAGGGTTGGGAAGGCGGGGAGGGAGGTTCAAGAGGGAGGCGATATATGTACACAGGTAGCTGACTCACATTGTTGTACAGTAGAAACTAATATGACATTGTAAAGCAACTTTATTCTGATTTTCAAAACAACATACAGAAAAAAAAAGAATACTTGAGGTGGGACAGGAGGTAAACCAGCGCCTGCCTATATCGTAGGGAGACAAAAATGAAATTGAGTAAGTATGAAAAACATACAGATGTGGCAGTAGTAATAGCAGCTATAGCAGCAAACTCTTTCCTAGAGGATGCTTGTGGCCAGGCGCTCTGCCTTCACCTGCGTGGATATACCCGGCCTGGGGCACAGCATCTCAGGACCCTCACGGACACAGGAGGTCACACAAACAGCAGAGACAGGAGAGGAGTCCACCGCAGCGCCTGTGCACCCAGGCCCTCTGTCAAGCTGCTGGGCCACTGGCTTCTCTAAGTGGTGGTGGAGTTTCAAAAGACAAATTGAGTTTGCGGTACCTCAGCCTACATCAACCATCATCTCATGAGACTAATGTTCATGTGTTCACAGAGCAAAACCGACTGAGCTCCACTCTGCCACATGGTCCCAGGCACTGGGGAACAGAAGTGATTTTTTAAAAAAGGTCCCTGCCTGCATGGAGCTTAGACTGTAATGGAATATTCCAGAATAAAGGTGTTTCCAGGTTGAAAGCTGAATGTGAACGGGAGTCCACCCCTGGCAAGAAGGCAAACTGCTTTCATGAAGGTCTGAGTCACTCTGGAATCATTTTATGGTGATTTAAGCTGGGCAAGGGAAGGCTGGAGCTAGCTTCTCTCTGAAAAGGATAAAGGGGTCAGTCTATTAAAAGACAGAAGAGTTTTCCCTGCTATGTTGAATTTATTTATTTTATTTTAAGAATCCAGACTATTTTCAAGTATGTTTTAAGAACAACATCAAACTGATGCTCTATAGCGACAAAGGTATTATAAGTTTTCAGACAATCAAAAGATATATGGGTATATGTGTGAGTATGTGTGTGTATTCGTATTATGTCTGTGTGTGCATATGTATGAGCATATATGTGTATGCATGTGAATGTGTCTGTGCGCGTGTGTGTATTTCGGTACAAGCTGTGAATCTCTCAGGGCTCTGAAAAGCTTTCTCAGCCCTGAAAATGTTTACAGCCCCGTTGGAGAGAGGAAACTAACACTCAGGAAGCCATAGAGAAATCTGAAGTGCCCAAGTGCGTGGAAGTGGACAGGAGGCTGGCAGACGTCCAGAAAGTGGTGAAGTGAGAGTGGTCTGAAGCAGTCAGGAGATGCTGACCGCAGCTGAGCCTGGAAGGATGGCCAGGGCTCCGGAAAGGGAGGGAGGGCGTGGGGTGAGAAAGAGACTGAGCAGCAAGAATGGATGGTGGGGAGAGATGAGGAATGCACAGGGGTGAGGAATGGCAGGTAGAGAACAGACAAGGTGGGTCTGCCCTGGGTGGGACAGGCCTGGGGGATCGCCCTGGACAACCGACAGGAAGAAGTTCGTGAGCGGATAGCAGCACAAATTCAGCAAACGTCTGTGGACTGCTCATTATGCCAGCTTCCTCGTGGAATGAAGTCTCTGTTGTCTTTAGCAATTTGTCTGAGTTACACAAGAGCAGTAAAATCCCATCTTTTTTCCAAGCAAGTTTCCTCATTTATTGTTTTCTTGGATCCCACTGCTTTTCTCAACAGCCCGTTGGGTTTCATGCGTTTACATAATCTAAATAGATACCAAAGAAACAGCCCTAGAAACCACTGCTTCTGCAGTCAAGTTGGAACTTACAGACCTTGATGTAAAAGCTCACACCTCTTTTTATCAGAAGCAGATGTCTGTGCTTTCCTGTTTTGCATCGATGAACCACAACTTTTCATCTTGCTTTTGCTTTGCTAAAAATCAGATCTAAAGATTTCCGGTTTTGAGACTTCCATTACCTGGAATTTGTTTTACCTCAATTGCTTAACCAATTAACAATTTAACCAATTAACATTTAACCAATTAATAAAATTAATTTCCCTCCAAAAGCCATGGACAAATCAAATATAAAACAAAGACATTCCTCCTATTTCACATAGTTTTTTCATGTTAAATACATCACTCACCCAAATGTAAAGTTTTTTTTTTTTTAATTTGTAAAGTATTCTAATTTTTCAATGGGTTCCCTGTGACGATTTTTAAGTCTCCCTAAGATGCCGAGTCTGGATCCCAGGACAAGAGCTGTGGAGTCTGATCAGGTAGGAGGTAAATACCCACAAGAGAGTGTTTACACAGAGCACCCAGTTTCGCAGAATCTTCTACAAGCAGAGGGCCCTGCTGGCTGACATTTCCCTTCTTGGATTTAGGGGGATTAACCAAACCTGTGATCTGGCTGCACAGGTAGGTGAAGATATCTTCATTTTTTCTCTCTCCATGGGTGAAAACACACTCTAACTAGCTTAAGTATATGATAGGCAACACAGAGGTTTTTGTCCTGTTGAGTTTAAATATTTTGTACAGAATAAATATAACATTCTTTACATTCTTCATAGAAATACATTTTAGTCCTGCTAATTCTGCAGCAGTAGGAAGGTTATTTTTGCTTATTAGGTTCTTCTGCAAAATATTTTGTAAAAAATATTTTTTATAACATTAAAAGTATATCGCCAACCTTCCTATGTAATTGCTATTCAAATTTTGATAACATTCCTATCTCTCTAAGTAAAGTTGAAATTTGTTTTTTTGTTTCCCACATGGTCGTCTTCATCTTCCGCAGAGTTTGGTGTCTGATTTTTTCATTTAATAGGCTATTATGATCATATTTCATGTTTATGGTCTTTAAAAATCATATGCCATGTTTTATTGAACCATTTTTCCATCACGGGGGATATTGTTTTTTGTAACTTATTTCCTACCACAAATTAACCTTTGTGATACATTGCATCTGTTTAAGTTTGTTTATTGGACTGCAGTCCCAGAGGTGGATGGGTGTCTTACTTCAAGGAATTGTGTTTCAACTGACTGTTAATGAGATAGCATTATTTGTTGTTATTTTTTAACTTAAGGGACTGTGTTTATCACAAAGAACAAGGGAGAGAAGTCTCCTGCAGGCTTCTGGATATTGTGATTTTGAAGAGATATATGTTGAACAGATACAGGTGAGTTATTTGAGGGTATACATTTGAAGGAATATATTTGAAGTGAGCTTACGTCTTTTCTTTCAGGGCTTTAATACAATCTCTAGTTATCATGCGGAAGGAACTGTCGCACCCGAGAAAGAAGTGATGGATTTTTCTTACAAATGAATCACATACTTGATTCTACAGCTCGCAGGCCTCCGGAGGCTCTGAAAACCATCTAGAAAGGTTGCGTGGGGGGGATGGGGAGTGAGTACTAACAGGTATGGGTTTTGTTGTGGGGGATGAAATTTTAATAAATATAGATTCTGGTAACGGCTGTGCACCTCTGTAAGCATACTAAAAACCATGGAATTGTAACCTTAAAACAGTGACTGTGGTGGTGTGCTAACTTAATCCCAATAAAGCAATTTTAATAAAAGCTAGTGTGCTAAAATTGTCTCTAGGTTATTTCTCTTTCTAATTCAATCACAACAATAGCTTCCTCTCACCATGACCACAGTAACCACCACCAATCAAGAATCACCTCCTGGACCACTGAATCTTCATCATCACCATCACTACTATCAGCGTGAACACGGCTACTTCTAACCACCTCTGCTACTCCATGCTCCCTGAAAGCCATCACCACTCAGCACTGCCTCCACCTCATCACCAGCATCCCCACCTCCATCACCATCATGACCACCACCTTCCTCATGGCCACCACGTCCATCACAAGCATCAAGACCATCACTACCAGCATTGCTCCCACGGGTCCCAACGTCACCACCACCTCCACCACCATCACCCAGTGCTGCCTTCATCTCTCCCACGCTCACAGCCACTCTTACCACTGCCTCCACCATAAAGCACTGCTGCACCTCCAGTGCTTCCATTACCACTACCACTGGCATCCACATCACCACCAGCATCATTATGACCACCGTCGCCTCTGTCGCTAACTCAGAGCCAACATCACTGCCACTAGTTACCACCAGCCTCCCACCACCTCCTCCATCCATCATCTCTCTCACCTATTGAGAATGTGATTTTCCCAACCAGTGTAATAAGTGAGATTATCTATCTATCACTGTTCATTGTCACAACAACCCCAAGAAGTATCATTCTCCTTCTTACAGAGGAAGACACTAAAGGTCAAAGAGATTAAAAAACATATTCCTCAAGGTAAATGCAGAGTCGGAATTCTAACCCAGGTTTTCCCAAGAGTTGTCTTTAATGTCCACCACTCAGCCCCAATAAATTCTCTCCTTTTTGCAAAGCTTGATAATTAGGTTTATAAAGTTACATGAAACAAAAAATTTAATCAAAGAAAAATTTAATGAATCACACAAAGAGAAACTATTATGTTTTCATGCGAAAAATAAGCAAAAATTATAACTATCGCAGACAAAGTTTAAGTTCTACTATTAATTTGTAGGCTAACTAGTCAGATTTACACTTAGGGATGTGTTAACCTTAAAGAAATCCTTGAAGGTTTATATTCATATTGAGAAACACGAGATGTCTTTTAAAAGTCCATAAATGCAGGAATTTTATACACTGTAATTGTATGTTTTAGGGGTTCTGATCAAAGTTCCAAAGTATTTTGAAAGTGACTTTCTGAGTTGTATGGCAACAAGCCATGGTGGGGTGAAGGCATGGGGTGAGGACCCAAAGAACTTCAATCCATTTGTCTGGTGGTAGGTTTCATATCTGGAGAAGGAAATGGCAACCCACTCCAGTACTCTTGTCTGGAAAATCCCATGGATGGAGGAGCCTGGTAGGCTATAGTCCATGGGGTCTCTAGGAGTCAGACACGACTGAGCAACTTCACTTTCATGCATTGGAGAAAGAAATGGCAACCCACTTCAGTTTTCTTGCCTGGAGAATCCCAGGGATGGGGGAGCCTGGTGGACTACTGTCTATGCGGTCGCACAGAATTGGACACAACTGAAGCGACTTAGCAACAGCAGCAGCAGGTTTCATATCATCCTAAGACAAGTTGGGTCATAATGTAATACCCCTTACTTTAAAAACTATTTGGATGATACTGAAACAGGACTTCCTGGAGCATGTGTCTACTTGGAATAAAGCGAGATGGTTGGCTGGCATGTGAAGAGAAGGCATTCAAATGGGAAGACACTTTTTAGGATACCCTTCTAGGGCTGTTAAATAGCCTCAAAGAAAAATTGAGTAAATGGGTCAAAAATAATTGTTTGTGTTCATGAAACTAAGCAAACAGAGTTACTGGTGGAATAGGAAGACAGTAGGGCTTCCCTTGGAGAAGGCGATGGCACCCCACTCCAGTACTCTTGCCTGGAAAATCCCATGGATGGAGGAGCCTAGTAGGCTGCAGTCCATGGGGTCACTAAGAGTTGGACACGACTAAGTGACTTCACTTTCACTTTTCACTTTCATGCATTGGAGAAGGAAATGGCAACCCACTCCAGTGTTCTTGCCTGAGAATCCCAGGGATGGGGGAGCCTGGTGGGCTGCCATCTATGGGGTCCCACAGAGTCGGACATGACTGAAGCGACGCAGCAGCCGCAGCAGGGCTTCCCTGGTAGCTCAGATGGTAAAGAATCTGCCTGCAATGTGGGAGATCTGGCTTCCATCCCTAGGTTGGGAACATCCCCTGGAGGAAGGCATCTGGCAACCCAGTCCAGTATTCTTTCCTGGAGAATCCCATGGACAGAGGAGCCTGGCGGGCTACAGTCCATAGGGTCACAAAAGAGTCAGATACTACTGAGTGACTAAGCACAGCACAGGAAGAAACATAGAAGAAAGAATCAGGTAGGGGTCCTGAAACACGTTTGAATCTGGGTTGCAAGATATTGGAGAAGACAGATTTCTAAGAAGCCACTTTGATCATGCCCTCCTTCTCCCTCAACAGCAGTGCCTGCAGTTAAGTTCTGAGCCCCAAGGCAGTGTTTCCAGACTAACATCCCCTGGATGTCCATTCCCCTTGGATCCTCAAGTGCTTAGGTAAGCATGGGGATCCCAGCTCTCTTACACTTTCCCATCTCATGAAAGTCCCCATCAGAGAACGCATTTCTTCCTTTTTCTACTGTCAAAACTTGACTCATCCCATGGCCAGCTCAACTTCTCACTCCTTGGGGAGCCTCCTGTGACTGCCTCCACCCAAGGAGTCCTCTCCATTCTCTGTCCTCCACTGGCACTCTCCCACCTACCATCAACATTGCATAAGGTGGCTCAGGTGGTAAAGAATCCTCTTGCAATGTGGGACACTCAGGTTTGATTCCTGGGTTGGGAAGATCCCTTGGAGAAGAAAATGGCAACCAACTCTACTATTCTTTCCTGGAGAATCCCATGGACAGAGGAGCCTGGTGGGCTACATTCCATGGGGTCACAAAGAGTTGGACACAACTAAGCAACTGACACTTTTCACTTCATCCACCATCAACTTGTAACCACAATGGTGTGATCACTCACCTAGAGCCAGACATCTTGGAGTGAAAAGTCAAGTGGGCCTTAGGAAAAATCACTATGAACAAACCTAGATGGAATTCCAGCTAAGCTATTTCAAATCCTAAAAGATGATGCTTTTAAAGTACGGCACTCAATATGCTAGCAAATTTAGAAAACTCAGTGGTGGCCACAGGAATGGAAAAGGTCAGTTTTCATTCCAATTCCAAAGAAGGGCAATGCCAAAAAATGTTCAAACTACAACACAATTGCATTCATTTCATATGCTATCAAAGTTATTCTCAAAATTTGCCAAGCTAGGCTTCAACAGTATGTGAACTGAGAACTTCCAAATATTCAAGTTGGATTTAGAAAAGGCAGAGGAACCAGAGATCAAATTGCCAACATCCATTGGATGGTAGAAAAAGCAAGAGAATCCAGAAAAACATCTCCTTCTGCTTCACTGACTACGCTAAAGTCTTTGACTGTGTATATCACAAAAAGCTGTGGAAAATTCTTATGAGATGGGAATATAAGACATCTTACCTGCCTCCTGTAAAACCTGCATGCAGGTCAAGAAGCAACAGTTAGGACCAGGCATGGAACAACAGACTGGTTGCAAACTGGGAAAAGAGTATGTCAAGGGTGTATATTGCCACCCTCCTTATTTAACTTGTATGCAGAGTTCAGCTCAGTTCAGTCACTCATTCGTGTCCAACTTTTTGTGACTCCATGGACTGCAGCATACCATGCCTCCCTGCCCATCACCAACTCCTGGAGTTTGCTCAGACTCATGTCCATCAAGATGGTGATGCCATCTAACCATCTCATCCTTGTCCCCTTCTCTTCCTGGATGAAGCATAAGCTGGAATTAAGATTGCTTGGAGAAAAATCAATAATCAATCTCAGATATGCAGATGACACTACCCTTATGGCAGAAAGTGAAGAGAAACTAAAGAGCCCCTTGATGGATGTGAAAGAGGAGAGTGAAAAGCTGGCTTAAAACTCAACATTCAAAAAACTAAGATCATGGCATCTGGTCCCATCACTTCATGGCAAACAGATGTGGAAACAATGGAAATAGTAACAGACTTTACTTTCTTGGGCTCCACAATCACTGTAGATGGTGACTGCAGCCATGAAATCAAAAGACACTTGCTCCTTAAGAAAAGCTATGAAAAACCTAGATAGCATATTAAAAAGCAGAGACATTCCTTTGCTGACAAAGGTCTCTATGGTCAAAGCTATGGTGTGCTGCAGTCCATGGGGTCGCCAAGAGTCAGACACGACTGACTGACTGAACAACAACCTTCAGCTCAGCAGGAACTGACCACCTCCATCTCCTCTTATGGTCACCTGGAGCATATCAAGTATCTGGATTCCAAGAACTTGGCTGCAAGCACCAAGAGCACAAACATTCCTAAAAAAATATTTGAAATCTGATCCACTGCCCTGGCCACATCAGAAGTTCAACACAGTGGCCATTCTCAAAAAGTGTTATTGTAGATAAAGAGGAGACTGGTTCTGAGCATTTGTTGTTGTTCAGCTGCTCAGTCCTGTGACTCTGCAACCCCATGGACTGCAGCATGCCAGGCTTCCCTGTCCTTCACCATCTCCCAGAGTTTGCTCAAATTCATGTCCATCAAGTCGTTGATGCCATCCAACCATCTCATCCTCTATCACCCCCTTCTCCTCCTACCCTCAATCTTTCCCAGCATCAGGGTCTTTCCCAATGAGTCAGCTCTTCACCATCAAGTGGCCAAAGTATTGAAACTTCAGCTTCAGCATCAGTCCTTCCAATGAAGATTCAGAGTTGATTTCCTTTAGGATTGACTGATTTGATCACCTGAGCATTTATGAGGTCTAAAAAAGTGATGGGTAAGAATGACCTTAGGTGAAGGTTTATATCTTACTGAATATAAGTGAGTGGTGGGAACGAGGAGGGTATAAAGGCAGAGGAGGTGCTTAGACACCAGACCCATGACACAAAGGCCTGGGTCAGCCAGTTCAGAGGGAATTCTTAGGCAGTGTGTCCCAGTCTGGACACAAGGGTGCAAGTCGAGACCTGGCTTCCATGCTGATATGTGACATGGTGGCCAATCCATCAAGACGGGACAGCCAGGCAAGATTTGAAGGAATGTGAAAGTGTTAGTTGCTCAGTCATGTCCCACTCTTTGTGAATCCATGGACTGTAGCCCACCAGGCTCCTCTGTCCATGGAATCCTCCAGGCAAGAATACTGGAGTGGGGTGTCTTTTCCTTCTCCAGGGGATCTTCCCGACCCAGGGATTGAACCTGGGTCTCCCGCATCACAGGCAGATCATTTACCATCTGAGCAGGATTTGGAGGGGTCCATGTCATTTCCTAGGCCATATCAGGGAAGAAAATAGCTTCTGAAGAGCTAATTTATCTGGAAAATGTTGTCAATTTTTGTTTCCTGCTTAAAATAAGGATTCCAGAAGTGGTATTCACTTGTCAGCCAGCCGGTGGGTTACACAAGTTTATAAGGATCCTTGAAGGCAGGCCAGTGGATTTATAGCAAACCTCTCCTGGCAACCAGCCCTCTCAGTGGAAGACTTTAGAAAATAAGTGATTGGAACAAACAAACAAACAAACAACCTAAAGTGAAGGAGGGCTCCCTTCACCCCATAATCAAGAATTCAGGAATCTGAGTGTCTCTGCAAGCAGGAAGATGCTGCTGTTTACAGATGGCTTTGACGTGTGAGTGTCCTGGCTTTATGTTGGCTCAAATCCCTTTGAATGCACTGCAATTCCAAAAGAAGGTTGTAGCTGTCCACTGCTGTTTCTCTTGTGAGAACTCATTATTTTTCTGTGTTGAATTTTCCCCTTCCTTTCCTTCACCTTTGCATCAGGAACCATCCAGACCTCTTTTCATTTGTCTCATTTATCTGCCTTCTGTGGCACGCTCTCTCCCCTTCCAGCCTTGACAGTTTTTTTTTCCTCCTGTGGTCTCCCTAAACAGCCTTCTTTCATCTTTCCAGGAGCCCTTTCTCCAGCCTCCAAATCCCTCCCAACCCCCACTTCCTTTAAGAAACTGTCTCTTTTGATCTCCATGACAACAGGAGCCCTGTGTCAATTTATTCCTGTGGTTTGCAAGTGCCTGTATTTTACGTGTCCACCGGAATCAGCCTGCAAGCTGCCTGTGGCAGAGTTGCCGCTCCTTACAGAGATGGGAAAATCAGGGATGAGCAAACGCTCACAGCACCACCAGCATGGATGTGACGGATTAGAAGTGGCATCTCAGGTTCAGAAAACCACTGACCAGATCCTGTTTCCAGCACGCTCCCCTCCACCTGCTCACTGCTGGTGGGTGAGTGGACCATCCTGGATGTCAAGATTCAGCTTCTGGCATGGGGAGCCCGAGGCCTCCACTGCAGAATCCCACACTTGGAATACTACATCAAGCCAGCATGTCGAGTGACTCAGTTGAAACATGATTGAAAACATTTCCTTCAGCTTCCTGCAGATTCACTTACAATGTTACCTGTCCTCATTTCCCTTTTATTACAGAGGTGGAGACAGTCTTTCATCTCCATGTGCTACCTCCAGTCCCTCTCATCGCTCCTCAATATAAACAGCATAAATTCCATAACTTGCTCAGTGAATGGATGCATTAAATGTAACCACCAGGAGCTGGCGTCTCTTCTGTACAAGGCACCGTGGGTAGGAAAGATGCACAGTGAATTGTGATTAAAAGGGAGAGTGACGCTGGCAGCACTGAAGGCTGGCACAGGGGGCTGTTGACACAGAAGGGAAAAGTGAGAGGTGCCTTTTCCCAATGCGAGCAGGGGGATTCCCAAGAAGGGGGCAGTGCACCTGGCTGTGCCTGGTGAGGATACAAGAAATGACCCAGGGATGGAGGGTGGGGAACTTCAGGGAGGGGTCCGCAGGAATTTTGGGGGGGTTGGGGAATGGTAGGAATGTGGGGAAGCTAGGGAAAAGCTGGGACCCCACCCAGACCTGCTGATGTCAGAAACACTTACTGCAAGGAGGTGGCTACTGGTCTGTGTGTTAACAAGCCCTCCCCAGGGTTCTGAGCATGCTCAAACCTGAGAACCACTGTTGTCATCACTAGAAAATCATGAAATGGTTTAGGACTGGCCTTGCTTGGAATGGACTATTCAGTTAAGAACCAACAGCTGTGCATTCCCCAGTTTTTTAGATCCCCAAGAACCCTTTTTTGGTCTCTGCAGAACAGAAGGGAATGAATGCAATTAGGACTGTAAGCCTTTTGTGGTCTTAGGAGTCAGAAGGCAGCAAAGGGACTGCTTCACAGGGCAGGCAGGATGGAGGGGGAATAGATGCTTCATTGGTCAGAGCCCTGCTGGGGCTCTGCTGGCCCCATCGACTGCGAGAGTATTCATTGTCTTCTACAAGGGATGTGTGAGGCCAGGCAGCTCCCCCTTCAATGTTACTGCTCATTGAGGAACAGGTAAAGAACAAGCGGCCACATAGTGTGAAATAAAAATTGGAGGTGCGATCTGACAATGAGACACCCTTTGGACAGCAAGGAGATCAAATCAGTCAATCCTAAAGGAAATCAACCCTGAACATTCATTGGAAGGACTGATGCTGAAGCTAAGTGCCAACACTTTGGCCACCTGATGTGAAAAACTGACTCATTGGAAAAGACCCTGAATCCGGGAAAGATAGAAGGCAGGAGGAGAGGGGGATGACAGAGAATGAGATGGTTGGATGGTATCACTGACTCCATGGGCATGAGTTTGAGCAAATTCCAGAAGATGGTGATGGACAGGGAAGCCTGGGATGCATCAGTCCATGGGGATGCAAAGAGTCAGACACAACTTAGCAAACAACAATTGAACAACAAAAACAACAGACAAAGGAGCTCCAGAAGTAACCATGAATGACCAAGTGTTTGAACTGTGTACCATCTGGAGAGGCCAAGAACTTGGCCTTGGAGCTGATGGTCACCGTAGGCTGGTCAGACTTGGCAGCCAAGGAGGAGATGGCAATCAAGGGTGTGGTTGGAACACAAATGCAGAATTTTAGAAACAGGTTTGGAGAATGTTGTGGGATGAACTTGAGGTTAACTACTGCACACCAGGACCTATTTATTCTATTTCTAAACTTAAGGGTGGTTCCATCTCATTCATTCATTCACATATGCATTCAGTCATCCTACCAACAAACAACTGTTGAGTAACTACTCTTGCTAGACCCCTCCTTTTTTTGAATTCTGCTGTCCTTTGCAAATCTCACTCTCTGGGAGCAACATAGAGTATTTCTCACTAGCAGGAGGAGAAGGGGATGACAGAGGATGAGATGGCTGGATGGCATCACTGACTCGATGGACATGAGTCTGGGTGAACTCTGGGAGCTGGTGATGGACAGGAAGGCCTGGCGTGCTGCGATTCATGGGGTTGCAAAGAGTCGGACACGACTGAGTGACTGAACTGAACTGAACTAAGTTTATCTAGTGGTTTCTGCTGATGGTCTAATAGAGGAATTCATAGAACATATGCAGACCAGGATCAGTTTGTATCTACCAGCTCTGAGGTCTCCAGGAATAACCTCCACCTAACATCAGGGTCTCTAGATGCCCTGTATCCTTCCTAAGGGTCTATGTCGAACTCAGGCAGCTGCTGAGGAGGGGGCAGTGGCCTCTGAAGCTCAGCAAAGCTAGAGAAGACTTCTGAGACATGAACTATGCCAGAAGGGTGATGGCTAAGTGTTCCAGAGCCTGGCAGTGGAGTCAGTCAGAGAGAACTGGCAGGGACAGGGGAGATGCCCTGAGTTCAGACCAGGGAGAGAATAAGGAGGACAATGTGGAAGTTTCTGTGAGGAAATGAAGGGCATAGCCAAGGCCCAGCCAGGAAAGAATTCATTTAGTGACTGACAGACAGTGTATTTAAAAGCAGAGACATCACATTGCCAATGAAGGTTCATACAGTCAAAGCTATGGTTTCTCCAGTAGTAATGTATAGCTGTGAGAGTTGGACCATAAAGAAAGCTGACTACAGAATTGATACTTTCAAACTGTGGTGCTGGAGAAGACTCTTGAGAGTCCCTTGGACTGCAAGGAGATCGAACCAGTCAATCTTAAAGGAAATCAACCCTAAATATTCACTGGAAGGACTGATGCTGAAGCTGAAGCTCCAAAACTTTGGCCACTTGATGGTGAAGAGCTGACTCATTGGAAAAGACCCTGATGCTAGGAAATATTGAGGGCAGAGAAGGGGACAACAGAGGATGAGATGGTTGGATGGCATCATTGACTCAATGGACATGAGTTCGAGCAAACTCTGGGAGATGGTGAAAGACAGGGAAGCCTGGCATGCTATAGTCCATGGGGTTGCAAAGAGTTGGACATGACTGAGTGACTGAAAAAAACCAACAAAAAAAATATTATTAGAAAGGACTGTGCTGTCCAGAGCATCAGAGGGGCCAGCATCCAGGGTAGAGCAAAAATAAGGGTTGTTATTCAAAGGACCAGCATGCATATCCTAAAATGCTCTTCTGGCCTTCATCCTTCATGGCTGTCAAGGCAGCACAGAGTGACGATTACAGATAAGGCTTCAATGTGCTGTTGTTTATCTGTCTATGACATAATGAAAAGGAGACACAGATTGGACCTAATGGAAGGGTTCAAGCTTCAGCAATGACAAATCAAGTTACTTGTTCAAGATCATTTCTACTAAATGTGGAGATGGGAATAATATCTAATTGTTTTGAAGTCTAATCCAGTAGTTTTTATGCTGCATCAGAATATTCTTATTATCTGTAATTTACCTGCCATAGATACATTTAACCTAATGCTAATCTTATTTTATATATAATGTAATAAAATCCTGTCCAGTTATATTTTTACATATGCTCTTTATTTTCACATGCATGTAAGTTGCTTCAGTCGTGTCCAACTCTTTGTGATTCATGGACTGTAGCCTGCCAGGCTCCTCTGTCCACAGGATTCTGCAGGTAGGAATACTGGAATGGGTTGCCATTTCCTACTCCAGGGGATCTTCTCAACCTAGGGATCGAACCTGTGTCTCCTGCACTGGCAGGTGGGTTCTTTACCACTAGCAGCACCTGGGAAGCCTTATTTTTACTGCAAATATTAAATATTCACACATGTATGACGCCAAGGTCTCATTGGTAACATGCCTAGGGTACTCAACAGACAAATAAATTTTAATATTATCCTGTTATAAGCAATTTTTACCTTAATGTCCAAACTTTGGAAGCCAATCCACTTGTAAAATGTGATGCTGATATAAATAAAGACCTGTGATCAGTCACCAGTTAATATCCAAAATTCTCTTTTGATTCTAACCTTGATGTTCCTATTTAGTACTCTTAATTGCATTTCTGATAATACATTCCAACAATCAATGCACAAATATCACCCTTACCTCCAAGTTTATTGTGACCTAACAGTCAGTAACTTGTTTATGAGCTAACTGTTCTGAAACAGAACAAGCAAAGTGTCTGTCCTTAGGTCTCTTGTACTATGCCAGGTTCATCCAGGCTCCAAGTGAAACCTTCAGAAGACACCATCTGAAAGGACTGCCAGCTGATGAATGGAGTTGGCCCTGATCTGAGCCCTTGGTTCAAGTTCAGCTGATGTCCTGTCAGGGCAAATGAGCCGAGAGGGCTGGCCTTTTCACTGGGATTGGACAGAGACAAGCCTCCTGGGCTGTGAATCAGCCAACCTGTCTTCCCAGCATGCTCAGGTGTGGGCTGGTATCCCACACTCTTGGTGGCTCAGCAGCCTTTGTGAAGCTGGCCAGCATCTGCTCACTGCCCTTTGAGGCTGGGCACTAAGAGGATCGCCTGCTTAGGCTGGGAGGCCAGCCAGGACCCTTGGGGCAGGCAGGTTGGCAGCTCTGTTTTGGGGTAGAGAATTGGAGTTCTAGGAAAAGACCAATCACATGGCTAAACCAAGAGGGCTGATCCAGTGGGGAGGTGGGGAGAGGGACAGAGTATACCCCAAATAAAGCAATGAGTGGTTTTGTGAAGGGCATCTGTATATTTTATACATGTGCAAAAAAGTAAGATGTTAACTTGGTCATGTAGGGCTTTTTAGGGCATCCAGTTTTCCAAAGGAAAGGGATCCCCTCCTGACATGCAGATTTTAACGTGAAGGTGAACAATGAGAAGTCCATGTGTTTACTTAACAAATATTTACTGTGCTGCTACTGGAAACATAAAGAACAACAAAACATGCCCTCTCCCCTCACAGAGCCTATGGTCTAGTTAATTGTAAGAGATTGAGAGAATAGCCCTATGTTATGCAGATGATCAAGACATTTTGAAATCGGTTTGGATTTTTCTTCTCTCATTATAGGGGAAGAGGTTAAACTTATCAATATGAGAAGGGCTAACAATTCCTTAAATATTTGTCAGGCATGTTGGTCATTGGGATTTTTAATAAAAATGCTGAAAATCCAACTCTAGAACCAATTGATTACTTCATAAAAGAAATGCAAATTTTGTAATTTTTCACAGCCTAAGGAGAGAGTTAAAAATTAAAGTGAGGGCTTAAAAATTAAGTAAAACTAATTCCAAGGCAGCTCTTGAATTTCCTCTGACTGCGGAAGCAAGGAGGTCGACTTAATGCCCAGTTATGTGGAGGTTAATTTTACAATCTGGAAAGAAAGTGGTAGTAGGTAAAAGTGGACGGGTTACTTCATTTCCTTTAACTTTGCTCGGGCTAGTCACATTTATAGCATGAGGCTGGAAGGTGCTGAAAGGTTTGTTGAACCTTTCCATGCACAAGCACAATCTTGGCATTTTACATACATTAGCACATCTATTGCTTATAAGCCCAGCCAGCAAAGTCAGATAGCCAAGAGAGGGGTGAGGGGTGGGGGGGTTGGAGGGGCTCCATTGGACAGTCAGGAGCCCTCAGATCTTGGGAAATTCCCTGCCACCTTGGCTATGTGCTCAGTCACTCAGTTGTATCTGACTCTTTGTGACCCCATGGACGGTAGCTCACCAGGCTCCTCTGTCCATGGGATTCTCTAGGCAAGAATACTGGAGTGGGTTGCCATTTCTTTCTCCAGGGGATCTTCCTGACCCAGGGATCGAATGGGTGTCTCTTGCATCTCCTGCATTGGCAGGCAGATTCTTTACTGCTGCACTGGATGTAGAAGTCAAGTGGCATCTGCTGTTTATTATAGCGCTGCTATGAAGGTCATTGGCAATAAGGCAATTTTGTTTTTAAATGACAAACTAAGCCATTTCCCCCTGAAAGAGTTCATCTCTGAAATATAGACTAGGTTGTAATGATGCCTTGATTTGTTGGAATTAGGAAGATAAGGCACTCTATAGAGTTAAAAGTATTTTTCGGATTGTTGCTGTTGTTTGGTCGCTAAGTTGTATCCAACTCTTTGCAACCCCATGGAGTGGAGCCTGGCAGGCTCCTCTGTCCATGGGATTTTCTTCATCTTCCATCATACAGACAAGTTCTTGGGCATCTTCCTGTGTGCTTACCATTGACCTTCAGGAGGTTTAATGTCTAAACTGGATATATTCCTCCCTAAAGCCTAGAGCTGTTCTTTCCTCTGAGGAACTAGCACATCTTCAGCTAATACAATGTCTCTCTTTTTCTTTCCTTCCTTCTTTCTCCTCCTTTCCAGTTAGCCTCTTTTAATAAGATTTTTTTTTTCTTTTTTGATGTGGACCATTTTTAAAGTCTTTTTAAAATTTCTTACTATGTTGTTTCTGTTTTTTAAGCTTTGGTTTTTTGGCTGTGCAGCATATGGGATCTCAGCTCCCTGAGCAGCAATTGAACCAGTAGGTACCCCCTGCATTGGAAGGTGAAGTCTTAACCACAGGACTGCCAGGGGAAGTCCCTCCTATCAGCCTCTTTACACAAAATGTAAATCTGGAGCTTTGATACCATAAAATCAAGGCTTATTTTATGCAACACACGGTACTTTGGATCACTTAGTATCGCCTACAGTTAGATTGAATTGGTGACGCACTTGCATGACACAATCAGGCCAGTGTGAAATGACAGCTCCGCGGGCAGCCCCTCCTCCACTCAGTGGTTCAATCACCACGTCTCTGTCTGCAGCCCGCCACCCTGGACTAAATCAAGGTTCCATGAATAGGACAGTGCGGCTGGTTTCGTCTAATGCAGGCAAGGCCTCCTTTCAAAAGCCCACAACTCGTTCATTCTTTTGACATTCAGAAGACATTTAACTGCAATCTACTGACTTTTCCTGCTGCTTCTCTATAGAGACAGAAGGGATACAATACCTTTTTAAGCCTCTGAAGTTTCTATTTTTAGTTATAAGAGCTCTGGGGACAGACACTTCTCTCCTGCAGGACAGAGAAAGCTCTAGGGCCCGCTGTAATAGCTGGTCTTTTCAGTGGCAAAATGCAAGAGAATGCGGCGGGCTGGTGGGGGAAAGTTCCCAAGCTTGAACGCAAGACAGAGTGAGTCAGCATTCGCTTTGCAGCAGGGCCGGGCTGTATGGGGGGCTGGGGCCTGCTGAGCGCCTTTCATCACAAGGCGAGTGATGCTCACGGCTGGCGGATGTCCTCACAAAGACCCTCGGCCCCCTCCCACCTGGCTCGGCCTGCCCTGTCTGAGCAGTTGAACAGACAGTGTGCTGCCCACAGGGATGACAGCTCAGGGGCCAAGCCTGTAAAAAGCCCACACAAAGGGGCTGGCCCCACTGATGTGTGTTTACATCCAAGGTGGTGTCCATCCCAGCCTGAAAATCCTTTATTAGTAGTAGTGGTATAGAGGCTAGTCATTTGATGAAACAGCTGATGCTAGAAGAAAAGAAAAAGAAACACAGCAAGAGGTGAATGGATGAGGTTTTTCAGGGGGACGAGAGGTGTGTGGGTTAAAGACCTCACTGCGGCTCTTACCTTCGCTAAGGGAGAACACAGGCAAGAGGGTGAGGAAAGCGGGAAGAAGCAAATGAGAAAAGTGCAAAGTGCAACACCAGAAACCAGAAGCGGAAAAGGAAGTGTGGCTTTGCAGACTTTCTGACCCAGCCACGGCATTCTAGATAAAGTGGAATCGGAAGGAAGGTGGTCAGCTCCAAGGTCACACAGAGGGCGTGACTAATTAACCAAGCCGATTCATCCACCCCCTAAATGACTGTAGGCTCCCAGGGGCAGCGCTGCCAGCATGCTAGTTTGTGATGAGTTCAGGCCAGAATCTCGGTCAACGCTGCTTCCTTCAATGAGAGTTTGGCTGTGAAAACTATGTATGCCGGAGGAAGCAGCATGCCGAGTGGTGTGGTTGTTTGCACTGTGGCCCAGACTTTCCGTCCCAGCAAGTGGCCCAGACTTTCTGTCCCAGCAGCTGGCAATGAGCTCACTGGCAGGCAGTCGATATCTGCTGGCCATGCCGGGGGACCACTGCCTCAGCCAGCAGCTGGCCCAGCGCTCCCCTCCCTGGGCATGCTCGAGGCCACCGCCAGCTAGGGGCACAGCCAGGACTGCTCTCCTCTTTGCCACCTGGCAAACTGTCTACCACACAGTCTGTAATTTGGCATTTAGGAAGAGGAATTAGGAAATGTTTCCATGGGGATGAATTTCATGAGTGTGGTCATGCCTGTTTTCGATTTGCATGAAGACCAGCACTCAGGATCCAATCATGATTCAGAGACTGAAAACATGGTCCAATAACTACAATCTGTAGATACAGAATCTGCCATAAATACAAAGATTGGATTTTAGTAAAAAAGGTATCTAGTCTAACTTTGCAAAACAAAAGTTTCCTACATGTGAGTGAATCACTTGCTGTACACCGGAAATGAACAGAACATTATAAATCAACTATGCGTGCCTGCTCATTGCTTCAGGCATGTCTGACTCTTTGTGACCCCATGGACTGCAGCCCACCAGGCTCCTCTGTCCATGGGATTCTCCAGGCAAAAATACTGGAGTGGGTTGCCATACCCTCCTCCAGGGGATCTTTCCAATCCAGGGATCGAACCCATGTCTTCTACATCACAAGTGGATTCTTTACTGCTGGGCCACCGGGGAAGCCCAGGAAATCAACCATACTCCAGTATAAAATAAAAGTTAAAAAAGTGTGCATGCCTTGGCCTCATAATACTTAATGTGAGTGAAGGCTCCCCACCCCACCCCCATGGAGAAAGTGCCAGGAGGATGCGTGCTCGCTGGGTTTACCTTCCAGGTGACCCTGATGCTCTGGGAAGAGATGGGCTCCAGGTGGACTTCCTGAGGTGGGCCGTCAGGAGCTGGAAAGACCAAAACCCACAGGTCAGTTAGAGATGGGTTCCAGTGTGGACTGAAACCCATGTAACAGGACTCAGGGCCAGAAGAAGCGCCACAGCAGCTTTCGTGGGAAAATCAATTTTGCTGAATCACTGTGCACAACATTCACCCTGTGCTCACTCACTTCTAGAAAAAGTGAATTTTGACACACATCTTTGTATTCTTTCTCACCTTGTCTTTGACAACTTGATGAATAAACCATAAGTTAATACACTAGTAAAACAGAAAGTGGTGAAACATTTCTTTGATCAAAGTCTATAGTGGCTACGAAGATCCCTCTGGTTCTTTTGGAGACTCTGTTTAGTGATGTGCATTGGAGCACCTCAGGAGACTCAAACTACCTGGGGAGGGAGAAAAAGGATTCTTCTGCCTCTGATTCTCTTTGATGGTTTTAGTTCTCCACTCTTTCCAAGAGAAAACTTACTAACCTGGGGCAGTAGCCACAGAGGGCAGATTGGAGTGAAAAAAAAAAAAAAAGCATGCAATCCACACCAACTTATATCCAGTGGTTATAGGGGTGCCAATCGCCTGCCATGCACAGTCGATCACTCTGTACTAGGAATCTACCCTGCATTACATACACAGTGCAAAGCTTAGAGGAGACGGCCTTGTCCAGCAGGAGTTTGCAGTCTGATCAGAACAATGGGCTGAGCACACGGAAGCTGAGATTATAACACAGCACATACTCAAGTGTCTTCAGAGAAGTGGAAGCAAAAGGGAACCCAGAGGTCAGCAGGGAGAGACCCCACTGGGTGACCACATATTGTTGGGAAGATAGCTCTACAACCACTGCTGAGCTGTGAATGGGCCATTTCTGTGGATGTGGAGATGCCAGTTTGCAGAAAAGTGAGGAGCACTGGGAGATGAGAAATCAAAAATAGGGAACAGAAACAAGATTGAAGGTTTGGAAAGAAGAGGAAGGGGAAAGAATAAAGTCAATTTAGCAGAAACGTGTTTTCCATTTAACCGAGAAAGAAGTTTTGAGTGATGTCACAATGCAGCCGCTAAGTTGATGGGCACTGGAATCTTTCTGCCTGAGTTCAAATTCTGGCTCCCTTGCTTAGTAACTTGGAGGTGTTTTGCGGGTGACAGTTTTTCTGCACCTCGGTTTCCTTCTCCATATAATGGGATGATAGAATGTATGTCTGGGTTATGATGCTTAGAACATACAAGGAGTAACGATGATTATTCTCACTGAGTGTTTTTATGGAGCACATCAAAGGAGAAATTCAAATTGCAAAAAGGAAAGGTATACTTGAAAGAACAAGGTCCCAGGAGATTAGCAAGAGGACAGAGCAAGAGGGGAGGTGTTGGAGAGAGGGAGGCATAAGGCAAGCACCTCTGGGATGAGAGGAGGAGAACCCAGTGGGCAGGGAAGCAGGGTGAGTGAACACCCAGCTATACTTGCTCCTTGAAGAAAGTAGGTTCAAATCCGATTGTCTCTCTTCTCACCAAAATCATAAGGTACAAAGTCAGGGGAAGAGTGGTGGGTGCCAGGAATGCAATAGAGGCTTGGACTGTTGCAGTAGCCTGTGGAAAAGGGTGTACCCGGTGCCTGAGAGCACTGACCCACCAGTAGGGGCAATTTCACTGATGAGGATAATGTGCAATGGAACTGTCACACCCTGTCTCAGCTGAGGCTTTATGAGACCACTGATGCATGCAGGAGAAATGCCACTGGGGGAACTGGGAATAAACAGTGGCAACAAGTGGGAAGAAGTGGGTGCTGGGATTGTTACTAAGTTCCCTGGTGGTTCAGACAGTAAAGAATCTGCCTGCAGTGCAGGAGACTCAGGAGTTCAATTCAACTGAATGCAGGTTCAATCACTGGGAGAAGGAAACAGCAACCCACTCCAGTATTCTTGCTTGGGAAGTTCCATGGACAGAGGAGCCTGGTGGGCTACAATCCATGGGGTTGCAAAAAGAGTCGGACACTACTGAACGACTAACACTCTCTTTTTCACTTTCATTCCACAGTCGGAGATGGCAGGAATGGGGGAGAATGTTAACCCAAGGGGGCAAAAAAGGAAGCCAGTTTTCCAGGAAAGATGCTTCATTGCACGTTAGGAATATATATGTGAAGAGAAGAGGGGCTATTGTATGGAGGTGTCTGCTCAGCAGCTGGAAACATTTACAAGAAACCGGTAGACAGTTGGGCCTGCAGGCTGCTCCCTTCTGCTCGGAAGCTCTCCCAGGAATCTACTCACCAGGTCTCTGACCTCACTAGGGACACAGCCTCTGTCCCTGAACCACCCCCTCCAGCCCAGCAACGATGCCTGGCACCAGCTTTCCATTCTGTTCCTACACATTAGTTCTGGTCTTCACTTTACCTCTTTAAAGGAGACATGGCAGCCTTCAGAGCTTCAGACTTTTGTCCCTCACATTAACTTTGCACATCTGTGTCCTGCCTTTCTCTGCAGTTTCCATGCACCCTCACTTCGCTGCACCCCGCGTCCCAGCCACGTCCACCTTTGCAGGGGAAACCTAAACACGACTGCCCCCGCCCCCCCCCCCCGGGCAGGTTGGAGCCGCCTTTTCCCTCCACCAGTTTCCTGCCTGGGCCTACGAGCACTCCTCCGGCTTGGGAACCTGTCACAGCAGGCTCGGGCATGCATCTGCATATCAGTCTTTCCCTCTTTTCCTAACAGACTCAATCAAAGCTGTGTGGTCTTAGGAACCAAGTCTAGAGTGAGTCCTTGCTTTGATCAGTGCAGCGCTGTGTGGATGCTGAAACCCAGAGCACTCCTCTCTCTCCCTAGCAGGTCACGGGGACAGTGAGTTTTCTGGGGGTCCTGCAGCCTCTTGGATTTATTGATTCTTCAGTGCAAAGACAATGCTAATGCTGAAGCTAATTTCTATACTCAGGGTGAGGGGCTTCCCATGTTGCACTAGTAGTAAAGAAAACCAGCCCTTTCTGCAGGAATATGTCCATATCAGATGCAATGAAAGCACATAGAAGAGATTTCTCTTAAACATGGAGAAGTTCTGTGATCAGCGAGAAGTACGTGGTGCATGCATAAAAATCCTTGAAAAAAATTATTTTGAGGTCTGATGGCTACACTGAGGCTTGATTATTTTAATTTAATTTTGCAAAGTCAGACTGAACAAGGCGCCTGCTGGTTAGGAATCGGAGGTGGTGTATAGTACCTCCCATTCTGGATTCTTTGTCCTTTGTTGTAGCCTTTTCAAGGGGTTGGCTGGCAATAGTCAGCTGTCATTTTCTTGTTGAGATATATTCATAATCAAAAACAAAGTCACTAGGAGAGTGTTTAAAAATGCTCTTGATTCTATCAGAAAACATTAAGTGTGAACATGGGGCATTTTGCTTTTTCAGTCTGGTCTTGCATTTTAAGAAGTTCCCCTGTGAAGTGGTCTGGGGACATGGGATAATCCCTGTATCCAGGACAGACCTGACATTGTGGTTTTTTTTTTTTTTTGGTTCCATAACATAGAATGTGGGATCTTACTTCCCCAACTGGGGATGGAACCCACATCCCCTGCTTTGGAAGCATGGAGTCTTAACCACTGGACCACCAGGGAAGTTTCGCGTGTGTGTGTATGTATGCTTGGTCTCTTGCCAGGCTCCTCTGTCCATGGGATTCTCCAGGAAAGAATACTGGAGTGGGTGGCCATTTCCTCCTCCATGGGGTCTTCCTGACCCAGGGACCAAACCTCCATCTCTTTCACGTCTCCTGCATTGGCAGCCAGGTTCTTTACCACTTGCATCAGCTGGGAAGCCTGAAGTCCCAGAGACCTGACAGTTTATAAGAATACAAAGCTTTTTTGGCTTAGTCTATCAAGACTTCTGTGGTTTGTTAGTAATTTATTTATTAGTCTGCTTAGTCTCTGACGTGAAAGGATTCAGATCTCTCCTCTCTTAAAATACAGTCATAGGATCTATATTAAAGGCAGAGACTGAAAGAATTTTACACACATTAGAGCTTTGCCCAATATAATTAGGAAGAGCTTTTGTTTGGGTGCTGAATTTTCTACTTTAAGTTTCTAAAACATTCTAAGACAAGCACTGTAAAAATGACATAAAAAATGATGCTGGAGAAGAAAATGGCAACCCACTCCAGTATTCTTGCCTGGGAAATCCCACAGACAGAGGAGCCTGGTGGCCTACAGTCCATGCGGTCACAAAAGAGTCAAACAAGACTGAGTGACTAAACAACAAATAAATCAACTATGCTTCAATAAAATACAATTTTAAAAAATGATACAAAAAATTAGTCTGCTTCCAGAATTTTAGTGCTTTCCTTACAATGCCTAAGCTGTAATTTTTTTTTTCATGGATCCTCATCTCATTGCAAAAGGACAATTTCATAAAATTAGAATCCAAGGCAGACTGAATTCCCAATGCTGACATGATTGAAGACTAACCACTAGGTATCCACTGCTTTAACTAAATTTGAAAATTGTGTTGACATTTAACATTTAGAATTTATTTAACAGTCTTGAATTGAAATTGCACCAAAACTAGAAAGGATAATTTTTTATTCTGTTTTTTTAAACCAGAATATTTACCTTATTCCTACAGGAAGAGCAGGCTAGAGGTAAGAATTACTGATGAATGTGATTTTCCGAAATATATAGTTGCTGCATTTTTTTTTAAATAGAAACTGAAACTATTCAATTTGTAAAAGAGTAATAAATGAGGACTATATTTACAGTTCCTAATGTTTATTCTAGGCAAGGCTATGTCCTGCCTGCATGCTTAGTCCTGTCTGACTTGTGACTCCATGGACTGTAGCCCTCCAGGCTCCTTTGTCCATGGGATTTCTCAGGCAAAAATACTAGAGCGGATTGCCAATTCCTTTTCCAAGGGGTCTTCCCAACCCAGGGATCGAACCTGTGTTGCTGGTATCTCCTGCATTGCAGGAGGATTCTTCACTGCTGAGCCACAGGTAAAGCCCATGACAAGTGCAAATTTCTGTGAAAAATGATAATTCTTTACCACTAGCGCCACCTAGGAAGCCCACTAATTCCGTTTGGCTGAAAATACAAGGTGGGCAGGCCCTTCCTAACTGTCAAACCCATGGTGGCCCCCGGTCATCTCCGGTCTGGACGTCTGTTTTTGGTCCTTCCCACAAAGGCAGGACAAGCTGATTTGTTCATTGTTGTGTCTCGGACGCCCAGAACAGCACGTGGCACATAATACATGCTGAATGAATAATAATTTAAAGGAGTAAGCTATTTATTTGATAAATAGTCACTAAATGAATTCATCCTCTCCCCATTTAGGTATCAACTGTTCTTCAATTTATTTGGTTCTAACTAAATTCTGTCTTGGTCTCCTATGCCCAGCAAAGAATGTTCTTTCTGCTCACCCAGGCTACTTCTCTTTTTTTTTGGCCATACCAGGCAGCTTGAAGGATCTTAGTTCCTCTGCCAGGGATTGAACCTGTGCCCTGGAAATGAGTGTCCTTTCCTAACCTCTTGATGCCAGGGAATTCCCCAGGCTCCTTCTGTCAGAGATGAGCATGTTGTTGTAGACTCTGTCGTCGTGTCTCAGTCCTTCTTTGCCCATTTTTACACCCTGGTCTCTGCCCAATTTTGGACCTGGCACATGGTAGACCCTTGGCAAATTCTCCAATGAAGAACCAGAGATAGAAGTTCAGGAGTGCCTCTCACCGGGTGACTCAGCCCAGCCCCATAAGCAAATAAGACCCAAGCCTCTGGATGAAGCCAGGAGACAGCTACGTGGAGAAGAAAGTAATTTGACAGCAGAGGGGAGGCACTGCACTAGAGCGTGACGCTTGACCTGCTGTTCAAGGGAGAGGACAGAAGAGGAGGCATAGACCTCAGGGGGCTCCAGACGCGGGCAGGAGCAGCTCACACGAGGAGGCGGTGGCAGAAAGGGAGGGTCATCACTGCTCGGGCCATGAGAAGCCTGGTGTAGTTTCAAGGTAGTAATGGGGTAGGGGAGACCTGGGCCTACACCTTACGGGCTGCTTTCCTCAGCAAGTGGGCGGTGAGAGGCAGCCTTGGGTGCCCTAGACTTGGGCACTTGCATGCATGCTAAGTTGATTCAGTTGTGTCTGACTCTTTGTGACCCTATGAACTGGAGCCCGCCAAGCTCCTCTGTCCATGGGATTCTCCAGGCAAGGAAACTAGAGTGGGTTGCCAGGCCCTCCTCCAGGAGATCTTCCCCATGCAAGAATCGAACCTGCATCTCTGGTGTCTAACCTGTGTCTCTTGGATTGACAGGCAGATTCTTTACCACTAGCGCCACCTGGGAACCCCTTGGGCACTGCATCACCATAAAAAATGAGTGGGTCTATGGCTTCTAGAAGCTTCCATCTGGGGATTCTCACTGCTTAAGTGATGAACTCATTTCTTTAGGGAAAGACGGCTGTAGGGCTGGAAAAGATTCTCTCAAGATGGCTGCGGCTTCCGAAAGAGGTGCCTTTGGGGATCCTCCCGGAGGTGGCAGGGACAAGCTCTATCACCCCAAGCAGAGCTGGAGAGGGGGCTTTGGTTAGGAGAATGCCCTCCTTTCTACATGAGTCACACATAAGAAAATGGCTCTCTGATTTCAGTCATGCAAACCTATGCAGCAAGACAAGGCAAGTTCTGGTTTGCAGCTTTTCTTTGCTCATGCCTGACCTTCCCTCACATTCTCCCTTAGCTAGTTTGAAGACAGAATGATGAGTTGTGGGGCTGCCTGGTGAAACCCCAAATGTCAGCTCAGGAGCCAAAGCAGGGGGTGGGGCTCTGTGTCCATCTGTCTGCAGAGATGCCTGAGTTGGGCTGCACACACGTGACCGGTGACCAGGAGTAGCTGTTCATCTGACCTCCTTGGCTGGAGAGAGAGAAGCACTGCCATGGCAACGGCCAGCTACAGGGAGATCACAGAGGAGACGGCAGAAAAAAAGCCACATCACCTGCATCGGTCATGGCGATGGGGAAAAAGGTGCAAAATGCACCATTGGAAACCATCCCTGCCTTGAGAAGGCCGTGGAGGTGGGCAGAGTCAGAAAAGTGGCTCAAAGGAAGGAGAAGGCTCAGCCCTGATCCAAAGCTTTCATTTTGGGGGTGACTTATTCTCCCTAAATCCCCAGCATGATGAAATTCCAGGAAGTGAGTGTGTTGTTTACATCAATATTTAAATAAGATTCTATTTTTGTAGGAGCTTATTAACACTCATTTCCTACTTATTTTAGAACCATGCAAAGTACTTTCAGAAATTAGGGTTTTTTCCAATTACCCAACATGTTTGTGGTGAGGAGTAGAAAGACATCATTAAGTGAATCTTGCAGATGAGAAATCACACAGAGAGAGTTTCCAAGCATTAGAAGTGGCTCGCCCTCAGACTAAAGCACAAAGCTATCCTGTCTCCCACCCTTGAAAATGATGTTTCAAGAACTGATGTATTCCAGAGTTGAAAAATGAATATATAGGTGCAGTTCAGGAAAAACAATAAATGTTAACCTGTTTCCTTGAGGACAATGTTGACTGTGCATAACAAAGGAGTTAGATTTTGGCATTTGCTTTCATCCAGCAATCCTACTTCTTGGAATTTAACACAAAACATATTGTTGGAAATGGCAAAAGATATATCACAGGATATATCATATCATGCTCATCATAGTAGTGTTTATGATAATGAAAACTTGAAGAGAAATGCAAATCAAAGCTACAATGAGATGTTACTTCGTACCAGTCAGAATGGCCTCAAGATGTCTACAAATAATAAATGTTGGAGAGGGTGTGGAGTAAAGAGAACCCTCCTACACTGTTGGTGGGAATGTAAGTTGATGCAGACACTATGGAAAGCGGTAGGGTTGTCCCTTACAAAACTAAAGAATAGAGTTGCCATATGATCCAGAATCCTCCTCACTCCTGGAAATATATCTGGAAAAGATTAAAACTCTAATTTGAAAAGATACACGCACCCCAGTGACCATAGCAGCACTATTTACAATAGCCAAGACATGGAAGCAACCGAAATGTCCATCAACAGAGGAATGGATAAAGAAGAGGTGTTGCATACACAAATGGGATATTACTCAGCCATAAAAAGGAACGAAAATAATGCCATTTACAGCACCATGGATGGACCCAGAGATTATTATACCAAGTGAAGTAAGTCAGACAGAGACAGATATTGCTTATATGTGGAATCTAAACATGATACAGATTAACTTATTTACCAACAGAAACAAGCTCACAGACATAGAAAAAAACTTACAGTTACAAAAAGGAAGAGAGGAGGGGAGGTAAATTATGAGTTTGGGGTTCACAGATACATACTACTATGTGTAAAATAGCCAAACAATAAAGACCTACTATATAGCATAGGAAATATTCTCAATATCTTGTCATAAACTATAATGGAAATGAATATATATGTATATATGCCTATATGTAACTGAATCAATTTGTTGTTCACTTGAAATCAGCACAACATTATACATCAACTGTACTTCAATTAAAGAAAATAACGGACATACAAGAAATGGTGGATGGCAGGATTACAAATTTTAGGAAGTCTTTAAGAGATATAGATGAATGATGTCTATTCAAAGTGCAATTAGTGAGGGTAACAGAGAAGTGAGACTTCACTGGTGGCTCAGTGGTAAAGAACCAGTTTGCAATGCAGGAGACACTGCTTTGATCCCTGGGTTGGGAAGATCCCCTAGAGAAAGAAATGGCCACCCACTCAAGTATTCTTGCCTGGGAAACCCCCTAGACAGAGGAGGCTGGCAGGCTATAGTCCATGGAGTCTCAAAGAGTCACACAGTACTTAGCGACTAAACAATGACGACAAAACAGAGAAGGAACAGAGTCAAGAACAACTGCAGTTGGAAGATGCAGCGACCTCTTGTGGAAGCTTCATCATTTGGCTATGATCTCCTTAATCTTGGAGACGGAGAACAAAGGTCTGCCCAAGCTTCCGCTTTCCCTGCAGCAGTTGGGGGTGGCTGATCAGTTTTGAGTGTGGGCAGGAAAAGAAAATCTAGGTTTGGGCCTGGATACTCTTTCACCCCCCCCACACCCCTCCTCCCCTGCCCAAGATGAGCCAGGCTGTGGTTCTTTCCCTTCCCTTCTGCAGAGAAGCCCTAGGGCAGCTCGCTTCCTTCTCTTCTGTAGGAGGCAGGCTGGCAGGTGGCGTCCACTGCCCAATTGCCTAAGTCCTCTGCAACCAGATTATTGCCACCACAGGTGACCACGAGCAAACTTCTATATCAAAGGCTGTGTGTCTGTGTCTGTGTGGGTGAGTGTACATGCATGCATGTGTGATGAATAATTTAGTGTGTGATATCCATGTATCCATCAATAACTCTAGGTGGTAGGATCGTGTGCGCTGTTTTGTCTTCAAAATGCCTATCTCAGTCTTCGACATTTTCAACATAACATGAAATACTTTGTCATAGGAAAAATCAGCAGTACCATTGATGATGGAAATATCGTTGTTTCCAGTCAATAAAATTATCTGTACTGCCTTCCTCCCAGTTCCCAAACAGAGAATATTCTAGCTGTTTTCTAGTTAAGTGATCCTTCCTCCCCTGACTGCACAGGGACTTGGGCAAGACAGGCTCTCAGCTCTCCTGTCAACCTGGATTCCACGCATCCAGACAAAAGGGCTGTAAGAACAGCATGGTTCTTTAAATCTCACCAGATCATTAGCCTCATATGTCTTCTTTTAAGTCTTGGGTGTGAGAACCTTGACCTGAGTCCTGTTTGAAGAACAGTGTCTTCAAAGTAGGCAGAGAGTGCTGTCTGTGTTTTTGATGGGCGTGGAGCTCCAGAGAGTGTTCATCACGGCTGTGACTTTGCATTAACCATCTGAGCCCCATCAGCCTGCTCCCTGAGGCCCCCTGCCCATCAGACATACCTGCCTCATCCGCGGTGATGGACAGCTCGTTGCTAGGCTCACTCTTGCCAATCCGGTTCTTGGCGTACATGCGGATGCTGTAGGTGGAGGAAGGGTGGATGTCAATGATGGTGGCCGAGTTCAGCTGAGGGGAAACGTCTTTGGTTCTCTGAGCAGAATCCCAGGAGTCTTTTGGGTTTTGTTTTTCAAAAAAGAAGAGATAGAGACATGAGTTTTTTCCCTCTGCTGTTGAAAGTTCACAAGTAGGAATTTTTTTAAGAAAGAAAAAAAGTTACAACTCAAAGTGAATTCTCAATGCAATGCTGCCCCTATTCTGGTGGGCTAGCCATCAGAGGGGATGCAAAACTAAACATTCAACACCCACATTGTGGGGTACAGGGCTGCAGGCAGCTTGTTTCAGGGAGTTTTGTCCGAGGCAACACAACAGACTCCTTGGCAGAAATCACAGAGGAGAATAGAAGCGGGGGAAGCTTATGCCAATAAAGTGAAAAACAGCTACTTCCAAACACTCATGGTACAAGATGATTAAAAAAAAAAAAAAAAAGTATGGTTTGAGCAGCTTTCCACCCAAAAGAAAAAAATCCCTAGTTCTTAAAGGTATTTGAAAACCAGCAAAGCCTTTAGCCGTATCAGACCCCTTGTTCTCCAAAAAAGGAGGGTGGTAAAAATGAAATACTAAAAAACTAATCTCAGTCTCCCTCATAAGCACTGGTCATAAAGTGTACTTCTCAGTTTTAAGTTTTGAAATCATTGTTGTCTCCAACCCTTTACTGTAGGAATTATTTTCAACCACAGCTAATTTTAAGGACAGGGCATGCCTTCTGCAAAGAGTTGTCATTGAATCCATGATGGTGTGCACCTGCTGGCTTTTGGGCTTCAACCAATGATGAGCACATCGATGAATATTTCTTATTTCAGAAAGAGTTTGAGCAGGTGCTGATTGGGATTGGGAGGGGTCAACAGATGATTGTGGTTGTGGAAGTACCAAGATGCCCCTGAGATGGTGGCAGAGAGAATGCATGCATACTCTCATGCCACCCTGCCCATCCCAGGATGCTCTTGCATTTGCTCTGCTGAGCTCATCAGACTTATAAGAATTGCACCTAGGGTCTGAGTTTCCTGCTGAATTCTAAGCCCTGTGGGGGCACAGACCATGCTGTCCATGTTTAATGCTGTGGGCCCAGTGCTCACACAGAGCTTGGCAAATAATAAATGCATATTTCCTAGATGAAGAAATATATGGCAAATAGACCTCTGGGTCCTGGGAATGACCCCACACCCTTTTCCATATGAATGATGGCCATGGCAGTTCCAAGGGCTGCTCTGACCAAAGATCATTGCAAGTGCAAGAGATTTCCTGGACTTGTAGGAGGAATATGTGGTTTCAAGTCTTCCTCTGAGGGCTCTTACAGGGAATGGAGTGTATAGAAACTAGCTACTGGTATTTCCTGAAAGCAGCAGTACCTTTTGAGTCCAAATGATTGAAGGGAGAAGGGCATGACAGAGAAAGAGAAGACACACTATTGATGCCTTGTATAAAATAGATAACTAACGAGAACCTACTGTATAGCACAGGGAACTCTACTCAATGCTCTATGGTGACCTGTATGGAAAGAAATCCAATGACAAACCTAGACAGTGTGTAAAAAAGCAATCACTTTGCCAACAGAGGTCCACATAGTCAAGGCTCCCAGTAGACATGCACGGGTGTGCGAGCTGGACAGTAAGGAAGGCAGAGCGCTGAAGAATCGATACTTTCAAACTGTGGTGCTGGAGAAGACTCTTGAGAGTCCCTTGGACTGCAAGGAGATCAAACCAGTCAATCCTAAAGGAAATCGACCCTCAGTACTCTTAGGAAGAACTGATGCTGAAGCTGAAGCTCCAATACTCTGATGAGAAGAGCTGGCTCATTGGAAAGGACCCCAAAGATGGGAAAGATTGAAGGCAGAAGAGGGTGACTGAGGATAAGATGGTTGGATGGCACTACCGAGTCAATGACATGAACTTGAGTAAACTCTGGGAGAATGTGAGGAATAGGGAAGCCTGGTGTGCTGCAGTCCACGGAGTTGTGAAGAGTCAGACATGGCTTGGCGACTGAACAACTGATTCACTTTGCTGTATAGCAGAAACGAACATGACATTGTAAAGCAATTATACTCCAATGAAAATTAATTTAAAAAGAGAATATGCTGCAAAATAACAAATTATAGAAGAACAGAAGAATGGGATTCAATAGAGGACAAGTGATGGGAAGGAAGTTCATGCCAACAGAATGATGTATAAGTAGGAGCCTTGTCCCACAAAAAGAAAGTCAGGCCTTCTGGAGAAGATAATTAGGATGACAGGGAGGAACTCCAGGCACTGCATGATGCAGAGGCAGTTGCTAACCAGCCCCAGGAGGAAGCTGACACCTGTAGGGTTTGACGGCTCTTCCCAGGCCATTATGGAGCCTTCTGGAACTGGCATAGCCATGGAAACGTGCCATACTCCCTGAGGTGTGTCTAGGAGATGGCTGAGAGCTTGCAGGGATATAGTGACTGCCCTTCTCCTTTTCCTGCCAGGGAAGTCATGGGAATAGCCCTGGGAGTCACCAAGGTGGGGGTCTCAGGCAGGAAGTGCATGGTCCTTGGAGAAGAGGATGTATTTTTAACTTCTTTCTTGCAATGATTAGACTTTGAAAGAAAAAGATGATGTCAGTGATCATAACTCTTAGACTATGGTTCAAAACACTACAGGGTGGGCTTTTCAGGCAAAGATCAAGAGGATGAGAAAGAGAAAGACATGCGTCATCCTGAAGGATTTTAAAGTAACTGAATGAAGAAGAGCAAAGTCTAGTGAAATTCCCAAACACAATCTAGCAAGTGATATGACATCAAAAGAAGAACACAAACAGGGTGTGGCTACCCAGGAGAAGAGCTGAGAAAGGAGTCAAAAATGCCACTTCTGATCTCAGATGCCGAAGTGCACACGGACTGGTCGTGGGTTATAAACAAAGTGTGCTTGAGAATACCACACTGAGCATTAAAAACAGACCCCAGGGAAATCCTGACACTTGAGGATGGAACTGCAAATTGAAATACAAATAAAACTAGCAAGAACATATGATAGGCAAAATAAAGATACTTCTTAGGAGGAATATGTCACGAGCAGAAAGGCATGCCTAGAGATGGAGCTGGAGGACGCAAGTATGGATGGGTGATTTGGGGTAAGGACATGAGCAGGGAGAGCAGGTTGAACAATGAAATGCTTGTGAGGATTGATTACAGGTCTTGCCCAATGGAGGAAGCGGAGGGTGGTTTCTAGACTCCCAAGTAGCATCGAGGAGATTTTGTAAGTCATACAAAGATGGTGTGTAAGGTGTCTGTTTACTGAGATGTGGGCTTGGCTAAAGGGACCTGTAGGAGATGCTGAGGTTCCCAGCACCTGTAAGAGTGGGGAGTTGCTGCCTCTGGGGTCCAAGGGGGTCAAAGGGGAGGAACTGTATTTCTGGGGTGTAGACAAGACTGAAACCTCAGAATAGGGCCCTTGATGGAAGCTGTACACAGAGAACAGTCTCTGTGGGATCCTTCTGCATTGCTCTCTGGGTCTGCCACTGGGCAGGAGAAGGAGAAGAGGGCGGCAGAGGATGAGATGGTTGGATGGCATCACCGACTCAATGGACATGAGTCTGAGCAAACTGGGAGATGGGGAAGGACAGGGAAGCCTGCCATGCTGCAGTCCTTGGGGTCACAAAGAGTCAGACACAACTTAGCAACTGAACAACAACAACCCAACAACCCTAAACTCAGAGGGAAGGGGAATCTCCATGGTGTGGACCATGGGGCTCAGCTTTGGGGAGAAGAGCAGATGCTGGGTTTGGGCAGAAGTCAAGGTGGTGGGTGAAGAAAAGCCAGAAGCAAGGTGAACTCAGGTTTCGGAGCAGCATCTGCTCGCTGGGTGCCCTGCTAGGAATTTTACAAGGATGACTTCTGCGGTCCCCATATTTGTGGGCACATTGGAAACAACTCAAAGATTTCTGACAACTGCACTTTCACATCCGTGCAGTCAGAATCTCTAGGGGTGGTACTTTAAACAAATCTGTGCTTTAAAAAAATGCCTCTCTCTCTCTGGGCGGTTGTAGCATATGAGAGCCATAAGGGCATCTCTGAGATTCATGGTGCTATTCCTACCTGGGAAAAAAAACAGTCCTCAGAGAGGGTAGGCAACCTGGTCTGGTTAACAGAGCTAATAAGTAGTGAAACTGGGTGATGAACCATCTGACATTAAAACTGGCATCCATATAGAATCTCACGTGGTTAGAACCACCTGAGGCTCCATCCATGACTTAGCATCAGGCCTTTAATTGTTTACAGGGTTAGTAATTGCTTCTTGGCATGAAAGCTATAACAAACCTAGACAGTGTGTTGAAAAGCAAAGATATCACTTTGCCAACAAAGGTCTGTGTATCAAGGCTATGGTCTTTTCAGTGGTCATGCACGGTTGTGAGAATGGGATGGTAAAGAAGGCAGAGGGCCACGGAATTGATGCCAAACTGTGGTGCTGGAGAAGACTCTTGAGAGTCCCTTGAACTGCAAGGAGATCCAACCAGTCAATCTTAAAGGAAATCAACCCTAGATACTCATTGGAAGGACTGATGCTGAAGCTGAAGCTCCAATAGTTTGGTTATTTGATGTGAACAGCCAACTCATTGGAAAAGACCCTGATGCTGGAAAAAATTGAGGGCAGAAGTGGAAGAGGGCATCAGAGTATGAAATGGCTGGATGGCATCACTGATGCAATGAACATGAACCTGGGAAAACTCCAGGAGATGGTGAGGGAAGGAGGCCTGGTATGCTGCAGCCCATGGGATCAGGAAGAGTTGGACAGCACTGAGTGACTGAACAACAACTCTCTGGGTCATTCTACTGCACAGCTAGAGTCTGGACAGAATGTATTTTCAATTGGATGCTGACAACATCCTTATGAAGCGGGGATTTTTATTTTCATTGTGAAGGTCAAGAACCTCAGACCGTGTTGTTGAGGTGCTGAGAAGTGAGGCTGGGATTTGACCCCACTTGTGCTATCCACAAGTTCTAGGCCGGCTTCCTGCAGCATGGGACCTTCACAAGGTCTCTGCTGGATATCTGATGAGACTCGATTTCAATTTTCTAGGAATCTGATGGAAGTCTCACGTGCTTAGAGGAAGACTTCTGACGAGCTTCTGACTTGGCTTCCTGATGAGGAGGAGCAGTGCAGAGAGCTTGGCTAAGTGCAGTGGGGCAGGGGGGTGGAACTTTGCTAAGAGTTGTTGTTAAGCCCTCTGGTTTGTAGGAGCGAAAGGTGAGAGCTGTGCAGGGTCAGATTTGCCCCTTGGCTTAGGAAAAATAAGTGAGAAGCACCTGTTGAGAAAGGAGGTAGGATTCTATGACACGATCCAGAGAGATCAGGGGTAAAGAGGATGCAGAGGTTCAGAGTCGAGTCTCTGCCTCTAAAAGTCCAATTATCACCCGAGTGAAGACTGCGGAGAGCCCCCAGGAGCAGTGTGGTTGAACTGGATGCTTGTTGATGAGCCCAGCTTGAAGGGGATATGGCCTGAGTCAGGAGGACAGCAGATCATCAAGGACAAATGTAAGGCAGTGAACTTCATTTGGAGAAGAGTTGTTAGAGGCTTGAATAAGTGAGGGTGACCCAAAGTCTGAGAGGCAAAATTACGCAAAAGGTAGAAAATGAAGAAGTGGCGTGGAGAAGGATGAGATCTATGGTGCTGGGTGAGAGAAGGGAGGATCGGCACCTGGGGGAGCCACTTCTGCTCTGTCTTCTCCTTGCAGGAGAGCCCTTGTGTGAAAGGCGGCGGGGTGGGGAGTACTAAGGCACTAAGCCCAGGCAGCGATTTGTGAGGCCTCGGGGAGAAGGCACCCAAGAAGGGATGTGGGGAACATGGCAGGCTGGAGTAGACACAGTAGGCCAATGGGCTGGCCTCGCACACAGGGCAAGATGCTGGAAGGGGATGGAAGGCAGATCTTGGTGTCCACCTGGAGTAAAGTAGTGGCTACTAGGAACCCAGTATGTGGCTGCCATAGAAATCAGCAGGATGCAGGCTACGTGAAAAAAGTCAAAGGCTCCAAACGAGGGAGGTGATGGCTCCTTTGTGCCTGTGCCCAGACAGATGACCCCAGGGGCGCTGCCACGGGGTGAGTGGAGCTGAAGGGCCAGGTGATGGTCCGAGGAGGGACACCCAAAGGAACTTGGGATATTTTATTTTTCTTGGCAAATGGAAAACTAAGGAGTGTTATCTGTTTTCAAACCATGCAAGGGAGGTCATTTGATCAAAGAGTTTAGGGGTGGGAATTCAATCCACAGCATCATCATAAAAATGTCATAAGCTCTAATTAATGAACTTAATGGGATACCATTAACAATAACAAAAACATGTGTTTATGGAGCTAAAGGAGTTGATCCTGAAATTATATATGGAAAGCTAAGAAAACACTGGGAGGGAAAGTTTCAAGGATAGAATAGCCTTACCAAATGTTAAGACATAACGCCTCTGTGATTAAAACAGTCTGGGACTGCTGCATTAGTATATAGGTAAACCCACGGAATAGGAAAGTCCAGAAATGGATTCAATTACACATGGAAGGGGGACAGCAGAGGATGGGATGGCTGGATGGCATCACCGACTCAGTGGACTTGAACAAACTCTGAGAAGATGGTGAAAGACAGGGCAGACTGGCGTGCTGCAGTCCACGGGACACGACTGTGTGACTGAACAACAACATACGAAAAGTTAGTACGTGATAAAGGCGGCATTGGAAATCACTGGACAAAGGTGGATTTTTAATAAATGATGTTGGGGCAACAGAAGACCCATTTTTGGAGACGATAAAATCAGATCCATCTCTCCCAGTGTACACAAGAGTAGACTCCAAATGGATTGGAGACCTCAATTTAGAAAAGGGAGGCAAAGAAACACAAAACGATGGAAGAAAACAGGTTGATTTATTTTATGATCACAGTGCAGAGAACGACTTTTCTAACTTGAGTCAAAATCCAGATTCAATAAAAGAAAATATGGATAAATTAAAAAAAGACACACAGACACACAGTTAAATATGAGTTCACATATCTGCCAGGCAAGGAAAGGAGAGAGACTGCAGCAGCACATGAGAGGGAGGCATGGGCTTGAATGTGGACCTGGGATATATCCCTGTGGAGGTCAAATGAGGAATGGGGTCTGAGCAGCAGGTGGGAGTAACAATAGTAACTGTGTGGTCCAGGGATGGGATGGTGGCGGGGGTGGTTACAGCTGGTAAGAGACATGGCCAGAGACACGCTGAACCCAAACTCCCTTGAGGAACCACTGGATCATCATGAGCACCTGGAAATGACCGATCCCCTGAAGACAGGGAGGCATGTAGCTGCTCCCCTGACTGGCTCTGTGGGCACTAGCTCCCAGACCTGCAGTCCTTCTATTAGTGCTGACCTGCGAGGCTTGAGGGGGTGGGGGTCTGTCCCTCTCTCTGTAGACTACAGAGTATCCCTACGGTGTGTGTCTGTGTTCCTGCCAAGTTTTCATTCTTGCCCTCAGTTTCCAGGTTGTTTTCTGCAAGAACATGCCTGCCTCACCTAAAAGACTTCAAGACCCAGATCTCAGAACTTCTCAATCTTTGGTTCCATCCTGCCCTTATTTCTTTAGAACGAAGGCAGGGCCTCCTCTCTGCCCTTGGCCCTGGGCAAGCCCATTGGTACTGATTTCTGAAAGATCCCTGCTGGTTCAACACTGCCCACAGCTTGCTCACTGGCCGTCCTCTATCTCCATCCCCTGCATGGGATCTGGTTTCCAGGGGACTGTGTGACCACAGCCACCATGCTCCTCTCAGGAGGCTTTCTCAAGGTCCATGGAAGCATCACCTCACTTCCAGGTCTCTTGTTGTGGCTCAGGGAACCAAGCTGGTCACCATGCCTCTTCTGACATCTTTCCTTATGCATCTCTAACCCAGGACTTCTAGCCATCCTCAAGCACTATTGCTATGACCTCTGTTCTTGGTTTGATCCAAGCTGTTTTCATCCTCAGTAATTCCTTTCCTTAACCCCCACCTTAGCCCTTTTCTGGACTCACTTCCTCATCCAGTCTCGCCCTTTGTCCTACCCTGCCCCTTGCCTGCTCCTACAGAAACATTTCTGCCCACCTGACCTGCCTTTCTACATGCCACCAGCTTAATTTTTTGCTCCAGCTTCAGCTCACAAGATAAATGTATCATGACAGTGTGCTGTGAAGTGATGCACGGTGCCTAGAAAGTGAGAAACGAGGCCACTTTCCTGGACTGTGAGACCATTAAACCCTCATGAGCTGATGCTGCTCTAATTCCTCATCTTTTGTGTCTAAGTCCAGACCTGGAGCCACAGTGGGGGTACCCTCCCCTCGGCCTGATGGGTCCTAATGTTCAAAGTGGTCCTGTCATTGTCACTTTAAGATGATCAACCGGCATGCCTGATGTGGTCCTGACAGCTGGTCTGTTTTATTTCTGGGCTCTTGGTGAGCTGGCCATTCACCCAGCGAAGCACAGGCGTGCCTGGCTACATCTGTGCCACCAGCCTGTCCCTGCACATCCAGGAGGTCCCTGAAGGGTCAGTGCTGTCTCAGCAATATGTGGCCCTCTGCACAAACCACCATGGTTCAGCTCAGCTCGCAGATACTGAACGCAGCCAGTGCTCAGGGATGTGGACACTAGGGAAGCAGGGGGAAGACAGGGAGGTGGGAAAAATAACGCAGTGGCCAGGTTGGGTTGGCAGCAGCCTGTGCACCCTTTGGTGGTGACAGTGCCACAGTGACCCACGGGGAGGGAGCAGGATTGAGGTCCTGCTGGTTTAAGGAGAAAAGAGGCAGGGCTGACCCAACAAAGAGATCTCAACACAAAATCACTCCTACTAAAGGAAATGGGGGTGGTGTGCTTCATTCAAGGAAAGAGAGAGACTGGCGAAAAGAGCTCCCTCTGAGTTTCCCGCAGTCCAGCTTGTGCTTACATTAAAAGGCAACCAATAAAACAGCTTTTGGAAGTGGAACTACAGCTGGAGGAAATGAAGGACTTACCTGATTTATTTTTGCATTCAATGTCATAGCCCGTGATGGGGCTGTTCCCGTCAAAGCCCATGGTCCACCTGAGGGTGATGGTACGTGCCTTCACATCCTTGATCTCAATTTCAGGAGGATCTGGGGGCTCTGTGTGGTCAACAGAAAACCTGGGTTAGTTTGAACATCGTTCAGGCATAAGATGCTAGTGAAAATCCCGAGTGACTCACAAAAACTTTGTCAGCATTCAACACGGCAGACTTATTTATTTGTGTTTTTTAACCTGGAAGTATTTTTTTCCTAATCGCATTTTAGGATGGAACAATTTTATTTTTCCAAATTTGCCAATTGTCATAGCACTTATAAAGCTGGACCAAACCTGAGGATTTACATGTCACTCTTCTGGTCTGGCTCGGGATCTATTAATCAGAAACTATTTTGGCCCTGAATATGAAACTTTCATTCAGATCATCTAGTTGTTGTTTAGCCACTAAGTCGTGTCTGACTCTTTGCGACCCCATGGACTGTAGCCCACCAGGCTCCTCTGTCCATTGGATTTCCCAGGCAAGAATACTGGAGTGAGTTGCCATTTCCCTCCTCCAGGGGCAGAACATCTAGTAAGGATTCCTAAATTTGAACAAGAAAGGCACAACGTAGGGCTGCCCAGTCAGCTGACCCAGTTCCTTTATGGACTTTGCTCCCTCTGTGTGGGGGCTGCACCTTGGTATAATTGTGAGATCTGTAAAATGAAGCTTTAGCACCAACTTTGTTCAGATTCAACATCTTCTTAGGACTTGGAAGTGTGATGTGTCAAGCTGAGGCCACTCGGACACCAGAGCCTGGGCACACACTTACTGTCCTGACACCACCAAGTTTCTCCCCCTAGGTTCTGTCCGTCCTACCTTGCACTGTGAGCTGAATTATTCCACGGTCCTCCCCATATGAATTGATAGCGTGACAGGAGAAGAAGCCAGAATCTTCTCTTACCGTTGGCAAAATCTATGTGTAAAGCAGAGAGAAATCCATCTTACCCAGAGGAATGCAGAGAGAGAACAACTCAAAGGGCTCTTGGTTACAAAAATCTCTCCACTCTCACTCTCCTCCCAGCCCCAAGCACACACATAAACACACTCACACACAGGGACACAAAAAGCTGAGAACAAATTATTTCAGCACAATTGTAAATGTGCCAATGGATAGATTCAATGTACATAATCCATGTCAGCTGCCAGCTCATTAAATTGGATGTGAAATGTATGTAGGATGTCACATTCAGGTTGACATATATTCCACATACTCCCACTTTAAAAAAAAAATCTCATAGTGGGTTTTGTTTTTAAGTCAAGATAAATGTTTTATTAAATGTCTTCTTTACATTATTGATATATATGTTTGTCTCTAAAAGACAATGATGAGCCTTAACAAACAATTTCCAAAATATTTCTCACGAGCCAGTAGAGCCCATCCTGATGAAGTTTCTCTACATCACTGGCAGAGTGTCCATCAGACCATCATGTACTATATTTGTAAATATTTAAACAGTGTCATTGGGAGGAGTTTTGGTTAAATCTCATAGTGGATTTTTAAAACAGCCAGAGCAATCCTGCCTAAACAAAACAGATCTATAAACATTGCAATAAAGGTTTGGTCTCCCAGGACTCCAAGATTGGATCTGAGAGTGAATCGATATGCACGTTTCAAACACGGGAATTTTTTGTCCCTCATGTGTGTTTTATAGCATCATTTCTCCCCCATATTAAAAGAATCACTCAGCTAACTACCAGCAGTGCTAAAAATTCTAAGAGACTGCAATACTTTTTTACTCTGGGTTTTCCCCCAAGAAGCAAAATATTTTCCTTATAATATTTTTGTGGCAGAATTCTTCTGACTTTTTTTTCAGGAAGTTAAAAAAAAGTGCACAGTGTAGGCTGTCATTTCTCCAGAATTACCTGTCATTAAAAGATGCTATTTGTCCAGACATAGAGAATAGACTTATTGACTTGGGGAGAGGGGAAGGGAGGGTGAGATGTACAGAAAGAGTAACACAGGAACTTACATTACCATATGTAAAATTGATCGTCAATGGCAATTTGCTTTATGGCTCAGGAAACTCAAACAGGGGCTCTGTATCAACCTAGAGGGGTGGGATGGGGCAGGAGACGGGAGGGAGGTTCAAAAGGGAGTGGGTATATGTATACCTATGGCTGATTCATGTTGAGGTTTGAGAGAAAACAACAAAATTCTATAAAGCAATTATCCTTCAATAAAAAAATAAATTAAAAAATATGCCATTTCTCTCTTCTTCTTATTATTACAGTTTGTTTTCCTGCCATGTTGGCAATAATTTCACTCTTAACCACATGTAGGATAAAGTACTATTTTTGCAGGCTACTCTGGAATCCCTTTATATATAAAAGTAGAGAGATAGTGTTTCATAAATGTTTCTTTTTTTTAAGATTTTTTTTTACATGGACCGTTTTTAAAGCCTTTATTGAATTTGTTTTTTGTTTTGTTCTTTTTATTAAAAAGTTGTTTGGTTTCTTGGCTGTGAGGCATGTGGGATCTTAGGTGTCCGACCAGGGATTGAACCAGCACCCCCTGCATTGCAAGGCGAAGTCTCAGCCACTGGAACACCAAGGGAGCCCCGTTGTAACTGTTGATGATGATCTGTGGCTTTCTCCGACATGCAGTCACGTATGTGAAAGGACAGGATTATTCTGCCTGTGAAGGTAGGTGCTCATCTGTCCTGTTTGCCATGCTCTTACCTGCAGAGTAGAAATCACCTCCTCCCCCACCTCCTTGGTGGACACGAGATAACGGGCCATTTCAGGGTTAATGATCCGGTCCTCTTTCTCCCAGCGGACTATGATGGGCTTCTCACCGTGAGCCGTGCAGCTCATTTCCTTCTTTTGACCCTGAGTGGCCAGGGTGGTGTTTGGGTAGGATGTAATCATCGCAGGAACTGAAAATCCAAAAATGACACAATTATTCGGCAAAGCAAGGGTTCACGGTTTCCCCACCATAACACATGGCTCAATTGCATTTGAGATGTTTCTTTGAAATGTATTGGCTGAGCAAGAATCATTATTAAAAGAGTTGGAAGGGTGGCAGAAAAATGAAACTGGACTCAATGAGCCCCAAGCAGAAATTGCTGTGTGGTTTCCTATTTGGAGGGGGGTGGGGTGTGCAGGTCTTATTCTCCTCCAATCCCTGTGGAAAGTAAACTTATATTCCCTAAAACACACAAGAAAATGATATGACTTGCTTATTAGACAGGAAAAAGGGCTTCCATTGAGAATTGTACTCCTCCTTCCATAATCACCTACATTTCCAACTATCCTTGTCAACTATGGGAATTTCCAAAACCTTGTTAGTTAACCGATTGACTAACCAATCCTTGAAGTCACCTCTTGGCATCCCTAACCCACAGTTCTGCAGACCTCAAAACCAGACTTTTCCCAAAGTTTATAGCAGGGAATCTCATCTCAGTGTATTGAGAGAATGGGAAACTTTATTTGTGAAACTTGTCAAGTTCCCTCCCTCCATCTCAAAATTCCTCTTGATGAAAGTGAAAGAGGAGAGTGAAAAAGCTGGCTTAAAACTCAACATTCAAAAAACTAAGATCATGGCATCTGGTTCGATTACTTCATGGTAAATAGATGGGGAAACAATGAAAACAGTGCCAGACTTCACTTTCTTGGGCACCAAAATTACTGCAGATGGTGACTGCAGCCATGAAATTAAAAGACACTTGCTCCTTGGAAGAAAAGCTATGACTAAACTAGACAGCATATTAAAAATTAGAGACATTACTTTGCCAACACAGTCCAATCTAATCAAAGCTATGGTTTTTCTAGTAGTTATATATGGATATGAGAATTGGACCATAAAGAAAGCTGAGCACCGAGGAAATGATGCTTTTGAGCTGTGGTGTTGGAGAAGACTCGTGAGAATCCTTTGAACTGCAAGATCAAACCAGTCGATCTTAATGGAAATCATTCCTGAATATTCATTGAAAGGACTGATGCTGAAGCTGAAGCTCCAATACTTTGGCCACCTGATGGGAAGAACTGACTCATTGGAAAAGACCCTGATGCTGGAAAGATTGGAGGCGGGAGGTGAAGGGGATGACAGAGGATGAGATGGTTGGATGGCATCACCTGCTCAATGGACATAAGTTTGAGCAAGCTTCGGGAGTTAGTGATGGACAGGGAGGCCTGGTGTGCTGCAGTCTTTGGGGTCACAAAGAAATGGACACCGAGAGACTGAACTAGTGTATTGGAGAAGACTCCTGAGAGTCCCTTGGATAGCAAGGAGATTAAACCAGTCAACCCTAAAAGAGCTCAACCCAGAATATTCATTGGAAGGATTGATGCTGAAGCTGAAGCTCCAATAATTTGGCCACCTAGTTGGAAGAGCAGACTCATTGGAAAAGCCTTCAACTGTGGGGAGATTGAAGGCAAAATGAGAAGAGGGAAGTAGAGGATGAGATGTTGATAGCATCACTGACTCAAAGGACGTGAGTTTGTGCAAACTCCAGGAGACAGTGAAGACAGGGAATCTTGGCGTGCTGCAGTCCATGGGGTGGCAGAGTCAGACATGACTTAGGCACTGAACAATTAGTGTGGAAATGGACCTGAGGAATCCAGCAAAAGCAAACACAAACACACTCTAGAAGGAGGTACCCTCCACCCAGGCCCTTGGGGATTCTCCAGGTGAATCTCTGCTAACATGAGCTCACAAAACAAAAATAGTAAAACACGTGAGAAAACAATCTACCCTCATGGAGAATCAGGCCCCCAAGGGCTTCAGATGCTAGAATTACAAGATTCAGGCCTTGAAATAATAATGCACAAAATGTTTAAAGATATTTTCAAAACATGAGAAAGGAATAAGAAGATATGAAAAACAAACAGGAAGATTTGAAAAAGAACTAAAACAAATTTATTTTTTTTATCTACTTTTTACCTAATTTTCCCAATCACGGGAGTAAGGGCTCTCCCTCATTCGTAAGGTCATGCTCATGCTATATTCTTTGCCACCCACCTCAGGGCCCTCCAGCACCTCTCCCTGGGCACTTGACCATAGAAACGCTGTGTCTTCCCCTGAGACTGGCACATGCCAGGGCATGTCCTCCCTGCAGCCAGCTAGAGTGGTTTGAGACACACAACAAGGCAAAGATCTCCCAGTTTTGTAGCCTGGACCCCACGGAAGACCCCACACTGTGGAGCTTCTCTATAGTCAGAAGGCATATGGCAGAGATAACACAATGTGGAGTGGGCAGGCTGGGAATGGAGCAAAAGAAGCACCATGAGGCCCAGATTTTAAAGAAAGTTGCCACAACCATGGTGAGATTCCTCTTCCTGAGCATCTGAGAAGCAGCAGAACTGCTCCACCATCCCCAAACTTTGGTTCTGATCCCTACTTCCCTTTCACCTTTTAAAAATAATTTTTAATTTTATTAACCAATATACTGAGGTACAATAAACATACCACAAAACTCACTTGCTTCAAGTATATAATTTTAGTATTGCCTTCACGTTCTAGGCTCAAGGGGGAGGGGCAAGACATTTTATTGAGTGAAAGATTCTTTAAATTCTGTAGCACTTTACAATTTTCAAAAGTTTCACACACATGATTTCATACAATCCCATAATAACTCTTATTAACCCCCTGCCCCTGTCTTGCTCCTCTCCCTTTCCTCTCCCCACTGGTTTGTTCTCTGTATCTGTGAGTCTGTTTCTCTTTTGTTTTGTTCACTTGTTTGTTGTATTTTTCAGATTCCACAAGTGATATCTTAGTGACATCATCACCAAGTGATATCATCACCAAGTGATAGAAGTGATATCATCGAGTATCTTTTTCTCTGTCTGACTTATTTCACTTAGCAGAATGCCATCCAAGTCCATCCATGTTGCTGCAAATGGCAAATTTTCATGATTTTTATGGCTCAGTAGGATTCCACCGTGTATATATGTGCCACGTCTTCTTTATCTACACATCTGTTGGTGGACGTTTAGGTTGCTTCCATACCTTGCTGTGAATAGCACTGCTATGAAGATTGGGTGCATGTATCTTTCTGAATTAGTGCTTTTGTTTTTCTCAGATCTATACCCAAGAGTGGAATTGCTGGGTGAGTTTAAAGCAGGGACTGGCTCTGCTGCTTTCCCCCCGTGGGGGCTGCAGTGATGATTGTGGGCCTCGTCATGATGCTGAGATGTGGGCATGTCTGGGGGTGAGGGGCTAAGGTGTACAGGTGGGGAGACGTGGAATGCCAGCTGGGGCTTCAGCATCTTAAATGCAGTGGAGGGTAGGGACTAACAGAAATGCCCAGGGCTGTAGGCATTTGGAGTCCTGGGCGGGCTTGTCTGGGATCACAGGCAGACGATGGGTCAATGTGGAATGGACTTACAGGGGCACTGTGGGACTTAGAACTTAATGAGTAAGCTCATATCCATGTCTGTAGAGGTTACACATCAGGGTTTGGTTTATTGTTTTATTGGCTGCCTGGATTCAAAAAAGAAGAAGAGAAAATGTTGATAGTGACGACTAGATGTCTGAGGCCATTGCACTGTACAGCGTCCTAAATAATGAGAAATAATTCTTCTATTAATAGTATGAAAAGTGAAAGTGTTAGTTGCTCAGTCAAGTCCAGCCCTTTGTAACCCCATGGACTATAGCCCCACCAGTCTCCTCTGTCCTTGGAATTCTCTAGGAAAGTACGTTGGAATGGGTTGCTATTCCCTTCTCCAGAGAATCTTTCTGACCCAGGGATCAAACCTGGGTCTCTGCACCACAGGCAGACTCTCTCCTGTCTGAGCCATTAAGGAAGCCCACAGATAATTTACCAACTGGAATATGGCCCCCGGCCCCTCCTGTAGAGAACCAGTTCCTACAGCCCACTTCGTTGAGCACAGAGGAGAGAGACTCCAGTGGCAGAGCTGTGTTCTGGAAATTAATCCACACTAATGCCTCCCAGTGTGGTGGGCTGCTAAAGGCCACACAGAGGATTTCTCAGTGTATGCTATTTGCTAAATAAGAAAAAAAAAAAAAAGGCAAAGAAACATGTCACATGGCAGGGTATGAAAAAATACAGATTTCTTGTGAAGACACATTGAGTGTGATCACTTCTCAAGTCTGGGGTATTTTACCACTCTCAGTACTTTATATTTCAATGCTGCTACTGCTAAGTTGCTTCAGTCGTGTCCGACTCTGTGCGACCCCATAGACGGCAGCCCACCGGGCTCCCCCGTCCCTGGGATTCTCCAGGCAAGAACACTGGAGTGGGTTGCCAGTTCCTTCTCCAATGCATGAAAGTGAAAAGTGAAAGTGAAGTTATTCGGTTGTGTTGGACTCTTCGCGACCTACCAGGCTCCTCTGCCCATGGCATTTTCCAGGGCAAGCGTACTGGAGTGGGTGCCATTGCCTTATGGGAATGAGGATCAGGCAGAATTCCTCTGTGTTGTCTCCAGAGAACTAAATAATTCGACCAACAGCATTGTCATCCAACCGAGCGAGAAGGCGAAGGTTCTTCAGGACAGAGGATCTCGGATGTAAACTCCAGAGTCCTCGGTGACATGAGTGCAACCCACCTGGGCACCTCTGTGAAGTTCAGTCTCACTCCTGTACAGTAACCGAGCTTCTGCAAAGCCACGCTGAGCCTGGCCCCCGCAGCGGAGAAGTGTTCTGGTCAAAACCAAAGGAACCCCACCCCCAGCCATAAGAACCCAAAGACAGATGCTGAATAAGGGTTTCTGTCCGACCTCATGAGCTGCTACACAGGGAGCAAATGCATTCAGAAGGCTGGAATCTGCCTGGAATGTAATTTCCTATCCCTTTGAAAGCATCAACTAGAGGAACACATTCGTGGTCTCGAAGAAAATGCAGCTGTGCTCAGAGGGCTTGCTTGTTGTCTGCCCTTTCCTTTTCCTACTAATGAAAAGCTTTATTGTTTTCTACATGGGAGAAGTACCTCAACTAAACCCTGGCCCTCCGGTGTATGATTTGTCCATCTTACCGTGCAAAAAAAAAAAGCTTCTCTTTTTACTCATATTTCTCCTTCAGAGGAATGTCCCCAACAAAATGGGTATTTTAGTTCTGGTTCATGGTCAGAAATTGTCTGACGAGCCCTTGTTCTGTCTCACCCAAGTATTCTCAGCCCTTTAAAGAGACTGATCATTTTCACATCTCTTTGCAATGCTAATGTTTGAAGGCACGACCTTTTCACTCGTCACAGTCACCAGTGCTGAGAGGTGACAGCATGTCGGTGGAGCAGGGCTCTCTGCAAGGGTCTCTGAAGCATAACGAACGGATTGGGTAACAGGGCTGAGAACCAAGGGAGCCCGGGCTGCCCTGCTAGTGGGAGAGAAGGAAGCCAAGACCAAGAGGGCTTTGTTCAATGATCACATGCCCTGTGCTTCTCCTGCAAAATTACCCATTAAAGAGACAGCTGTTGTACTTTGTTATATACTGGTTTATAAATTTCCTTCATTAACCACAATATCGCCTACCAGCACCTTAATGTTCAGCAGATCTGCATTCTTCCTGTTTAAGGGAGGCTCATCTGACCTACTTCCTTGCAATGCAAACAGACAGTGGTGCAGTGGAGCTGCTGCTACAGGCAGGGAGAGCCGAGCCTGTGCACGGAGATCAGCTCTGTGGTCCAGGGATGCCGTCTTCTTAGTCTGAAATTGGCCACGTGGGAAGATTTACACCAGGGAAACTGACAGACTGACAAATGCTGGAAACTGGTGCTTTCTTCTCTTCCTCCTCTCCCAACGGTTAGTTGTTTGAAAATTAAGAATTTACCAGAACACTACTTAGGAGGGTGTGCCACTATGTGAATGATTTCAAAGCGTGTTCCCATCTTTCCAGAAGCACTGAGAAGGTGTTAATTTACCTCAGAGCAATAATCAAACTTGGGCTTACCAGGTGGTGCTAGTGGTAAAGAATCTGCCTGCCAAAGCAGGAAATGCAAAAGACGCAGCAGTTTGATCCCTGGGTTGGGAAGATCCCCTGGAAGAGCGCATGGCAATCCACTCCAGTCTTCTTGCCTGGAGAATCCCATGGACTGAGGAGCCTGGTGGTCTTCAGTCCAAGGGGTTGCAAACAGTCAGACATGACTGGGTGACTGAGCACAATAACCAACCTAATTTGTAACAGCTGTTGTTGATGTTCAGTTACTCAGTTGTGTCTGACCCTTTGTGACCCCATGGACTGCAGCATACCAGGCTTCCCTGTCCTTCCCTAACTCCCGGAGTTTGCTCAAAATCAGGTCCATTGAGTCAATGATGCCATCCAACCATCTCATCCTCTGTTGCACCCTTCTCCTCCTGCCTTCAATCTTTCCCAGCATCAGGTTCTTTTCCAATGAGTTGGCTCTTCCCATCAGGTGGCCAAAGTATTGGAGCTTCAACTTCAGCATCAGTCTTTCCAATGAATATTCAAGGTTAATTTCCTTTAGGATTGACTAGTTTGATCTCCTTGCTGTCCAAGGGACTCTCAAGAGTCTTCTCCAGCACCACAGCTTGAAAGTATCAGTTCTTCAGTATTTAGCCTTCTTTATGGTCCAACTCTCACATCCATACTGCTGCTGCTGCTGCTAAGTCGATTCAGTCGTGTCCGACTCTGTGCGACCCCATGGACTGCAGCCCACCAGGCTCCCCTGTCCCTGGGATTCTCCAGGCAAGAACACTGGAGTGGATTGCCATTTCCTTCTCCAATGCATGAAAGTGAAAAGTGAAAGTGAAGTTGCTCAGTTGTGTCTGACTCTTAGCGACCCCATGGACTGCAGCCTACCAGGCTCCTCCATCCATGGGATTTTCCGGGCAACAGTACTGGAGTGGGGTGCCATTGCCTTCTCCCTCACATCCATACATGAGTACTCAAATATGAACAGCACATCACTGCATGTTTTGACAAGAATTCAATTATAACTTGACATACACATTGATTTTTCAACACAAGGATATATAGAAAAATAAAAATTATATTAATAAATCACTGATATGAAAGATTATTTCTCAAACTTTACTCTTCTGTTTTCATGACTCTACCAGTAATATAAAACTGGTCCTAATACAGCTTTATTTCTTTTTTACTTTAGCTCTGCTGAAAGCACTGAAAAAGAAACAAAAGGAAATACCAAGTGTCCTGGATAAGCCCCAAGTAGACAACATGACTGTCAAGATCATCTGGTTCAGTCCCTTCATTTCACAGAGAAAGAGAAAACCAGAGAAGCAGAATGGGAATCAAAGGCCCAGATGCAAGAGTCAACCAGAATCTGACTTTCACGTTGTTGTTGTTGAGTCACTAAGTTGTGTCTGACTCTTTTACAATCCCATGGACTGTAACCCACCAGTCTCCCTCTGTCCGTGGGATTTCCCAGGCAAGAATACTGGAGTGGGTTGTCATGACCTCCTCCAGGGGATCTTCCCCACCAAAGGATCAAACCTGAATCTCCTGCATCTCCTGCATTAGCAGGGGGATTTTTACCTCTGAGCCACCTGGGAAGCTTCTGACTTTCAGGAGTCCTGTTCTATCTAAAACCATCATTATCACAGATAACAACTCCCATAGAGGCAGCCAATCTTCCTGGACGCCCATGACCTCCCATATTTGACCTGCAACCTGGGAAGTCCCTCAGTCCCTCCACGTGGTCAGAACAGAGGTGGCAGAGGAGGGTGTGGGGTCAAGAACAAGGCAGCAAGGCTTCCCCAATCTGAGGCAGGAACACTAGGGTCTCCAGGTGGGAGTTCTGGGGAGGGAGATACTCTGAGACATGAACACATTCTATGAGCCACTTCTTCTTTTTGTTTCTTTAGCTACTTCTTCAACTATATATTTACATCTTCCTACCATTTGACTATAAACATTTTCAAACACACAGAAAGTTGAACAGCCTTATACCCGCTGCCTGTGTTTTGCAATGAACATTTCATTCAGAGATTTGAATCAAAATTTATTTTCACTGTTATTTCACCAGTCAATCAAAATTTACTGAACACATGATTTTTACTACTCTGAATACATAAAATAAACTTGAGTGAAAATATGAATCAGTGCATGTTGCAAAGATCAGGCGCTAAGATGGCAGCTGCCTTCTTGAATTCTGCTGCTCAGGGTGAAGCCCCTTGGAGGTGCTTTAGTCTGGACCCTGATGCTGTGGCTTGGGGTCTGGCTGCCTTGGGTTAGACACTGGTCTTCTCAGAGAAGGAGGGGATAAAGGGGACCAAAAGCCAGGAGGCTGGGCTCCAACCTTACGCCATCTGTGTACACGCTGCTGTGAGTGAGCAAGACGATGACTGCCCTGGGCCTTGGTGTTCTCACCTGATTTATGGATGAGCTGCGTGGGACAAGGTGCTCTCATCCTGGGCTGCATCTTAGAAGTGGAATCATCTGGTTTTAAAAATAAACCAGGCCCAGGCCCTGTGTGTACTCAGTTGCTCCAATTATATTCACCTCTTTGGGACCCTACAGACTGTAGCTGATCAGGCTCCTCTGTCCATGGGGATTCTCCAGGCAAAAATCCTGGAGTGGATTGCCATGCCGTCCTCCAGGGGATCTTTCTGGCCTAGGGACTGAACGCACGTCTTCTGCATTTATGGCTGAGCCATGGAGGAAGCCTTCCAGACCCTACCCTAGACCAAATGAATCAAAGACTCTGGGGGGCTGGGCATGGGAATGGGTTTATTCAAAGTTCTTCAAGTGGTCCTCATATACAGCCTTGAATGAAAAAGCTCAATGGATAATCTCCAAGGCCTTTCCAGCTCTGACTGTCCTCCCCTTTCCCTTTTTACTTCCTTAATTTTTAAAAAATTTATTATAATCAGAGGATAATTACTTTACAAAATTGTGATGGTTTTTCCCATATATCAATATGAATCAGCCATAGGTATACATATGTCCCCTCCATTCTGAACACTCTTCCCACCTCCCTTCCCACCCTCCTTTTTATTTCTAATCTCCCCTTCACTCTGTCCCTTTTCCCTTCCCTTCTTCCTTCTCTCCTGCCTGTCTAACTTCCTTCCTTTCATCTGATCCCTTTCTTCCTTTTTCTCCTTCTCCCTCTGTGTCACCATCCCATAATAACAACAGTTAACTTTCCTGAATCCTGCCTCGGTGCTGGGATACTTCCTGTGTATTCTGTCTGTATGTATTCCCTGCACACAGCGACCTCACTGGATATGGCTGTAGAAATGACCTGAGACTTATTGTAAGTGCCATTTTTAGTAGGCTCCAAATTATACTACAAATATGTGTGAATGATATAGAAATAACATTTCTCAAAGATTCATTGGATTTAAATTTATATGAACATATGTCTATGCAGATGATCAAAGAGAACCAGACACCAAACACCTACTTTGAAGGGAACTGAATTAAGATTAACATATAAGAGAATTTCAGGATTTATTTCATCCTTGACATCTTGTCCTTTCTTTTTATTTATAAGTAAGGAAACAGAACTGGAGGGTTAAGGCTGGCTAGATGAGAACCTTCTCTCATCTGATCCTCTTCTACTCCTATTCCAAAACTCTATTTCGTGTAGTAAGATGTAAACAATCAGTATCACCTTAGTCGTGGCACGTGGGATCTAGTTCCCTGACCAGGGATTGAACCCAGGCTCCCAGCATTGGGAAGCTGGAGTCTCAGCCCCTGGACCACCGTAACTAAAAGATCTCACACGCTGAAGCTAAAGATCCCACTATGCCACAACTGAGGTCTGGCATAGCCAAATAATTTCAAAACAAAAGAATAAGAAAAATCAGTATTACCATAAAAATCATACAGTAAAATTATCTTTACTTCCCAAGATGATGAATCTTGCCCTTCCTTTTCTTTCCCTTCTTCCCTTTCTTTCTCTAGGGTCTGGAGAAGCTAAGCAGGTCTAACCTGAGTCTCATGGAGTGACTCATATATCTGGGACTTCTCCAGTGGTGCGGTGGATAGGAATCCACCTGCCAATGCAGGGGACATGGGTTCCATTCCTGGTCCGGGAAGATCTCACACGCTGTGAGGCAACTGAGTCCATGCACCACAACCACTGAAGCCCACATGCCCTAGAACCCGTGCTCTGTGACAAGAGAAACCACTGCAATAAGACCACACACCTCAATGGAGAGTAACCCCCGTGCACTGCAACCAGAGAAAGCTCACACAGCAACAAAGACCCAGTGAAATAAAAAAAAATAAATGTTAAAAAAATCATATGCCTGAACCTGTGTATCCTCTCAAGTTTCACATCACTTTTACACCCCAGATCTCACAGAGATACACATGTTCCCAGTAGAGAAGAGAGTGCTTAATTCCATGTACCCACACTGAAACAGAATCAGAGCAGGTAAACAGAATTGGAGTCTAAAGCCATCAACAAGTCAATGAAAGAGCCAGAAGGAGAACCTAGGCCTTCTGGACCCGAGCGCAAAGCTCTTTGCCCAACCACAGTGGAGGCCCCGAGGCTGGTCCGCAGGGCACAGAACGCCACCTGCTGGGGGGGAGGGGCACCAGAGCATCCTTGGGAGTCCCTCTACCTGGGCCTGGGCCTGTTCAGGGGAGACTGATGTTCTTGATGGTTCCCTTCAGCTACAATAAGGACCCTAACATCTCTCCTGTAAGCCTACTGTCTATCTGAGCATTGAGGCCAGCAGGATAGGCTCCACAACTGTAGGTTCCCAAGCAAAATGAAAATGTGTAGACCTTTGTTAACAAAGCAGGAGAAAGGTGCCAGTAAAGTGACCAACTATGAAGCCCTTTTTCCTTCTTCTGTAGTCTCTTTTTCTCCATGTGCCATGATGATTTATATTCACTGTTGAGCCAGCCCTCCCAGGCCCCCAGGACACACTTTGCGACTTGGAAACACATGTGTGCACCCTATGAAGTCAGGGTGCCCTTCCCATCAGAATGACCACTGCACCTGTGTCTTGGGTGGGTAACCTCCAGGTGCCCTAAATTGCTCTCTGAAAGCTGCCTGGTGCTGCTGCCTCCAGCAGAGAGGCTCCCCTTATATTCTCCATGGAGATGCCAGCCAACACCCAGATCCTCACAGGGTGGAGGATGGCAGTGATGAATGGGTGGACGCAGTGAAGGGGAGGCCTGGGGCCAAGGAGGTGAGAGGAAGATAGTTGAGCTCCACAACGAGAGAGGCCACTGCAGTGAAAAGCCCGAGCATCTCAAGGAAGAGTAGTCCTCACTCGGTGCAGCTAGAGAAAACCCTCCATCCTGGGGAGGCAGGGAGGCGGCGGCAGGTAGGACTCAGGAGCGGAGACTTCAAGTGCCCAGTTCATGCTGCATTATTCCATCCAACTTCATTACAAAACACACATTTACTGATGAAATTATTGAATCCCCTGGTGATCCAGTGGTTAAGAATCCACATGCAAGGCAGGGGACAAGAGTTCTACCCCTGATCCACATGCCATGGAGCAACTAAGCCTGTGTACCACAATTACTTAGCCCACTCACCCTAGAGCCTGTGCCCCACAAGAGAAGCCACTGCAATGAGAAGCCCATGTACCACGAGGAAGAGTGGCCCCCACTTGCCACAAATAGAGAAAGTCAGTGCAGCAATGAGGACCCAGCACAGCCAAAAGTAAATAAATAAATACTGAAAAAATAAAGATAAAATTATTAAGAACTTCAATATGGTGGCTGAAGAAGCTTAAACCTAAGTGCAGGGTCCCTTGGGAGCTGGTGACCCCATGCCATGGGATTGACCACATACTCCAGACAATAACCCTCCATGCTCTAAGTGCCCAGCTTCCTAGGAAGACACAGCTGTGACAGGTAGACAAGAATAGGCTGGTTACCTGCAGGGGTAAGGAAGTTGGGAAGGGTCTCTTGAGTCTCTGGAGCAAGGTTGAGGCACACTAACTGCAGCCTTGAAGAAGGACCAGGAGCCAGCAGCCTCCTCTTTTCTCATCACCAAGGCAACAGAGTGGACCTCTGATGTCATGTTTCTCTGTCACTGTGGTTCTGATCCTTACATTACCTGGGGCTACTGAAGAACCCATGGTCACATGTTATCCTCAGGATTCTTCTCTTTTTCTTTCTTTTTAAAAAATTTTTTTCTTGGAGTACAATTGATTTACAACGCTGTGTTAATTTCTGCTGTACAGCAAAGTGAATCATACACACACACACACACACGCACACATACATACATGCATACACCCCCTCTTTTAAGATACTTTTCCCATACAGGTCAATACAGAGTATTGAGTAGAGTTCCCTGTGCTATACAGTAGGCCCTTATTAGCTATTTATTTATACACAGTTGTGTGTATGCATCAATTCCAATCCCCCAATTTATCCCTCTTCCACCCCATCCTTCTCCTTTTCAAAAAATTGTGGCAAAGTATACAAAATATAAAACTGATCATTTTAACCGTAAGTCCAATAGCATTAAGTGCATTCACACCATTGTACGAACCTTACCATTGTCCATCTCCAGAACTTTTCCATCTTCTTCAACTGGAACTCTGTCCTCATGAAGTAGTAACTCCCCATTCTCTGCTCCCCAGCCTCTGGCACCCACCATTCTACTTTCTGTCTTTGTGAATTTGACTGTTTCAAGTACGTCCTCTAAGTGGAATTTTACAGTATGTTTGTCCTTCTATGATGGGTTTGTTTCGCTTAGCTTAATGTATTCAAGGGCTTTCCAGCTGGCTCAGTGGTAAAGAACCCACTTGCCAATGCAGGAGACATAGGTTCGATCCCTGAGTCGGGAAGATCCCCTGGAGGGCAATTCACTCCAGTATTCTTGCCTGGGAAATTCCATGGATAGAGGAGCCTGGTGGGCTACAGTCCATGGGGTTGCAAAAGAGCTGGGCAAGACTGAGCAACTAAACAACAGTAACGATGTGTTCAAGGTTCACCCGAGTTGTAACATACGTCAGACTCTCCTTCCTTTTTAAGCCTGGATGATATTCTGTTGTGCATAGATACAATATTTTGCTTATCTGTTCATCCATCGATGAAGTTGTTTCTGCCTTTTGGCTCCTGTGAAGAAGGCTGCTATGATCACTGGTACACAGAGCATTATTCTTGAAAGTGTCTGTTGCCCTTTGCTAGAGAAAATTGTTTGCAATTCTGTGCCTGCTTCTTTTTCTGCTTCTTTTCAATGTTCAAAGGCCGAGCGGCTTCCTCCCGGTTTGGGGTCCCTGCCTCTCAGCTGCGTCTCCGTTTCCTCATCTGTAAGAACAATGGGGCCTCCAGCCTCCCGAGGCTGTGATGGGGATTAATGAGATTATGTGCGTGGAAGCCACTGAGTGTGTCCTCAGAAAGGCCCTGAAGAAACACAGAGTGCTATTATCTCTGCTGCAGAATCAGAAATGCCTCCTGTCCAAATACATATTGTTCATAAAAGTTTCAGCAAGGAAGACTACCTACCGGGCGGCACTAATCCTCATCAAGAAAATGATTTCTCCAGCCAGGAATTAATAAGTTCTTAGCACATACTAAAATATCTCCTTGGCTGGGTTATTATGCTTACATAATGAAGTTACTTTGATTATAACCATTAATCAAATACGTGTTTCCAAGCTACAGTGGGCTGTGTTTGATGTTAAATTTCAACAAGAATGACAACATCTCCACTTCTTGACAGCTTTGCCAGGGCCCCATGACTTGATTAACTGTGTCAGGGTAAAGACAGAGGACATTTAGGGTTTGTATTACATTCACTCTGTACGTGTTTTCAAGTTACCTTATTGAAAGAATGTTGATTTTTTAAATTTTAGTTTAAAAATATTTATTTAGCTTTGACGGGTCTTGGTTGCAGCACGCAGGATCTTTGTTGTGGTGTGTGGGCTCCAGGGCACACAAGCTCAGTAGGTCCAGCACCTGGGCTTAGTTACCTCTAGGCAAGTGGGATCTTAGTTCCCTGACCAGGGATTGAACCCGCATCCCCTGCACTGCAAGGCAGGTTCCTAAACATTGGACCACCAGCAAAGTCCCTGAAGTTGAGTTATTTTGCAAGACAAGTATAAATATTAACCAAAAGATGAAAAACAGTATTTCCCTCAAATTCACATACAGATAGGCAGTCATTTCCCCCCCTCCTTTTTTTTTTTTTTAAGCCTGTCTGGTCATGTATATGGACTCTACACTGCCCAATAAGAAAACTTCCTAATAATTAAGTAGAAAAAAATATTAAGTAGACTTTTTGCCAACAGTGATAGTAAAATATACATTAAAAATAGCAAGAAAATAGACGCTGTCATAATGAAAAATTAAGTGAGGTCCAGAATATTGACCAGAAAAACAAGGGCCCACGGAGAGGGCCACACGTGATACACATGTCTAACCAACTGATGCGAGGATCCTAGGCTGCCAGCGAGCCTGTGCAGGGGCACTGAGGTGGTTCCTCCCAGCCAAGACTTCTTCCTTCTAAAATATTCACAAACGGTTCTTGAGAGGCAAGTGGTTTCCATGGAAACCAGATCAGAGTGTTTTCCTGGCTTAGGGATGGAAACACAGAACAGTTCTGTCTAAAGCCACATTCTAACTTTTAAGCAGAGGCTTCCTTCCCATACAGCTGCTTTTCATGGAGAAGCAAAGGGAAAAAACATAAACCCTTTCCCCCTTTCACACTCCTGGGGTGCCTGAGCCTCACTCTGCTGATACCAGTGGCCATGTCTATCACCCTGGGGCTCCCTGGAATCCAGGGCAGGGTCTTCTGGCAGCTGTGCTGAGGCCATCTCCTTCTTCAGGGCTTCCCAGGGTCTTCCTCCTCTTGAAGAATCTTGTTCAAGACAGGTCAGTGACCACGACTTTGATCCTGCCATGGACTCTGAAATCCTCACCGTATTTTAAAATTTCTCTCATTTCGCCTTTTCCTTGAAGCCATTTAACCAGTTGGCCATCATCCTGTGTCCATATTCATTTCCCCCAGGACTTCTTCATTTGGCTGCTGATGAGACGTTCCCATTTGCTTGCATACAACGCACACTTGCTTTTATTAAGCTGGTTAGCTGGATTTGGTTATAATATTTGGTTTATTTAATTTGATTATCATTTTTTCCCCTTGCATGTCTTTGTCATTTGACTATGCTAGTTTCAGGGACACAAAAAGTTCTTTCAGAGACACCTGATGTAATAATGATGCTAAGTATAGCCAACATGTATTAAGCCCTATGTTAATCATTTTATTAGCTTTTAATCTTCATAGCTTGAAAAGAAAATGGCAACCCACTCCAGGATTCTTGCCTGTAAAATCCCATGGACAGAGGAGCCTAGCGGGCTACAGTCCATGGGATTGCAAAGAGTCGGACATGACTGAACAACTGATCACATCTTTACAGCAACCCTAGGGGGTAAATGCTATCCTTACCCTTATTTTGTGAGCACAGAAACTGAGACATAGAATGGCTCATTCCAAGTCACACAATAGAGATGGAGCCTGAATTTTAACATAGTCATACCCCTTGGGTATACATCTATAAATGCCCGAGTCTTGCCTGGTTTTGAATTGTTCATATAATAGTTGCTCTATTATTTTCCATCTTCCATCTTTCATTCTTTGTTATGATTACATGATATCTGCTATACGTATTATACATTTATCACCAAGTTATGTCCGACTCTTTGCGACCCCATGGACTGCAGCACGCCAAGCTTCTCTCTCCTTCACTGTCTCCTGGGGTTTGCTCAGACTCATGTCCACTGAGTTGGTGATGCCATCCAACCATCTCATATATATATGTGTATATAATATATATGGAGACTTCAGGTATTTTCATTGCTGTATAATATTTCTTTGTATGAATATTTATGGCTTACTTACTTGAGAGGGTTCAGAATTTGGACATCACAATGTGAGCATCAAAATTTTAGTACATGAATAACGGTCATTTATCCATGAAATTCTCTAGGGAACATTTAGAGGAATACAATTTCTAGTCAATATATATGTGCATCTTTAAATTTATGAGACAATGCCAAGCAGCTTTCAAAAACAGATGTGCACATTTACAGTCCAACCGTCAATTTTTGTTATTCATTTGTTCATAACACTGGTTCTTCAAGAGTGGTCCCTGGGCTTCCCTGGTGACTCAGCGTTAAAGAACCCACCTGCCAATGCAGGGGACACAGGTTCGATCCCTGATCCGGGAAGATCCCACATGCCAAGGAGCAAGTAAGCCCATACCCCACAACTACTGAGCCCGTGCGCAAGGCCCTGGGAGCTGCGACTACTGAAGACTCCGCGCTCTGGAGACTGTGCTCTGCAGCAAGAGAAGCCACCGCAACGAGAAGCATGCACAAGGCGACCAAGGGCAGCCTCTGCTCACTGCAACTGGAGAAAAGCCCACACAGCAGTGAAGACACAGCACAGTCAAAGATAAATAAATAAATTACATATATCTTTCCAGGTGGCACTAGTGGTAAAGAGCCTGCCTGCCAATGCAGGAGATGCAAAAGACACGGGTTGGGAAGATCCCCTGGAGGAGGGCATGGCAACCCACTCCAATATTCTTGCCTGAAGAATCCCACGGACAGAGGAGCCTGGTGGGCTACAGTTCATAGGCTCATAGTCAGACATGACTAAAGTGCTTTAGTGCATGTACACATGTGCACACACACACACACATACACACATATACACACAGGGTGGTCCCTGAACTCGCAGCAGAAGCATCACCTGGCAACTTGCTAGAAATGCCAGTTCTGGGGCTAGGGGTCCTAACAAGTGCTCCACGTGACTCTGGGGAATGCACACAGCTAAGAACCACTGCTTTAGAGCTCTTCTTGGCCTCTTCCCTCACTCCTCCCCAAAACCACTCTGAGCCTTTTTCTAGGTGTTGTGGGAAAGTGCAGGATTTGAAATCAAAAGAGCAGCCTCTGAGTTTTGGCTCTGTCGATGCTCAGGCTGTGCACCGAGGTCAATGTTTACACTCTAAGCCCATTCCTCAGTGGGTACCATGGTGATGGCCACCTCAGCACAGACCCACAGCAAAGATCAAACACATGAAAAGCCCTTTGTAGACTGTGCCAGGTTTAGAATGTCAGTTATCTTCCTCCAGCTAATATTTGCATCCGTGAACTTGTTTTCCCAACTAGATTTACATTCTACCAAGGCGAAAGGGCTTTTCTATGTATGTATATATGGGCCAGGACCAGAAGGGAAAAACGAAAACAGTGTTAGGATGAGGGCATCTTAGAGATTTTAAAGATTTAAACACATTGTATGGTTTTTATAAAGCTTAAGCAATTAAAAAATCACATTTAAAAGTGAATTCCACTTTGTAGGTTCTAAATGAAGTATTAATAAATTTGGTAAATAATTGTTCAGTTTCTAAGTCATGTCTGACTCTTTACAACCCCATGGACTACAGCATGCCAGCCTTCCCTGTCCTCCACCATCTCCTGGAGCTTACTCAAACTCACGCCCATTGAGTCGGTGATGCCATCCAATCCTCCCCTCCTCTGTCACTCCGTTCTTCTCCTTCCCTCAATCTTTCCAAGCATCAGGGTCCTTTCCAATGATAAATAATGGATTTTTCCATTTATCCAATGGTAAATAATATGTATCATCATATTGTCTAGAAAACTGATGTCATAGATTAAAAGAAAAAGAAAGGCTTTTTTAAAAGAGCTAAATTCCTTAACTCAATATGAAAGGAATAGGGTGACAGTCTGCTTACTCTCCAAGATCAGGGTTTCGGGTGGGGTTTTCAAAGGGACGCTCACCACAGGTTAATAGAAAGGTGTGTATGTGTGTGCATGAGTGCCTGAGATCATGTGCACGTGTGTGCATTCTTCTATAAGTGCCAGAGTGAACGTGTGTATAATCATGCAGGCATCACACACACATGCATGGGTGTGGGTGCATGAGCATGCCTGTATATGTGTGTCTTAGAGGCACAGAGGACAATTCCTGAGCCCTTGGAGCATTAAAATGATCCTGAATTCTAAGTCCAGAATTTTATGTGAAAGCCAAGGTGGTGTACATTTTTAATAATGTCTTTTAGAAAATAAACACACACTATATATCTTTCTTTTTAAAGAGCTTTCTCTCTTAAAGAGAAAAATATTCAAAGTACTCAGATGGTCTCCTGTCCTATTTTTTTTAGGTGTGCTGAAGCAGTGACCAATAGGGAGGTGATGGACGTGCAAGATGGCACCAGCGATTCTGCAGACGGAAAAGCATGTTTTCTGAAGGAGCAAGCAACACAGTTCCTCCCAGCCTTGCTAGAGCCCAAACAACCTGCCTTTCCTTTTTAATTTGAAGTGGAGGGAATTCTCCTCACGTACTGAGCTGTAGGATTAATGATGCCAGGGAATGGAGACTGGATCCTAGCTTGTGAGCAAATGCCAGGATAGGTCCACACACACGTGCTCACATGCCCACATACGCCTGTGCACACCACTGCCCACCCCCACCTCAGACACCTCAAATCAGTTTTTCCCGACTTTGTGTCCTGGGCTTAGGAACTTCAGATCCAAGCATAAAGTCAGGAAGCCGTCACTTGGCACCTTTGCATGGGTATTTTCATTGTCACTGTGGCAGGTGGCATCATTTCGTGTCCCCTATTTATAGCAGTTGATAAATCTTACCAAGGAAGAAACAGAAAGGCGCAAGGGGTTCTTGGAAAATAGCCTTCCTTGTTAATCAGAAGATACTTTACGACCCAGCAGCTCCCTGAGGGTTTTTAGATTTCAGAGGCTTGTGAAGCAACACATGTAACTGTGCCTCCCAGAGCAGGAGAGCAGGCGCTAATTGAGGCACTGACGGCTCTAAATGAAGCAGGAACCCACTAGGAAGACTCAGCTTCCGTGGAAATGAGTGCTGCCAAGCAAGGCATGCCAGAGCATCAGCAGGTTTCATTCACTGTGTATCCATGCAAGTAAGCGCACACTTAAGCACCCTGACTGGGTCTCTTACAGCGCAGGATCTGAGCAAAACAGCCACAAAATAATGTTAAAATATTAAAAACATCTCCCTTATGAATCTTCCAATTCATTGTCTCCCTAAGTGGATATTTTTATTGTCTATTTCTCCTTTTGCAGATGCAAAACAGGTATGCTATTGCTTAGTCGCTCGGTCGTGTCCAGCTCTTTGCAACCCCATGGACTGTAGCGCACCAGGTTCCTCTGTCTGTGGGATTTTCCAGGCAAGAACACTGGAGCGGGATGCCATTTCCTCCTCCAGGGTATCTTCTCAACCCAGGGATCGAACCCATGTCTCCTGCTTTGGCAGGTGGATTTTTACCACTGAACCACCTGGGAAGCTCCCAAACAGGTATGCTGCTGCTAAGTCGCTTCAGTCGTGTCTGACTCTGTGCGACCCCATAGACGGCAGCCCAACAGGCTCTGCCATCCCTGGGATTCTCCAGGCAAGAACACTGGAGTGGGTTGCCATTTCCTTCTCCAATGCAGGAAAGTGAAAAGTGAAAGTGAAGTCGCTCAGTTGTGCCCAACTTGTAGCAACCCCATGGACTGCAGCCCACCAGGCTCCTCCGTCCATGGGATTTTCCAGGCAAGAGTACTGGAGTGGGTTGCCATTGCCTTCTCAGGAAACCTTTAAACATTTCTCAGCCAGGCATATTCCAGAATACTTAACAGCATCATCTTCAGTTTCCTGTGATGAAAGGGGGGTGATGTTATCTTCTACATCCCCAGTGCATGCAACAGGGGCTTCAGGTTTTACCTCATCTGACCTTGTGGATTTAACATGGAAGCATCTCACCTGCAGACCTATGGAAGCTTCTGGGTGCTGGCAGCAGCACCTGCTTCCTTCTCAGAGAGCCCTGGGGGCCAGGGGGCCAGGACTGTGACCTCTGAGTCAACTTTTAACATGCTTTAACGGTGATGCTCTTCGTAAAATCCACTCTGAATTCTGAATATGTCCACATATACACATAACTAGGGCTTTAAGCAGGGTGTGTGTGTGTGTGTGTGTGTGTGTGTGTGTTGGGACGAGAACTAAAGCGCCCTCATCTGAGTGGGTGTATCCCTAGTGATAGCAACAGGATGTGAGGTTTAAACCCCTGGAAGCTGCTCTGGGGAAACCCGTGTGCAGTGGAGCAGCTCTGACTGCAGCAGCTCATCAGACTTGAGCTGTTCCGGTACTAGGCAGTGGCCAGGGAAAGCAGAGATGTGTGCTCAGCTGGGTGTCTGACTCAGCAGTTCCAGGGAGGGACCCCAGCATCAGCACCCATGAGATAGAGGTGCTACTGCCTGGCGACCCCACTGGCCAGAGGAATGGGTGACCCAAGCACCAAACAACATCTCCTGACCCCTCTCATGCAGCTATCTGGGTGTGTTATATCAAAAACTATAAACACAATTTCTTTTTGCTAAATCAATATCTTGCTACCCCATATATTGTGTGTCGCACACATTCTTCCCCCTTGCTTTCCCCCTGATAGTTATAACATTTTCAAAACAAATTTAGGTGAATACTTTGGGGAAAGGAGAAAAAATGTGCAAGGTGTGTGAGCCAGAAACAATGAAAGAAAAGTTAAGAATTCTGTAAGTAACAATTTAAGAATTCTATATGGCCATAAACAAGCAAACAGCTAAGCAAGACACAATGAAAAGGAAAACGCCAAATTGGAAAAGATACTGTGACATATTATAAAGAAAAGATTATCATGTGATAACAGGAATTCTAAATATTAAGAAAAACAAAGCATCTTGAAAAAATGAAAAAGGATACAGAGAGCTTATTTAAAAAGGAGAAGTGGGAATTTTAACAAACAAATATCAAGATACTCAGCTTCTTCTGTTATAAAATTAAGCAATCATTTTTGCCTATGTGAATGCAGAGCAGGTTATAGACTGAACATATCCAGTTTGGGAGGAGATGGGGGCCTGGCTCTTAAATCCTGCCCATGGAAATGCCAGCTGGCACGGCCTCTTGGGGAAGCTGGTCTGGCCACCTGTGACACCATTTGGCACCAGCACATCTTCTACCCTGCAATTCCCTTCTTGTACTTTATCCTAATAATTGATTGGATGTATGTGCATAGTTTATGTGCAAGGATGCTCCTTGCAACCTTATTTATAGTAAAAACCTTTAGGCACAACATAAATGCTCATGATAATTTAAATAAGAAATTACATAACCACAGAATGAAATGTTGTTCAGCCTTTAGAACACTGAAAATTATAAAGTCCCAGAACGGTAGCTGTATTAGTTTTTTGGGGCTACCACAACAATACATCACAGACTAACCACACATTGTTTTCTTCTCACAGTTGTGGAGGCTAGAATTCCGAGATCAAGGTGTCAATAGGTTTGATTTCCCCATGGCCTGCAGTTGGCCACCTTCTCACTGCCCTCCCAGGGTCTTTTCTCTGAGCACACACATCCCTCTTGCCTCTTCTGCTTGTAGAACACCAGTCAGATTGGATCAAGATCCCACCCTTATGATATTATTTAACCTCAATTACTTCATTAAAGTTGGCTTACCAGGTAGCGTTAGTGGTAAAGAACCTGGCTGCCAATGTAGGAGACACGGGAGACGTGGGTTTGATCCCTGGGTCTGGAAGATCCCCTGGAGGAGGGCACGACAACCCACTTCAGTATTCTTGCCTGGAGAATCATGGACAGAGGAGCCTGGCGGGCTACAGTCCATGGAGTTGCAAAGAGCAGGGCAAGATTGAAGCAACTTAGCACACACACATACTTCATTAAAGTAACACAGAAACAGTGGGTTAGAACTTGAACATATGAATGTTCGTGTTCAGTTGCTAAGTTCTGTTCTGTTCTGTTCTCTGTGACCCCATGGACTGCAGCACGTCAGGCTTCTCTGTCCTTCTCCCAGAGTTTGCTCAAACTCCTGTCCATTGAGTTGATACCATCCAACCCTCTCTCAATTCAGTCCGTAACAATATCAATAATACATTATCAATCTGACAAAAAGGCCTATAACGTACAACCGTTTTTTGTTCTTAAAAACTGTATTTATGAAATGCTCTTTCTCTCTCCCTTCACCCCTCTGCTCTGTATATCTATACATCTACAATATAGTAAATGTGTTAACAGGGGTAAGAAGTCACATTGTACTTTATTTCTTTCAGTTTTGTCTGAATCTTTTATAATAAACACATTTACTTTTATAAACAAAAATTTCAAAGTACTTTTTTATATAATAATATTATTTTACTGGCTTGCATTTAAGGGTCCATTAAAGTATCCCAGGTTCATATGTGAGCAGCACAGTGACTCCATGAAGAAAGGTGAATCAAATATTTTTAAGCTCTGGCTGAGGACTCGACCAGGGGCTGCACAGCTGGGCTAAACCAGGCCACAGCTGCATCATCCAAGCAAAATGGAAGCACATCCCTAAGGTTTCTGCTTAGGTGCATAGTCTCCCTTGATGAACTGGCGCTTCAGACATGTTGTTCTTTTTTTTTCAGGGGCTCAAACTGCTGCATACATTTATATTGCTAAATGGCCAGGGATTCTCAAACAATGGGAAGAAACTGGGAAAAGAAACATTTTCTCTCCACCTTTCACGTGAAGGGACTTTTGATTTAGTGGTAGGTGCGCTTGCTCAGTCGTGTCTGACTCTTTGTGACCCCCATAGACTGTAGCCTGCCAGGCTCCTCTATCCGTGGTATTTTCCAGGCAAGAATACTGGAGTGAGTTGCTATTTCCTTTTCCAGGTGATCTTCCCAGACCAGGGATCGGACCTGTGTCTCTCCTGCATTGGCAGGTGGGTTCTTTACCATTGAGAAGCTCTTCTTCACCATTGAGAAGCTCTTGATTATGGTAAGACCACATGGTAAGCTCTCCTGAGCAGGTCTGATTTAGCACCCAACAAAATTCCCTTGGGGCTCATGGCACAATGATGGAGAGAGAGCTGTGGCCTCCTGCCTGGACAATATCCCATCCACCCATTCCTCCCTGCTCTTCTCACCCTCATACTAAAAAACAAGTAGCAACATGAAACAGACTGCTGATCTCCAGCACCTAAGAACTGTTTGCTGGTGATGGGATGCACCCCTCCACCTCCAAACAAGGAAAAAGCCTTCAAAACAAACAGCCCCAAAGACAAGGTCTGAGCAATTACAATCTCTTTCTGGGAGCTCTAAGTACAAGGAAGCTGACAGCCAAATGAAGGGAATAGTTTTGAGAAGTTGCAAGCAGGATTAATTGCAGAGACCAGGTTCTGTGGGCTCTGAGAGGTTGCCTGTAGCCACTTGGACAATGAATGATTTTCTCCTCCTCTTCCCGCATCTGGGATGCTCTGAGCTGGTTGCTATGGCTGACGAAATGTACCTGCTTCTGCCTTGACAACAGCCTGGCAGGAGCTTGTTAAGGAATCATGGGGAGGGTGAGCGAGAGGGTTATGCAAGGTGTGCAGCCAAGCCTGGACCTGTCGAGGATGATGGCAGGCTTTGAAAAAAAATAAGAAGTAGAAGGGCTAAATGAAGAACTGTTTCTTACTTTCTAGACACTGTGTCAGGAGCGTCTGCACAGCTTCCACACTTCTCTCTTTCATCCTCCGCTCTCTTGTCCACCTTTCCCTTGCAGCTCTCATCTGCCTGGGCTGTTTTGATGATTTAGTATAAAGCTCCGATTCACCCTAATTTCAGGACAGTCTCAAATCTCTGGAAGTCAGCCAGGTATTTCCGATGAGATAGCACTCCGTCATGTCAATGTGGGCAAAATGAAATGTGACACCCCACCCCAAAAGCTCCGGCCCCATCCTCACAGCCGAGGCGCCACCGCGGATGGATTCCAGGTCTCCACAGCCAATCAGTGACCTGGTTCCTTTTGGTCCATGCTCATATCAAATCAGATGTGTGTTTTCCCCTCTCACGACCGGCACCTTACTTCAAGCCTTAATGAGGATGCCAGTACTGGGCTGTTGCAGGGGTGTTCTCATCGCTTTGTCTGCCCCTTCCTTTCCTTCCCCACTCCAGTCTGTTCTAAGTTCCTGCCAGCTTCAGCTTCCGAAAATGCCACTGAAGCAGCACTGAATAACATGCCACTGAAAATTTAGTATGATGGTTTCTCACCTGCAGTTTACAATGGCTTCTGTCTACTCTTTATTTGCACAGATGCTTCATATGCTTGCTGCAGCCTACGCTTCAGTAACCAACAAAATCTGGTAACCAAACAGGCCGCTGCAGCCCACTGTGTGCGCTTCTCCGCTTCTCCATCCCACGTGTGGTCTGGGAACACACTCTTCATTCCCCAGGCAGGGCTGGCAGGAAGTTACCTTGTCTTGCTGGAAGCTATCTCCGGTTCTCCAACCTGACTTCCACTCGTCCTTCCACATTAAGCATAATTTCTTTTTTCCCCACAAAGCTTTCCCTGACCTCACCTCTCCAAGGTGAGGACGTCTCTTCTCTGAATTTCCACCACGTTGTAACGTCTGTTCACACATAGTTTACATATCCATCTGCTGTCTTTTTCTCTTTTGGATCTACCTTTTGGGGCATTATTTACTAGTAAGTATTTAATTTTTAGGGCTTCCCAGGTGGCGCTAGTGGTAAAGAACCTGCCTGCCAATGCAGGAGACTGGGGTTTGATCCCTGGGTCAGAGGGTCCCCTGGAGGAGGGCATGGCAACCCACTCCAGTACTCTTGCCTGGAAAATCCCATGGATGGAGGAGCCTGGAAGGCTGCAGTCCATGGGGTCGCTGAGGGTCAGACACAACTGAGCGACTTCACTTTCACTTTTCACTTTCATGCATTGGAGAAGGAAATGGCAACCCACTCCAGTGTTCTTGCCTGGAGAATCCCAGGGATGGGGGAGCCTGTTGGGCTGCCGTCTATGGGGTCGCACAGAGTCAGACACGACTGAAGTGACTTAGCAGCTTAGCAGTTCTAAGTAACTTTATAAAAACCTACCACTATAATCAACATGGGCTTCCCTTGTGGCTCAGAGGTAAAGAATCTGTCTGCAATGCAGGAGACAATGCAAGAGATGGGGATTTGATCCCTGGGTCAGGAAGGCCCCCTGGAGGATTACATGGCAACCCACACCAGTATTCTTGCCTGGGGTATCCCATAGACAGAGGAGCCTGGCAGGCTGTGGTCCATAGGGTCACAAAGAACTGGACACGACTGAGCACAGGCATGCTACTGCTGCTACTGCTAAGTCACTTCAGTCATGTCCGACTCTGTGCGACCCCATAGATGGCAGCCCACCAGGCTCTGCCATCCCTGGGATTCTCCAGGCAAGAACACTGGAGTGGGTTGCCATTTCTTTCTCCAATGCAGGAAAGTGAAAAGTGAAAGTGAAGTCGCTCAGTCGTGTCTGACTCTTAGTGACCCCACGGACTGCAGCCTCCTGCAGGCTCCTCCACCCATGGGATTTTCCAGGCAAGAGTACTGGAGTGGGTTGCCATTGCCTTCTCTGACATATATGCACGCACACACTTAATCTGTATAGAATCACAGGGAGTCTGAAACAGAGATATAGACTCACAGAGAGTTGCAAAAATAATTGGGTTGCTCTAAGAACCATGGCAACCCACTCCAGCATTCTTGCCTGGAGAATTCCAGGGACAGAGGAGCCTGACGGGCTACAGTCCATAGGGCCACAAAGAGTCAGACACGACTGATGCGATTTAGTATGCACACACGCACACACAGTCAACACAGAGTCACTCCATCACCACAAAATACCTGTTGTTACCTCTTAGGATTTGCCCCTGGCCCCACAGCAGCTTCTCACTGTAGCCATTACATTGTTCATTGCTGCAGTTTTGTCATTTTGAGAATAAATGTAACTTTTTGAAATTAACTGTTTTCACTAAGCACCCCTTTAAGCTCCATGCAGGTTTTTACGTGTATCCATAGTTCATTTCTTTTCATTGTTGAGTCATAGTATTCTATTGTGTGGATGAACAAGACTTCTCAACCATTCATCTCTTGAAGGGCATTTGGCTTTTCTGTAGAATTTGGCTTATGATAAATGGAGCTGCTATGAACACTCAAATACAGGTCTTTTTTGGAACATAAGTTTTCATGTCTCTGGGATAAAGATGCAGGAGTGTGACTACTCACTCATGTGGCAAGTACCTGCTTAGTTTTATGAGAAACTGCCAACTATTTGCCAGAGTGGTTGCATCATTTTACACCTCTACCAGCATTGCATGAGAGACCCAGTCTCTCTACTTTTTTCCCATCATGTGGAATTATAACTGATTTAAAGAAAATTTTTATTGCTCTTGTTGATAATAAGTGTGCAGCAAGACATCACAAGCAAACCTATATGTGTCTGTGTTAAGTCACTTCAGTCATGTCTGACACTCTGTGACCCCATGGACTGTAGCCTGCCAGGCTCCTTTGTCCATGGGATTCTCCAGGCAAGAATACTGGAATGGGTTGCCATTTCCTGCTACAGGGGATCTTCCTGACCCAGCGATCAAACCGCCTGTCTCCTGAACTGGCAGGTGGGTTCTTTACCACTAGCGCCACCTAGGAAGCCCCAACAGGCGCACCTGTCTGCTCGTAAATCAGGCAATGGGTTGAACATTTCCAAAGTTACATGCCCTTTGTAAGCCTTAGTGCTCACTGAATATCTTATAACCCCATATAAACTGCATTTTACCTGCAGTTTATATGTCTGTAGCTACTGTTGTATGAGACTGAAATTCTGGAACTTTTATCTGAGGGAGAAAAGTGTTCAAGGCAGAGAGAGTAGGGCATTCAAAGGCACAGAGGAGTAAAGCGTGGATCCTGTGAGCCACGTAAGGTGGCTCCCTGTACTGGACTGCAGAGAAAATGCCAAGAAGCGTTAAGACTGAGGCCTGGGACAGCCATGAAGGACCTTCTGGGCCAGATCAAGGCATGCAGATTTAACATAAAGGAAGTGGCAGTCTGTTTAAAAATTTTAAGCTGGAATCAAGCATCCAATTTTTTCCACATCATAGTCAGCATAGCCCATGTAATGCATTTTATTTGATTATTTTTGTTTGAAATGGAGTTTCTCCTTAGTCTCTGATATTCTTCTGTTAAGTTTGCTGATTTCATTATTTAAGATTTCCACAACCTCTCTACTTCCTTCCTCCCTTCCTTCCTTTTCCTTCTTGACTTGATTTTTAAGTGTAGTTTAAAGTTCATAGAAAAATGGAGGGAAAAGCACAGAAATTTATCATTACCCATCCTTATTTGTGGTTCCATTTGATGTGTCCAAGGTTGAAAGCCACGTGCTGAAATCCTTCAGCATTCTGTTTCTTTTACTTTCTGCTTTATTCTAGCAGGTTTTATTGTTTGGATACAACAGTGGGGAAACGTGTGGGGATGCCTCACTTCCTAGATGAGTGTTTGGGTGCTCATCTGCACAAGCTAATGAGCTGTAAGGTCTTCCCAACCAGGAGATGCTCTGATTCCACTTGGCACTTACAGCCTTCTACCAAACAGGGTTCAAGGAGTAGCTCTTCCATATATGAGTAAGTAAGGTATCCACCTCAACAAAGGGGAGGGTGACTGCCCAGCACTACATGGGCCACAGAGCTGGTTCACACCTGCAGGAACAGGTCAGGCCTTGAGCTATACAAACAGAACAGAGATCTGTGCTCATTTCACCTCGAGCAGTATGAACTCCCGAGCTAATCTCTATATAATACAAAGTTAGTTTAATAGTTTATTTTATTCTCAGAGTAAAGATTTCAAACCTCTTTATAAAAAATGAGATGGGGTCCATCTCGCCTTATATTTGAGCCACAGTACTTTATTGAATATTTAGGGCTTCCCAGGTGGCACAGTGGTAAAGAATCTGCTTGGAAATGCAGAAGACAAAAGAGATGCGGGTTTGACCTCTGGGTTGGGAAGATCCCCTGGAGTAGGAAATGGCAACCCACTCCAGTATTCTTGTCTGGGAAACTCCATGAACAGAATAGCCTGGTGGACTACAGTCCAGGGGGTCTCAAAGAGTCAGACATGACTGAGCACGCAAACACACAGATGATTAAGAATTGGCTCAGCAAAAACACCTAATAAATAATGAATTACTATTATTTGTCTATATGCTTTACAAAAGAGTAAAGCCATCCCCTTTCTTCTCCTTTTTCTTTTTTAACTTGGATGTTTGTAGTCTAGACTCTCAAGAGAAGGACTCAGCCATTAACAAGCATTTCATCCCAATATTCCTTCCATAAAATAAGTGATAAACATAAGCAAGTCAAGAAAAGCCATGATTTCTTTTAGTCTCCTATAAAAACCATTCCATTTTTAAAAAAATGAAATCAGTTGCTTCCTGAAAAACTCTTAAAATGTCTGAAGGCAAAGTCTGTTTGCTGATTTGAGAATCTTGCTTGAAATCCAGAAGCTACTGATGGCCAACACTTCGTATTAGTCTGTAACCAGTTACCAACACTGAACTGTGAGCTGTGATGTAGAAAAAAGCCCACACAGACTTAGAGGTAAGGGACTATGAGTGAAGTCACTTGAAGAGTTAGTCATAGAAGAGTAGAATTTCGTGCCTGTCAGATGGCCCTTTGCTTATAGACATCCTGGAGGGTCCCTAACGGGGTGGTGAGGGGCCCCTGGCACTGATGACCAGAAAAGCCTGTGAATGAGGAAGCAGCATGGGGGTAGGGACTCTCGCCTGGAACTGCCATCCTGCTAGAATATGGCGGCAGAGATGAGACACCTTGGCAGAAGTAAATGGCAAATGTCTCTTCCCGGCCGAGAATGAATGTCCTTTGCTTTATTTTTCAAAGGCAGTTTCCATGAGTGGAAAACAAAGACCCATGGGTCTGAAAGGTGGACCATAACCAATGATGCGCCTCTACATTGGGCAAGGGACCGTGGCTAAATTTCTCTCATGCATCCTGACTTTCTAAAAGAAGATATCTCTTAGTCTTTTCGTGAAAATGTTATGAAGATTTTCATCATTTCATGTTTACTTCCTATTCAACAACTCAGAACATATATTTTATAAATATTTTATTATATCTCTTGATTAATTTTTCCTGATGGCAAACTCACAGAGTCTTGAGGTAGAAAATTTTGAAAATGCAGAGAAATGTCTAGGTGTCTTGTTCAGCGTGGGCTGCCATAACAAAACGCAGCAGATTGGGTGACTTAAACAAGAGGAAATTGTTTCTCCCACTTCTGGTGCTAGAAGCCCGAAATCAGGATGCCGGCAGCGTCAAGTTCTGTGAGGTCTCTCCTCTTGAGATTCTCATTACATCCTCTCAAGGCAGAGAGAGGTTGAACTCTGACCTCTTCCTCCTCATACAAGGACACTGACTCCATTACAGGGGCCTCACTCTGGGGACCTCATCTAAAAGCAATTATCTCCTAAAGGTCCTACCTCCAAATACCATCACATTGGGATTAGGGCACCAAAATATGAATTTTGGTGTGACACAAACATTCAGTCCACAGCAAAGCACAGAATATAACCTATAACTGTGATTCATAGAGATCTGACCATTTTTAACATTGACATTTCCTCCTCATCTTTACTATGCTTTTCTGCACATTGGCAAGATCATACCATATGCACATTTCAAATCCTGCTTCTTAAAAGTCTAACTATAACAAATGACTTTCATCTACATTAAGAAAACTTATCTAAACACAGAGGGCTTCCCAGGTGGCACAGTTGTAAAGAATCCACCTTCCAAGCAGGAGAGGTGGGTTTGATCCCTGGGTCAGAAGATCCCCTGGAAGAGGAAATGGCAACTCACTTAAGTATTCTTGCCTGGAAAATTTCATGGAAAGAGGAGCCTGGCAGGCTATACAGCCCATGGGGTTGAAAACAGTCAGACATGACTGAGCACAGCACACACACACATTACAAGTATTAAATAATAATGACCTAGGTGGATACAATACTTTGAAAAAGCATCCCTTTAATTTTGTTATTTAGAGATAAATTTTTATTATTATAAAGAGCTATGTGGACTTTTTTACATAAATCTTTGTCAACACTTTTTAGTTTCTTTGCTGTGGATAACTAAGGATGAAAATTGTGGATCAAAAGAGGTGAAAATTTTATGGCTTTTGTTATATGATGTCAAATTGCCTTAAAGATATTTTCCTGCCAAACAGTATATTAGAATGCATATCTTTGTGCATCTCTGCCAGCATTCCATATTATCTATTTTCCCCTCATGTTTATTAAGAAAGGCAATACTTGGAGGGGAGAGGATTAAATAGGAGTTTGGGATTAGAATGCACACACTCCTATATATAAAATGGATAACCCAAAAGGACCTGCTGAATAGTGCAGGAACTATACTCATATTTCATAATAACATAATAGAAAAGAATCTAAAAATGAATATATATATATATATATATATATATATATATATGTATAACTGAATCACTTTAGAGTACACCTGAAATTAACACAACTTTGTAAATCAACTGTATTTCAATAAAATTTTTAAAAAGAAAAGCAAAAAAGTCAATACTCAATATGTTGTGAAACTAAGTGAAATTCTTTTTAGATCGTATTCTACCTCATATACAGCATATCTTTTGTGAAGAAATACTTATGTAAGTATGTTGAATTTTGTTTTATTTAGTTATATAAGCCAAATCATATATTTTGGATGTGCTTGGTGCAGATCAGACATAAATTTTCATTCTCTCCATAAAAGATACTTTATAGTTCTGGGGAAATCCAGCTTGAAGCATCTATGGAACAAAAACTCCTGGGAATCATCATCGTGTTGCTGCATCCTGGTCTCCTCAGTTCAGTTCAGCAGTCACTCATATCCGACTCTTTGTAACCCCATTGACTGCAGCACGCCAGTCTTCCCTGTCCATCAGCAACTCCCAGGGCTTGCTCAAACTCATGTCCATCAAGTCGGTGATGCCATCCAATCATCTCATCCTCTGTCGTCCCCTTCTCCTCCTGCCAACAATCTTTCCCACCATCAGAATCTTTTCAAAGGTGTCAGTTCTTCACATCAGGTGGCCAAAGTATTCAAGCTTCAGCATCAGTCTTTCCAATGAGTATTCAGGTATGATTTCCTTTAGGATTGATTGATTTGATCTCCTTGCAGTCCAAGGGACTCTCAATGTCTTCTCCAAAACCACAACTCAGAAACATCAATTCTTCAGTACTCAGCTTTCTTTATAGTCTCCTAGTCACATTTAATGGAGAAGGCAATGGCACCCCACTCCACTACTCTTGCCTGGAAAATCCCATGGACGGAGGAGCCTGGTAGGCTGCAGTCCATGGGGTCGCTAAGAGTCGGACACGACTGAGCAACTTCACTTTCACTTTTTACTTTCATGCATTGAAGAGGGACATGGCAACCCACTCCAGTGTTCTTGCCTGGAGAATTCCCCAATGGGGGAGCCTGTTGGGCTGCCGTCTATGGGGTTGCACAGAGTCGGACATGACTGAAGCGACTTAGCAGCAGCAGCAGTCACATTTAATAATGAGACACAGGAAACTGGAATCACTTGGTTTCAAAAAGTTAATGACTAAAATTTTTTCTAACAAAGAGTTTTAAACTCTTTACAAAGTTGGACTGATTTAGATTTTATCCTTATTTTATCTATGACATGGGAGACCGAGCAACATTTATTTGTCTTTCAGCATCCCCTTGGTGGTTCACTCTCATCTCCTGGAATTCTGGAGGCAAGTGTTGGGTACCAGGTGCTCAGGCAAGATGGAGCTGATACTTGTGTGTAGCTAGACCCCTTCCTCCTCCATCTGCTGCTCTCAGGGGCTATTTGAAGTCAAGAATCAGAAAAGTTTCACATAAGCTGACTATGTGTTGTTGTTGTTCAGTCACTAAATTGTGTATGACTCTTTGTGACCCCATGGGCTGCAGTATGGCAAGCTTCACTATCTCCTGGAGCCTGCTCAAACTCATTGACTTGGTGATATCACCCAACAATCTCGTCCTCTGCCGCCCCCTTCTCCTTGTACCTTCAATCTTTCCCAGCATCAGGTCTCTTCCAGTGACCTCTTTAATCAGGTGACCTAAGTATTGGAGCTTCAGCTTCAACATCAGTCCTTCCAATGAATACTCAGGCTTGATTTTTCTTTAGGATTGACTGGTGTAATCTCCTTGCAGTCCAAAGGACTCTCAAGAGTCTTCTCCAGCACCATAATTCACAAGTATCAATTCTTTGGCACTCAGTCTTCTTTATGGTCCAACTCTCACATCCATATATGACTACTGGAAAAACCATAGCTTTGACTAGAAGGATCACAGATGGACCTTTGTAGGCAAAATAACGTCTCTGCTTTTTCATACGCTGTCTAGGTTTGGAGCAGGTGTCTTTAATTTCATGGCCACACTCACCGTCCACAGTGATTTTGGAATCCAAGAAAATAAAATCTGCCACTGTTTCCATTTTCCCCCCATATATTTGTTATGAAGTGATGGGACTGGATGCCATGATCTTAGTTTTTGAATGTTGAATTTTAAGTCAGCTTTTTCTATACACCATTGGATTTAATAAGAAAATGTAAAAGAAAGATACAATAAAATATTAATTGAATTGACACTTTTGTCCAGTCAAAAAATATTGTAATAGATTGGTGAGTGTACTCTGCCTGAGTTTGAGGTGAAGGCATTTGGTAGTCGAGGGAAATTAGCTAATTCTGTCTTTTAATTAAAATTACTTTTCTCCATGGTACACACATTTATTATAAAGGAGTCAGATGGTATGCAAACTCTGCTATGATAAACTCTTATGCTTCTTAATTCAATTAAAAATCTCTGTAATTTGTTGACACACAGTGATGAGTGAGAGGCAGGGATGGTGTGTTAGAGTCTAGTTCAGTTCAGTTGCTCAGTTGTGTCCGACTCTTTGCAACCCCATGGACTGCAGCACATCGGGCTTCCCTGTCCATCACCAACTCCTAGAGCTTGCTCAAACTCATGTCTATCGAGTCAGTGATGCCATCCAACTATCTCATCTTCTGTCGTCCCCTTCTCCTCCTGCCCTCAATCTTTCCCAGCATCAGGGTCTTTTCCAATGAGTCAGTTTGTCACATCAGGTAGCCAAAGTATTGGGGCTTCAGCTTCAACATCTGTCCTTTCAACGAATATTCAGGACTGATTTCCTTTAGGATTGACTAGTTTGATCTTCTTACAGTCCAAGGGACTCTCAAGAGTCTTCTCCAAAACCACAGTTCAAAAGCATCAATACTTTGGTGCTCAGCTTTCTTTATGGTCCAACTGTCAGTTACAGGCATGAGGTCACAAAGAGTCAGACACAGCTTAGTGACTGAACAACAACACAGTGATGAGGAAGGATTGGAATAAAGACATGAGTTATATGGGACTCCCCCTAAGAAAGCTCACTGCTCTGTGACCAATAAAATAGGTGGAGGACACAGTTCTTCCCTGGCACCCCAATGTGGGTAGGATTATTTGCAAACAGAGAGAAAGCTAGAGGAAAAGGAGCAGCCTTTGCCCACAGGCCTGCTCACCAACCAACTGAAAGATGGCCATTGTCTTGTTCATGCTTGTCTCTGCATCACTGGACCCTGAGGCTGGACCAGCCCTCTTTTACACCCATTCTCTGAAGTTCCACCATAATGAATTTAAAAAATCTCATTAGTCGTCAAGCAATCCTAGAGTTAACTTTGTACTACCCCCATTTCACAGATGCAGAATCAGAGGCTCAGAGACATTCAGACACACGCTACATACAACTCACATGGCTGGTGAGAAGGAATGCCAGTATTTCACTGCATTTCTGTCTGACTCAAATATCTCTGTTTATTATTTTGCAAAAGGTGGGCAGCCTTATTAATATCATGAGATAGTAAACAGGTCCCTCCCACACTATAACCTGCACAGAAGACCGAAATCCAGCCTGGATCTCAGATTTGAGATTTGTAGAAACTGAAAAAAAGGTATATATTTGTATTCATATCATCGTATCTATGTAGGAATGTATAAATGTACAAGTGCTAAGTCACTTCAGTTGTGTCTGACTCTTAGTGACCCTATGGATTAGCCTGCCGGTCTCCTCTATCCATGTGATTCTCCAGGCAAGACTATTGGAGTAGGTTGCCATTTCCTCCTCCAGGAACTCTTCCCAGCCCAGGGGTCGAACACCCATCTTCTGTGGCTCCTGCACTGCAGGCAGATTCTTCACCACTGAGCTACAGGGAATCCCTATATATATATAAATATATATATATATATATATATATGTATGTAGCTATTTATATATTTACATATATATATGTATAAATCACACATAAATAATCAGAGTTATTATATATCCACTGTTCTCAGATGACCCCAGATATGGTTGGCAGGCTCCTAGGGTCCCTGAGAATCTCTCGGGGATCTACAAAATTAAAAGCTATTTTCAAAATAACACTAGACAGTGTTTGCCTTTAAGAACTGACAGATCCAAAGTGGTCATAGGACAGCCTCCTGGGGCGTTAGTTGGACTCAAGGCTGTGAGAGTCTCCGACACACTGTCCCTGTTCTTCACCTTCACACACTCGCCGCAAAAACAAATGCATCAATTGCCAGCTTTGCTTGAGCATGTCCTTGAGAAAGCTGTAAGATACACTTCATTTCTGCCCGTCTCGTGCCTTGAGGACACATCTTTTCTATAGTCTTTGAGGTAGAACAGCAAGAATGCACAGAGAACATGTGTGCTGGAGCTCAAAAGGAATATGGGTGTGTGCTGGGCTGGGTGTGAGCACGTCAGCTGCCTTTGTCATAGAAAACCATGGTCACTTGAAGGAAAAACCAACCAACAGTTTGGGTATTTGACAAATACTTTTCTCTAAATGAAAAGTGAGTATTATCACTTCAAGGAAGACAACTGAGAGTGTCTGTTGCCGATGACAAAAACTGAGCTTTCAAATCAAAATCATATTTTTAAAAATGTATATTCTCTATTCTCTTAATGTATCTTCCCAATATCTAAATAATTTTATGGTGATATTAATGGTGATATTAGAACCTATGCTTTTTAAAAGTACTATAGAATGGAAACAACTCATACAACTCAGTAACAAAAATAAGCAACACAATAAAAAAATGGGCAGAATACTTAAATAGACAACTCTCCAAAAAACACTTACAGATGGCAATAGGTGCATGAAAAGATGCTCAGCATCACTAATTGTTAGAGAAATGCAAAGCAAAACTACAGTGAGGTACCACTTTATACAAGTCAAAATGGCCATCATTAAAAAGTCTACAAATAACAAATTCTGGAGAGGATGTGGAGAAAAGGGAACTCTCCTTTTAATGGGAATGTGAATTGATACAATGCTTTGGAGAACAGTGTGCAGGTTCCTCAAAAAACTAAAAATGGAGCTACCATATGATCCAGCAATCCCATGCCTGGGCACATATCTGGACAAAATTATAATTCAAAAAGATGCATGTACCCCATGTTCATAGCAGCAATATTCACAATAGCCAAACATAGAGACAACCTAACAACCTAAATGGTCATTGGCAGATGAATGGATAAAAAAGATATGGTATATATACACAGTGGAATATTACTCAGCCATGAAAAGGAACGAATGTGAGTCAGCTCTAGTGACGTGAATGAAGCTAGAGTCTGTTGTACAGAGCAAAGTAAGCCAGAAAGATAAAAACAAATATTGTATATTAACACATATATGTGGAATCTAGATAAATAGTACTAATGAACCTATTTTCTGGGAGGGAATGGAGATACAGATGTAGAAAAAAGACTTGTGGACACAGCAAGGGAATGAGAGGGTAAGATGAAGTGAGAGAGTAGCACTGATGCATATACATATACACGATCATGCATAAAATAGACAGCTGGTGGGAAGCTGCTCTATAGCACAGGGAGCCTAGCCTGGTTCTTTGTGATGACCTAGAGAGGAGGGATGAGAGTGGGGAGGGAGGGAGACTCAAAAGGGAGAGGAGATATATATATATATATATATATATATATATATATATATATATGACTGATTTGCACTGTTGTATGGCAGAAACCAATGCAACACTGTAAAGAAATTATCCTCCAGCTAAAACATATATTAAAAAAGAAGATGTGGTACATATACACAATGGAATATTACTCAGCCATTAAGAGAATGAAATAATGACATTGACAGCAACTGTGTGGACTTAGAGATTATTCATCCTAAGTGAAATAAATCAGAAAGAGAAAGACAAATACCATTTGATATCACTTATATGTAGAATCTAAAATATGACACACATGAATTTATTTATGAAACAGAGACAAATTCACAGACATAGAAAACAAATGTATGTTTAACAAAAGGAAAAAGGGGTGGGGAAGGGATACATTAGGAAGTTTGGGATTAGCAAATACAAACTATTGTATATAAAATAGATAAATAGCAATTGTATAGCACAAGGAACTATATTCAATATCCTGTTATAAACCACAATGGGCTTCCCTGATAGCTCAGTTGGTAAAGAATCTGTTTGTAATGAAGGAGACTCCGGTTCAATTCCTGGGTTGGGAAGATCCCCTGGAGAAGGGACAGGCTACCCACTCCAGTATTCTTGGGCTTCCCTTGTGGCTCAAATGGTAAAGAATCCACTTGCAATGTGGGTAGACCTGGGTTCAGTCCCTGGGTTGGGACAATCCCCTGGAGAAGGGAACGGCTACCCACTCCAGTATTCTGGCCTAGAGAATTCCATGGACTGTTGAGTCCATGGGGTCGCAAAGAGTTGGACATGACTGAGCCATAGTGGGGAAGCAAACCCAGGTCTCCTGTATTGCAGGTAGATTCTTTACCATTTGAGCCACCAGAAGCCATACATACACACACACACACTTGTACACACACATATATGTATATGTACACACACGCACATACGTGTGCATATGTATATGTACGTGTGTACAGATACACATATGTGTATATGTATATATAATTGAACCATTTTGCTGTACACCTAAAGCTAACACAACATTGTGAATCAGCTATACTTCAATGAAAGAACATGTTGTATAATGAAATGTTTCAACATTCAGAATATTCACCTGACTAATAAAATCAATGTTTTCCAATAAACTATCCATGGACAGGGGATTTTTTTTACATTAAAAATCCACACATATGCAAATGATCCATTCAAAGTGCAAAATACAATGATAGATTTTCATGTAACAGGGTATGAAAAGGCTGTTGATGTGGTTTCTGATTCTGTGTGTCAACTAACCTTTAAACACTACCTTTTGTTGACTTTTGGGGTCATATCAGAAGAAAAGCCACGTTTATCTTAAAAGGTTAGTAGGCCCCCCTTTTCCACTTGTCTGTGCGCAGCTGTATTTTCTTCACACACTCGAACCAAAACAACATTTCACAGCAGACTGAAGACAGAAGCAGCTACTCTGCCCCATTGTAAGCCAAATGTTTAAAGAGATTTTCCAAAACGTAAAACAATGCCTTCCTTCTCACTGAATTCTTTTGCTTATTTTGGAAAATACAGTTTTCATTTAAAAGTCCTGTTTATGATATGATGTTGTGGGTTTATTATTGTCACTTCATTTTTAAAAAGTTTTCTCAGATGACTTTCTAGTACAATAAATACTGACAAGTCTAACCCACATAAACAAATGCTCTTCAGGGGCCTCAATAAATTATTTAACTTTAACTTTTCAATTTTAATTTTTTATTTAGGTATAGTTGATTTACAACATTTCAGGTGTGCTTCATGGTGATTTTTATTTTTTATATATATATATATTTTTTTTTTTTTTTTTTTTTGCAGATTCTTTTCCATTATAGGTTTTGAAGGATATTGACTATAGTTCCCTATGCTATACAGTAGGGCCTTGTTGGTTATCTATTTTATATATAACAGTTTGTAGCTATTAATCCCCAATGCCTAATTTATCTCTTTCCTTTCCCCTTTCAGTTCAGTTCAGTTGCTCAGTCCTGTCCCACACTTTGCGACCCCATGGACTGCAGCACACCGGACCTTCCCGCCCATCACCAACTCCCAGAGTCTACTCAAACTCACGTCCATTCGTCAGTGATGCCTTCCAACCATCTCCTCTGTTGTCCCCTTCTCCTCCCATCTTCAATCTTTCCCAGCATCAGGGTCTTTTCTGATTAGTCCCTTCTTTGCATCACGTGGCCAAAATATTAGAGTTTTAGCATCAGTCCTTCCAATGAATATTCAGGATTTCCTTTAGGATTGACTGGTTGGATCTCCTTGTGGTCCAAGGGACTCTCAAGAGTCTTCTCCAACACCACAGTTCAAAAGCATCAATTCTTCGGCGCTCAGCTTTCTTTATAGTCCAATTCTCACATCCATACATGACTAGTTTATTTTCTATGTCGGTGAGTCTATTTCTATTTTGTAAATAAGTTAACTTGTGTCATTTTTTAGATTCTACATATCTGCCATCATATGATATTTGTCTTTCTCCATCTGACTATGATCATCTCCATGTTGCTACCAAACCTGGATGGAAAAATTAAGAGCTGTTCCAAGACCCAAAATTTTGAGATGAGTCCTGTGTAATCAAAAAGGTTTAAAAGTTTTAAATCTGTTTTGATGTGCTTTCAAGGCTTAGAGTCTAATGTAATTTTCTTAGAACAAGGGTCAAACCTTCAACTAAATTTTAACCCCTGAGAGCATTCTTTGATAGCTTTTCATCCCCAGCCCAGCACTTGGCCCTCCAGTACTCCCTTTAGTCATCACCATGTCCCAGCCTTGCTTAGTCATCACGTTCTCCTTCTTACGTGTGTAAGCTGCCACCTTTATGGTAGTGTCTCCATGTCCTCCCCTCCCTACAATGGGAGCCCTTGCTGAGAGCAAGGCAGAGAGTTGGGCAGCCTTTCTGAGAGCCCTGGGCTGTACATCCCTGGACACCTGGTAACACCTGTGTATCATCTTCCTCCTGGTACCCAGAGCCCAGAACAGTGTTGCTGAAGGATGCTGGGTAACTCCTGGGTATTGTCTTCCTCCTGGTACCCAGAGACCAACTCAGGCTCAGCCTCACCTCTCTGGTCACCATCACCGCTTTCATACCAGCTGCTCCATCCTAACAGAAATGTCATTTTCAGCTCTTAGAAACTTTTCCAGCTCCCTTGCATCATGATATGTAAGTTTCATATAAAAACAGGTAAAATAGCTCAAAGAGATAAGGACAGTCACCTTAGAATCATAAAAGTATTTTCAAAAACCCTCAACCAAAAACTTATCATACTTCACCTGTTGCAGAATTGACACTTGAACCACATGCGGGTTGGGGCACCCACCTCCCACACAGGTAAACACCCATGTTTAACTTTGCAGTCTGCTCTCCATATCAGAGGTTCCGAGACCTGGAACTCTACAACCATAGGTTGTGAAATACTGTAGTATATACTATTGAAAAAAAATTTGCATGTAAGTGGACCAGCATAGTTTAAACTTGATGTTCAAGGGTCAACTAGAGGTAGGCACACATGCAGAGACACCATATAGCTATCAAAATGGATTTCCCCCCTATTTTCTAAGGCATCAGGAGTGATTATCAGTGTGGACTAACAAAATGCCTAAGCAACTTTTCAATGTCAAATTTTTAAAAGTCACAACATTAGGGAATGGTTACTTTTACATATGATGAGAGGGGTTTTGGATGTGAAGACGACACCAACTATGGGAACATGTTTAAAGTCCTCCTTAAGAAAGATGATGCTCAGATAATTCTCATCCCCACTTCCCCCTGCTCAGACAAATCAGGCATGAAAGATGGAAAGTTCAGCCCCCCTCTCCCCCACAACCTGCATGCTGTGGGGTCTTGGGAGCTGTGCTGATACTTACCAAATTTCAGATAAATAAAGAGTGAAGGCATTGTGAGGAAGCAAAGTGAATTTCTCAAAATAACCCACAGCATCATAACAACATCTGTTGTAGGTAATGAAAGAACACTTGGCTAAATACGAATATGACAGGGATATTTTCTAATTGAAAAAGAAAATCTCTTTAAATATCCTATAATCCAGTCTATCTTCCTCTCCAAGAAATTGAGGCATATAATCTTTCATTAACTAATTGCTGATGCATTATTTAACAGCAACACAGATTCAAAAAAGATTTGGTTGAATGACATTTGAGAGTATATCTGGTAACACACAGATACATATTTAAAAATCTCCTGCATTTTGGATTTAGTCAACAGTTTAAGTGAATAATAAGATAGGAAACAGACTTGATCCTTTATGGAAACAATCACCGGTACTTTGCAATGTATATATCTTTTATACCCACATTTCATCAGAAATACAAGGAATCAAGACAGAGCCCCTGATATCTGTTGAAGAAAGATGATTTATGGTCCTCAGATTTCCACTACATACACCAAGAGTATCTACAATATCAATAATGTGTGTGTGCTTAGCCGCTAGTTGTCTCCAACTCTTTGTGATCCCATGGACTGTAGCCCACCAGGCTCCTTTGTCTATGGGATTCTCCAGGCAAGAATACTGGAGTGCATTGCCATTTCCTTCTCTAGGGGATCTTCCAGACCCAGGGATCAAACTTGGGTCTCTTGCACTGCAGGTGGATTCTTTACCACTGAGCCACCAGGAAGCCAAAGAAGGCTGAGCACTGAAGAATTGATGCTTTCAAATTGTGGTGCTGGAGAAGACTCTTAAGAGGCCCTGGGATAGCAAGGAGATCAAACTGGTCAATCCCAAAGGAAATCAGTCCTGAATATTCATTGGAAGGGTTGATGCTGAAATTCAAGCTTCAATATTTTGGCCACTTGATGTGAAGAGCCGACACATTGGGAAAAAACCTGATGCTGGGAAAGATTGAGGACAAGAGGAGAAGGGGGCAATGGAGGTTGAAATGGTTGGATGGCATCACCAACTCAATGGACATGAGTTTGAGCAAACCTCAGGAGACAGTGAAGAACAGGGAAGCCTAGTGTGCTTTACTCCATGGGGTCACAAAGAGTCAGACATGACTTAGTGACTGATAAATAATAACAACTTGAATAATATTACACACCATTTAGGGTAAATTGTTTTCTAAATGTCTGGTGGTTATCTTGAGTTCATCCCATTGCATTTCCCAAAATGGGAAATGCTTCAATTCTACCCTGAGATCACATAGGTATTCTGAACTTTGTAGCTGTAAAGCATCACCTCTTGCCCCAAGGGCCACCCGACTCAACCACCAGGGGAGGTGTGTCCTCCTCTTTTCAGGTTTTGAAGAAATGAACATTACACTTTAGAATGTACATTGTGAAGAAAACATGGAGGATTTCTCACACACTGCATACCCAGTGCCCTCTATTAGATACACCATTCAATATCACAGTAATCCAAGTCTATGCCCTGACCAATAATGCTGAAGAAGCTGAAGTTGAACAGTTCTATGAAGACCTACAAGACATTCTAGAAATAACACCCAAAAAAGAAGTCCTTTTTATTATAGGGGACTAGAATGCAAAAGTAGGAAGTCAAGAAATTCCCAGAGTAACAGGCAAATTTGGCCTTGGAGTACAGAATGAAGCAGGGCAAAGGCTAACAGAGTTTTGCCAAGAGAACACACCAGTCATAACAAACACCCTCCTCCAACAACACAAGAGAAGACTCTACACATGGACATCACCAGATGGTCAATACTGAAATCAGTTGATTATATTCTTTGCAGTCGAAGATGGAGAAGCTCTATACAGTCAGCAAAAACAAGACTGGGAGCTGACTGTGGCTCAGATCATGAATGCCTTATTGCCAAATTCAGACTTAAACTGAAGAAAGTAGGGAAAACCACTAGACCATTCAGGTATGACTTAAATCCCTTATGACTATACAGTGGAAGTGACAAATAGATTCAAGCGATTAGATCTGATAGAGTGCCTGATGAACTATGGATGGAGATTTGTGACATTGTACAGGAGGCAGGGATCAAGACCATCCCCAAGAGAAAGAAATGCAAAAAGGCAAAATGGTTGTCTGAGGAGGCCTTACAAACAGCTATGAAAAGAAGTGAAAGGCAAAGGAGAAGTGGAAAGATATACCCATTTGAATGCAGAGTTCCAAAGAATAACAAGGAAAGATAAGAAAGCCTTCCTCAGTAATGCAAACAAATAGAGGACAACAATAGAATGGGAAAGACTAGAGATCTCTTCAAGAAAGTTAGAGATACCAAGGGAAGATTTCATGCAAAGATGGGCTCGATAAAGGACAGAAATGGTATGAACCTAACAGAAGCAGAAGGTATTAAGAAGAGGTGGCAAGAATACACAGAAGAACTATACAGAAAAGATCTTCATGACCCAGATAATCATGATGGTGTGATCACTCATCTAGACCCAGACATCCTGGAATGTGAAGTCAAGTGGGCCTTAGGAAGCATAACTACAAAGCTAGTGGAGGTGATGGAATTCCAGCTGAGCTATTTCAAATCCTAAAAGATGATGCTGTAAAAGTGCTGCACTCAATATGCCAGCAAACTTGGAAAACTCAGCAGGGGCCACAGGACTGGAAAAGGTCAGTTTTCATTCCAATCTCAAAAAAAGGCAATGCCAAAGAATGCTCAGACTACCGCACAATTGCATTCATCTCACATGCTAGTAAAGTAATGCTCAAAATTCTCCAAGCCAGGCTTCAACACTACATGAACCGTGAACTTCCAGATGTTCAAGCTGGTTTTAGAAAAGGCAGAGGAACCAGAGATCACATAGGCAATGTCCAATGGATCATCAAAAAAGCAAGAGAGTTTGAGAAAAACATCTACTTCTGCTTTATTGACTATGCAAAAGCATTTGACTGTGTGGATCACAACAAACTGTGGAAAATTCTGAAAGAGATGGGAATACCACACCACCTGACCTGCCCCCTGAGAAATCTGTATGCAGGTCAAGAAGAAATAGTTAGGACTGGACATTGAACAACAGTTTAGTTTAGTTCAGTTCAGTTCAGTTCAATCGCTCAGTCGTGTCCGACTCTTTGTGACCCCATGAACCACAGCATGCCAGGTCTCCCTGTCCATCACCTACTCCCAGAGTCCACCCAGTCCCGTGTCCATTGAGTTGGTGATGTCATCCAACCATCTCATCCTCTGTTGTCCCCTTCTCCTCCTGCCCTCAATCTTTCCCAGTATCAGGGTCTTTTCAAATGAGTCAGACTGGTTCCAAATCAGGAAAGGAAAGGAGTATGTCAAGGCTGTATATTGTCACCTTTCTTATTTAACTTCTATACAGAGTACATCATGAGAAATGCTGGACTGGATGAAGTACAAGCTGGAATCAAGATTGCCAGGAGAAATATCAATAAACTCACATATGCAGATGATAACACCCTTATGGAAGAAAGTGAAGAAGAACTAAAGAGCCTCTTGATGAAAGTGAAAGAGGAGAGTGAAAAAGCTGGCTTAAAATTCAACATTCAGAAAACTAAGATCATGCCATTTGGTCCTATCATTTCATGGCAAATAGATGGAGAAACTGTGGAAACAGTGACAGACTTTATTTTGGGGGGCTCCAAAATCACTGCAAATAGTGACTGAAGACATGAAATTAAAAGACACTTGTTCCTTCGAAGAAAAGCTATGACCAACATAGACAGCATATTAAAAAGCAGAGACATTACTTTGCCAACAAAGGTCAATCTAGTCAAAGCTATGGTTTTTCCAATAGTCATGTATTGATGTGAGAGTTGGACCATAAAGAAGGCTGACTGCCAAAGAACTGATGCTTTTGAACTGTGGTGTTGGAGAAGACTCTTGAGAGTCTCTTGGACTGCAAGGAGCTCAAACCAGCCAATCCTAAAGGAAATGAACTTTGAATATTCATTGGAAGGACTGATGCTGAAGCTGAAACTCGAATATTTTGGCTACCTGATGTGAAGAGCCGACTCATTGGAAAAGACTCTGATGCTGGGAAAGTTTGAAGGCAGAAGGAATAGGGGGCGACAGAGGACAAGATGGTTTCATGGCATCACTGACTCAACGGACATGAGTTTGAGCAACCTTCAGGAGATGATGAAGGACAGGGAAATCTGGCATGAGACCGCCCACAGGGTCTCAAAGAGTGGGCCATGACTGAGTGACTGAACAACAACAACAACAACCGAACTATCATGATTAAGTTTTCCAAAGCCAAAAAGTAGTAGCAGTTCTCTTTATTTTTATGTGAAACAAGTTTTTAGAGCAATGCAACAGTGTTAGGGATAATTTACTGGCTCTGTAGCCAGAATCCACTACAGAGTACACCCAAGAGAGATGACGGTCAGCATAACGTACATTGTCCCGTCACTGTGCCAGAGGAGGTCTTTTCCTACAGAGCCATCCACCATCAGCGCACTGAGGCAGTGGGATGTTGGCCACATTGTTTGAACCCAGATAGTCTGCAGCCTCCTGTTTGCCTGTGTTGCACAGTAACCATCTGGAAGAGCAGTTACAAAGAAACAGATTTTACCTACAAAGTAGGAAAACACAAGACTGAAAACTGTTAGAGGGGCAAAAAAATGGAGCTATTTGTCTTCTCTCATATTTAATTTAAAAGAGTGTTACATCGGGCTTCCTTGGCGGCTCGGTGGTAGAGAATCCACCTGCCAATGCAGGAGACCTGGGTTTGATCCCTGGTTCAGGAAGATCCCACATGCGGCAGAGCAACTAAGCCCTTGCACCACAAGTACTGAGCCTGTGCTTTAGAGCCTGGGAGCTGCAAGTACTGAGCCACATGCCACCAGTACTGAAGCCCAAGCACCCTAGAACTCATGCTGTGCGACAAGAGAAGCCTCTGCAATAAGAAGCCTGCACATCAAAACCAGAGAGGAGCCTCCACTCGCGGCAGCTAGAGAAAAGCCCATGCAGCAAGAAGACCCAGCACAGCCAAAAATAAATGGATAGATAAAATTATTTTTAAAAGAATGTTACATAAATTCCAATAATTAAGACAAAAATTGCTGCTACTTAGGTCTGTGTAGGACTCTTTCTGACCTCTTGAACCACCCTGTCCCTCTTCAGCAAGAAAGGCCCGTCAATGAGGTGGGAATAGACTTGAGTCCATTTGGAGGAACCATTGGAGGGAAGAAAATGGCCCCATATCTAAGAGGGTCACATACCACCTTTCATGCAACTCTCATCTTCTCATTCCCAGCTAAAACCCCTTCATTTGTCACTTTTTCACATGCATTCATCTGCAGACAAATTTAGCCCTGGTGGCTCAGACAGCAAAGAATCCGCCTGCAATGCGGGAGACCTTGGTTCAATCCCTGGGTTGGGAAGATTCCCTGGAGGAGGGCATGGCAACATACTCCAGTTGTTTTTGCCTGGAGAATTCCATGGACAGAAGAGCCTGGTGGGCTACAGTCCATGGGTTCACAAAGAGTCAGACATGACTGAGTGACTAAGCACCCAACAGTGCAGACAAAAGTTGATGATACATTCAGCTTGTACTTATTTTTCCAAAAAAAAAAAAAAAAATCAGATCCATTTATACCCTCTAGAGGCCATCATCATTTCATAGAGAGCTCTCTCCCATCAAATGTGGTAAGCATATGTTTGTATCATCAACAAGGGTAAGGAAAAAGCTCGCTATTGAATGAGTAATTTTTCCGTTATTCAAAAGGAAGGTTGTTTTGCTAAAATAAAAATGACCGAAGCGTAAGTAAGGAAGTCCAGTACGGCTCCGTTATCAAGCGGTACATCAAGGGTGGAGACATTGCCGTTAAAAATAACATTCTTTCGTACATGTGCTCTAATCTGCACACCTAAATATAAAACGACTAGATTCTTCCTGCACAGCAGCATATATTACAACATGACTCTAAACCTGGCCCTTGGCTGCCCACATTCTGAAAACAGCTTCGCAAGGACAGAGAGCAGGCTGCCTTTTCCTGTGTGGTGGTGTTCCAAGCAGAGAGACCAGGGTCTGGCCCAAAGTGAAGACTCGACATCTGATGAGTCAAATGTGCTTATTAAAGTGCCCACATGGCAGAAACTCTGTTTCCTTCTCACTGAGCTATTAGGTCCCCTTAGCCCATGGTTTTCTGGTTCTTTCATATTCTGATGAGTCTCCTGGGTGTAGGCTATTTTATCGTTTCAGCTTTTACAGAACTTCCTAGTCTGTGGGGTTTTGCTTCAGTGGGAGAAGTGTATGGAATAAGAACCTAGGTCTCTGTTGCCTATGACTAAAGAAGGGAATGCCCTAGCCAGGAGGACACAGCACAGAGAAGGTTTTGATGGGACCCTGGGAATAAGGTGGTGCTCGTGGTAAAGAACCCACCTGCCAATACAGGAGACAAGTTCAATCCCTGGTTGAGAAGATCCCCTGGGGGAGGACATGGCAACCCACTCCAGTATTCTTGCCTAGAGAATCCTATGGACAGAGGAGCCTGGCAGGATACAGTCCATAGGGTCACAAAGAGTTGGACACAACTGAAGCCACTTAGCACAGGCTAGGAATATGGCTTCACCAGTGGCTCAGACTGTAAAGAATCTGCCTGCAATGCAGGAGATGCAAGAGTCACATCTTCTATCCCTGGGTTGGGAATACCACGCCCCTGCCCAAGCCTTGCCCAGAGAAGGGAATGGCAACCCACTCCAGTATTCTTGACTGGGAAGTCCTATGGACAGAGGAGCCTGGAGGGTTACAGTCCATAGGGCTGCAAAGAGTCTGACATGACTGAGAATGCATGCAAAGACACAAGGTAATTACTTACATTTACATTACAATTAGAAAGAGAGTATTTACATAGTATCAGGTACTATATATAATCCAGAGCTGATTTAAAGCATATAGGGGATATATGTAGGTTATATAAGTACAAACTACATCTTTTTATATAAGTGACTGAGCATCCATAGAGTTTGGTATCTGTGGGGCGTCCTGGAACCAACCCCCCACAGATACACAGAGACGACTGTGCTGGCTTTATGCGGCTTTAAATGAGTGCCGCTATTCTTTTGGGTGACAGCCACCAGAGGTGACTGTACAGTGCCTGGGAGGAATCAAAGGCCTTTCCATGATTTTCTAGAACCTTACTACTTTCAAGTGAGACAATGACTGTGCCCTTCTCACCTGACTCCCCGACAGTGATGTGAGCCCCCATGCCGGGTGACTTTCCTGCTTCCCTTGACATGAGAGGCAGCAGCTGCCCCACTCTTAAAAGAGTGGATTCTAATACACTCATCGCATGTGCCATTCACTGTCTAATTTGTAACCTCTTAAATTCTCCCCATGAATGACTTCAGAGATGGAGAACAGTTACTTGTCCTGAGCAGAATCAGGCAATTACAGTGGGTTTTCACTGACTACCCTCACCTCTAGAAGATTCGTTTCAAAGGTCTTTTCTGTGGAGAAGAATAAGCAACATTTCAGGATGTCAAAACCCTAAATACCTTAAAATACTGGCAGATAATTTTGGACCTAGGAAAGGAGACAGAAATTGGGATTTTTTTTCTAAGCGAGAAGAAATAACAGCAACTCATATTGACAATAGAATCTTTGACTTTGGAACTTCTCAGGAAGAGAGTGAAAGTCGCTCAATTGTGTCCAACTCTTTGTGACCCCATGGACTACATAGTCTTGGAATTCTCTAGGCCAGAACACTGGAGTGCATAGTCTTTCCCTTCTGTAGGGATCTTCCCAGCTCAGGGATAAAACCCAGGTCTCCTGCATTGCAGGCAGATTCTTTACCAGCTGAGCCACCAGGGAAGTGAATCTTTGACAATGGAACTTCTCAGGAAGAGAAGATAATAATAAAGAACATTCAAGACTACAGCAATGCTGCTTTAGATCATAAGATTGAGAAGAGGTAGATCTGTTTTGGAAACATACCTTCTTATGAGGTATGAGTTAGTCACTTTGTCTACAGGATATTGAGTATCATCAAATAACAACACTGAACTAAGAGGCACCTTCTAAGTTTTTAATAAAAATAATTTATTGAAGGAAAAAAGCATGCAATGCCTTTTCCAGCCTAAGGTGAATTATACTATTCAGATTATGTGGAATCTAGAAGTGCAGTACATATGGAACTATTAGCACAAAAGAAATAGAGACACAGATTTACAGAACAAACATATGGAGTCCAAGGGGATAAGGGGGTTGGGATGAATTGGGAGATTGGGACTGACATGTATACACCGCTGTGTATAAGGTAGATAAATAATGAGAACCTAATGTATAGCATATTAAAAAGCAGAGACATTACTTTGCCAACAAAGGTCCATCTAGTCAAAGCTATGGTTTTTCCAGTGGTCAGGTACGGATGTGAGAGTTGGACTATAAAGAAAGCTGAGTGCCGAAGAATTGATGCTTTTGAACTGTGGTGTTGGAGAAGACTCTTGATAATCCCTTGGACTGCAAGGAGATCCAACCAGTCCATCCTAAGGGAGATCAGCCCTGAGTGTTCATTGGAAGGACTGATGGTGAAGCTGAAACTCCAATACTTTGGCCGATGTGAAGAGCTGACTCATTGGAAAAGAACCTGATGCTGGGAAAGATTGAGGGCAGGAGGAGAAGGGGACGACAGAGGATGAGATGGCTGGATGGCATCACCGACTCAATGGACATGAGTTTGGGTAAACTCAGGTAGTTAGTGATGGACAGGGAGGCCTGGTGTACTGCAATCCATGGGGTTGGAAAGAGTCAGACACGACTGAGTGACTGAACTGAATTGAACTGAATGTATAGCCCAAGGGAAAAAAGAAGGTATAGTCAGTCAGTCTGTAGGACATATATTAAGTTAACCTTAAAATGCGTTTCAGTAGAGATTAGGCAGACAATACTGTTTGATTCCACTTATATGAGAGACCTGGCCCCCTAGTGGTTCAGACAGTAAAACATCTGCCTGCAATGTGGAGACCCAGTTTCGATCCCTGGGTTGGGAAGATCGCTTGGAGAAGAAAATGGCAACCCACTCCAGTACTCTTGCCTGGAAAATTCCATGCACAGAGGAGCCTGGCAGGCTACGGTCCATGGGGTCGCAAAGAGTCAGACATGACTGAGCGACTTCACTTTCTCTTTTCACTTTCATATGAGAGACCTAGAATAGCCAAATTCATACAGTCAGAAAGTACAGTGGTGGATGCCTAGGGCTGCGGGGTCGGGGGTGGGAGTTAGTGTTTAATGGGGACAGGGTTTCAGTTTAGGAAGGTGAAAGGCTGGGGGGACAGATGATGGTAAGAACTGTAAACAATGTGAAAGTACTTAGTGTCATTGAATTGTACAATTAGATATGGTTAAAATAGTAAGCTTTATATTATGTAATTTTTACTATAATAAAAATTTTTAATGAAATAGATTAAGTAGTTGTATTACACTTGGAATAAGTTATTTAACTGAGCATAAGTGCCTAGATTCCTACAAGAAACTCGGAAAGGTGTTTGATTTAGAAGGATGGATGAGATTTACTATCACAGTTTTCCTCTGAAGGTGGTGTAGGTAGCAGGGTCATCACTTAATCCAACTCTGAAAGAGCACCCCAAAATTGCTAATTGCAAATGGAGGAAAACATATATGTTTGAGACATTTTTACTGTGATCTTAAACGTTCTTTTGCTGGCCACTTTTGAACATGTTTGGTATTTGCCTAAGTGTTAGTTGCTAAGTCATGTTTGACTCTTTGAGGCACCATGGACTATAGCCCACCAGGCTCCTCTGTCCATGGAATTCTCCAGGAAAGAATACTGGAGTGGGTGGCCATTCGTTTCTCCAAGAGATCTTCCTGTCCCAGGGATCGAGCCCCGATCTCCCGCATTGAAGGCAGATTCTTTACCATCTGAACCATCACCTTTCAACCTCAGGCGTTCATCTGCAGAGGCCCCTCCATCTGAGACTCCAGTTACAGGGCCACCTGGTCCTCAAAAGAACACTGGACAAGAAGGTAACACAGCTGCTACCACCCACAACATACGCTATGGGTTGAAAGTTTGTGTCCTGCTAAAATTGAAACCTTAACCCTCCATGGGAGTGTATTTGAAGATAAGGCTTTTATGAAGTCATTAAAGTTAAATGGGGCTTCCCTGCTGGCTCAGTGGTAAAGAATCTGCCAGCAATGTGGGAGATAGGGGTTCGATCCCTGGGACAGGAAGATCTCTTGGAAAAACGAATGGCCACCCACTCCAGTATTCTTGCCTGGTAATCCCTTGGACAGAGGAGCCTGTTAGTCCATAGCGTTGCAGGGAGTCAGACACAACTAAGCAAGTAAACACCCAGTAGGGGGGGTGGGGAGCGGATGTGTGTGTGTGTGGGGGGGTGCTTCCCCTGTGGCTTAGCTGGTAAAGAATTCATCTGCAATGTGGGAGACCTGGGTTTGATCCGTGGGTTGGGAAGATCCCCTGGAGTAGGGAATGGCTACTCACTCCAGTATTCTGGCCTGGAGAATTCCATGGACTGTATAGTCCATAGGGTCACAAAGAGTTGGATATGAATGTGCGTGTGTGTGTGTGTGTGTGTGTGTGTGTGTATAAAACTGAATCATTCTGCTGTACATCTGAAACTTTACTATACTTCAAGTTTTAAAACGGCACAGAATCTACCCTCTCATGCACTTCGTTTTCTTTTTTACCTAGTGAAAGGCAGTGGAGAAGAAAAGAAATGAGCATTTTTACCAAGGCAGGTTTCACATGTGTTATCTGTAAGCAGGAGATGTCATTTGCAGGGATCAATGCAAAATAAGCATGCAGAGGCCCTTGTGTAAAAACCCTTCAGAATTTCCAGACCAGGACAACACCACACTGATTCGAGCACGGGCTTCTTCTGAGTGCTGGAACCTGAAAGATGCATAGGCTGCCCTGCCCAGCACACGGCACCTCTCAAGATTCTAGAACATGTTTCACTCTTGCACCTGCGCTCCTGCATCAAAGTCCCATGACTTTGGACAGTGCAGGGTGAACTCCCTGTCTGGCAGCCCCTCACCCCCGTGTCATAGGAAGGGCTGCGACAGTGACTCGTGCTAGGGGCTGAGGGAGGGACCTCTCAGGGGTCTGTTTGCATTCCCCATCTATGATGGTCCTTTAGGCCTGTAGCCTCCGGATGCCCAGCCAAAGGAAAACAGAAAACAAAGGCACCTCCATGTCTACATGGATTCTGCCTTTCACTGTGGACAATGCATGGGGAGACTATGTCTTCACAGATATACAGTCAGGTGGAAACTGACTGTTTTCTCCTCATGGCCCAGAAGCCTATATCTCCTATCATATGACTCCAGCAGAATTTATTAAAATTCACAACTGCGCTCCATCAGCTATTTCCTATTTAGTCACTCTCTTAACCCCCTTTTCCCATTTTGCATTTCCTTTTACAGGATGTAGTCCTGTGGGGTCTCAGAGATAAACTCCGAAAGAATGAGAGCCACTGACAGTGTTCTCCATCAAAGGTCTGTATGTCGAAGCTTCAGGGATGAAGGAGCAGCCCTTGGTGGTGGGAACCCGCTTCGATGGGGGGGCGGGCGGGTGTGGGGGTGATGTCAGGCAGGCAGAAAGGCCATGGGAGTGATAAGATGTGCCTTTTATAACAGGCTCACTTTTCTCCAGCAGCCAGTAGAGGAGTGGATGGAAACACTGTTTTAAAAAGCAAGAAAGCTCAGTGCTGTTGTGATTTGCATGCAGAAGAGCTCATGTCCTGGCAATTATTTAACAAGGCAGTGTCCAGCCCACTGATGGCCAAGGGCTCAGCCTCACAGTCTGGCAAGGCACTAGGAATCCACAGGAGGGAAACCAAGAGAGGGGAAGAGGGGTGCTCCTGCCTTCAACAGCTACCTCCCTTCTGCCCCATTGTCCTGAGGATGCCCAGCTGCTGCGGAATAGCTGGGAGGGAAAATCAACAAAGGATCGCCCCCTTGACTTTCAGCATGATTTATTGGTGTTTGTGTCTTGCAGCTGCAGCTGCCTGTCAGGGTGATGACACATGATGGGTGATTAAAGTGCATGTCCTTAAATCAAAGCTGAGCTGATGGTTGGAACAGGCAGTAAACAGCCCTGGGAGCTTGCTCATCCCTCCAATGACAGGACCTTATTAGGACAACAGGAAGGCTATTATCCTAATAAGAGGAAGCCTTGCATCCTGGAACCTTCTTATGTTTGCAGGATTTACCTGAGCTCTTTATGGATGGCTGAGAATGTAGCCCGACCCCCGCCTCCACCCCTCCCGCAGGAAGACCCGTGGGGTGAGGAACAGCCAGGGAAACTTTGCCAGGCGCCCTGAGCATGGTCTGCCTCTTCCTGTGTCTCTCTCCATGTTGGTGCTGGCAGGAAGGATGGCCAGGGCAGTAAGAGCTCATAAATTTTCCCTCTCTTGATCCCAGGAGTCAAGGGGTAAGGAAGACATGGTACGTGAGCCTCTCTGAGCAGGGAAAGTACACCTCGGGTTTGCTATGGGTTCCAAGCCCCTCATTCTTCTGAAACTGGGCGGACCCATGATGCTTTCTGCTGTCACACTGACCTAGTCACGAGTCAGATGGGGGTGGTGCAGGGAGAACAGTGTTCGAGCTCCAGTGAGATCCAGGTTCCTATTCCCTTAAAGATTCAAGAAGAATGTCTAGGGCTTCCCTGGTGGCTCAGTGGTAAGGAATCCACCTGCCACTTCACGAGACACAGGTTTGATATCACATGCCTTGGAGCAACTAAGCCTGTGCACCACAATTACTGAGCCTGTGCTTTAGAACCCGTAAACCACAACTTCTGAGTCCACGAGACACAACTACTGAAGCTCTCGTGCCCTAGAGCCCACGCTCTGCAACAAGAGAAGTCACTGTTCTGAGAAGCCTGTGCGCCACATGGAGAGTAGTCCCCACTTTCTGCAGCTTAAGAAAAGCCCATGTAGCAATGAAGACCCAAGAGAAAGAAAGAAAGTGAAGTCACTCAGTCGTGTCCGACTCTTTGTGACCCCATGGACTGTAGCCTACAAGGTTCCTCCATCCATGGGATTTTCCAGGCAAGAATACTGGAGTGGGTTGCCATTTCCTTCTCTAGAGCAGATGATAAAAAGACCAAGTAGCTGAACACGGGGATCTGTAAGTACCTTCATCTGGCCAAGATGCTGGGGGTAGGACAAGAGCAGGTGAACCTGTACCATGCTGTCCGGATGTCCCAAATCTCCCACCCGCCTGGCTCCCCTGCCTGAAGGGAAGAGGTTCCCTCACTGCCCATGTGGGTCCAGGGAAGCCCTGCTGGCTGGCAAGCCAGAGCAGCGTTTCTGGGCGACAGCCAGTGCGTTGGTCTTCTGACACCTTGGGTGAGATTCTGCATGTGACCTCAACTAGATGCCAGCACTTCCTGTCATTAAGAAGCAGGGGCCCCTGAGGTGGGCCCTGAGTGCAGGGCTGACGTACAGGGTTGTCCTGATGTTAATTCTATGGCCATTCTGGCTCCGTCCTAGGTATCCATCCTCTGGGCTTATCCAGGAGGGAAAAGGCTTAGAAAGGGTTAGAATGCTTTCTTAGCTGGAGAGGGTGGGATGGATGGAGCACAAGGGTGCTGGACAGAGTAGACTCCTGCCTGATGGAACGGGTGCCCCCACCCAGCAGAGAGCTGTTTGGCAGCCTGGAGGTTGGTACGGGTGCCTGCACTGATACCAAGGAGACAGGGGAGACCGGGGGCAAGAACCGTGTTCTCAAGACCCAACACCCAACACAACCAAAGATCAATCAATCAATAAATAAAAATTATATAAAAAAGAAGAATGTCCAGTGGGAGTGAGTGAACATGGGCAAGACTTCCATACCCACCTTCCAGATGTCTGACAAGGAGGAGGGTTCAGCCCTAGTGACTCTGGGCCAGGTGTGCCCTGCTCAGAATGTGGGGGCAGGGAAAACCTAAGGTGGAGGGAAAGCACGGAGCAGTGACCCAGACTCTGAAGAGCAGAACTAGAAAAGCAGGCACAGGGAGTGTGTGTGGTCTGCGAGGGCGAAGACGTCAACCTCAGCTCTTCACTTCCTGCTGTGGGAGGAGTCCTCTGGACACTGAATTTTTAAGGCTAACACCGGAATTCTCAGGCAAACCGGGACCAGGTGGTCAGTCTATATATATGACTTTGAGTTCCTCTTAACTTTCAGGAACATCAGTTTTCTCATCTGAAACACTGCAAACAGAGTGAGTGACCCAAACTGCAGCCCTGTTGGAAATTAGCATATATTGAAAGTGTCTAAGTATGTTTTGTAGAACAATGTAGGAATTCTATCATAGTATTATAAAAAATATTCATGATATTTCAATTGGAAAAAGATGCCTGTAGTAGTGAGTTCTCCATCAATAGAGGCATTCAAATCAAAGCTACACGAGCTTCTCACTGGGTTGTTGGAGGGAGTTGAAGCCTCACGCAGGACCAGGGCACTACGTGGGGTCCCTCCCTGCTGGGGACTTCAGACTTCCTGGATGGAGGGTCTGCAGCACTGTGAACAAGGAGGAACCAGTACTGCAGGAGGTTCCTATAGGCTGTGCACGAATTTTGCTGTCACTCTGAAAGGTGGAGTGGGCCAGGTGTCCAGGGGCAGGGGTGCATTAGCACCTCTCTTTGCAGCCTGGGAGGCTGGCTTTGCAGCTTCAGGGCACCCACACTTGAAGTGGTCATGACCTGATGTTCACCATGCAGCCACTGGCGTGATGGAGACGGAGATGGGAGCCCCAGGTGGGGAAAGGCCACAGTGCCTGTCTGTAGGGACAGAACCCAGAGGTGGTGCTGGCTCCCAGGCAGGAGACCCCAATCCCTCCAAAGACTATCAAGGCTGGCCCTCAGAGCCAGACCACTGGCACTGTGCCTTGGGGGCAGGAGGCTTCCACGCACAAAGGGTCGGAGGTCTCAGGTGTGGCAGAGCTGATCCAGGTGAAGGCTGTGGTCTCCTTGTTGACTTTTAAGCCCAAGCACAGTGTCACCTCTTGATTTTGCAGACTCTACTCACAGTGACCTTGACCTCGTGACCTCTGCATTTAAGTCTGAGACTGTGCATGTACCTGCAGGATTCTTCAATTCCAGGGGCTAGGCAGCCAGAATGACCTAGGGAAGGCTAGGATTTCACGGTCTCTGTTCTGAGCTTCATCCAGTCAGCGTCTGGGAACCTCAACAGTCTTCCTGTGTCTGTATCTCTGAAACACTCCTACAGAGGTGAAAGGTTTTGGTGTTTTAAGGAAAAGTCGGGGGCAAACTCCGGGAAGCAGGGACAGGGAGGCCTGGCACGGGGCAGTCCTTGGGGTTGCAAAGAGTCAGACACAACTGAACGACTGAGGGATGATAACAAAAACGCGTGCCTGTGTTAAGAACCTGCCAAAAGGGAGATGAAGACCATCAAGGCTAAGGAAGGACAGCTGGAAGCGGGAATGGCAGGTGTAAAGAGAGACGAGAAGGTATATTGTACTGCAGGGTGAGCTGGAGATAAGATTTCTGTTATTTTGGTGCATCGTCTGTGGTTTGCTTTATAATAGTTTTAAACTTCCATACTCAGAGTGGACATGTGTGATGAATGGCTCGCTAACACAGTGCCCAATGTGAGCGTGTCACATTTCCTTGAGAAGAGTCAAGCCAGAAGGGCTGAGTCCCCAGCCAGCCTCACCGTGGCCTCCTTTTATTTCTGCTGCTGATCAGGGAGAGGGTGACACTCAACAGCAGGCACCGCTGCAGCGCCCGTGATGGCTTGGCCGCTGGCCGCTGGGCTGCGCGGGGTCGAGTTGGCGCTCCCAACCTCACAGGTAATGAGAACATTTGAAAGATTCCTGACAGGTGATGGCCACGGAGGCTGCTGGAAGTCATTAAGCATTGCTTCCATGAAGGGCTATGGCCGCATGTTCAAGATTCGGGTGGTAAATGAATGAGAGGCTTGGTTGTGAGCATGTGTACTGGCCTTGGCATCTCTGAAGCAAGGCCTCCAGCCTCAGCACCAGACAGCTCGGAAGGGCCGGATGAGCCTCAGAGCTCGCCTAGGGTCAGCAGAGGGCCCCCTGCAGCTGCACCCCAATTCTACATCTGTCCTTACTTTCTGGCCTCCCTCAGCCTTCTGGCTAAGACCAAGTGTAGTGTGGGGGCTTCCCAGGTGCCTCAGTGGTAAAGAACCCACCTGCAGGAGACACAAGAGATACAGGTTCCATCCCTGGGTTGGGAAGATCCTCTGGAGGAGGAAAGGGCAACCCACTCTAGTATTCTTGCCTGAATAGTCCCATGGACAGAGGAGCCTGGCAGGCTACATTCCATGGGGTCACAAAGAGTCAGACACGACCGAATGACTGAGCACATCGGTGCTAATTCCAAGTGCTCTGCGGCCAGCTTCCTGCACCCAAATACAGAAGGTATTAAAGCACATTTATATCTTTAAAATGGGGTGGTCCTAAATGAAAAGGCAGCAAACCCCAAGGACCTGTTGAGAACATCCTTGGTTCTAACTCTGTATAAATGATGTCAGACTTACAGCCTGTCAGGATGGATGACTTCCTGGAGGCAGACATTGTGGTTGTGGAGCTGCAGGCAGATGGGGAAACCCAGTCCTTCCTGGGCTGCCAGCCACTAACATCAAAGTCTGTCTGGGTCCTCTGGGAAAGGGAGCCGATCAGATGGCTGTTGCTGGGGTCCTCTGGGAAAGGGAGCCGATCAGATGGCTGTTGCTGCTAAGTCGCTTCAATCATGTCCTACTCTCTGCGACCCCATAGACAGAAGCCTACCAGGCTGTCCCTGGAATTCTCCAGGCAAGAATACTGGAGTGGGGTGCCATTTCCTTCTCCAGTGCATGAAAGGGAAAAGTGAAAGTGAAGTCACTCAGTTGTGTCCGACTCTTCGTGACCTCATGGATTGTAGCCTACCAGGCTCCTCCATCCATGGGATTTTGCAGGCAAGAGTACTGGAGTGGGTTGCCATTTCCTTCTCCCGATCAGATGGAGGTACAGGTAAATTCGTCTTGAGGAGCAGAATCATCATAATGAAGGCTGGAGGCAGGCTGGAAGTGGGCAGGCTGGCGACTCAGGGAAGGGTCACCTTTGCAGCTCTAGTGAGAAGGTAGCCTGGAGGCAGAAGTGCTTCTCACTCTGGGCAGCTCCGTCTGTTTTCCTGCAGGACTTTCAACTGATTGGTTGAGGCCCACTCACATTATAGAGCAAGGGTCCCTAACCTCCGGACCACAGACTGGTACTAGTTAGTGGCCTGTTAGGAACCAGGCCACACAGCAGGAGGTAAGCAGCAGGCTAGTGAGTGAACCTTCACCTTTATTTATAGCCACTCTCCATTGCTCATGTTACCACCTGAGCTCAGGGTTCCCACTGATTCTTCATTATGGTGAGCTGTATATTTATTTCATTACATATCACAGTGTAATAATGGTGGAAATGAAATGCACAATAAATGGAACATACCAGAATCATCCCCAAACCAGCCCCTTACTGGTCTGAGGAAAAGTTGTATTTTATGAAACTGGTCCCTGGTGCCAAAAAGGTTGGGGATTGCTGCTATGGAGGATAATCTGCTTTCCTCAGAGTCTATTGATTAAAATGTTAATCTCATTGTGATGCTGGAGAAGACTTGAGATTCCCTTGGACAGCAAGGATATCAAACCAGTCAATCTTAAAGGAAATCAACCCTGAATATTCACTAGGAGGACTGATGCTGAAGCTGAAGCTCCAATACTTTGGCCACCTAATGTGAAAAGCCTGGAAAGACACTGATGCTGGGAAAGACTGAGGGAAGGAGGAGAAGGGGGCAGCAGAGGATGAGATGGTTCAATAGCATCACTGACTCAATGGACTTGAATCTGAGCAAACTCCAGGAGATAGTGAAGGACATGGAAACCTGGTGTGCTACAGTCCATGGGGTTGAAAAGAGATGGTCACGACTTAGCAACTGAACAACAACAACTCATCCAAAAAATACTTTCCTAGAATCATCTAGACAGGTGTTTGACACTGGGCACCATAGCCTAGCCAAGTGGACATACAACATTAACTGTCACAAACTCACCACTGGCCAACCTGGCACCACACACACTTCTTTACACCATGTTTATTCTCTGAAAAAGACAATATAGCAGGGCCATACTTCCACTTAACATGATGTAGCTATCTTATGGAAGAACATGCATGTGTGCGTACTCAGTCCTGTCTGACTCTTTGCAACCCCATGGACTGTAGCCCTCCAGGCTCCTTGTCTGTGGGATTTCCCAGGCAAGAGAACAGGAGCGGGTTGCCATTTCCTTCTCCAGGGGATCTATCTTCTCAAACCAGGGATCGAACCCACGTCTCCTCCATCTCCTGCATTAGTATGCAGATTCTTTACCACCAAGCTACCTGGGAAGCCCCTGTGCTCCTCCAAAACAGTCCCTAAAATCAACAGCTAAATGGACAGATGCGCACATGTGAACACCTAACGTTTAGGTGCTGGAATCACTAGGCTAAGCATGTGGGGATTTACATAAATAAGTGGGAATATATATATATTTAAAGGCCCACTGCTCACACCCTCTCTGTCTTTCTGATGCAGCCACATCTGGAGCTGCAAAGAGCAGATGACTGGTCACTGCCCTGGTGGCCACAGGGACCCCTCCGTGACCCACCCTTGCATTACAAATGTTCATCAGTGTTCTCATGCACTGTCTTTGGACATGTCCTAACATGAGTTGTTCAGATTGTCCCTGAGAAAGGTCAAACCTGGGAGTCCCCAGGAGCAAAGTGAGCTTATAGCCCAAATACCTGCACACAACGTGACATTAACTGTCACAGGGGAACCTCCAAGCCTCCCCTTTCCATAAGCTTATTTCCATGCAACTGTTCACAAAGCAAATGACAGCCCAGATGAATCGGTGGAGCTTATGATAAAACTGGTGTGGTTTTATTTATTTACCAGGGAACTATTTAATTCGGGGTATGGATTTGTAGTAAAAGCCTATTAGCTTCATCTACAGAGAGCAGAGTTAAGGACTGCCAAGGCAGATAGAAAATTAGAGGGGAATTCTTGAAAGAAGGGAGTCACAGAGAGTGAAGTCTCAGTATTTGCATATCTTATCTTCCCAAATATTGGATGACTACTAAACAATGCAAAAGGTCACAGGGTGACCAAGAGGGGGCTCCTGTGGGCAGCTAGGCAGTGACCAGGTGGGTCTGCAGGCAGCTCAGTGGAGGCCAGAATGGAGGGCGACGGATGACTGAGGACCGAGGGTGCTGGTACCACCGCCCCCAGAAACCTTGAAACGGCAGACTACCCTGAACTGGCAAAAATAGCTTCAGCTGCTGAGTAGAAGGGTGCCCCCACACAGAAGAAGGAGGAAAAAGAAGTACGGAGGGAAAACACATGTTCTTTCCCACAGAGGAATACTAGTCTGGTGACATTGAAGAGATGCTGTTGGTGTCCTTCACTCTCCATCCACCAGGGACTGACCCCCGCTCTGGGATGTGCCTGAGGTCCCCAGCTTGCTGTTGACCCTCAGCTGTCATTCCTTCGCAGACCCCCCCTCCCCTAACCCAGAGCAGCGTACTGGATGAATTCCAGTTTAGACCGGGTTCCTCAACCCAAATAGGACCCCTCAGGGGTGTTGTGCTCAGCCTGACTTGCTAGGAGAGGAGCAGTGATGGTCAAATTGAGTCCCATGACCTGCTGTCTGCTTTCTATTTAGTCTGGATGCTTCCAGCTGTAAATGAGAATACCCTGACCCATACTGGCTGAGACAGCAAAGCCATCAAATAACTGGTCCTCCCAGACAATGATGAAATTGGAGGTGGGGAGATCGCAAATGCAGTAGATTAGGGACAAATCTCTACTTTTCTGTTTTTCTTTTTAACAGTAGAAAAAGCACACAACTTTATTCATTTTTACATGCACAGGAGTTCACAAGAAAAAAAAAAAAGAAACTCAAAGAAATGGCTAGACTCAGGGGCTTATGTATCCTTTTAACAAAAAAAGAGGGGTTGGGCTTAAAGGGTCGATGAATTATGGGGAAGTGGCTAGGAAATATACGGGGTTACTAATGGAAAACAGGGACTTTTTTTTGTTTGTTTTTATTCTACCTTCCTTTATGTATCGGTTTTATCCTCAAGAAAATGCCAAAGTGTCCCCATGAATCAAGGTGTCACCTCCAGATAGGGTCAAGAATTTAAAGATGTGTATCTCTTGCAGAGTCTACTATGAAGACTAGGGAAATCTTTTCAGAATGATCACACATCTCTTCTACATTTCATTGACCAAAAGTGGTCACATGCCCATCCTTAAACCAATCGTGCTCAATGGGAATAGGCTGCCATTGGTTGGTTCAGACTAGAGTTCACATCTACTGGTTCAGACAGGTTGGGATTTACTTGCTGGGGCAGGTGACCTAGCTGCTGTGTTTGCTCTGAGTCAAACGCAAGACTTAGCCAAACATCTCTACTGTCACTCAGTGCATGCAGGGATATCATTAAAAAGTGCCACAAACTGGTGGTTTAAGTAACAGAAATCTATTCTCCTACAGTTTTGGAGCCAGGAGTCTGAAACCAAGGTGTGGGCAGGGCAGTGTTCTCTCTGAAGGACTGAGGGGAGAATCCTTCCTGCCTCTGCTGGCTTCCCTTGGCCGAGGAAGCCCAAGTGCAGTGTCTGTCTTCACATGGCTGATTCCTTCCATGTCTGTGTCCAAATTTCCCCTTTTTGTATGACACTAGTCCTATTGGACTGAGGTCCACAGGACTCCAGTAATACCCCCTTTTACACATTTTATCTATAAAAATCCTATTCCCAAACAAGGTTACAACTGGGGGTACTGGGGTTAGGACATCAATCTATGAATTCTAGGAGGACACAATTTAACGCTTTATATTTAGAGAGGAGGGGAACTGAAATTGAGGCTGGTGACAAATCGTAGTTGCTCTAGTAGCCTTCCCATCTCGCAGATCCCTTCTTAACACCAAGAACCTTCCGCTGGTGGGATTCCAGGCTCAGGGAAGATGTGAAATGCAAACGTTCAGCTGCCCTCCCTGGCAGGACCCAGCACCCACCATCGGCAATACAGCCACTTGGGGGTCCCGCCAGCTAACAGGTCCCTCCACTTCTCCATGCTTCCTTTTCCAGGCTCTGCTCCATCCTTTGCTTCTGACATAGACATCATCAAGAAAGCTGCAGGTACTTTTGTCAACTGGACTTCAGATAGGAAGGGCAAGGGCTATGAGCATGCACATACGTGTACATGTCGGATACCGTGGAGGGGGCCTGGTGGGCGCCACGGTTAGGAAAGTGTGTAAACTGGGTGATTTTGAATCAGGACACCTCGTAGTCTGTTGGGGCACTGATCCATCTCGGGGGGTGTAATTTAGGAATGACACCAGTAGTCACAGCCTCCAGCTCAACAACAGCTGCCCTCACCCTGCACCAACCACGTGTCTGGCTGAGCCCTCACACGTGAAGGTTCACGTCAGCCCCACTGCAGCCACAGAGAGAGGCGTGTGCACTGTCTCTGTGTTTCACGGTCCTGCAGAGAGGGTGAGGCACCTGCACAGGGCACCGGGCTGGACCAGACGGAACCCAGGCAATGTGGGCCTGGAGCCCGACTGCTGACCGCTTTACGCATGTCTTTGACGCATTCATGTCTCACCAGCCCCAAGGCTGCACTACGGTGTGGATGTGATCTTTCATTTGATAAAGAAATATCAAAACCTAGTTTTCAGTAATAGCTAGTTTGCCACTGGTTCACTGTTGTTTATTCCTCTTCCACCTATGTGACCCTATTGTCGTGGGCTTGTAGCTTCCAGCCCAATGTTCTGAGATATTTGCCTGAAAAGTACAACACACAGTCTTCATTTGAGGCCATCCGGGCCTTAATTTTCTAGAAAAGTCATGCTGACCTTTTCTCTTCATGAATCCCTTTGAGGATATCACGAAGGCTACATGTTCCGCCCCACCCCACCAGATAAACACATACATTTTTACATATGGTTTCAAGGGATTGCTTAACCCCATGGCATCATTCACAGTCCTCCAGGGCCCAGGAATCAAGGTTCAGAAGGTTTGATTTAGAAGCTCTCTGAATTAAAATAATAGAGGGAAAGTAGCATTAGACTAAGACACACATAAGCTATCTTGACAGTTTAAGGAACACAAAATTTTAAATAGTCCCTTGGGCAGTAAGGAGATTAAACCAGTCAACTCTAAAGGAAATCAATTCTGAATATTCATTGGAAGAACTGATGCTGAAGCTCCAATACTTTGGCCACCTGATGCAAAGAGCCGACTCAATGGAAAAGACCCTGATGCTGGGAAAGATTGAAGGCAGGAGGAGGAGGGGGTGACAGAGGATGAGATGGTTGGACAGAATCATCAACAGGAATTTGAGCATGGTCCAGAAGATGGTGAAGGACAGGAAGCCTGGGGTGCTGCAGTTCACGGGTTCACAAAGAGTCAGACACGACTGATCGACTGAACAACAGCAGAGCATTCAAATGTGAGTCTGCTACTTCTGTGAGCAGCAAAGAGAAAACACAAACCTGCATCTCTTATGCTTGGAGTACAGAGTGGCCTTTCAGAGTGACCAGGGGAACCTGGGAGCGCCCTGTGGGATGGCCTCAGGCCATCATGACCTCCCTGAGGGTCAGCCTAGGGTAGTGCTCCTTCCTCCTCCCAGAGCATCACAGGGCAAGGCTGCAGGTGTTTGTGGGTGAACCTGTGGGTCCTGAGGTGGCGCATGAGTGCAGGAAGTTGCAGGGGTTGAATGGACTGTCCAAGGGTGGATATGAACAGATTCTATTTGGGGTGGTAGTGTAGAGTGATGAAATATTGTATTCCACCCCAACACCCACTCTGGCAATAACAGGACAAGAGGTAGGCTGAAGTCAAATCATGTTACTATCCAGAAACAGCCAGGACCTGGGGACTGTCTGACCGGAGTTGGTGCATGCACACTCATGCATCCCTACATTCTGGGAACACGGAGATCAGGTGGCATGGGACCCAGGGACCTGCTCAGAGCGGGGGCCTGAGGACCAAGACTAGACTGGAACCTATGGGTGGACTCTGGGATCCAGAGGTGGGGGAGGGTGGATTCCACGAGTAACAGACTCTCCAGGGAAGCACCTGCTCCTGTTTGATGAGGGATGTTCTATTGCACAGCATGTGGGAATCAGAAGGGACCTGTGAGAGTGGTGGATGAAAGAAGAGCTGCCTGGCATCGTGGGCTAGAGATCCACATGGAAAACAGTGTTCCCGGAGGCACACAGGCTCAGATTGGCTGGGGCAGAAACCTGGGACAGTGGAGGGTGCAATTTTGGCACCTGAGAAGATAGCTCTTCCACTTGAAAGATTCCACAGCTTCAGGAATTGTTTTCTTAGCACAAAAGACCACATTCCCCAGATCCCAAGTGGTCCCTCATGTGGGGGTGGGAGAGACTTCTGCAGCCCCTGATGGTCCTGGGGTGAGGGATGTAGCATGATCACCAGAGGCCAAATTTGATTCAAAGTCGAGCCCAGTTCCCCTGTCCTTTTTGCCAAAAGTCCTGAACATTATCTGGTGTTTTGGGTCCCTATCCCTGGGATGATCTTTCATAAATGATAAATCAGCATTGAGATTATAATGGTGAATCAGAAGCAGGAATACCAACAAAGCTGGAAGGATATGCACTGATTATTTTTTTATCTCATGATGACTTTCTATCTCACGACCTTTCATTCCAAACATGGTTGCCTGCTATCTTCCCTTCCCATGGCCTCTTTATGTCTGACTCCAAAATGGGAGATGGCAGGGAGGCACTCATAAAATTGCTTTATTATTAGAGTGGTGGGTTTTGAAATCATTGGAGTGGTGGTAAGAAAACTTCCCAGACAGGAAACCCAGTCTGCACCAGGACTTGATTCCCAGCATCCACTGAGTCCTCCTCCATACCAGGCTCTAGTAGTAGTGTTCGGGTCTTTAAAGTGTATGTAAAATCCAGTGCCAGCCTCCCTGGGCATCCAGAGCTCTCATCTGAGAAGCCACTTTAATTTCCTGACAAACCTGATCAGGTAGAAAGCCCTGTCCTATTGCATTTAAAAATATTTGCAGACCAGTTTTTTTTTTTTTTAATGACTTTTAGAAAACAGAGAATACTTAATATTTTTACTGAAGGCAGTGCAGTTTCTTTTGAAACATTAAAGAAATCATGCCTGATGCAAGCCTGGGTAGCATCAGATAAGAAGAGCCCAGAACCTCTCTGCTGCAATGTCAGGTATAATCCCACCATGGCTGCAGGGACATACAATCTGCTTGTTTGGCAGCTGGGTACCAAGTTTGACTGTGCCAGGCCAGAGTGGAGGCTCTCTGTTTCCACTGTCTCCTGTTTTCCTGGTAAAAACTACCTACACACCCACTGGCAGGTCTCCCACGACCATGTGCTCAGCCTAAGCCTGTCAGTGTTCACAGACTCAGTAGTGTTGTTAAGCAAGTACATGAAGATCAAGTGCAAGCCATCGCTCTGTTAGCTGTTGTTTTCGTTTAAATGTGATCACTGGAGGAACAGCGTCACTGTGTATCTTCTGTCTCTGTGCTTTTATATCTCTTCTTGAAATTATGTTTTTGCTTTTCAGAGTTTAAACATTGTGCTTTTAGAGGGTTAAAGATACCAGATGCCTGAAGTTGAAATTATGTACAAAGCTTGTTGTTTAGTCACTCAGTCATGTCTGACTCTGCGGTCTTGTGGACTGCAGCACGCTAAGCTTCCGTGTCTGGTTTGCTCAGACTCATGTCCGTCAAGTTGGTGATGCCATCCAATCATCTCATTCTCTGTCATCCCCTTGTCCTCCTGACTTCAATTTTGTACAAAGCTACCTGAGGGTTATCAAGAACTGGTAAAATGAACTGTTTCATAAATGCACCTCTCTGCTAATAGTCTATATGGTTTGAGAGACAGAAACTAAGATTGGCCAGCTCTAAGAACATCTGTCTTTGATGAACAAACACTCACTATGAATTTTTCTTTCTCTGGTCCCCTCCACTTACCTGGTACAACATTCAAACACAGTTACCCCTCACTTTGAGTCTTTTGATCTCTTATATTTGCTCTCTCTCCCTCCCATGCCTCTGCTTACCCTCAACAACTCTATCTTTCAAACTGCATCCTTCAGGACTAAAAACTCTGGCACCCTGAGTGCTGTTCTGTAGTCACTAATTCTACAAGGGATGGGAACCTGTGTGTTCCAGGTGTCCCCCCCTCTGTCCTGACAGGGGTGCCCTCTGCTGGAGCAGAGCTGTCCACACTCAGGCCTGATGGTCCCAAGGAGGGAAAGCCCATTAAGAGGAAGTGGACATCTTTGTGGTCCCATGTCTACTCTAATACCAGCATCAAAAGTATGGAGAGAGATGTGGGGAAACCTTCAATTTCTGCATTTTCAAATTCTACCCATTTTAAAAGATTTTTTCACCCTGACACTTCCCTTAATCTCCTCAAAATGATGGTGCTGTCCTCCCAGGCATCTCTGTGCACCTTACTCTTTTTCTTGCACTGTGATTAGCAGGCTGTACTCCTGCCTTGCTGTCTTCTTTCTCAAAACATACATTCTTTCATTCATGAAGGCAAGGTCCATGGTTGACTGTATTTACATCCTTCAGAGGGTTCTGTATCTATTAGAGCCTAGATATGTATTAGTGGGATAGAAAACAATTTTTTTTTTAATTGTTATTCTTAACCACCTTGCTTGGGAGATAAGTGGTAATATTAATGAATGTGATTTTTGCAGGAAGATCCCCTAGAGAAGGAAATGGCAACCTACTCCAGTATTCTTGCCTGGGAAATCCCATGGACAGAGGAGCCTGGTGGGCTACAGCCGAAGGGGTCAAAAAGAGTGCGACACAACTTAGCAACTGAGTGACCACCACCACCAGTGAAATGCCTCAGTCAAACATGTGTTAGACTGGTGTAACTCAGTGAACCAATGTTTTTAAAATGACCAATATAGTGTGTTACAGGCTTCGCTTGTGGCTCAGCTGGTAAAGAATCTGCCTGGAATGCGGGAGACCTGGGTTCGATCCCTGGGTTGGGAAGATCCCCTGGAGAAGGGAACGGCCACCCACTCCAGTATTCTGCCCTGGAGAAATGTACTGTACTGTACATGCGCTGTATAGTCCATGGGGTCACAAAGAGCTGGACACAACTAAGCGACATTCACTTTCGCTTTCATAGTGTGTTACAACATTGTGACTGTGTGCAGTTTCTATTTAAAGGGCAAGAAAGACCAATGGAATAGTGTAACCAAGTATGAAAAGTCATTAATGTTATTTCAAATTCCACATGGTAACTATTTTATTGAAAACCACGACTGATTGAGTTTTGGTATAGAATCACTGAAGAATATCCACAATTATCTGAGAAAGCTACTAAAATATTCTTTCCTTTTCTGACAATATGTCTGTACAAAGCTAAATTTTCTTTATTAATTCAACCAGAACAGTATATTTTAACAGTCTAAATGTAGAAAGAGATATCAGAACTGAACAGTCTTCTATAAAACCATATTTTAAAGGCATTTGTAAAAATGTAAAATGATGCTCCTCTTCTCATTTATTGTTTTGGAAAATAGAATCATTTTTCATTAAAATATGCTATTTTTAGCATGCAAAATATATTCTTTTTGTTGGGGAAAGATGGATCAATATTGGTCAATGTTGGTCCTCAAATCTTGAGTTTCCTTAATATTTCATCAATTTATTATTTTTAAAAATTACCACTTCAACTTTGGATTTAAGTGATATGACTTTTTGTCCTCTAATTATTGCAAATTAGTTTCTCTAGAATATGACATTTAGCAGTCAAAATTATGTATTGATATGTCCACAATGTATTAATATTTCAAAGCAACCTTATTTCAGAACTATAATCTGTTAATGATACAAAAGTATAGCACTAGCCCCAAGCATCCAGTATCATGCATCAAACCTGGACTGGCATCTCGTTTCATACATGATATTTTACATGTTTCGGGAGGAGGGTTCAGGATGGGGAACACATGTATACCTGTGGCGGATTCATTTTGATATTTGGCAAAACTAATACAATTATGTAAAGTTTAAAAATAAAATAAAATTAAAAAAATAAAATAAAATAAAAAAAAAAAAAACAAAAGTATAGCAATAGATAGCTTGATATTTTCATTGTCATATTAGAAAAAAATAGATTAACTGGAATAAATTCTTGTAGCTAGTCTTTAAGTCTCTGTCTCTCTCACACATAGCACTGAAATTCACTTTTAAGTCCAATCTCCTAATAAATAAGATGGTAGAGATCCTTGAAAACCTATACACAGCATAGTTAAACAAGAGGAAGTCTGATTAAAGCTTGTGGTCAGGAAGACATCTCAATCTACACAGTAGCAAAGCATATAAATGAAGAAAGACGTAAGCCATTCAGTGTAAACTAGATGTACAACCATTTGCTAGTGAGCAATGCTCAGTAGAAGCTGGTCTACTTTATGTCCTCTCTTTGGTGGTTTAGCAACCAAAGTACAAAAATAATTTCACCCTTTCCTATAAAATCTGTCAGCAACATGGATGCTAAGTATAATCCTATATGCTTTATCTTCTTGTAGGGATGTATGTTAATAATGAGGTTTCCAGTTTCTTGATTTCACAGTGATCTTAAAGAAGGAAATATATGGACAAGCTTGCAAATGACAAAAAGCATGAAGAGACCACTGAAAAGAACACATCTGAGACCTTGCACTAGGCTTTTCCATGATAAAATCAACAGGAGAGAAATCTGGGTGCCAAAGGCAGCAACCCACTCATCGGCTGGGCTGCTCAGAGCCTGAACCCATGGCCAGGGGAGTGGAGGGAGGGAAGCCCAGGGCTCCCTGCCCTGGACACATATTCTGATGCACACTCTGCATATTCTGACAGTCGCTGAACTTCTACTAGCCTCTTCAACTGTATATTTAAGACAGGAAAGCATCAACCCCCCCAGCTGCAACAAACCACATTTTGTTTTGTTTTGTTTTTAAACAGTGTGCGTGGAGACCACTGAAAATGGAAGCCCCAGAGCCCTATTTAGGTAAAATGAAGAGCTCGTCTTCCTTACTTTTCACCGTGAGGTACATGGACTTGCTGACGTCCGCGCCCACATCGTTGCTGACCTTGCACAGGTAGTAGCCACTGTCTTCTTCCACCACGTGCTTGATCAACAGAGACCCATTGCTGAGGACCTGAATTCGGCCATTCAGGGCAATCGGTTGGAACTGGGGAACCCCAGCACCTGGAATAAAATAAAATAAAGAGGAATGGTGATGCCAACAGGAGTAAAAACAGGGAGACAATGAACTCAAGGTCATCAGACAACACGGGGAGGTGACGGAAGACAATGAACTCAAGGGCATCAGACAACACGGGGAGGTGACGGATGCTGAACACACATCCCAGCAGACAGGCCCCTGATGTGCCAAGACTCTTTTTTCTTTCTTCTGATAATGAAATTCTTGTTTAGGGAGAAACATGTTTATTTAAAATCATAGCATTTCAAACGCTGAGATAAACAGTAAGAGACCTTACAGATAGTTTCCACATAAAAAGCCAGATTTGATGAGCCTTAACTGGTTGATAAATTATTCACAGAAATCACAGTAGAATGACTACAGAAGTAGACATCTTGTGTGTAACTAACTTAATTTGTTGTGTTCCCAGGGACTTAAAATGAATGTAAACAAGAATGCTTCAGGGGGAGGACATTTGAAGACTTCCCACAATGCACACATCTGAGACTACAAGGTGAATACCAATATTGCAGACTTCCCTTCTAAGCGTGGTCTAGAAATACAATGTACTATTAATACCATTTAATGTTATTAAATAACTGTTAGATCATTGCACTAAGACAGCACAATTAAAACACCTTAAAGTGCTTGCATTCAAGGAGATATAGCCCATTTGTCTATGCTATGATCATAAACATGATCCATATAAAAGATCCATATGAAACTATTTTGAAAAATAGACTTAGAAATAATAAAACAGAAGATAAGGGAGATTTCTGGGAAAACAGTAGTTGGTTGAATCAGATGATACTGCTATGTTGCTTTTCCCCCTTCTGGGACTTAGGAGGGTGTGGTCTAGGCCTTGAAAGGCTGATAGGGTTTCTCATATTCTGATCTGAATCTGAAGATTTGGGGAGAATACCCACAGGTGAAGACAACTCCTTCTTTCTAGAGAAAGCCTGAAGCATGGGCCAAATATGTGCTCTAGAGAAGAGCTGCTGGTTTCTGTGTCCCCAGAACCTATGTGGGACCTGAACAGGTGAGAGGTCACCCACTCATGTGGGAAACTTCAGACTTTGTGTATGGGGAAATGAAACAAGAGGGGATACACTTCTTCCTATAGTTTCCCCCATAACTCATCATTTACTTATTGGTGTCCTCAGGTCACAGTGACAGAGACTACTGCTGTGCCTTCTCTTCCCTGTTTCAGCTCCACCAAAGAGACAAAGGAAGTTAACTATGTATCTAAGGGGACCCTCCACAATGAATTTGAAAGGCAAACAGCATTGCTAAAGCAGGTAGGTTCTACCAAAAGAGAACTTCTAGAGAAGATATATGAATTAATTCAAATTTAAAACATAGAATTCCATTTCTGAAAAGGATGGAGAAAGACACAAAAGAATATCACTTCCATTCTAACCACCAAAAGGAGATGGTTAATCTACAAAATCATACTTTTCTTGGAATAAATCACAGAGCAGAAGTCACAGGCAACTGGGTAAAGTTAGTCTGCAAAGAATTTAAAATATCCTACAAGGAGCTATGGCATATGTAAACAATCTCATGTTTGGTAGAGAGTGAGAGAACAAGATCCTGGACATACAAGCAGGAAGAAGTAAAGAACTGGAAATAAGTATAGCCCAATTCAGCTTCTACTCTTTTATGCATCAGAGTATTATAAGATAATAAAATGTTGTAAGATAAAAAAAAAAAAAAAAAGAAATAAGCAAGCAAGAAGGACCAGAGAGGAAATCATCAACAGTCTTGAAAGCTTAGTATGAAACTGTCGAATAAGAACTTTATGACAACCATGACTAATAACCATAGACAGGTAAGGGATTCAGAAAGAACATTAAAACCATACAAAAGAGAAAGATAGATAAATAAAATGTTAGAAACAATATTTCTACAATATTAGATGTAAGGAATTCCTTAATCTAATTAGCAGATTGAATACAGTAGATAAAATAATTAGTGAACCTGAAGCTAGGCCAACAGAAATTATCCAAATTAAAACAAAAAGTGCAAAAGAGTGAAAAAAACAGAATAGGTTGTCCTAGAGCTGTAGAACAATATCAAATATTCTAACACTGGGTAGTGACAGTCTCAAAAAGAGAAGATAGGGGCAGAAGAAATAATATTTGAAATATAGATGACTTTAATATCACTATCAATCATTTTGACTGAACTGAGATTTATAGAACTCTACATCCTAGAACAGCAGATTCCATGCTAGTTTTGAGTGCACATGGAGCAGTTACCCAGAGAGATAGTATTTTGGGCCATAATAAAAAGTTCAATAGATGTTATAAGATAAATTAATACAGATTATGTTCTAGTTCCAGAAAAATATCTATTTCTGTTTTACTGACTATGCTAAAGACTTTGACTGTGTGGATCACAATAAACTGTGGAAAATTCTGAAAGAGATGGGCATGCCAGACCACCTGACCTGCCTCTTGGGAAACCTGTATGCGCAGGAAGCAACAGTTAGAACTGGACATGGAACAACAGACTGGTTCCAAATAGGAAAAGGAGTACATCAAGGCTGTATACTGTCCCTGTGCTTATTTAACTTATATGCAGAGTACCTCATGAGAAATGCTGGGCTGGAAGAAGCACAAGCTGGAATCAAGATTGCCAGGAGAAATATCAATAACCTCAGATATGCAGATGACATCACCCTTATGGCAGAAAGTGAAGAGGAACTAAAAAGCCTCTTGATGAAAGTGAAAGAGGAGAGTGAAAAAGCTGACTTAAATCTCAACTTTCAGAAAATTGTGATCATGGCATCCGGTCCCATCATTTCATGGCAAATAGATGGGGAAACAGTGGAAACATTGGCTGACTTTATTTTTCTGGGCTCCAAAATCACTGCAGATGGTAACTGCAGCCATGAAATTAAAACATGCTTACTCCTGAGAAGGAAAGTTATGACCAACCTAGACAGCATATTCCACTCCAGTGCTCTTGCCTGGAGAATCCCATGGACGGAGGGCCTGGTAGGCTGCAGTCCATGGGGTTGCTAAAAGTCGGACACGACTGAGCGACTTCACTTTCACTTTTCACTTTCCTACACTGGAGAAGGAAATGGCAACCCACTCCAGCTTGCCTGGAGAATCCCAGGGATGGGTGCCTGGTGGGCCGCTGTCTATGGGGTCACACAGGGTCGGACACGACTGATGTGACTTAGCAGCAGCAGCAGCAGCAGACAGCATATTGAAAAGCAGAGACATTACTTTGTCAACAAAGGTCCGCCTAGTCAAGGCTATGGTTTTTCCAGTGGCATGTATGGATGTGAGAGTTGGACTCTAAAGAAAACTGAGAGCCAAAGAATTGATGTTTTGAACTGTGGTGTTGGAAAAGACTCTTGAGAGTCCCCTGGACTGCAAAGAGATCCAACCAGTCTATCCTAAAGGAGGTCAGTCCTGGGTGTTCATTGGTAGGACTGATGTTGAAGATGATACTCCAATACTTCAGCCCCCTGATGTGGAGAGCTGACTCATTTGAAAAGACCCTGTTGCTGGGAAAGATTGAGGGCAGAAGGAGAAGGTTGATGACAGAGGACGAGATGGTTGGATGGCATCACTGACTCAATGGACATGGGTTTGGATGAACTCTGGGAGTTGGTGATGGACAGGGAGGCCTGGCATGCTGTGGTTTATGGGGTCGCAAAGAGTTGGACACAACTGAGCGACTGAACTGATGTTCTAGTTCCACAGAAAAACTAACATTGAGATCAATAACAGAAATGTATCTGGGAAAAACCTCAAATATTTGAAAATTAAACAATGCAATTCTAAATAACTCATGAGTCAAAGAAGAAATCACCAAAATAATTAGAAGATATATATATATATATATATATATATACACACACATATATTTTTGAGTTGAATAAGAATGTAAATACAGTATATCAAAATGCATGGAATGCAGTTAAAAGCAACACTTAGATGGAAGTTTGTAGCATTAATGTTTGTGTTGGAAAAGGAAAAAGATCGCACATCAGTGATCCCCCTTCAGAAGCTATTCAAAAAGAGCAAATAAAATCCAAAGTTAGGAGAAATAAGGAAATTAATAGCGAGAAAAACTGAAATCGATGAAATAAGAAAACATAAAAAAACTAAAGAAAAAATCAATAAAACAAAAATATAGTTCTTCAAAAAAAATATATGATAGATAAACCTCTATCAGGACTGGTCAAGAAGAAGGGAGAGATATAAGCTACAAATAAAAATCATGAAAGAGGCTATCACTGCAGCCCTTACTTGAATTAAGAGGATAATAGAAAAATGTTAGGAATAATTTTGTGCCAATAAATTTGAAAAGTTTTATTAAATAATAAATTTCTGGGACAAAACAAACTCTCAAAGAACAGTCTGGAAAAATTAGATAACCTTAATAGTCCCATATCTATAAATACTTTTAATTTATTGTTAAAAATCTCCTACAAGAATATTCAAAGCCGAGACAGCTTCAGTAGTGAGGTTAGCTAACACTTAAAAAAATACCAATTTTACATGAAGTCTTTCAGAAAATACAAGAGGAAGGTGTACTTTATCACTGATTTTATGAGGCCAACATCATCTCAATGCCAAAATCAAATAAATACCTTAGAACTACTGATCAAAATCTACAACAAACCCAGACATAAAAATCCGTAACCAAATGTTAGCAAGTTAGGTTTATCAACATATAAAAAAAAAATATGACCAAGTGAAATTTAATCTAGGAATGCAAGGTTGGTTTAAATTCAAAGATTAGTTAATGAAATTCTTCATATCAACAGACCAACAAAGAAGCACAATATGATTACTTGAATGAATACAAAGAAAGAATAAAAAATATTTTATAGAATTCAGCAATCTGATAAGACCCTGGTAAAAATCTCATAGTAAACTAGTTGTAAAATGGAATAACTTGAGAAAAGATTTGAAAAAAGTCCCAACTAGCATCATTTTTTTACTCAATTGTAAAAACTATTTTCCACCAAAGATCAAGAAAGAGACAAGGAGTTCTGGTCTTGACCTTTTTATTCAAGGTTATTCTGAAGATTCTAGCAAGAACAATAGAAAAAGTAAAAGAAATAAAGTGCACATATATTAGAAAAGAAGAATGGAACTGCCTTCCCTCATGGATGACAGAATTATTTATAGATGATCAAAAGTGCCTATAAAACAGTTGCTAGAAAAATAAGTGAGTTTAGCAAAGTCATAGAACACATGGATACATCAAAATATAAAATTTAAAGCTAATTGTATCTATATATGTAACAGGTAATTGGAAACTGAAATTTTTAAAAAGCAGTAATATTGCATTAAAGCATGAAATATTTGGAGATAAATTTTAACAAGATAAATGCAAGATTGGCCTATTGAAAACTGCAAAAGTTGTTGCTAACAATTATAGAAGACCTAAATAAATGGAGATGGACTATTCATTATACTATGTTCATGGATAGAAATTCTCAATATTTTCAGTGATTGGAAATCTTTTTCTATAAAAGGCCAAAGAACAAATTGGTTTGCAATCTGTCACAAATATTTTATGTTTGCAAGTCTGTGACATTCCTTTTTTCTGTCATTGAAGCATGAAAGCAGTGATAGAAAATACATGTGTGTGTGGGTACTTAGTTGATCAGTCGTGTCCGACTCTTGTGACCCCATAGACTGTAGCCTCCTAGGCTCCTCTGTCCATGGGATTCTCCAGTCAAGAATATTGGAGTGGGTTGCCATTTCCTTCTCCAGGGGATCTTCCCGACCCAGGAATCGAACCCAGGTCTTCTGCACTGGAGGCATACTCTTTGTTCATTGAGCTACAGAGGAAGCCAAATACATAAATCGGCACAATCATGTTTCAATAACACTTATTTACAAAAGCAGGTTTTGAGCAGGATTTGACTTATGGTTCAGTTTGCTGACGTCTGATTTAAAGGTATTACTGATAAAAAAAAAAAAAAGTATATGGATGTAAGTGAAAGTGACTCAGTCATGTCCGACTCTTTGGAATTCTCCAGGCCAGAATATTGGAGAGGGTAGCCTTTCCCTTTGTCAGGGAATCTTCATAACCCCAGGACTGAACCCAGGTATCCCTCATTGCAGGCAGATTCTTTACCAGCTAAGCCACAAGGGAAGCCCAAGAATACTGGAGTGGGTAGCCTATCCCTTCTCAGCGGATCTTCTCAACCCAGGGATCGAACTGGGGTCTCCTGCTTTGCAGGCAGAGTCTTTACCAACTGAGCTATCAGGGAAGCCCATATGGAAGGATGTAAAGTTAGAGGAGTGGTATATACTAGCAATACTCACACATCTGCTTTAGTTCTGTATCTCATATATAATGTATGAAAGAGATTTCTGTGGTGGCTTAGACAGCCTTTCATAACATCATTCTAATAGATAAATGGTTTTAATTCATCTTATTTATAAAGAATTCAAAATCAGGGATGAAAAAACATTATAGTAGTTTTTAATGTTGAGTTTTCCAAAAAGTTTGTTTGGAAAGATGTCATGCAATAGTCATGGAAAAATGCAAACAAATGTTTTGGCCAACTCAATACTTTCGGAGCTACTTTCTTCAGTATCAGCTACTGGTTGTTTTATAAAGTAAGATGAAACGAGCAAAATTATTCCTACACCTTTTACTCCTTGGGAATAGACCAAAAAATTATCAAAATGCATAACATGCAAAATTACAACAGAAACACATACAATATTAATTATTTAAAACTTAATTCATATGAATATTCACAGAATATTTAAACAGATGTTTGATGATTAATGAAAATATTTGCCATAAGGGTGGTGTCATCTACATATCTGAAGTTATTGATATTTCTCCTGGCAATCTTGATTCCAGTTTGTGCTTCATCCAGACTGGCATTTTGCATGACATACTCTGCATATAAGTTAAATAAGCAGGGTGACAATATACAGCCTTGACATACTTCTTTCCCAATTTGGAACCAGTCCTTTGTTTCATGTCCAGTTCTAACTGTTTCTTCTTGACATGCATACAGGTTTTGCAGGAGACAGGTAAGGTGGTCTGGTATTCCCATCTGTTTAAGAATTTTCCAGTTTGTTGTGATCCACACAGTTAAAGGCTTTAGCATAGTCAATGAAGCAGAATTAGATATTTTTCTGGATTTCTCTTCCTTTTTCTATGATCCAGTCGACGCTGGTAATGTGATCTCTGGTTCCTCTTCCTTTTCTAAGTCCAGCTTGCACATCTGGAAGTTCTTGGTTCATGTACTGTTGAAGCCTAACTTGAAGGATTTTGAGCATTACTTTGCTAGTGTGCAAAATGAGTGCAACTGTGCAGTAGTTTGAAGATTCTTTAGCATAGCCTTTCTTTGGGATTGGAATGAAAACTGACCTTTTCTCCTTTAAGCACATATAAAATTGTGCTTTGTCTTTACAAAATAGTGATTATTGTCCAATTACTAAGCACCCACTATGTGGTGGATCCAGGGCAGTTTGCTATGGTTACAAAAGATGGCATCCTCTTTGTCAGCTTCTCTCTCTCAGGTCAGAACCCTCACTCTGGGGAAATGTGAGCTGTTACATTGTAAGCCTACCTGTAAAGAGAGTTCCTCAAGGGTTTTCTTCAAACAAAGTTCTGTGAGAAGCTGGATCCTGCCAGCAACCACACAAGTGGGCTTGGACTTTGAGATGACTGCATCCCTGGCCAGAAACCTGACTGCGGCGCTGAGAGACCTTCATCTAGAGCACTCGACTAAGCCGTACTCAGACTCCTGCTCCAAAGAAATCCGAAGATCGTAAGAATTCATTATCATTGTTAAGTCACCAAGCTTAGGGGTTATCTGTTACACAGCAAGCAATCTCCAGTACACTGGGAGAAACTAGGTAATCAGGAAGGCACTCAGTTCCTCAGCTTCCTTATCTGTAAAATGGATTAATCACAGGTCCTCCTTCATAAGGTGGTAGAGACATATAAATTCTTAAACTAGTGGTAGGGCATAGAGTATGTACACACTATTGCTGCTTGTTTTTTCTAATTCCTGTTCTAATTCTTTAATCATTTAATGCTAGTTGACTTTAGATCTTTCCTATTCCACAAGACTAAGGACCATGTTTCAGTGGACCTCTCTGCTTATCAATCAGTTCAATAGAAAGATATAGTGGAAAAGAGGCTCTTTGGTAAATCCTTGGAGTGGAATTCTGTATATTTTAGTGCTAAAATGTATTGTGAAGTTGCTTAGTAAAAGATGGAGCTATTTTATTTCCACCGGTTGGGGTTCATTTTTCCCTCAGACACGTGCACTATTACTTTTTTTGATCTTCATCAATATGGTATATATCTCATTATTTTAATTTACATGATTTTACTAATTTTTGTATTACTTTTTGCCTTTGCTTATAAATGTTCACTCACTAAGTCATGTCTGACTCTTTGACACTCTATGAACTGCAGCACGCCAGCTCCCTTGTGCGCCAGTGTGTCCCAGAGTTTACTCAAATTCATGTCAATTAAGTCAATGATGCTGTCTAACCATCTCATCCTCTGCCACCCTCTTCTCCTTTTATCTTCAATCTTTTCCAGCATCAGGGTCTTTTCCAAGGGTCTTTGCATCAGGTGACCTGATTGGAATTTCAGCTTCAGCATCAGTCTTTGTAATGAATCTTCAAGACTGATTTCCTTTAGGATGGACTGGTTTGATTTCCTGGCTGTCCAAGGGACTCTTAAGAGTCTTCTCAGAACTACAATTTGAAAGCATCAATTCTTTGGTGCTCAGCCTTCTTTATGGTCCAACTCTCACATCCATACATGACTACTGAAAAAACCATAGCTTTGACTATACAGACCTTTGTTGCAAAGTGACATCTCTGCTTTTTATTGCGCTGTCTAGGTTTGCCATAGCCTTCATTCCAAGGAGAAAGCATCTTTTAATTTCACGCCTTCTGACCTGGGGAACTCATCTTCTGGTGTCATATCTTTTTGCTTTTTCACATTATTCAGGGTTATTGTAGCAAGAATGCTGGAGTGGTTTTCCCTTCACTCCACCAGGAGATTACGTTTTGTCAGAACTCTTCACTCTGACCCATCCATCTTGGGAGGCCCTGCATGGCATAGCTTCATTGACTTACACAAGCCCTTTTGCCACAACAAGGCTATGATCTATGAAGGGATGCTCATAGATAAGTGAGCATCTTTTAATGAATTTGTACTTGTTTTTTGGAGATCATTATATCTATATTCTTTGCTATATTCATGTATCTACTGGATACATCAGTAACCTCAGATATGCAGATGATACCACACTTATGGCAGAAAGTGAAGAAGAACTAAAGAGCCTCTTGATGAAAGTGAAAGAGAGAATGAAAACTCTGACTTAAAACTCAACATTCAAAAAAATGAAGATCCCATCACTTCCTGGCAAATAGATGGGGAAACAACGGAAACAGTGAGAGACTACTTTTGGAGGTTCCAAAATCACTGCAGATGGTGATTGCAGCCATGAAATTAAAAGATGCTTGCTCCTTGGAAAAAAGCTATAACCAACCTAGACAGCATATTAAAAAGCAGAGACATTACTTTGCCAACAAAAGTCTATCTAGTGAAGGCTATGGATTTTCCAGTAGTCATGTATGGATTTTCCAGTAGTCATGTATGGATGTGAGAGTTGGGGTATAAAGAAAGCTGAGTGCTGAAGAATTGATGCTTTTGAACTGTGGTGTTGAAGAAGACTCTTGAGAGTTCCTTGGATGGCAAGGAGATCATACCAGTCCATCCTAAAGGAAATCAGTCTTGAATATTCTTTGGAAGAACAGATGCTGAAACTGAAACTCCAATACTTTGGCCACCTGATGTGAAGAACTGATTCACTGGAAAAGACCCTGATGGTGGGAAAGATTGAAGGTAGGAGGAGAAGGGGATGACAGAGGATGAGATGGCTTAATGGCTTCATCGACTAGATGGACATTAGTTTGAGGAAGCTCTGGGAGTTGGTGCTGTGCAGGGAAGCCTGGTGTGCTGCAGTCCATGCAGTCACAAAGAGTTTAGTCGACTGAACTAAACTGCTGGATTTTGTCTTTTTCTTCTTTTGCCAAAGCACTTTGAGTCCTAAAAATGATTCTATATTCCTATTTTTAGAAAACTTTATTTTTCTTCATGTTGTTTCAATCAGGATTGCATTTTAGATATTATCAGCTACCTTTTCATCATTTATTGAGATGATCATACTTCTTTTTATTATAAAAGTTTATTGCATCTTTTAAGGTCTGGTTTCATAAATTATAAAACTCCTTCTTATGGATAATATGTTCATTATGGTAAGGATAAATATTATTGAACCTTAAAAATCAGAGGAAAAAGACTTTGATTTTTATTTATGTGCTTAATTTTGGTAAACTGTTTGAAAAGTCTATAAATGCTATCGATGCCTTTCTCAAAGTTAACTGCAAATTGGGAGCCAGATCTAGACTAATACACACAACCTGAAAATTCAGCCAAATGTAGGATTTTTAAAATATATCCATAAGGCAGCAAATCAGGAAATCTGAAAATGCTATGGAATTTACAAATTATATAAAAATGTGTTACAAAGCCCTGAAACATCAAAATGCTGACAGAATGTGAGAAATTTATAGGATTGTTCATGTCAAAAACACAAATGCTTTCTTTTCCTTGAAGAATTTTCACCAGAGAAATACAATATTTGACCCATCTATAGTAAAAGAGTTACAATAAAATTCAGCTTCATTGCTAAGCCTTCTCAGTTGAGTAGCTGAAGAAGATTATCTATTAATTCCTATGTGGACTGAGAGCAGTCTCTTCATTACTAAAAGATCCTAGTGGAGACAGAGACAATGTATAAGTGCAGTTGAATACCATTATATCTTTTTTTTTTTCATCAGAAAATGAACCAAACTTGATGGGATATAGCATTTATAAATGTGATCATGCTAAACAGAGTCATTCATCCACCATATGGACAACAGTTCCAATGGTGAGCACATGTTCAATCAGAGGAAAGTGGACTTGGCCTTGACTTGACAGAATTATAGTTCATTGACTTTAGATGCATCATTATCATAAAGAACAAAATTTAACACAGTGCACACACTATTTCAAAAATCTGCAATCCTGTTAGCATAATGTAAGCACTTTGGGTAATTAGCTAGAAGATACACTTACAAAACCAGAAATCATTAATTAAAACTTGGTCAGTTTTCTGTGGCTAGTTGAGGTCAAGTGGGGACCATTTTAATGCTCCATTACATGAAAAGAAAGTGTTCACACATTATGTAAGGCACACACTGAATGACTGGGTATGTTCCTACTGCGTGACCCTTCTTATTTATTGAAAAGCTATGTCTAGCAGGACTTTCAAGAACTGAGAGGATGGAAACAGGAAAAAGAGAAACCGAGTGTTGCCAAGTAAGCCTGCTTTGAAGGCAGCAGTAAACACCATCTTTGTTTCATCTCCGCTTCCCTTTGAGGTCTTTGCAGGTCTATAGGGAGAGGATTTGACCAAGAATCAGAACTGAGTTCTAATGGTATCTCTGAATCCTAAGGAACTGGGCCCTTGAGCAAGTATTAGCTTATTCTGTCTGCATCCTTGATGTCATCATATATGAAATGGGAAGAAGAACCCATTTCTAAGCCATATAGATTGTTCACACAAAAGGGAACAAGGCTGCATGAATGCAAGTGGGCATCAGTGCCCATATGCTGGGACCAGAAGATGCTGGTCAATGAGAACACTCAGAGAGTTTCTTGGAAGGTGAAAGATGATTTTTCTGTAGGAGAAAATAGGAAGGATATGGCTTTCTGCTCCCTAGGCTGCACCCTAGATGACCAGGCTCTACGTTATTTCTCTCCTGCACCAAAGAATCAAAGCAATATATATATATTTTAATTGGAGGCTAATTACTTTACAATATTGTATTGGTTTTGCCATACATTGACATAAATCCACCACGGGTGTACATGTGTTCCCTATCCTGAACCCCCCTCCCACCTCCCTCCCCATCCCATCCCTCTGGGTCATCCCAGTGCACCAGCCCCGAACATCCTGTGTCATGCATCAAAACTGGACTGGCGATTTGTTTCACATGTGATAATATACATGTTTCAATGCCATTCTCCCAAATCATCCCACCCTCACCGTCTCCCACAGAGTCCAAAAGACTGTTCTATATATCTGTGTCTCTTTTGATGTCTTGCATACAGGGTTATCATTACCTTCTTTTTAAATTCCATATATATGCATTAGTATACTGTATTGGTGTTTTTCTTTCTGGCTTACTTCACTCTGTATAATAGGCTCCAGTTTCACCCACTTCATTAGAACTGATTCAAATGTATTCTTTTTAATGGCTGAGTAATGCTCCATTGTGTATATGTACCACAGCTTTCTTATCCATTTGTCTGCTGATGGACATCTATGTTGTTTCCATGTCCTGGCTATTATAAACAGTGCTGCGATGAACATTGGGGTACACGTGCCTCTTTCAATTCTGGTTTCCTCAGTGTGTATGCCCAGCAGTGGGATTGCTGGGTCGTATGGCAGTTCTATTCCAGTTTTTTAAGGAATTTCCATACTGTTCTCCATAGTGGCTGTACTAGTTTGCATTCCCACCAACAGTGTAAGAGAGTTCCTTTGTCTCCACACCCTCTCTAGCATTTATTGCTTGTAGGCTTTTGGATAGCAGCCATTCTGACTGGCGTGAAATGGTACCTCATTGTGGTTTTGATCTGCATTTCTCTAATAATGAGTGATATTGAGCATCTTTTCATGTGTTTGTTAGCCATCTGTATGTCTTCTTTGGAGAAATGTCTGTTTACTTCTTTGGACCATTTTTTGATTGGGTCGTTTATTTTTCTGGAATTGAGCTGCAGGATTGCTTGTGTATTTTTGAGATTAATTCTTTGTCAGTTGCTTCATTTGCTATTATTTTCTCCCATTCTGAAGGTTGTCTTTTCACCTTGCATATAGTTTCCTGTGTTGTGCAGAAGCGTTTAATTTTAATTAGGTATCATTTGTTTATTTTTGCTTTTATTTCCAATATCCTGGAAGGTGGGTCATAGAGGATCCTGCTGTGATGTATGTCAAAGAGTGTTTTGCCTATGTTCTCCTCCAGGAGTTTTATAGTTTCTGGTCTTATGTTTAGATCTTTAATCCATTTTAAGTTTATTTTTGTGTATGGTGTTAGAAAGTGTTCTAGTTTCATTCTTTTACAAGTGGTTGACCAGTTTTCCCAGCACCACTTGTTAAAGAGATTGTTTTTTCTCCATTGTATATTCTTGCCTCCTTTGTCAAAGATAAGGTGTCTATAGGTGTGTGGATTTATCTCTGGGCTTTCTATTTTGTTCCATTGATCTATATTTCTGTCTTTGTGCCAGTATCATACTGTTTTGATGACTGTGGCTTTGTAGTAGAGCCTGAAGTCAGGCAGGTTGATTCCTCCAGTTCCATTCTTCTTTCTCAAGATTGCTTTGGCTATTTGAGGTTTTTTGTATTTCCATACAAATTGTGAAATTATTTGTTCTAGCTCTGTGAAAAATACTGTTGGTAGCTTGATACGGATTGCATTGAATCTATAGATTGCTTTGGGTAGTATACTCATTTTCACTATATTGATTCTAAAACCTGACAAAGATGCCACAAAAAAAGAAAACTACAGGCCAATATCACTGATGAACATAGATGCAAAAATCCTTAACAAAATTCTAGCAAATAGAATCCAACAACATATTAAAAAGATCATACATCATGACCAAGTGGGCTTTATCCCAGGGATGCAAGGATTCTTCAATATCCACAAATCAATCAATGTAATACATCACATTAACAAATTGAAAAATAAAAAACATGATTATCTCAATAGATGCAGAGAAAGCCTTTGACAAAATTCAACATCCATTTATGATAAAAACCCTCCAGAAAGCAGGAACAGAAGAAGCATACCTCAACATAATAAAAGTGATATATGACAAACCCACAGCAAACATTATCCTCAATGGTGAAAAATTGAAAGCATTTCCCCTAAAGTCAGGAACAAGACAAGGGTGCCCACTTTTACCACTACTATTCAACATAGTTTTGGAAGTTTTGGCCACAGCAATCAGAGCAGAAAAAGAAATAAAAGGAATCCAAATGGGAAAAGAAGAAGTAAAACTCTCACTGTTTGCAGATGACATGATCCTCTACATAGAAAACCCTAAAGACTCCACCAGAAAATTACTAGAACTAATCAATGAGTATAGCAAAGTTGGAGGATATAAAATCAACACACAGAAATCCCTTGCATTCCTATACACTAATAATGAGAAAATACAAAGAGAAATTAAGGAAACAATTCCATTCAGCATTGTAACAAAAAGAATAAAATACTTAAGAATATATCTACCTAAAGAAACAAAAGACCTATGTATAGAAAACAATAAAACACTGGTGAAAGAAATCAAAAAGGACACTGATAGATGGATAAATATACCGTGTTCATGGATCAGAAGAATCAATATAGTGAAAATGAGCATAGTCCCTTTTGACTTTATGGAGAAAGCAGTGTTCTCCTGAGGAAGGGACTTACTTTCCTTTCTCAGGGAGAGGGCTTTCCTGCTCTGAGAAGAGTTGGTGGGTTGAAGGGAGTAAGTAGACACAAAGATGGGGTGAGGATGGGATAAATAGAGTAAGTGTCCAAAGAACAGCAGCTGGACCTGTTTCAGGTGTGGTTGTGAGAAGGGAATCCTTGATCGGTGACAGAGGGCTGGTTTCTAGGAGTCTTGTTCCAGAGAAGAACTCCAAAGTGGACAGAGGCACAGTTCTGAGACAGGGGTCCAATTTCCGGCTGGGGGGCTATTCCCAAACCCAAAGAAAGAAGCTTCCATATGGTACACAATGCGCACACAACATTTTGTCTCTATGTTTGCATCAGAGAGTGCCTGTCTATCTCAGCACTACTGTTGTACTTCTAAACTCTTCTCTAAATTCCAGGGATGGGAAGCCTGAGAAGAACATTTTCTTGGCTGATTTGTCATGATTCTGGTTTATATTTCACCAGTGAGAGGCACCTGAATACGACTTGGAAGTGGAAGGAAGGAGAAATCACAATTCTTCTGTAGAAGCAGCCAGTCCCTGCATGTGTAGACAACAGACATCCAAACCCAGAACAAATTACCACTTCATTCTAGGGTAGTGGGGACCGCAAACGGTTCCCGTGTTTGTTAAGTTCCTGAAAGGCAGCTGACTCCCTCCCCTCCTTCTAAAAATATGCATGCATCTAATGTCCTATACTAAATTCCTTCCTGATACAACATCACACCCTTACTAGGACAGCATCAAGGTTGCTGTTGCTGTTGTTAAGTTATTAAGTCCTGTCTGACTCTTTGCGACTCCATGGACTGCAGCATGGCAGGCTCTTCTGTCCTCCACTGTCTCCCAGAGTTCGCTAAAATTCATGTCTGTTGAGTCAGTGATGCAATCTCACCATCTCATCCTCTGTCTCCCCCTTCTCCTCCTGCCTTCAATCTTTCCCAGCATCAGGGTCCTTTCCAATGAGTTGGCTCTTCGCATCAGGTGGCCAAAGTACTGGAGCTTCAGCTTTAGCATCAATCCTTCAAATGAATTTTCAGGGTTGATTTCCTTTAAGATTGACTAGTTTGATCTCTGTGCTGTCCTAGGGGCTCTCAAGAGTCTTCTCCAGCATCGTAATTCAAAAGTATCAAGGTCATTTCTTTTGTAAATTTTAATCTTGTTCAGTTCAGTTCAGTCGCTCAGTCATGTCTGACTCTTTGCGACCCCATGAATCGCAGCACACCAGGCCTCCCTGTCCATCACCAACTCCCAGAGTCCACCCAAGCCTATGTCCATCGAGTCAGTGATGCCATCCAACCGCCTCATCCTCTGTCATCCCCTTCTCCTGCCCTCAATCTTTCCCAGCATCAGTGTCGTATCAAATGAATCAGCTCTTTGCATCAGGTGGCCAAAGTATTGGAGTTTCAGCTTCAACATCAGTCCTTCCAATGAACACCCAGGACTGATCTCCTTTAGGATGGACTGGTTGCATCTCCTTGCAGTCCAAGGGACTCTCAAGAGTCTTCTCCAACACCACAGTTCAAAAGCATCAATTCTTCAGAGCTCAGTTTTCTTTATAGTCAAACTCTCACATCAATACATGACTACTGGAAAAACCATAGCCTTGACTAGACCTTTGTTGACAAAGTAATGTCTCTGCTTTTCAATATGCTGTCTAGGTTGGTCATAACTTTCCTTCCAAGGAGTAAGCATCTTTTAATTTCAAGGCTGCAATCACCATCTGCAGTGATTTTGGAGCCCAGAAAAATAAAGTCAGTCACTGTTTCCACTGTTTCCCCATCTGTTTCCCATGAAGTGATGGGACAGATGCTATGATCTTAGTTTCCTGAATGTTGAGCTTTAAGCCAACTTTTCACTCTCCTCTATCACTTTTATCAAGAGGCTCTTTAGTTCCTCTTCACTTTCTGCCATAAGTGTGGTGTCATCTGCATATCTGAGGTTATTGATATTTCTCCTGGCAATCTTGTTAGGTCTATCTTAAAGAATCCTATCCTATGAAAACAAGTGAACTTAGGTGGCCTACACTAGTACCTGCCCAGGGGTTGTTAGAACTTGGTGGTCCACTAGTTTATCATGCTGATTTCATAACTTTTATGCTGTACTTAAACTGCAAGTGTCTTTTTTTTCCCTTCAAGATGGAATACAGTTCTCTCACTCACTTATCAGAAAATGGAACTATGAACTGCGTGACTCAGTACTAGCTGAAGGGATATGCAACACTGGATAAAGTTTGAGTGGCTGAATTTTGCTGATGCCATCACAGCTTTGTATTGGGATGGTGGGCTGTGAGGCACCCCTGCAGCTGTGTTGATTATATGAGGTTTTCAGTTACCATCTCCCTGGAGAAAGAGATCTCCAAACATGTGTCCTCAGTGTGGCTATTCCTATCCACAATAGGACAAGTTAGAAAGTTCCTGGGGAGAGTCAATGAAAAAGAAGGAAGACAGAGGAGTGGAGAAAAAGAAGTGGGCACAGGATGGACCAGGAGTCCATTTTCCTGGTGACTCTACCAAGGCTCAGGGTAATTGCAGCTTCCTTGGGTGTGGGATTGAGGGAGCATGGTCTATGGTGGTCTTGATGCAGCTTCTAGAGCCAGAGACTCCACTTATTTTAGCATAGAGGAAGGCAGAAGTTATCCACCCCTGGTTGTTTTATTCTACCAACAAAGGAAGAAAGTAAAACAACACAATGATCACTCATCCTCTCTGTTCTGCTTGAAACAGAGCAAGACCCTATGGTCCTTGTCCACACAAGTCCTCAGTCTGCATTTTGTCTGAAAAAACTTTAGTCAAAGAATAAGTGTAATGAGAGAAATGAGAATACATATAAACAAAGGAAAGCAGTCATCAAAGGAAGCCAAATAATAATAACGTAGTCATTAAGCAAAGTCAAGCACCTTTACTTCCTTCTTCAAGGGCTATAGATAATTTTCTGATCCATCTCTTGTGAGCTATCTTATAGATACTGAATACCCCACCAGGTAGAAGAAGTTAACTACATGATGACCAGACTGTAGCCATGACACAATCTGCCACCCAAGAATTGACTTCAAAGAAATTAAAACACATCACCCTTGAAACTGAAGATTAATTGTACCTAAAACAATCAAGATGTTGCTGGTCAGACCACTGATGACCAATTTCAAGATGACTGTCAGAGCTGACTATTCTGTTTCTGCCTGGAGCCCCCTTTTTATATCTATAAATTCTGGAAATCTCTTGCCCACTGATTGTCAATGGTGGGGTTTGGGGTAAAGTTGACCTTTGGACAGATGTCTGCCTTCTTCCCACCCCAGCTGGTGGCATCTGAAATAAAGAAAATTTTCCTTTCCAGCAACCTGGCCTGTTTGTTGGCTTTTGAGTGGCAAGCAGCTGGACTCCTACATTTCAGTAACATGCTCACCATCCTTTTCCAAGAACTCATTATTGTTCAATAAGACCCATTGATTCTACCTGGAACAGACAGGCAGAACTGCCTTTATTGTACCTGAAGGAACCACACTTGACCCTAAAGTTGGGTTTATTTTCACCACTTCTGCCCCAGGGAGGTTTCACCTTCTTCTTTTTAGATTCTTTGAGCTCTTTCTCTGTATTCATTCAAGATATATAGCTTGTCATATTTGCATATTAGTGGGTACAAGGAGTACTGGACGACAAATGTGACTACATAGCCTCGATGAGTCTGGTGCAGGGGTTTGGAGCAGATGCTGCTGGAAAAATCCAGCAAGATGCCTGCAGGTCCAGGAAATCAATGGACCAAAGAGGTTGGACGCATGGAGATGGAGACTTGGCATATCCTAACCTGAGGTGGTGAGTCTGAGAGCAGTCAGGGTTAAAGCTCTAGGTAGTAATCAGACAGCTAGACAGACAGAGAGGCAGGAAGGTGAGACAGGATGAGAAGTCCAAGGCCAAGCAGATGACCAAGGCAGAGATCCAGTTTCCAGGACAGGGTATGAAGGTGACATTTGTTCTGAGCAAAGGCTGTGAGCTTGCGTTCAAGACACAGTGTACGTGGCCACAGGAGTAAAGAAATGAAGCTAAATGCCTGGGGGGCTAAAATAAGAAGGAGGCTCAAGCCTGAGGTCAGGAGCAAAGTCAAACCTCCAAGGGCACAGTGAACAGGATTAAGGGACCAGAGTTTGGAAGGAACTTTTGGGAACCAGAGAACTGAGGACAATCCTGGCTGGGCTATAAGAACCTAACCCCACACTGAGTTATTCCAGTAGGAAATTTCCTGCTTTCCTAGAAGGGGAATGATGAACATCTTGTTTAAGGGAGTTTTTTTGGGTGAGGGGTCTCTGTTATTGCCCCCATCAAGACATATATTTTGAATGGAGAGCAGGGGATCTCTGGGGCAGGGGTTAGATCTCTCCACTGCTGAGGAAGGGGTGGCCTTGCTCAACTCATCAGGGAAGTCTGAGACATGCATTGCTAGCAAACATGTCCTAAAATCAAGATGCTTGAGAACTTGAGCTTGTCTCATGTTACTGGTTCTTCATGGCATTTGGAGACAGAGGCCTTGAGGACTGTGGAGGGTCCCCTGATGTCACCTTGACCTTGGGAGAGAAGGTGTGAGCAAGAGCAAGGTGAGACATTCCATAGCAAGCCTTGGGGTAGGAGGAGGCTCCAGAGTGCTCATCTGAGCAGTCTAACCAAGTGTATTGAGTACATATGTTTTCTCAGTAAGGAACTGAGCCTCACTGGTGGCTCAGATGGTAGAGTCTGCCTGCAATGTGAGAGACCCATTTTCCATCCCTGGGTTGGAAAGATCCCCTGGAGAAGGGAATGGCTACCCACCCCAGTATTCTTGCGTGGAGAATTCCATGGACAGAGGAGCCTGGCAGGCTACAGTCCATGGGGTTGCAAGTCAGATATGACTGAATGACTAACACTTTCACTTTCAAGTAATTGAACACACTGCAAGAAATATTCAGAGAACTGTTGCCAGTGTCAGATGTTTTTCCTGTGGATCTCTAAACAAAAGATTCAAGTCCCTGTGGCCCCTGACAAAGAGTCTATAGCTTCTGCTGACCACCATCTGAACCTGCAGGTAGATCCTCCCCCAGTTGAACCTTCAGATGAGACACAGCTCTGGCCAACAACTGTAACTCTGTGAGAGATTCCAAAACAGTGCATCCAGCTAAGATGTGCCCAGACTCCTAACTCACAGAAATCATGAGATAATAAAGGTGTGCTTTTACATTTCTAAAAATAAAGAGAAAATAAGAGTCTGTGGCCAGATGGGACGGTTTTGGCAGATAGGTTGATACCAAGCAGAAGAAGACAATTCTGGGACCATGAAGGTAAGGGACAGCCAAGATGTCCCTTATTCACATGGAATGTGAATTCACCATGTGAATAGAGAAGAGCAACCTCCAACAGTGTTTTGGGGACAGAGGGAGATGCCTGAGCAAAAGCAAGATTATTGTGCACCAAATAGCAGTGGGTTCTTAGGTGTCTCCGGGGAAAATTGGAGTCGAGGAAACTTTGGTCTCACGTTCCCTGGAAGAAAAGCTATGACAACCCTAGACAGCATATTAAAAAGCAGAGACATCACTTTGTCGACAAAGGTCTGTAGAGTCAGAGTTATGGGTTTTCCAGCAGTCATGTACGAATGTGAGAGTTGGACCATAAAGAAGGCTGAGTGCCAAAGAATTGATGTTTTCAAACTGTGGTTCTGGAGAAGACTCTTGAAAGTCCCTTGGACAGATAGGAGATCAAACAAGACAATCCTTAAGGAAACTGGAAGGGCTGATGCTGAAGCTCCAATACTTTGGCCACCTGATGCAAAGAGCTGACTCATTGGAAAAGACCCTGATACTGGGAAAGACTGAGGGCAGGAGGAGAAGGGGGCAACAGGGGATGAGATGGTTGGATGGCATCACTGACTCAATGGACATGAGTTTGAGCAAACTCTAGGAGAGAGTGAAGGACAGTGAATCCTGGCATGCTGCAGTCCATGGGGTCACAAAGAGTCGGACATGACTTAGTGACTGAACAACAAATGTGCTACAGCTAAGGAAGCGCACAGGGAGGGGACAAGAGAAACGGGCAGGAAAGGGGGGCATTCCATTGCATTGCAGCCTCTGTATGTGCTACAGGAAAATAGGAATCCCCCCAAATTAAGGACCACTTTTCCCTTACTTAGAGGAAAAAGACAAGGACAGTTGCAGAGAGTCAGGAAGCACTGGCTCTAGATGTAATTCTGTTCCACCCAGAAAACCAAAGAGGATCAAAGTGAACAGTAGGCAGAAGCTTATAAATACTCACTGCCACACACCATAGTAAGAGACCAATAAAATAATAATGGGCATAAAAAGATTTAAATAAATTCAAAGACTATCCATGATATGGTCTGGGAAGATTCAGTAGTTTAATGATCTTGAATGTCTCCATGCTAACTTTCAAATTGCTTACATTCTCCCAGATTTTTCAGAATAATTTTTTTAAACTTGATAAAATTAGCCTAACATTCAACTAGAAGACACATGCAAATACAAATCCATATGATAAATCTAGGACATTTTTGACAAAAGAAAATTAGGGAGGGAGGAGTCTTATATGAGATATTAACATGTAGTAGGAAGTGATAGACCTCTAGTATGCATGGTTCTGATGCCAGACTGACAGTGCAAGCAGGGAAGGATAAAACAGACTTCAGCAGACATATTTTTTCCATAGACTATAAAGGAATTCAAGATAGTGATAAAAGGTGGGCTATTTAATAAACGATTTTAGGACAATTGGCTCACCGTGTGAGCTGAGGCAATGACAACAATGATGATGATGATGACAACAGAGATTTCTTTAAGAGGATCTGAGATACCAAGGGAACATTTCATGCAAAGATGGGCACAATAAAAGACAGAAACAGCAAAGACGTAACAGAAGCAGAGGAAATTAAGAAGAGTTGGTGAGAATACACCGAAGATCTACATAGAAAAAGTCTTAATCACTCAAATAACCATGATGGTGTGGTCACTTACCTACAGCCAGACTGCCTGGAGTGTGAAGTCAAGTGGGCCTTAGGAAATATTACTACAAACAAAGCTAGTGGGGGTGGTGGAATCCAGGCTGAGCTACTTAAAATCCTAAAAGAAAATGTTGTTAAAGTATGTTTGGAAAACTCAGAAATGGCCACAGGACTGGAAAAGGTCAGTGTTCTGTGCAATCCTGAAGAAAGGCATTGCCAAAGAATGCTCAAGCTACCATACAATTGCAATCATTTCACAATTGATCATTTCACAATTGATGCTAGGAAGCTAGCATCTGGCAAAGATACTATGAGGAAGATGGAAGAATAAAACAGAAAGAGAAATTAGACAAGGAAATCTCCTCAGAAAAATGCCATGATAGAGATGAAATCTGTGAATACAATAGCTACTTGTCTGTGAAGCAGGAGCTCAAGAGAGAAGGAAATGAGCTAGCAGAACTGGAGAAAGAAAGGAAAAAGTAAAATCACAAAAATACAGGCAAATTTGGAGAGAGCATAGAGGAGAACAGATTTTGTGGGGGGAAAGACAAGAAAATAGACATGAAAAAAATATCAAGCAAATTAAAATGGGAGTGAAGTGAAGTGAAAGTCACTCAGTTGTGTGACCATGGAATTCTCCAAGCCAGAATACTGAAGTGGGTAGTCTTTCCCTCCTCCAGGGGATCTTCCCAACCCAGGGATCAAACCCAGGTCTCCCGCATTGCAGGTGGATTTCTTACCAGTTAAGCCACAAGGGAAGCCCCAAATGGGAAGCCCAATAAGTTAAAAAAAAAAAAAAAAGAATCAGAGATAAAGGGACAGCCTCTGAAAGACAGATGGAAGAGATCCAGTGACATCATAATGGAGACCCAGGTTGCTGTGCTGCCTCCTAAACAGAGGCAGGACTTCCTGATCTCAAAGGACCAAAGACAGAAATCTGCTAAATACCATAAAAGGTTTCCAAAAATACCTGGAAACAAATATGGAAAATAATTCCATAACTTTGTTGAATGTTGCAAAAAAAGATGACTTCCGCACCCTAACTAGTCCTTAAACAACTCAAATGGGTGCCAGGTAACTCTCATCATCTTCTCTGAGAGTGAAATCTATTCATTCCATTATCTTAGTTGGTATACTTTCTGTGACTTGAAATAAACTCTGAAGTTACACACACACACATGCAAAGTGTAAAGGAAAACAAATCATTACAGACATGATTCAAGATGAATTTTCTTACATAAAAGACAATTTGAATCTACATATTTAACAGGCATGCCCCATCTGGGGGATTATGGCCCCACATGGATAACATCAGGGCATAGACTATACATTTGTGTGCTTAGTCGCTTCAGTCATGTCCATCTCTATGGACCTTAGCCTGCCAGGCTCCTCTGCCCATGGGATTCTCCAGGCAAGAATACTGGAGTGGGTTGTCATTTCCTTCTCCAGGGAATCTTCCCAACCCAGGAATTGAACCTGGGTCTCCTGCATTGCAGGCAGATTCTTTACCAACTGAGCTATAAGGGAAGCCCTGGACTTCAAAAGTCCTTTCTTCGGGGAAATCAGGCAACTTCTGTTCCCTCCCAGGAAATAATACAAGCTCCCACCTGCCACCGGCTAAACTCACTTTATGTGCAAAAAGGTGAGACGCAAGCCATTATGAAGAGAGAACTTGGAATATTCCTCATTGGAAAAACTGTGTATAGCTGATGGACCAGTGACGAACAGGGGCTCGATTTCACATAGAACTGAGGTGATGCCAGAGTGGGGCATGCAGTGGCTGAGCAGAACGTGGAAGGAATGAGACCTGACCTGGAGAAAGCATTCATCGATTAAAAAAATTAGCATACTTGGAAAATGTATCATTGCTTATATTAATACTATTGGAAATTGGGTCATCTCTACTGAGACTGAGGATTGAACTCCTAGTATGGATCCCAGGCAATTCTCTCTCTCAGGAAGGGGCACCTCCACTACTCTTAAAGACCCAGGCATCCTGTTTGACTCCCTTTCTCTCCGACATCTGGTCCACCAGCCAGATGGATTCAGAAATCAACTACCTGTCCCTCCTTGACAGCTCATCCAAGCCACATGACAGCAAAGGCCTCCTATCGGATCTCCAGCTACAGTTCCAGCTCCCCACACAGGCTGCTCTCAACAGCAGGGCCAGTGGGGTCCTTTGAAAACGCTAGGCATCTCCTAATTACTCCAACAGCTCTGGAGTCCACAAGGTGGCGGAAGAAAGGAGAGTGCTGCTGTCACGATGATGCTGATCCCACTGCCCCCAGATGAAACCACACCTTTGAAACCACCCATCTGACCTGCTGCAATCTCCAGAACCTCTTTTCACTCATCCCACAGTGGGTGACAGGACCCAGCTTAAGTGTCCTCCTTGGTTCTTCTGGAACATTCCAGGTACAAATCCACTTCTGCTGTTGGTTTTGGTCCCTTGACCTTCAGAGCTCCCTGCAGATGTGCACGTGGTTTGTCTGCAATTTCTTCTAAGTTTCTGCTCAAACATTACCTTCCTATGGGGCCTTCTCTGATAACCCTATTTTAAATGGAAATTACTCCCTACAGCTCTCTCACCCCCTACACCAGATGTGTTCTGACTCTTGTCCTTGGAACCTCCTACAATCCAAGCTTCCCTGGAGGTCAGCATAACCCTATTTGTGGGCAGCCAGAGAGCTTGGACAGTAAAGAATCTGCCTGCAATACAGGAGACGTGGATTTAATCCCTGGGTCAGGATGATCCCCTGGAGAAGGGCATGGCTACCCACTCCATTATTCTTGCCTGGAGAATCCCATGGACAGAGGAACCTGGCAGGCTGTGGTCTTGAAGTCTCAAAGAGTCGGATATGACTGAGTGACTAACACTACAGAGCTAAAGATGTCCAGGCAGCCCACGGGCGGGAGCATCAGTTATCTCTTGCATCAGCAGCCCCTCTTCACCCCTCAGCAGCTAAAAAGGGGATGTCCCAGTCCCCAGGACAGCAGTTGAAACCCATTTCCTCCATAATAAATGACATACATTTGTTTAGCTATGGATTTCTTGACACACAGTTGAGGCCCACCATAGTATTAAACCTTGATTTTTTTCCCCCCTAAATCTCCTTTAGACAAGAGGTTTTGTTTGTTCATATAAAATACAAAATAAAAAAATCGGGAGACAGAAGTGAATATCTTAGATGTTGTGAATCCAGACCCAAGGTCAAGAATGTAATAACATTATTTTTCAGCAAAGACTGCTTCATTTCTGTAATAGCTGCCCTTAAACCACTGCAATTTACTCTGGAATTCTGCAGCCTCAGGATTAAACTGTTGAAACTCTCAGAGAAACAGCTTGAATCTATTTTTTTCATTTTTTTCATTTTTTTTTGGTCACATATAGGGGAACTGCACTTAAGATCTTAGTGACTATTTGATTATGGGAAACACATTCCATAAGCAAGACTAAATTTTTCTTAAGACACATCTTTATCATTTGCATAAATATAATAATAATATACAACTTCCTCATTATATTGCAAATATTAAAAAAAACAAGCATAATAATATGTAGTAATATTTTCATCATAAGAAACAGGCAGTACTATAAACTTCAGGAAGGAGTATAAAAATGAACAAAATGATGACAAGTGGCCAGTACGTATGGAAATCTATAGAAATTACTTACTCTTTGAACCAGTAATTCTACTTATAGAAGTTTATCCACAGAGAAAAAAATAAACACATATACAGAGACCAATGAGATGGAAGTCACTGTGACACTTTAATAATAGTGAACAACTGGAAAAAACAAACACAATTCCAACAGTAGTGTTGGACACATCTGGTTGCCAAGCGTCTACCTTCTCTTCTTACTTAGCGAAGTAGCTAGGGTTGCAGTCACGATGGCCGTATTTAGCTGTGACACAGCCTGCAGACACCCAATGGTGAGGGGCAAACAGACCAGTGAGATGTGAGCAGAAGCAATTTATGACACATTCTGGAGAGGTCCTTAGAGGGAACTGACTCAGGTGGCTGTGACAGCCCTCTCTCTGTACTCCTGCTTCTCCATGGAAATGCAGAAGTGGCCACCAGACCTCAATGGCCATTGCTTAATGGTGGCCAATGCTTTGGTAGAATGGCAGAAGAGACAAATGTTAACAGCGTGGGTCCCTGATGATTGACGGGAGAAAAACTACTCCTGACCTAGCTATACCCGGCTCCTCTTATGATACAGCTTTCCTTATGGCTCAGAATCTGCCTGCAATGCAGGAGACCCCAGTTCGATTCCTTGGTCAGAAAGATCCACTGGAGAAAGGAGTAAACCCATGTGGCATTAAGTCATTGAATTCAGTCCTAACAAAGGCAAGAGAACTTAGATGTACTTATTGATATATGACTGTAAACTTGACAGAGACATTAAAAAGTCACATTGAACCCATATTTGCTGCCCTGGAAAGACATTCATTGCCTATTGTGAACTGAAGAAAGATTATGGGTCAGGAAGAAGAATGTGCTTGCAATTTTTTAAAGACTCCAAATTATATGTTTATCTACAGATCTATATATGTATATTTGCCAGGGGACAGGTCTGAAAAACTAGGTAAAAGAGTTTATAGTATTTATCTTTGATTATCTTTGATTGATGTATTTAAAGGGGAATTTTAACTTTAAAAAATTGTTTGCTGCAATTGTTGATTTTTCTTTAATGATTTTAAATTGTATATGAAGTTCAAAGATAAAGAGGCTTTTATAATTTAATTTGCACACCAGTGATGGGAAGGCATAAGACGTCTGTAACACTCATAACTGACATAGGGTTATTTAATCTATGAAAAATCTTCTTATAACTAAATGAGATATGGAGATAAGTATGCAAGTAACATGAATAAGAAATTCCCCAAAGGGGAAACAGAAATGGTTTGTAAACAAAGGATAAAATGTTGCAAACATCATTAGTAATGTACATTTGTAAATTAAAACGTTCACCCATCACAAAGTATGAGATGGCTGGATGGCATCACTGACTCAATGGACTTGAGTCTCAGTGAACTCCGGGAGTTGGTGATGGACAGGGAGGCCTGGTGTGCTTCGATTCATGGGTTCACAAAGAGTCGGACACGACTGAGCGACTGATCTGATCTGATCTGATCTGATCACAAAGTAAAGTTTAGGGAGAAAAGGATATTATCGAGCTGGCAAGGGTGCAAGACACACACAGCCTCATCCTGCTGGTCAGTATGTATACTGCCCTGATACGTTCCAGTGTGTCCTGGGCCAGTTCAGACCAAGAGCCTTCAGTGTGGTCATGGTATCTTTTGCTGTGTGTTCAGTTGCTCAGTCATGTCCGACTCTCTGTTACCCCATGGACTGTAACATACCAGGTTCCTCTGTCCATGGAATTTTTCAGGCAAGGCAAGAATACTGGGATGTGTTGCCATTTCCTTCTCCAGGGGATCTTTCTAACTAAGGGAAAGAACTCGAGTCTCTTGCATCTCCTGCATTGGCAGGTGGATTCTTTACCATTGTGCCACCTGGGAAGCTCCCTGCACATCTATATAAACTACATTAAATCAAATATATACTGTTTGTTTCCATGTAATGCAACATTCAGCTATAAGCATGGCCCCAAATAAAAAGGGATTGGGCAGATATTCTGAATAACAGGATTTTATTCTGGGATAAACTGTTTTTCATGTGGACAATGTATGTGGCATGCTGCAGGGCAGTAATCTAAGGGATTTAAACAAATTTAACTGATTCTGCCCCCAACAAAATGGTGTCTATCCCTCTCTTTCCTCCCTCTTCTCCTTCTTCCTAAAGGAAATACATTCAAGCCGACTATGCGGCAAGAATGCCATTTGCTTTTCTTCAATTGTTGTTACTTCCACAAGAAAGCGCAACATGCTACATATGTTAAGCCTTAGATTGTTAGAAAAAATGTCACTATTTACTTATTTACTTGTTGTTTTCTTATTTATCCTATTGATACATATTGGCCTTCAACTGCTTAATAAATAAGTTACTGAATCAAGACATGTGAATGAGAAAGGAAAGAGAATTTCCAATATATTTGTAAGCATAGTTAAGGAAACCTTCCTGGAAAAGGGCTTCCCTGGTGGCACAGATGGTAAAGAATCTGCCTGCAATGCTGCAGATCAGGTTCAATCCCTGGGCCAGGAAGATTCTATGGAGAAGGAAACGGCAACCCACTCCAGTATTCTTGCCTGGAGAATCCCATGGACAGAGGAGCCTGGCGGGCTACAGTCCATGGGGTCACAAAGAGTTAGAAACAATTGAAGTGACTTAGCAGCAGCAGCAAACAGTTAAGGAAACTTTCCTGGAGAAGGTGATAAAATAGACAAAAATGATTTTTACCATGTCTAGAATGGTTCCCTCATTGGTTTCCACACTGCCCATTTTTATTTATGTAATGTTTACAATGTTACTTGATACGGGGAAATTATGCTGTGCCTTTGAAGAGAAAGTATGATTAAGGGTGAAAGTTTGTTTTTAAGAAGATAATACCCAGATGATGTTTTATATCTATGTTATCTAGGTAAATAAAACAAACTAGTTCTATTTTAACCTTCTAAAGCCACCTAACTTTACTTATCTAAATACTGGGGAAATAATTTCAGAGAAGGCAATGGCACCCCACTCCAGTATTCTTGCCTGAAAAATCCCATGGATGGAGGAGCCTGGTAGGCTGCAGTCCATGGGATGGCTGAGTCAGACATGACTGAGCGTCTTCACTTTCATTTTTCACTTTCATGCATTGGAAACGGAAATGGCAACCCACTCCAGTGTTCTTGCCTGGAGAATCCCAGGGACGGGGGAGCCTCATGGGCTGCTGTCTATGGAGTCACACAGAGTCGGACACGACTGAAGAGACTTAGCAGCAGCAGCAATTTCCAACAATGAGTAATTCTGACAGTTTATATTTGTTTCTCCACGTGTATGGGGTCTCCAAGCAGATCACTGTTGTCCAGTATAGGTGGTCAACAGAGAGCTTCCACAGGTGCTGAAACAGTGTGTGAATAACCTGCCTCCCCAACAGGGTCTCTCCAGCAACACTTCATGGCCCAAATGAAAACACTCAGGTGTTTACTAGGGGTGTACACAAGGATGTACACACTTGGTGGAGGTGAGGAAGGATATGTTTGTGAGAAACATCTTTGGAAGAAATGCTCATTTTTGGCCTTTTAAAACAGGGGCCCCAACCTCTAGGACTGGTGACTTGAGGTGGAGCTGCGGTAATAGTAGTAGAAATCAAGTGCACAGTAAATGTAACACCTTAGAGTCATCCGGAAACCATCAGTGCCACTTCTCCCATCCGTGGAAAAACTGTCTTCCACGAAGCCGGTTCTTCCTGCCAAAAAAGCTGGGGACTGCTGCTATAGAATATACCATACGTTTGGTAGATAAGAAGCAAACCAAGTGACTTCATACCTTTAGAGAATTTCCACACGATGGTGGGTACAGGGTAACCCTCAGCTGAGCAATTGAGGATGACAGCCTTGCCATAAATCCCATCCTGGTCCCGTGGTTGAACCACAAACTTGGGAGGAACTGAAAAAGAGAGAAATGTCAGCAGTAATTCAGACAACACTGCAACTTATCAAAGGTGTGATTTAAAGAAATTCAAGAATTTTAACATATGGGAAACCACAAAGAACGCTTTACAGATGTGGGGAAATAAAGCATAGGATTTGTAATTAGGAACCATCTGAGGACGTAATCCCAGAGCAGGTGATTTGTCTTATTATATCAGTGAGCTAATGCAGACGGAAGTTGACTTGCACTGGGGGACGCTGGATTCTGGAGTGTGGCAGTTTGACTAAACCAAGGGAATGTGACATTTTGTTTTTGATTTGTGTAATGGCAAATCTTCAGGGATCCACTCTTGGGTGTGAAAGGTTTAAAGCATCGAGTATCTATTCTTCCTCTAACAGGAGACAAAGGGAGGATTAATAGGCTCTTCCTAAAGGCAATAAAGAACACAACATGGTATTGAACTTTTTCTAAAAGTCTGATGAAGGCACATGGACCATTATTCCTGACATCAATATGCCTTCTGTGCCAAAAGGGGACTATGGAAGCCAGTTGAATCGAGGAGCCAAGATGACTTTATAGAGTACCTATTTAAAAATATATAGATTAAGTAACTGCTTATTTGATGAGTTTTGTGGGATGCTGAAAAAAAAAAAAAAAACACCATCCCTATGCAAAATATACACATGTACTTTGCTTAAAACATACCTGCCAAGAGAAAGCAAGTGTTTTGAGTTAAGTTACTTGGCATCACTGACTCAACGGACGTGAGTTTGAGTGAACTCCGGGAGTTGGTGATGGACAGGGAGGCCTGGTGTGCTGCGATTCATGGGGTCACAAAGAGTTGGACATGACTGAGCGACTGAACTGAACTGACTGTGATTTTAGATTATTCCAGTCTTCTCTTAAAGAGAAGAAATAGATTTTTCCTAGGAGAGGTAGCATCTAAAGGTGTTAGAACCCAGAAATCTCTTTCAGCAGATTCGTGGCTAATTGTAGGATGGATTTTTAATGTGGCAGTCACAAGGTTATATGAAAGGACGTGGATCACGTCAACCATTGACTAAATATTTAACAAATGTGGGGGTTCTTCCTCTTCTTTCCACAATTCCTCATAAGGCTAATCTTCTCTGCTTTGCAATTTCCAGAGTTCTTCATTTAGAGACAGAAACGTGGGCTCATGTGTTATAGATATATAGGAATTCCAGCCACCATGAGAAATGGACTGAGGAGAAGGCTGTGCTTGTGCCTAGTCCCTCCAGTCACGTCCTACTCTCTGTGGCCCCGTGGACTGTAGCCTGCCAGGCTCCTCTGTCCATGGGATGTCCCTGTCAAGAATACTGGAATGTGTTGCCATTTCCTACTCCAGGGGATCTTCCTGACCCATGGATCAAGCCCACTTCTCTTGTGTCTCCTGCATTGGCAGGCAGGTTCTTTACCACTAGTGCCACCTGGGAAGCCCAGGGAGAAGGTTAGAGTCTATGTTAGTTAGGATTTTAGAAGCACACTGAAATGGCATGAGCCATAGTGAACGTTACTTTACCCATAAAACAGCCAAGAAGGTGGAACTGACATCAAAACAGGAAGCAGCTAGAGATGGAACTCATTGCTGTGTTTCTCAAAGAAACAGCAGAGGGTGACAGCTAAGAGCGCAGAGCCAAAGGCTAAACACCTGGGTTCACTCTCCAACTTTGCTGCTTCTAAGTGGGTCATCTTGTGTAAGTCGTCAAATGTTTCTTAGCTTTTATTTCCTCATCTGTAAACTGGGGATTCATTTTATAGAATTGGTATGGGGATAATATGAGTTAAGATTATAATAATTCTTAGTACCTGGAAGATATAAAGTGTTGTAGGAGTGTTGGTTAATTTAGGATATGCAGGTATGGCCAGCTTTAACATATCATGAACAGTTTCCAATCTGCAAATTAAATATTTGCACAGCCAATAGGTCTTCTCATAATGAGCAATTTTACTTCACTAGATGGTATTCTGAGACAAGTGTACTCAATACAATCTAAATATATTGAAAATAAGGTGATAAGGGATGTCTGTCTCATGGTGAGAAAATTTTCTAAGAAAACAAAAGGCTGGAGATTTTATAAAGCAAAGTTTTTTTTTTTTTTTTTAGCAAAATTAACCTAACAATCACAAGGGTAGATTGCAAAGTTTAAGACATCATGTCAGAATCATTCTGTCCAGGATGGTAGGTAAAAAAATGATCGTCTACATTCAATGTCTATTTGGTTGAAATTTTGCTAAGAGCACTGAATCCCTCATCAAATGGACAGAGGAATTCCTCTGGAAGAATGTCTAATTATCACTGATCCATGATCCCTCCCCTCAATTTGGTTCTAACCCAAAGAAATGTTATTTAAAAACTTATCAAAGAGGTTTACATGGAAAATAACCACTGACATCTTGTAAGTATAAGGCAATTACAGATGGAAATGGCTCATAAAATTGAGAATTCTTTCATATGCTCTCTTCAATCTCCTGGAATCAGGTACAGGACAGAGAAGACTGGTGTACTGCAGTCCATGAGGTTACAAAGAGTCAGACGCGACTGAGCGACAGAACAGCAACAACATCAGGTACTAATGACCTTCTCTCAAAATGTGTCACCTATCCTCAGATTCTCTTCCTCTTCACTGCCATGGCCTAGTCATGATGGATGGACAGGATGTGTGATGAAGTGTCTCCATCCATCTGGTTTCAGTACCCCAGGCTGGACAGCTCCATGCATTTTGCCATGGAAACACACCAAGAAAGGAGTCTCTGCTGTCTCAGGGCCTCCTCTAATGTAACACTCACTCACTTTCATGGGTGCAACCCAGAAAAGTGGGAGACGATCACCCACCAATGAGGTATGGGCATCAGGATAAATGTCCTGTTTTTCCATCCTCCAAACTTATGGGAGAACTGTGAGCTGTACTCTAACCTGTGCTTCTCACACCAGAAGGCATCAGCATCACCCAAAGCATTGATTAAAACCCAAGTTGCTGAGCCATGTCCCTAGAAGTTTTGACTCAGTAGGTCTGAGGCAGGATCCAAGATTCTGCCTTTTCTAATGAGTTCTCATTCTAACGAAGAATTCTCAATGAAGAATTGGTGATTTTGACCTGTAGTGTTGGAGAAGACTTTTGAGAGTCCCTTGGACAGCAAGGAAAGCAAACCAGTCAATCCTAAAGGAAATCATCCCTGAATATTCACTGGAAGGACTGATACTGAAGCTGAAACTCCAATACTTTGGCCACCTGATGTGAAGAACTGAGTCATTAGAAAAGACCCTGATGCTGGGCAAGACTGAAGGCAGGAGGAGAAGGGGATGACAGAGGATGAGATGGTTGGATGGCATCACCAACTCAATGGACATGGGTTTGAGCAAGTTCCGGGAGTAGGTGATAGACAGGGAAGCCTGGTGTGCTGCAGTCCATGGGGTCACAAAGAGTCAGATGTGACTGAGCAACTGAACTGAACTGACTGAATGAGTTTCAGATAATGCTGTGGGTAGAGACATCACCTTTGAGAACCACTGTTCCGTGTGATGCCTTGGAAGGTTCCCAGAAGGAATGAGCCCCAGTTGACCTCAGCAGCAACTAGCTCATTAAAGCAACTTTTATAGATTTTCCCCCTCCTTTCTTGATCTCATTTCCCTTCATTCTTTCACTCTGGGTTTCAGGAATTACACGTTGAATAAATGATCTACAGCCAAACCTGTGACTAACACTGCTTTCAGTAGGAATTTAAGCTGACACAAGGTGAAAATTGGCTCTTATCTGGATTTCTGAAACAACTTCCTAACTGGGATATGTGCTGCCTTCTGGCCCACTTGAAAGCATTCAGCACACAGTCAGGTGAAAAATCCTTCCAAGACACTAATCACGTGATGGGACTTCTGTGATTAACATCATCAGTCCATCACATTGTTTCTGGACATAATCCAAACTCTCAGAATATTTTGAAGTCTCCTTATGACTTGGGTCCTCAATCTCCAGCTGCATCTCTTGACAGTCTTCTCTTGCAGGGCTTACACTATTCTATCTATTCTCTGGGTCCCCCTGGTTCTTCACATGCATGCTAAGTCACTTCAGTCATGTCCAGCTCTGTGCAACCCCATGGATGGTAGCCTGCCAGGCTCCTCTGTCCATGGGATTCTCCAGGAAAGAATACTGGAGTGGGTTGCATTCTCTTCTCCAGGGTCTTCACATAGGCTTCTGTATTTCTTTAACATATTATCAATAATTATTATTTACATCTCAGCTCAAATTTCACTTAGCTTGGGTGCCTCCCCAGAATCATCCTGCATTACCCTGTCATAGCCACAGAAGTTTGGTGTTGCTTGGTTAAATTCCCGCCTCCCACACCTGGCTGCATCCTTGGGGATACAAGAACCATCCTTTTCTTGCAGACCGTCACACCCCAGCACACAGTACAGTGCGGGAACACAGAAAGTATTCTGCAAATGTTTGCTGAATGGACAAAGCAATGAATGGAAATTATGATTCCAGTTTTAAAGACTAGAAAACAGATCTTATCCAAAGTACCATGGCTCAGTCAACAACTCAGATCAGAGAGACCCTTGATGCACAAGGTCTCTGAGTAGGATGGGTCTGGAAACACCATCTGACAGAAGAAGGCACAGGGCACTGTAGGAAGATTTTGGCCAAGGAGATACAAAACTGGACGTGGAACAATTACAGAGCTGTTGGGACAGTTGTGATTTTGGCCTAAACTAGTGATAGGACACAAAGACTGAAGATTCTGTATTTTCTAAGTTATAATTCTCCTAAGTAGCTGTTTTCCTTTTTAAAATACATACATATACATATATATGTTTATGCATGCTAAATTGTCTAGTTTTGCCTGACTCTCTGTGACACTACGGACTGTAATCTGCCAGGCTTCTCTGTCCATGGGATTTTCCAGGCAGGAATACTGGAGGGGGTTGCCATTTTCTCCTCTAGGGGATCTTCCTGACTCAGGGATCAAACCCAGTCTCTTATATCTCCTGCATTGGCAGGTGGGTTCTTTACCACTAGCACCATCTGGGAAGCCATATATATATACAAATAAATGTTTATGGACAGAGGAGCCTGGCGGGCTATACAGTCCTTGGGGGTCACAAAAAGTCAGACATGACTGAGGGACTACGACTTTTCTTCCTTTAGGATGTATACATATCATATATATATTTGGGCTTCCCTGGTAGCTCAGATGGTAAAGTGTCTACCAACAATGCAGGAGACCTGGGTTTGATCCCTGGGTCGGGAAGATCCCCTGGAGGCAAGAATACTGGAGTGGGTTGCCATTTCCTTCTCCAGGGGATCTTCCTGACCTAGGGATTGAACCTGGGTCTCTCTCATTGTAGGCAAACGCTTTACTGTCTGAGCTACCAGGGAAGCCTATATATATATATATATATATAAAAAAAATATATATAAATATATATATAATATGCATATATCATAAAGGAAGAAAAGTCGTAGTCCCTTGGTCATGTCTGACTTTTTATGACCCCCATGGACTGTATATAGCCCACCAGGCTCCTCTGTCCATATATACACACACACACACACACACACACACATACACACATAGGTTTCCTTTTATTTGCATAATGCTTCATTTGTGATGGACATTTCTGCCAACATAGTTGGCTCTCCAATAGTGAGAATTTTCCAGTGGGGATGAGGGTGATTAAAGAGATAGAAGGGATGGGTTTAAGCAAATAATTATGTCGCATCTCCAAAAGGCAATGCAGGCCACTGTTGCCATATATTTCTATGAGTCATAATCGCACACACACTCTGTATGGCACTCTCTAGGTCCATCAACATCTTATAAATGACCCAATTTTATTCCATTTAAAATGGTTGAGTAATATTAATTTGTATATATGTACTACATCTTATTTTTCCATTCTTCTGTTGATGGATGTTTAGGTTAAGTAAGTCATAAAGAGAAAAACAAACACTGTATATTAATACATGTGTGTGGAATCTAGAAAAATGGTATGCTGCTGCTGCTGCTAAGTCGCTTCAGTTGTGTCTGACTCTGTGTGACCCCATAGACGGCAACCCACCAGGCTCCTCTGTCCCTGGGATTCTCCACGAAAGAATACTGGAATGGGTTGCCATGTCCTTCTCCAATGCATGCATGCATGCTAAGGCACTTCAGTTGTGTCCGACTCTGTGCGACCCCATGAACAGGAGCCCACCAGGCTCCTCTGTCCATGGGATTCTCCAGGCAAGAATACTGGAGTGGGTTGCCATTTCCTTCTCTGAAAAATGGTATAGATGATCTTATTTGCAAAAGAGAAACAGAGACACAGATGTAGAGAACAAATGTATGGATACCAAGGGAAAAAGGCACAGGGGTGGGGGGGAATTGTGAGATTGGAATTGAACTATATACACTATTGATATTATGTATAAAATAGATAAGTAATGAGAATATTCTGTAGAGCATAGGGAACTCCACCCAGAGCTCTGTGGTGACCTAAATGGGAAGGAAGTCCAAAAGGGAGGGGATTTATGTATAACTGCATCACTTTGCTTTACAGTAGAAACTAACAGAACATTTTAAAGCAACTATAATAACAAGTAATTTAAATAAATAAATAAAAGAAACAATAATTGCAAGCACATTACTCCTGTCCTCCTAGAAAGAGTAATTTTAGATGTATACTTTCTAAAATACCCAGTCCTGTCATGCAACCCATGTAGCCTGACAGTATCTGAAGTTTGGAAAGGATTCTTCATGGTGCTTAAAATGACGGTTGTTTACATGATCATTGGCTTTTGTCTATTTATTAAGGGGAAGAATGATTTTTCTGTTTTAAAGGGAGGAATAGCTTGTTTGAAATTGAACAGGTATTTTTCAGTGTTAGATACAGTCCAGTGTTTTATGTCTGGAATTCATGGCTTCTAAATAGCTATGTATAGGGAAACAGTGGAAACGGTGACAGACTTTATTTTCTTGGGCTCCAAAATCACTGCAGATGGTGACTGCAGCCATGAAATTAAACGGTGTTTGCTCCTTGGAAGAAAAGTTATGACAAACTTATACAGCGTATTAAAAAGCCGAGACAAGACTTTGACAGTAAAGGTCCATATAGTCAAAGTTATGGTTTTTCCAGTAGTCATGTATGGATGTGAGTTGGACCATAATGAAGGCTGAGTGCCAAAGAATTGATGCTTTTGATATGTGGTGCTGGAGAAGGCTCTTGAGAGTCCCTTAGACTGCAAGGAGATCAAACCAGTCAATCATAAAGAAATCAATCTTGAATATTCATTGGAAGGACTGATGCTGAAGCTGAAACTCCAATACTTTGGCCACCTGATTCGAAGAGCCGACTCATTAGAAAAGACCTTGATACTGGGAAAGATTAAAGGTAGGAGGAGAAGGGGACAGCAGAGGCTGAGATGGTTGGATGGCATCACTGACTCAATGGACATGAGTTTGAGCAAACTCCAGAAGATGGTGAAGGACAGGAAAGCCTGGTGTGCTGCAGTCCATGGGGTCACGAAGAGGTGGACACGACTAGGAGACTGAATAAAACTACAACCATAGCCATATGGAGACTGAATAACAACAACAATCCATAGCCATATGGGTTTCCCAGGTGGCTTAGTGGTGAAGAATCTGCCTGCCAATACAGGAGACAAGGGTTCAATACTGGGATCAGGAAAATCCCCTGGAGAAGGAGCTGCCAATCCACTTCAGTAAACTTGCCTGCAAAATCCCATGAACAAAGGTGCCTGGTGGGCTACAGTCCAAGGGGTTGCAAAACAGATGGACATGATTTGACAATTAAACAACAACAATAACAAAGTAGCTGTATATTTCCAAAGAATGGCTGTAGGTTTCCCTAGCTGTCAACAGGGATGGGAATTTCTTTTTATTGAAGGTAAAACTGGAAGCTACTTTTGTGGTGGCAGTGGAGGGTGGCGGTGCTGTATAAATAGATTGCCATTCTCTGCTGGATGGTATTTAATCAAGATAGTTAGTTGATCAAAACTCTAGGTTAGATTTATGACACTGGAAACTAGACTCCAATGGCTTCCTGTTATACCCAGAATAGATGACCTGGCTCCTCCCTCCTCTCCTATTGAATGGTGAGCACACGGGTCTCTGGCTGTCCTTTGAAACACAAAACCCACCTCTGACTCAGGGTCTTGGTACTTGTTTGCCTCTCTGCCTGTAACTGGATTCCTACAGAGAGACCTGTGACTCAACCCTCCCTTTTGTCAAGTCTCTTTTCAAAAATCTCTTCAGAAAGGCTTACCCTGTCCAGTCTTTGAGGGGAAGGATTAGTTAGGGAGCTTGGAATCTACACGTATCCACTGCTATATTTGAAATGGATAACCAACAAGGTCCACCATATAGCACAGGGAACTCTGTTCAATGTTATGTGGCAGCCTGGATGGGAGGGGAATTTGGGGGAAAATGGAAACATGTATGTGTATAGCTGAGTTACTTTGCTGTCCACCTGAAACTATCACAACATTGTTAACTGGCCATACTCTGATATAAAATACAAAAATGAAAAAAAAAAAAAAAAAGGCTCACCCTGTTCATCCTGAAACTCCATTCTCTTATCACTCTCATTCCTCCTACCAAGTTTTACTTTTCATAGCACAAGTAGATGTCTGATATCATCTGTATGTTCATTGCCTCTCTCCTGCACTGGAATGTAAGTCTTTTTTTAACTTCTAAATATTATATTGGAGTATAGTTGTCTTGGAGAAGGAACTGGCAACCCACTCAAGTATTCATGCCTGAAAAATTCCATGGAGAGAGGAGCCTGGCAGGCTACAGTCCATGGGGTTGCAAAGAGGTGGGCATGACTGAATGACTAAGCACACACACAGTTGTTGAACAACTTTGTGTTAGATTCAGGTGTACAGCAAAGTGATGCAGTTATACATATCCACATATCTATTCTTTCTCAGATTATTTTCCCATTTAGGTTGTTACTAAGTTTTATGAGGCAAGGATTGGGTCTCCCCATATTGACCACTCTGTATAACCAGCACTCAGTTCTTGTTCAATCACTCAGTCCTGTCTGACTCTTTGTGACCCAAAGGACTGCAGCATGCCAGGCTTCCCTGTCCTTCACCATCTCAAATCCATGTCCATTGAGTCAGTGATGCCATCCAGCCATCTAGTTCTCCATTGTCCCCTTCTCCCCCTGTCTTCAGTCTTTCCCAGCATCAGGGTCTTTTCCAATGAGTCATCTCTTCACATCTGGTGGCCAAACTATTGGGGCTTCAGCTTCAGCATCAGTCCTTCCAATGAATATTCAGGACTGATTTCCTTAAGGACTGACTGGTTTGATCTCCTTGAAGTCAAGTCAAGAGTCTTCTCCAACACCATAGTTCAAAAGCATCAATTCTTTGGCACACTCAGAGTATCTCTTATTAAACATCTTATAAAATAGATGCTTAATAAGTATGTTTTGGAAAAAATGAATGGATGAATGAAGCAACATGAGAGAATGAATATGGTGTCAAAAATTGGGTTAACAAGTGGCCTTTACAAGTTTTATTTTCCTGCCAAATGAAGGTCAAGTAGGAGCTTTTTAGATAATGTGTTTGTTTCACTATGTGGTGGCTCATTATTAAAAGGCAGAAACACGGGCTCATCATAAGATATAAAGAAGTGTAAGAAGACTGACCTTTGGAGTCACAGACAGGAAATCATAATGTTGGCAGCTTGCCCTGCAGTAATGCAGAGCCAATAACAGGAACCAAAGGGCGGGCGTGTTTTGCCATTAATTCCAGTCCTTTCCCTCAAAATGGTTTCACCAATACCAAGGTCACCCAACTGAGTGTGACATTAGGGTCATCATCTATCCACTGCCAGTGTAAGCCATGGGGCACATGCCTAAGTGCTAAGGGTTTTTTCCTCCAACTTCCTTTGTGATAACAGCTAATTTATTTTAAATTAAGCTTTCATAAATCTTCCCTGTGACCCAAGCTATCAAAAATGTGCTAAGCTGTACAATGGTCCAAAGCCATAAGACTCTGGTATGAGGAATAAGCAGAAACTGAGTCCCCAAATTCCATTTCTCTCATTTCTTTTTATCCTACACCTCAGCTTTACAGCCTCAGTTATCACCTCGTCTCCCAGATACAATTTATCCCCATATGCTGCAGTTTCTTCAGAAGTACAGTTTCTTCAGAAGTAAGTGTACTATTACCTTTTTGACTGTATTCCCTAGGCCACTATTCTAACTAATTGTCTGATGCTTGGGATTACCACCTGGCCTCCTCCATGTAAAGTGTCCTCAGTCAGTACCAAAGTCATGTACATGTGAGTGGAAGAAAAGGAAAAACAGAAGGAGAAGAGCAGGAATGGGAGTTACCACCCGTTGGCTTTGCTCAGTTGTATCTGACTCCTTGTGACCCCATGGACTGTAGCCCACCAGGCTCCTTTGTCCATTGGATTCTCTAGGCAAGAATACTGGAGTGGGTGGTCATTTCCTACTCCAGAGGATCTTCTCAATCAAGGGATCAAACCCGTGTCTCTTGCATCTCCTGCACTGGCAGGCAGATTCTTTACCACTAGCACTACCTGGGAAGCCCTCATCCCATTTTACAAATAAGAAAATTGAAGTAAAATCTAAGTAAAAATAGGTTAAGGAATATAGTCAAGATGGCACAGCTAATGGGTGTCCAGATCCTGATAGAGATGAAAGGAAACAGAGGGCAGAGAAGCAGGGAGGGGGTCTGGGGAGTCAGATTGACAGGCCATGGGGTCTTTGCTGGGTTCTCTTATCTGCAGAGCCACAGCCCATTGACTGATACCATATGTATGCCCTACTTCCAAGGGCATTATTCCAAGGGCTAGGACTTCTGAGGTTCCCCATCACTTCCTACATCAAGCATGTACTTGGTCATGGCAATAAGCAGGTGGGCTGACTCTGATCATGGCACCACTTGTGTCTTAGCTGGTCCTGTTTATCCCTCACTGGCCTCAAAACACATGTCTGAACACCTCTGTCCTCCTTTGTACTCATTCATTAAAGGAAGAGGAACTGGAAAGCCCTGCAACTAGCTGGGTGGTAAGGACATTTACAAATGTTATCTGATTCCATTCTCTCAGCAACTCCAAGAAGTATGTCTCATAATTTCTATTGTACAGATGAGGAAACTGACTCAGAAATTCAGTTGCCTTTTCTAAATCATATAGAAGATGAACAAGCAGAAACGTGGACTTTGGTTTACTTATTAAAAGTTCCAGTGTTGCTGTATTTTTCAGTTTCTTTCTAACCCGACTTACACATCAGAGTTGATGGTTCTCGCTTCTTCCATGAAGTCCATCAAAGCCACAGAGCTCTCCCTTATTACAGCTCGCTTTGCTCTTTGGCACTGTCACTTGGAGACTTTGCAACCACCCTAGCTGCAAGAAGGCAACTTCAAAGTCTTCAAGGTCCTTGTTCTAGTTCTACTTTTCCCAGGTTACATCTCAGACCAAAAACTTTAAAGCCTCTTAGAGAAAAGCATTCCCCAACTGATATTAAAGATTGAAATAAAAACCCATATAAGTATTCTCTAATACTGTTTGCTGTTTTCATGTGGGTGTTATTTCTCCAACTTAATTTTGCATATTTTTCACCAATCAAAGGACAGATCATGCTCCAAAGTTAGCAAGTCTGCAGTTTGCAATATGGAACTCACATTATTCTAAATGGCAACAATAAATGATAAGATTCTTTATTTTACCTAAAGATATATTTAGCTTATCTGGAATGTGATCTAGCTAAAGTGGTAACAAAATTCAACGACTTGACCATTCAAACTAAAATTAGAAATTCTGAGAGCAGCTGCCTGATCTAGCTATCTAAGAAAAAAGGCTGTCACTCATGGCAGCAATTAGTTATTCAGGTAGAAAGTTCTCTGCCCCAATTGTGTGCTAGGGGCAGAGCAGAAATGAATGAGATACTGTGTTTTTCAGATCTAGAATTTCCTTTGGCTCATTTTTTTTTAATGTTTTACACTGCTCTTCTGTGTTGCCTATGTATTCAACTCATTGCACACATCTTTTCATGTGAATTTTTCAAAATGTTTATGATTGTTGTTCAGTTTCTAAGTCATGTCTGACTGTTTGTGACCCAATGGACTGTAGCACTCTAGGCTTTTCTGTCCTTCACTGTCTGCTGGTGTTTGCTTAAATTCATGTCCATTGAGTTGGTGATGCTATCCAACTATCTCTTCCTCTGCTGACCCCTTCTCCTTTTGCCTTCAATCTTTCTCAGCATCAGTCTTTTCAACTCTTCACATCAGGTGGCCAAAGTATTGGAGCTTCAGCTTCAGCATCCGTCTTTCCAATGAATACGCAGGGTTGATTTCATTTAGAATTGAATGATTTGATCTTGTAGGCCAAGAGACTCTGTATTCACTCATGGCACACATAATTTCATTTGAATGTTTCAAAATGATTGTGATAGCTACTTTAAAACATTGCTTCTAATCCCAACTTCTGTATGTTCATTAGGTTGTTTCTTTTATTTATTTTTTTCTCTTTTATTTATGGCTCACATTTTCCTATTTTTTTTCCCATACCCAGTAAATATATGTAAGGCATTGTGGATATGCTATGTATTGATAGTCTGGATTTTGTTGTCTTCCTTTTAAGAGTGTTACATGGTATGACTGCAGACAGTTAATTTGCTGGTGAAGAAGTTTATCCTGTCAAGACAACTCATAGCCTTGTTGTTAAGGCTGGTTTAGAAGAACCCTTATTCCAGGACTAGATTAGGTCTCTTTTAGTTGTGGCTTCTCTGAGATTTCAACTGAATTCCCTGTGTATTCTCTACTCTGATTAGTCAGAAATTCAACACTTCTCAGCACTGTGTAATTCTTGGAATCTTTAATCATGTCACATTTTCCTGGTAGCTGTTCTCTACTAGATCTCATAAAGTCTCACCCTACGCATGTGAAGCATAGTACCTAGCTAAAGACTCAAAGGGAACCCTATACAGATATTAGGAAATCTTTCTTTGAACAGGTCCCCACTCCCTAGTACTCTGCCCTGAAATATCTAGCACCTCAATAATTCTAAATGTTAATCTTTGTTTATCATCACCTGAAAAGTCACTATTATCTATTTTGGCTCTTCATCCTGCTATCATGGTTTGGAAAGTGCACCAAGCAAAGATCTGGGGTGCATTTGGGGAACAGGTCATATTTATCTCAAGGACCACACAACCCTCTACTGTGTGTTTCACTGCCTGAAAAATGATTACTTTACAAATTTTTGTCTAGTTTTATAATTGTTGATGGGCTTTCCTGGTGACTCAGATGGTAAAGAATCTGCCTGCAATGCAGGAAAACCTGGGTTTGATCCCTATGTTGAGAAGATTTCCTGGAGAAGGGAACGGCTAACCACTCCGGTATTCCTGCCTGGGAAATCCCAGGGACAGAGGAACCTGTGGGGCTACTGTTCATGGGGTTGCAAAGAGTTGGATATGACTGAGTGAGTTACACTTTCACTTTTCATAATTGTTCATGGTAGGAGGATAAATCCATTGTGTGTTACTCTCTGATGACTTTTTAAATTTATCTTTTAAGTTACTTGACCCCAAACATGGCTGTCTGAAATTTCCAACCATTTCTGTTGGTTCTACCTTATGGGGCCCTACTAGGATTATTATTATATTAGTTTGGACATATTCCATTGGTAAAAGAACCCAATTAACTAAGTCAAGGACCTGGATCCTCTAATAATCTCTTTGCCCTGCCACATACAGTTTTTCCTCTCTACTGGCTCATTCCCTTTAGTATGTAAGCTTCCCTTGTCCCATGTCCATATCTAACTTCCTTTCCATTTTTTCTGCCTCCTGCCACAGCAACATTCTTGAAAATATAAAAATAAGTGTATTTTCTTGAGTTTCCACACATTCAGTTACCTCCCTTTCTTTTTTCTCATTCACTGTAGCCACCCCATTGTGCAAGGTCAAACCAGTGTTCATCTTCCCCCAAACCCAATGAACAATTCTTGGTTTTCCTCTTTTTCTACTTTTGGTGGGACATGATATACTTTATTATGTATCTTTCCTGATTATTTGCTATTTTGCTTTCAGGGCCCCACAATCCACTGGATTTCTTCCTGTTTCAGTGACTGCTTTTTATTCCTGTCTCCTTTGTGGATTTCTCCTCTTATTCTGAAATCTTAAATTTGGAATGCCTTGGGTCTAGACACTCTTGTTGCTCTCGTATGGTTATTTCCCTGTGACAACTGCTACTCCTTACATCTTTTCAACTTTTGCTGCAGACACTTTCATCTACCTGACTAGGCAAAATATGTACTCCAATTAAGGAATCTTCTTTCTCACTTGCTATAGTCACTTTATAACATGTTTTGTTTGCTCTGCCTCCAAAACATATTGCAAATTAAAACTGCTTCTTATTACCTTGACCCACTACTTTCACTCAAGTCACTTTCTATCTTGCCTCAACTTCTGAAATGCCTTCTTATCTACTATCTTTGCTTTCTGAACCAGTCCATTCTTTACACAGCTGCTAGTGTGATGATCAAAAACATAAATCAGGTCATGCTGCTGGCTTAAAGTCACCAATGGCCTCTCTTTGCATTTACAGAACAAAATAGACTTCTAAAGTAGTTGTATATTCAAATTACCTAGGGTATGTGGACTTAAACTTCCCTGCATTTTATAATCAGCTTAGAAATTTTACAAATTCTGGTGTAAATTTGGGTCCCCCAAATTTACCCATTGTGCTTGGGTCCCCCCCACCACCCCACCAGTGATGTTTATTTATTTGGACTTCAGCCTAGACATCAGGCATTTTTTAAAGCTCCCCAGGTAATTTTAATATGTGAAAAAATTCAAGAATCATTAACAGATGATTTTTGAATTTAAAAAAAGAAAGAATAATGCCCCAGAGATTTGGAAGATGGATCTGCTCCCAGAGATGGTGATTTACTTGTGTTTAGTTTGGAGAAGGAAATGGCAACCCACTCCAGTACTCTTGCCTGGAAAATCCCATGGATGGAGGAGCCTGGTAGGCTACAGTCCATAGGGTCGTGTGTTTAGTTAGGACTAGAAAATAGTCATCAGTGTTTTCTTAAATCTCTCAGGAGATTTCATAGTGAAGTCCAGATTGAAAACCAGTGCCCCACATCATTTTGTCCTTGACTATTTCTCCAGCTACTGACCTACTTGTGAAGCACATCTTCTTTCTCAGGGCTGTATTATCCAACTAGTGATTCAATGTTAATTTCACAGAAGCTTATTTAACATATTTTTTAAAACAGCCACAGAGAGACACTAATCAGATTATGGTCATCTGCATTATCCTGATTGGCTGAGCTCAATTCCAGGTCACTTGACTTTTGCCTTGGTCAAAAAGTTCACCTGCCTTTCCTGCAAAGTCAAGCAATTCACAGAACACTCGTGTACATTTTCATCTAGCATTTTTCTTCTCTGACCTGGATCCTTCAGAGTAGATTATATCAGAGTCAGGCTGATGTACTCCCTGTTTTGACCTTTCAAATGATAGTGAGAGTCAGTTCTTCTCATAAGAAAGCATTTGGGAAGCAGTACTGGAGCAGCTTCCATGTTTATGTATCTTCAAAACTGGGGAAAAAATCATTGCTCCTAATTTTATTAGTATAAGGCCATTTGTGCCTTTGGTTTGTATCTAATTGAAGGTAGATGTTCTGATTTACTCGGGGAAACTCTTTTTCACAAATACAAAGTTGGTTTCTTCATATGAATTCTAAGTATGCTTCACTTTATTCTGTTGCCAACTAGCCAGAATGGGCATTACTTTTCAGCAGAAAGGAAGGAGAAGTGTCATGGAGACCAGGTGCAAGGTCTGAGAAAGGACTTGGGAATCTACAGCTCAAGAAAGAGTTTGCTCAGATCTACTGACTGTCTTGAAGGTAATGGAATCCATCCCTCTTGATAACTATGATGAGAGCCCTGTGTTAGAGAACTTTAAAATCCTGCATTGGCAGGCAGGTTCTTGCTTAGAAGGTAAAAAATCTGCCTGCAGTGCAGGAGACCTCAGTTCAATCCCTGGGTCAGAAAGATCCCTGGAGAAGGGAATGGTAACCCACTCCAGTATTCTTGCCTGGAGTATCCCATGGACAGAGGAACCTGGTGGGCCACAGTCCATGGGGTCACAAAGAGTCAGACATGACTAAGAGATTTTCACTCACTTTCTTTACCACTAGTGTCACCTGTGAAGCCCCAAAATGCAAATAGTCAACATTAATATAAATCTTTAATTTCATACAATTACTTCTGCAATGTGGGTGAGTATTGTATGGGTAGATGAACACATACACCTCTAGAAGAAGCATGAAATCACAGAACATCCATGCTCCACAGACACTGGAGAACACTAGCTTCTCATTTTGCAGGTAATGCATGTGAACCTTAATGAGAATTAGGAGATCTGGGCAGAGATGTGAAATGAGACTTGAGCTTACATTTCAGGTTCACTGAGAGCCCTAGAAAAATTTTCTGCAAATTAAACTACCTTCTTTCAATTTTTTCATAAATTTTTGCCATACTTCACTTAATTTAATAGATGTTTCAGTACCCTTCGCAGATAATGAGAGATTTAATGCTCAACAGAAATGATGAAGAAAAGAAAACTACATTTTAGAAACTAGAAAACAAAAACATATAAAAGCTACCTTATATGTTTTGACTTTAGAAAAACTGTGATATATGATTTTGACAAATAGTATTTTTAAAACCATCAGTCTAAATGATAATACAAAAAGTGCTATAAGGTAAATTCAACACAGCATGTGTTCATGAGCTTTGGGCCTCAACTATCACTGGGTTAATGTAGGGAAGCCCTATTTCAAGAAATATATCCCATGGACCCCACATCTTCATCCACACATTTCTTCTTGGCTAATTTTTGAAATTTCATATTTTAGGTAAATATCAATTAAACCTTGGTTTGGAGTTTAGAGGAGTTCATAGTTGGTTCCTACAGCTGTGTGTGTGTGTGTGTGTGTGTGTGTGTGTGTTTGAATGGGAATTCTAGTTACTTTGAATATTTCAAGGAAACACCATTGACGAGCGTTATTGAATTTGACTGCATGGATGCCACACAGCCTCAGTCCCTCCTTACCTCTCACAATTAGCTGGCTTTGGTGCTCCACAGCTGCTGCCTCATTGCGGGCTATGCAGGTATAATTCCCATTGTGCATCAGGGAAAGATTGGAAATCCTTAAGGAGCTTGTGAAGTCAATGTTGTCAATGGTCACCCCAAGGCTTGCTGGGATTGGCCGGCCATCTTTCTGCCAGGTGATGGTGATGGGTAAGTCCCCTGAGACCACAACGCACGGGATGAAGACCCGCTGTCCGATGGAGAACCTTGGAAACTCAAAAGGCTGGATAAAAGGTGGAACTGAAAGAAAAGAAGAAGTAATAAAGGAAAGATGATAATGAACTGTCATTACTCTACATTCTCTTTTCTTTAACCCTCTTGCATGACATTGAAAGAGCAATACAAGTCACTGCTACAGCATACACATATATGAACTAGCAGAAGATTTGAAATAGGGCTCTCCTGTTCTTTGAATTTTCTTATTGTTCTAAATGATAAGCATGGGTTAATTTGTATTAATACTGCAGAAAATATGCTTAATCTAATTATTTTGATAAAAATGTTTTAAATTCAATAATCATTTTTTAAAGGAAATACTTCAGGTTCTGCATTTTTCAGTGTAAATGCCTTGAAAGACGGCTTTGGGATTGGCTTTCTCTTGGAAGCTTTTAAAAATGTGTTCAAGAGATTTCTTTCCTGCCTTGCTAATACTAACTTTACAATTACTGTTTTCCCTTCAATCCATTCCACACGTTTTTAGTAAACATACTTAGGTCTATTGAAGAAAGAGATTTCAGTTTTATTATTAAATACTTTTAAAATATCCAATATCCAGCCAATAGCAAATGTTAATTTAAAATGTTTATGTTAGGATAATTGCACAGTTACTCAGTTCTTGTTATTATCAGTCAGTAAGTTGTGTCCGACTCTGTGACCTCATGGACAATCATGCCAGGCTTCCCTGTCTTCACTATTTCCTGGAATTTGCTCAGATTCATGTCCATTGAGTTTCCTCTGTACCCCCTTAATTTTGCACATTCCTTGCCCATGATCTTATATTATGAACTGGTCCGTGGTCAGTTTTCTGAGTTGAGGAGATGTGCTGCTACTGAAGATAAGGTTATAACCTTCAGCTCAGCCAGCCATGGACACAGCCACACTCCATCTGGAATGCTATGTTTTCATTTAATTTCCCTAATACACTCTTATTTTTCCCTCTTGACTTAGGATCATTCTTCTTGGCAGCTTCCTAGACGGCCTCACAGGGTATCAGCATCATAAAATAGTCAAAATGGCACCAGAGGAGCCAATTTTGGATTCTCCTTTGGTTACTTATTGGTCATGAGGTCATGGGCAACCTGACAATGTGCTCTTCCTATCAGTCTTTTGGGGTAGTTATTCATAGATTATTAAGATTTTAAGCCCATATAACTTAATGTAAGCCACTTATTATGCTAGGTGATTTCATAAAATGAAATTATGAAATAGCAGGATGTCTGCAGAATTTATTCATTAAATCAGTCATAGTTTCATTTCATTATCAACTCAGGGGAGATGTAAGGAATCCAGCTAAGAAACAACTGAATGGAAACCAGTCATTCATTCATTTACTGAAGAAGTGTTTTTTGAGCAGCTACTGCTGCTGCTGCTGCGGCTAAGTCGCGTCAGTCCTGTCCGACTCTGTGCGACCTCATAGACGGCAGCCCACCAGGCTCCCCCATCCCTTGGATTCTCCAGGCAAGAGCACTGGAGTGGGTTTTGAGCAGCTAGTATGTGCTCAATATTGCACTGTATGTCAGTATGTCAGACAGCAATGAACATGATATACCATCTCTACCCGGTACAGCTGTCATGCATGCATAGTCATAGGCTGCTATGTTAACAAAGCATAGCAGTGGCTTTTCTGTTATTTAGTATTATGGGTTCGATCCCTGGGTTGGGAAGATCCCCTGGAGGAGGCATGGCAACCCACACCAGTATTCTTTCCAGGAGAATCTCCACAGACAGAGGAGCCTGGTGGGTTACAGTCGATGGGATTGCAGAGTTGGACATGACTGAGCAACTAAGCACACGTGCATGCGCACACACACACACACAAACACACACATGCTTCTAGTGTTCTAGAGGAGGTGGGAAGTTAGAACTCAGAATTGCAAATACAGCCAGAATCAGTAAGCAGGTGGCTCAAGTTAGACCTTACCAGAGAAACAAGCAAGTAAACAAACAGCCAAAGGTACAGACAAGCATGCTGCTGCTGCTGCTGCTAAGTCGCTTCAGTCGTGTCTGACTCTGTGCGACCCCATAAACGGCAGCCCACCAGGCTCTGCTGTCCCTGAGATTCTCCAGGCAAGAACACTGGAGTGGGTTGCCATTTCCTTCTCCAATGCATGAAAGTGAAAAGTGAAAGTGAAGTCTCAGTTGGCTGACCCTCAGAACACATGGACTGCAGCCTTCCAGGCTCCGCCGTCCCTGAGATTCTCCAGGCAAGAACACTGGAGTGGGTTGCCATTTCCTTCTCCAATGCATGAAAGTGAAAAGTGAAAGTGAAGTCGTTCAGTCGTGTCTGACTCCTAGTGACCCCATGGACTGCAGCCCACCAGGCTCCTCCGTCCATGGGATTTTCCAGGCAAGAGTACTGGAGTGGGGTGCCATTGCCTTCTCCAACACACAAGCATAGTCAGTGTCAAAACTGCTGTGGATACTCAATGTGAAGTTATTAATAGAACTTTGGGTCTGCAACAAGTTGGTCTGATGCTAAGAGACAAAGATCTCAGGATGGGTTCTACCTGGTAATTACAAACCATTGAGTTAGTGCTATTTTACAAATGTAGGTAGTATGGATTTTGTTTCTGTTTTCTCTTTACACTCTGATTCCTCTGTAGCTAAGCCTTGCCTCTGTTCTTGAAAAAAAGAGCCCTTTATCCTGTACAGGCTTCCCTGTAGCTCAGATGGTAATGAATCTGCCTGCAGTGCAAAGGATCCAGTTTTGATCCCTGGGTTGGGAAGATCCCCTGGAGAAGGGAATGGTCACCCACTCCAGTATTCTTGCCTGAATAATTCCATGGACAGAGGAGCCTGGCAGGCTACAGTCCATGAAGTCGCAAAGAGTCAGACATGATTGAGTGACTAACACTCTCTATCCTGTAAATTCTTCCTGCTGTAAGAAGACATTCTCATATTTAATAAGTATTGACAGCCTACAACCTGTTTAGATCAAGCTGAATTACGCTTGGTTTGTTCATGGTTGTCATGAGGTGGGGAAAGTGCCAAGCTGTACCAAGAGTGTTTGTATTTCTCTAAATCTTGCCCCAAGTGTCACAAATGTTTATTCCACGTGTAATATTAGCATGTAATAAACTGACATCTTTAAAATAAAAAGTAACTGCATTTCCTCTTCTTTGGTTTCTTTTTGTTTGTTTTTACACAGTGAAAGCAAGACTTTTAATGATGGTCTTGAAAGATGTGGTGTTGGGTGGGCAGGCACCCCTGGGACATTACAGCAAGCACTTTTATCCTCTGGAGCACAGACCCCTCCCCAGTTCCTCACTGGCTGAATATTGTGGGGTTACAATGTTCCCAGACATTGCCTAAGTCCCATATTCTTTCTTCTCCCTTCCCATCCTAAGTCCATGTTTCTCAACAAAGACTATAGTTTATTTCTTTCCAAACATCCTGTTAGCATAGGGACTCTCCAGGTGTAAGCTGTTAGGTAAGACTAGCTTGCCAGTAATTTTCCAAGACAATTCTTTGGTTTCTTACACACAGAAACCTAGTTGTGAGTCTTCTCAGATGAACCTAGGCACCCATTGCTGGCTGGGTGCTTCTTATCTGAACTGGAGATCATTTTTCTAAGGTAAATCAACTTTGGAGCCAGACTCCCTGGGTTTAAGTCTGGCTGTGTCATTTTAGTCTGGAGAAGGAAATGGCAACCCACTCCAGTACCCAGGGAAATCCCATGGACAGAGGAGCCTGGCAGGCTACAATTCATGGAGTGGCAATGAGTCCTGCATGACTTAACAATTAGCCCTCTCTCTGTGCCTCAGTTTCCTTATTTGTAAATCAAGGTGGCAGGGTGGGGGCTTCTATGAGCAGTGGATGAGTTAACATAGGGGTTAACAGAACTTCACATGCACCTGAATTGGTTGCCTTGCACCAGGCCTTTACTGAAGGGAAAAAACAAAACAAAACAAAAACAACAACAACAACGGAACACCCAAGTGAAACAACTGGACAAGGTACAGGACTCCTCCTTTCTTATCAGTTATAATGGGAGAGGAAAGAAATAGATAAGGACTTACTTTCTAAACCCCAGATCAAGAAAGAAAGATAAGATAGATACCTTTCAACCTATCTGTTTAATCAGAAAACAATATGGGGTGTAGGCTGTCAATACTCATTAAATATAGGAGTGTCTTCTTCACAGCAAAAGAAACTCACAGCATAGAAAAATGGCATGTGAATATCATTTGCAAAGAATGGAGGCAAGAAGTACCTACACCCATGACTGATTCATGTCAGTGTATGGCGAAAACCACTACAATATTGTAAAGTAATTAGCCTCCAATTAAAATAAATTAATTAAAAAATAAATAAAAAAATAAAAACAGGAAAAAATGTGTAGTAATGAGTTCTCTGAGGAGTTAAAAACCATAATACATAAAAAATCAATTGGCTATTAAAAAAAAGAAGTAGCTACAGGAGAATCCATTTTTAAAAATTCATGCTTTCCATAATTCTAAAATATCTGTAATTCATTGGTTTATAGAACTCTAGGACATATAATTATAACTTCAGAAATAAATTTCAGAATATTTATCCATAAAGTGACACTGCTGGAAATAAAGACCCCAAAGCAGTGAAAACAAATGTCAGAAAGCCAAGGAATATTACTCAGCCATAAACAAGGAGTGGAATTGTGTCATTTGTAGAGATGTAGATGGAACAAGAATCTTCCATACAGAGTGAAGTCAGAAAGAGAAAAAACAAGTATCATATAGTAATGCATATTTGTGGAATCTAGAAAAATGGCACAGATGAACCAATTTGCAGGGCAGGAATAGAGACTCTGATGTAGAAAATGGACATGTGACTCGGGCAGAGGAGGGTAAGGTGGGATATATACACACACACACTCTATGTAGAATAGAGAGCCAGTAGGAAGCTGCTGTATAGCACAGGGAGCTCAGCTCAGTACTCTGTGATGGCTGGGATGCGGGGGCAGGAGCCTGGTCCGAGAGGGAGAGCACGTATGTATACATACGGCTGATTCATGCTGTTGTTCAGCAGAAAGTAACACAACATTGTAAAGCAATTATACTCCAATTGTTGTTGTTCAGTCGTTCAGTCCTGTTCCACTTTTTGGAACCCCGTGGACTGCAGCACACTAGGCTTCCCTGTCCTTCACCATCTCTCGGAGCTTGCTCAAACTCATGTCCATTGAATCAGTGATGCCATCCAATCATCTCGTCCTCTGTCGCCCCCTTCTCCTCCTGCCTTCAGTCTTTCCCAGCATCAGGGTCTTTTCCAATGAGTTGGCTCTTCATGTCAATAATAATAAAAAAGGAAGCCTAGGCACTAACCCTCACTCACGTCACTCAGAGGACAATCCCTCACTCTGAACATTCTATTTTAAACTTTTGCAGCACTCTTATTATCTCATTTCTTGGTCTCAACTGGATGCTGAGAACTGGCATATTGACAAGGGCTCAGTAAGAAGCCACAATAGGTAAGGTTAATGTGAGGCAGAAACGAAGCATAAATACAAAGAGCAGATGCAACCACAGCACACACAGCAGCTGGCCCAGAGTCTATGCTGAGGCACCCTGCTCTTCACAGCCAGTGTTTCTGCAGTTAATACAATATCAAGGTGCATAATTAAGACTCTTGACTCATAAGCTATTGTTAATATATTAAATGGGGAAAAAATAATATCTAAAATATTTCAGAACATATTTATTTTTAAAAAAGGTATCCAAGATAGTTAAAATTTTACATGATGAGAGGAAGGATTTAGTTCGAGGGAAAAGTCATTTTCCCAGAATAATGCTAACATTAGCTTTGTGACTTCTTGTTTCGCTTGCCACATTACATTGGGATGCACGTTTTTAGTGCAAATTAAATTTTAAAAACCTATGTGTCAAACATGTCACTTCTTACTACGTATGTTGTCTCCTTTGCTTCAGCTGTGAATGCAAGTCTGCTGTAGAAAATGCTCAGAAATATTTGAAAGGGTCCAATATTTTATATTTTTTATTTATAAGATACAAAATTGGAGACAAGAAGTACACCAAGGGGTTCTAAATCTCTTGTAATTATTCTGGTGAAGTCAAATCACCAGCTTTAGGCACATCACTTACTTTATCAGATTCATTGCCTCATTTTCTAAGGTAAATTCTCTGAATCTTATTGATAATGAAACACTGTCGCATTATAGGAGCAGAAATTATGAATGTAACCTGCAGCAGGTTTTCACATATCCTTCTTATGTAGTTTGTAAATATCTGCTCAAGGTCACTTCTTATCAGTTTTGTGGATTTCATTCTACATAATGGTGTGGGTTCCATTCTCTAATGCTGTGTTAATTTAGACTAAATGTTAATCTAGATTCTTGTTCTTTCTAAATGCATAGCAAGAACATGAAATCAGGCTAATATATTTCTGTCTTGCCCCTCAAAAATTAAATGTATATTCTTTTTCAGAGGGTACAAAACAATTTTTACTTCTCTCCCCCAACCCCACCTGGAGGAGAGTTTATTAAAGCATATTAAAAGAAACATAGTTGGGTGTTGGCCAGTTGTGGGTAGTTTTAGCAGTGTTATCTTGATACAGTTTTCTTTTTTCATTCATTCATTCATTTATTTTATTTTTGGCTGCACTGGCTCTTCCTTGCTGGGCACAGGTTTCTCTAGTTGTGTGAGAGTAGGCCCCCTACTCTCCAGTTACAGTGCATGGGCTTCTTATATGGTGGCTTCTCTTGTTGCTGAGCATGGGCTCTAGCATGTGGGCTTCAGTAACTGTGGTGCACAGGCTTCACTGTCTCAAGGCAAGTGGAATCTTCCTGGACCAGGGACTGAACTTGTGTCCCCTGCATTGGCAGGTGGGTTCTTAACCACTAGACCACCAGAGAAGTCCTTGACCCAGTTTTTTTATTTTTTAACTCTCTGATTCCATTTCTTCACATGTAAAACAATGATGGTGAAACAATTCATAAGAGTGTCAGTGGCGGGCTTTATGTAACATGCGGCCCCAGAGCCCAGGTGGTACACACAGGTAGCTCACTTTAACATCTTTCCTCCTTTCCTCTTCCTCTTTTTTTTTTCCTCTTTTTGTCCCAAGGCCCATAATTCACTGGGAAAATCAAATGCATTACATACACGTTGAGACATGTGAGGCTCTTTTTCCATTGCCATATATAATTCCATCAATTCCACATTTTGTCATTCCATTTCTGTAATTGAACTCCATGAGTCTCCATACAAAAGTCTCAGGTTGACAGCTCTCAGTATCAGACTGTTTAAAGAGACTGCCTCAAGCCAAAGTCTTCTGAGTCATGGCTGCAGATACTTTAATTTTCCCGTCTCTTTTTTCTATTCTGTTTAACAAGTCCTTTCTTCCCAACTGTTAAGAAGGTTTTATTTTTTATTTTTTTATAACATCTTATGTGTTTCACAAAATCTCCAAAAATCGCATCTCCTAACACTGCCCATTCATGGGCATGCAAATCCCATGGCTGGTCCCTGAGAGTCCAGTCCCAATTACACACCCATTTCAGGGTCTGTATGCCCACCAGGGATGCCTGGAACCTAAGTAGACTCAGGGCTCTGGATGAGTAGACTCATCCAGGTACAAGCTGTGGCCTGAAAACTGTGAGGATGATGAACACGTGTGACTTGTGGGTTGAGCACACTGGTTAATGGACTGTCTACCTATAAGACTGGTTATTGTCCAATTCTGCAACATTGCAGTGTGCTCTCAAGTCTAGAAAAGTAGATCACTGACTGTGTGACACAATCCTCCACTCTGTTCACACAACACCATTAACGTCTTTCTCCATCCACCCCAAGAGCCTGTTGTTCAAGATTCTATAATGAAATGTATGACTCATGTGAATAGAAAGATCTATGTACAGAGCTGTTTCCTAAGCAGAATGACCCAGGAGGCAGGAGACATCGATTTTTATCTTTTTATTATTTTCTACAACTAGTGGAATAAATAGGGCCCTATATAGATATATCTTGATTGTGCAACAGTTTTTGAAAATACCTTTAAGGAGTGATGATGTACCCTGGATGTGTTTACACTTTGCACATGAGACAATCCCAAAGTAATGAATAAAAAGGGAGATCGGTTCAAGACATAACAATGACAAGATGGTGAAACAGGAAGGATGAAGGTGAGGTCCTATGCAGCCTGATTAGCCGAGTGGCCAAGGAAGTTGATAACCTAATTATAATGAATGGACTAAGCAGTACACAGCTGACTGGCCACTACATCTAGAAACTGAGAGTCACACATACTTCCGTCTTGTTCTCAATCTTATCAGCTAATAAATCACTAAATCCTTCAAGATGTTCTTGTCTAAATCTCTTTGTTTATTGGGGTATAACTGTCTTACACTGTTGTGTTAGTCTCTGTTGTACAACGAAGTGAATCAACTGTATGTATACATATATCCCCTCCTTCTTGGACCACCCTCCTCCACGTCCCAGCCTATATTAACAACCATAGATGTGGAATCTAGAAAAATAGTACAGATGAACCTATCTGTAGGGCAGGAACAGAGATGCAGACGTAGAGAACACGGGTGGACACAGGAGGGTTGGGGGCGGGATGAACTGGGAGATGGGAATGGATGTACGTGCACTGCCGTGTGTGAAACAAAGATGGTGGGGACTTGATGAACAGTGCAGGGAGCTCAGCTCAGCTTGATGCTCTGTGTTCAAATCTCTTTTGAATCAGAATCTTTCTATACATTGCTACGTCAGCTGCCAGAGTTCTCTCTCACCTTGCACCTGTACCAAAGTAACAATTATTTTATTCTCTCTGAAAAGCATTTCTCACATATCCACCAGAAAAATGTTTTGAAATGCAAAGCCCTCTTGAAAACCTCTGAGGAGTCCTAAAGTATAATTTCCAAGACCTTTCACCCAGTCTACAAAACCCTCTGAGATTGTCTAATATATCTATTACTATACCCATCACTTTACTCTTTGCATTCATGTTCTCCCAACAACAAATACTTTCCATGCACACATACTATATGCCACATGTCCTAGGGTCCCCGGACTTCTAACTCGCGGATCCACTGAGCCATTTCTCCCCCTGCTGGTAGGGCAAGTTGGGAGATAAAGTCAAGACCTAGGCTTGCTTATTCACGTATGGCCATCAGAAACACTGAACTGGGCAACTTCTGGGTCATCAGCTGCCAGAGCTGTTCCTGGCTCACCACGAATTAGGCTCCAGGTCCTTGGCTCATGCCTGCCAGAGGAGAAGGGCACAGGGCAGAGAACTTTGGGAGGGTCTGATGCAGAAGTGAGGAGGGCATTGCTCGGGGCCAGCAGGTGCTAAGTAAACAGAAGCTTCTGGATGTGCACATAAACATGGGCTGATATTAACTGACACCCAAACACTGACCTAGAAATAAAAAGCAGGAGTGAGCCAGTAGGGTGTTCTCTGGGGCTACTGCTGGGTGGAAGGGCAAAGAAGGAGAGAGGCATGTCCATCTAGGGGGCAGGATGGCCTTCAGGGTCCATCTCTAAATTTCCTTTAGGGAGCTGTGTCTTGGGCATATTTGCAACAGCCCAAACCACATAAAACATACTAAATTAAACAGGTTACTTAAACAGGCTAATTGTTTAGCCAGAAATTGAAATGATCACATTAAGTTAAGTAGGAGGCTTGGATGCATGTAGAGATGTTCACACCCGTGAATTGTTGTAGGCATACTCAAAGGAGCACACATATCTCTGTCAATAGTACTTTCTAAGACAAGTGTCATAGCAAAAACAGTAAACTGGTGTCTCAGAGGTTACTAGCTCTGGCTTCATTCTAAATGATAAACCTTCTCCCTCATGGACAGAAAACAATAATGGGACCAAATCACACACATTTATCCCAATTTCAGAAAGTCCTAGGTTCAAGAAACCTGCCTTGACTTGAAATTGCCTATTTGCAATTGAAATAAACATGCAAAACCACAAACATGAACTTCACAATTCTCACATGAGATGAACCCCTACTGTCCTCGGTCTCCGTGAACTTGTCCTACTGTTGTTAGAACATCATCTGCTGTAGATGTTACTATGATAAAACATATCTTTTCTCAGGTTATATTGTAATTTTCCCAGAGTTGGAACTCTTTCCTTTTCTGGTGTTATCTCCTAATGTGTATTTTTTTCTATGTAGAATTCTGGTCCTTATTTTACTCAGTTGCTTAGTTTCTAAGTTGTATCCAACTCTTTGCAACCCATAGACTCTTCCCCACCAGGCCCCTCTGCCCATGGGATTTTCCAGGCAAGAATACTGGAATGGGTTGTGCCCCTTCCTAATGGAGACACTGTCCCTCGGTGACCCAGCCTCGCTTCCTCTCCCTCTATTTCTCTGATGGTCCCACCTACACCCTTCATCCCAGGTGTCAGCTCCACGTTATGGACTGCCTCATCTACCTCTTCACCCAAAACTCCTTCTCAAGCTTCCTGACTGCATGTTCAGTTGTCTGCTACGATCTTCACCTGGATGTCTCAGAGGATTTCAGATCCCAGCCCAAATGTGTCCTGTTTCTTTTCATTCAAGCCTCCCCTTCAATTCTCTAGGGCTTCCCTGGTGGCTCAGAGGTTAAAGCATCTGCCTGCAATGCAGGAGACCTGGGTTCAATCCCTGGGTCAGGAAGATCCCCTGGAGAAGGAAATGGCAACCCACTCCAGTATTCTTGCCCGGAGAATCCCATGGATGGAGGAGCCTGGTGGCCTACAGTCCACGGGGTTGCAAAGGGTCGGACACGACTGAGTGACTTCACTTTCACTTTCAATTCTCTAGTAAAATCTCCCAGCCGCAAGAAGTTCAGAATAATAAAAGTTATTGAATAAATGTTATATAGAGTAGGATAGAATGGAATGGAATATGATATTCCTAGCTATTCATCTCTCACTGCCTTCATCTCTCTCTCCCTGGGCTGTGATGTCTAGTTACTCCATCTCTCAGTACCTCTTGCATCTGGCTCTTTTGTTCCTGAGCACACTATCACCATCTTTTATGAAAACTTTTCAATCCTGTCCTAATCGGTCTTTCTCATTCTTTTCCTTCTGCACTGTAATCCATCTCACATACCTCAATCAGATTACTTTTTCTAAGACACTCCTGTAAATCTCTCTGTCAATCATGTTACTGCCTTCAAAATCCTGCAGGAGACACTGAATGCTACAAGACCGGATACTGTCTCTCAAGGTTTGCCTTGAGCAAGTACCCTCTGGTTCAGGAACATTGACTGTGAATGTGAAGGCTACACCCTGTCCCTCTTTCTGTCCCCCCCAACCCACGAGGCCTCATTTCACCCCAATTGGCTTGAAGTGTTATAACTCAACTGCATTGGTACCTCCTTTGGAGACTTTTTTTTTCAAGCTGTGCATGCCTCTAATACTCAGCTCCATTTCTCTTGGAAACTGTCTTCTGATTCTAGACTTTCTGTCCAGACCTAGCTAAATATCCATCTCCTCTGCTGTCCAAATAGCTCCCATATATTTCAATGATGACACTGTTTTGAAATCAGTGACTTTCTTATTTCTCTACCCAGCTAGCTGAAACACGCTGTTTCTCATCTTGTGCTCCCTTTCTCAAGGCAGTTGCTCCCTCCCCCAGCATTATGCTTATTTCTTCATCGGTTCTCCCACTGACCCCAATCCTGTGTCAGCAGTGACCATCCTATTATTACTTGATCTCATTAACAGTAGATGCACAGATATTACCTGAATAATAAACAAGTTAAAGAAGTAATAGAAGTCAAAGACATCCTTTGAATTAAACATTTTGATGACAAAGATCTAGTCTAATTACGATCCTATCATGCACTGTGACAAACTTTAGTTCTTATTTGAAATATTAGATGATGTTATTAGAGAAAGGGGGAGCAATTTAATGAAAACATCTTTAGGTAAAGGTGTTTATCATGCATATCTATAGCTGTTTAACATTTGTATAAGTGGTAGGATGTGAAGTACATGAAGACACATGGCCCAGGTTACTTTAAAGATATAGGCCCCAGAATCTGCAAGTGACCTCAGGGGGTACCCAGTAGCCATCAGCCACTTCAAAAATGTCCCAGCTGCAGAGATCCTTGGTGGCCTGTATCCACTGAGTGACTGAAGAGGGCAGTTTTGCCCAAACCCAGGACGACTTTGAAGAAACACTTTCTCCAGAGACTCCTGCTTAATCAGATGAGGCTGCCATATGCCTGCATTACAACTCATCTTCTCCCTGTGCCCAGTCCTTCTCCTTGCCTCTCCTTCCCAGGTGTCAATGATAAGGACACTCCCTGGTAAACATCCTGCACACTAAACTCCAACTTAGAGACTGTTCCCTGAAGAACACAACCTGCAATAGTTAGCTTCATCTAAAATGAAAATTTGATCTATTTTTCATAATAAAATCAGGTCTGTTTGTAATCTCATCTCTGTATACTTCATCCATTCATCTATCCAGCCATCCATCTGTCTATCCATCCATTCATTTATTCATCAATCCATCTGTCCATCCATCCATCCATCCAAATCACTTTTATTCATTTTAGATTGTCACTGGGGGAATCATGTGTGCTGGGTTCTCTTTTAATAAGACCCAGCTGTATGTGATTATCAGTATTTTCCTCTTATTCTGCAGAACAGAAAAGGGATGACAAAAGCAAGGGAAAAAATAGTTGACATTTTTTGCTGCTTATTACCTTAAAAAAAGTCTGCTTATTCACTTGTTTATCTTGCTAATTTGCCTGTCCCAAGTCCAGACAGTGTTCTGAACAGAACTTTGTCTTTGGGGTAATGCATATTCATGAGCTCAGTAAATATATATATATATATATATATATATATATATATATATATGTATATATCACATAGCAAGAACTGAGGAAGAACTCAATGCCAACTGCTGAATTAGAACTCAAGAAATCCCAGAAGACTTAACTTAAAAATACAAGACTCTGTGTGTGTGCTCAGTCATGTTCGACTGTTTATGACCCCTTGGACTGCAGCCTGCCAGACTCCTCTGTCCATGGAACTTTCCAGGCAAGAATACTGGAGTGGGTTGCCATTTCCTACTCCAGAGGATCTTCCTGACCCACCAGAGATTAAACCTATGTTTTTTGCATATCCTGCATTGGCAGGCAGATTCGTTACCACTGTGCCACAAAAATACAAGAAAACCTGGCAAATATTAAAAAATAAATCACACACACACACAAACACATACACATACTGCATACACTGGATAATGGGTTTCCGGTAGATGAAGCTGTAGCAAAGGTAGGGCTCATAAATACAATCCAATCAAGTAGCACAGTTAATATAAGATTAGTGTAACTTTGGAATAAATCAGTGATAAGAGTATCAAACTCTTGTACTTTGTAAACAAGGTCATTCTTATGTAGCAAGTCTATGTTGGACTACCAGATTGTGAGAAGAACTACAGAGCCATAAATATGACAACATAAGTAGAAAAGTAAAAGGAACTAAGAAAATGTTTAAAATTACTGAATAAGTACATGGTGGAAAATATACTTAAAATATTTTAGGGAAAAAATCCTTAAGGCATAATGTAGAAAGAAAATGATGAGAAACAAGAACTATTGTTTCCATGCGCTGGAAAGATACGTATTAGATACAAAGAGAAAAGACAAACTACTTGAAATTTGGGGAAATAAAACACTAACATGAGCTATGGGAAACATGACAGCATCTCCTTCCAAAGCACTTTCAAGAAAAATGGATCACCTGTACTCTTGTCAACCATATGAGACATTTCTTCAAGGATTTTCATAGAAGGTGTTTTATACTCATAACTATATTATGTTGAAAGGCTTCCCGGGGGCTCAGTGATAAAGAATCTACCTACCAATGCAGAAGACACAGAAGATGTGGGCTCAGTCCTTGGATTGGGAAGATCTCCTGGAGGAGGAAATGGCAACCCACTCCAGTATTCTTGCCTGGGGAATCCCAGGGACAGAGAAGCCCCTCAGGCTACAGTCCATGGGGTCACAAAGAGTCTGACACGACTGAGCGACTCAGGATGCACACACAGATTCTGTTGAAACAGTATCTGTAACATTTTAAATGACGTACAACTTCAGAATTCATGAGGATTTCCATATTCAACAATTAGAGTTACCTTGGACTGAGGCTATAAGCAGATTCCTTTTCCCCTGGTTGGAGGCAATAACATGTTTACATAGAGACTTGGTAATAAAACTGAGTAGTTTTCTGATTAACCCAAACTAATTTGCATCTCTAACATTTAAAGAAAAAACATTTGAATCACAATGGCATCAATAAGATGAAACATATCTCATGTTACATGAACCCAGGTGGAAAAGACATATCCAGATGGATTGTACTTATTTTATTTTTATTCATATAGACTATTAAGGCAGGCCAAGCCAAAGACTCCAACTAGAAGTGATGACGGCCAGGCTAAATGACAGGGATGGCCAAGATTCAGAAAATCACTGGCATTCATTTTTAAAGCTTATCTTCTTTTCCCAATTAGCTTCTTTACAAGAATTGCTAGTAATTACAATGTGTTTATATGAGAAGTATTTTTCATGACCTTGACTTAGGAAATGTCATCCTTCTTTAGAAGCCTGGATATTAATCATATCTGACTTCAAGGGCTGTATTTGTATGAAATATGTCATCAAGAAGACCAAGATATAATAAAGGTAATTAAGGTATTTCAATGAAGCTCTAAGTCAATGAAATTATTTTGGCAAATTTCAGGGCATTTAATTAGTGATTTAATGAAGAAAGAATATTGTGAAATGCCTGAAAATAGACCAATGAAATATCTGTCTATGTTCCATCCACTCAGAATTCACATCAGCATGATGTATGCAAGGCTAATTATATAGACCACCCCTGTCCATACTTCCAGCCAACTGCATGTCCCTCCACCAGGGCCATTCTCTGAGTCTCTATGTCCTGCTGATATGGCTCAGACAAGACGGTTTCCTGAATTGACAAATTCTGCTTCTTTGAATGAAAGACAGAGTGAAATCATCCAAGTTTTTCTTTTTTTCACTTGTAGACAACTTGGAAGATTCAGTTCTATAGAAACAAGGTTTTTATTGTCCAGATCAATATATATTATGAGCAACTGGCTCTTTCTTTAAGAAATCAATGAATTCTTTCACTGAATTGAATAGTGAGTACAAGGACATTCATGTGCTTGGAGATATGATTGCAGCATATTTATGACCATTATCTGTACTTGAGCGATCCCCTTCAGTGCAAAGTCAAGAGAGATAACAGGAAATAGAGAGTAAATGGAAAATATAAAATAACCTGACTAAAACAACTATTGACATAAAATTATTTCAAATAAACATTTTGTATTAAACATGCATCAAAAGCCTATCTATATTATGCACACACACACACACACACACACACACTGGATTAAAAATTGGGCTCAAGCAACACCACAAAACATAAAGCTACAGAAAAGCAGGAGTTGGAGAAATCAGAAAAGGTCTACCAGGCACAAAGAAGGCAAGAAGAGCAAGTTTTCAATCACATAACAGATAATAAGTAAAAGTAAAGTGGAAGTCACTCAGTCATTTCCAACTCTTTGTGATCCCATGGACTATAGCCTGCCAGGCTCCTCTGTCCATGGAATTCTCCAGACAAGAATACTAGCATGAGTAGCCATTCCCTTGTCCAGGGGGATTTTCCCAACACAGGGTTTGAATCTAGGTCTCTCGCATTACAGGTGAATTCTTTACTGTCTGTGCCACCAGGGAAGCCCATAACAGATAATACAAAACAAAAAATAACAGACTATAGTAAAAGATAGATAAATCAATTATATTTGGTATTTTATTTGGTAATATTAGCACCCACTTTGATCACTGATCAATGAAAGGAATAAAAAGTTGCAAAGCTACAGAGGTGATATAATAAAGTTATTAAACCAGTTAATCCAAAAGGAAATCAACCGTGAATATTCATTAGGAGGACCGGTGCTAAAGCTGAAGCTGAAGCTCAAATACTTTGGCCACCTGATGTGAAGAGTCAATTCACTGGGAAAGACCTTGATGCTTGGAAAGAGTGAAGGCAGGAAGAGAAGAGGGTGACAGAGGATGAGATGACTGGATGGCATCATGGACTCAATGCACATGAATTTGAGCAAACTCAGGGGGACAGTAAAGGACATGGAAGCCTGGAAAGCTACAGTTCATGAGGTCTCAAAGAGTTGGACACGACTGAGTGACTGAACAACAAATTTGATCTAACATGGACAAATTTATGCCCAACAAATATATGAAAAAACAGACATTTATAAAAATAGATGAAATATCCATAAAGAAAGAGTCAATACATTTCACAGAATGAAAGAGATCTCTGACTATGATATCTCAATATATGGAGAAGAGTGAAAAGCATGAGTCATTTAATAAATGATATTAGAAATACTGAATCAATCAATAAAAAATTGGACACCCATTTCTACTATATCTATAATCCTCAATGTCAACTGTAGACAGTGGAATTTCAACATAGAGCAAATACAGAGAAAAAAATGTAGGGATGTATCTTCTGTGAGCTCAGAGACTTCTTAAACAAGATCCCCATGAAGTCAATCAAATATAGAGTCAAGAGAGCTTGGAAAATAGATTCACAACCATTAATCTGTAACAAGTGATTCACAAGTACATTAAAGAATTATAGCGAAGTAGGAAGAAACAGCAAGAAGATTTATGGCAAAATGGGTAAAAAAAATTCATAGATGGAACACCCAAAAACCTAAAGAGTGTAAAGAGATGCTCAATCTAACCAGTGATGGATGAAAAAACAAAACACTACAACCATTATATTGCAAAAATTAGAAAGGTAGATAATACTAATTACTGGCAAAGATATAGGGAAATGTGACTTTTCACACATATCTGGGGGCACCATAAACTAGTATAGGAATTTTGGAGAGTGCTAGTGAAATTAAGTTAAATTCTATGATCTAACAATTTTATTTCCTGTCCTCAGTTAGTTCAGTTCAGTCGCTCAGTCGTGTCCGACTCTTTGCGACCCCATGAATCGCAGCACGCCAGGCCTCCCTGTCCATCACCAACTCCTGGAGTTCACTCAAACTCACGTCCATCAAGTCAGTGATGCCATCCAGCCATCTCATCCTCTGTCATCTCCTTTTCCTCCTGCCCCCAATCCATCCCAGCATCAGAGTCTTTTCCAATGAGTCAACTCTTCACGTGAGGTGGCCAAAGTACTGGAGTTTCAGCTTTAGCATCATTCCTTCCAAAGAACACCCAGGGCTGATCTCCTTTAGAATGGACTGGTTGGATCTCCTTGCAGTCCAAGGGACTCTCCAGAGTCTTCTCCTATATCAGTATTAATCCTGCACCTAGGCACATCTCCAAGAACATTCATTGTAGCACTCATGTAGACAGTCAAAGGTCTAGGAGACAACCTAAGTGTTTACTTTTATGCTTTTATTATACACATTTTCATATATATCTTAATAAGGTCATTGAAAATAGATTTAAAATAAATATATTAAATAAACATCAATACGTGACTATGGAATGGGCTTCCCAGATGGTGCAGTGGTAAAGAATCTGCTTGCCAATGGTGGAGACACAGGAGACTTGGATATGATCCTTGGGTCAGGAAGATGCCCTGGAAGAGGAAATGGCAACCCACTCCCATAATCTTGCCTGAGAAATCCTATGGATAGAGAGCCCTGGCGGGCTACAGTCCACGGGATCACAAAGAGCTGGACATGACTGAGCAACTGAGCACATGAAATAGGGAAGAATAATACCAGAACTGGTGAACAGTTTTTTTAAAAAGGTACAACAAAATAGGGAATCTGTATGAACTGATGAGAAAAGTGTGGAAGAAACCAAATACTGACAAAACAGAATGAAGTTCCCATCCAGCCAATTGGCACCTGGGTGTCTGTTCGTGAGCCCAGAGGCATGTCTCAACAGTGGGGACATGGGTTTCAACAAAGTCTTGTCTTCAGGGTAGAGGTGGTCCTCTCCTTTCCCTCTTTCAGACATCAGACCATTCCAAGAGAGCTGTGTTTCTGTGAAAGCATATTGACACTAACGTGTGTCCTTGCAGAGGAAACTCGTTTCTGGGCTTGTTGAACCAAAGAGGATATTAAAGATAGCAGGGCACTGGCTCCCTACTGCCCTCTTTTTGGTAGTTTCTACAGGGAAGGAGAAAGTTCTCCAAGTTGTCCCAGAGCAAAACAATGGGACTAGAAAGAAAGGGAAGAACTAGAGAAGACAGATTTGCATTCAACAGGAGGAAAAAAATGTCTGATCATCAAGGCCAAGCAGAATCAGAATGGAGTAAGAATTCACTGGGGGCACTGCAGGAATCCTGTGCAGACAATCTGGAAAAATTTGAGTACAGTCAAAGGCCAGGTTGAGAATCACATGGGATGCTGGTCTACATGAACCTTAAGTTATTTATATTCCTAAGGTTCTATCCTTGTATCATCTTTTCACATATATGTAGGCATACATTTTATATACTTATTTATGTCCATGTACAAATGAATATCCAAAATGCTTATAATACAAAATGCAAATAATATGAAAATGCTTATACAAGATTTTAGCACATACAAATACTTTATAATATCTGTACATTTATAAATAAATGTAATATACACAAATATTTATGTCACATATTACATGTGAATAAACTACAAAATTCTGTTAAACTTAAATATTTTGACAATCACTTGTGTCTGTGGAAGTCCATATTGAATGAGTTTGAATAATTGAGAGTTGTTCTTTCTGATTTAAAATGTTATCAAAGCATTATCACTTAAACACTATCAAAGTCTTTTTTCTGAGTGTGTGTATGTGTGCACATACATATGTATAAATCTACAGACAGACTGACTGTGTGTCAAGCAAAGAAAGTATAAGTAATTTTCTTGTCATTTTTCTTCCTTTCCATCTCTACTTAAGTCTTCCCTTGAAGTTCTCACATCTAACAGGCATAGCAAATATTGCAAAACATTATTTCTCCTACAATTTTAACTCCAACTGGGTAAAAATTTGCATTCTTTGACTTTACAGAAAATAAAAAATGTGTTCTTTTTCTTTTCCTCTACTTAGAGGAAAGCAATGTGAAATATTATTTGTTAAAAAAAAAGAAGTGTTTCCCTAAATAAAGAGAAGTACCAGCTTCATTTTCCAGAATGGAAGAAAAATTACAGAGCAAACTACCTCCAGGACAAACCTGTTTGAATCAAGCACTCCAGCTAAGTGTGGAGCTCAATTTTGACATCCTAACCAAAGTAAACAACTTCTCTTCTGTGGAAGCTTGAGAGCACAGATCCTCAAGTCAGGTGAATAAACACAGCCAGTTAAGTTAAGGGCTTCCTTGGTAGCTCAGTTGGTAAAGAATCCACCTGCAGTAAGGGAGACCTGGGTTCCATCTCTGGGTTGGGATGATCCCCTGGAGAAGGGAACGACTACCCACTCCAGTATTCTGGCCTGGACAATCCCATGTACTGTCCACGAGGTTGCAAAGAGTCGGACAAGACTGAGCGATTTTCACTTTTCACTTTTAAGCACATTAAAACTTGAGTGCTTCTTTGGTAGTTTAAAAAGAGGGATGGTGAAAATTCCCACTTAATCAGGCTTCCTTTGCCACACTAAGATGTTACATTAACAAAGAGAACTTAAGTTCCCATTTGAAATCATAAATTACCACAACAATGTCACATACTTACTATATTGTCCTTATGCTTCCCCATCAGATCTGTTCTCTCTTGTATTATTCACAATAGAAACTATACACTCTGTAAATAGTTGTTGAAAATCAATATGAGAGTTTTGCAAATGACTAAAATTTATGGTCACACAAGACCCTAGCAAATAAGCCCTTAAATGAAACATTGCCCAATGGTAAATGAGGAATCGAAAAGAGAAAAATGACCTTGAAATGTTGTGTTTTCTATGAATAACATTATAAATGACTGCAGTAGCCAGAGAGAGAAGAACGGAAGAAAGCGAAAGTGACAAAGAGGGAGAGCTTTTTCTTCCCTAAGAGAGCTGGGCTTGGAAGCTGCTGGAGCTTGATGGTTCTCCGGCTGGAATGGCAAATGAGCAAATGTCAGTCACAAAGTGTGCGATGGGTGACACCGCCAAGGCTGTTTCTGCGGACACAGCAGCAGCTCTGCCTGGGCCAAGTGACATTAGCTGTCAGGAGCCTTTGAATAATGCTGTCCTTAGACTATGCTCCTGGCTGTTCACTGAGAGATGGGGGAGGGCAGATCCATTCTCAGCACCATTTTTAATGGGCGTTCATTTCCCCAACTGCACCAACAGCAGCTGTGTGAGATGACTGGAGTCACAGAGCAGAGAAGACGCAGCCTGTGACCAAAACCTGCAGTGAAAGCAGATCAGGTCTTTAGGCCAGATCCTATGGAAGAGTGTGTCTGGTAGGCTACAGAACAAAGGGGTCACTACCATGAGTTGGAACGGGTACAGGCGACACCAGCTTCTTCCATCAATGTGAATGAAGCAGGGCACGACAAAAATCTGTCTCAAAGAACAACTGGAAAGTGCTGCAAATATAAATAAAATAAAATATCAAGGACTAAATACTGTGGCTGCTTCTACTGCATTTCTGCCATCTCCATCTTACCTTATTATAGTTTATTCTCTCAGTCATGTCCAACTCTTTGCAACCCCATGGCCTGCAGCACACCAGGCCTCCCTGTCCCTCACGAACTGCCAGAGTTAACTCAAACTCATGTCCATTGAGTCAGTGATGCCATCCAACCATCTCATCCTCTGTTGTCCCCTTCTCCAACCATCAGTCTTTCCTAGCATCAGGATCTTTTCAAATGAGTCAGTTCTTTGCATCAGGTGGCCAAGTATTGGAGTTTCAGCTTCAGCATCAGTCCTTCCAACCAGTATTCAGGACTGATTTCCTTTAGGATGGACTGGTTGGATCTCCTTGCAGTCCAAAGGAATCTCAAGAGCCTTCTCCAACACCACAGTTCAAAAGCATCAATTCTTAGGCACTCAGCTTTATTTATATTCCAACTCTCACATCCATACATGACCACTGGAAAAATCACAGCTTTGACTAGATGGACCTTTGTTGGCAAAGTAATGTCTCTGCTTGTTAATATGCTGTCTAGGTTGGTCATAACTTTTTTCCTAAGGAGCAAGCGTCTTTTATTTCATGGCTGCAGTCACCATCTGCAGTGATTTTGGAGCCCAGAAAAATAAAGTCTGACACTGTTTCCATTGTTTCCCCGTCTATTTCCCATGAAGTGATGGGACCAGATGCCATGATCTTAGTTTTATGAATGTTGAGCTTTAAGCTCTCCTCTTTCACTTACATCAAGAGGTTTTTTAGTTCCTCTTCACTTTCTGCCATAAGGCTGATGTCATCTGCATATCTGAGGTTATTGATATTTCTCCCTGCAATCTTGATTCCAGCTTGTGCTTCTTCCAGCCCAGCATTTCTCATGATGTACTCTGTTTCGGGAGCCAGTGAGAGGTGCTCCACTCGTGACAAAGGTCATGAGGAAGGAGGCTCAGCATACACAAAGGCAGGATCGAGCCTCAGGAGTCCCCCTGGATATTCTTGAACATCTACCCCCCAAAAAACCAGAGTCTGCCTACTTTATTGCTTTGTGCTCTCACCTCTGACTTTACTGGGGGCTGTCCCCCACCACCATCTCGCTCTCTCTGACAAAGAGTTAACTTACAGCTCCAATTAATAAAGTTGCTGGGCATTAGGAGTGTTTAAATCTAAACCCTTCAGATAGCTCTCTAACTCACCTGACAAGTTTACCTGGACTCCTACAGCTATGCAGTCTCCCAGCCTCGAGAGGCACAGGAAGCTTAAGATATTCAAATAGCTTAGAGCCTCTCAGAGAGTTAGAAACTGTCAGAATAAAACTAGTAAAAGATTTCATTGATGAGTCAATGCTTGCTGCCAAGTTTCCACATCCCCTGTATTGTATCCTTGAATGTGTATTAATTAATATAGTTGGTATGTAGAAAAAATAAGTAGTGGCCTTGGTGCTAGCAACTTTAGACCCTTAAGGTAATAAATTCTTTCCTTTGTTGTAAACCCATTACACCTCTGCCCTATAGGAATGCGATTTTATCTAACACCTTTGGAGGATGGTGCCAAACCTTAAAATACTTACTCTTAGAAAAAATAAGTCTTACGGTTGACAAACCTTTGTCAAGAGTCATAAAATGTTAATAGGCCTTCTGGCCAGAAGATGATGTAAATCACATAAACCATTTGTATACAATAAATTTGCAGGAAAGAAACCCTGGTTTTTGATAAGGATCAAAGACTACTGACTTTGCATCCCCTATTATCCTCTATGTGTAACTTAGGGTATAAAAGCCCCTGTTGAAAATAAAGCTACGGGCCTTGCTCACCAAAGCTTGGTCTCCCCATGTCATTCTTTTCCTCAATTTCCAGCTGAGTCTGCATCTGGAGCGCGGAGGTCCTCTGCGACCATTTATTTGCCTGGGCTTCTAAGACCCACTCGAGAAGGTGTCTAAGGTGGGGCACCTTCTGCTATTCGAGAGGGCGCCTGCGGCCTCCGAGGTCAGAGCTAACCTGGTGTCACAGGTTATACTGATTTTCCACGTAAACCAGGCTACTCAGCCTCTTTTCTCCACTGAGTTTTCCTACTGAGCTATCTTCATTCTATTACTCTTTATATCTTTGATGAATATTTAAATTAAGTCACCAACGCTGTCTCCACTTCGAATACCCTGGATCAGCTGGGGCTGGACCTCGGCAACTCTGCATATAAGTTAAATAAGAACGGTGACAATATACAGGCTTGACAGACTCCTTTTCCTATTTGGAACCAGTCTGTTGTTCCATGTCTAGTTCTAACTGTTGCTTCCTGACCTGCATATAGGTTTCTCAAGAGGCAGGTCAGGTGCTCTGGTATTCCCATTTCTTTCAGAATTTTCCACAGTTTATTGTGGAAAATAGGCTTTGGCATAGTCATTAAAGCAGAAATAGATGTTTTTCTGAAACTCTCTTGCTTTTTCGATGACCCAGCGAATATTGGCAATTTGATCTCTGGTCCCTCTGCCTTTTCTAAAACCAGCTTGAACATCTGGAAGTTCACGGTTCATGTTTTGCTAAAGCCTGGCTTGAAGAATTTTGAGCATTACTTTACTAGCATGTGAGAAGAGTGCAATTGTGCAGTAGTTCGAGCATTCTTTGGCATTGCCTTTCTTTGGGATTGGAATGAAAACTGACCTTTTCCAGTCCTGTGGCCACTGCTGAGCTTTCCAAATTTGCTGGCATATTGAGTGCAGCACTTTCACAGCATCATCTTTCAGGATTTGAAATAGCTCAACTGGAATTCGATCACCTCCACTAGCTTTGTTTGTAGTGATGCTTCCTAAGGGCCACGTGACTTCACATTCCAGGATGTCTGGCTCTAGGTGAGTGATCAAACCATCATGATTAACTGGGTCATGAAGCTCTTTTCTGTACAGTTTTTCTGTGTATTCTTGCCATCTCTTCTTAATATCTTCTGCTTTTGTTAGGTCCCTACCATTTCTGTCCTTTATTGTGCCCATCTTTGCATGAAATCTTCCCTTGGTATCTCTAATTTTCTTGAAGAGATCTCTAGTCTTTCCCATTCTGTTGTTTTCCTCTATTTCTTTGCATTGATCGCTGAGGAAGGCTTTTTTACCTCTCCTTGCTATTCTTTGGAACTCTGCATTCAGATGCTTATATCTTTCCTTTTCTCCTTTGCTTTTCTCTTCTCTTCTTTTCACAGCTATTTGTAAGCCCTCCCCAGACAGCCATTTTGCTTTTTTTGCATTTCTTTTCCATGGGGATGGTCTTGATCCCTGCCTCCTGTACAAGGTCATGAACCTCTGTCTATAGCTGATCAGGCACTCTGTCTATCAGATCTAGTACCTTAAATCTATTTCTCCCTTTGACTGTAAAATCATAAGGGATTTGATTTAGGTCATACCTGAATGGTCTAGTGGTTTTCCTAACTTTCTTCAATTTAAGTCTGAATTTGGCAATAAGGAGTTCATGATGTGAGCCACAGTCAGCTCCTGGTCTTGTTTTTGCTGACTGTATAGAGCTTCTCCATCTTTGGTTGCAAAGAATATAATCAATCTGATTTCGGTGTCAACCATCTGGTGATGTCCATGTGTAGAGTCTTCTCCTGTGTTGTTGGAAGAGGGTGTTTGCTATGACCAGTGCATTCTCTTGGCAAAACTCTATTACCCTTTGTCCTGCTTCATTCTGTACTCCAAGGCCAAATTTGCCTGTTACTCCAGGTGTTTCTTGACTTCCTATTTTGCTCCAGGTTAATAATGGGGAGGGAACACAGCCCCACCCACCAACAGAAAATTGGATTAAAGATTTACTGAGCATGGCCCTGGCCATCAGAACAAGACCCAGTTTCCCCCTCAGTCAGTCTCTCTCATCAGGAAGCTTCCATAAGTCTGTTATCCTTCTCCATCAAAGGGCTGACAGACTGAAAACCACAATCACAGAAAACTAACCAATCTGATCACATGGACCACAGCCTTGTCTAATTCAATGAAACTATGAGCCATGCCATGTAGGGCCACACAAGACGTATGGGTCATGATGGAGAGGTCTGACAAAACATGGGCCATTGGAGAAGGGAATGGCAAACCACTTCAGTATTCTTGCCCATGAACAGTATGAAAAGGCAAAAAGATAGGACACTGAAAGATGAACTCCCCAGGTCGGTAGGTGCCCAATATGCTACTGGAGATCAGTGAAGAAATAATTCCAGAAAGAATGAAGAGATGAAGCCAAAGTAAAAACAACACCCAGTTGTGGATGTGACTGGTGGTGGAAGTAAAGTCCAATGCTTTAAAGAGCAGTATTGCATAGGAACCTGGAATATTAGGTCCATGAATCAAGGCAAATTGGAAGTGGTCAAACAGGAGATGGCAAGAATGAACATCGACATTCTAGGAATCGGTGAACTAAGATGGACTGGAATGGGTGGATTTAACTCAGATGACCATTATATCTACTACTGTGAGCAAGAATACCTTAGAAGAAATGGAATAGCCATTACAGAGTCAGAAATGCAGTACTTGGGTGCAATCTCAAAAACAACAGAATGATCTCTCTTCATTTCCAAGGCAATATTCAGTACCACAGTAATGCAAGTCTAGGCCCTGGCCAGTAATGCTGAAGCAGCTGAAGTTGAACGGTTCTAGGAAGACCTACAAGACCTTCTAGAACTAGCACGCAAAAAAGATTTTTTTTCATCATAGGTGTGTTTGTGTGTGTAGTCACTCAATCACATCCAACTCTTTGTAACCCCATGGACTTTAGCCTGCCAGACTCCTCTGTTCATGGGATACTCCAGGCAAGAACACTGGAGTGGATTGCCATTTGCTTCTCCATCATTATAGGGGACTAGAATGCAAAAGTAGAAAGTCAAGAAATACTTGGAGTAAGAGACAAATTTGGCCTTGGAATACATAATGAAGCAGGTCAAAGGTTAACAGAGTTTTGCGAAGAGAACACACTAGTCATAGCAAATACCCTCTTCCAACAACACGAGAAGACTCTACACATGGACATCACCAGATGGTCAATACTGAAATCAGATTGGTTATATTCTTTGCAGCCAAAGATGGAGAAGTTCTATACCACCAGTAAAAACAAGACTGGGAGCTGACTATGGCTCACATCATCAACCCCTTATTGCCAAATTCAGACTTAAATTGAAGAAAATAGGGAAAACCACCAGACCATTCAGGTATGACCCAAATCAAATCTCTTATGATTATACAGTGGTAGTGAGAAATAGATTTAAGGGATTAGATCTGATAGGCAGAGTGCCTGAAGAACTATGGACGGAGGTTCGTAACATTATACAGGAGGCAGGGATCAAGACCATCCCCAAGAAAAAGAAATATGAAAAGGCAAAATGGTTGTCTGAGGAGTCCTTACAAATAGCTTTGAAAAGAAGAGAAGCAAAAGGCAAAGGAGAAAAGGAAAGATATACTCATTTCAGCCCATTCCCCAAACCTGTATTTCAAAGTTCCCCCAGTCAGAATCCAGAATCATGGTCCACAGACATGTGACAGTACACCTTTTTCTTCATAAGACTTTCCCAAGCCATGAACATTTTAGACTCCCTCTCTTCACTTCTCCATCATCCAGACTAGAACTTCTGGAGTCATCTCTGGTTCTTACTCACCCTCCCTCACCAAATCCATTTCTTCCCTTTCATCTCTTCAATTTGATTAATTATCTTTCTCTCTTAAATTAGGTGCCCCGTATCACATGCCCTTACTTCTAAAATAATATTCTTTCTCAGCTTTTAGAATAGCTTTCTTTCTAGGTCTTTTGACTTGATGTCTCCTCACATTAATCCTAGCTTCCCACTGCGATGTGAATTACTTTTCAATAACACACTGTGGAGTGGTAACTGGAAAGTAGAGATGTGTATTCGAGTGTTGAATACATTACCGGGGAACTCTGATCAAGTTCCCTGCTCTCTCCTATTCTCTTTCTCTGCTGATGTTTTATCTACATTACAGAGTCACTGTGAGTATTAATTAAGGTTACAATTATGAAAGTGTTTTGTAAATGACAAAGTTTTACATAAACACAAATAGAAGGTGACATTTTTACCTAGCAGCCAATTAACTTTCCTGGCAGTGTTGGTTCCTAGCAATTAGAACACTCAACTAGACACTGTTCAAGTTCAATGTGGCACCTAAAATGGGGCAAGAAAAGCTTTGGAATGTGTTAAATATAACACTGCTTGTTAAATTGAAATGAAGTGAAAGAAGGGATTCTGACTTTCATTTCTCCCTGCATGTTTGAAGGCAGCAAAATTGTGGAGGTTTAGCCGCTTAGTCATGTCCAACTCTGTGAACCCATGGACTGTTGCCCACCAGGCTCCTTTGTCCATAGGATTCTCTAGGCAGGAATACTGGAGTGGGTTGCCATTTCCTTCTCCAGGAGATCCTCCCAAACCAGGGATTGAACCCATGTCACCTACACTAGCAGGTGGATTCTTGATCACTGAGCCAGCAGTGAAGCCCCAAGCTTCTTGTTAATGTATTTTAGAAGTTAAGTCTCAGGCATTATTAATGATTAATGCTATTTATATTGATTTTTGAGGTTTAAAAAATTTTTTTCCAATCATATGATACAATATAAATGAAGGAAGGAAAAAAGCAAAAAAAGATATGATTGAAAAACAGTATTGCTTCCAATGTCATCTGAACACACACGCACACTCACAGCCACACACTCACTCACACACACACTGCTCTATTCAGTGTTAGAGAAGAACCTCTGGGACGTAAGATAAAAAATGGTTTGGTTTACACTTTTCAGCATTATTAATGGAAACAAGTGGGCCCACTTCCAAATGAAGCCAAATTTTTAGGTATCATATTTGCTCCTCTAAAATTATCTGAATACAATAATATTCATCGTGCAGTTTAACTGCAAAGGTAATGGAGCTGTATATACATGAATAAAATGAGAATGACTCTTCCAGTCCTGATCTACAGGGAGAGTCAGAAACCTCAGTCTTTTCCTGTAATTCAGTCGATTACTTATCTCTCTCTTATCGTAACTCATCATAATTGAAAATAGCAAAGGTTACTAGTTTTTAAAAGCTTTGATGGACTACAAACCTGACCACTGGAGTGTGATTTAATTTACATATTTCATTTCAAAATATTTTAAAATTCCTATTTAAATGCTCAGAAGTTAATTTGGTTACAACCTTTCCACTGACATCTGAAGAAAGGCTAAAATCATTAATTTATTAACTGTTACCAAATGCTGAAAGTCAGATATCATCTTAAGCAAGAAAAGCAAGTGGTATCTTGAATTATTTTAAATATCTTTGTGAGAGGGCAATGAATGTGAATATGACTACCTCTAAGAAGTAAGCCCTAGGTTGACATAAGGAAACCAGAATTTATTATTTTTGCCCTGGGAAGCCCTAAGAGGTATAAGCCGGCTTCATCATTTTATTTGTCTACATAAAAATAAAATTCAATAAAAGTAAGTGGGATATACTGTAGTAGTAATAGATGAAATTGTATTTAGTTTAGACATTGCTCCCTGAAATATAAGAAAGCATCTTTTGAAGCAACAATAAACAAAAAGTATAAAGGCAAGAGGAGAAAGAGGTGGCAGAGAATTAGATGGTTAGATAGCATCACCTGTTCAATGAACATGAATCTGACCAAACTCAGGAAGATAGTGAAAGACAGGGAAGCCTGGCATGCTGCAGTCCAAGAGGTCCCAGGGAGTCAGACATGGCTTAGTGATTGAACATCAAGAACATATACCCTCTCCTCTGCCCAGTGTGTTCATGCCACATGCTCTGTCACTCAGTCATAGCCGACTCTGCAACCCTGTGGACTATAGCCCTCCAGATTCCTCTGTCTGTCGGATTCTCCAGACAGGAATACTGGAGTGAGTTGCCATTTCCTCCTCCAGGGGATCTTCCTGATCCAGGGATTGAATCTGCATCTCCTGCGTCTCCTGCACTGGCAGGCAGGTTCTTCACCACTGAGCCACCTGGGAAGTCCCCTCTGCCCAGACATGTGCACAGAATGTTAACTTATGATGAATGAATACCAGTGGGACACAGATTTCTTTAGCAAGTTTTGTATTCCCAGCTTCTTGGTAAACCCATTGTTTAAAGTCTTTCTAATAAAATTTTTGTTAGTGTGTGATATTTTCCTATGGCAGGGTCCATGGACACATCTACTTTGTCATCTACTCTGCTGTCATTAGAGACAGCCAGGAATGATTCTGGCTTTGATCATTTGGCTGTAGTAAGTTTCATAGAGTCCCCTGAAGTGCAAGGAGATCAAACCAGTCAATCCTAAAGGAAATCAACTCTGAATACTCATTGAAAGGACTGATGCTGAAGTTGAAGCTCCAATAATTTGGCCACCTGATGCAAACAGCCAACTCACTGGAAAAGACCCTCATTCTGGGAAAGACCGAAGACAGGAGGAGAAGGATGACAGAGAATGAAACAGTTGGATAGCATCAGTGACTCAATGGAGCTGAGTCTGAGCAAACTCCAGGAGATGGTGAAGGCAGGGAGACCTGGCATGCTGTAGTCCATGGGGTTGCAAAGAGTAGAACAAGACTGAGTGACTGAACAACAACAAAGTTTGATAGATGTCTTTGGTTTTACATCATCTTTATTGGGAGGGTATTCTGCTTCTTGTTTCCCTGATCTGATTGTCACAGCTCACAGCCTCCTTCCATCTGGCCCGCCCCTGCATCCTTCCTATCAACATTCTTTGCTTGGTTTCTTTTTAGCCCTGGGGTTGGTTTCTTCTGGGGAAAATTCTTAGTCATCAAATAGGACTTATTTTCTAAGGTATTGATCTGCTGGACATAGAGTATATATTCCATTCATCATGGGTCAAGACATAAATCACAACATGAAGTTTCCTGCAGCTATGACCAATCTGGCTTGCCAAGAATTTCTAATGATTTGAGAAAACTCTGAAGATATGCAGTTGTTTAAAAATTCAAAATTATTCATGTGCAGGTATATGTACATGTATTAATGTAAATGTTACACTGTTGTTTTTGTTCAGTCACCAAGTCACATTTGAATCTTTGTGAACTCCATGGACTGTAATTCACCAAGTTCCTCTGTCCATGGGATTCTCCAGGCAAGAATACTGGAGTGGGTTGCCATTTCCTTCTCCAAGGGATCTTCCTGGACCAGGGATCAAAACCATGTCTCCTGCATTGGCAGGTAGATTCTTTACCACGGAGCCACAAGGGAAAGCATATGTTGCATAACATATACCAAATAATACATTATGTGAGAGTGCATGTGTGTATGAGAATTTATACATTATGGACTGTAATTCACAAAGTTCCTCTGTCCATGGGATTCTCCAGGCAAGAATACTGGAGTGGGTTGCCATTTCCTTCTCTAAGGGATCTTCCTGGACCAGGGATCAAACCCATGTCTCCTGCATTGGCAGGCAGATTCTTTACCACGGAGCCACAAGGGAAAGCATATGTTGCATAACAAACACCAAATAATACATTATGTGAGAGTGCATGTGTGTATGAGAATTTATACATTATGGACTGTAATTCACAAAGTTCCTCTGTCCATGGGATTCTCCAGGCAAGAATACTGGAGTGGGTTGCCATTTCCTTCTCCAAGGGATCTTCCTGGACCAGGGATCAAACCCATGTCTCCTGCATTGGCAGGCAGATTCTTTACCATGGGGCCACAAGGGAAAGCATATGTTGCATAACATATACCAAATAATACATTATGTGAGAGTGCATGTGTGTCTGAGAATTTAGCTCCTCTAGGCGCAGGAGGGCCTAGAGGAGCTATCCCACAATGAAGGTCAGGAAGCAGGGCGGTGAGGAGATACCCCTCGTCCAAGGTAAGGAGCAATGGCTGCGCTTTGCTGGAGCAGCCATGAAGAGGTACCCTACACCCAAGGTAAGAGAAACCCAAGTAAGACGGTAGGTGTTGCAAGAGGGCATCAGAGGGCAAACACACTGAAACCATACTCACTAGTCAATCTAGTCAATCTAATCTAAGGAAAACTAGTCAATCTAATCACACTAGGACCACAGCCTCGTCTAACTCAATGAAACTAAGCCATGCCCGTGGGGCAATCCAAGACAGGCGGGTCATGGTGGAGAGATTTGACAGAATGTGGTCCACTGGAGAAGGGAATGGCAAACCACTCAGTATTCTTGCCTTGAGAACCCCATGAACAGTATGAAAAGGCAAAATGATAGGATACTGAAAGAGAAACTCCCCAGGTCAGTAGATGCCCAAAATGCTACTGGAGATCAGTGGAGAAATAACTCCAGAAAGAATGAAGGGATGGAGCCAAAGCAAAAACAATACCCAGCTGTGGATGTGACTGGTGACAGAAGCAAGGTCCGATGCTGTAAAGAGCAATATTGCATAGGAACCTGGAATGTCAGGTCCATGAATCAAGGCAAATTGAAAGTCGTCAAACAAGAGATGGCAAGAGTGAATGTCGACATTCTAGGAATCAGCGAACTGAAATGGCCTGGAATGGGTGAATTTAACTCAGATGACCATTATATCTACTACTGAGGGCAGGAATCCCTCAGAAGAAATGGAGTGGCCATCATGGTCAACAAAAGAGTCCGAAATGCAGTACTTGAATGCAATCTCAAAAATGACAGAATGATCTCTGTTCGTTTCCAAGGCAAACCATTCAATATCATAGTAATCCAAGCCTTTGCCCCAACCAGTAACACTGAAGAAGCTGAAGTTGAATGGTTCTATGACGACCTACAAGACCTTTTAGAACTAACAACCAAAAAAGATATCCTTTTCATTACAGGGGACTGGAATGCAAAAGTAGGAAATCAAGAAACACCTGGAGTAACAGGCAAATTTGGCCTTGGAATATGGAATGAAGCAGGGCAAAGACTAATAGAGTTTTGCCAAGAAAATGCACTGGTCATAACAAACACCCTCTTCCAACAACACAAGAGAAGACTCTACACATCGACATCACCAGATGGTCAACACCGAAATCAGATTGATTATATTCTTTGCAGCAAAAGATGGAGAAGCTCTATACAGTCAGCAAACGCAAGACCAGGAGCTGACTGTGGCTCAGACCATGAACTCCTTATTGCCAAATTCAGACTTAAATTGAAGAAAGTAGGGAAAACCACTAGACCATTCAGGTATGACCTAAATCAAATCCCTTATGATTATACAGTGGAAGTGACAAATAGATTTAAGGGCCTAGATCTGATAGATAGAGTGCCTGATGAACTATGGAATGAGGTTCGTGACATTGTACAGGAGACAGGGATCAAGACCATTCCCATAGAAAAGAAATGCAAAAAAGCAAAATGGCTGTCTGGGGAGGCCTTACAAATAGCTGTGAAAAGAAGAGAAGAGAAAAGCAAAGGAGAAAAGGAAAGATATAAGCATCTGAATGCAGAGTTCCAAAGAATAGCAAAAAAAGATAAGAAAGCCTTCTTCAGCGATCAATGCAAAGAAATAGAGGAAAACAACAGAATGGGAAAGACTGGGGATCTCTTCAAAAAAATCAGAGATACCAAAGGAACATTTCATGCAAAGATGGGCTCGATAAAGGACAGAAATGGGATGGACCTAACAGAAGCAGGACAGAAAGATGGGATGAAGAACTGTACAAAAAAGATCTTCATGACCCAGATAATCACGATGGTGTGATCACTGACCTAGAGCCAGACATCCTGGAATGTGAAGTTAAGTGGGCCTTAGAAAGAATACTCAGAAGAACTGTACAAAAAAGATCTTCATGACCCAGATAATCACGATGGTGTGATCACTGACCTAGAGCCAGACATCCTGGAATGTGAAGTCAAGTGGGCCTTAGAAAGTCAAGTGGGCCTCCAAAGCTAGTGAAGGTGATGGAATTCCAGTTGAGCTATTCCAAATCCTGAAAGATGATGCTGTGAAAGTGCTGCACTCAATATGCCAGCAAATTTGGAAAGCTCAGCAGTGGCCACAGGACTGGAAAAGATCAGTTTTCATTCCAATCCCAAAGAAAGGCAATGCCAAAGAATGTTCAAACTACCGCACAATTGCACTCATCTCACATGCTAGTAAAGTAATGCTCAAAATTCTCCAAGCCAGGCTTCAGCAATACATGAACCGTGAACTTCCAGATGTTCAAGCTGGTTTTAGAAAAGGCAGAGGAACCAAAGATCAAATTGCCAACATCCACTGGATCATGGAAAAAGCAAGAGAGTTCCAGAACAACATCTATTTCTGCTTTATTGACTATGCCAAAGCCTTTGACTGTGTGGATCACAATAAACTGTGGAAAATTCTGAAAGAGATGGGAATACCAGACCACCTGATCTGCCTCTTGAGAAACCTGTATGCAGGTCAGGAAGCAACAGTTCGAACTGGACACGAAACAACAGACTGGTTCCAAATAGGAAAAGCAGTATGTCAAGGCTGTATATTGTCATCCTGTTTATTTAACTTCTATGCAGAGTACATCATGAGAAATGCTGGGCTGGGGGAAGCACAAGCTGTAATCAAGATTGCCAGTAGAAATATCAGTAACCTCAGACATGCAGATGACACCACCCTTATGGCAGAAAGTGAAGAGGAACTCAAAAGCCTCTTGATGAAAGTGAAAGTGGAGAGTGAAAAAGTTGGCTTAAAGCTCAACATTCAGAAAACAAAGATCATGGCATCCGGTCCCATCACTTCATGGGAAATAGATGGGGAAACAGTGGAAACAGTGTCAGACTTTATTTTTCTGGGCTCCAAAGTCACTGCAGATGATGACTGCAGCCATGAAATTAAAAGACGATTACTCCTTGGAAGGAAAGTTATGAGCAACCTAGATAGCATATTGAAAAGCAGAGACATTACTTTGCCAACAAAGGTTCGTCTAGTCAAGGCTATGGTTTTTCCTGTGGTCATGTATGGATATGAGAGTTGGACTGTGAAGAAGGCTGAGCGCCGAAGAATTGATGCTTTTGAACTGTGGTATTGGAGAAGACTCTTGAGAGTCCCTTGGACTGCAGGGAGATCCAACCAGTCCATTCTGAAGGAGATCAGCCCTGGGATTTCTTTGGAAGGAATGATGCTAAAGCTGAAACTCCAGTACTTTGGCCACCTCATGGGAAGAGTTGACTCATTGGAAAAGACTCTGATGCTGGGAGGGATTGGGGGCAGGAGGAGAAGGGGATGACAGAGGAAGAGATGGCTGGATGGCATCACTGACTCGATGGACGTGAGTCTCAGTGAACTCTGGGGGTTGGTGATGGACAGGGAGGCCTGGCGTGCTGCAATTCTTGTGGTCGCAAAGAGTCGGTCATGACTGAGTGACTGATCTGATCTGATCTAATCTAAATAGATAAACTAACAGGATTTGTGAGAAAAGATGGTTGAGGAGGACCATAGTAAACCTATGAAGTTTTGCAGCCAAAACACTAAAAGACAGTTGTTGGTACCTAGGGAGGTAACTGGCAGCTCAGACATGCAGCTTAGCTGCATGACAAGGAGGCTGGTGTTGAGTTGCATGATCACCAAAATTCATCCTGATGGTTAGATTTCATGACTGTCCACATCATGATGTCATGATGTAAAGAAAAACATAAAAGTCTAGAAAATTTCCTATGGGGTTGTCCATTCATTGCATTCCTATGTTTTTGCTTTGATCTGCTCGTTTATTTTGTGTGAAGTCTTTACGCATTACACAAAATCTCTTCCAGGTGGATTCCAAAAGAACTTACTTTCAGGAGACTGTAGAAAAACAAAGCTAAGTGTTTTAAAATGATTTGTCAGACAACTAGATAACCAAATAGATGATGTGTTTTTTCCTATGATAGTATAAAAACACACATCCTCTGGAAAACCAAGCCAAAAATTCATGTGGAAAGAAGACTATCTTAGCCATCAGTCCGGTGAGGATGCACTGGCGGAGAGAACAGAACATCTAATACACTTTATCATTCCTCATTCTAAACATAAAGGTTTTTAGATTATTTCACTCTTAGTGGATAAACTTAGCAATGGTGACTTGGGTGGGGACAGAGGCACAGCCTTACCTTTGACCGTCACGTGGACACTCTGGCTGGTGGAGAGCTGGGGCTGGACTAGCACGTTGCAGGTGTACTCCCCCTCATCAACTTCCTTCTGCACATCTGAGAGTTTTAGGGTTCCATTATTCTCAAACGCCACTTGGCGGTGGTTGAAAGGAAGCAGATTCGAGTTCTTGTACCATTTGATGGAGTAATACGGATAGCCAATCACACGACAGTGAATGTATGTGTCGCGTCCCGCTATTGCTGTGATATTTTTCATTGGTCGAATGCTTGCAGGCCCTGGAGAGACACAGAGAAGCTCTTGAAAATAATTTAAGGGTACATTTTATGTGTGGAAATGAGTACACTTTTCCTTGAGTTTAAAAATGTATTTGTTTTCATGTAAGGACATCTTTTTCAATTCAGCAATTTTTTTCTGCATTTGGCATTTTCCACTAAGAAGGTTTTTTTTTTTTTTTCTTTACCTTTTCATTTCATTGCCTTCAAATGAATTGAACGAGTGCTAATTACCAACTACTTCTATTTAAAACATTTTGAATTATAGGCTAAAAGGCAATTTAATCAATAAAAAGTAACAAGCTGCACTGAACAATCATATTCAGCTGGTGAGACACTGGTAGCAATTCAACTGTTTAACTCTCTCTCTATAAAATAGATTGTGAGGATGGAGGTTATGCCATGTTGCACTATGAATGTAGGTTAAGTACCATGTACATGAAGGTTTACCATGAATGTCTAGAACAGAAGAAGAGGAGGAAGGAGAGAGCATGCAGAGCATAAACCAGGAAAAGAAAGCTCCAGAGGACAAGTCTAAGAGTAAAACAAGAGAACAAGCTGACTAAGGAAACCAAAATGCCATTTCCAACAGTGATCCAGTCACTGCCATTCCTCAGTGGGAAGCAAGAGGGCAGGAGACAACGAAGCGACATTAATCCGGTCTGGCATTCCAAGACTGGGCTCGGTGCATGCAGAAACGTCCTTCTCCGCTACAATGAGTCATGTGTGTTTTTTGAGGAGTTGATTCGACAAGCACCTCTTACGTTTATTCGAGCCTGGTAGAGGACGACGCCTGCAGAGTTGTTGGCCGTGCAGCGATAGACGCCCCCGTCGCGGACCTGAGAGCTGGAGATGTTCAGGTAGCTGACCACGTTGCCCTCCGACGTGATCATCTGGCTGATGCGGTGGCTGCCGCCCTTGAGGATGGGGTCGTCGTCCAGGGTCCACGTGATCGTGGGCAGCGGCGTTCCCTTCACGTTGCACATCAGGGAGACGGCCTCTGCCGGACTCACCACTTTCTCACTAAAGGCGGAAATGATTTTGGGAGTTCCATCTGCAGGAAGACAAATCACGCAGGGAAGTGGCACATATGCATAATTAAAGGACTTCCGAGTATGTCTATTGGATGTGGCTATCAAACGCCCCTCAAAAGACTGGTTTTATCGATAAAGCTAAATTCCACTTAGGACAACTTTTCAGTTTCAAAATAAGTAAATGCAGACTTAGCTAGCTTTAATCTCTCTCTCCTCTATTTCTTGATTGTCATAATCATGCAACTCAGATGTTCATGATAAAGAATGTCATCTCCCCAAAAGTTTATAATTCAGAACTGTTATGTCCCCACCCAAAGTTATAACAGAGGAAATTCACACACCTCCATGGCTAATTTAGCTTTCTACTTCCTCCAAGTTAATTAGGGATTGCTCAATGGGGAACTGTTTAGAGGAAGAAAGAACTAAGATATTGATTATCTCTCTGTCATTTTCTCATAAGGAATCATCTTTTATAGTTTTAATAATAAATAATGATAATTGCATGTGAATTTTCATGAAGGCCCTGAGAATAGGTAAAAGCTAAACCAAGTTGGACCCTTTCGGTATTATTAAATGTCTCCATAAGTATCTTTTCTTTTTTTTAAAAATTTTATTTTACTGAAGCTATGCTTCAGTTGATTTGTTAAGTTTCTGTTCTACAACAAAGTGATTCAGTTATACATACATATGTTATTTTTCAGATTCTTTTCCATTGTGGCTATCATAGGATACTGAGTATAGTTCCCTGTGCTATACAGTAGGACTTTGCTGTTTATCCATCCTATTTGTTGTTGTTCAGGCGCTCAGTTGTGTCCATCTCTTTGCGACCACCAGGACTGCAGCACACCAGGCTTCCCTGTCTTTCACTATCTCCCAGAGTTTGCTCAAACTCATGCTGATTGAATCCACCCTTTATGTACTGATAACTAGTTTGTATCTGCTAATCCTGAACTCTCAATCCATCCCTCTCCAACTCCCCTTCCCTGTGGCAACCACCAACCTGTTCTCTATGCCTGTGAGTCTGTTCTTGCTTTATGGATAAGTTTATTTATGTCATAGTTTAGATTGTGTTATAACATAGTAAGTGTTATAAGTAAGGTGGTCATTAATTTATCTGGGATACTTCTGAGAATAAAACTGATACTAGGAGAACAGACACAACTCAAGACCCTCCCAGGAAAACAAGGAGATTAATCTTAGGAATGTTTCCACAGAAATTTCCAATGTTTTAGACAAAGACAAACTTTTCATATTCCATTATTTTTTTAAATCATGTATTAAAATATCTCTTTAAGGTTATATTCTATGTGCTGTGCTGTGCCTAGTCGCTCAGTCATGTACGACCTTTGTGAGCTCATGGACTGTAGCCTGCCAGGCTCCTCTGTCCATGGGGATTCTCCAAGCAAGAATACTGGAGTGGGATGTCATGCCCTCCTCCAGGGGATCTTCCCAGCCCAGGTATTGAACCCAAGTCTCCCGCATTGCAGGCAGCTGTTTTTACCAGCTGAGCTACCAGAGAAGCCCAAAGTTATATGCTAGTAACAACAAATGCATTTTAAAAAAATGTATATTAGGTCTCCATTAGAGAGATACAGGGTGTCCCAGGTGGCACTAATAGTAAAGAATCTGCTGCTAATGCAGGAGATGCAAGAGACACAGGTTTCAATCCCTGGGTCGGGAAGATCCCCTGGAGGAGGAAATGGCAACACACTCCAGGATTCTTGCCTGGAAAATTCCATGGCCAGAGAAGCCTGGCAGCTATAGTCTATGGGGTCAAAAAGAGTCAGACACGACTATACCACTGAGCACATACACATTAGAATGATACACACATATTAGAGAAAAATGTGTGAAAGTCAAAAGACTGGAAAGTTACCAATGGATCTCCCAGCTTTAGGCATATAAATCAACATTGTGACACTTTTTTTTTTTTCCAGGCATGAATATATCATTTTGACAGAACTATGATCACATGCAACTTGATTTCTGTGTCTAGTAATAAACCTTGCTGGTGGAGATTTTTTTTTTAATTGGTGCAAATTGAAAGATAATGATTAATAGATTTTTTTTTTTTACTTTTTAACCTGAATTATAAAAATTACATGTATTCATTGCTGAAAAATTTGAAAGTATAGATAAGCAAAAGAAAAGTTAGAAACAAAAGGGAGGGGATTTATGTATACCTATGGGTGATTCATGTTGAGGTTTGACAGAAAACAGCAAACTTCTGTAAAGCAATTATCCATCAATAAAAAATTAATTATTTAAAAAAAACAGAAAAAAAATTCTAAAGCTATCTTGCAATTCCAGTACTGAAGGTAAGTGTTGCACCATCTTTTCATTTGCAAATTGCTGAATCTTAACTTCATTCCAGCTCACATTTTGGAAGGCTGGAGAAGGCTTTCAAGTATATTTTTTTCAGGGTCAGATTCTTAGATCACAAACATCTTTCTTTTACTATCAAAGATGACAAAAATAACTTCATAATATTAAAATAGAAAATCTGCACTTTAGCCCTGAGAACCCTGCAGACATGACTTCAACGTGCTCTACATTTAATTTACAGAGAAGTTAGATGTCATTCTGATCATAATTCTTTGTATATGACCAACTGTTGATGCTTGAGAATATTGAGGTTATTTTATTTGACCTTACAACTCAACATATTTTGTCAGGAGGTGTTTAGCTATAAATTTCTTTTACTGATTTTTACATTAAGCATTGAACTCTCAAGTCTTATTTTAAAATCTGTGTGGGAAAGTTTTCTTCACTTACGCTTTTATTTTTGTAGATAAAGTTTACCCACAGCTAAATATATATATCTTAAGAGTACCAACAGAATGAGTTTTGTTAAATAAATACACTTATGTAAGCACAAAATGAAGAAGGTAAGAATCATTTCTATCACCCCCCACCATGTTGCTAGGGGTTCTTGCAAGCAGTCTCTACCCACCACTACTCTTCTGATCTCTGTCACCATGCATTACTTCAGCCTGTTCTTGGCTTCAAATCATGTTTGTGTGTGCCCTACATATACTCTGTCATAACCAGAGTACAGTTAGTAAAATTAGGAGCTGCAACTTTGGAACCGTGGTGTTACCTAATGCAGAGTCTGTCCATGACCAGTAATGTCCCTTACAGCTGTTTTCCCAGTCCAACCATTGTCATACCTTACATTTATTTGCGGTGTCTCATTAGTCCTTTTAATCTGTAACATTCTTCAGTTTCTACTCAATTCTTGACTTTGACATTTTTGAAGAATTACTTTGTAGCCAGTTGTTCAAATCCAGTTTGATATTTCCTTGTGATTAGATACAGATTTTGCATTATTTGACAAATGCTACGGAATTACTATTGTTTTTGTGTGTGTTTATTGGCCGCTTGTGTATTTCCTTTCATGAAATGTCTGTTCAAATCTTTTGTTCCATTTTTATGTTACAGTCTTTTTCTTTGGTATTGATTGGTAGCAGTTCTTCACGTCCACTGAATACATGTATATGTATAATATATACATTCAAACCAAATATGATGAATATACATGTATACAAATTTACTTATACATGTATATAGGTCAGATTACATCCCTGGTGGCTCAGAAAGTAAAGAGTCTGCCTGTGATGAAGGAGACCCGAGTTCAATCCCTGGATTGAGAAGATCCCTTAGAGAAGGAAAGAGGAAGACATTAGAGTATTCTTGGAGAAGGCAATGGCACGCCACTCCAGTACTTTTGCCTGGAAAATCCCATGGACAGAGAAGCCTGGTGGGCTGCAGTCCATGGGGTCGCTAGAGTCAGACACGACTGAGTGACTTCACTTTCACTTTTCACTTTCATGCATTGGAGAGGGAAATGGCAGCCCACTCCAGTGTTCTTGCCAGGAGAATCCGAGGGACGGGGAGGCCTGGTGGGCTGCCGTCTATGGGGTCGCACAGAGTCGGACACAACTGAATCGACTTAGCAGCAGCAGCAGCAAAGTATTCTTGCCTGGAAAATCCTATGGACAGAGGAGCCTGACAGGCTACAATCCACGGGTTTGCAAAGAGTGGACACAACTGAGCAACCAACACTTTCAGTTTCAGGTCAGATTAAATTACACATAATGTTTGTCAGACATATGTATATATATAGTATACATTATATATAAATGTATGTACTAAATATTTTCTATCATTTCATATTTGCCTTTTCATTTTCATTACATATATAGTAATATGAGTGTGTACATGCAAATTTTATAGTTTTAATCACCTATGAGAAGTGAAAATTACAATTATTCAAATAAAATGGAGGAATCTTGCAACAGATAATCTCAAAAATTTAATTTATATTCTTTCATTTGTGTAATTTTATGTATGCTAAAAACACAATACAATGATGTGATGTTATACTTTGTCAGTTGCTATTTAGAAAAATGCAAAAGTAGGAAGTCAAGAAACACCTGGAGTAACAGACAAATTTGGCCTTGGAATACAGAATGAAGCAGAGCAAAGGCTAATAGAGTTCTGCCAAGAGAATGCACTGGTCATAGCAAACACCCTCTTCCAACAACACAAGAGAAGACTCTACACATGGACATCACCAGATGGTTGACACTGAAATCAGATTGATTATATTCTTTGCAGCCAAAGATGGAGAAGCTCTATACAGTCAGCAAAAACAAGACCAGGAGCTGACTGTGGCTCAGATCATGAACTCCTTATTGCCAAATACAGACTGAAATTGAGGAAAGTAAGGAAAACCACTAGACCATTCAGGTATGACCTAAATAAAATCCCTTATGACTACACAGTGGAAGTGAGAAATAGATTTAAGGGCCTAGATCTGATAGACAGAGTGCTTGATGAACTATGGATAGAGGTTCGTGACACTGTACAGGGGACAGGAATCAAGACCATCCCCAAGAAAAATAAATGCAAAAAAGCAAAATGGCTGTCTGGGGAGGCCTTACAAATAGCTGTGAAAAGAATAGAAGCGAAAAGCAAAGGAGAAAAGGAAAGATATACCCATTTGAATGCAGAGTTCCAAAGAATAGCCAGGAGAGATAAGAAAGCCTTTTTCAGCCATCAATGCAAAGATATAGAGGAAAACAATAAAATGGGAAAGACTAGAGATCTCTTCAAGAAAATTGGAGATACCAAAGGAACATTTCATGCAAAGATGGGCTCAATAAAGGAAAAAAATGGTATGGACCTAACAGAAGCAGAAGATATTAAGAAGAGGTGGCAAAAATACACAGAACTGTACAAAAAAGATCTTCATGACCCAGATAATCACGATAGTATGACCATTCACCTAGAGCCAGACATCCTGGAATGTGAAGTCAAGTGGGCCTTAGAAAGCATCACTACAAACAAAGCTAGTGGAGGTGATGGAATTCCAGTGGAGCTACTTCAAATCCTGAAAGATGATGCTGTGAAAGTGCTGCATTCAATATGCCAACAAATTTGGAAAACTCAGCAGTGGCCACAGGACTAGAAAAGGTCAGTTTTCATCCCAATCCCAAAGAAAGGCAATGCCAAAGAATGCTCAAACTATCACACAATTGCACTCATCTCACAAGCTAGTAAAGTAATGCTTAAAATTTTCCAAGCCAGGCTTCAGCAATACATGAACCGTGAACTTCCAGATGTTCAAGCTGGTTTTAGAAAAGGCAGAGGAACCAAAGATCAAATTGCCAACATCCACTGGATCATGGAAAAAGCAAGAGAGTTCCAGAACAACATCTATTTCTGCTTTATTGACTATGCCAAAGCCTTTGACTGTGTGGATCACAATAAACTGTGGAAAATTCTGAAAGAGATGGGAATACCAGACCACCTGATCTGCCTCTTGAGAAACCTGTATGCAGGTCAGGAAGCAACAGTTCGAACTGGACATGGAACAACAGACTGGTTCCAAATAGGAAAAGCAGTACGTCAAGGCTGTATATTGTCATCCTGTTTATTTAACTTCTATGCAGAGTACATCATGAGAAATGCTGGGCTGGGGGAAGCACAAGCTGTAATCAAGATTACCAGGAGAAATATCAATAACCTCAGATATGCAGATGACAACACCCGTATGGCAGAAAGTGAAGAGGAACTCAAAAGCCTCTTGATGAAAGTGAAAGTGGAGAGTGAAAAAGTTGGCTTAAAGCTCAACATTCAGAAAACAAAGATCATGGCATCCGGTCCCATCACTTCATGGGAAATAGATGGGGAAACAGTGGAAACAGTGGCTGACTTTATTTTTCTGGGCTCCAAAGTCACTGCAGATGGTGATTGCAGCCATGAAATTAAAAGACGCTTACTCCTTGGAAGGAAAGTTATGAGCAACCTAGATAGCATATTGAAAAGCAGCGACATTACTTTGTTAACAAAGGTCCATCTAGTCAAGGCTATGGTTTTTCCAGTGGTCATGTATGGATGTGAGAGTTGGACTGTGAAGAAGGCTGAGCGCTGAAGAATTGTTGCTTTTGAACTGTCGTGCTGGAGAAGACTCTTGAGAGTCTCTTGGACTGCAAGGAGATCCAACCAGTCCATCCTGAAGGAGATCAGTCCTGGGTGTTCACTGGAAGAACTGATGTTGAAGCTGAAAGTCCAGTAAGGGAACGACAGAGGATGAGATGGTTGGATGGCATCACTGACTCAATGGACATGGGTTTGAGTGAACTCTGGGAGTTGGTGATGGACAGGGAGGCCTGGTATACTGCACTTCATGGGGTCACAGAGAGTCAGACACGACTGAGTGACTGAACTGAACTGTTTTAGAAAAATTAAATGAGAAAACAATTTTGCTAAATGGTTACTAATACATTTGTCATTTTTCATGTACTTCATTTCTATCTGAGTTTCCAGATTCAGGTCATTTTCTTCATCATGAATGGTTTCATTTACTGTTTCTTAGCATGTAGGACTTCTGGCATCATGCTCTTCACAACCTTTTGTTTATTGAAAATATCTTTATTTGGTTTTAACTTTTAAAGACTATTTTTGATAGATGTAGTCATGCATGTTGATTGGGTTTTTGAATGTTGAAAACAGTAAATTAAAAATAAAATTCATCATAATCTTAGTAAGACTGTGTGTGTGTGCTCAGTCATGTCTAATTCTTTGTAACTCTATGGACTGTAGCCTGCAGGCTCCTCTGTTCATGGGATTCTCCAGGCAAGAATACTGAAGGGGTTGCCATTTCCTTCTCCAGGGGATCTTTTTGGCCCAGGGATCGAACCCTTGTCCCTTATGTCTCCTACACTGGCAGGAATATTCTTTACCACTAGCACCAGCTGTGAAGCCCCACCCCACTAGCACTGGAAAATATCTTCAAGGGACGTGTGATATTTGTGTAGAAAATTACTGATATTTCCCCTTCTTTCAAGGGTCAAGTTCTTTCTGCCTGATTTGGGGTATTTCCGCAGGGTCTGTAAATTATTTTGCTTTTCCCAAAGTTCATTATTTTCATCTTCTCTCAGGTTAGTGTGATACACACTACTCCATAATTTCCAGAAATAAGACCTGTTCTTCTTTTTTATGATTCTACTTTCTAGGTGTTCTGGTCTGATCTTGAACCTATAATTATTAGTTCCAGTTTCTTTAAACTTCCTTTCCAGTTTCTTTGTCCTCATGGGAAATATTCCAAAATTCTACATTATATCAGTGGCCATTCTTAGTTGATAGTATTGTGAGTTTTTAGAATCAGTTAATTCATAGCGGTTACAGGATGTTAAATCATAAGAGTCTAGTTAGACACCATCTTAAGGCAGTTACTGGGTATGTGTTTGTAATTCCATTTCTGCTGTCTTTGGCGACATTAGCACTGTCATTTCTCAGATGAGAAAAAAAAAAATAAGTGAAGCTTCTTGTCCTGAACAGAAACTGACAGGCAACAAATAAATCCGTGAGTGGGCTCAGTGGGCTCCTCTCACCCCTCTTTTTATTCAAGTGACAGGCTTTTTTGGAGATGAAAGCAGACATTATTTTCCCAGTGAGACTGGAGTGTCTTTGAAATCTTTCTTGCTGTCACTCTCTGATAACCTCACCTCTTTCAACATTATTATGGATTATCAATATACTCCTTAGGTTTTCTTGGTCACACGAGGTGGTTTCCAAGGTAACAAGGCCTAGACAGGTAATCTCTCCCTTTTCTACAAAGAATCTAAAAATAGTGGCTATGTGAGGACTGCAGGGCATCGCCATTAGCAAACTGGCTCTGTGCAAATTGATTACTTTCTGCACTTAATTATTACGGAAACACAGCATCAGGCTTTTAATATGAGTCCCGTGCCTTCAGCTATATTCACCTGTGCTTTAAAATGCTCACTGTCTGCAAGGAACTGCTTGAATCAAAATAAGAATGTTATCCTAAGCCCGTTTCTTCTTAAAAATTAGCTAAGGTTAAAAAAGTAATAAGAGAAATAGACACTTAGCGTCAAGAGATATTTAAACTTATTTTCATATTAAATGGATTTTCTTTTCCCCTGCTTTAGGCTATATGAAAGTCATGTAGTTATTTTAATCAGTTGATAACAGATGAATTTTAAATTATATATAAAGGCACAATTTCCAACAAGACATGCAAATTTACAGATAAAAGCTAGTTCAGTTATCTAGTGATAAACATGTCTCTTGCTTGAATGTTACCTGGACAGTGTCTTTCCCTGGCTGATTGATAAGCTTGAAGATGTAAGTAAGCAGTAGGCAGTTAAAAAAAAGCCTAAAACTCATTATGATAACACAAAGCAATTCTTCAAAAATTCCATTCACCTAAATCTGTGACTCTCTGGACCCAAATTGGGACAACTCTACAACCCAGATGCCATTTTTACAGTCCACCAAACATGACGTTGAAATGTTGCTCTAAGTGTTGTATCCACAGATGTGCTTATCAACTTTGGGGGGGCTATTTTGCTCCCCCAAAGGACACTTGTTTGTCATAACTGGAGGGAGGCACTGCGAGCATTTAGCAGATAGAGGTGAGACTCCACTCAGCATCCTAGAGTGCATACAGCAGCCTACCCAACCAAGCACCCCTGAGAAACCCTGGTCAAGAGGATGATGGATTAGCCACCGAACCATCAGTCTCAAGTCTCTTTGGTTCATATCTTGACAAGTAACTTTAAACACTGAGTGAGCAGCATTTATGTTACTTGACTTTATGTTAAATCACATTACTTATGTTACTTCTACTAAAAACAATGATCACTTCATCAGAAATTAATCTTTTACTTGCCCAACTGAGCTAGAAAACTAGAGGAGAGTTACTAGCTGATCAGACAGAATCTTAAAACTGAGTTATGAGCTCCACTTCACCCTTTGCTCTTGCTTTTGAGTGCCCTGGGTTTGAGTTCTTTTTTTCGGCTGAACCCTGCAACGAGGCCCACTGACCTTCAAGGACCACCTGCACAAAGTCTTGAGCGGACAGCCTGTCCTTGCGCACAAAGCACTGGTAGGCTCCGCCGTCACTTCGGACCATGTGATCCATTATAAGGTTTTCGTGGTTGATCCCTGTGATCCTCACATTTTTTCCAGGGTTGAGTATTTCACCATTTCGGTACCAGGAGAGTTCCTGGTCCTCACTTCCAGTCACGCTGCAGGACAAGGAAACCTGGCTGCCCACGCTGCTTTTAACTTTCCTGGGGCTGATGGTAGCTTTCAGTGGCTCTGGAGTTTCGGGGAAGAGAAAAAAAGAAGGTAAAAACATCACACATGAGAGTATTTCAACAGGGTGGACTTTTGACAAGGCAAATGTATCTTCACAAGCATTTTTGGCCATTTGGCAATACGTCAAGGTAGGTTTTTCCCTCATACAGAGCACTGAATAGTCAAAGATATTAAATTGAGCTGTTAATGGGATTTATGTAAGTTATACAGTCTTAATTTTGTACTTGCTTGGATGGTGACTGCAGACATGAAAGCAAAAGACGGTTGCTCCTTGGAAGAAAAGCTTTGACAAACCCAGACAGCAGATTAAAAAGCAGAGACATCACTTTGTCGACAAAAGTCCATAGAGTCAAAGTTATGGTTTTTCCAGCAGTCATTTGCCAGTGTGAGAGTTGGACCATAAAGAAGGCTGAGCACCAAAGAATCAATGCTTTCAAACTGTGGTCCTGGAGAAGACTCTTGAGAGTCCCTTGGACTGCAAGGAGATCAACACTGACTATTCACTGGAAGAACTGATGCTGAAGCTGAAGCTCCAATACTTTGGCCACCTGAGGTGTACAGCCAACGTATTAGGAAAGATCCTGATGCTGGGAAAGATTGAAAGCAGGAGGAGAAGGGGGCAACAGAGGACGAGATGGCTGGATGGCATCACTGACTCACTGGACAAGAGTCTTAGCAAACTCTGGGAGATAGTGAAGGACAAGGAAGCCTGGCATGCTACAGTATAGGAGTTTGCAGAGTTGGACACAACTGAGCAACGGAACAACAACAATACGGTCATAATTTGGTACTTGTAAATAGCACTACGTAGGCCTTCTACCTGGAATACTCCCAGAGTTAAAGCAGCAGAGGGATTGAGAAAGAACATCTTTTTAATAGTTAGCTACTTTACCATGTAAATGACAATGCATACAGATTTTCTGTTGAAATAGTCAATTGTGAGCTTCGTGTTAAGACTGCTATGTTTCTAATGCTTTTGTGTGGAATGACGTTGCAACAATTTTTAAAAAGGAACCTTAAAAACAAAAGGCCACACTCTGCATGTTCTTATTTCAGTGCTATTTCATTTTGTTTGGGAACATCCTCATTGCTTTTGGCTTTTTTCTTTTCTTTTTCTTGCCTTCTTTCACTGTATGGCAGATAGACTGGTGTTGGTCAGATTCCTTTCTCAGTAAATGTGAGTATTAACCCACTGACAGTAAGAACTGCAATGGCTGAGCCAACAAGGATGGATATATTTGAATATTTAAATCTATCTGCCTCATCCCAACTTGGCACAGATGGGTTTCCTCTGGGCCAGTCTCACACACACAAACTCACTCATATCCTCTATGTGGCTTAACCATGGCCAGCAGCACAGGGCTGCAAGGAAGCAGGTTGCTGTAGAATGTGTAACTGTGAGAAAGGTTTTTTATTTCTTTAAAATGAGGCAAGCTGCTTTGGACAAGGTGGTAACTCTCATCCATGACTTGCTATGTTTTCATTGAACAATGAATGAACCCAGTTCAATGCCATAAGCATTTTTGAACATTTATATGCCAAGAATAGCACTAAACTCGTAAGTGAAGATGAAAATGAAAGACACTTGTGACAACTCGCATGTCCCATAGTTACCTTCGTTAAGTCAGTCTCCCCACAGTTCTGCAAGTTTCATGTTATCTCCACTTTACAGAAGAAGAAAGAGTTATTCAGAGATATTTAACCAAATCCACACAACAGGTAAATGGCAGCTATCAGCTGTTTGCGTCAGTTATTACTGACTTCTTAGTCACCACATTGTGAAGTCTTTAAAGAGCTCAGTCTTTTAGGTGCATAAGCAAAATACGAGAATGAAGATAGTAACCCACAGGGTCCAAGAGAAGACCTCAAGATTCTGCATCAAATCAGAGGGACCTGAAGGCAGCAGGGGAAGAGGGCAACAAAGGATGAGATGGTTGGATGGCCTCACCAGTTCAGTGGACGTGACCTTCGGCGAACTCCTGAAGATGGCGGGACAGGGCAACCTGGCATGCTGTGGCCCGTGGGGTCATGAAGAGTCAGACTCGACTTGGAGACTGAACAACAGTAACAACAGTGGGAACTAAAGAAAGCTTTCTAGAATTTTTAGCCAGTGAGCAATAGAGTAAACACATTTTTAGGAGAATCGATTGATCGTATTGTGTTGCACAAATGATAATGGGAAAATTGGTCAGCAAGGAGGAATTGTTGATGTCTAGCTGTGACTCAATTAAAACTCAATTTAGGACTGGGTGGAGGTGGGGAGCACAGTTGAGAAAGGCCTTGAGATACAATCTCTAGGACTTGGCAGGAATTAGACCTAGAAAGGGAAGTCTCAAAGAGGATCTGGGGCTTAAAGCTTGCATTTGGAGGGTTTGAGGGTAGAAGGAGTCTAGGATAACAGGAGTCATTTACATGCCAGAGATGGTAGAGAGCAGTTTGGGATACTCCTGCTGAGCATCTGATATAAAATTTGGAAATATGTTCTTCTGACACCCAAGGAGGCTGAGGCTGAACCTGCAAATTCAGGGCTGTTTTCAGAGGGGAGGAATTTGAAACTAGAAAACAAAAGAGAGAGAAAAATAAAAGAGGAGAATGTTCTGAATTTGCAAGAGCATCATGTCCACCTGGAAAAGAGAGACCAAACTAAGGACCAGTCAGAAGGGAGGATGGAGTGTTAGAGGCATACCTGGAACTTTTCCAGACAAGGCTCACAAATACAAACAGGAAAACAGACATATTCAGAATTAAGACTTTCCTACAGATAACTTTTACAATGTGTTACTGTTGTTCAGTTGCTCAGTCAAGTCCGACATCTTGCAACCCCATGAAATGCAACACACCAGGTTTCCCCGTCCTTCACTATCTCCCAGAGTGTGCTCAAACTCATGTGCATTGAGTCGGTGATGCCATCCAACCATCTCATCTTCTGTTGCCCCCTTCTCCTACTACCCTCAATGTTTCCCAGTATCAGGGTCATTTACAACGTAGACAAGGATAAATGTCTTTACAGAGAAAGCAATAAACTATTCTGAGCTTTGAGCAGAAAACAGGAGTGGAATGGGGAATGCCTGGGGAATACGGCATTGCATTAGACTTAGAAAGATGGGGAGTTTTAGACATTCAAGTATTTGAAAAGCATCTTCCATGTGGAGGGAGCACCATGGCTTGCACTTTTAGGGAAGGAACTGCTTATAGTGGGAAGGAAGTTAGATTTCACAGGAAGTAGGTTTTTTTGAAGCAAAACGATGGGAAATGTGACCTTACAGGTTTTCTTGACAGGCTTTCCCCACTATCTTAATATATAAATATTATTCAGCAGAAACTGAGGAGCCACAAAAAGTGGTTTTGAACCTCCCATTGGAATAATTCTCACTAGCTGTCCAATGTTTCATTGTTTCATCAACAAGGCACTTCAGTCATAGAAATATAATTGTTCAGACATTATCCTCCATTTCTAGCGAAAATCAGCCTAAGCACATTCAAATGACATTTGCAGGACTCAGTCTGGACAGCTGATTCCAGGCAGTCTTTGGGATATTTGTTTCAAATGGACTCACTTGGGCTGGTATTGTGCTAAAGCTGTCTACATCCATGGTAACATTGAAGAGGTGGTTCCATAAACAGGCAGAAGGCTAGAAAAAAGCCAGGATAAGAAAATGCCTTCCTTTTAAATGCTAGACTCATATTCAGTTTGTTCAGTTCATCAAATTTTTCTGTATACAAATATATATATTATCCGACTGGCAACTACGAGCCATATATTTTGACCAAAGTTCTACCACTCACTTCTGGTCCTGTGATCTTGAGTAAAATCAGTTTGATTTTGTTTCTGCATGAATAAAATTAAGGCTTTATAAATAGATTAGAGAGTGTACCCCTGAAATCACATCCCTTCTTCCTCTGTCTGCCTTCACCCTCCTTCTCATCGTCTTCCTCACACTGGTCATTCCAGATCAGTTTAGAGATGAGATGTATTCATCATGTTATTGTTTAGTGCTTCAGTTGTGTCTGATTCTTTGTGACTGCATGGACTGTAGCCCACCAGACTTCTCTGTCCATGGGATTTCCCAGGCAGGAATACAGGAGTGGCTTGCCATTTCCTTCTCCAAGGGATATTCCCAACCCAAGGATAGAATGCCTTCTCCTGCATTGAAGGCAGGTTCTTTTACTACTGGGACTTCCCTGGTGGCTCAGCTTGGTAAAGAATCCACCTGCAATGTGGGAGACCTGGGTTCAATCCCTGGGTTGGCAAGATCCCCTGGAGAAGGGAAAGGCTACCCACTCCAGTATTCTGGCCTGGAGAAGTCCATGGACTGTGTAGTCCATGAGATCACAAAGAGTCAGACATGACTGAGTGCCTTTCACTTCACTGTTTTTACCACGGACCCCTAGGGAAGCTATAGTCACCATAGTTGGACTAAATTGTCTCTAATATTGAGTCCAAGTCCAATTTTCAGATAATTACAGCTCTAGATTCAGCCCTGTAGAGAGGTGATAAAGCCCCATTTAGAAACCTAAAGCAGAATCTGGCAACTGGCCAAGGGCAACTCCTTTGATCTGATCACCATTGCCTGTGCTAACAGCACCACCCTGCTTATCTCCCTCCATTGATTTGCAGACTGGCTGGCCATTCTGAATTCAACAGCTAGGTAATGTTATCTTGGAGCTGGATACTGTGGCCCCAGACTCTCCAGCTGTGTTCAGTTCAGTTCAGTTGCCCAGTCATGTCCGACTCTTTGCGACCCCATGAACCACAGCACTCCAGGCCTCCCTGTCCATCACCAACTCCCGAAGTTCACCCAAACCCATGTCCATTGAGTCGATGCCACACAACCATCTCATCCTCTGTCGGCCCCTTCTCCTCCTGCCCTCAATCTTCCCCAGCATCAGGGTCTTTTCTAGTGAGTCAGCTCTTGGCAGCAGGTGGCCAAAGTATTGGAGTTTCACTTCAACATCAGTCCTTTCAATGAACACTCAGGACTGATCTCCATTAGGATGGACTGGTTGGATCTCCTTGCAGTCCAAGGGACTCTCAAGAGTCTTCTCCAACACCACAGTTCAAAAGCATCAATTCTTCAGCAATCAGTTTTCTTTATAGTCCAATTCTCACAGTCATACATGACCACTGGAAAAACCATAGCCTTGACTAGACAGACCTTTGTTGACAAAGTAATGTCTCTGCTTTTCAATATGCTGTCTAGGTTGGTCATAACTTTCCTTCTAAGGAGTAACCTCCAGCATTTGAAGACTTGATTTCCTCATCTGTGAAATGGGGCTAAAATGGAGTGAGGATTCATGGGAGCTACAGAGAAGGCCAGGGGGTCACTTGTAACAGGAGCTCCACCATTGGCAGCTAGCATCACCACTGCCAGTTACCATCCAACTTACGTTTCACGTACAGGCGGCCTATCACCTTAGCAGTTCCATATCTGTTGGACACTTCACACACATAGCTGCCTGAGTCTGAGGGACGTGTGTTCTCAATAAGCAGCCCTGTCATGGTCTTCTGGAACCTTCCAGAAAGTTCCAGGGGCATGTTGTCCTTCAGCCAGCGGTAATCTGGCTCAGGGTGCCCAAGTGCTTTGCAAGGTAGCTCCACACGCTGCCCTGCCATGGCTTTGCGATGATCAAACCCATCCAGTATGGACGGGGCTGAGTTCGCTGGGTCTGCAGAAGGAAAGGAAAAAACTCTTAGATGCAGTGAAGGAGTTAATGTGTCATTCAGAATCATAGGACGTCATATATAATTCAAATTTTATGTATGATTTCAATTATTAATACACCTTTAAGATTCCTCTGTCCATGGAATTCTCCAGGCAATAATACTGGAGTGAACTGCCATTCCCTTCTCCCGGGGATATTTCGATCCAGGGATCAAACCCGGGTCTCTTGCATTGCAGGCAGCTTCTTTACCATCTGAGCCACCAGCCACCTGATGCAAAGAACTGACTCATTGGAAAAGACCCTGATGCTGGGAAAGATTGAAGGTGGCAGGAAAAGGGGATGACAGAGGATGAGATGGTTGGATGGCATCCCCTATGCGATGGTATGAGTTTGAGTAAACCCCGGGAGCTGGTGATGGACAGGGAAGCTTGGCATGCTGCAGTCCATGGGATTGCAAAGAGTCTGACACAACTGAGTGACTGAACTGAATTGAACCACCAGGGAAGCCCATATATGCACACACACACACACACACACACATAAACACACACACACACATATATGCATATATATGAACAGAAAGAAAGCCCTATTCATATACATTCCTGTCTCTCAAAATTTTCAAAAGGTTGAACCTGATACATCACCAAAGAAGATGTACAAATGATTGATAAGCACATGGAAAGATGTTCAGTATTGTTAGCCATGACAGTTGCTATTGTTTTTTAGTTTCTAAGTTGTATCTGATTCTTTTGGGATCTCATGGTTTGTATTCCACCAGTTTCCTCTGCTCTTGGGATTTCCCAGGCAAGAATACTAGAGTGGATTGCCATTTTCTTCTCCAAGGGTTCTTCTCCACCCAAGGATCAAACACGTGTCTCCTGCATTGGCACGTGGATTCTTTGCCACAGGGCCACCTGGAAAGCCCAGCCACTAGGGTAATGCAAATTAAAACCACAGTGAGATACTACTTCACACTTACTAGGATGTCTATAATAAAGACCCCCATAGCAGCAAGTGCTTGTGAGGATGTGGAAAAGAAAGTAGAACTTTCATGCATTGTTAACTTGAAAGTAAAATGGGGCAACCACTTTGGAAAACACATCAGCAGCTTTGTAAAATGTTAAACTTCAGTTCATCACAAGGCTCAAAAGCTCCACTGTAAGAATCCACCCTAGACAAAGGAAAACCCACGTTCATTCAAACACTTTTTCACAAATGTTCATAGCAGGATTATTCGTAAGAGCCAAAAAGTTGAAATAGTTCATACTAAACAATAGGATCATTGTTTAGTAGCTGGATAAGCGAAATGTGAACATACATACATATTAATCAGCAATACAAAAGATACATGTTACTATATGAATGGACATGTTACAATAGGGATGGGCCTCAAAAGATTAGGCTAAATGAAAGAAGCCAGATACAAAGCCACATATCACCGAATTTGATTTATACAAAACACAGTGAAAACACAAATCTATAGAGATAGACAATAGATTAGTAGTTGCCTGCAGCTGGGATTGAATTTGACTGGAAATGGGCATCAGGAATTGATTTATCTATCTATCTAGGCCATTTTGTCTAAAGTTTCATTCAGTGAATGCTTCCTTATTGCTTTTCTTTTTGTATGATCTGTTCATTGATGTAAATGGGACATTAAAATCTGTTTCTATAATTGTGTTGCTGTCAATATTTCCCATTACATCTGCTAGTATTCTCTTTATTTAAGTATTTCTATGTTGGATGCATAGGAATTACCACTGCTATATTTCCCTTTCAGATTGATCCCTTTATCATCATGTAACATTCTTTCCTGTATTTTAACAAAATACAAAAGTCTTTGTTTTAAAGTCTACATTTCTGATACAAGTATTGCTACACCAACCTTCTTTTTGTTTCCGTTTGACCAAATACCTGTTTCCATCCCCTAACTTTCAGTCTGTGTGTGTCTTTAGATTTGAAGTGAGTCTCTTGTTGGCAGCATATATGTGTGTGTGTTTTTTTTTAATCAAATCAGCCACAGTATACCTTTTGATTAGAGCATTAGTCCATTTACATTTAAAGTAATTATTGGCAGATATGTACTTACTGTTATTTTGTTCATTGTTTTCTAATTTTATAGTTTTCTTTTTGCTTTTTCTGCTTTCTTCCCTTGTGATTTGATGACTATCTTTAGCATTATGTCTGGATTCATTTTTCTTTTCTCGAGTACCCAGTATAGATTTTTGGCTTGTATATAAATGTATTTTGGCTTGTATATAGATTTATATGGATATATATATGTGTATGTGTGTGTGTGTATATATATATATATATATACACACACTTGATTATTTTAATTTGATGATCTCTTAAGTTTGAACACATTCTAAAAACTCCATTTTTTACTTGCCACCATTTTAGTATTTTGAGTTTATATTTTACATCTTTCTGTTTTGTGTAGCCCTCAACTTATTGTGGATATAGATGATCTGTCTGCTTTTGTCTTTCAACCTTTTGCTAGCCTTACAATTTGCGCGTCAACTACCTTTACTATATGTTTACTTTACCAGTCATATTTTCTTTTTCTAAATTTCATATTTCTAGATGTGGTCTTTTTGGTGCTTACAGAAGTCCCTTTCATAGTCTTTATAAGATAGGCTTGTGTGCTTAGTCGCTTAGTTGTGTCTGACTCTTTGCAACCCCATGGACTGTAGCCGTTCAGGTTCCTCTGTCTATGGGGATTCTACAGGCAAGAATAATGGAGTGGGTTGCCATTTTCTCCTCCAGGAGATCTTCACAACCCAGGTATTGAACTCAGATCTCCTGCACTGGTGGTGGATTCTCCACCATCTGAGCTACCAGGGAAGGTTTAGTGACAGTGAAATCTTTTAACTTTTGCTTATCTGTAAAACTCTTATCTCTCTTTTGTAGAATAATCTTATTTTGTTTATTTTTATTTCATCACTTTAAACATATTATGACACTGCTTTCTGGCCTGCAAAGTTTCTACCGAAAAGTCAATTGATAGTCTCATGGGAGTTCTTTTGTATTTAAGTAGTTCCTTTTTCCTTGCTGTGTTTAACATTCTCTCTATATCTTTAATTTTTTCCATTTTAATTATAACGTGTCTTGGTGTGAATCTCTTTGGTTCATCTTTGTGTGTGTGTAAGAGAGTGATCCTCTGCTTTGTGGACCTGAATACTTGTTTACGTTCCCTGGTCAGGGAAGTGTTGAGCTATTATTTCTTCCAATAATTTTTCTGCCCCTTTCTCCCTCTCTTTTCCTTCTGAGACCCCTATAAGATAGTAAGTGTGATTATCCCCAGGTCTCTTAAACTGTCTTCATTTTTTTTTTTCTGTTTTCAGTTCCACATAAGAGTTTTCCACTACTCTGTCTTCCAGTTCACTGATCTGTTCCCCTGCTTAATCTAATCTACTGTTGATTCCTTCTAGTGTATTCTTCTGTTTAGTAATCATAGTCTTCAGCTCTGTTTGGTTCTTGTGTTTTCTAACTTGCTATTAGACTTCTCATCATGTTCATTCATTCTTCTCTCAAGTTCATTGAGCACCTTTGTGATCTTAACCTTGTATTTTTTTTTGTTAGGGAGATTATTATCTCCTTAGTTCTTCTTCTGGAATTTTATCTTGTTCTTTTATTTGCAAAATATTCCTCAGTTGCCTCATTTTGCTGAATTCTGTTTTTACATCTGTGTTATATATATATCACTTACATATCCCAATTTTGAGGAAGTGGCCTGATATTGGAAATGTGCTATGGGGCCCAGCAGCACACTGGTTCCCAGAGCCAAGTGCTCTAGGGGAGCCCCTTAAGTGGACCGCAGGGACCCTTCAGTTATGGTGGGGCTGACTACTGAGAGTGGCTGGTAGGCAGGGATGGACCCCGGCCTGGTTGGCTGGCAGGCCCTACTTCATGTAGAGGCTGCTGCCCTACTAGTCGGGGGGCTGGTTTTCCATGCAATGGGCTGCTAGCCCTGGGGTGGTGTTGGTCCAGGGGTTGCTGTCAAATTGTCTAATAGGCAGGTAAACCACCAGCACTAATAAGCAAGAGGGAAGACTCCAAAATGGCACTTGCCAGCATAGTGTCCTCGTGATAGAATGAGCTCTCCAAAATTGCTTCCATCAATGTCTATGATTGGTGAAAAACCTGGCTTAAAACTCAACATTAAAAAAAAATAATCAAGATTATGGCATCCAGTCCCATCATTTTATGACAAATAGAAAGGGAAAATGTAAAAGTAGTGACAGATTTTATTTTGTTGGTCTCCAAAATTACTGTGGATAGTGTCTGCAGCCATGAAATTAAAAAGATGCTTGTTCCTTGGAAGGAAAGCTATGACAGACCTAGAAAGAGAATTAAAAAGCAGAGACATCACTTTGCCAACAAAGTCAGCCTAGTCAAAGCAATAGCTTTTCCAGTAGTCATGTATGGATGTGAGAGTTGGACCATAAACAACTATGGTGCTTGAGAAGACTCTTTTGAGAGTTCCTTAGGCTGAAAGAAAATCAAACCAGTCAATCCTAAAGGAAATAAACCCTGAATATTTATGGAAGGACTGATGATGAATCTGAAGCTCCAATACTTTGGCTATCTGATGTGAAGAGCCAACTCATTGGAAAAGACCCTAATGATGGGAAAGGTTGAAGGCAAAAGGATAAAGGGGAAGCAGAGGATGACATGGTTAGATAGCATCACTGATTCAATGGACATGAATTTGAGCAGACTCTGGAGATGGTAAAGGAGAGAGAAGCCTGGTGTGCTGCAGTCCATGGGGTTGTAAAATGTTGGACACAACTTAGCGACTAAAATGTTGTCTATATCCTGGGGCAGTCCCAGTTAGTTACTGCCTTTCCAGGAGGCTTTCCAAAATTAGCAAGTGGGTCTGACCCAGGCTACTTTCAAATGATTGCCTCTGCACTGGGTCTTGGAGCATGAGAGATTTTGCATGAGTCTTTAAGAGTGGAGTATCTATTTTATAACCCTCCAACTCTCCCATACATAAGCCCCACTGGCTTTCAAAGCCAGACATTCTGGAGCTTTCATCTTCCTGGTGGAGAACTCCAAGACTAAGAAGCTTGATGTTGGGCTCAGACCCCTTGCTCCTTGGGGAGAACTTCTGCAATTTTGATTTTTCCATTTGAGGCTTGCCTCTCTGGGAGTTTGTCATGTCTCTGCACCTCCTACCCATCTTACTGTGGTTCTGTCTTTATATTTTTAATTGTGGAAAACTTTTCTGCATGTCTGCAAGTTATTATCATTGATATTTCCTCTATAAATAGTAGTATTTTTGGTGTGTCCATGCGAAGAATTAGCTTAGGATCTTCCTACTCCATTATCTTTGCCACACTCCCTTATCGGTGATCTTAATTGTTATTGTTCTTTTTTGTTGTTGTTGTTATCATTCTTGACTCTTTTAATTCAGAGCAGCCTCTCTTCTATTTCTTCTCATGTCTCTGGGTTATTGAAGAAACAGATAAGTTATTGCATAGGAAATCCCACACTTTGAATATCTTTCTTTATGCTGTCATTTAGCCTGTTCCTCTATTGCCATTTTTTCTTATGACTGGAATTTAGTTCTGATGGATTGGTTAGATCAAGCTCAACCTTTTGTCATTCCCTTTGCATCTATATAATGAGGCTATATGAGTTGCATGCAAAACTCAATAAGGCTAAAAATGATAAGCAAATTCAGATGATGTTTGTCTGAATTATTTTACTAAGGGTTGAAAATCACGATTTTAATATTTTCTTATCTTCACATTCAACAGATATGATTATTCTGTAAATAAGAACTTTTCTTCCTGAACTAGGGTTGTTTGGTTATCATAAAATATATAGTACTTATAGGAAATATAGGGAGAATTTTCATTGTTCTCTATAATGACTAGTTATCAAAGTCAAGAGTTGGTGCCTGCCCTAGTTACCACTAAGTAGACCAATAAGATTATTATTATTATTGCTTCTGTTATTATTTAATGTATATGGACATGTGTACATGTAAATATATATGCAAATAATTATATAATTGTACATGTACATTATGTAAGTATATATGTATGCACACATATACACACCTATGTATGCCTTAATATTAATACATATATATATTTATTTACATATAATTTTGGCAAGACCCTATTTATATTTCAGGCTCATCTTGCATGTTTCCTGTCCCAAAGCAATAAGTGATCATTATTTCAAGGAACCGTGGTCCCTATTATTATGGCATAATATTTAAAAGAGACTATTGTCTAGGCAGTAGAGTTGCTAGTTGCTATTGGTTGCCCATTGCTTCTGGACCTTTTCAATGGAAACACCTTCTCTCTCTCCATTTAGTTTTTCACTCTGGCTCAGTTTGATTCCTAAATCCAGCAGTTTCCCTCAGGGTGAATCTCTCTTCTTCTGAAAGTAGTATTTGCTGAATACTTCTGAGATACACAAGGAGTTAGACCACCAGTTAACTATGTGATGTCACAGCCTTTTATACTCATCTTCAGCTCAGAGCTTGCACAGGGCTATCCAAGTGTTGTGAATATCCTCAAACACATTTTCCCAGGTTCCCATCAAGAAATAGTCCTCCTCTGCTTTTTGGAGATGAGCATATGCTGACAAAGTTTCCTATGGTCAACACTACGGTTTTTCCAGTAGTCATGTACAGATGTGAGAATTGGGTCATAAAGAAGGCCAAGTGGTGAAGAATTGACGCTTTTGAATTGTAGTACTGGAGAAGACTCTTGACAGCCCCTTGAACAGCAAGGGGATCAAACCAGTCAATCCTAAAGGAAATCAACCTTGAATATTCATTGGAAGAAATCATGTTGAAGCTGAAGCTCCAATACCTTGTCCACTTGATGTGAAGAACCAGCTCACTGGGAAAGACCCTGATGTTGGGAAAGACTGAGGGCAAGAGGAGAAGGGGGCAACAGAGGATGAGATGGTTGGATGGCATCACTGACACAATGGACAAAAGTTTGAGCACACTCTGGGAGATAGTAAAGGACAGGGAAAACCAGCATGCTGCAGTCTATGGGGTTGCAAAGAATCTGACATGACTTAGCAACAGAACAAAAACAATTTGTTGACTATTTTGCATTTCTGTGACTATATAGTAATCTCAATAGGCCTTCCCCCTTCACCATCCATTGCTTCTCTTACACTGCTGCTTCTCTTACATTGGACCTGCTGTTGCCAGTAGTTTATCTACAGCCCCACATGTTTAAAAGTTTCTGAGGATCCCTGTCACCTACTTTTGTTGAAAATGACATCCACATTCTTTTTCTTTTGTTATCCTATTGAGCCTGTTTCCACTCCAGGAAGAATTTGGAATCATTAAAAACCTTATTACTAGCATAACCCCACTAGCAAACCCCATGTATACGTTTATTAACAATTTAGATCTAATTTAAAATTAAATAATTTTCTGTTATCCTTCAAAGCTTAAACTCTAGATAATCTGCACTCAGTGTCTACATTCCCAAGTTCTAGCATCAACTGTTTCCTCCCTCAACTACTTTACTGAAATTTCTCTGACCAAAACGTCACAAGCTACATGCCATAAGCAGTAGACTCTCTTAAGAGCCTTTTGAGTCTGTGTGACTCTGCTGACTTCTCCCTTCTTACAACTACCACCTTTAACCCCAAATGTTCAGTCTTATCCCGTCTCTTCTTTTCTGCTGGTGTTCAAGTGTATGATGTTCCTTTACTAGTCTCTCCTCTGATGCTTCTTACTGATGTGCACAAATGCTCACGAGGCAATCTCATGACTCTCGTCGCGTCGCTTCTGTGGTGACCCAATCAATGCTCATGAGTCCTGCTGCTTATTTTTGAAACATTCTTTAAAAAATAATAATTAAGCTTGTGATTAAAAAAAGCAAATTTGCCTTTTCAACTCTGAGAAATCAGTACTTCATGATCTAGAGATAAACAAGGCTATTTTTTCTGTTTTCTCACCTTTTTTTTTTTAAGGTTTTACTTTTTTTTCCAGGTTTCACTTCAGAGAAAAATGGCCTCCTGAGATTATCATCACGTGATTCACATTATCTCAATGGAGAAATACATATCTGCTTCTTTTTGCTAAGCTCAGTTTCATCTTATACCCAGATCCATGCCACCATTCCTCCGAGACTGTTTCCTTTCTTACTTCAGTATTGTCGTGAAAAAGTTCCTCCTCAATCATAAAAGACCTTTCCTAGGATATTCTGAACAAATATACCATTGTGCTCTTATTAAAAGCACTGTGAAAGTGAAAGTCGCTCAGTCATGTCTGATGCTTTGTGACCCCATGGACTACACAGTCCATGGAATTTTCCAGGGCAGAATACTGGAATGGATAGCCTTTCCCTTCTCCAGGGAATCTTCCCAACCCAGGGATAAAACCCAGGACTCCCGCATTGCAGGCTGACTGTTTACCAGCTGAGCCACAGGGAAGCCCAAGAATACAGGAGTGGGTGGCCTATCCCTTCTCCAAGGGATCTTCCCGACCCAGGAATTGAACGGAGGTCTCTGGCATTGCAGGCAGATTCTTTACCAACTGAGCTATCAGGAAAGCCTATTATTAAAAACACCATGGAACAGGTAACAGAGGCTACTCATTTTATAATTTATCTTCTCAACATTTTAATTTAATTTTAATTTTTTTTAATTTTTGAAGTTTTATTTTTCAATAATACAAGTCTGGTTGGTTGGAGGATAGGGCTTCTGAAGCAGAGGGAAACTTTGAGGGCTGGCTGGTCTTCTTATCAAAGACCCTGCTTATTTCACACCAGAAGGTGATCTTTCACTTTCCTGCTCTGTTATGTTCTCTGACGTGTATAATGTGCATGCCCTATCCAGGAGGTTTTGGATAGCTGTCAAGAGCTAGGTTTAAAACAACAAGCAAATATGTTAGGATATTTTTGCAAGAATTTCTAGCACATATTTTTAGGTTTATTTTCTGGGCATTTTATTTATTTATTTATTTTTAAAACAAATTCCAACTCTTTATTTTGACTGGGTAACTTACAAAGCCCCTCCACCTCCACAATTTTAAGATGTTTTAAGGGCCATAGAGCTGGGTTCTCACTTTTCTTTTTTTTAAATTTAAATTTATTTATTTTAATTGGAGGCTAATTACTTCACAATATTGTATTGGTTCTGCCACAGATCAACATGAATCCGCCACGGGCGTACAAACGAGTGTTTTTTTTTTTTTTTTACTGTGCTGATTATTCTTGCCCTAAACAGAGGCAACAAGTCATAACTAATAACACAAGAGATAAAGTAACAACTGATATGAAAAAGAACAGGTAAAGATAAACTATTTTCAAGTTCAGAGGGGAAAAAATATCAATTAGTTATGACTTATGTTTTTCCTAAACCTTAAAAGACAGGTGAGTGTTGGCTATTTTAAGGATGTAAATGGGGAAGAGGAATTCAGATAAAGCATTATCAAGGGCAATATGTGGGTGTTAGGTGACATTGTTCTAATTACTCCAGCACTTGAAAACTTGTTATTATGTCTCCCACACAAAACATCACGGCAAATAAAATTACTAATCACTGCATGGATCACATTTTTTTTTTCTAATTTTATTTTATTTTTAAACTTTACATAATTGTATTAGTTTTGCCAAATATCAGAATGAATCCGCCACAGGTATACATGTGTTCCCCATCCTGAACCCTCCTCCCTCCTCCCTCCCCATACCATCCCTCTGGGTCGTCCCAGTGCACTAGCCCCAAGCATCCAGTATCGTGCATCGAACCTGGACTGGCAACTTGTTTCATACATGATATTTTACATGTTTCAATGCCATTCTCCCAAATCTTCCCACCCTCTCCCTCTCCCACAGAGTCCATAAGACTGTTCCATACATCAGTGTCTCTTTTGCTGTCTCGTACACCGGGTTATTGTTACCATCTTTCTAAATTCCATATATATGCGTTAGTATACTGTATTTATGTTTTTCCTTCTGGCTTACTTCACTCTGTATAATAGGCTCCAGTTTCATCCACCTCATTAGAACTGATTCAAATGTATTCTTTTTAATGGCTGAGTAATACTCCATTGTGTAAAACCACTATGAGGTACCATTTCACACCAGTCAGAATGGCTGCGATCCAAAATTCTACAAATAATAAATGCTGGAGAGGGTGTGGAGAAAAGGGAACCCTCTTACACTGTTGGTGGGAATGCAAACTAGTACAGCCACTATGGAGAACAGTGTGGAGATTCCTTAAAAAAGTGGAAATAGAACTGCCTTATGATCCAGCAATCCCACTGCTGGGCATACACACTGAGGAAACCAGAAGGGAAAGAGACACGTGTACCCCAATGTTCATCGCAGCACTGTTTATAATCGCCAGGACATGGAAGCAACCTAGATGCCCATCAGCAGATGAATGGATAAGAAAGCTGGGGTACATATACACATGGATCAATTTTATATTCTAAAACTATAAGACCAAAGTCATATATTTTACATTTGATTTCTAATACTGAGATGGTAATTTCATACTTCTAAACTTCTGCACGGAGCACTAATGCAATCCTGTGTAAACGTATTGCTGATTTGTTTGACTGATGGATCAACAGCAAGCCAACTGTAAAGATTCTGCAAAAGGTCGATATCTTCTCAAAGTATAACTCCCATTAAAAGAGGCACAAAACTGATATATTTTTGAAAGTGGAATAAACTGTTTTTGGGTTTCCTTCACTTGAGAATAATCCTGGAAGGCCATGCCTATTTCTTTAACTTCATTTTTTTTTTCATACCCATGATTTTGTTTTATTTTGACCAACTGGTTAAAATAATATATATATATATATATATAATGTAGAAAGTTCTTAGTCATTAAATTGAGTCCTTATTTGCAAATCAATATACATTTCAAAATCTCATTATTATTATACTCACTAATGATTATTATCATTATACTCACTTTATAATGTATATGCTATATTTAAAAATGTGTAAGATAGTCTTAAAAAAGGAGCTGTATTAAACCAATGGGCATAGAATATTACATTTTTAAATTTTTTATTGGAGGATAACTGATTTACATTTGTGTGTTGGCTTCCAGCGTACAACACCATGAATTTTCCGTAAGTATGCATATGTTCCCTCCCTCTTGAGTCTCCCCCCATCCCCCACCAAACCCGCCCTTCTAAGTCAATGTGGATAATTTCTCCACTACTGCTAGGTGGGGAATAAGAGGTGTGTTCCAAGGACTACGTCCTGCTCCCTTAGAGCTCTGCAGAGTAGAAAGCACGGAGGTGCTAATTGGTATCACCAGTCATAACATACAGTAGTGAGAGGAGGCATTGTCAACAAAGTAGCAATAATATAGGGTCAAAGAAATTTGGAATTTTACAATAGGTGAAATATCCATATTTGCATTGTACTGTATCGGGAAAAGTTTTTTCTTTCTTTCTTTTTTTTTTTTTATTTAAAAACCCTCAAGTTGCTAGAATATTTTGGGACAGAAATACGGACTTCATTTTACTTGTAAGTTCCATGATTTTACTGGAGTCATCCCAGAGCACTAACAAAAGAAAACGGAAACAGAAATCTCAGTGCCGATGAGTTTTTACCTGATACGAAAAGTCTAGCGCTGTTACTTTGCCTGGTCTCCCCGGTGTATCTGTGCCGCGTGACACAGCGGTAGTTATACAATCCATCTTCATTTTGTACATCTTTAATATACAAGGCGCCCGTGGATGTGATGAGAAATCTAGATCCTAAAATAGAAGAAAATGATTACCCCATTAAAACAGAACAGAACAGAAGCAACCCAGTCATACAAAGGCACTGAATAGACTTTCTTCACCTGAAGGAAACTCATATGAAGGCAAATAATAGATGTGTGTGTGTGTTTGCGTTTGTGTGTGTGTTACTTTAAGGGTTCAAGCTACATTAATACTTTATTCTAAATTAGGGGATTTTAGTGAGTATACTACAAAATAAATACATACTTGCAAAGCTTAGTCTCATTAATTAATTTTTTAGGTCATGTATTTATTTAGGAGCAAGAGAGTTGGCATATAATTGGTATGTTGCTAATTTAGCAGATTTTCTTTGACCATCACTTTTCTCTCAGAATATGACAAATTAAAGGAGTATTAATTTTCTTTTATAAATTTCTATATCATGTAAGTATTTCAAATGTTTCAATAAATACATAAACATGTTAGACTAAAGAACAATGATATATTCCACAACCTTCCCAGGAAAGACTAATTTCCTCAATGATAACCAACACTTACATCTATATTCTAGGATAAAGATCAATTCTTCCTATATTCAGTGCTTTAGAGAGCTCTTCTATTTTCTGATTACTACTGAAATCATCGATGATAGCATTTTCACCTCAGGAAGAAAAAAGTGATACCCACCTCTTTCTCCTGCATATCAACACTGGATACAACGTGCTCTCCGTGACCTGTGGGTTTTGCCTCTATAACTCAGTTTGAACAGAAATGGCCAGCATTAAGAGACCAAGCATCATTGTTGCTTGAAGGAGAATAAAGAAGAGTCTTTCCTTCAAAACTATCTAAAGATATTTAATATCTTTAACTAATTAATATCTAATTAATGTTAAAACATCTAAACATATGTAAATACCTAAAGATAAGTTTTCACTGTTCAGTGATAATTTTTGTGATACACCAAATAAAAGCAAAGGAGTACATTCCTAGGTGAGCGCCAGCACTTACATGGTGGGAGACTCAACTCCTTGTGTTCCACTGTTAGCCTTTCCTATGGAAAATTTCTACATCTGATGCAATTCTACTTGAAAGGTAATGTCATTTTGCTTCTTTGGGAAAAGACCAAAATGACAAAAATTCACATTCTTTTCAACTGTTTGTTTTCCTTAGTTTCATTTGAAACTGCCTTTGGTTTATATTAATCAGAATTTTCCAGAAGTTCTGACTTCATTAATTGTAGGTCTCAAATATTTAAAGCTGTGAACACAATTCTCACAGCCATCCCATGGTTACTTCTTATAAGAAGTATAAATTATTCATAGATCAACTGTCAGATAAAGTAAAAACAGTTTATTGCTTCTTATGCAATATGAAAGCAATTCAATGGACATGAATTTAAAAAATCATAAAACAAACACTGATCCAGCATAAGCTTTCCAGAAGAACACCAATTAACTACTAAAGGATAAAATACCTTTAAGTGATAAATTTATTTTTTTAACAAATATATTAGTTACTTATTTTAAAATATGCTATAAATATGCTAAACATTAGAATAGCTGAAAAAGGGAATGATGTATATTCTAGCTACTTTTGCTTTATCCTCCCCCTGAAAACAGCCACTAAAATTACCACTTGTCATCTGTCATCACATGCCAAACAGGTCTTACCAGTATATATTGTGTATAATTGAAACATTTTTTCCTGTCAATATATTTTGCATACTTACATAATGCTTTAATAACAAGTTACTTTAAAGTACAGAAAGACAGAAACAAGGAACAAAAAGCTACTATATTAACTCCTGTCACCACTCGAAGACGGCGTCTTTGCACTAGAATTGACAGGCCATCATCAGTGGTGACAATGTAAGGGGAGCCTCTTGTGCACGGCTCCTCCGAGTGTCAGGAGATGCTCAGGGTTGCAGAAGCAGCAGCCTGCGCTCATTACTCCGCTGATTCCTAAGAGGGCTCTACTCTCCAGGTACATTTAATTTAATCACTCACTTTGCTCCTGGAATAGCTGACTCCTTTTTATCCACTTAGCATGCTAAATAAACTCTCTAAAGACATGGTGTTTCAGAGAATTGAGAACCTTGTTGGTGTGAAACATTTTCTGAGATATTCACAGGGAAGGAAGAAGGAGTTGGCTGAATTCCCATGCTAATTTGAACCATCTCTGTCGAACCCATTATTTCTCATTGAACCCCATCACCAAACTGATCAATATTTTAAAACCTAAAATAAAAATGAAGAATAGAAGAATCTGATTAGGAGAGGACCACAAAGACCCAGAGTCCTGGGGTTCAGCCTAAACTCCCAAGATACAGGGAACTCTTAGGACAATGAGGCATAGCTATGTCACTAGGACACCAGGTGTCTTGGTTTCATGGTAACAGGGAATCTTCTCAACCACCCCCTTGCTTTTCAATGCACCCTGCTTTCTGCCTTACATCAGCAAAGGATTTTGTATCATATGGAATAAATGGATTTGTTCACAGTCTTAAATGAGATGGAAGAATGTGGTTCTGTTAAGATAGGCAAATATTAAAACAAAATATTAATAGCAATAAACTACACACACAGTCTCTCTCTCTCTCTCTCTCTCACACACACACACACACACACACACACACACACACCCCTTTACTACTCAGAACTGTCTGGTAACATACAACTGTGCAAAGCCAAACTTTTGTAGGTAATTTTATTTTCCTTGGAAAATTATTAGCACTTTACATATAAACACTGCTAAAATATAGTCCACACTTTTTGTTTGTCATGTTAAACATACTGCAAAGCAGTCAACTGAACAATCGTGAATGATTTTTGGATTTAGGGTCATGATTGCAGTTGTAGACTATTGATCCACACTGCTCAGTTATTAAAGGGATATATCAGAAGCTATCTTGGCTTCTCAACATGCCCTGAATGGCCCAGGAGTTCAAGTCCCCAGTTCTGTCGTTAATAGTTCATCTGTTCTCTCTGGGTTTCCCAGGTAGCACTGGTGGTGAAGAATCCACCTCCAAGGCAGGAGATGTAAAGGAGATGAGATCAATCCCTGGATCAGGAAGATGCCCTGGAGAAGGGCACAACAAGACACTCCATTATTCTTGCCTGGAGAATACCTTGGACAGAGGAGCCTGGTGGGCTAAGGTCCATAGGATCACAAAGAGTTGGACAAGACTGAAGTAACTTAGCACGCACAAACACACACGGTTCCCTCCTCTACCACCAGGCTCTGAGCTGTCACCTCTCTCTGCTGACAGAATCGCTGTGGATACTCTCAGGATGTGTGTGCTGAGAGGGAGAAACCAGACATACCAAAGCTCTTAAAACTTTGCATAAACCCAGAAGAAATGGGTTTCAATTGAGTGCTGGCACAGGTCTCCAGTGTTTATTGGCATGAGCTGGTGTGTTAATGCCAGTGAAGAAAACCTACAGCTTAGTACCAGCCTTGCTACGCTCAGCACAGGGGCTAGTGGACTAGTTCTATCCAGAAATGTAAAACTGAGGTGGGAGGTAGGTGAGGAGCCCAGGATAAAGTGATAGGAGATTCATTTCCTGTGGACTGAAACCCCAGAATAAGAACAGCAGCACAATTAGGAGAGGCAGCTGGGCCCTGCCCAGACCACTTATTTCTCAAAGTCAGGAGACCTCCCTGACTACATGAGTGCAGAAAGGCTTCTGGGGGTCAAAGGGGAATGGTGCTAAGTGATGCTAACTACCCATAAGCCTCTTCAATCCCTCTTGGCTGAGAGATGCGTATGTACTCATGGGAGGGCTCCGAGATGCACCAAATATGGACTGTGAACCAGGCAAACCAAAATGACTGATCAGAGGAAACCTGGAAGAAATGCCTCATACTGCCACGAGGGTACGACTCAGTGACTCTTTCTGGGTCAGCCCATCTGTCTATCCACATATACTGTACTCTTTTTCCTCCTAATAAATACTTTACTTGTTTCACTACTTTCCATCTTTGTGGGAATACTTCTTCTGCAAAGCCAAAGGGTGAGGGCCTGGTCACTGACCACTGGTCCAGTGGCTAGGATTGGTGATCTCGTCGCCAGGACCTGAACTCAATATCTCTGGTGGGGAAACTGAAGCCCCACTCCCAGCTGCTGCAGGCTGAGGCCAGCCAAGATCAAAACTACCAAAGAAAATGGGGCAGTGGCATGATTGGGAATGCCGTAGGAATTCTCAGGGTAGCAGTCCTACAGCCCCACCCTCCCGTCATGGTGCTGAGTGGTGAACTCACAGCAGATGGCACATTCTGAGGCTCAGCACCATGCCTTTGGGTTTCTGGCAGCATCAGAGGCAGAGAAACAGCAACAGGTCTAGGAATCCAGTTTGCCGAACTGTGAGTTGCAGCCAGCCGGCAAGCATGTCGTCCTGAAGGGAGCAAGTGGGAGCTGATTCTATGGTGGGCCATGTGTTCTGGGTGAGTAGAAACCAGAGCTGAGACGTGCATCCATTCCCCGGGACAGCACTGTCCAGGTTCTGAGAACACAGAAAGGAGTGCGACACAGCCTCCGCCTTCAGGGAGCTTACAGTCTAAACAGATCTGAGTCTCAGGGGCAGAGTCATGGCATTTGATGCGATAACAGGATTGGAGGGAAGGGACTGGATTATAATCATCATCTCATTGGGATGGAAGAAACTATCAGGTACCAAGGGAGGAAAATCAGTATGTATAACCAAACTGAATACACAAGGATAAATTCAAGTTTGGCGATAAATGCTGGTTTTCCTTCTTGGGGAACTTGGACACAAATAATTAACTGCATATGTTCTGCTGCTGCTGCTGCTAAGTCACTTCAGTCGTGTCCGACTCTGTGCAGCCCCATAGACGGAAGCCCAACAGGCCCTGCCATCCCTGGGATTCTCTAGGCAAGAACACTGGAGTGGGTTGCCATTTCCTCCTCCAATGCATGAAAGTGAAAAGTGAAAGTGAAGTCACTCAGTTGTGTCCAACTCTTAGCGACCCCATGGACTGCAGCCTACCAAGGTCCTCCATCCATGGGATTTTCCAGGCAAGAGTACTGGAGTGGCATGTTCTAGTACCCTTTATTAAGGACTTCCCTGGTGACTCAGGCGGTAAAGAATCTACCTGCAATACGGGAGACCCAGATTCGATCTCTGGGTCAGGAAGATCCCATGGAGAAGGGAATGGCAACCCATTCCAGTATTCTTGCCTGGACAGAGGAGTCTGGCGGGCTACAGTCCATGGGGTCACAAAGAGTTGGACGTAACTGAATGACTAACACACATACACCCTTTATTATTGCTTGCTCAATCTACTCAGCTAATTTTTTTTTCCTGTTGTTATAAAGTTAAACGGTCTTTCCCTGGTACCAAGAGTAACAAGTTCAAACACCTGGAGAGATTCCTCATTGTGGAGGAAAAAAAATTCTGAGTCTGGGAATCCAGTGGATCTGAATTCTAAATCTGTCAATATCACTTTGTGTGACCTTTCATAATACAGCCTACTTTTTAAGCTTTGGATAGTTCACCACTTCTCTGTTATGGTAATAGACAGTTATTAGCTGCAGTAAAAGGAAAAAACATAGATACTCTGAATGGATCACTTCTCTGTTATGGTAATAGACAGTTATTAGCTGCAGTAAAAGGAAAAAACATAGATACTCTGAATGGATCACTTCTCTGGATAGTTCACCTATGAAACAGATGGTGAATCACTCTTTGTTCTACTGCTGAAGATGAGGTTAACACATAGATTTCACCCAAAGATAGCCATGCACTAAAATGATAGCTACAGAAGAGATATCGGGAAGGACCGAGAGTAGCACTGACAGTGTTAGTCGCTCAGTCGTGTCCAGCTCTTTGCGACCGCATGGACTGTTGCCCACCAGGCTCCTCTGTCCACGCGATTCTCCAGGCAAGAATACTGGAGCGGGTAGCCATTCCCTTTTCCAGAGGATCTTCCCGACCCAGGGATTGAACTGGGGTCTCCTGCATTGGCAAGTGGACTCTTTACCATCTGAGCCACCAGGGAAGCCCATATATATGCTACCATGTGTGAAATAGACAGCTAGTGGGAAGAAGCTGTATACCACAGGGAGCTCAGCTCAGTGCCCTGTGATGACCTAGAGGGGTAGGATGGGGTGGGAAGGGAGGCTTAAGAGAGAGGGGATATATATATATCCAACCGAGATACTGGAGAGGGGCTATATAAGAGTTGACTCACTGGAAAAGACTCCAATGCTGGGAGGGATTGGGGGCAGGAGGAGAAGGGGACGACAGAAGATGAGATGGCTGGATGGCATCACCGACTCGATGGACGTGAATTTGAGTGAACTCCGGGAGCTGGTGATGGACAGGGAGGCCTGGCGTGCTGTGATTCATGGGGTTGGAAAGAGTTGGACACGACTGAGCGACTGAACTGAACTGAACTGATACACACACACACACACACACACACACACACACAATTAAGGCTGATTCGTGTTGTTATATAGCAGAAAGCAGCCCTCCATTGTAAAGCAATTATCCTCCAATTAAAAAAAATTTTTAAAGGTGGTCACTACAAAAGTAAATGTCATGTGTTTTACTCAGCTGATCTTCCAGGAGAGGCCAGTCATCAGGTGTACCCAGTGCTGCCCAAGGCCATCAGGCCTGCCTAAAGAACAGTGAAGAAAGAGTCCATATCCACTTACACAGGAGGGCTCACTCCTGACTCTTCATGGATGTACTTATTTATGTGAGGAATCCTCACGTGTTAGAAAAAAACACACAAGTGAAAATGACCACGGTGCATCTGACATCAGAATTCTGCTATTTGGAGCTGGGTCACCAGAGACAAAATGTTTCCCAACACGATGTGAGCCAGCGTCACACAGCAGAGCACTAACAGGGGTAGAAAGATATAAACAAGACCCAGAAAGGGCCTTTACATGCCTGAGGGAGGAAGGGGCTCTTGGGGGAAGAGGCTGTGAGGACACTGTCTTCAGAAGTCCTTTCTTCAGTAGAAAGGATTAGAGAGAAACCAGAGAGAGAGAGAGTAGACAGATGCGGACACCCCTGGTGGTCCAGTGGTTAAGACTCCACATTATCACTGCATGGGGGCGGGGGGGGTGTTCTATCCTTGGTCGGGTATCTGAGATCCCACGTGCTGTGCAGCAAACCAAAACAAAAATGAAAAAGGTCAAAACTTGCCGGGACCCGGCATATTGCATATTGAGTGCATATTACATACTGAGTGCAGCACTTTCCACAGCATCATCTTTCAGGATCTGGAATAGCTCAACTAGAATTCTATCACAGCCGGGAGCCAGCGTGAGGAGCTCCACCCATGACAAAGGTCATGAGGAAGGAGGCTCGACATACGCAAAGGCGGGATCGAGCCTCAGGAGTCCCCCTGGAAATTCTCGAGCATTTCCCCCCAAAACCAGAGTCTGCTTACTTTCTGCTTTGTGCTCTCACCTACACCTCTGACTTTACGAGGGGCTGTCCCCCACTACCTCTCTGAAAAAAGAGTTAGCTTACAGCTCCAGTTAATAATTCCTGGGTGTGACAGTGTTTCAACCTACAAACTCCTTTGGAAATCCTCTAGCCTGCCTGAATATTTTCTGGCCACATGTGATTGCTCAGAGCCTCCCAACTGTGAGAGGCATGAGATGTTCTAAACTGTCTAAATACAGATTCCTTTGAGCAGTTAAAAGATTGATTAGAAATTGTATTGGTGAAGGGTTTTTCACTTGTTGGGCCAATGTTTGCTGCTAAGTTTCCATATCCCTTACCTGCTGTGTCCCTGGCAGTGTATTGATTAATATAATTGGTGTAAATAGTAGCTTTAATGTTTGTAACCTGGGACCCTTGAGTTAATTCTTTTTCTTGTTATAGCCCACCACACCTTTGCTCTGTAGGAATGCAACTTTATCTAATGCTTTTGGAGGGTGGCTCCTGACCAATCACCTTTAGAGAAAAATAATTTTTCTGAAGAAAGGGTCTTAAAATGTTAACAGGCCTCCGGGCCAGAAGATGATGCAAATCACCTAAGCTTTTGCATATGATAAGTTTGCAGGAAGAAAGCCTGGCTTACTGCATGACTCTACCCCTTCCCCCATTATCCTCTATGCATAACTTAAGGTATAAAAACTACTTTGGAAAATAAAGTGCGGGCCTTGTTCACCGAAACTTGGTCTCCCCATGTCATTTTTTCTCTCACCTTCTGGCTGAATTATTCAGCCTCTTTTCTTCACTGAATTTTTCTACTGAGCTATCCTTATTCTATTACTCTTTATATCCTTAATTAACGTTTAATTAAGCAGTTGTTTCCTGATCCTCGCCGACGCCGTCCCCGATTCGAATTCCCTGGATCCACCGGGGCTGGACCCCGGCAAGAACTTATTGCCCATGTAGAAGAGTTCTCATATCAGTACACTAAGTGACGAAAAGATGGCAAAAAAAATACAGATCCAGAGTAGATGGAAACTCAGAGACCTGCTCTAATATCATGGTGATGTCATTTGAATAATAATATCTGCTGTCATGTTTGCTCCTTGGAAGGAAAGTTATGACAAACCGAGACAGCATATTAAAAGGCAGAGACATCATTTTATGGACAAAGGTCCATATAGTCAAAGCTATGGTTGTTCCAATAGTCATGTACAGATGTGAGAGTCAGACCATAAAGAAGGCTGAGCACCAAAGAATTGATGTTTTCAAACTGTGGTGCTGCAGAAGACTCTTGAAAGTCCCTTGGACAGCAAGAAGATCAAACCAGTCAATCCTACAGGAAATCAACCCTGAATATTCATTGGAAGGACTGATGCTGAAGCTGAAGCTCCAATACTTTGGCCACCTGATGTGAAGAGCCAACTCATTGGAAAAGACCCTGATGCTGGGAAAGACTGAGGGCAGGAAAAAGAAAGGGGTGACAGAGGATGAGATGGTTAGATGGCATCACAGACTTAAATGACATGAATTTGAGTGAACTCTGAGAAATAGTGGACAGAGGAGCTTGCTGTGCTTCAGTCCATGGGGTTGCAAGGAGTCAGATACAACCTAGCAACTAAACAAAACAATAACAATTCCCTAGCATGTTTGCCAGTATCCGAACATAAGAGACATATTCTGAAGTTGTCCAAATTAATCATTCTTCACCCTGCATATATCTTCCACCAGAATTTCCTTCTGTTCCTTGTTTTAAACTATATTCTGAATCATCCACTTGCCTCTCCGGGCACCACCAGTTCGAAAGATCCCTGCCTTCTAATGCTCTGTCTCCACCCCTGCTGCAATCAGCACATTTGCCATCAGACCGTTCTGTGTCCTGATGTGGGCCCACTAGACCCAGTTATTCATGGCTACACAAGGGTTTAGGTTTGGCCATGTTATTCATACACACACTCTCTCTCTCTTGTGCTCTGCCCTGAAATGTTCTTCTTCTAACCACTCCACCTCAAGGTCCCTGAGCCCAGAGCTCCATTTGCCTGGTTCCTTCCCATCAGTCTGGCCTCAATTCCCAAAGTAACTTTGCAGCAATGTCATCCCAGGTGAACCACATCCATGATCCATGGTCACTCATGCTCCGAGCACTTGACCGTATTATATCTACATGAAGTCATCTTGAATGTGTTTGAGATTGCTTCAACATTTCCCTAACTAGAACAGCAGGAACTTGAATTGTTTTCGTCAACTTTTCATCTCCATAACACAGAGCAGTCCTTTGCTGTGCTACCTGAAAATATTTGTTCATGAGATGAATGGATGAAACCCATCCATCATGCTGCTCCTGCTGCTGCTGCTAAGTCGCTTCAGTCATGTCCAACTCTGTGAGACACCATAGACGGCAGCCCATCAGGCTCCCCCCGTCCCTGGGATTCTCCAGGCAAGAACACTGGAGTGGGTTGCCAGTTCCTTCTCCAATGCATGAAAGTGAAAAGTGGAAGTGAAGTCGCTCAGTCGTGTATGACTCTTAGCGATCCCATGGACTGCAGCCCACCAGGCTCCTCCGTCCATGCGATTTTCCAGGCAAGAGTATTGGAGTGGGGTGCCATTGCCTTCTCCACATCCACCATGAGTTGTATACAAAACATCTCTTCTTAAGTCTGGGTAAAAAGAAAGAAAGCTAAAATTCTTCTCTTTAGCTTTCAACAAGAAACTTCCTTATGTATAATACATAAAAGAGTATTTTCCCCCTAGGAATGACCATAATGTATTCTTACATGAAAATGAGCATATTTTAAGATTTTGATGTTAATTATTCCTTTATAACATTCTCTGGCTTTTTCCCATACAGTCAGACTGTTAGATCTTCAATAGAGACAATATTATTTTCAGGAAGATTTTAAAAGTATGTTTGATTTTTCACTTAGTTGGAAATATATCTTCAGGGGTTTTTTTTTTTTTTTTTTTTTTTGCTATTGCAATCTCAACTGAGTTAATAGTAATTAAAAGAACAGATGGTTTTTCTAATAAGATGCCAACTGGTTGCACAACACAATGAAACTTTTATCAGCTGTGACTGTCACCTCCAATTGACATCCATGCTGTGTAATGAAACGGAGCTTTCTCCTAAACAGTTTTTATAACAGTTTCTGAAAAATGAAAGGAACACAAGATTAAAATCCAAGTTCTAAGAATATATAGTGATAGAAATGAGATGAGCTTCTGAGTGAATATCTTCTATTTCTTTATTTTGGAAGATAAATTAGCATTAACTGAAACAGAAGTTGGGCTTTCCAAGTGGCCCTAGTGGTAAAGGACCTGTCTGCCAATGCAGGAGACAAAAGAGATGTGGGCTCGATACCTGGGTCAGGAAAACCCCCTGGAGGAGGGCATGATGACCCACTACAGTATTCTTGCCTGGAGCGCAATTGAGTGGCCTGAAAAAAATTATGGTTTAACAAAATTATGTTAAAAGCTTCACAAATGAGAGAGAAGCTTCACCAGTGGCTCAGACAGTAAAGATTTTGCCTGCAATGTGGGAGACGTGGGTTTGATCCCTGGGTTGGAAAGATCTCCTAGAGGAGGGCATGGCAACCCACTCCAGTATTCTTGCCTGGAGAATTACATGGACAGAGGGCCCGGTGGGCTACAGTCCATAGGGTGGCAAAGAGTTGGGCGTGACTGAGCTACTAACACACACGACAGAGAAAGTAGTTGCCCTTTATGAGAAGGTATCCAAGTAGTTGTTTTGGCGTTCCTTCCAAAATTCATGGTGGCGGTTTGGTTGCTAGGTCTTGTCCAACTCTTGAGATGCCATGGACTGTAGCCCACCAGGCTCCTCTGTCCATGGGATTTCCCAGGCAAGGAGAGTGGAGTAGGTTGCCATTTCTTTCTCCAGGTGATCTTCCTGACCCAGGGATTGAACCTGGGTCTTCTTCATTGCAGGCAGACTGTTTACCAACTGAGCCACCAGGATAGCCCCAAGGCCAAAATTCATGAGTTAAGTCGTAACCCCAGGATCTCAGAAGGTGACCTTATTTGGAAACTGGATCACTGCAGATGTCACTAGTTAAGATGGGGTCATCCTGCAGCAGGGTGGGCTCTAACAGTGGAATGAAGTGAAGGTGAAGGTGTTACTTCCTCACTGTGTCCAACTCTTAGTAACTTCAAGGACTGTAGCCTGCAATGCTTCTCTGTCCATTGAATTCTCCAGGCAAGAATACTGAAGTGGGTTGCCATTCCCTTCTCCAGGGGATCTTCCCAACCCAGGGATTGAACCCTAGTCTCCTGCATTGCAGGCAGATTCTTTACTACCTCACCCACCAGGGAAGCTCTCAACCCAGTGGAATGGTTGTCTTTATAAACAGGAGAAATGTGGCTGCAGACATGGCTGATTACGAGTCCTAATTCTAATCAGAGCCTCTAGGTCCTCTTAGCTCAGTGAGCCACCGAGGCTCAAACATCATACGTTTTGACTCATTTACTTCATACAAAGACCACATAGTGCAGGGTCTCTTATTATTCCCATGTTTACAGATGAAGACAGTGAGGACCAAGCGGAGGTGACTGCTTGTATTCACAGCATTAGAAGCATCACCCCAGCCAGCATGATACCCTGGTGATGGGGATGGCAACTCACACCCTCCAACCACGCTCCCTACTCTGGAGCATGAGCAGGAAGGCCTGGGCCAAGCATGGGGACAGCTGTGGGAGGAAATGAGTGAGACACAGAGAAATACATGCAAACTAAAGGATCCACAGAACTTGGAGGGAGAGGAGCACGCCAAGCACTGGATCTAAGGGTCCGATGGAAGTGTGGTAGCAGTGACGGAGCAGAGAAGTTCGGGAGGGTTTCTTTTCTTCAGGGAAGACAGGAGTTCAGTCCTGACCATGCTGGGTGACAGCATGGATGACACAAGTGGAGCTGGAGGCAGAGCTCTGGGGACCAAGCTCTGCATGTTGAGGGATCCTTTATGGGAACTGATGCTCAATTACCCTCCAGCAGGGAAGTAAGGGAAGAGGGACAGCAAAAGACACAGCGAGAGAAAGAAGGGTGAGACCCAGGAAGGCGTGGAGTGATAAAAACAGGTGGTGGGCAGGGATGGGAGAGGACTTCCAGAAGGATAATACACACATCTCAGTACTGTGACTTCCTATCAGTATAACAGAGGATACAAGGAGAGCCCAACAGAGCCTCAGTTTCCTTAGTCGCTCAGTCACGTCTGACTCTTTAGGACCCTGTGGACTGAAACTCACCAGGCTGCTCTGTCCAGGGGATTCTCCAGACAAGAATACTGGAGTGGATTGTCATATCCTCCTCCAGGGGATCTTCCTGACCCAAGGACCAAACCCATATGGCCTGTGTCTCCTGCATTGCTGGCAGATTCTTTACTGTCTGAGCCACTTGGGAAGCCCCTTATCTGTGCAATGGGGTACTATTTCCTTCTTGGGAATATTGTGATATTAAATAAGAATGTCCATGGAAATTCCTGCTTGAGGAAAGTGCTCCACAACAGTTGTAACTGGCAATAAACTATAATGATAAATCATCCAACCTCCTAGATCAATAAAAAAACATTAAATATTTAGCTGGTAAATATTACAAACAGCTAGTAATTTATAAAATGAATTTAAAGAACAAGTCATCACCAAACTGGATAAGGGAAGACCTGGATAAATGTGGAAGCATATCAATTTCCAGGATTAGGTAACTCAAATCACAAGTGTCAATTTTCTACAAATTAAATTGTATTTTAACTAATTTATGATCAGAATTTAGGTAAAACATTACCAAGTCAATGAAGATTAAAACAAGATGCTATTTTTCACCCAGGAAATTAGAAAAATAAATAAAGTATTTGATAATATGTAGTCTTAGCAAGCATGTAGGGAAATGAACACTTATTGGTAAGTATATAAATTGGTGAAGCATTTTCGCTTTCTTGGCAATATACTGGCATACTTAAAATGTAAGACTTGCATACATTCTGATCCAGCTTCTCCCCATCAAAGACTCTATCCTGTGGGGACACTCATACACACATCATGTGCACATCTATGTGCACAAATCAACATTTGCACAAAAAGTGCACTGAAGCATTGTTTAAAAAATAAAGAATTGAAAAAAACCTAAAGGTCAATCAAGGACAAATGGATTAGTGCACTAGACTGCATCTTTACTGCTCAGCCATTTAAGAGAGTATGGTCAATATAGAATCTATGTATAGTAACCGGAAAGATCTCTAGCACATAACATAAAGCAATTACAGAACATTATATAATGTTATATACCGAATACATCATGTGAAATGCCAGGCTGGATGAAGCACAAGCTGGAATCAAGATTGCCAGGAGAAATATCAACAATCTCAGATATGCAGATGATACCACTCTAAAGGCAGAAAGCAAAGAGGAACTAAAGAGACTCTTGATGAGCATGAAGGACGAGAGTGAAACAGCTGGCTGAAAACTCAACATTCAAAAAACTAAGGTCATGGCATCTGGTCCCATTACTTGGATGGGGAAATAGATGGGGAAAAATGGACACAGTGACAGATTTTCTTTTCTTGGTTCCAAAATCACTGTGGACAGTGACTGCAGCCATGAAATTAAAAGACACTTGCTCCTTGGAAGAAAAGCTATGACAAATCTAGACAGCATATTAAAAAGCAGAGACATAATTTGGCTGACAAACATTCAGAGAGTCAAAACTATGGTTTTTCCAGTAGCCATGTATAGATGTGAGAGTTGGACCATAAAGAAGGCTGAGTGCCAAAAAAATTGACGCTTTCAGACTGTGGTGCTGGAGAAGACTCTTGAGAGTCCCTTGGACAGTGAGAAGATCAAACCAATCAATCCTAACTGAAATCAACCCTGAATATTCATTGTAAGGACTGATGCTGAAGCTTAAGCTTCAATACTCTGGCCACCTGATGGGAAGAGCCAACTCATTGGAAAAGATCCTGATGCTGGGAAAAATTAAGAGAAGGAGGATAAGGAAGCAGAGAAGGCAATGGCAACCCACCCCAGTACTCTTGCCTGGAAAATCCCATGGACAGAGGATCCTGGTAGGCTGCAGTCCACGGGGTCGCTAGGAGTTGGACACGACTGAGTGACTTCACTTTCACTTTTCACTTTCATGCATTGGAGAAGGAACTGACAACTCACTCCAGTGTTCTTGCCTGGAGAATCCCAGTGATGGGGGAGCCTGGTGGGCTGCCATCTCTGGGGTCGCACATAGTCAGACACGACTGAAGCGACTTAGCAGCAGCAGCAGCAACAGGCTAAGGAAGTGACAGAGGATGAGATGGTTGGATAGCATCATCAAATCAATGGACACGAGTTTGAGAAAACTCTGGGAGATAGTGAAGGATAAAGATAGGGAAGTGTGATGTGCTGCAGTCCATGGGGTTGCAAAACTGGACGTGACTTAGTAATGGAACATCAAGAGCACATACAAAGACAATGGATGTGTGTGTGCGACGGGGTGCATTTGTGGATGTAAATGAACAGATAGCCACCAAAATTTTAACTGTAGTTTTCACTTCTGAGGTCATGAGTGAATTAGGAGAAGGGAAGGGGTACTTTTGTGTTTCATTTCATGTGTGTGCTAAGTTGCTTCAGTTGTGTTCAGCTCGTTGCGACCCCATGGACAGAGGAACCTGGCAAGCTATGGTTCATGGGGTCACAAAGAGCCATATGGACTATATGAACCATACAGATAATAGCTTATCAGGTTCTGCTGTCCATGGCATTCCCTAGGCAAGTATATTGGAGTGGGTTGCCATGCTTTCCTTCAGAGGATCTTTCTGACTCAGATCAAACTCACATCTCTTATGTCTCCTGCATTGACAGGTGGGTTTTTTACCACTAGCGCCACATGGGAAGCCCCAGGTTTTATTTCAGAGTCTCATGTCTTTGAATACCTTAAAAGAAAACTCTACTAGTACCCTCTTTGTGCACTTGGAATGGATTTTGAAGAAGGTGTCAGTGGGTGGTGAGCATGTAGACAGGATGCAGCAGGTGTAGGCCAGACTTGTGTGAGCAGTGCCGCAGAGCAGGAGAGAAACCTAGTATAGTGCTCATGTGGAGGGTAAATGTGTCAAATGGAGAAGGGAATGGCAAACTACGCCAGTATGCTTGCCTGGAAAATCCCATGAACGGAACCTGGTTGGCCCCAGTCCATGGGGTCACGAAGAGTTGAACACAACTGAGTGACTTCACTTTCACTTTCATGCATTGGAGAAGGAAATGGCAACCCACTCCAGTGTTCTTGCCTGGAGAATCCCATGAATGGAGGAGCCTGGTAGGCTATAGCCCATGGGGTCACAAAGAGTTGGACATGACTGTGCGACTTCATTTTTCACCTTCATGCATTGGAGAAGGAAATGGCAACCCACTCCAGTGTTCTTGCCTGGAGAATCCCAGGGATGGGGGAGCCTGGTGGGCTGCCGTCTATGGAGTCGCACAGAGTTGGACACGACTGAAGCGACTTAGCAGCAGCAGCAGCAGAGAGACTAACACAACAAATATGTCAAAAGATGACCTTCTGTTTTGCTTGGCTTTTCACCTGATCACATGTGTGAAATATCATTATTCTGATTGTACTTTTTCACTGACCCAGTGAGGTCGGGGGCGGGGGGTGGTGGTTGTGGCGAGCCCCAAGGGGCTCTCACTTTGCTTCTGGTGCCAAGCGCCCAGCCACATGCTGGCCTGCTCTGGGGACAGTGCCAGATGGGAAGTTTGACTGGGGCAGTACACCTGTCAAATGGTAATGCAGGTGTCCTAAGGTGACGATCACATGTGTGCATGCTTAAAAGCAGAAAGAGAGGCTCTCAGTATTCACCCTGGTCTTTGAAATCCTCCTGCTCTGGAGCACTAGCCCCACAGTTCACTCCGCTATACTGAGGCTCTCCTCATCTTCCTGAACTACTTTGTAACACACGACTTCATACCTAACTGCACTCGATCTAACTGGCTGTCTATGTGCTCGCCGTGCTTCCCCCAAACACCCTCAGCCTCTCCAAAGACAAGGCGATCTCCAGGTTTCTCTGACTTACTTCCTGTGTCCCTACCTTTCACAACACTGAATTACAAGCTTGATGACATTCATATTTTGATTTTTTTCCCCCAAATAAGCTTAGTACAATAAGGCATCATATTGTTGGAGCCTGCTACATTTATGAAAGTATCAACATATCTAGATACAAAAGTATTAAGAGAAAGAGAAATACGTGATATTGCTTATATGCAGAAGCAGAAAAAAAAATGAACTGATTTACAAAACAGAAACATTTTCTTGGAGAAGAAACATGGTTACCAAGGTGGAAGGGTGGCACAGAAGGGATAGTTAGGGAGTTTAGGATGGACATGTACACACTGCTATAGTAGATGTATGGATGTGAGAGCTGGACTGTGAAGAAAGCTGAGCACCAGAGAATTGGTGCTTTTGAACTGTGGTGTTGGAGAAGACTCTTGAGAGTCCCTTGGATTGCAAGGAGATCCAACCAGTCCATTCTAAAGGAGATCAGTCCTGGGTGTTCTTTGGAAGGAATGATGCTAAAGCTGAAACTCCAATACTTTGGCCACCTTATGCTAAGAGTTGACTCATAGGAAAAGACCCTGATGCTGGGAGGGATTAGCGGCAGGAGAAGGGGACGACAGAGGATGAGATGGCTGGATGGCATCACTGACTCGATGGACATGAGTTTGAGTGAACTCTGGGAGTCGGTGATGGACAGGGAGGCCTGGCGTGCTGTGATTCATGGGGTCGCAAATAGTCGGACATGACTGAGCGACTGAACTGAACTGAACCAGCAAGCTACTGTATAGTACAGGGAACTCTGTTCAATATTCTGTAACAACCTAATTGGGGGAGGAATTTGAAAAAGAATGGCTCCATGTATGCATATAATTTAATCACTGTACTATACACCGGAAACTGACACAACAGTGTTAATCCATTATATGCCAATATAAAATAAAAAGTTTAAAAAGAAAAGAAAATTGTGAAGCCCCAGCCTAGACTTTGAGCTGCCTGGAAGCCGACTTGGCCATAAAGAGTGATGATCCCTCCACACACAGGCATCAGGAGTAAGCCACCAGTCCTGGGCTGGACTGGGTAAGCAAGGAGTGATTTGGCAGATACGTGTCTAAATTCTCCCAAAGCAATCTCATGAAGACATTTTTCTTATGTAAATAAAATTCTCTCAGTGAAATTCTCCTGCAGTTAAATGAAGTTCAATTACACACTGCTAATTTAAGCCTGTGCGCTGCCTTCTGACTGTATACCTAATTACCCCATTTAGGCTGTTAATGATCAGATCTGCACTCTTGAGCAGATATTGGAGTCTGCCATTAATCTTTCCTCTAGTTAGATTTCTAGTTCTTTAAAAGATATCCTTGGAAAGAACAGAATTTTATTTTTGAAGAAAAATTTTTAAAGAGCCAATGAATCTTATAAAACTTATATTTATTCATTTACACGATGAACACAACAGTTTGGAGCAAGTATTTTAGATGGAGAGAGAGACAAAATGAGTAAATGGACAAAAAAATAAAAAATGTGAAAAGCGTCCTTGGGAGAATTAAGACAATAAGGTTGAGTCTAGATAGAGAACTGCTGTCTAGACAAGGGGGTCTGAGAGGCAGGGTTTCAGTGGAGGTTGCATTTCTGATGAGGCATGGTGGATGGGGGTGGGGTGCTGAAAGCCAAAAAGAAAACGTGCACAAGTCCTGACATGGGAAAAACTATGGGATCATGTGGAAGTATCTGAAATAAGATGCATTTTGAAAACAGAGTTAACAGGATATGGAATTGGCCTGGATGCTAGGAGGAGGCAAAGGGATGGAGTCAAAGGTGACTCCTGTGTTTTGGGGAGGCACCGAATGGCTGAAGAAGAAAACCTTGGCTAGGAAGGAGGAGCCTGGGGTGTGACCCCAGGGTCCTGGGTGACACATTTTGGACTTCTGGGAATAAAAGTGGCCCCTTAGAAATGGTAGGAATGACACAGAAAGTAGCATCACCCGGTCTGTTGTTGTGTGAGTTAAATTTGTAACTCATATTTAGCAGAGGTGAATCCACATCATTTCCTGTCCCAGGATTCCCGCTGTTGAGGCTGCAAGGGACTGCATATGTCATGTTGATCATCTGTCCTAGTAGAGGCTGTGTGCTGATTAAAAAGCAACTTGTTCACTCCATATGACAGACTCTAGGTCCATCCACATCTCTACAAATGACGAAGTCAAAGAGAGAAAAATAAATATCGTGTATGAGCACATATATGTGGAATCTAGAAAAATGGTACAGGTGAACCTATTTTCAGGGCTAGAATAGAGACACAGATGTAGAAAATGGACACGTGGACACAGCCAGGGTGGGGAGGAAGAGGAGGGTGGGATGAACTGAAGAGATTAGAATTGACAAATATACACGACCGCGTGTAAAATAGCTAACTAGTGGGAAGCTACTGTAGAGCACAGGGAGCTCAGCTCGGTGTTCTGTGATAACAGAGAGGGAAGGATAGTGGGGTGTGGTGGGAAGTCCAAGAGGGAGTGGGTGTGTGTAGACATATGGCTGATTCCCTTCACTGTACAGCAGAAATGAATGCAACTTTGGAAAGCAATTATACTCCAATAAAAATATTAGAATGAGGTACACGTGTCTCTTTCAATTCTGGTTTCCTCAGTGTGTATGCCCAGCAGTGGGATTGCTGGGTTGTACGGCAGTTCTGTCTCCAGTTTTTTAAGGAATCTCCACACTGTTCTCCATAGTGAGACACAAGTACACCCATGGCTAATTCATACATATGGCAAAAGCCACCAAAATATTGTAAAGTAATTAGCCTCCAATTAAAATAAATTAATTTAAAAATATTAGAATGAGAAAAGGCAACATGTTCAAACAGAAAAAAAAGTCAGTGAAGAAAGAGCAAAGCACAGCGCATCAACTCCAAATGATTACACCTTTTCCGTTTCTTATCTTTTGAACCCAAGTAGAACTGAAAACCCTGGGTTTGTTGGTGAAACACAAGTGAATATTAATCATAAAGTTAGTCTGCCTGATACAGAAAACATAAATTATAGGAAAGAATTCCATGAACTGTATAGTCCATGGGGTCGCAAAGAGTCAGACACGACTGAGCGAGTTTCACTGTAGCCCCGGCAGTCAGAATGGTGCAAGACACATACATAACAGTTATTCATTAAGTACCAGTCAAATGAGTATAAGTCCATTCATTTAACACTGATGAACTTTAAAGCTGATGTCAACAATTCACTGTTATCAAAAAAGGTTCCCCAAACTTTGACAAGTTTTCCTTGGTGCACATGTGTGAGTCTCACTAACGGGTCTACCTGAAAGTGAAAGTGAAACTCGCTCAGTCATGTCCGACTCTGAGACCCCATGGACTATACAGTCCATGGAATTCTCCAGGCCAGGATACTGGAGTGGGTAGCCTTTCCCTTCTCCAGGGGATCTTCCCAAACCAGGGACTGAACCCAAATCTCCCACATTACAGGCAGATTCTTTACCAGCTGACCCACAAGGGAAGCCCAAGAATACTGGAGTGGGTAACCTATCCCTTCTCCAGTGGATCTTCTCAACCTAGGAATTGAACTGGGGTCTCCTGCATTGCAGGCAGATTCTTTGCTAACTGAGCTATCAGGGAAGCCTACCTAGATATATATTTATTGGAGTAAGAGGTTTTGTGTTTTGTTTTCCTGGATCCTCTGCATTCCTATGCGCTTCTGATGACCTGGCTCGGCACACCGTGAGTCACTGCTCTGGCTGGGCGATTTGCACTCACAGGACCACTGAAGACAGGCTCAGAGCAAAGCTTGCTACTTTTGCAATCCCTCTTCCTCCTAACAGTAGCTTTGTTTTTCCTTCAAAAGCAAGGCATGTGCATTCCAAGTCACTTCAGTCATGTCCAGCTCCTTGTGACTCTATGGACTGTAGCCTGCCATGCTCCTCTGTCCATGGGGTTCTCCAGCCAAAAACACTAGAGTAGGTTGCTATGCCCTCCTCCAGTGGATCTTCTCCACCCGCTGATTGAACCCACATTTTTCTGTCTCCTGCATCGGCAGGCAGGTACATTACCACTAGCGCCACCTGCATACATTTAAAAGATTGATACATCTTCAACAGAAAAATGAACTTGAATATTTCAAGTAATAAAATAATTCTAAGTTTAAAAAAAAAAAAGAGGGTAAAATGATTCATAGCCTGGATACGGGGTCTCTTTGGACTGACAGGGTATTGGTGTCAATATCAGACAGCAGAGCTTTAAAGAGCAGAGTCCCTTTCCCACCAGGGCTGCCAGGGGTAACAGGAAGTTTGGAGTGCATTCAGCTCTCACCACCACATCACAAGTGTCTGGATAAGCGTTAACGCACATGGCTATGTAAAAGCCATTCCACACACCATCCATGCACCTGCTGCTGTGTCAGTTTTGTAGAACTTACCGCAGCGCTTTTATTTTATTTTGCCTCAAGCCACTGCCCAGGCAAATATAAATGAAATAAGGCGCCTGAAAAGGAATGAACACTTGAATAAAATATATGTACTTTTCATTGCAAATCAACTCAATGGGTCTTGCAACCTCCTCGGGAAAATTAAAGGGAAAACACATTCAGGAACATAAACTGCTCCAGATTTTCAGATTCTGAGACTCTGGCTGAAGGAAATTTTAAAGGCTGTTTCTGAGCCTTACTGTGAACATAAATGGGAATGATTCACTGCAGAGGTGAATGATTCACTGCAGTGGTGCTGAGGACTCCTGGGCCAGGCTTTCGAGCTGCTGCCCACATCTGGCCACTGCAGGGAGAGGCTCAGTACCCCTGCTGGTCCGACTGAAGCCCCACAGCGTGGCCTGCCGGATAGACCTTGAACACACATGTGGTGTGAAAAATCATCTCGGAAATGAAACAGTGATTTCTTGTGGACTTTTTACCACTTGAAAACTTCCTCATTAATGACACACAGTTTTTACTTTGTTAATCTATAACCAATTTCTGTGTTTTCTCCTGCTTAGGCTCTGATAGAAACTATGGAGCAGAAGAATTCTATTTTTCAATGGTGTCCTGTCAAAATTTCTTTTCCATTTATAGTGTGAGCCATTATTTTTCCCAATTCCACACATATTTCTTATGCTTTATGGTTTCTAATCTTATTTTTGTTATGCTGCTGTTGTTCTTCAGTCGCTAAGCTGTGTCAGACTCTTTGCGACCCTGTGGACTGCAGCACGCCAGGCTTCCCTGTCCTTTATCATCTCCCAGAGTTTGCTCAAACTCCTGTCTTTGGGGTCAGTGATACCATCCAGCCATCTCATCCTTTGCTGTCCCCTTCACTTCCTGCCCTCAATCCTTCCCAGCATCAAGGTATTTTCCAATGAGTTGGCTCTTCACATCAGGTGGCCAAAGTATTGGAGCTTCAGCTTTAGCATCAGTCGTTCCAGTGAATATTCAGGGTTGATTTTCTTTACGATTGACTGATTTGATCTCAACCATCTATGAATTTTCTTTTAGAATAGTGAGGTAAAACTCTGCCTTGGATTGGTTTTGGGCCTTTCTGTCATGGAAGTCTGTTATTTGGCCTCTTATTTCCCCATTTTTTCCCCAAATGGTTTAATATGATTTTAAGTCAAACTTGTACTATAGCAACTTTCATTTCTGATGATATAAAATATTAATTATTAATAAATCCTTGTGGGTATAAAAAACTTAAATTCTGGATATAAAGATAATAAACATACTTTAAATGAGGGCAGAGTTCTCGAGTGAGGAAAATCCTTAGGGTTCTAGAAATGGAGAAGAAAGTGGACATTTAGAGGAAAGAGCCCAAGATGCTGTGGGTGCTGGGGAACGCATCTCTTCAAGGGAGAAAAGAGGGGAAATAAAGAAGACTTTAGTTCTACATAAGCTGAGAAAACTCCTGCAGAAAACTGTAAACTCACTGAAGTGCTGGACAAAAATAATTCTTAGCAAACACTCTTGCTTCTTTCTGCCCCAGCTCTGGGTAGAAAACAAAACAAAACAAAACAAAACAAAATATATATATATATATAACTATAGTACCAGTCTTCCTCAGGTTTTGCCTTTCGATTTACATTCTGCAGGGTCTAAGAAATCTCATGCCCAGAAATGAACATATAGTGACCCAGTTTCCAAAAGCTTCTGACAGAACAAAGGTAGAGTTTCCCTGGAGAACTGAGCCACCAGTATGTTTACAGATGAAGCCCAATCCCTTTTTTCCAGTCCTGAGCCCCCAGTCCAGAACCATTGAACATGCATGCGTGTGTGCTAAGTCGCTTCAGCTGTGTCCGACTCCATGTGACCCTGTGGACTGTAGCCCCCCAGTCTCCTTTGTCCATGGGATTCTGCAGGCAAGAATACTGGAGAGGGTTGGCATGCCCTTCTCCAGGGAATTTTCCCAATCTGTGGATCTAACCTGCATCTCTTATGTCTCCTGCATTGGCAAGTGGATCCTTTACCACTAGCACCACATGGGAAGCCCACCTTCTAACATATTGGGGAACAATTTACCCTAAAAGTCAGAAGAAACACTCAGACCTCAGATAATGGAGTATCCGAATATAGATTACTCAGTAAGTATTTTTGAAATGCTTCCAGAAATTTAAATCTACTATTTACCCATTGAAAACAAAGAAGGAAATCTTACCATTGGCAACAACATGGGTAGATCTCAATGGCATTATGCTCACTGAATTAAGTCAGACAAAGACAAATACTGTATAATCTCTCTTATATGTGAAATCCAGAATGAAAATAACAAAACCAAAACCAACCTCATAGATTCAGAGAACAGATTGTTGATTGCAAGAGAAAGGGGTAGGGATGGGAGAAATAGGTGAGCTGCTTTTGTAGGGTTTTTTGTTTTGCTTTTTTTTAGAGAAATTAAGTAAAACTTTTAACAAAGAAAAACAACTGAATTAGGAAAGAGATAGAGGAACAGATTGGTGTCAAAAAAGACAGATAAATTAGAGGAAAAGAAAAAGAAATAAAACGACCATAAAGGCAAAACCCTTGACAGAAATGTTTCTATTAGACACACTTAGGGAGATTAATATAGTAAAATCTCCCTGGAGGAGGGAACGGTAACACACTCTAGTATTCTTGCCTGGAAAATCCCATGGACAGAGGAGTCTGGCGGGCTGTAGTCCATGTGGTTGCAAAGAGTTGGACATGACTGAGTGAATAACACTAAGGAAATTACTACCCAGATTATTGCCTCAGTTCAGTTCAGTTCAGTTCAGCCACTCAGTCGTGTCCAACTCTTTGCGACCCCGTGAATCGCAGCACGCCAGTCCTCCCTGTCCATCACCAACTCCCAGAGTTCACCCAGACTCACGTCCATCAAATCAGTGATGCCATCCAGCCATCTCATCCTCTGTTGTCCCCTTCTCCTCCTGCCCCCAATCCCTCCCAGTATCAGAGTCTTTTCCAATGAGTCAGCTCTTCACATGAGGTGGCCAAAGTATTGGAGTTTTAGCTTTAGCATCATTCCTTCCAAAGGAACATCCAGGACTGATCTCCTTTAGAAGTGAAATAAATATGAAAGGGGAAAGGGAGATATAGTGGAAGGATAATATGGTTGATTACAATCCCAGAAACAGAGAGTAGAAAAAATGGAAGACAAGCAATATTTTGAAGAAAATATCTGAAAATTTGCCAGAATTTGGTAAAAATTGAGAATTTAGCAATGACAGACATTTCCTGGAACTAAAGGATGTGCTTCAGGAAAGACAAGTATTCTTAAGGAAGGAATGATGAACAAAGACACTGGTATGAACTCACAACTCTAAGCAAATAATGGCTGTACAAGGTGATCATTATACCAGTGGTTAATATGATAGGCATGAAATATAAGATTCATCTAGAACACTAGGCCAATGCTTGCTCATGAGGTTTAAACACTAGAGAAGGCAATGGCACCCCACTCTAGTACTCTTGCTTGGAAAATCCCATGGACAGAGGAGCCTGGTAGGCTACAGCCCATGGGGTCGAGAAGAGTTGGACACGACTGAGCGACTTCACTTTTCACTTTCATGCATTGGAGAAGGAAATGGCAACCCACTTGTGTTCTTGCCTGGAGAATCCCAGGGATGAGGGAGCCTGATGGGCTGCCGTCTATGGGGTCACACAGAGTCAGACTTGACTGAAGTGACTTAGCTGCAGCAGCAGCAGAACACTGGACAAGAAGAGCCTTTAATGTGGGAGGTGTGTCCTACGATGTGGGGTATTCTGACGTGCTGTGCCATTCAGTGTGAGGTGGGTCTATTATATGTGTACATTATATGTGTACCTGAAGGAAAGTTCTCTCTTTAGTACAATGATGACGGTGGTAGTGGTTTAGTCACTAAGTCATGTCTAACACTTTTCGACCTCATGGACTATAGCCTACCAGGCTCCTCTGTCCATGGGATACTCCAGGCAAGAATACTGGAGTGGGTTGCCACTTCCTTCTCCAGGGGATCTTACCGACTCAGGGATCAAACCCAGGTCTTCCACATGGCAGGCAGCTTCTTTACCATCTGAGGCACCATCTAATTCAACACATATGTAGCAAAAGCAGGATATTCCTTTAAATAGGATGAATAAAAAATCATTTGTTTTAAGATAATTTGCTCTCTTCTTGATACAGAGGATGAAAGGGTTTTAACTAACATACATTTTACTCTTTTTGATATCTTCTGATAAATTACTCTCATATCATGCTGGGAAAACTTCAACTTGTCATTTGAGCAAGGATGTAATAAAGTCATTATAAATGTCTACACTGAAGCCATCTTTCTTTCATTTCTTGATATTAAATTTTAATTAGAGAATATCCTTTTAAAATAACCAGTATTTTATGAAGAGAAATGGCATAAATGAGGGCCATAAAGAAAAAGCTAAAGTCATAAAAAAGATATCTGATTAGTGCCCACCATTTTTTTCTGCCCATTTCAGACATATTCATTGAATATAAAAAATTTTGTAAAAGATTATACAAAATTGATTCATCCTATATTTTTAGCACTGATACATTCCAGATATATTTTCAAGATTCTTTGTTAAATTCTCCCAATCACTGTAACCATATGAAACAAGCTGACAAGGATCTGACCATGTAAAGCATAGCTAAAGAATTATAGACTCAAGCAAATTAGATTAATGAAAGGAACTATAATTCTTGTTCTAAAAAGAAAATACATCCTGTTTTAATTCCTGGGGATAAGCACTCAAAAGAACAGAAGATCCTCTTGATGAAAGTGAAAGAGGAGAGTGAAAAGCTGGCTTAAAACTCAACATTCACAAAACTAAGATCATGGCATCCAGTCCCATCAGTTCAGTTCAGTTCAGGTCAGTCACTCAGTCATGTCCAACTCTTTTCAACACCATGAATCGCAGCACGCCAGGCCTCCCTGTCCATCACCAACTCCCGGAGTTCACTCAGACTCACATCCATCGAGTCAGTGATGCCATACAGCCATCTCATCCTCTGTCATCCCCTTCTCCTCCTGCCCCCAATCCCTCCCAGCATTGGAGTCTTTTCCAATGAGTCAACACTTCACATGAGGTGGCCAAAGTACTGGAGTTTCAGCTTCAGCATCATTCCCTCCAAAGAAATCCCAGGGCTGATCTCCTTCAGAATGGACTGGTTGGATCTCCTTGCAGTCCAAGGGACTCTCAAGAGTCTTCTCCAACACCACAGCTCAAAAGCATCAATTCTTCGGTGCTCAGCCTTCTTCACAGTCCAACTCTCACATCCATACATGACCACAGGAAAAACCATAGCCTTGACTAGATGGACCTTTGTTGGCAAAGTAATGTCTCTGCTTTTGAATATGCTATCTAGGTTGGTCATAACTTTCCTTCCAAGGAGTAAGCGTCTTTTAACTTCATGGCTGCAGTCACCATCTGCAGTGATTTTGGAGCCCAGAAAAATAAAGTCTGACACTGTTTCCACTGTTTCCCCATCTATATCCCATGAAGTGATGGGACCGGATGCCATGATCTTCGTTTTCTGAATGTTGAGCTTTAAGCCAACTTTTTCACTCTCCACTTTCACTTTCATCAAGGGGCTTTTTCATTCCTCTTCACTTTCTGCCATAAGGGTGGTGTCATCTGCATATCTGAGGTTATTGATATTTCTCCTGGCAATCTTGATTCCAGCTTGTGTTTCTTCCAGTCCAGCATTTCTCATGATGTACTCTGCATATAAGTTAAATAATCAGGGTGACAATATACAGCCTTGACGTACTCCTTTTCCTATTTGGAACAAGTCTGTTGTTCCGTGTCGAGTTCTAACTGTTGCTTCCTGACCTGCATATGGATTTCTCAAGAGGCAGATCAGGTGATCTGGTATTCCCATCTCTTTCAGAATTCATGGCAAATAAATAAGGAGAAATGGAAACAGTGGCAGATTTTATTTTCCTGGGCTCCAAAATCACTGTGGACAATGACCACAGCCATGAAATTAAAAGACTCCTTGGAAGAAAAACTATGGTAAACCTAGACAGTGTATTGAAAAGCAGAGACATCACTTTGCCAACAGAGTCACAGCTATGTTTTTTCCAATAGTCATGTATGGATGTGAAAGCTGGACCATAAAGAAAGTTGAATGCCAAAAAATTGATGCTTTCAAATTTTAGGTCTGGAGAAGACTCTTGAGAGTCCCTTGGACAGCAAGGAGATCAAACCAGTCAATCCTAAAGGAAATCAACCCTGAATATTCACTGGAAGGACTGGTGCTGAAGTGGGAGCTCCAGTATTTTGGTCACCTGATTTGAGGAGCCAATTCTTTGGAAAAGACCCTGATACTGGAAAGGATTGAAGGCTGGAGGAGGAGAGGGCAACAGAGGATGAGCTGGTTGGTTGGCACCCTGACTCAATGGACATGAGTTTGAGCAAGCTCTGAGAGATCGTGAAGGATGGGGAGGCCTGTCATGCTGCAGTCCATGGGGTTGCAAAGAGTCAGACGTAACTTAGCAACTGAACAGTAAAATATCTTCTTTATGTACACTTGCCGCTTTGTTGTCTGCACTGTTTCCTATTCAATGGTCACCATACACATGATCACCATGCTCACTCAACGTGTAAGAGAAAACTTGAGGACAGAGATTTTCTGAGAATGTTGAAGCACATGCTGTGTGCAGCTGAGGAACATAAATAAGAGGGACTGAATCCTTGGAGGAGGACAGATTGTGTGGCCGCTGTCTTGAAGATCATTAGTGCACATCACTGATGACAGTCACCCCCAACTGTCAGCTTGTCATCATGTGAATCTTTCTCCAGGCCCTGTGAAACCTCTTGGACAGGAAGTTGTCTGGACATGAGAGGCAGAGACTGATGCTGGTTCAGTTAAACTTTGCATAGTCCAGTTTCCTGTTACTTCTTTTGCCCAGTTGCACATTCATATCCTCTCAGCAGGTGTGTGAGCCTAATCTGAATACTCAGCGGAACGTTCAGTTTTCCTTCCTGTTTTTCTCCACTGGACACAGAGAATGTGGGATCTGTCAGTCATAGGCTAGATAGAAACAATTTGAGAAGGATATGCAATAGCCAACCAAGAGATAGATGACAATCTTGGGTTTCAAACTGACAGGTATCAAAAAAAAAAAAAAAAAAAGAGTTGAATAATTCATGGTTAGGAGATGGAAAATCTTTGAAGAGTTGACTGCCAGTGAAACTTGTTTCATGGTTTGCCTTTGGCTTTGTCTTTCATTATGGCATCTGTATTAATTTCTTAGGGATGTCATAAAGAATACATAAAAAAACCCCAAAACTGCTTTAAACAACAGAAACTGACTTAAAACACAGAAATGTCCTCTCTCACATTTCTGGAGACCATTAGTGCGAAGCCAGCTTGTTGGCAGGCCATACTCCCTTGAAGGACTCTAGGCAGGCAGGGGTCCTTTCTTGCTTATCTTAGGCTCTGGTAGCCCTGAGCATCCTTGCTTTATGTTCACATTTCTCAAGCCTCTATCTCTGTCTTCACGTGGCCATGTTCCCTCTGTGTCTGTGTCCAAATTCCTCTCTTCTTATAAGGATACAGGTCATATTGAATAAAGGAGCCACTGTACTCCAGTCTTACCTCATATTAATTTAACTAATTACATCTGTTTTCAAATAAGGTCACATTCTGAACTACTAGGGATGTGAGCTTTCATATATCATTTGGGGGACACAGTTGAACTTATAATAGCATCTTAAAGCTGCTTATCATCTGCCTACCTCATGAAAAAAAATGCTAACATCAAAGTGAGCAAACTGTATCTACAGTTGTTTGCAAGGGAGGAGAGCTAGGGAGACAGCTTCTCCTAAGAAAATAGCTTTATTACTCAAAAAGATGCCAAGATATATGTTTCAAATGTGATGACTTAGGTGCGTGGGATCACTAGAGTCTGGAACACGATCCATGAAGCTCCAGCTGCCTCTGCAGCCACTGTCACGTAAGCTGTGTTCATGCACAAGTAGAAGCTGTCACTCTGGGGACATATCGTGGCTAATAGAATGGGTAGTAATGTTCATTTTCTCACTCCAGATGAGCTTTAAATAGGAAGCCAATTCTGTATTTAAAAGTGTATGGGTGCACCCAAATGTTCATTGCAGCACTCTTCACCATAGCCAAGACACAGAAGCAATATAAATCTCCATCACCAGAGGAATGGATAAAGAAGATGTGGTGTGCATATACACAATGGAATGTTACTTGACCATTAAAAAGAACGAAATAAGGCCATTTTCAGCAATGTGGATGGACCTAGAGCTTGCCATGCTATGTGAAGCAAGTCAGACAGACAAGGAGAAATATTGTATGGCATCCCTTATATGCAGAATCTAAAAGGAAATGATTCAAATGAACTTATTTTCAAAACAGACTCACAGACTCAGAGAACAGACTTACGATGGCCAGGGGGAAGAGTAGGGGGAGGGATAGTTGGGGAGCTGGGGATGGACATATACACACTGCTATATTTAAAATGGATAACCAACAATGACCTACACAACGAAGTCTGTTCAATGTTGTGTGGCAGCCTGGATGGGAGGGGAGTTTGGGGGAAAATAGATACGTGTATGTGTATGGCTGAGTCCCTTTGCTATTCATAAGATGCTATCATAACATTGTTAATCGGCTATACTCCAGTATAAAATTTAATAGTTTAAAAAAAGTTTTTGGGAACATAAACACAAAACACAGAAATCTTGAAAGAAGCTTAATTTTAGGCAATGTGCCCCTCTCCTCTTGGAGATTAGAATGTCACAGTTATTAATCCAAATTTTAAACAAAGCACAGATCAGTGAGAACATGAAAGAACCTTAGACTCAGTCTAATCAAATGAGATAATGTGCAAGCCTGCAAGTGATTTAAAAGTACAACTACAAAGCATTCTAATTTTCCTTCCTTTGGGGGAAACATTTTTAATTTTGTCAGCTCCTACTAAGATGTATGCCTCTTTCCAGTGTTTGCATCCCCCTTGGAGCTTCCTCTGGACAAGCATGAGAGTAAGTACAATGTCAAGGGCAGGACATCTCCAGACCACACGTGCCTTATGAACTGGTGCGTGTGGGCATCTCCCACTGCAGCCCATGTAACATCAGTCATGTTCATTCAAGAAATGCTTCCTTCTGACAATATGTTGTTGTTCGGTAGCTCAGTCATGTCTTTCTGACAATATAGGGAGGAGTATATCATTCCACTGCTTGTATTGAACTTCCTTATAAAAATGTGAAGAGCGGCTAGCTCCATAATGTCACTGTGAGTCTAGTATGTTAATGTGATTTCCATATACTGGGCATTGGGATGAGATGCTGGATCACAGGGACAGATGAAAGGAATTAGTAAATTTATTTTTAATTGGAGGATGATTGCTGTACAATGTTGTGTTGTTTTCTGCCACACATCAACATGAATCAGCCATAGGTATACATACGTCCCCTCCCTCTTGAGCCTCCCTCCCACCTCCCACCCCGTCCCACCCCTCTAGGTTGTCACAGAGCCCTGGGTGCTCCCTGCATCATACAGCAAATTCCCCCTGGCTATGTATTTTTACATCAGTCAGCTCAGTCGTGTCCGACTCTTTGTGACCCCATGGGCTGCAGCACGCCAGGCTTCCATATGGTAATATATATGTTTCCATGCCACTCTCTCCATTCATCCCACCCTCTCCTTCCCCTGCTGTATCCGTAAGTCTCTTCTCTATGTCTGCATCATTCCTGCCCTTGCAAATAGGTTCATCAGGATCATTTTTCTACATTCTGTATATATGTGTTAATATATGATATTTGTTTTTCTCTTTTTGACTTATTTCATTCTGGAACAGGCTCTCAATTCATCCACCTCACTAGAACAGACTCAAATTTGTTCCTTTTTATGGCTGAGTCATGTTCCATGGTGTAAATGTACCACAGCTTCTTTATCCATAAAGAAAAGGAGCTTGACTGGCCCCTTCCTCCTTCCATTCCAGGGGCATAGCAGGTGTGTGTAGAAGGGGTTTGAGTTGTGGGAACCAACACATATTAAACAACCACCTGAGGTTGAGTCTGTACTTCCTTATCAATCTTTTAAGAAGTATGTTTCATTCCACTCGTTATCTCCATGATTATTCTACTCAATACATATCCTCCTCAAACACTTAATACATTTCTCAAATCTCTTACTTCAATACTGAATAAAGGAGAGAACTTCCCAATTGAATAATCTTCTATGGTTCTTGACCATGTAATCCTATTAGCACTACTATTAAAAAAAAAAACAGTAAGCAATAAACAGTTATAACATTTATCAAGTCTTTAAAAATCATTGACTCTCCTCGTGTGTGTCAAAAAGAAACATTTGATAAATATTTGGAAAATACTAACACCTACAAAAAAGCCTAAGATAATCAGATCAGAGGTTCATCTATAATTCATACCTTCTTAAAATGAAATGTATTTTTAAACAGTTACAGAAAAAGTGGATTAAGAAGTAATACTCCTATACAACATAAACTGGCAACTATTTTCTAAGAAATTACTCCAAAAAACTTAAAAAATAATGATTATATGAATTTAAGTATTCTTCAGAGTCACATGAAGGATAAAACACAAATTCTTATAACATCTCAAATTCTTATACCATAATAAATTCTAGGATGGATAATAATGCTACGCACCTATGATTCGGCGGGGACAGAACAACTGTGCGTGAGGCAGAGAAACCTCTGGGTCTACTCTGAGCACTGAGTTTCTTCCCTGGGCTCATGCCAAGCTCTATGAGATGCAGCTGAAAGACACTTTCCACAAAGGCCTTAAGAGCAGCAGTAGAGTGACTACAGCTTCAGAAGCAATGGTTATAACTCAGAAAGATTCTTTCAAAGGAGACACAGGTGAAAAAGCAAAGTCAGCCCTGCCAGAAGCACATAAGCACTGCCAGAAGCAATTCAATTTTTAATAAAGAAAAAATATTTGAAAATACAAACATTCAAATGATAATAAAATCTACTACCCCAAAACAAGCATTAAAAAGAGAGACACGATGAAAAATATGTACAGAATGGACATGAGTGCATTGGTTCAGCATCACTCGAGCTCTGCCTCCTTGCGTCCAAGGCAAGCCTGCTTTTAATGCACAGTGTGTGCACACTGATGGGTGGTTCTCTGTGCTGACTTCACGAGACCCGCAGAGTCTTCTTGGATGAAAAGTTTAAAACACCCTCAAATCTGAAGAGTTCAGAGAAACACAGCGGAGAGAAGGCACTGATTTCCCAGTTTTGCCCACTTCTCAAAGCCACACCCTAAGAACCTGGGGTCTACTCCCCACCAACACAGGATCTTCTGAGAACCAAGCATGTAGCATCTTGCACAAAGCACCACTCAACAAACATTAGTAGGAAAGGTGAGAAATGAATGAATTTCTACCAAGAACTGAGCTGGAATTTAAACATGAAAAGACATATTCCAGGCCCTCAGGAGCTTTTATTTTATAGGACAAGAAAATACAAAAAAAAGAAAAAAACCTCTAGCTATGAGAAACATTATTAAATGTATACATTTATAAGCATATATTTAAATATCTCAGTATACAGAAATCCATATTTTCACTTTTATAAGGTTTTTAAATGACTTTAAAAATGACTTTTGTTACAAATATAATTTGGCACAGTGTGAAAATTCTGAAAAAAGACAAATTAAAAGAATAAAATATATATAAATCCCTCATAATTCCATTTTCAAGGTAGAAGGGCTAGTTGCTACAGCTGACCAAAAACTGACCTCTATTAACATGTTTTGTGTTTACTTCTATATGCTTTTCTATGTATGTATATTCAGATAATCAATATTAAATTGCTATTTAAATAGATTTTCATTCAGTTTATTTTACATGATATTTTTATTATGTATGGAATCAATGCATATTGTATGAATGTTACTAAATCATGAATGATTTCCTGTCATTAAAGTGTGTCAATACATCTTTTTAATACTGTGCAACAATCCATTGAATGGATATACAATAATTTAATTAACCTATCCTGGGTGCTTCGAGTATTTGACTACTATAATTAAAATAAAATAAAACTCTTTCATAGATCTTTATCTGTATTTCTAATTATTTCCTTGATTAGTTCCCTAAAGTTTCTGAGGCAAAACCTATAACGTTTTTCAGAACAGTTAAGACATAAATTCTACAATACAGTTGTTGAGTGGTTTAGCACAATGGCAATCTTAGAGTTTATATACTGCAGTAAATCCATGCTGTCTGCCTCACTCAGAATGCTTATGCACACAAGAGGAGACAAAGATAAAGCAGTGATCATTCCTGATTACTACCTACAGGCATTTTGCATATCATCAAAGCTAATCCCTCCAACTCTCTCTGGAGTTGAATGAGGAGTCTCAAGCTCCAGGAGGTCATATGACTTGAGAATTAAAGTCATAAGACCCTGGTTTGCCCAACCCTCATGCCACTCTCTTTTCACTATGCCAGAAAAAGATCAAGATGGCTTTTATAAAGCTATAAGATTTTATAAGGTTATAAGATGAAAATATGATAGGACATGGACCTGCACCATGCCACTGCATCTGATAGCATCCTGACCACTTCCAGACGCCTGGAACAAAGGCATCTGAGAAGGGAGCTTTGCTTCAGAGTCAGCCTAGCAGGAACCCAGGAGGAGGTAGGGATACATGTGAAGTAATCCAAACCCCTTGCTCACGGAGAAGTATTTCCAGGAGAGAGAGCACAGGACACAAAGCCACCTCTTCCCTACAGGAGGGAGGACAGAAGTCTCTACCTTATGCTGAATGTTTGAAAAATAGACAAATTTCACCCGAAAGACAGGGGAGAAGGGATTTTCAACACAGAGCTCTAGGGCCAAAGGTGCAGCAGTTCACAGTTGCGTTTGTGTGTGTGTGTAATTGGGAAGAACTGGGGGGAGACTAGGATTGATAAGCTATCCTAGATGGGAAAGGACTTTAAAATTTGGTGAATTCTAGAACCTTTAATATATGTATGACTTATTTCCAAAAAGGACTCTAGTGCAAATTTAAAAGAAAGGTAGAATGAGAATTTTTGTGTGTGTTTAGTCACTCAGTTGTATCCGACTCTTTGTGACCTCATGGACTGTAGCCCACGAGGCTCCTCTGTCCGTGGGATTTCCCAAACAAAATACTGGAGTGGGTTGCCATTTCCTTCTCCAGGGACCTTCCCACCCCAGGGATCGAACCTGTATCTCCTGTGTTTCCTACACTGCAGGAGGATTCTTTATCACTGAGCCAAATAGGAAGCCCTTAAGATAATTTTTACATGACTGAATTGGCAGAAAGAGACTAAGAATGTTTATTATTATAGTTGACATGAGTTACTGAGTCCAGTTAGTTAATTTGCCAAAAGACTTGTAAGATTTTTATGAGAACTCTAACTCCAATAATAAATAGCCATATATTATATTTGAGCTTCATTCTCCTTTTCCTTTCTTGGCTGGTTCCAGAAATTATTTGATGTGGTTCTATATTCTTAACTTGAAAAAAGGCTATTCTGGAATATTCTTTTTTATTATATTTTTATTTTTATTTTAATGAAAGAAAATGCAAGTCAGATTTGAAGACAAGAAATTTTTCTCTTCAAAGACCAGGTCTATTTTTATTCCAGAATTTTTTTTTCTTTTGGATAAAAAATTCAACCTTTTCGGTAGCTGGCTTTAAAATGAAGCAAGTTTTTCTACTTAAAGATTGTGACATACTCCTCTACTTTAAATTGGAAAGGTTGAGAGCAGTATGTCAGCTCATATTTGAGGACCACTGAAGTTAGACTGGTACAATACTACAGTTTAGAGATATCTGTGCAAAGTTGCCTTTGCAAGGCATTTCTCTTTGCTTTCTTATTCTTAAATCACAAAACTAAGGGGAAAAAAAGAAAAAAGAAAACCTCAGAAATATCAAGATTTTGCTATTAGTTTTGTTTTCTCTTTGTACGGATGAACACACACACAAAACAGAAAATAAAGCAATTTTACAAAAGTCCCACTCTCCATACAGAAAATTCTATTAAGGATTCTTTATGTATGTGGTTTCATTTTATTTATTTTATCAGTTTTGCTCAAGGCCCCTTTTAGAGAATAGACGGGAAGGAGGGTATTGGCATTACCCTGTGATTGACTGTGTGTCCTGATCACTTGCCAAGTCTTATTAAAAGTCCCTGAGATCACTCTGTGTCTTGGCCCTTACTCTCCATCAGCCATCAATTCAGGATGTCAATCCTGATTACCAGGAGACTCTCTGAAGCCCTTTCAAAGCCATTAGCAGAGAGAAAGTTGTGTCTTGCAGCCTGTGTGTATGTAAATGAACCTCATCAAGGCTCAATTCCAGGGTAACTCCTTATGACTCAGAATAGCATTGACGGCATTAACTCCCTACATCTAAAATGTTATATTTCAGCTTACTGGAGGGCTTCTGTTTATTTTAATCTTCATTGGTACTGCATCATAAAAGCAGGTAAATTTAATTCAAATTGAAAATACTTTAGTTCACATAAATATGTGAAAGGATGTTTACTGCAAACAATAGTATAACAAAATTTCACTGAATATCACCCAGAACAAATGACAGATAAAAGGTGCTTTTCTTTTTTTTTTTTTTTTTTTTTTTTTTTTTTGCAATTTTGCCACCTTTCCAAACAAACTCTAACTTTGGGAATTAGCTGAATTTAGTTAGGGTGGTGCTGGAGCAGCGAGCACTCAAGAGAAGATACCACATGTCCAAGGTCAGGAGCAACAGCCAAGAGGAGATACCCCACATCCAAGGTAAGGAGCAACAGCTGGACTTTGCAGGAGCAGTCGTGAAGAGATACCCCACGTCCAAGGTAAGAGAACCCCAGTAAGACAGTAGGCGCTGAGAGAGGGCAGACAGACTGAAACCACAATCACAGAAAACTAGCCAATCTGATTACATGGACCACAGCCTTGTCTAACTCAATGAAACTAAGCCATGCTGGGTAGGGCCACCCAAGACGGGCAGGTCATGGTGGAGAGTTCTGACAAAATGTGGTCCACTGGAGGAGGGAATGGCAAACCACTTCAGTATTCTTGCCTTGGGAACCCCATGAACAGTATGAAAAGGCAAAATGATAGGACACTGAAAGGGGAACTTCTCGGGTCAGTAGGTGCCCAAAATGCTACTGGAGATCAGTGGAGAAATAACTCCAAAAAGAATGAAGGGACAGAGCCAAAGCAAAAACAACACCCAGCTATGGATGTGACTGGTGATAGAAGCAAAGTCCGATGCTGTATAGAGCAATATTGAATAGGAACCTGGAACCATAGATCCATGTATCAAGGCAAATTGGAAGTGGTCAAACAAGAGATGGCAAGAGTGAATGTCAACATTCTAGGAATCAGCAAACTAAAATGGACTGGAATGGGTGAATTTAACGCAGATGACCATTATATCTACTACTGTGGGCAGGAATCGCTTAGAAGAAATGGAGTAGCCATCACAGTCAACAAAAGGGTCTGAAATGCAGTACTTGGATGCAATCTTAAAAACGACAGAATGATCTCTGTTCATTTCCAAGGCAAACCATTCAATATCACGGTAATCCAAGTCTATGCCCCAACCAGTAATGCTGAAGAAGCTGAAGTTGAATGGTTCTATGAAGACCTACAGGACCTTTTAGAATGAACACCCAAAAAAGATGTCCTTTTCATTATAGGGGACTGGAATGCAAAAGTAGGAAGTCAAGAAACATGTGGAATAACAGGCAAATTTGGCCTTGGAGTATAGAATGAAGCAGGGGAAAGGCTAACAGAGTTTTGCCAAGAGAACACACTGGTCATAGCAAACACCCTCTTCCAACAACACAAGAGAAGACTCTACACATGGACATCATCAGATGGTTGACATGGAAATCATATTGATTATATTCTATGCAGCCAAAGATGGAGAAGCTCTATACAGTCAGCAAAAACGAGACCGGGAGCTGACTGTGGCTCAGATCATTAACTCCTTATTGCCAAATTCAGACTGAAATAGAAGAAAGTGGGGAAAACCACTAGACCATTCAGGTATGACCTAAATAAAATCCCTTATGACTATACAGTGGAAGTGAGAAATAGATTTAAGGGACTATATCTGATAGATAGAGTGCCTGATGAACGATGGACGGAGGTTCATGACATTGTACAGGAGACAGGGATCAAGACCATCCCCAAGAAAAAGAAATGCAAAAAAGCAAAATGGCTGTCTGAGGAGGCCTTACAAATAGCTGTGAAAGGAAGAGAAGCAAATAGCAAAGGAGAGAAGGAAAGATATATCCATTTGAATGCAGAGTTCCAAAGAAGAGCAAGGAGAGATAACAAAGCCTTCTTCAGTGATCAGCATAAAGAAATAGAGGAAAATAATAGAATGGGAAAGACTAGAGATCTCATCAGGAAAATTAGAGATACCAAGGGAACATTTCAAGGACAGAAATGGTATGGCCCTAATAGAAGCAGAAGATATTAAGAAGAGGTGGCAAGAATACACAGAAGTACTGTACAAAAAGATCTTCATGACCCAGATAATGATGGTGTGATCACTGATCTAGAGCCAGACATCCTGAAATGTGAAGTCAAGTGGGCCTTACTACAAACAAGCTAGTGTAGGTGATAGAATTCCAGTTGAGCTACTTCAAATCCTAAAAGATGATGCTGTGAAAGGGCTGTACTCAATATGCCAGCAAATTTGGAAAACTCAGCAGTGGCTACAGGACTGGAAAATACCAGTTTTCATTTCAATCTCAAAGAAAGGCAATGCCAAAGAATGCTCAAACTACCACACAATTGCACTCATCTCACACACTAGTAAAGTAATGCTCAAAATTCTCCAAGCCAGGCTTCAGCAATATGTGAACTGTGAACTTCCAGATGTTCAAGCTAGTTTAAGAAAAGGCAGAGGAAACAGAGATCAAATTGCCAACATCTGCTGGATCATCGAAAAAGCAAGAGAGTTCCAGAAAAACATCTATTTCTGCTTTACTGACTATGCCAAAGCCTTTGACTGTATGGATCACAATAAACTGTGGAAAATTTTGAAAGAGATGGGAATACCAGACCACCTGACCTGCCTCTTGAGAAACCTGTATGCAGGTCAGGAAGCAACAGTTAGAACTGGACATGGAACAATAGACTGGTTCCACATACGAAAAGGAGTATGTCAAGGCTGTATATTGTCACCCTGTTTATTTAACTTCTATGCAGAGTACATCAGGAGAAACGCGGGGCTGGAAGAAGCACAAACTGGAATCAAGATTGCCGGGAGAAATATCAATAACCTCAGATATGCAGATGACACCACCCTTATGGCAGAAAGTAAAGAAGAACTGCTGGGAGCGAGTGTGATGAACTCCACCCATGGCAAAGGTCATAGGAAGGAGGCTCGACATACGCAAAGGCGAGATCGAGCCTCAGGAGTCCCCCTGGAAATTCTCAAGCATCTACCCCCAAAACCAGAGCCTGCCTACTTTACTACTTTGTGCTCTCACCTACACCTCTGACTTTACGGGGGGCTGTCCCCCACCACCTCTTTTGGAGAAGGAGTTAACTTAGAGCTCCCGTTAATAATAATTCCTGGGTGTGACAGGAGTGTTTTAACCTACAAACTCCTCTGAAGGTTCTCTAGCCTGCCTGACAGGCTTGTCCAGCCACATGTGATTGCTCACAGCCTCCCAACCGTGAGAGGCACGAGATGCTTTAAACTTTCTAAAAACAGGTTCTTTACAGAAGTTAGAAAACTATTAGTATAGTATAGTGGGCTGATTAGAAATTGTATTGGTGAAGGGTTTTTCATTTGTTGAGCCAATGTTTGCTGCTAAGTCTCCACATGCCCTGCCCTTACACACATTAATGAATATATAGAAGAAATAAGTATTAACTTTTTATATTAATCACGTTAGACCTTAGGCTAAGTAAATTCTTTCCTTAATTAAAACCCACTACACCCTCACCCTATAGGAATGTAACTTTATCTGGTACCTTCGGAAAGTGGAGTCTGTTTTAAGAATAATCACCCCTGGAGAAATAAGTGTTGACTGACCGCTGTCACAAGGAGAGGGTCATAAATTGTCAGCAGGCCCCCTGGCCAGAAGATGATGTAACACCCCTAAGACCTCTGTATACATCTGTATGAAGCACCTGACTTTAATAAAAGTCAGGACTGCTGACCCCGCATGACTTTTGTATAACATCTCAGTGTATAAAAACAGACCCTGGAAAAATAAAAAATGGGATCAGTTCCTCGAAATACTGGTCTCTTCACATCATTCTTTCTCTCAACCTCTGGCTGAGTTCCATCTGGAGCGTGGAGGCCTGCCAAACTTACTAATTTTGCCTGGGCTTCTAAGATCTGACAGGGGAGGCCTCAGTGTCTCCTCTCCTTTGGGAGAATGGAAGGATGCCTGCGGCCTATGTAAGTGGTGCAAACTTCTTGGCTTGAAGTTTTATTGGTTTTCCGCATAAACCAAGCTACTCAGCCTCTTTTCTCCACTGAATTTTCCTGCTGAGCTATCCTCATTCTATTACTCTTTATATTTCTAATTAATATCTAATTAAAGCCAGTGTATTCACTGACACCGTCTCTCCTTCGAATTTCCCTGGATCCACCGGGGCTGGATTCTGGCAAGTGGCGCCCGAACAGGCTGATTCGATGAAAGTGAAAGAGGAAAGTGAAAAAGTTGGTTTAAAGCTCAACATTCAGAAAATGAAGATCATGGCATCTGGTCCCATCACTTCATGGCAAATAGATGGGGAAACAGTGGAAACAGTGGCTGACTTTATTTTTCTGGGCTCCAAAATCACTGCAGATGGTGATTGTAGCCATAAAATTAAAAGACGCTTACTCCTTGGAAGGAAAATTATGACCAACCTAGATAGCATATTGAAAAGCAGCGACATTACTTTGTTAACAAAGGTACGTGTAGTCAAGGCTATGGTTTTTCCTGTGGTCATGTATGGATGTGAGAGTTGGACTGTGAAGAAGGCTGAGCGCCGAAGAATTGATGCTTTTGACCTGTGGTTTTGGAGAAGACTTTTGAGAGTCCCTTGTACTACAAGGAGATCCCACCAGTCCGTCCTAAAGGAGATCAGTTCTGGGTGTTCACTGGAAGGACTAATGTTGAAGTGACCACCTGATACCAAGAGCTGACTCATTTGAAAATACCCTGATGCTGGGAAAGATTGAAGGCAGGAGGGAAAGGGGACAACAGAGGATGAGATGGTTGCATGGCATCACCAACTCAATGGAGATGAGTTTGGATAAACTCTGGGAGCTGGTGATGGGCAGGGAGGCTTGGCATGCTGGAGTCCATGGGGTCACAAAGAGTGGGACAGGACTAAGCAACTGAACTGAACTGAACACTCATTAATTCACTATAGTAAGAGTAAATTCCAATCAAGAAAGGTGTGGATTTCTTGCAGTGGTTTCCGTTGGGTGTGGAAAAATAGAGAATTCAGTGGCTATAAGGAACTTTCATTCTGTGTTCTTTGGAGTGTTCCAGAACTTGCTGCTCATCATGTGTAGAACACTTAACTTGAATTGGTCTCAGGTGCTCACGTGAGGAGAATACTGGTGAATGACCACTGCATATACTGCCTCTCCTATGACCACTGTGACTAGCGCTAGTTATTCTACTACTGGGAAAGCAGCAATTTAATATTTTTATAACAAGGTCAATTTACAAGGTAGTGTCACCTGCAATGCCTCACTGAGGATGTTTGCATTCAGCTAGCTGTTGCTGAAAATACTTGTCTGAATTTCCTTGTATGGGGGCTACGAGCAGTCTAGAGAATCACACTTAGAGGTGACGTGTCACTTTCATTCAGACATTTTAAAAGGTGACTCAATTTTAATGGTCACTCAATGCTTCTTAGCAAAGTGCAGATGGTTATCTCAAAGTTCAGGGTCACCCTAAAACTTCATCTTAGCCCCAATCCTAACCTATAACCTACACTTCTTTGGCAGTTGACTCCAAATGACTTCCCAACACACAATTCTCTCTTAAGCTCTAGAGCTCATCATTTATTTCCTCTTCCTAAAATGTCAGAACACTATTAATGGTCCATCCCACGTTTAAAATGGTATATAACTTGTCTTGGTCATACAGCTAAAAAATGGTTAGAGTTGGATTTAAGGTACATCTCTAGGACTCTAACATCCGTGCTCTGCCTCCTATATTCATTTTTTTTTTAAGTGGAGGATAACTGCTTTATGATAGTGTGTTCGCTTCTGCTGTACAACAGTGTGGATCAGCCAAAAGTATACATATACCCCCTTCCTCTGGAGCCTCCCTTCCACCTCCAGACCCAATCCCTTAAGGTAATCAATCACAGAACACCAAGCTGAGCTGCCTGTGTTATGTATCAGCTTCTTGCTAGTTACCTGTTTTACACATGGTAATATATAAACATCAAGGCTACTTTCTCAATTCATTCCACTTTCTCCTTCCCCCCATTTTGGAATTGGGCATACATAACATATGCAGCTTCTCTGGTGGCCCAGATGGTAAAGTATCTGCCTGCAATGCAAGAGACCCGGGTTTGATCCCTGCATTGGGAAGATCTCCTGGAGAAGGGAATGGCAATCCACTCCAGTATTCTTCCCTGGAGAATCCCATGGACAAGAGTTGGACACAACTGAGTGACTAACACAACATACAACATATTGAGATCTGCTCTATGAGCTTAGGAGTTTATCAGGAAAAGCACTGTTTGTTTGTTTGTTTTTCCCCTATCTCCAGAGTAAACACTCAGTGCTTGAGGCAGGAATGACACAGCCAGATGGGAGGCAAAAAACCCTACTGACAAGTAGGTATTTTCATGACTTTGGAGGTGTGGGTGGAAAGGGGTTTCTGAGTCACTTTTAGTTTCTAAATGGTGTACAGCTCTTGAGTGAACCTATCCATGTAAACTGGAGAGTTTGGGCCATTTATTCCTTATGTATTTGCTAGTTGATCAGCTTGTATTTTTATAATCTTTATATTTCACTGTGTTTCAGAAGCAGGACACTTAAAGAGAGAGTCCACTGGAACCCAGAAATCTAAAGGTGTCCTCCCTGAACCTGAGTTGGACGAACTTCCTGAATCTCTGGGGTCAAGGGTCACTTCAACCTAGTTTTTTGCTTGCAATGTGATTTGCAAATGTGTCATCTCTTGTGGCTATTTATTCATTTCTTTTTATTTAACAGGTGCCTACATAAACTTGGTAGTGACAAGAATGTTTGAAGTTGTTACAAACATTGACTCACATAAAGCTCACACTACCCTTAAGAAGCAGGTAAAATAATTACACTCATGTTTTTTGTTTGACATGACAAGTGAAAGGAAGAAATTATTTCATTTTTTTCTACCTTTGAATTTTTCTGGTCCAAGAAATGTATTTCTAAATGATGCATTGATGTGGAATGGAGTCTTCCACTGGGATTTTATATAGAATTTCAGATTAAAAATAGGCACCAGTCAATCTGCTGTGATGGAAGAAGACACTGTAGACTGAGTGTCCCCCAATCTCATCATTCTCCCTGTACTCCAGAGTGACCTGCTGTCAATAACTTACTGTAAGAGGTCTCAAATTTTACAAATTATTTTGCAATTTATTTTTAACTGGAGGACAATGGCTTTACAAAGTTGTGTTGATTTCTGCCATACAACAATGTGAATGAACTTTTTTTTATTTTAAGTCACTCATGGGGTCTTTGTGACCCCATGAACTGTAGCCCACCAGGTTCCTCTGTCCATGGCATTCTCTAGGCAAGAATACTGAAATGGGCTGCCATTCCTGTCTCCAGGGGATCTTCCCGAGCCAGGGATCAAACTGAGATCTCCTCCCTCTGGAACCTCCCTTCCATCCCCGCCCACACACCCCTCTAAGCTGTCATTGAGCAGCAGACTCTCATAAATGATTGAGGACCTGAAAAGGCTTTTGGTTATATGATTTATTTGGGTATTAATATTTAGTGTGGCTTAAATTTTAAAGTATTTTGAAATATTTATTAATACTTATAAAGATGAAGGTTTCCCCATGGTTCAGCAGTGAACAATCTGCCAGGAGACTTGGGATCGATCCCTGGGTTGGGAAGATCCCCTGGAGAAGGAAATGTCAACCACTCTAGTATTCTTGCCTGGAGAATCCCAATAACAGGGGCTTGGCAGGCTTACAGTCCATAGGGTCACAAAGATTCAAACATGACTTACCAACCAAACAACAGCAAAATAAAAATAAAATAGTGACCCATTACATGTTAATATAAACAAACATACTTAGTGAAAAATAACTATAATTTAAAAAAAGAATGGGGAAAAGAGTGACACTGTCTCCATGTTTATAAATCTTTGTCATCTCTGCCTTAATAGGAAGCTGCCTGGTCTCTTGTTGGCTGCTACATTCAGGCTCTTGTGATGTGTGGTTTTGATGGAGGTATGTCAAATATTTCAAGAAAATGGGGCTCCACACGTATGTAGAGAGAACAGGAAGGAAGACTTCAAAAGTTTTGTTAGGTAATTGTGAATATTCTTCTTTGTCAATTTTACAAAGATTAGCTGCAATGATCTTTTCTTACCCTACTACATGAAAATCCATTCTTCAAAGTCCTGCTTAACTTTGGACAGATCTGTTCCCGAAGCATGGCTTTTGTAAGATCATGCATTAGTCATTTTTGAAGTATCCATTCACTGAATTATGCAGATCTTTTCAATGCTGATGCATTTCAATATAAAATATCAAAAAATAATCATTGTGAATACCATCATTGATCTCATCAGAAACATCTTTAAATTATTGGGAAGGTTTCAAGCACAGGATGTTGAATAGAAGTTTTCCAGAATTTTAATTTTTGCTCAAACATTCAAATCTACCACTGAACAAATGCTGTCAGTTGTCTCCCTTGAAGCGACAGACTCACCTTGGTTCTTTTTAAAGAAAATGTCTTCTAAATATCTATAATCTGGTTGATCACAGTTTTCCCGGCCATTTTTCTTTTAAGCAAAGTGGTGTTTCACAAAAGAAAAGACAATTCAGCCAGTTTCTCTTTGAGATAACCATCTTACTGATGTACATTGTCAAAGTACTCTATGTGTATTTCCCAGGTCTTCACAGGTTATTAAGAAGTCATGTATTCAAGAGTTGAGATATAATAAAATTAATACTTTTATGGCCGCAGAAAGGGCATTCTTATTTTTTTTTTCCTGTGAGTGTGTGAAGGCAAGAATATAGTACAATACTTATACAATTTGAGTGCAACTGTTTTCCAGGTCTTGATTTGTACTGAGGCATCAAACACCCATCACAGCAAATATCAGAATAGTGAAGAAGGGAAAAAATATGTTAGCATTGTTTTGCAGAACCAGACAAGTATCTTGGAGAAACTCAGGGCTCCAGGGCAACATATTGAAAACTGTTGCTTTCTGGCATAACTATTCAGTGTGCTATAGGATGAAATGGTCAGATAGCATCACCAACTCAGTGGACATGAATTTGCACAAACTCTTAGAGATAGTAAAGGACAGGGAAGGCTGGCCTGCTGCAGTCATGAGGTAGCAAAGAGTCAGACAGGACTTAGCGACTAAACAGCAACAACAACAGGACTGTATCATGTTTAGAAGATATAAGAGTAGCCAAGATGGTATATTCCTGGCCACACTCCCTCAGGGTTCTGTTGTGGTGGATGAAGCCCAGCACTTTCTAACGCTATGCCTCCCAAGCCTGCCCAGTCTCCATCTGGTGACCTGATGGTCTACGAGAGCCACTTCCACTAGCTTTCCTGGTTCTTTCTAATGAGGCCGTCCAGCCTTGCTGGCAGTATGTTACCTAGCCAGAACAGAGCAGTGCTAGGGAATAGCCCAATAGTCCATGTTATTAAACTCCCTGTATGGTTGGCAGGGAACCATAAGATTTATTAATGGTCATGTACATTTTATTCTTTCTAGAACAGATGATTTTGGGTCAGTCTTTGGAAGGACTGATGCTAAAGCTGAAGCTCCAATACTTTGGCCACCTGATGCGAAGAACCGACTCATTGGAAAAGACCCTGATGCTGGGAAAGATTGAAGGCAGGAGGAGAAGGGAATGACAGAGGATGAGATGGTTGGATGGCATCACTGACTCAATGGACATGAATTTCAGCAAACTCCAGGAGATAGTGAAGGACAGGGAAGCCTGGCATGCTGCAGTCCATGAGATCACAAAGAGTTGGACATGACTGAGTGACTGAACAACAAAACAAATGATACTTGATTCCTAAGAAGTGGTTTTAGGTGATTCAGATTATCATAAAAAGTATCTGAGCTTTGAGAGGACGAAAACCTCTAAGCGGCTTAAATATGAAATAATTTTAAATAGAGGAAAGACTATTTTCTAAAGACAGTAAAATATTTGTGTATTTCTAAATGATACTGTTTTTCTTTACCCAAGGTTAGACAGACTGTGGCTCCTGTAGGTAAAAAAAGGAATTACCTCAAAAATTCCTTTTTCTTTTAAATGGAATTACCTCAAAATGGACATTGTCTTTGTCCATTTGTTTTTGTAACTATTTAAGGGGAAAGTTCTAAGGTCAGTGTAGAGTGCAGGGGTACATGCTAAGCTGCTTTAGTTGTGTCCAGCTCTTTGCAACTCCATCGACTATAGCCCACCAGGCTCCTCTGTCCATGGGATTGTCCAGGCAAAAATACTAGAGTGGGTTGCTATTTCACTTCCTGGGGATCTTCCCAACCCAGAGAACCAACCAGCATTTTCTACATTGGCAGGCAGATTTCCTTACCAGTGAGCCACCAGGGAAGTCCTACTCTATCATAGTACTACCCTATCAAGGCCCATTAATCATCTGCCTATCTCCTCCAATTGCCTTGGAAAACAGGAAGTTCTCATAATGTGTCCACCATTTTGTTATTTCCATCAAGCACACATGGAACAATGGACTGGTTCCAAATTGGGAAAGGGGTACGTCAAGGCTGTGTATTGTCACCCTACCTATATAACATATGCAGAGTACATCAAGTGAAATGCTGGGCTGGATGAAGCACAAACTGGAATCAAGATTGCCAGGAGAAATATCAATAACCTCAGATATGCGGATGACACCACCCTTATGGCAGAAAGTGAAGAGGAACTGAAGAATATCTTGATGAAAGTGAAAAAGGAGAGTGAAAAAGCTGGCTTAAAACTCAACATTCAGAAAACTAAGACCATGGCATCTGGTCCCATCACTTCATGGTAAATCAATCAGGAAACACTGGAAACAGTGAGAGACTTTATTTTATTGGGCTCCAAAATCACTGCAGATGGTGACTGCAGCCATGAAATTAAAAGACGCTTGCTCCCTGGAAGAAAAGCGATGACCAATCTAGACAGCATATTAAAAAACAGAGACATTATTTGCTCACAAAGATCCACTTGTGGTCTGTTTAGTCAATGTTATGTTTTTTCCAGTAATCATGCATAGATGTGAGAGTTGGACCATAATGAATGCTGAGCGCTGAAGAATTGATGCTGTTGAACTGTGGTATTGGAGAAGACTCTTGAAAGTCCCTTGGACTGCAAGAAGATCAAACAAGTCAATCCTAAAGGAAATCAGTCCTGAATATTCATTGGAAGGACTGATGCTAAAGCTGAAACTCCAGTACTTTGGCCACCCAATGTGAAGAACTGACTGACTGGAAAAGACCCTGATGCTGGAAAAGATTGGAGGCAGGAGGAGAAGGGGATGACAGAGGATGAGATGGTTGAATGGCATGACCAACCCGATGGACATGAGGTTGAGCAAGCTCCGAGAGCTGGTGATGGACAGGGAAGCCAGGCGTGCTGCAGTCCATGGGGTTGCAAAGAGTCAGACATGACTGAGTGACTGAACTGAACCAATCAAGCACACACTGATGCATAATGTGGATCAACAACCAAGTGATCAGAATGGAAGTAACTACAGGGTGTCATAAAAGCAGTGGACAAGAAGGCAGCTGGAGCTGGCAAGGTCACCAAGACTACTCAGAAAGCTCTGAAGGCTAAATGAATACTATCCTGAAAACCTGCCACTCCAGTCTTAATCAGTGGTGGAAGAAGGGCCTTAGAACAACTTGTCTCAACTGGCCATTTAAGTTTAATAGTAAAAGACTGGTTAATGGTAATAGTGCATTAAAAAAAAAAAAAACCTTCAGAAAGAAAGGACAATGTTTTGTGGACCGTTTGTTCTGTGGTGTGGTAGGTTTAAGTTATTAATTTTTAAAATTAGTACTTTTTACTGGAAACAACTTGACAAAAATTTATCTCAGAATTTGAGACCCATTAAAAAAACCTTAATGAAAAATAAAAATGTTACTGTTAGATATAATCCATGCTTTAAGAAAAAGAAAACTGTATCAATGAACTCGCATACACTAACAGAGAAGGTACATTTATACAGTAACATAAGGGTATGAAAAATTTAAAGTCTAAGTGATTAGTAAATCTACATAATTTCCAAAGAATAAATTAAAAGCAAGCTCATTACAATTCTCATTGGAATTAGGTATCTGAAAAATCAGATATGGAGTTCACAAACCTGTGCCCTGTGCAACCTGGTCCTTCCATGAGAGATACTAGTCTGTTGTAGTGAATACATTGGCAGCTGTAGAGAAGACGGCTTGCCAGCCAACAGGGGGTCACCCCAGGTACCATCCGCCTTCCACAGTGACATTAGCTTCATGCTGTGACCCATGTTATCATTAACACGCGCACACACACACACACACACACATGCAGGCATGCCCCCCTAAACTTACCAGGATACTAAATTTTGTCACAAAAATACTAATCACAAACTCCAGCAAAATCCACTGGTGTCTATAATAATGATGAGGGGTCCTAGAATTGAAGGCTAATGAGGACATTATGCTCTTTAATAAAGCTTGAGTATTGGATGTTTTCTTGAACATTTTTCAAGGTTATAGTAGTTACGGTTTTAAGTGCTCAGAAAATATGACTAATAAAATATTTTAGAAAATAATATGAATTTTATTTTCAGGCATTTTTATTTTCATAATATTAATTTCAACATCATCAATGGGGTTACAATGTACTGAATCACCTGGTAAGCATTGTGCCAAGTAAAACAAGTGCATAGCTGTCTAATTTAGTTCCCTAAGGTCCCCAGTTCTTTCAGATTGTTATAACAAAGCAAAAAAAATAGTCTCACACATGCAGATGATACCACTCTAATGGCAGAAAATGACGAGGAACTAAAGACCCTCTTGATGAGGGGGAAAGAGGAGAGTGACAAACTTGAAACTCAACTTTCACAAAACTAAGATCACAGCATCCAGGCCCATCACTTCATGGCAGATAGAAGGGGTAAAAGTGGAAACAATGATAAATTTATTTTCTTGGGCTCCAAAATCACTGTGAACAGTGACTGCAGCCATGAAACTCAAAGACACTTGCTCCTTGGAAGAAAAGCTATTGCAAACCTAGACAGTGTATTAAAAAGCAGAGACATCACTTTAACAACAAAGGTCCATATAGTCAAAGCCGTGGATTTTCCATTGGTCATGTATGGATGTAAGAGTTGAACCATAAAGAAGGCTGAGTGCCAAAGAATTGACGCTTTCAAACTGTGGTGCTGGAGAAGACTCTTGAGAGTCCCTTGGACAGCAAGGAGATAAAACTAGTCAATCCTAAAGGAAACCAACTCTGAATATTCATTGGAAGGACTGATGCTAAAGCTGAAGCTCCAACACTTTGGCTACTTGATTTGAAGAGCTAACTCATTGGAAAAAATTCTGATGCTGGGAAAGATTGAGGGCAGGAGAATAAGGGGGCCACAGAAGATGAGATGGTTGGATGGCATCACCAACTCAATGGACAAGAATTTGAGCAAACTGTGGGAGATAATGGAGGACAGAAGGGCCTGGTGTGCTGCAGTCCATGGGTTCACAAAGTGTCAGATAGGACTGAATGATTGAACAACAAAACAACAAAAAAACTACAAAAATATCATAGACTGAGTGTCTTCTGAACAACATTAATTATTTCTCACAGTTCTAGGGGTAGACAGCCAAGATCAAGGCATGTACACATTTGGTGTCTGATGAAAGTCTGACCCTTGATTCACACTCAGCTTGCTGAGTCCTCATGTGGAGGTAGTGGCAGGGAGCTCCCTGGGGTCTCTTTTATAAGGGCACTGATCCCATTCATGAGAGCTCCATCCTCATGACCTTATCACCTCCCAAAGGCTCTGCCTCCCAATATCATCACATTGGGCATCGGGTTTCAACATATGGATTGTGGGGAGAAGGTGGCATAAACCTTCAGTCTACAGTACCATACAAACAAAAGTGAAAAAGCTCTGAGATGGACTTCACTTTCTCATGCAATTTCCTCTCATCTCAGACTTCTGACACTTTTCCTATCTCTGTGAGCACAAGTTTACAACATACCGCTTGACAGCTATCTCACTGAGGGTTCACTTCAAGGGATTCATCTCTTCCATAAATAAATGATGCTGCTAAATACTTTCACTGGCAAAATGTTCTGAAAATGCACATGACTAGCAAAAGGGAAAGGATTTAGACATCAAATTTAGCATAATCTTTCAGATTTTCTGGTTGAAGACCTGTTAAAGATTTTAGAGGAAGTTTGTGACAATGGATGAAAATTTTCAAATGAGTTCCTAGAACAGGAACTCTTGACTACTTAGGGACACTTGTGTCCTCACATGACCTCTTGAGGTTGGAGACAGGAGATTGAACACAAGGCTGAGAGTGTTTCCTGGGCAATAAGGTGCTTCTTCAATACGGCACAGGTCCTTTCAGACAGCATGGATTTCCCATACATCTGCTGTGTGTCTAGACATCTGCTCCATGAATTTTACTTCATTTAAACCAACATTTAGATATCCTCTTTAGAAAGTCCTGCTGCTGGTAAGTCACTTCAGTCATGTCTGACTCTGTGCAACAGAGCCGGCAGCCCACCAGGCTCCCTCGTCCCTGGGATTCTCCAGGCAAGAACACTGGAATGGGTTGCCATTTCCTTCTCCAATGCATGAAAGTGAAAAGTGAAAGTGAAGTCGCTCAGTTGTCTCCGACTCTAGCGACCCCATGGACTGCAGCCTACCAGGCTCCTCCATCCATGGGATTTTCCAGGCAAGAGTACTGGAGTGGGGTGCCATTGCCTTCTCCATTAGAAAGTCCTACTGTTCCTTAAACTCCATTCAACAAATAGGGTCCCTTATGCAGGCTCTGGGCTTCCCAGGTGGCGCTAGTGTTAAGGAATCTGTCTGCCAATGCAGGAAACTCAGAAAACAAGGTTTTGATCCCTGGGTCAAGAAGGTTCCTCGAAGAAGGAAATGGCAACCCAATCCAGTACTCTTGCCCTGCAAATTTCCAAAAGCCTAGTGGGCCACAGTCCAGGGAGTTGCAAAGTGTCAAATGCAACTGAGTGTATGCATGCACATGTACACACATGCACCAGATTCTATGCCAGAGATTGGGAGCAGAAGGATGAACAGAGGAAGATGTGGTCTCTCCTTGACTGGAGCTTATCATTTTGTCACTGTTTAAGAAAGGCTCTTCAGTGTGTTTTCCTGATGAAGTTTCCTTCATGTTAATTTCCACTATTATTCAATGAATGGGTCCTCTTTCCTAGAATGACTAATACTGGTGAGGTCTGCAGGTACACCCAGTACACACAACCACACTGGTTGAATGGAATGTTATTTTAGCCCTGATTGTAATTTAGATCAAGAGGCTGCTGCTGCTGCTAAGTCGCTTCAGTTGTGACTGACTCTGTGTGACCCCATAGATGGCAGCCCACCAGGCTCCTCCATCCCCGGGACTCTCCAGGCAAGAACACTGGAGTGGGTTGCCATTTCCTTCTCCAATGCATGAAAGTGAAAAGTGAAAGTGAAGTCGCTCAGTCGTGTCCGAGTCTTAGCGACCCCATGGCCTGTAGCCTACCAGGCTCCTCTGACCATGGGATTTTCCAGGTAAGAGTACTGGAGTGGGGTGCCATTTCCTTCTCTAAGATCAAGAGAGCCTGGAAAAAACCTTCCGAGTTGTAGGAGACAAGCGTCTGTACGTGATACGTGGGAAACAGAACAGCATCTTCACTACCTTTGGGACTTCCCTGGAGGTCCAGCGGTTAAGGCTCTGAGCTTCCACTGCTGGGGGCACAAGTTTGATCCCTGGTCCATCAAGTAAGATTCCCACATGCCTCGCTGTGTGGCCCCACAAAAATCTTCACTGCCTTTGAAACACTGTTTTTATTTATATATTAGGTTACTGGCCTTCCCAGATGGCTCAAGTGGTAAAGAACCTGACTACCATTGCAGGAGACACAAGGAGATATGGGCTTGATCCCAGGTAGGGAAGATCCCCTGGAGGAGGAATTATAATCACTCGTGCAGCCTTGGGCTAAGACTTAGTGATCCTTGTTCAAAATGGTCCCCAGTAAATTAGTCCTCTCTGTGTCAGCACTCTTCTGTGATATGACTCTGCCTTGAATCTGAGATTCAAGGGGTAGGGACTATGATTCCACCCCACAAGTTTGGGTGACCCTGTGACTTGTTTGGCCAACAAAACAACACACAGGTGATGTTGTGGGAGTTTATGAGAGCTCTTAGCGCCTTCATCTGGCTTAGGTAGAATCCAGCAGCCACAAGAAGGTGTCTCAACCACCTTAATGGAAAGAGGCCATACAGGGGGTGATTCCAGAGCATGAAACACTCTCTATAAACACAAAGGCCATAGGGAGAATGAGAAAGGCCCCACATATCAGCAAGCCTGGCCCTCTGGGCTGCCCTTTCTGAGGCTCTAGACAGGTGCGAAGATCAGCTTTGATGCTACAGCCGGAGTCCAGCTAGAAATCCATGGAGCAGAGCCATGCTGCCCTCCCTACCCCTGCTAACTTGTCCCAAAGAATCGTGAGATACGAAACAAAGTTTATCTCAGGCACTAAGTTTCAGGGTCATTTCCTAAGCTTGGACTTTCCAGGTGGCACAATTGCAAAGAATCCACCTGCCAATGCAGGAGACTCAGGGGATGTGGGTTCAATCCCTGGGTTGGGAAGATCCCCTGGAGGAGGAAAGAGCAACCCACTCCAATATTTTTGCCTGGAAAATTCCATGGACAGAGGAGCCTGGCAGGCTATAGTCCATGGAGTCGCAAAGAGTCAAGCACAATTGAGCAACTGAGCGCACAGCACATTCTAAGCATCTATTAAAAACTGACCCAACCTTTCTAGCATGAAGCAGATCCACATGAACCACACGAAGGTGCCACAGTATCTTTCAAGGATCCCATTAAAGGAACCCTGTTCTTTACAAGACTCTCTGGCTGCTTGATGGGTTTGTGCCCAATGAGCTGTTAAGAACAACAACAATGATACCAGAAGACACTGGTCCATCTTTGTCTGAATGTAATCTTGCACTGCAACTAGGGGACGCAGGGCAGTCTGTGGCCTGTACCATTCGATTGCCTGACATGAGAATAAATAATAAAAAATAAAGAAATGCTAATAAAGAATATATTAAATAAGAGAAATAAAAGATTCAGCTAGCACTGACAATTTTCATCAGTGGTGTGAGTGGTGAGAAAGAAAGGGTATTAAGTTTGAAGGTATATGATAGGCTAAGTGGACAGGAAACTTAGAAGGAGTCAAGTCAGAGTTAAAAACAATTAAAATGATGTGAACTGTGTGCTTTCAGGGACTATATTAACTATTATTAAAAGATAATATGTACTACTATCATGAAGGAAAGTGCTGGTTATGGGATATTTGGCAGAAAAAGCCCTAGGTCTCAGAGTGAGAGATGATAAGAGACCACCTCTGGGTATAAAGCTCAGTTTTGGGGACCCATGTAATGAGCAACAGTGACGAACTGAAAATTGAATATCTTCTAGTTCTGACATAACCTTCTTAAATTGGAGTTAGTTCTGGAAGGTGTCTTTTGTCCTAGGGTTTAAGAAGATGGGTATGCAGTAGGCTTTGTTTCTGCACATCAGCTTGCTCTGTATTTCCCTCCCTGAGCCTATTTATTTATCCAGGAGAATGTGTACAGGATCTCTGCCTGAAACAGCAGAATGATGGCACATTGACGTGTTCACTCATGCATGCAACACAGCATGCCTAGTGCCCTGCGATATCAATCATGATTTTAAATGATATGACTAGTGTTCTTAGCTGATGTGGATTTTCATTAATGAGGCATTTGTTCTCTACCAAAGAGCACTTTAAAATAGCCCATTTTTGGTGATTTGTGAGTGGGATTTGAATATTACCATCTGATCTATCTGAATCTTTAGGTGATTTGTTGTTACATTTTTCTTTGAGAACACTCAGTATTTCTTTGAGTAACAGTGTTATGACCCAATATGAACGGTCATGGAGGAAAAAACGTGGCGATCATGAAGAGTCATTGAAATACTTTAGTATGGATTTAAATGTGTATGTATGCTCTGTTGCTCACTTGTGTCTGACTCTTTGTGACACAGTGGACTGTAGTCTGCCAGGCTCCTCTGTCCATGAGAATTTCCAGGCAACAATACTGAAGTTGGTTGCCATTTCCTCCTCCAGGGGATCTTCCCAACCCAGGGATCAAACCCGAGTCTAGTGCATTCCCTGCATTGCAGGCAGATTATTTACCACTGAGCCACTAAAGAAGACAGCATGGACTTAAATACTACTTCCAAATGTCCATTCATATAAAAAATTCTACAGAAAATATTGGTACTACTTTTAGCTCCAGGATATTGAGAGCTTTAGCATTAAAAAGTTTCTTTAGAAAGTGAGCTGGACTTTTAAAATGCTAAATTATATAATAATCACTTTCACATTCTGCTGTGATGGAGCAAGAGAGTCCATATTTACCCTTTCAACTTAAATACTTGAGAAATGGACAAGATAGATCAAATAATGGTTTACAGGATTGGGAAGTCAGGGAGCATAACAGAATGACCCTGAGAGGAAGAAACCAATGAGGTGATTGCATGACTTCCCAAGCCTGCTTCCTGGAGAGAGGTTCCAGGCCACAAGGCAGGGACCAATAACCTGATGGTCTCCCCTCTGCATTAAGAGCACATAATCTTTAGGTGGCCAAAGCATCTAGAATCTACAAGAGGAGGATGCTGTAGTAATGAGTACAACTGCTTGACAATTCTTTTTTTTTTTTCTTCTGTAACATAAGTGCCTAATATTAAGCTGTATCCAATTTGAAGATATGCATCTCAGATACACACATTATCAGCTATACAACTAGATTAAAAGCCCAGCCACCCCACCCACAAAGTTCCTCTTCAAGGAAGTCCTGAGTGACCTGGACAGTGGACCACTTGAGTGATCTGTTGTGTCCAATTCCCACTCTCATGCTTTAAATTCATCAACAGAGTGAACCACAAAACTCTAAGCACCCCACTTTTGACCCTAATAAAGGCTAAATCCCAGATCCATGCTCTCATTCTCTCTACCTGCAACCTCTCTGTGTGGCCCTGGTCATGGCATGAACCCACCCCCCCAGAACCCTTGAGTAATAAACTTCATTTTTGTAGAGTTCCCTGTTGGTTGTTGCTGAGGGCATCTTGTGATCATAATAAGACTCGCAAGGAATGGTCCAGCTACAACACTGGAACTGGCCAGGGCAATACCTCAAGTAACACAGACCAAGAGGAGTGCCCCAGGCGTTCCCAGCTCAGAGCATCACGATCAATACTCTGAGACTAACACAAAATGAATGAGAAGGCATCAGATTCCCAGTTCTGCAGAGAGGTTCCCCCTTGTCTACTGTTCACAATTTTGCTGTGACTTTGAGTGGGAAAATGACCTAAGGCTGGGAAAGAACCATGAGATGGAATAAGTGGAAAGGTCACTGGAGCTCACATGGAGCTGGGAACAGTCTGTGTCTTCACTATCCAGAGGGAGCTGACACCTGACCACAGAGGGGAGCAAGCCAACCACAGAAATGCATTTGTATCTCCTTAGTAAGGGGGCCAAATCAACTGTCACTTGTAATTATGTAGACCAAGGCTTAATAAAAGCATAGTAATGCCAAGTAACTCAATGGCATATCAGAAAACAATTTCAATTATATTTAAAGAAAACCAAAGAATCCAGCACTCAACAGCATTAAATTCCTAGTGTCTGGCATCCAATAAAAAATTACTAAACATTTCAAAAGCAGGAATATTAAGAGTCCAAGAAATGGCTTCCCTGAAGGAATTCACAGCTGAAGAAATTAAAATGATTATAAATACATGCTATTTGTTCAAAAAGGTAGAAGAAAAAAACAAGGAGAGAAATAAAGTATATCATATACATGGAGCTAAAACTTAATGGGATGAGAAACAGAATATCTGAAATGAAAAATTATCACTGGATGGGAATTAATAGCACATTGGACAATGCAAAATAACGCATCAGTGAACTTGAAACCATAGTAAGACTCTTCAAACTTGCATACATACGGGGAGAAAAAGTGAAAAAAGGCATTAACGGTCTGTGGGACATTGACACTACAAAATATACATGATTAGAGACCCAGACAGAGAAGAGTGGAGATAAAGCAGGAAAATAATTTGAAGAAAGAATACTTGAAGGAAATATTAAAATAATTCAAATTTTCATGAGATGATAAAATCACAGATCTAAGTTCAATGAACCTTAAGATAAGGACGCATGAAAAAAATAACACCAAGACACATCGGTTACTTAAATGCTGAAATCCAGCAATAAAAAATATTTAAAAGAGCCAGAGTTAACATAATATAGGAATGAATATGAAAATGACAATGGATTTCCTATACAAGCCACAGACAATTGAGTAACATCTTTAAAGTTCTGAAAGAAAAACGTCAATATAGAATTTTCTACACAGTGAAGGAATTCCCAGAAAAGAGGATGAAATAAAGACAAGCAAATATAATGCATGCAGATTGGAAAGCAAGAAGCAAAGCTATATGCATAGGCAACATGACTGTCTACCTAAAAAAAAAAATTCAGGTAACTTACCAGAGGAGACACAAGAAATTAAAAAAAAAATGAGTTTAACAAGCTTACAAAACTAATATACAAAAAAATTGTATTTCTATATACACTACCAACAGACAATTACAAGTTAAAATGTGAAAACAAGACCACTTAGAACAAATGATAGGACACATTTAAGTAAAATATTTTAAATACATAAGACCTATACAAAAAATATCTATAAAATATATATGAGAGAAATGAAAGTATACTAAAATAAATGGAGGATTAAATTATTATCATGGGTTAGAGGATTCAATACTTTTAGGATGTTAATTCTTCCTCTATTCTTAAATTTAACACAATTCTAATCATAGTCCCAGAAGACTGGTGACAATGTGCAAAGAAATTCAAAAGATGGAAATCCCCTGAAACAACTTTTAATGAGAACAAAGTTGCAGGATATAGACTAATTATAGAGTTGTATGATCAAGATAATATATTCTCAGTGTAAAAAAAAAATACAGGTCAATGGAACTAGAGTCCCAAACAAATGACATACATGATCAACTGACTTTTACTAGTGTACCTAGGGGGCTTCCCTGGTAGCCCAGATCTTAAAGAATCAACCTCCAATGCAGGAGACAGGGGTTCAATCCCTAGGTGGGGAAGATTCCCTGGAGAAGGAAATGGCAACCCACTGCAGTACTCTTGCCTGGAGAATCTCAAGGACAAAGGAGCCTGGAGGGCTACAGTCTAGAGGTCGCAAAGAATTGTATACGACAGAGTAACTAAGTCCAAGTGTACCTAGGAAATTTAATGGGAAAGAAAAAAAATAATTAAGAAAACAGCGCTGAAAGATGTGACTATCCATATGCAAGATAACTGAGATACACAGATGCCAAAACTCGGCCTTCTATAGGACTTCAGACCATACAGAGAATTTAATGCAGTGGATCACAGACCTAAATAGAAGGCTAAAACTAAGAAACTTCTAGAAGAGAAAATTGAAGATAATTATAGCAACTTCAGATCAGATCAGATCAGTCACTCAGTGGTATCCAACTCTTTGCGACCCCATGAATCGCAGCACGCCAGGCCTCCCTGTCCATCACCAACTCCTGGAGTTCACTCAGACTCACATCCATTGAGCCAGTGATGCCATCCAGCCATCTCATCCTCCATCGTCCCCTTCTCCTACTGTCCCCAATCCCTCCCAGCATCAGGGTCTTTTCCAATGAGTCAACTCTTCGCATGAGGTGGCCAAAGTACTGGAGTTTCAGCTTTAGCATCATTCCTTCCAAAGAAATCCCAGGGCTGATCTCCTTCAGAATGGACTGGTTGGATCTCCTTGCAGTCCAAGGGACTCTCAAGAGTCTTCTCCAACACCACAGTTCAAAAGCATCAATTCTTCGGCGCTCAGCCTTCTTCACAGTCCAACTCTCACATCCATACATGACCACAGGAAAAACCATAGCCTTGACTAGATGAACCTTTGTTGGCAAAGTAATGTCTCTGCTTTTGAATATGCTATCTAGGTTGGTCATAACTTTCCTTCCAAGGAGTAAGCGTCTTTTAATTTCATGGCTGCAGTCACCATCTGTAGTGATTTTGGAGCCCAGAAAAATAAAGTCTGACACTGTTTCCACTGTTTCCCCATCTATTTCCCATGAAGTGGTGGGACCGGATGCCATGATCTTCATTTTCTGAATGTTGAGCTTTAAGCCAACTTAGGTGAAGATATTTTATTAAGAATGGAAAATAATCTATAAAATTTTAAAAAATGGTAAAATAAATTTCATCACAATTAAATACCTCTTCTCTTCCAAAATCACTATTAAAATACAAAAGGCAATTTCACCTTAAGAGAAATATTTACAAAACATGTTTCTGGTAAAGGTTAGTATCTAGAATATATAAAGAATTATTAGAATTCAATAGTAAGAAGACAAATACCTTTCCCAATGGAAAAAATATATATATATGTATTTTCTGGCCATACCACACAGCATGTGGGAATCTTACTTCCCTGACCTGAGATTGAGTTTATGCTTCCCTGTAGTGAAAGAGTAGTCTTAACCGCTGGATGACCATGGAAGTTCCTATCCAAAATATCTAAACATGTGTTCCCCATCCTGAACCCTCACATGTATACCTGTGGCGGATTCATTTTGATATTTGGCAAAACTAATACAATTTGTAAAGTTTTAAAAATAAAATAAAATTTAAAAAAATATCTAAACAGATACTTCATCAAAAAAGATATATGAATGGCCAGTAGTATATTAAAGGGTCATTAGTGTTATCAGGAACTACAAAATGGAATCATAATTAGATATACTACATACTTCTGGAATAGCACAAATTAAAATGCATTGGTGAGGAGGTAAGATAGCCGGAACTCTTGTGGGGATGCAAAACTTTCATGCTTTTTGTACATGAGATGCACTCCAAGGTTTCTAGCACATCCTTTTCTATATCTTTTTATTTAATGTGTGTCTTGACATACTATATGTGTTTCACACTCAACAGTGGGTTGCAACCTGCAGTTTGAAATGTACTGGCCCAGTTAGCAACATAAGCATGTCTTGAAAATCAGATTATCATTATCAAAGGGGAGAGAATATCTTGAAGAAGTTGTGCACCTGCCAACACAAACCTGCCTAAGGCTACAAAGTGTTCTGATAAAGCACTGGAAAATCACCAGGCCTAAAAGCTAAAGAGATTTGTTGGGAAGAGACAAAAGAAGGAAGAGATATTTAATAGTTCTAGTTTTATTCAGCATATAGCTATTCATGAGTATCTGATTGGATATTTTCTTACCCTTAATAAAAATATCTCCGCAGTTATAGAATAGCAGGATTTGTGTTATGTACCTGATACTTTTTCCAGAATCGAAGTCAACAGACACAAGGCAATAGTCGAGGCAAAGGAAAGAAATATTCAGGAGAAAAGGAATCACCTACAATTTGATTTGGACATGTTTTGAATGTGTTTAGGCACTCAACAAAACTTATTAATATTAATACTAAACATTATCATCAGAAATAATTTTAACCAAAGGCTTTGCATTTATAATTTAAGGAAGTAGACATGATTTTATAATAGTTATTATAAAAGAGAAAAGATAAATGGACTTTTAACTCAAAATCAAGTGTAAAATAGCAGTGTGACATGCCTGAATATAAAAGGTGTTGTCATCTATGGTGTCCTTAATAGAACTCTCCAAGAAATGGCAGCATCACAGTTAGACTGTTCATGCTGCAAATGTGGTTCATAAACTAAGTATCATGAAGAGGAAATGAATAAATGCTGTGCTCAGTCACTTCAGTCATGTCTGACGCTTTGCAACCCCCTAGACTGTAGCCCATCAGGCTCCTCTGTCCATAGGCTTCTCCAGGCAAGAATACTGGAGTGGGTAAATGCTAGAGAAACCAAAGAACGTCCCATGATTGGATGGTCTCAGTGTAGGATGCTGGGGAGACAGACCAGAGGTTGCAAAGAGCTCAGTTTAGTGGGGTGTTCCGACTGAGTGGCTGTGATGACAACCAGAACAGAGGTGCAGAGACCAGAAAGGACTAAGGGAACTGGCCCAGGCCTGGACAGGGAGTATTCCAGGACCCAGAGGAAGAGATGAGCTCTGATTTGCACACAGCCCACATCCCTGTGATGGCAAATAAATCTCCACAGGGCACCCTTCACAGATGCTCCCTTGTGAACCGGTGACATGCACTTGGGGGCCTGCTCACTCTCTCAAGGCCACGTCCTCTCTCTATGCTCACCCCAGCACAACTCCTATGCATACTTCCACCCATCCCCACCTCCAGGAGAGCACAGCCATGCCACAAAGCCATGTCACTTTCCTCCCAGCTTTACAGAGGTATAAGTGACAAAATTATGTGTATGCACATATACATTTGGGCTTCCCTGGTGGCTCAGATGGTCAAGAATCTGCCTGCAATGTGGGAGACCTGGCTTAGATCCTTGGGTTTGGAAGATCCTCAGGAGGAAGGCATGACAATGGATTCCAGTATTCTTGCCTGGTGAGCCCCCATGGACAGAGGAGCCTAGTGGCTACAGTCAATGGAGTCACAAAGAGTTGGACATGACTGAGTGACTAAGCGCACAGCACACTACTGCATATACACATTTTAGTTATAAAATACTACCCACTTTTATTAAGAACATGTGTGTGTTTCATAACTTGGATTCTTTTTCAGGTGGAAAAAAAGTGTGAGAACTTCTTCACAAAGAACACATTCAAACTTCTAAAACTGGGCATGAGAGGCCATTCACACTCTAGAAGCCACCGGTTTCTCTGACACACAAACTATATCCTTGTGACAAGACCACTTGTACAATATAATATAATATATTATATTACATATATAATATATTATATACCACTTGCACAATATAATCTAATTCACATATAATCTGAAAGGTCTTGCTTTGGCTAGACATGTTTCTGCACTTGGCATCTTTGATATAACTCTTTAATTCCTGTCTGTTCTTCAGGTTCCCTTCCACTTCCCTGTTCCATCTCGGAGCCTTCCTAATGATCCCACTCTGAGCAGGCTTCTTCCTCATCCCAAATTCCTGGTCTACATCAATCTCTTGACCATCATGTTCAGCCCTAGGTCATGTCTTTGTCCGCATGTGCTTTATCAACTAAGGAAGGAAATGCATTGCAATTATTTGTAGAGATACACAGATACACTCTGTGCCTGCTGGTTCTTGGGGTTTCACAAATGTTTGTTGAATTTATATCTTAAAAACAAAATATGTTCCTTTGATCATCTCTTGCTTAAACGCTGTTGTTGTGCTAAAATAAATCAACATATACAGTATGAAGATAGGACTGAAACATACTCTTTCTATTTTAAGACTAAGTAAGATCACAATGAAAAATTATAGCTTTGCAAACTCTTTTAGGACTTGAGAGGAAAATCACATTCAGCTCTCTGCAAAGAAAATTATAGGGATTGAATCTTAATGTCAACTGGATTGATTGAATTAGTAAAATGAAAGAAAGTGATAAAGACACTATATTGAAAAATTACAATAATTTTTCATGATGTCTAGGTACAGTATTATAGTACTCTCTAGTGGCCAGATTATAGAGCAAGATGCTTTCAGATTAAATTTAAAATGTTTTTAGAAAGAGTCATGTACATACTATTTAAGATATTGTTATTCAATGAACATTTTGTGAAAAAATTCTGTATGATTTAAAAATTCAAGAATGTCTCATGGAATTAGCCACTACTCTATGTGCCAACTGAAGGACTCTGAATGCATAAAGCTCCTTCAGGATTTTTCAACCTAAGAGTCTGTCATCTGTAAAGGTGTCATGGGTTTGATGTGGAACAGGTCCCTGATTATACACCTAACTGGTGTCCATATTTTCACTTCCTATATGAACATCCCTAATTGAGTAAGACATATCCTAAAATTATTCTTTCAACGGCACTGTAAAGTTGTAAGAATTGATATCTATGTCTTTATGCTTGCTTTTATTTTTCTCTACCAATATATTTCACAGACTTTGTCTTTTTATCAAAAGCCATTTTCAAGACATAAAGACAGAAGACAGAAGAAGTGATTTTTAATAACCATAAAGATTTTTCAAAAAAAAAAACACTGAATTTTTGAGTGTAATAGAAAACACATTAGAATTCACCTCAGAAACATGACCACAAGTTAACCACTGTGTCTGGCATGATATTGGATATGATATTTGATGAAGAAAACAGAAATAGAAAGTTATACAAAACTATATATATATGTCCATATTAAGCTAAATAATTTTAGTAAATAAAAACAAGTTTCTTCTTACTGTCAGAAGATGAAATTTAGCTACAATACCCACGCAGATACTTCTGTTGTGGTTTTAGCCATAAAAGATGTATTTACTTCAATTTAACTTAGCAAAAAATAATCATTGTGCTTAGTAAATATTAACCACAGAAAGACTACAAATATTTTTGAAGAAAAGTCCATGTCAGACAATTAAGTCACCCTACATAATGGACATGGATGGTCACGCTAATGAAACATAACACACTTGTCATATAACATATTCTCTTTACTCTAATATGTCTACCCTTTACCATGATGGTCTTCCTTGGTGGCTCAGATGGTAGAGTCTCCCTGCAGTGCAGGAGACCCGGGTTTGATACCTGGGTTGGGAAGATCCTCTGCAGAAGGAAATGGCCAACCCACTCCAGTATCCTTGCCTGGAAAATTCCATGGAGAGAGGAGCCCAGCAGGCTACAGTCCATGGGGTCACAAAGAGTCAGACACAACTAAGCGACTTCAATTTATAATGATTTACATGTATGAATGGGAAATGTGAGGATTTCCATGATTACATATCTGTCCAGAATTACTCAGTGAGTCAATGTCCCTTGCAGACTCACACCTAGATCTTTGGCTTGATTACCTGTTGTCTTTCTTCCATACAAAGGCTTCTCAATGAAAGGTGGGGAACTTCCTTGGGAATAACTGCTGATATAGTACAGGGGTTTAGAAGAGAGTAAAGCATCTCTGTGAACATGATGTGGTCAAATTATACCAGAGAATCAAGAGTGTTGGGCAGATTTCAGTGCTATCCATCTCAGATTTTGGCAGATTGTCCAGGTGGGAAAGTAGGAAAAACAGAGCTGAACAGAGCAAAGGAATCAATGAAATTACTCCAAACTATCAAACAATGACAAAAACCTTCTGTTAAAAGGGATCATGTTTGAATCAAGCTGTCACTTTTGACAGAAGTTCAAATTAAAGATGAAGTTGCTCAGATAAACTATGGTCTGTGAATTCAATTCTTATAGTAGTTCTACAGCCAGGTCTAGAATTTTGTAACATTCCAAGGAAGTTGATGTGTGACTATAGTCACAAGAATATGAGATTTATTTTCAATGAAGACAAGTCCTCTCTTGCTCAGGACTTTCAGGTCTGGAGACCAAGAACATGAAAGTTTCATCAAACAGTAGGAAATTAGATGGTTTTGGAAAATGTCTAATTAATTAACCAATGTAGACAGAGAAGGCATTGAATACATGAAATAAGAACAACCTGCTGAAATGAAGGGACAAGCTGGGAGGTAAATGGATTGAGAGGGGCCAAAAACACAATTATTGAACTAAAAATTATGAATAGAAGATAAAACATTGCATACAACTAAGTGGGATAAAAGAAAGTTTAAAAATTTCACTGACAAGAGTGAAAGTCAGAAGACTGATAGACGTAGGCATGAATATCTAATCTAGTTTGGTCATAAATCTTAGTAACTGAGAATTTAAAAAGCAAAAATTTAAAAAAATATTCAGGAGATCACAAATCAAGTGCTTTCAGACAGAGCTCATGAAGTTTCAGGTATCAGGTGATGTTACTGGAAAAAAAATTCTTAATGTATATTGAAGATATTTTGAATTGTCTTCTAATTATACAGGTTGATTAAAAACCTATTGTTGTTGTTGACCAGTCACTAAGTTGTGTCAGACTCTGCAACCCCACGGACTGAGGCACACATGTTCCTCTGTCCTTCACTATCTCCTGGAGTTTGCTGAAATTCATGTCCATTAAGTCTGTGATGCTATCCAACCATTTCGTCCTCTGTTGCCCTCTTCTTCTCTTGGCCTCAATCTTTCCCAGTTAAATATGCTGTTGCTGTTGCTGTTAAGTCGCTTCAGTCGTGTCCGACTCTGTGCGACCCCATAGACGGCAGCCCACCAGGCTCCCCCGTCCCTGGGATTCTCCAGGCAAGAACACTGGAGTGGGTTGCCATTTCCTTCTCCAATGCATGAAAGTGAAAAGTGAAAGTGAAGTCGCTCAGTCATGGCCGACTCCTAGTGACCCCATGGACTGAAGCCCACCAGGCCCCTCCGTCCATGGGATTTTCCAGGCAAGAGTACTGGAGTGGGTTGCCATTGCCTTCTCCGTCAGTTAAATATAAATTAGGTCAAAATATATGTTATTGTAGGTATGCTTACCTAAAGGGGAAGTAAATATAAAAAGAGAGGATATATGTAAATATAAAGCGTATTCAGTTTACTGTACAACAGAAATTAACACAACATTGTAAAGCAACTATCTGGTGGTTTAGTCACTCAGTGTCCACCTTTTGCGACCCCATGGACTAGCCCGCCAGCAACTATACTATGATAAAACCTTAAAAAATTAAAATGACTAAACAATTTTGTTACCATCATCAACATGTTAAATCTAAGATTGGTGCTATTACTTTGCAAACAAAGGTCCATCTAGTCAAGGCTATGGTATTTCCAGTGGTCATGTATGGATGTGAGAGTTGGACTGTGAAGAAAGCTGAGTGCTGAAGAATTGATGCTTTTGAACTGTGGTGTTGGAGAAGACTCTTGAGAGTCCCTTGGACTGCAAGGAGATCCAACCAGTCCATTCTGAAGGAGATCAGCCCTGGGATTTCTTTGGAAGGAATGATGCTAAAGCTGAAACTCCAGTACTTTGGCCACCTCATGCGAAAAGTTGACTCATTGGAAAAGACTCTGATGCTGGGAGGGATTGAGGGCAGGAGGAGAAGGGGACGACAGAGGAAGAGATGGCTGGATGGCGTCACTGACTCGATGGACGTGAGTCTGAGTGAACTCCGGGAGTTGGTGATGGACAGGGAGGCCTGGAGTGCTGCAATTCAAGGGGTCGCAAAGAGTCGGACACGACTGAGCGACTGAACTGAACTGAAAGAAGGCATTGGCAGGAAGAGAATAACAAAATTAACAGCACACTAGATCATTCACTTCACACCCAAAAACATGTAGATCCTTTTTATTATTGGTATTTATTATGAGGAAAATACATTTGCATATAGCTATATAAAATTTGAAAGCATTATTAGTAGAATACGAGTTAAATGCATGCCTTTCAAATCCCTAGAATAAAAGTGGGCATAAAAACAAAGGCATGTACAAAAAGTTCAGATACAAAAGAAGGACATCATAAAGAATGAAATCGAACACAACAAAACCATTAAGCACTAAACAATCCTAAAGGAAATAAACCCTAAATATTCATTGGAAGGACTGATGCTGAAGCTGAAGCTCTAATTCTTTGGCTACCTGATGCTAAGAGCTAATCGATGGAAAAAACCCTGATGCTGGGAAAGACTGAAAGCAGGAGAAGCAGACGATAGAGGACAAGATGGTTGGATGGCATCACTGACTCAATGGACATGAGTTTGAGCAAACTCCAGGAGATGGTGAAGGACAGGGAAGCCTGGTATGCTGAGTCCAAAGGGTTGCAAACAGTCAGACATGACTTAGCAACTGAACAGCAACAACTAAACAATAGGAGACCAATTATAATGACTTCATAACTCAATGAAATTCATGTTTTCAAGAATATTGAATAATCTGATTTATTATTCTGATTATTGAATTAATCTGAATTAATCACAGTATAGGAGTCAGTGGAGTAAGCTGGTTAACCAATCATATGTAAAATTTCAGTTCTCATCTTATAATAATTCTGTATGTATATGAAGAACTGAAAAGAAACTGGCAGTTGTGCATATGGACTTGACTGTCTCAAGAACTGTGACTGAGGGTCTATGACTTTGTTTACTTTGTCCTTTTCAAATGCTTTTAAATTTGCTAAAATGAGAAGTATTACATTTATGGGTTTTGTAAGATGGAAAGCAACACATATATAAAGGATATAGTGTACAGCACAGAGAAATAAGGCATTATTTTCTAATAACTTTAAAGAGAGCATAATCTATAAAATGATGATCTCTGTTCATTTCCAAGGCACAGTATTCAATATCATGGTAACCAAGTCTACACCCCGACCAGTAATGCTGAAGAAGCTGAAGTTGAACAGTTCTATGAAGACCTACAAGACCTTCTAGAACTAAAACCCAAAAAAGATATCCTTCTCATTTTAGGGGACTGGAATGCTAAAGTAGGAAGTCAAGAAACACCTGGAGTAACAGGCACATTTGGCCTTGGAATATGGAATGAAGCAGGGCAAAGGCTAATAGAGTTCTGCCAAGAGAACGCACTGGTCATAGCAAACACCCTCTTCCAACAACACAAGAGAAGACTCTACACATGGACATCACCAGACGGTTGACACCAAATTCAGACTGATTATATTCTTTGCAGCCAAAGATGGAGAAGCTCTATCGGTCAGCAAAAACAAGACTGGGAGCTGACTGTGGCTCAGAACATGAACTCCTTATTACCAAATTCAGACTGAAATTGAAGAAAGTGGGGAAAACCACTAGACCATTCAGGTATGACCTAAATAAAATCCCTTATGACTATACAGTGGAAGTGAGAAATAGATTTAAGGGCCTAGATCCGATAGACAGAGTGCCTGATGAACTATGGATGGAGGTTCGTGACATTGTACAGGAGACAGGAATCAAGACCATCACAAGAAAAAGAAATGCAAAAAAGCAAAATGGCTGTCTGAGGAGACCTTACAAATAGCTGTGAAAATAAGGGAAGAGAAAAGCAAAGGAGAAAAGGAAAGATATACCCATTTGAATGCAGAGTTCCAAAGAACGGCAAGGAGAGATGAGAAAGCCTTCCTCAGTGATCAATGCAAAGAAATAGAGGAAAACAACAGAATGGGAAAGACTAGAGATCTCTTCAAGAAAATTAGAGATACCAAGGGAACATTTCATGCAAAGATGAGCTCAATAAAGGACAGAAATGGTAGGGACCTAAAAGGAGCAGAAGATATTAGGAAGAGGTGGCAAGAATACACAGAAGAACTGTACAAAAAAGATCTTCACGACCCAGATAATCACGAAGGTGTGATTACTCACCTAGAGTAGACATCCTGGAATGTGAGTCAAGTGGGCCTTAGAAAGCATCACTACGAACAAAGATAGTGGAGGTGATGGAATTCCAGTTGAGCTATTTCAAATCCTAAAAGATGATGCTGTGAAAGGGCTGTACTCAATATGCCAGCAAATTTGGAAAACTCAGCAGTGGCTACAGGACTGGAAAACGTCAGTTTTCATTCCAATCCCAAAGAAAGGCAATGCCAAAGAGTGCTCAAACTACCGCACAATTGCACTCATCTCACACGCTAGTAAAGTGATGCTTAAAATTCTCCAAGCCAGGCTTCAGCAATACATGAACCATGAACTTCCAGATGTTCAAGCTGGTTTAAGAAAAGGCAGAGGAACCAGAGATCAAATTGCCAACATCTGCTGGATCATCATAAAAGCAATAGAGTTCCAGAAAAACATGTATTTCTGCTTTATTGACTAAGCCAAAGCCTTTGACTGTGTGGATCACAATAAACTGTGGAAAATTCTCAAAGAGATGGGAATACCAGACCTCCTGACCTGCCCCCTGAGACATCTGTATGCAAGTCAGGAAGCAACAGTTTGAACTGGACATGGAACAACAGACTGGTTCCAAATAGGAAAAGGAGTTCTTCAGGCTGTATATTGTCACCCTGTTTATTTAACTTATATGCAGAGTACATCATGAGAAACGCTGGGCTGGAAGAAGCACAAGCTGGAATCAAGATTGCCAGTAGAAATATCAATAACCTCAGATATGCAGATGACACCACCCTTATGGCAGAAAGTAAAGAGGAACTAAAGAGCCTCTTGATGAAAGTGAAAGATGAGAGTGAAAAAGTTGGCTTAAAGCTCAACATTAAGAAAATGAGGATCATGTTATCCGGTCCCATCACTTCATGGCAAATAGATGGGGAAACAGTGGCTGACTTTATTTTCGGGGGCTCCAAAATCAGTGCAGATGGTGACTGCAGCCATGAAATTAAAAGACACTTACTCCTTGGAAGGAAAGTTATGACCAACCTAGACAGCATATTCAAAAGCAGAGACATTACTTTTCCAACAAAGGTCCATCTAGTCAAGGCTATGGTTTTTCCTGTGGTCATGTATGGATGTGAGAGTTGGATTATAAAGAAAGTTGAGCACAGAAGAATTGATGCTTTTGAACTGTGGTATTGGAGAAGACTCTTGAGAGTCTCTCAGGCTGCAAGGAGATCCAACCAGTCCATTCTGAAGGAGATCAGGCCTGGGATTTCTTTGGAGGGAATGATGCTAAAGCTGAAACTCCAGTACTTTGGCCACCTCATGCAAAGAGTTGACTCATTGGAAAAGACTCTGATGCTGGGAGGGATTGGGGGCAGGAGAAGAAGGGGATGACAGAGGATGAGATGGTTGGATGGCCTCACCGACTCAAGGGACATGGGTTTGGGTGTACTCCAGGAGTTGGTGATGGACAGGAAGGCCTGGCATACTGCAGTCATGGGGTCGCAAATGTCGGACACAACTGAGTGACTGAACTGACCTGAATCTATAAAAATATGGAATCACTATGCTGTACACCCAAAACTAATAGAGTATTGTAAAGCATCTATACTTCAATTTTAAAACAGATGCAAAAAACTGACATCCTGATGGACTGAAGGAATGAAATTGAACTTTATGGAACTGCTTGCTGCAGGGAGGATGAGAAATGTGTAGAACTGAGACAACAGAGAATAGCATAGGTTTGAACCTTAGTTAGCTGTTCAATCCATCCTTTAGGATAGATTGTTAGAGGTTGAATTTTTCCCTCAAAATTCTAATGTTGAAATCTTAATCCAGCTACTTACTTAATCCAGCTACAGCCATTATGGAGATTCCTTAGAAAGCTAGTAATAAATCTACCGTATGACCAAGAAACCCGAGTTCTGGGCATATACCCTGAAAAAATCACAATTCTATGAAACCCGTGTACCCCAATGTTCATTGCAGCAGTATTTACAATAGCCAGGACATAGAAGAAACCTAAATGTTCATTGACAGATCAATGGATAAAGAAGATATGGTATGTATATACAATGGAACATTACTCAGCCATAAAAAGGAATGAATTTAAGTTAGTGGTAGTGAGGTGGATGAATCTAGGGCCTACTATACAGAGTGAAGTAAATCAGAAAGAGAAAAACAAATATAATATATGATCTCATATTGGCTGATTTGCATTGTTGTACAAAAGAAGTCAACACAATATTGTAAACTCATTTTCCTCCAATTAAAAAATAAATTAAAAAGACCTAATACACAGTGTCTAAAAATGTGACCTTATCTAGAGATGAGATTTTTACAGATATAATTAATTAAATTGAGATGGGGTCAGTAAGGTGGACTTTAATCCGAGATGACCAGCTTAGAGGGCACAGGACCTAAAAGTCCATAAGGTATGTGATGTATATGGCTATTTTAATTTCATGTGCATCAGTAGAAAGCCTAATTTTAAAAGGCTTAATGCAAAGCCTTATTTTCTAAACTTTATACATTTTATTTAGGATTTTTAGTTACAATTTGCAAAAATCACATTTTTTTTTTCCCCAAATAAGGCAGCCACAACCTCACTGCAGGTTTTTCCAAGAGTCAAAGACCTTGCAGAAAAAGCTAACTTTCAAACAGCCCATCAATATAATGTATAATAAACCTCGATAAAATGTGCATCTATAAACACAGAATACTGATGTCTAATAAGGTCTTTAACTAAGTAATTATACCAACACAATTTTATCAGGAAATGTTAAGTATCTTCATCTGATCAGAATCCGATGAAATTAGTCCTGATGTAATAAGTACCATTTGTCACTATTAGAGTGAGAAGTGTTGGCAGGGCTTGGGTGTCTCCGTGGCAACCCTGGTGTTCCATTTCTTTTTTCTGTAACCTTAGACACTAACAAGGCATAAAAGTCCAGAGGGCATAGCAGGTATTGCCCGGGTAATTTATTTACCCTTTTCTGACTTTGCTAGGCAGTATCATGTGTCAGTTTCAGAAAGCATTTTCTATCAAATGGATATCTGCTCCCAATTTTGTCTCTGCTGATGAACAGAGTTTTAAACAGAAATATTGTGCACACATTCTTATTAAAGGAAAATCACTAAAGTTTAATTGATTCATTATCCTTAAGACAAGAGAGAGAACATATGTAAACAGAATACACATTTCTCCATATCAGAAATGTACAAGAATAAATATCCCTGAGCCATGAGACATGGAGCACAAGAAATTTTAATGAAGTGCTGGCTACAGCCCGAGTTTTGAATAAGGACGTTTGAGCAGGAGAGTACTCCATGGGGAATATTAGCAACTAAGCTTGAAATGGGGCTTTCCAGGTAGCTCAGTGGGTAAAGAATCCATGTGCAATGCAGGAGACACAGGAAACTTGGGTTTGATTTCTGGGTTGGGAAGATCCCCTGGAGGAGGGGATGGCAACCCACTCCAGTATTCTTGCCTGGAGAATCACCATAGACAGAGGAGCCTGGTGGGTGGCAAAGAGTCAGATACAACTGAGCACGCACACCAAGAGACCCAGCTCTACAAAGGCACTGGGGTGTTACAGAGGACTCCCCATCAGCCTCAGAATCAGTGGTCACTCAGTTCCCAGCCAGAGTCACACCTGAAAAGATGTATGCACAATTCAAAGACCTCCATCTGGCCCATAGTCAGTGACTAAATAAAATTAACAATGGCACTTTCTACTATTAATATTATTGGGCAAGGATCCAAGAGTGGAAGGTTGTAGGGGCAGGTGGAGAGGAGACACTGGAATAAAAATGTAGAGAAATATTGCAAACAAAATCTTATATTTCACTTGTTTCCCACTGCTTTCATAAAGAGCAAACGACAGTTTTCCACTTTAATAAATACACTAATAATAAAAAATAATCGTGTGTTGCAAAAATTGTGAAGTTAAAATGTAACTATTTTACTTTAAAAATGAGTATGCATGGATAACTACATCTGGAACATTGCTCATGTGCAGATACCTTTGCAGCATGAGATAGTCCTTAAAATACATTTCTTGGATTTCCCTAGTGGCTCAGTGGTAAAAAATCCACCTGTCATTGCAGGAGAGACCAGTTCGATTCCTGGTCCGGGAAGATCCCACATGCCATAGAGCAACTAAGACTGTATTCCACGACTACTGAAACCCTAGAGACCTAGAGCCTGTGCTCCACAACAGGAGAAGCCAGTGCAATGAAGAGTAGCCCCTGCTCACAGCAACTAGGGAAAAGTCTGAGTAGCAACAATGACCCGGCACAGTCATAAATAAATAAATAAACATAATAAAAAATTAAAAAATAAGATGTATACATTTTTTTCCATTTAGAACTTATGCTATAGGTTGAGTTGTGTCCTTTCTCCCCACAAATATGTTGAAGTTTGAACCTCAGAACCTTGGTGTGCATGCTCAGTAGCTTAGTCATGCTCACTCTTCGTGACCCCATGGACTGCAGCCTACCAGGCTCCTCTGTCCATGGGATTTCCCAGGCAAGAGTACTGGAGTGAGTTGCCATTCTCTTCTCCTGGTTTAAAACAACACACATTTGTTCTCTTACAGCTCTGAAGACCAGATGTCTAGAATTAAGTTGTGGGCAGGGCTGTTCTTCCCTGGAAGCTCCCAGGAAGACACTGCTCCTTGTCTCTCCACATTCCAGATGCTGTGACCCTCCCTGGCTCCCAGACCATCACTCCTGCCTGCTCACATCCTCACGCCACTGCCTTGCTCATAGAGTCTCTAGTTTCCCTCATATAGGGACCCCTGTGATTACATTCAGGGGCCCTCATAATCCAGGAGAATCTCTCCACATCTCAAAACCATTAACCTAATCACATCTGCAAAGTCTTTTTTCCCATATAATGTGACATCCACAGGTTCCTGCAATTTAGGATGTTGATGTTTTGGTGGGAGGAATTACTCAGCTTATGAGGATCTAGGGCAAAGCTAGTTATTTAACCTTAATGCAGAAAGCCCTTTTCCATTAGCGAAGCTAGAAAAGGAGCTATGGGTAGGTATGTGCATGCATGCGTGAGTACTCAGTCACTTCAGTTGTGCCCAATTCTTTGCAACCCCATGGACTGTAACCTACCAGGCTCCTCCGTCCATGAGATTCTCTACACAAGAATACTGGAAAGGGTTGCCACGCCCTTCTCATAGGTAGGTATAGCAAAGATAATGAAAGGATTCATTGTAATACCCAGAGACTTACTAAATCTCACAGCAACACTGTGGTTGAGGTATGATCATCTCTGTTATGTGGATGAGGAAACTGAGGCTCTGAGGGTTAAGTTGCTTAACTGGAGCTCTGAGCTCCAGAGCTGCTGAGCTGGGGTTTGCACCCAACTGTCAGAACACAAAGCCCTGTTCTCATAACCCTGCCACATGTGCCCTACTTATTCACACTTCTTTCCTGGTTACGTGAGGCAAAACGTCTGCTAGACTGCTACATGTTTTCTATTTGCCTCTAATTATCATCACCTTATGGGCTTCCCCAGTGGTTCAGCAGTAAAGAATCTGCCTGCAATGCAGGAGATGCGGGTTCAATCCCTGGGTTGAGAAGAGCCCCTGGAGGAGGAAATGGCAACTCCAGTATTCTTGCCTGGAGAATGGACAAGGCATTGTCCTCCTCCTCTGTCCTCCTCCTCCCCATGGACAGAGGAGCCTGGTGGGCTGCAGTCCATGGGGTTGCAAAGAGTCGGACATAGCAGCATGAGCATCAGCACGTTGCAAATACAAGAAAAAATCAATCCCACTGCTCCTTTCTGAGAGCACCCATCAAGAATAAAACGAGTGCAGGTGGTGTGTGAGGCGCTGGCTGCACAAGGTGCTGTGTGGACCAGTGGAGCAAGCCTGGCACCCGCCCCGCTGGATGCTGCTCCTGCTGTGACCACCCCCGTCTCCAGCTCCTGTCCACACTCTCATTTTTCTTGGAAGACTATTTTCCTAAAGTCCAGTGATCAGTCAAAGAACGGAGAGGTTAAGAAGCTTGCTCACACACTGTGGACTGGTGGCAGAACCAGGATTCATCTTTCCTTCCCCTCCTTTGCTCCAGGCGCTGAACTGGACAAAGGACTGGATGATGTCGTCTGGGTCAAGGCCACAGGCTTCACTAGGGAGAAGTCAGTGACATTCAGGGCATAGGGCCCCTGCCCCTGCTGCTTCCTAACTGGGTCTCTCATTCCAGCCTCCCCTTGGATTCCGGTCCTAACTACTACGTTACTCAGTCCACGGAATTCCATTCCTTTCCTTACCAACCACTTCATCACTACTTCCCTTGTCAAGACGATTTGCCCACACGTTGGAATTTCGTGGCAGGGCACGCATATTCTCAAATGTTACTGCCTCGCCAAGTCCACCAGGAGAGGCTATATTTACAGTCATGCTGATGGACACGTGGAGGAAGAAATCTCCATCCAGTTGGCCAACACAGCCAGAGCACGTGTGAACAGACAACAGGTAGGCGGAGAGAGAAAGTCAACATGCTAAATAGGGATTAAAATAAATGGGAAAACATCCACATGTATGAAATAGTACATTAACTCCCAGTGTCTTGGGTTGACCAAAATGTTTGAAAAACAACAAAAAAGACAGATTATTTGAATCTGTAGCTGAATTCAATCTTCTGGATGCTGGTGAGGTCATGCTCACTTCCGGATGGAAGCTCAGCTGAAGGTTGGGGGCACAGACTCTTCAGTAATTGTCCCCCTAATGGCACATTATGCAAAGAAAACAAATGTGAGCAATTTTCCTAATCAGGCCATTGAGTGGAAATAATTAAACAGAATAACACCTTAATTATAATTACAGAAGTGATTCCAATATGCCCTGTGCATGAGGAAGTGCAAACACTTTGGATTTGCATAATTATTTATTATTCTCAATAAACTTATATTGATTACCAGCAACATGCTAGATGTCACAAGAAATACTTGATGTGGTATCACATTAGGATTTTCTGGAGATCATACCAGTACCAAGAGTGTCTACGAGACCTATTCTAGTCACAGATTATCAGCATATTTTCTCACAATGCTGAAAATCAGCAATGTGTTTTCACAATTTTCATGTGAAAATTATGCTCATGTGTAAACAGGGGTTCATAGAAGAGGAAGAAAGAGACTCTGACCCTGGTGTTGCTGTTGTTCAGTTCCCAGTCATGTCCTATTTTTTGCATGGACTGTAGCCCACCAGGCTCCTCTGTCCATGGGATTTCCCAGGCAAGAATACTGGAGTGGGTTGCCATTTCCTTCTCCAGGAAATCTTCCCAACCCAGGGATCAAACCCACATCTCCTGTATTGGCAGGGGGATTTTTTACCACTGAGCCACCTGGGAAGCCCTGACCTTGGGGTTATCTATCTCTAAAGACCCACATGTTCCCTGACGATGCTCTCAAAAGCTCTCCAATAATGGGATGGATCAGATATAACAGAATGTCAAGGGCACAGAGGAGATCTTTTCATTATGCAGGAGATTAGGTGAGATTACTCCAGTTCTTAGATTTAGTGGCTGAGGCACAAGGTCCTGTGGTATTCTGGTGACCTTGCCGTATAGCTGCTGATCTGAAGGACAGCAACTCAGCTGGAAGGATGCCCCGTGAGCCAGCACTTTGCTGTTCATAATTGTTGGCTTTGGAGCACAAGCTAGCTGCTAGCTGATTTGTAAATTCCTTTCAGGCTTTCACGTTCTATAATTTTTTGTTTGGTTTAGTTGGGATTATGTGTTAAACAAAATGCCTGTGATCCATTTTGAGTTAGCTTTTGTATGAGATAGGAGGTCCATTATTTTTTGCCTATGGATGTCCGATTGTTCTAGAACAATTTACTGAAAACCAAACAAAAGATGATCTTACATCCATTGAACTTCTGCATCTTTGTCAAAAATCAACTGGGTATATGTGTATGGGGCCTATTTCTGGGTTCCCTATTCTGTCCCACCACCAAAACTGTAGAATTTTTAAATTCACTTTTGTGCCGATTCAAAATGCTTCTGTAACAATTATAGGTAATGGATCTAAAAATAGCCTTATAACTCATGAAGCTGCTGCTGCTGCTGCTGCTAAGTCGCTTCAGTCATGTCCAACTCTGTGCAACCCCATAGATGGCAGCCCACCAGGCTCCCCCGTCCCCAGGATTCTCTAGGCAAGAACACTGGAGTGGGTTGCCATTGCCTTCTCCAATGCATGAAAGTGAAAAGTGAAAGTGAGGTTGCTCAGTCGTATTCGACTCTTCCCAACCCCATGGACTGCAGCCTACCAGGCTCCTCCGCCCATGGGATTTTCCAGGCAAGAGGACTGGAGTAGGTTGCCATTGCCTTCTTCGAACTCATGAAGCACATGAAGATAAATTTGGGGAATGTCCTGGCATGAAATGTTTCGCCTCCTACCACAGGGAGGACACATCTAAAGAGACCAAAAATATTTTGCAGAAAAAGTGAATTCTGATACAGCTGTATTTAATAGAGAGACATGATTCATAACATATTGTTGAGTAATAAAACAATGCATTGTAAAATTTTAGATAATGTATGACTCCATTCAAAATATATATGTAAAATATGCTTGTGTAGAATTTTTATATGCATGTATATGCATACATGAAAAAAATGCAAAAGACCATTATGGTCATAGTTTCCACTTTAGCTTGGTGGCATTACAACAATTCTATTCTGTTTTATTATTTACTTTACTAATCTCTATCTCCCAGTTTTTCAAAAATGGTCATGTACTACATATATATTATATTTTTAAATGAATAAAATACAACTTAAAATCCTTGAGTTATTTTTCATTAACGTCTAGACTCCCCCAATGGCATACATACTCTTTGATGTAAGAAAACATACAAAATACAACTACGAATTCCTACTTTTCCTGCTGGTTCATGTGTGTGTGTATGCATGAAACAAAAGTCCACAACAATAGCAGCAGAGCGCAATTCTAGTTGTGTAATCTAATAGGTGGTGAAATGCCGAGATGCATAATCAGCATTGCTGTTTTTCCTTCTTTATGTCCGTTCACACATCTATAGGTTGCCTGGTGCTGTTGATGATGGAAATCTGTATTAACAATTGGAAAACTGTATAGATATTCTGAGTATTGGCTAACTTACCCACTTCCCTTGATCAACTTAATATACCAATATAAACTGATAACTTGTTCCAGAATAAAAATTTTGAACATGGTTTTAATTAAAATTTGTATTGCTATCGGCATAAATCCACAGAATGTTCCTCGCTTGGTGTATGGATTTACAGTATAATGAAGGATCAGTAAGCTATTGAAAATCCTTTATTTCGGCAACATTTCATTTCTGGCAATATTGTAACAGCTTCCAATTAAAGAAAATGTTCATATGGCCTCATTGCAGGGTAGAGTGTTGGAACCACAGTTGGATAACAGGTTCCACTCCTGGGGGGGGTTGTGTTTGCGTTTGTGTCCCACTCAGGAAGCCAGCTGCCCCGGTTTCCACTACACATCACAATAAAGTCCAGTTTTATATCTTTACCAAAATGTCCAAATGGAGTTCACCATTCTTTTTAAAAAGTAAAATAACATTATCCATTGATGACTTTTCATCTGAGCCATCCTAGTTTCGCTGGCAAAAACAAGAAGTAGGAAATGTAATGTCTTAATAACAAATACCAGCAGATGGAAGAGGGGTACCATTTCTCTGTCTTTACATCAGTCCCATTCTCTTGATTACAGGTGAGGACAGCATGAAACACCTTAATGTTTTAATTATTTTACCAGATTTACAGTGGCTCTGTATCATGCTTATATTCCTATTCACTTTACAAAGTTGATACATAGGTTTTTGTGTTAAGCTTTTTGTCTATTAACCTAATATTTTCATTGAGAATTTAGATACTAAATTTAGATACTAAAATACTTTGACTTTGCATAGATTGAGGTTTCCTTAAGATAAGAAACCATGTATTATATTCTATTAGAGAAAAACTACTGCCTTTTCTTTTTTTTTTTCCTAATGTCTTTGCAATATCTACACAAACTATTCTTTCCTTTCTCAACTTTAAAATATATTAAAATATGCTTATCGGAGGATCGATTATTAAATTTGGAGACTCAGGATACTAAATTGTGGTCAATCCATCATTATTCCCTTCCTGAGAAATGTATGGATGAGTGGAACCAATATAGCCCAATCTGATAAGCAGAGACAAGCCCAGTGCAGCCTGAACTTCTGAGGTCAGCCAACATTCAGCCAGCCAGGAAACTCAAAATCAAGAAAGACAAATGTTTTTCAAATTAGGGGCTATTTGGTACACTGCATTATTGCAAACAGAGCTGACTAATACACAATCTCTTTTAAAAAATATTGAGCTATAGCATAATATGTTCAACAACTAAATAGGAAATAATCATCTGGACCTGATCTTCTCATTTGGAGATGGAAACGCTGAGGCTCAAAGTACTGTAACTTGCTCCAAAGTACAGAAGAGGAGAGTAGGTCTCCTGATTCCTGATGCCTTTCCTGACTGAGTGATGGAAGATTCTGGATTAGCATGGATCTTTGCCCTAAGCCTTGGACAGTAGGGTCCATATCCCTTATGTACGTGTGCCTCACTCTGCCCCATTCTCCTCTCCCTTTCTCTCCCCCATGCTTCTCCATCATAGCTCTATAGTTGTTCTCAGAGTTTCCTCTGATTTCCACTTGGAAAGCCCACAGTCCTCATTGTGTGCTGGCCTCTGGGCTATATGCTATGAGCAGCTCAGCTCATACACAAATATAACATAAAGATTGATCTGTTCCAAGACTGATGACTTATGTGAATCAGGTTCTGTTTTCATTGCTTAATTTGTCATCCCAAATCACTTTCCAAGTCTCCAAGTCTCACACTTAATTCGTAGAATCATATGCTCTCATAGCTTCATGGGGGAATCAAAGATACCTCATCCCACTCAATCCTAAGGAGATTCTACAGGAGAGAAAGAGGGAGAGTTCTTAACACACCTAAAGCCTGACTCAAAATGCCTAGAAGTTGATAAAAATCCAACACAAATAGTTTTTCTTTCAAACAGTGGTGTGGAGAAGACTCTTGAGAATCCCTTGGATAGCAAGGAGATCAAACCAGTCAATCCTAAAGGAAATCAACCCTGAATATACATTGGAAGGAACGATGCTGAAGCTGAAACTCCAATATTTTGTGCACCTGATGAGATGGTAGGATGGCATCACTGACTCAATGGACAGAAGTTTGAGCAAACTCCAGGAAATGGTGAAGGACAGGGAAGGCTGGCGTCTTCAGCCATGAAGTCACAGAGTCAGACACGACTTAATGATTGAACAACAGAAAAGTATCATGGCAGTGATATAATTCAGTGCTACGATCACTTTTCTCTCTGTTGCTTTGAAACGTCAATCCTTGAATATTTTTCTAACTGCTACACAGAGTCTATTTGATTGTGTCCTCTCTCTCCATAGGGCTGAAGGTTACAGTTTAGGATCTTTAAGACACTCCTTGAGGATTCCCCCAAAATAAGTACCACTTCTCTTAAAAATGTGTTTGGTGTAGCCATAGTAGTAGTAATGTAGCCATTACTCTACATAGTAGTAGTGATATAGCCATTACTCTACACATGATACCCCAACTCATAAAATATCCCATAAGGTATCTTGCGACCTGTGCATGAACCAAAGCCACATTGCCATTGCTCCCCTAGACCAGCTCATGTCCCTTGAGTTGACCAACCCAGGTGTGCTAACCCATAGCAGATGTACCTAATGATCTCATCAGCTCAGGATTCCATGTCTGCCTCCAGTCCATCTCTTTTCCTCTATTCAGTGAATGGATTCTTGTCCTTTTATGGTTTGATGAGCATCTCAGATCGCACTTACAACCTGAAATGGTCTCCAAGAAAAAGAGAACTAATCACAAACACTGCACTAAACATTTATTTTACCAGGTTTAGTTTTCCATCAGCAGCCTGCTGCTGCTGCTGCTAAGTCTCTTCAGTCGTGTCCGACTCTGTGTAACCCCATAGACGGCAGCCCACCAGGCTCCCCTGTCCCTGGGATTCTCCACGCAAGAATACTGGAGTGGGTTGCCATTTCCTTCTCCAATGCATGAAAGTGAAAAGTGAAAGGGAAGTCGCTCAGTCGTGTCCGACTCTTCGCGACCCCATGGACTGAAGCCCACCAGGCTCCTCCATCCATGGGACTTTCCAGGCAAAAGTACTGGAGTGCAGTGCCATTGCCTTCTCCGATCAGCAGCCTGCAGGATTACAATATTATTGGTTTGCAAATGTGAGACACAGCCCAAGGGGAGGGCAGAATCCTTCCTCAGGGCAGAAAGTCTAGATCTTTCTCTCTTCTGTAATAGCAAGGGGCCCTTGAGAAATTTACTTAACATCAGTTTCCTCCCAATAAATGGGCATTCACATGGCTTTCCTGGTGGCTCAGATGATAAAGAATCTGCCTGCAATGCAGGAGACCGGGGTTCAATCCCTGGGTCGAGAAGATCCCCGGAGAAGGGAAGGACCACCCACTCTAGTATTGTGAAGAATTCTATGGACAGAGGCATGGGGTCCTAAAGAGTCAGACACAACTGAGCAACTAACACTTTCACATCACACATGTCACAGCATCCTTGGAAAATTATTAGAGACAACAGAATGTGAGAGAGTCCTTAAAAAATGCTGTATTTCTGATTAAGTGATTCTAATGCAAAACTTCCTTATATTTGCTTATTATGAATATATATCTCTTGCACCATTTCCCCACCTGTCTACTTTGGAGCCATCTGTCTCAGAAAGCATCCAGAACATGCAGCTTCCTCGAGAGGCCAGTCTCTACTGTGCACAATTCTTCTTGCTTGGAAGCTGGCAGCCAAGCCTGATGCCCCATATTGAAATTCTCGGCACCTGGTTTCTTCCCTTTGTCCCCATGCCTGCGTCTACCAAGGGCTCTGGGTCACTCCACTTTGGCTCACTTCTTTGAAATGCCATAACAGTTAAACAAGTCTGCCCAATTTCCCATCTTTGAGTATCTAAATGCAAAATTCCTTCCATCTTTCAGCTAAGTTATTCAACTTCCCACTGGTCTTCCATGTTATTTCAAAGGCAAAATGGAACCCCTCTTTTGATAAGTAGTTAATAGTGTTGCAGAAAGGCATCTTAGCTATGGGGTCTATAGCTAGTCATGTGTACAGGAATATTAGACAAATAATAAAATACTTGGAAAGAGCCTACAGTTCAGTGCAAAATCCTTTCTTATCATTGTTTCTCCTTACCTATCATGAGAGCCCCTTGGACAGCAAGGAGACCAAACCAGTCAATCCTAAAGGAAATCAACACTGATATTCATCGGAAGGACTGATGCTGAAGCTCCAACACTTTGGCCACTTGATGTGAAGAACCAGCTCATTGGAAAAGACCCTGATGCTGGGAAAGATTGAGGGCAGGAGGAGAAGGGGATGACAGAGGATGAGATGGTTGGATGGCATCAATGACTCAATGGACATGAATTTGAGCAAACTCTGGGAGACAGTAAAGGACAGGGGAGCCTGGTATGCTGGGGTCTCTCGGGTCTCAAAGAGTTGGACACAACAGCAACTGAACAACAACAAAGGAGATGCAAAACTAAGTTTCGGGCACGTGAGGTTATAAACCTGGCAGCCATCAATTCCCTCAGAATATCCTGGAAAAATCCAGTTAGGCTTGAGCATTGTGTAGGCTGCTTTCTGGATGTTAGTTAACTTAACCCTTGCTCGGAAGGATTCCCATCTCCTTCAGGTAATCCTCATTACATAGTAACTATGGTGGCCCAAAAGTTTGAGTTTTTCAGTGAGCTAGTATGGGGAACTCTAAACGAACTTTTCAGCCTACCCAATACTCTGTGACTATGACTGTGTAAAACATGCTTGATTTTTCCTGGCATGAGAAGCCTACTCTCATTTTCTCAAATGATTCAGATTGTGCAGTTCACACAGAATGCACAACACTGGACTCTTACTTTCAGTGCAAAGATCTCCCATTAGTCTAGGAACTGGTTTTCATATTGGAAAACATATAAATATATTGAAATTGCTTATACATTGCTTAGTGAAAAATCAACTTGCCTGGGTATTAATGTCATAGAAAAACATCTTTAGGTCTTGGAACAAAGGTTAAATAGGACACAGCTTTGTATTCCTGCTTGGGACCCTATTACCCGAGAGGCACTGAGAAATGGCACCAAGGTTTCCTCCCAGCTACATACAGCTTTTTACAACACTCCTGAAAGATTAGCTAATATTTCAAATAATGGGTACTGACATTCAACAAAGACTGCTTATCAAGGTCACTGGTATTATCTATCTGAGTATTTTGAGGCTCAGCCCTTTAGATTCCCTTAACTGATAATGATTATGACAGGATTAAACAGGATTTTAAAAAGCTTCATGTATTTATGTGAATTTTTCTCAAGAAAATTTTTATGGTGTTATTCTTTTGTGGGAAATAAGGAACTCAGACATCTCCATCTTACTCAAAGGCCACAGGGGTTAAAATAGCCAAGTAAGTAAAGGTGCCTACTGCTATCCTGGCTGCAAGCTTGGACAAAAGTGGTTTTCTCACAAATTCAGGTACCTCTGTGAGGGGTCCCAAGTGTGGGTTTAGAGCTGATTTCACTCCATAGCTTACATGTTTCAAACACCTTGCAAATAACATCGAGTACAATTTTCTTCAATTTTATACATAGCTCTTTGACTTTGCCTTTCATCTTTAGAGAAACACTGAGTATCCTGTTAACATCATATTAGTTTACTGGGAAGTCACATAAAGCTTCCTGTGGCCAAGAGCACATCTTAGCACACCCTCCTCTGTGCGTGTTTGACGACCCTCGGTCAGATGGGTAGGAGAAATCAACAATTGAGCAGGCCAAGATTGGCTGGCTGGAGATGGCTTTGAGGGACATGATTGGAGACCAGGGGGCGTGGGACACAGGGCAGAGCCCCTGGCAGGAAAGGTTGGCAAACCCACTCAGGCACATTCTGGGCTCTTGGCGAATGGAATAGACCTCTGTCGGCCCTCATGGAGATTAGCCTCCAATCAGGGAGTCATGGTGCACCCCAGTAAATTATTGCAAAATTAAAGGTCACAGTCCTGGCAAGCAGGAAAATGATGGGCTGGAGCAGACTACCAACCCTTTCTCTTTGAAACCTAAAGGCTGAGTGGAAGAGGTTTGGTTAGACCAAGAAGGGCTTGGAGGGGAAGACCCTGAGTCAAAGAAGAGGCTGGTGATCTGGGGACCTTGAAAGTAGTGAGTGGGGGTGGAACTGACAGAGTTAGAGGTGGGGTACCCAGAGGGGAAGCTGCAGACACAGCCGGGCCAGAGCAGGGGGCCCAGTGGCTTCAGTCAGGACTCCTGGCTCATTCTTAAACAGAAAAAGTGCCCAGTACAAACTGCTCTTGAGGCTGGAGAAACGAGTAACAGAGTGATCTAGAGACCATACCAATAAGTCAGACTCCAGGAAGAGAAGGAACACCAGCAGCTGTTGTGGGAAACCTCACTTCTGTCCAGATTGCTGCCATCACCCACTCCTGGAATATTTGCCCCTCTACAGACCTCACTGAAGCTATTTCTTCTACAAAATGCCTGCAACAACAAAATGTACATTTTTCTCTCCTGCCATTTCTCCTGGTAGGAATTCTCACAATTATATATTTAACTTGTCTACTTTTATTAACTCTCTAAATCACCATAGTTTTAGATAAAATGGCTATATCTATAATATCTAAAGCAATTACACCCATCCTTTAAAGATAGAAATAAAATTAAATATACTATTTGATTTCTGCTTCTTTGTATTTTTAAGCATGTTATGACTGAGCTCTACAGAATAATAAGTCAATAGTGTGGTAAATCTGGAGAACAGAATGGCTACCCACTCCAGTATTCTTGCCTGCAGAATTCCATGGACAGAGGCTATAATTCATGGGGTCTCCAAGAGTCGGACACATGCAGTTACTATGTGCAATTTTTGTTTTCCTATGTTAACATATTTTTATTTTTTAAAAGAGTTTCAATGTTATTCTAATAACCGACTAGTACTATACAGAGAACAGACCTTTATCTGGCTATTGGTGTAGATCAAGATTTCATATTTTGTTTCCATGAAACACACAATGTGACATTCGTGTGCAGGTAAAGAGGGGGATGTTTCCAGGTTAGGTGGGCTATGGAGACAGGTGAGAGTTCTCTCAGCAGAAAAGAAGAAACTGGGTATTCAGAATTTTTTTTTGGTAGATGATGCAAACTATTCTCTATTCAGGCTAATAGCAATGCAACGGCAAGGGACATCTGATCTAGGATTTGTGCCAAACATTACATTCTATACAGGAAAATGGAATAAATCTGCAAGATTCTGGCAGGGGCTGAAATTAGTAGTTTAGGTCTCAGTTGTTCAATTAGATACAATTAGATAATTCCTACTGAATTCAGAATGACATGTAAAACGAGTTCCGATGTTTCTTTTTCTACCAGGAGACAGAAAGATGCTGCCTCTGCTTCTGAACATTGTGGACTGTGCGAGTGTGTGGATGTGTGGACACATGGTGTATCCATACTCACGCAACTATCACCTAATGATGAAGAAAACTGCATAAAATAAACCTTAGTGTATAGGACTTCTAGCTGTTTTCTGAGCTCCTGGGACTGATGTGTGATAAACATGCTCCTTCAGAATATATTCTTTCTTGGGAAGAAAAGGAGGATGGGAGACTTCCTGGAAAAGCATCGCACAGTTCTGTCATATTGTCTTAGCGTGACATAAAAGGCCATGGCACGTTACACTAGAAAAGGTCATGCTGACAGCTGACGGCTGCAATTCTGGCGGATTTTGTAGTTTGACTGGCAAATGACTTTACATCCTCACTGAACAAAAATGCCTGCAACAACAAAATGTTCGTTTTCCTTTGCATTTTCAAAATTACTTCAGAAAGCTGCATTGGACCCAACCTTCTTTCAGCCATCCTTGGGGACCACTGCCCATCCCCTGATCCAGGACATCAGAAGGATAAATATACCATCCATCTAAGCATAGCTTGATAGGATGTCAATAAACATTTACTACTGTTGATGATGATGAGAAATAAGTAAATGCAGAACATCAAAAAATGCTACAACTCTTTAAGAAAGTATCACATCTGATTACGAAACATTTTTACTATAATTTAAAACACTTGAAGCACTGAGGCTGTATGAAGAGAAAACAGCTTTGTAAAATTATGCTAATGGAAAAGATCAGGAGATGAAGTGATTACTTACTAGTAAGACTTAAGAAGTAAAACTCTTGTTTGAATTTGCAAAGAGGTGAGACCTGCCTGCTCAGTCACTACATTGTATCCAACTCTTTGACATCCCATGGACTCTAGCTAGACAGGGTCCTCTGTCCATGGGGTTTTCCAGGCAAGCAAAGACATTCCTTGTGTGTAAGTACAGTAAATAGGGAGGGGGCCCTTGGGACTCTTCATGTCACACAAAAAGCCACTCCACTCTCCCGCAGGGACCCAACGTAGCAACACGGTATGTAAGTGGCCCCACATCCCTGCCACGCTGGGATCAAGATAATTGTGTACCACTGAGCATGATCATATCCTGAAATGGAAAGATACATACGAGCCAATTAGACAGTCTGTCACCATGGCGAAGCCTGCTCATGATAAATAAGGGCAATTTTCTGTTTTCTCTAATCTGTTTCAAATGTCAAAGCTCTCACTGTGTTCTGAGGACTGTTTCCCTTCTGTGTTTGGGTTCTGTTCCCAGTTATGAGAGGTGCACACGGACATTCTGGAGGGTGCGAGGAATTCACCTCTGCTGTGTACTTGCCGTAACCGTGGCCATGGAATGTGATCTCCCTGAGTTTCCTTTGTTCATCTGTAAAATGAGGACACCAATGTTCACTTTGAAGGACTGTCAAAAGGATGAAAGGCAAATATGTATGCGCAAGTTTTCTATCAAGATGCTCTGAATAAAGCACCCAATTTCCAATTGTCCAAACTTCTCACCTTTAGAAAGATAGGAATAAAACTGAAAAAAAGACCAATAAGCAACATTCAAGACATTACATAGAGCAGAATAAATCTCTCCTAAAAATAAGGGTGTTAACCCCTCAGTCATGTGCAACTCTGTGACCCCATGGGCTGTCGTCAGCCAGGCTCCTCTGTCCCTGGAATTCTCCAGGCAAGAATATTGGGGTGGATCTTCCCACCCAGGGATTGAAGCTGCATCTCTTAATTCTTACTCACTGGGGCACAGGTTCTTTACCATTAGTGCCACCTGGGAAGCACCTTTCAAAGGCAGAGCAAAACAAGTGGAAATGTGGAAGTGACCAAGAAAAGATATTTGTAGCAACTCAGTCACAACCAACAAAGCATCCTTCTCAAAAGAGGAGAATTATGCTGAGAGGAAGAACTACCTATGGCTTAATTCATCACAAACTTTGCTAATGTGATGGTGTGCTGGTGGGGAGAATGTCTCCAGAGCTGGTCTGTCACCGTGCTCATTTATATCCCCATCTCTCTGGACATGGTGGAGAGGAGATGCCCAGAATCAGGAGCAGCCCAGGAGCAGCTGACTTCTGCTGGCTGGTGACAAGGGAAGGCAGAACAGTTCACATATGTATATAACTCTATGTCAGATGTTGCTTCATTGTAAATTGAGAGTAATTCATGCTAATATGTTGTGGTTCCAGCCCTGAACAAATCGGGTACTTTTATAAATTTTCGATCTAGGAAGGCCTTTCATCAAAGTGTGTGAAACAAATCAAAAAGTTCCCATTGCATTTGTATAAATGCAATACAGGACAAGGTTAAGAAAAGCACTGGGAGAACAAATGGAACATATATGCTCAACTAGAAAAGGTAGTCACTGAACTGAGCCAATGAATCATTTAAACAAAATAGGTAGCCATGAATAATAAAAATAAAATAATGAAACAACCTGACAGTTCAAAGCAGAGATAAAAGGTGGATTGCAGTCAAGGAGGAGGAATATAAGCCATTCAAGAGCACAGGAAAGAAAAGGAGGGGTTTTTGTTTGTCTTTTGTTTTGTTTTTATTCATAAACTGATTGTCATGTTGTGATCAGCCCAGAGAAAGTAGACATTGTCCATAATATGTATCACTGATTTATAAAAATAGCCTAAGTAGATTATGCATAGATGATAGATAGATAATTAAAAAGGACTCAAGATAGGGAAGGAAGAAGAGGAGATCAAAAATCTGTATAACTGATATTCCTAGGAAAGAGAGGCATAAAAATGAACTAAAAAGTATTAGAATGTTATTTAGGAAGTACTGCAGAAATATCAAGATAAGGAGACTTGTACACAAAAATTAAAGTGGTCACAATGTCCTAAGAATATTTAATGTAGAAAAGTCAACAAGAACCATATCCCTATTTGGATTTATTTTTTAGGACTTTGGGAAATAAATATTTTATAATTGGGTGAAAAAAAAAAAATCTATTCACTTAAGAGAAGAAAATAAATCATATTTACACTCATCTGTATCACAATGACATCCTAGTTTTGAAGACAGTGGGACAATGTAAAATATTCATAGAAACAAAATGTTATAGTCAGGCAAAATAGCATTCAATTATAGAGATTTGAGAGCACATTCTCAAATGGAAATATAGTCAGGAATTATAGCTTCTGTGAAATCATCCTGACAATTAGAAAAAAAATAGTTAATGAAAAAACTGAAGATTATTAATATGAAACTCCAGTTAACAATGTGTAGACTGAAATGCAACTTATTTTGAAATACCTATGTGTAGATTATTTTGAAATATATCAAGAAATATGATGAATTGATGGTTAGAAGGATCAATAAATGGATCACTAGCTGGTAAAGCAAATAGAGTAAATGTTAATTTTAGAATTTAGGTAATGGTTGTGTTCAATACACAATTATTTCAGTTTTTCTGTATGTTTAAAAATGTTCAAAATAAAATATGAAAAATTAATCAAGAAATCAAGGCAGTTCTCTGCCTCATTTCTCTTTTACTACAAGATTAGGAGCAAAGCAACTGTCAAAATCATAGGACAGAAATCAATTGTTGTAAAAGGATGGCAATTTAGAATTACTATAATAAAATTCATAGGAGAAGGAAGAGAGTAGGTAATGTTTATAATCAAGGATAAGATACAGATCCTTTAATGGTGATAAATCAATTAATTAAGATTTAAATGTAAATACCAGAGGAACTTATATAAATAGAATCAAGTAAAACAGAAGGGTGGCATTCTCATGATACTTCATACCTTCATCTTACGTCTTTGTGGAAGACTTGATTATTTCTTTAGAAAAAGAAGATCGAGAATCTCAGAAACATTTGTAACCATTACAAGAATTAAAAACAGTCCATCAACATTCCATGACTTAAAAAGAAATAACCCAAACCCAGGAGGGGATCCTGCGTGCATGCTCAGTCATGTCCAACTCTTTTCAACCCCATGTACTGTAACCAGGCTCCTCTGTCCATGAGATTTTCCAGGCAAGAATACTGGAAATACAGTTCCTACTCCAGGGGATCTTCCTGACCCAGGGATTGAACCTGTGTCTCCTGCAAGTCTCCTACATTGCAGGTGGGTTCTTTACTGCTGAGGCCCTGGGGATGCCCAAGGAGGGGGAGGGATGAACTAAAGAAGCCATGTAAAGAGAAAGCACAGCATAAAGTATAACATCACACAACAGAAATATGATCAACTCATTCTCAGAATGGATCAAAAATTTAATTAGATACCCTTTTGATGATTTTTTTAAAGGTGATTCAAAATACTGATGATTAAAGATGTGGAGGGCGTATCAGGCAAACGTAAACAAAGAGATGGCATCAGTCATGCTCTTTAGTAGACAGGATGGAGAGAGAATGGCCCTTTATAATAGCAAAAGGTATAATCTGTGACACAGATATGGGGTGTGTATATATATATATATACACACACACACACACACATAGTGAAAATATCACATCAAAATTCATAGAGTAAGATATAAAAGACAGATAGGCAAAAGTATGCTAATAGCAGTAGACTTTACCTCTATCAGGCCACGACTGATCAAACATATCAATACACAAACAATGAAGAAAATAAAGATTTAAACCATACAGTTAAAGAAGACCCTGGTGGGCTACAGTCCATGGGGTTGCAAAGAGTCGGACACAACTTAGTGACTTAACTACAGATGTAATGTAGGGCTTCCCTGGTGGCTCAGTGGTAAAGAATCTGCCTGCCAATGCAGGAGATGAGGGCTCGATCTCTGGGTCTAAAAAATCCCCTGGAGAAGGAAACGACAACCCATTCGTGTTCTTGCCTAGGAAATCCCATGATCAGAGAAGCCTAGCAGGCTACAGTCCGTGAGGTCTGCAAAAGAGTCGGACATGACTTAAGAGACTAAACAACAATGACAACAACATATATGTAATTTACTTGCTTCCCATATGCAAGGGAAAAAATTTCCAGTCTTGAGGACATACTAATATTAGGCCACATAGAAAAGTTCTTTAAATTTTTCAGAGTGGAAATGATACAAATCAGAACTTTCTCTGAACTCAATGTGAAAAAACTACAATTAAACAAGAATTCTCAAGTGGAATTTGCTCTTGAGAGTCACAAAAGGAACCAAAACGGAGATCAGAGATTATCTAGAAATAATGTTAACAAATATAGTTAATGTTGGAACCTATATAATATTCCAGAAACAACACTTGGAAGAAAATGTAAGGCTTTGCACAGCCATATAAGTAAAAATAAAGGATCAAAATATACAAATGAACTTACTTGCAAAACAGATTCTCAGACTAGAAAACCAACTTATGGTTGCCAGGGGAAGAGATTGTCATGGTGCTTGGAAAGGTCTTGTACACACTGATATATTTAAAATGGATAGCCAACAAGGACCTACTGTATAGCACAGGGAACTCTGCTTCAGTGTTATGTGGCAGCCTGGATGGGAGGGGAGTTTGGGGGAGAATGGGCCCATGCATACGCATGGCCGAGTCTCTTCACTGTTCACCTGAAACTGTCACACCATTGTTAATCGGCTGTATCCCAATACAAAATGAAAAGTTTAAAGCTTGAAAAAAATAAAGGACCTAAATAAATAAGTATCCAATTAATAAAAACAAATGCAAGGATCAATGTATTAGAAGGCAAATTGATACTAGAACTATGAGATAGATCTAACATTTTTAAATAACTAACAAAATACATAAGTGGGTGGTTAAAATAAGCAAGAAGAGAACAAACTTACAAAATTAGAAATGAAAATAGGGGATGAATCCAAGACAGTGATAAAATTAAATGCCATAACACAAATCCATAAAAGAAGGAAATTAGAACCATGCACACTGAAAATGAAGATGGAAATATTATTTGCACACAATATAACTGCAAAACTAAAAAATTCATGACTCTCAATTGAAAAAGCATTACAAATGGTAAAGATAATTCTGTGAAGTGACTGGGTAAAAGGTAAAAATAGACCGCCTAAGGATACGCAAACAACCACCCTTTTGTTACCAAGATCCTATTCATAACAAGAAAAAAGATTAAATGTAATAAAAGTCGGCTTTCTAGGTGGTTCCGTGGTAAAGAATCTGCCTGCCAATGCAGCAGACTCAGGGTTGATCCCTGGGTCTGGAAGATCCCCTGGAGAAGGCAATGGCAACCCACTCCAGTACTCTTGCCGGGAAATCCCATGGACAGAGGAGCCTGGTGGGCTTCGTCCATAGCGTCACAAGCAGTAGGGCATAGCTGAGCGCACACACACACGGCCATATGAAAACATTCTGAAATGCTTCTCAAATATACAAAAGGGCATTTGAATAAGTGGAAGAGTGAAGTCGCTCAGTCGTATCCGGCTCTTTGCGACCCCGGGGGCTGTAGCCTACCAGGCTGCTCCGACTATGGGATTCTCCAGGCAAGAGTACTGGACTGGGTTGCCATTTCCTTCTCCAGGGGATCTTCCCAACCCAGGGTCGAACCTAGGTCTCCCGCATTGGAGGCAGATGCTTTAACCTCTGAGCCAAGGGAAGCCTGGCAGATTCTATTTAATACAAGAACTATTAATACACTAAGAAGGGCACTTCTTGAATTAATCTGTACATTCAGACCACAATAATGAAATACCAAACAGATATTTTCCCAGATAACCTGATTTTAAGGCTAGCGTGCAAAATTATCCAGAAAAAAAAATCTTCAAAAACTTAGTAAATAAGGCAGAAATAGATGTACCAGATATTTAAACATATTTCAAGAATGTAGCAGGGTGCATGAATAGACAGAAGAACAGAACAGAAGAGAGAGACCAGAAGACAAATAAATAAAAAAAAAATCAGTGTGTGACAAAAATAGCATTGGATATCAATAGAAAGAAAATCAATTTTTCAATAAATGGTGTTAAGATAACTAGAACTTCTGGGGGGAAAAAATGAAAGCACATACTACCCAACTCATCAAATTAAAACAAGTTCCAGGGATTTAAACGACACAAAATAATGTAGTTAGAATAAAAATGGATAAAAGGTTTCATATAACCTAAAATGGGGGGTGTCTTTCTAAGTACGATACAACAATGTGATGTCATAAAACAGTTCATGGATTCAGCCACATAAGCAAAATATTTTTGTAAGGCAAAAGCAAAGAAAGTAAAAAAAATCCACAGTGCATAATATGGAAAAAAGAGTTTGTCAAACTGTGATGAGATCCTATAAATCAATTATTAAAGAAAAACTCAACCACCCAAAAGAAAAAATGGACAGAATATTCCCAGTCTGAGTGTGAAGGACTATATGAAATGATGCTTTATTCACTCATGAGAGATGCTCATGAAATTCTTGAGATACTGTTTTCACCTATCAGAGTGGCAGAAAAAAAAATGCTGATGACATGTGTCAGCCAAGAATGTGTGGACATACCCATACAGCACGGATGGAAATTAAGTTGATAAAAGATCTCAAGAGACATAATTTAACAACATCCAACACAATTTTAACTTTTGATTTGGAAGGTTCACTTCTTGGCATTTATGTAACAGATATACAGGGCACCTTCAAGCTTATTAACTTTTAAGAATATTAGTTTAGCCCTGTTCATAATTATAAAAGAACTGAACAACACGTACTGCTCATCAATAAAGACCTGGCTAAGTAAATTGAAGTGTACTGATGAAACAGAAACCATACAGCCATTTAAAAGAAAGAGGAATCTGACATGAATTAAAGTATTACTCAGGAAAGCATAAGTTACAGTTTCCCGCTTATGCAAATAAATTATATATTTTTGTATGTTTGAAAATGCATAGAACATCTTTGAAAGACTATCCAATGAACTGGTAACAGTGTTTGCCTATGAAGCGGGGAACTGGGTGACTACAGGCAAAGAAGATTAACTCTTAATAAAAACATTGACAATTACACAGCAATAATAATAGCTGCGGAGAAGGCAATGGCACCCCACTCCAGTACTGTTGCCTGGAGAATCCAGGACGGAGGAGCCTGGTGGGCTGCAGTCCATGAGGTCTCGAAGAGTCGGACACGACTGAGCAACTTCACTTTCACTTTTCACTGTCATGCATTGGAGAAGGAAATGGCAACCCACTCCAGTGTTCTTGCCTGGAGAATCCCAGGGACGGGGAGCCTGGTGGGCTGCTGTCTATGGGGTCTCACAGAGTTGGACACGACTGAAGCAACTTAGCAGCAGCAACAATAGCTGAGATTTTCTAAAATCCCTTTGCCAGGATCTGACATTATTTATCTATCCATCCATCTATTCATCTATCTATCTAATTAAATACTGTAATATTTAAGCCTGTCTTAACACTGTGAGTAATTACATTAAGTCCTGGACTTTCAGCAGTTTAGAGACGTTCAGTAATCTGCCCCAGGTCAACCCACCCAGCTCTGCAGTTGTAGCAGTGGCTTCACACTCAAGCATTCTGCCCCTCTAGTTAGGAAGATATGATAGTAGAACATCATTCCCAAAGATGTTCATATCTGTAGCTGCAGAATCTGTGGATAAATCAGCTGATCTTAAAGTAGATTAACCTGCATGATTCAGATAGGCCCATCGTAATGACAAGCATCCTTAAAATTGACAGTGAGAATTGGGAGAGTCAATGTCTGCATGAAATGATGTCAGAAAAACTTGACCAGCCATTTTCAGCTTTGAAGACACAAGGGGCCCTGAGCAAGTAGTCCATAGAAGCTATAAAAGGCAAGAAATCTGTTTCTCCTCTGGAGCCTCCAGAAAGAGACATATGCCTGCCAATTCTTTGATTTTAGCCCAGTAAGACTCACTTAGCCCACTGGACTTCTGGCATCCACACCGTAAGTCCGTAACTGTGTTGTCTTAAGTCACTTAGGTTTGTAGGAAGTTGTTAAAGCAGCAACAGGAAGTTAGTGCAGTGAATAAGAGGAGAAGGACCAGAGGCAGAGAAGAAGGCAGGAGGGAGCAGGGTGGGATTGAAAACCTCTTCACTGCCCTTGGAATTCCCTTCCTGCATGTTTCTATAAGACGTCACACAGGGACTGAATGAGATTCCAGCCACGCCACCTGCAACTGAACCCAGAGCTCCTCTCAGCTGAGTCCGGCGCTTCTCACGTGTCATCCCCACACCAGCAGAGGGTCATCTGAGAACAGGTTACAAAAGCAAATTCTTGGGCTCCTTTTCAGACACCTGGAATCAGCTCCTCTGAGAATGGTGGCCCACAATCTGATTTAATAAGCCTTCTAATTCTGAACTGGCGCTTGTCTGAGAACTATTATCCTCATGTGGCTGTTGGTTGAGGCTGGTCGGGGCCCCCAACTTATAGAATGTTGAAATCACCAGGGTTTTTTTTTTTTTTTTTTAAGTCTCAGTGCACCCTAGGCCAATTGAATTGGAATGTTCCAGTGTAGAAGGTGAGTCAGGAAAATAACCCATTCAAATCAATATAGATCAATGCCAGAAATTGTCTTATATTCTGTCTTCCAAGAGCATAACAGAGGAGCCTTGAATAGTAAGGAAATGACCCTTTCTTCCGACAACTTGTCTGATTATAAGCATGTGTGTTAAAAAAAAGAAAAACAATATTTTCTGCAAGATTGTCAAATTCTAAGGTCTGTTTGTTTTTAAAGCATAAAAATAGAAGAGGAACATGTCCTTGCTGTTTTGAGTGGCAGAATCGTGCCAGCAAAACTCTCAGGAAGACTGTGAAATATGCAGATGTGGTCACAAGGGTATACTATAAGTGGAACTGTGGCTCAAAAAGAAACGCCGGCATCCCACAGACATGCGCACCGCCCCACCTGTGAGCCCAGATTCACTGCTCATGACTGGGGCGTTGCAGGGGATCACAAGTGTGCTTGTGTCCTTTTGGAAATAAGACAAAACACAGCCTAGATACATCTACCTTCCTGGGACTTAAGACAAATAACATTCACTCACCCCAATCTAGAGCCACCTCTGCCCTGATACCACCTTTCATTCTTGAAAGTCTTTGATTTAAACAACAGCCTCCCATGTCCTCACCATCTCCCACATGACTATTGATTAGAAACACACACAGTTTCAGGGATGGAGGGTGAGAAGGGTATACTGCAGTCCATGCCATTTCCTGAAAGCCTGAATCCCCTCTGTGGTGATTTTGACCAGCAGGTCTCCATCTTATGCTTGAATGCTCACAGAGATGGGGGACTCATTACCTCACAGGGCAGCCCTCTCCATTTTTAAAATAATGGTTTTTTTAATAGTAAGTTCTATGGAATATTAGTCAACCATAAAAAAGGAATGAAATGGGGTTATGTGAAGAGACATGAATGGACCTAGAGACTGCCATTCAGCGTGAAGTAAGCCAGAAAGAGAAAAACAAGTTTCATATATAAATGCATATGTGTGGAATTTAGAAAAATGGGATACCTGATGTGTTTTGCAAAACAGAAACAGATATAGAGAACAAAAGTATGGGGAAAAGAGGGAGATGAATTGGCAATTGGGATTGACATCTACACACTGCTGATACTATGTATAAAACAGCTAACTAATGAAAACCTACTTCATAGCACAGGGAACTCTACTCAGTGCTCTCTGATGACCTAAACAGGAAGGAAATCCAAAAAAGAGAGGCTATATGCATACATATAGCTCACTGACTTCTGTACAGTGGAAACAGAACATTGTAAAGCAACTACACTCCAATAAAAATTAATAAAAAATTGTAAGTTCCTCCTTGGGCTTCCCTGGTGGCTCAGAGGTTAAAGCGTCTGCCCGCAATGCGGGAGACCTGGGTTTGATCCCTGGGATGGGAAGATCCCCTGGAGAAGGAAATGGCAACCCACTCCAGTATGCTTGCTTGGCGAATCCCATGGATGGAGGAGCCTGGAGGGCTACAGTCCACGGGGTCGCAAAGAGTCGGACACGACTGAGCGACTTCACTTTCACTTTCAAGTTCCTCCTTATATGGACCTGAAACTGCTCTCTCTATTCTCAGCTTCTATTTATGCCTTTGCTGTCCAGGTGTGGAGGGGACACACTATTAAAAATATTATACTATTTGTACAATTATTTGTACAAATACTTGCACAAATATTACACTATTACAAATATCACTATTACAAAGCCCTTCTGACCCTTGCTGACTGCAGCCATGAAATTAAAAGACACTTACTCCTTGTAAGGAAAATTATGACCAACCTAGATAGCATATTCAAAAGCAGAGACATTACTTTGCCAACAAAGGTTCATCTAGTCAAGGCTATGGTTTTTCCTGTGGTCATGTATGTATGTGAGAGTTGGACTGTGAAGAAGGCTGAGCACTGAAGAATTGATGCTTTTGAACTGTGGTGTTGGAGAAGACTGTTGAGAGTCCCTTGGACTGCAAGGAGATCCAACCAGTCCATTCTGAAGGAGATCAGCCCTGGGATTTCTTTGGAAGGAATGATGCTAAAGCTGAAACTCCAGTACTTTGGCCACTTCATGTGAAGAGTTGACTCATTGGAAAAGACTCTGATGCTGGGAGGGATTGGGGGCAGGAGAAGGGGACGACAGAGGATGAGATGGCTGGATGGAATCACTGACTCGATGGACGTTGAGTTTGAGTGAACTCCGGGAGTTGGCAATGGACAGGGAGGCCTGGCATGCTGCGATTCATGGGGTCGCAAAGAGTCGGACACGACTGAGCAACTGATCTGATCTGATCTGATCTCTGACCCTTGCAAATAACTGACACACTTCCTATCTTCTCCAGCTTGCATATCCTTACTTTCTTCAAGGCAAAATGACAGCAATTTCTTGGAGACCCTCTCAAAGGGTTTTAAAAAAATCATCAAGGCTCCAAGCACATCATAACTCCTCTGTGACCTGACATATAGGTTTGATTTCTGCGGTTTCCAGGGACACTCATAGGAACTCGATTGAACTTAGCTCTTTATCACCTCCAAAAATCATAATTTTCCCTAATGAAGTTACATTTGAAAACTTTAAAATTTTACATTAACGTAATTAATCTTTGTATTAACTTTGCCCCCTATATTTCCAGGAACATTAAAATACCTGGATCTCATGGATTTAGAATTTAAGCCAAGGATAAATATACTAGTCTGTGTCTAAAGGCACTTTCACCACTTTCACCACCAGGGGGCTCTCACATTTTGGTCAAGGGTTGCCATTTCCTTCTCCACATTGGTACTTTACCTGCATTTAAAAAATTAATAAAGGGGATAGAAAACAACATTCAAGTTTAAATGTAAGATGTTACTGACACAAAGATACAGCAGAATTTTTTGATTTGTTTCTTAACCTAATATACTATCTCTTTACACACATATACGCACATTTAATTCATAATTGTGCTGTGCTATGCTTAGTCGCTCAGTTGTGTCTGACACTGCGACCCCATGGACTGTAGCCTGCCGGGCTCATCTGTCCATGGGATTTCCCAGGCAAATATTGGAGTGGGTCGCCATTTAATCCTCCAGTGGATCTTCCTCACCCAGGGATCAAACTCATGTCTCCTGCATCTCCTGCATTTCAGGCAGATTCTTTCCTGCTGAGCCACAGGGAATTAATAATTTCTTAAACATTTAATTGATCTTTATCCACAAATTTATTTAAATTTTTTACCATTTGTCTTTATCAGTAGGAACTCTCATATGACCATTTATGTGAAAGAATGAATGCTCTACTTTCAGAAATATATTGCTTTCCAAAGGCATATATTCAGAAGAATGAAAGATGGCATGAAATTAATTTGCCTGTCAAACTGAAAACGATAAGAGAGACAATGCTTAATGTTGAAAAGGGTAAGAGAAGAGTCATTACTCTTACACAAACTTGTTAGACATGAAACTTATATTTTGGAGGGCAATTTGGAAAATGATGGCATATTGTAAAATGTGTGTGCAAAGAGATATGCTCAAATATTGGATTTTTTTTTTACCAGCAATGTTTATAATAATGAAAATGAAGGGATAAGATGAAAGCCAAAGAGTAGGAAACTAGTTAAAAAATACAATTACATATCAGAGAGACAGAAAGAGACTGAGAAAGAAAGGATGTGAAGAGGAAGAGAGAAGAGAAACAAGAAGAAAACAAATACCATTTTCTCCAAAATCAGCTGTATGTATACATATATGCCCTTCTTCTTGGACCTCCCTCCCACCCCACCCCTATCCCACCCCTCTAGGTCATCACAGCGCACTGAGCTGAGATCTGTGCCCTCTACAGCAGCTCCCCACTAGCTGTCTATTTTACACATGGTACTATATATATATATATATATATATATATATACACACACATATATATATGTCAATGATACCCTCAATTTGTCCCAACCTCTCCATCCAGCCCTGTGAATGTAGATCTCAGGCACCCTTTCTCAGAAGTGACTGGATGGAAGAGGAAGAAGGAGAACTCAGAGGAAGATACAGGACTTGGGAAACCCAACACCAGGGAGAAATGTAAGGAATACTGAGAGTCACACAGAGGGGTTGGGGCTATGCAGGCAGCGGCCACTTCAGAGGGGCACCCAGGGGTGGGGGTGGGGGCTGGGGAGCTCTAGAACTGAGAAGTTACCTGGCACACGTGACTGTGTAGAACAGTGTTCTGAGCTGCGAAGTGTGGAAGTCTTAGCTGTTTAAAGCAAAAATGGTGGACGGATCCAGACTGTCATACAAAATGAGGTAAGGCAGATGGAGAAAAACAAGTACCATACAATAACCCATATATGTGGAATCTAGAAAAAAGGTATCACTGACCTTATTTTACAAAACAGAGATAGAGACACAGATGTGGAAAACAAACATATGAACACAAAGAGGAAGGGGGCTGAGATGAACATATACATACCATTGACAGGTACGTGCATGCGAAGTCGCTTCAGGCGTGTCCAGCTCTTTGCCACCCTATGGACCGTAGACCACCAGGCTCCCAGGCCCTCTGTCCATGGGATTCTCCAGGCAAGAATACTGGAGTGGGCTGCCATGCCCTCCTCCAGGGGATCTTCCAACCCAGGGATCGAACAGTGTTTCGTGTGTCTCCTTCACCGGTAGGTGGGATCTTTACCACTAGTGCCACCTGGGAAGCCCATACTATTGATGCTATAAGAGATAATTAACTAATGAGAAACTACTGTATAGCGCAGGGAACTCTAATCAATGCTCTGTGACACCTAAATGGGAAGGAAATCAAAAAAAGAGGGAGTATTTTTTTACGTATAGCTGATCCACATTGCTGTACAGTAGAAACTAATACAACATTGCAAGCAACTCTACTCCAAAAAATACAAATAATTTTTAAAAATGGCAAAAAGGGAAAATGTGATTACAGAACACTACCTGCCTCAGTGGTTCATGGTATTTATATGGTTATAATGGATTTGACTAAAAACTGAGACAAGTACATGGGAATAAAGGATATCTAAGTTTCCAATCTATTGTAACATGAAATCAGTAGATACATGAATAAGACTTAGAAACTTATTAAAGTAGGAAGAAATTTAAAGGAGGCAATAATTTTGAAGTAAATTTAAAATTAAAGAAATTGGGTAAAGTGAATAGCAAAAGGACTTGTAAAAACTGATGGAAGGGATGGCCTTTGTGGAGGGAAATGGAGGGATTAAAAATATTTACATAGAGTGTTTGATTAAAAGTGCCCATGAGGCAAACATGTGCTATGCAAAAGTGTTTTAATAGGTTCAAGGACTTCCCTGGTGGTTCCGTAGCTACGACTCCACAGTCCCAATTCAGGGGGCCTGGGTTTGATCCCTGGTCAGGGAGCTAGATCCCACATGCTGCAACTAAGACCCAGCCCAGCCAAATAAGACATAAATATTTTTTAAAAAGAGGTTCAGTAGGGGAAAAAAGCATAATCTTATATTACCATAGGAGAAAAATTTAGATAAATCTACTCCAACAAGTTTAAAATTAATTGCTCATCTCTGGGGCATAGGCTTATAGGGGTTTCTCACTTTTTAATAATCATTCCTGTTTCCTGAATATTTTATAGGACATCTATCTTTTGTCTGTTACCTAACAATGACATACTTACCATAAATGTTATAACTCATAAAATGAAGTTATATATTTTGTTTCAGGTTTGGCCATAAAAGGAAAAGTTCTGTAACCTTATACAGTACAGAGAGCTGCTCAAACAAGAAAAATTTAGTAAATATGACCACCAGGAACTCCATTAGGCCATTAGTCTCATGTGTCTGTCTTGCTGTAGCTCACTGTTCACTGAGCCCAGGGGAGGCAAGCCGCCAGCTAAGAGGCTGCAGGAAAATGTGAGCAGCCCTAGGAGCTGCAGATGCGTTTCTTCCCTAATGGTGGAGGCAGAGGTGGTGGCCGCAGCAGACGTAACGTAACACAGCCCAACACACCTGTGAGGGCTTTCTAGGTGGAGCTTATTTATGCTTACTGAACAAAAGTAGCCAGTGGCCAAGCAAGTACCTCATGATGCACATGCTCAGTTCTATAAGTGATCTGTTACACAATCATTATTTACAAAACGTGGGGTGAGATAGACTGACCACCGCCAGCTGGCCAATTGCTTTCTCCCTATGTTCCATCCCCTTCTGGGTCTCTCGCCTCACAAGCTATGTGTAGTCCATCTTCTGTGACATTTCCTTGGCGAGTAACACTGACCCTTGGATTCACATCTTGCAACAGCAGTAGATGTTTTGTAGCATCTACAAAAACAAATAGCTACATCCCCAACACATAGCAAAGCCCAGTGCCAGGTATCACCTGGAACTCATGTTGCAGTCCTTGCCCTCATGGGAAAAGAAGAGCCACCCACCACATGTGGAGTGCCTTTATCTCCCAAGGCCAAGTCCAGTCCACAGTCTGTCCTTGTGAGATTGCAGGAGAGCCTCCACACAGGCAACTCAACCCCAGTGGGACTTAAATCCGCGCAGGTGCCAGGCCCATTCCTTGAAAGGGGGGATTTTTGAGGCGTTCACAGCCCACCCACATGATTCCAAATGCTTTATAAGCTCTGGTTCACATTGTTCTAAATCCACAAGAGAACCAAGTTAGTAGCACAGCATGAGACACAGACTTTACCTCCACACAGAGAGCCATACAATTTCCAAAGCTAAGGACACAGCCTTTACAGTATTTCAAAGTGTGAAAGGGCATCAGAAGGAACATCGTGGGCACCATGTAATCTTTAACTGGACTGCCTGTATCTCTTGCTGTGGGTTCTTCCCACACTTGGTAAACAGCTGCTCCAGTCTCAGTTGCCGCCATTGCTCCAGGAACAGAGCATTGGGCTGTTTTATCAATTTTATTTCTGTCAACTCCCACTGTCAGCACATCAGCCCATATTTGCATTCTCCTTACCCGGTAGGGGCCTTTACCAGCTTGGCCCTGTTTTGGGACCTTCACACTTCAAATCCCCTCTGCCTGCTGCCATCCCTTTACTTCTCCCAAGCTCGCCAACATCGAGGTAGCAGTTAAGGAATCAAAAGAGGTGGACGGGGAATTGTACAAAATGGTGTCTCACATGCCACCTGTAAAGCATTTGTCATCTGGAGGATCCTTCCACTCATTGCTGCTGCTGCTGCTGCTAAGTCACGTCAGTTGTCTCTGACTCTGTGCGACCCCATAGACGGCAGCCCACAGGCTCCCCTGTCCTAGGATTCTCCAGGCAAGAACACTGGAGTGGGTTGCCATTTCCTTCTCCAGTGCATGAAAGTGATAAGTGAAAGTGAAGTCGCTCAGTCGTGTCCGACTCCTAGAGACCCCATGGACTGCAGCACACCAGGCTTCTCCATCCATGGGATTTTCCAGGCAAGAGTACTGGGGTGGGGTACCATTGCCTTCTCTCCTCCACTCATCAGGCCAACATAGAAGCTCAAAGGATGGATGTCCGGCTGGCTCCAAGCACAGTGATGGTTTCCCTGTCATTGTCCACCACTCTGAAGCCCAGGTCCTTGTATTTTCTGCACTTCACTTGCCATCCTGAGCGACATTTCTGGCTCTCTGCAGTCTCAGTGGACTCCTCAGGGCTCCACAGGGATGGGTTCGCAGGCCCTGACCCAGCTCTATGGTTTCCCTTTCCCTTTTGCCTTTTTTCTCTCTCTCCACTGGGGTTAGTCCTTGCACTTTGCCAGCCTTTGTGCACTTCATCCTGACTGCAGAGTCTGTCCTGTTCCTCTTCCCTTTGGCCTCCCAGAGCAACCACACCTCCTCGGCCGTGTCCTTCTGCTGCACAACGGGCCTTGCTAACAAGTGGGGACCCACAGTCTTATAACGTTCGTTAGTCTCATAATGTTCCCTTACCACCTCACTATCAGGGATGCTGGGTTCTTCAGGGTCACGCAGTTCTTGCTCTAATACCACTACACATTGAGCTAGTTCTTCCAGGCATCTCTGCACTGCATACCTGCACTGCATCACGTAGGGCATGATCCATATTCACCTTCAGGGCAGTCAGGAAAATCCAGCCTACGGTACCAGCAGCAGTCAGTGCTGCCTTGTTCGGCAAAGGGGAACTCACTGCCTCTAACACCTTTTCAATGCTATCCTGGGACCAGTCAACTGTCTCCCAGTCTTCTACAGGGGCCCATGAAGAGAGGACCTCAGTCACTGGGTTCCACATGCTATGCGGTGGCCACTGGCTTCCTCCATCCATTGGAGCCTCAGGCTCCTCCACCTGCTGGGAATCCTGCTGACAATGCCAACTGTCTTGCTGTGTGACACTGTTGGCCAAACCCGGGGTAGGCAAGGCATGAGATTAGAGGCTGGAAGAAAATGTGAGGAGTTGTAGGAGCTGCAGACATGTTTATTCTCTGGTGGTGACCATGGCAGCAACAGACATAAAATTACACACCCCAACACACCCGCAAGGGCTTTCCAGGTGGACCTTATAATGCTTACAGAAGAAAAGTAGCCCATGGCCAAGCAAGTACCTCGTGACACGCATGCCCAGTGTGGTAAGTGAGCTCAGCTGTTACATAATCATTACTCACAAAACGTGGGGCGAGAGAGCCTGACCACTGCCACCTGGCCAATCACTCTTTTCCTAAAGTCTGCTTTACAGGAAAAAGGCTTGGAATGCTATATCCACACAAAAAAGTATTGAGTCATTTTGGTTTTGTTTAGCAACTTTATTTTCATTACAGATATTTTATGGTTTTTCATACCTAGACTCTAGTCATCATATTCGGTTTTCTCTAGCCATTTCTTTTCTGGTGTTTTCGCCCTTTAATGCATCACAGGGGGTAAGGTGTAACTGGGAAACATCCATCCCTGGCAACTTTCTTTTCAGAGGTTCACTGTCATCAACAAATTCTGATTTAGTAGCAAGTTATCCTATCAAAGTAAATGCTTTACTTTCTCTTTATTATTATTTAAAGTTCAGTTTTTGTTTTTGTTTTTTTTTTTTTTTTAGGTTAACTGAATTTCTATAGAATTTTAAAATATATCAATTTAGGTTATTATTTGAAATTTTTGTTGTATATTTTAGCACAAATACATTTGCTTAATTATTACTGGGCAGCACTTTACCTCTTAAGTTCTGACTTTACCTCTTAAGTTTCTGGCAGAGGAAATAGCCAGTTTACAAGCCAGAGAAAGGAACTCCCATTAGGCAGAGACAAGCTGATTAATAAGGTCAGGATGGTGTTGGATCTTCCCTCATTGGAGAATCTACCTTTTTGGGTACCAGCTGGTTAGGGACAGAAATGACATTAGATTTACAGTGATTCTTTGCTGCCGCTGCTGCTGCTAAGTCGCTTCAGTCGTGTCCGACTCTGTGGGACCCCATAGTCGGCAGCCCACCAGGCCCCGCCGTCCCTGGGATTCTCCAGGCAAGAACACTGGAGTGGGTTGCCATTTCCTTCTCCAATGCATGAAAGTGAAAAGTGAAAGTGAAGTCGCTCAGTCGTGTCCGACTCTGCGACCCCATGGACTGTAGCCTACAAGGCTCCTCTGTCCATGGAATTTTCCAGGCAAGAGTACTGGAGTGGGTTGCCATTTCCTTCTCCAACAGTGATTCTTTACCCAGGGCTTAAAAAAAAAAGAAAGAAAGAAAATATAGCAACTAAGTATGCATGGAGTGGTACTAAGGTCCCAGTTCTAAGTGACTGGCAGGGATGAAATCATTGAATCCCCCACAGCGGCCTGATCAGCAGGGCTCTGTTTTCCCCTTGCTTCATTGATGGAGAAATGGACAATGGAGATGAACCATGCCAGCAATGCCCAACTCTTTTGGCACCAGGGACTGGTTTTATGGAAGACAATTTTTCCACTGATGGTGGGATGGGAGGAGGATGTTTTCAGGATGATTCAAGAGCATTCCATTTATTGTGCACTTGATTTCTATTATTATATCATTTCAATCTCAGATCATCAGGCATTAGATCCTGGAGGCTGGGAACCCTGGCACTGAGTCTACACTGTAGACCACCTGCCCAAGGGCACAGGGTTGAGTAGCTGTGGAGCCAGCCTTTACTCTTAGTAATCCGGCTCCACCCTCCATGAAGCTGTGACCACATAAGATCTTTGCTGAGGGGGAGAAGTGCTGCTCCATCCTTCTACCAGGAGGGAAAGCTCAGAGCAGTGAAGAGACTGTCCAGGGATGAAGCTGGTCTGGAACTCACACTCTGAGCCTGGTCTCACTGTGGCAGCTTTTAGTTCTGTGATGTCACTTAGACAAAATGACATCTATTTGTCACTTAGACGTGTCAAAGAAATGGTGTGTCTGTGCATAAATATGGAGAATGGGGACACTTCACCCTTCAATTCTTAAATTTAGAACATAAGATTACATCACATCTCAAAACACATGTTCCTGAGGAGATGGCTGTGAAGTTATTTTTTTCATATTGAATCATATTTTAAATTCAGGAAGAGTTATTTAAAGTTATCCTGAATAAATCACTTTTTAAAACTAAAGAAAACTTTTGGGAAATATCTTTCAATCTACCAGTTCTAATTGTCATAAATTTGTTTCAGTTAAATAGAGATACACATGCATCTTGTTGTACTGGCCATATTGTTTCCTAAAAGGAAAAAGAGAGAGGGATAAAACTTCATTTTGAAATAATTTTATCTTGGATTGTTAATTACTAGGTGGTGCTAGTGGTAAAGAACTTGCCTGCCAATGCAGGAGACTTAAGAGACACAGGTTCAACCCCTGGGTCATGAAGATCCCCTGGAGGAGGGCATGGCAACCCACTCCAGTATTTTTGCCTGGAGGATTCCCATGGACAGAGGAGCCTGGTGGGCTACAGCTCATGAGGTCACAAAGAGTTAGATACGACTGAAGCGAATTTGGCCCCCTGAGAAGGCAATGGCAATCCATTCCAGTACTCTTGCCTGGAAAATTCCATGGACAGAGGAGCCTGGTAGGCTGCAGTCCATAGGGTCGCTAAGAGTCGGACATGACTGAGTGACTTCACTTTCACTTTTCACTTTCATGCATTGGAGAAGGAAATGGCAACCCACTCCAGTGCTCTTGCCTGGAGAATCCCAGGGACAGGGAGCCTGGTGGGCTGCCATCTGTGGGGTCGCACAGAGTTGGACACGACTGAAGCGACTAAGCAGCAGCAGCTGCCCAAATACACACACATGGGAACTTAGAGGGTCAAGATTGATACTTCAGAGTTCAAAATCAAACACAAGAATAGTTGATTTGGTCTGCTTCATGTGTGAGTTTCTTTCAGAGGAGGTGGATTATTTCTAATGTTCCTGTGTTAAAGTGGTTTTTTGTTAAAAAAGAGTGACCGGTACTCATTTCTCAAAACAATTACTCTGTGTGTCTCCTAGTCTATCTCCTTCAAGAATTTGGGAATGCTACCTCTCCCTGGATCTGTGTGCACAATGTAGAAGCTTGGTACAGAACAGCGTGCATCTCCATGACGCAGGAAAGGAGAAGAGGAAGCACAGCTTCCCGGGCTTATTAGCACACACACAGAAGAGCCTTGATATTTTTGTTGCAAAGGTCATCCAGGTCGGCCCTGTTGGTGGGCTGTGAACTTACTTCCCAGCAAACAAGACAGTTCACATGCAGCAAAAATTTATTTGATCAGAAACATCAGTGCCATTTGGGAGGAATCAAGAAGCAATTCACCAAACTGGCAGAGACCTTGCTAAAAAGCAGCCATCGTCAGTCAGTTCATATTCTGGCAAGAACTGCCAGGCCCTCTCAGTTAATGGCTATGAACTTATTGGCCAGACTGAAATAGAAAGACCTCTTGACCTGCATTCAGGGAAGTGAAAGTGAAAGTTGCTCAGCTGTGTCCAACTCTTTGCGACTCCATGGACTATACAGTCAATGGAATTCTCCAGACCAGAATACGGGAATGGGTAGCCTTTCCCTTCTCCAGGGGATCTCCCCAACCCAGGGATCCAACCAATGTCTTCCACATTGCAGGCGAATTCTTTACTAGCTGAGCCACAAGGGAAGCCCAAGAACACTGGAGTGGGTAGCCTATCCCTTCTCCAGCGGATCCTCCCAACCCAGGAACTGAACCAGGGTCTCCTGCATTGCAGTTGGATTCTTTACCAACTGAGCTATGAGGGAAACCCAAGAGGGACATATTCCTTTTGGATGATGATTAAGGTTATATCAAATGTGCAATGTGAAGGAGATAAATGTTGGAATTCCTTATGAAACTTACTGGGTATCTACCCCTGAAAATAATCAGTAACTATAAATGAAGGGGTAGATTCAAGGTGGCTTGGTGGTAAAGAATCTGCCTGTCGATGCAAGAGACATGGGTTTTATCCCTGGGTGGGGAGTATTCCCTGGAGGATGAAATAGCAACTCACTCTAGCATTCTCACCTAGGACATCCCATGGGCAGAGGAGCCTGGTGGGCTACAACCCATGGAGTTGCAAAGCACTGGACACAACTGAGCAACTAAATAACAAACTACATGCAAACAAGTATAGGTAATTATTAAACTAAAAACACATAAAGACAGGTATAGAAGGTTCCAGAAAATGGTCCAAGAATACCCTTGGTATGCCCCTTTCAGCACAGACTCTTCTATCTCACTGTTTTCTAACATTTTTTTTAGTAGAACACACTTACTGCTCTTCATCTAAAAATTAACAATAATGATAAACAAATAAATACATAACTGAAAATGGAGCCACAGCTTCGGGAGCTACCGCCCTCCCCTCCCACCGGCAGCCAGCACAGCCCCTGGGGCTCCAGCAGAGCAGAGTTTGAAAAATGCTGCTTCCATTCTGGTGCCTCACAAAGATCTAATATGTCAGCAAATTACCTCAGGTTTGCACATTATCATTAATCATGATTGTCAGGGGCGATGGCAGCATTCCCCCAGACATAATAAATAATGATGACCTTAAGGCTTGTGCAGGCAGAGCCAGGGACTGGGGGACTGTGTGTGAGTTTGCATACATGTGTGCCTGTGGATGAGAAGGGGGGTCCAAGTCCGTCAGAGACAAAGGGAAACATCGCTCATGACATGTCCTCTGAGAGCCCCTGCGAGGAGACCCCCAGGAAGCCTGGATCCTGCAGACACCAGAGCAGGTGAGTCAACATTAAGTGGCCCAACAATCTGCAAAGACATTCTGCAGGCTCTCAAGATCATTTGAAGATAGGCAGTTCTGCAAAAAACAATACCGCTCATCATCCCAAACAGACAGCTCCTGTCCTCCATCCTGGATTGTGCAGAGCATCTGAGACTCTTAGAAGCTTCCCTAGCAGTGAGGCATCCACTCTCATCCAGCCGGCTGTGAGCAATGAAGTCACATTTTCCTTTCCTGGGGCAGAAGCACGTCACTCAGTCCTTCTGGTGCTCTCCTGTGTTTAACCCTTCAAACTCTGCCTTGACTTGTGTCTTAACATTCAGATCAGTGCCCTGCAGAAGGCTGAGAGGGTGGTACATCCCATCTTTCAGGGTTAACTGGGCCAGTGAGATGCTTTCAATGGTAAAACTCTAATTAGACGTGGCAGGGAGGCTTCCCCTGGAATGGGACTGGCCCCTACCCCTTGCCAATGATTGCAGACCAAAGTCAGGCACTTTCTGTCACCTTCATCTTAGTCTAATTATTTGAATTACATTGTCTTCAGTCGAATTACCAACATGTACCTTAATAATGTGCTTACCTTTGTAAGCAAAACTGTCCACCTATGCAGTTAGGGTAGTTTCAAGTTTCCTTCATTCCATTCCTCATTGTGTAAGGGATGCAAACTGCTTGTATGTTCTTAATTATTTAATACTCTAGGCTACTTTATTCCCCCATCATGGTTCATCTTTGTGTAAATTCTGCTTCACTCACCAGCTAGACTAGAAACCTCACAGGAGAAGGAACATTATTGAAAACATCCCTGTATTTCTATGGAAGCATCTCCATTTGAAGGCACTTAGTAAAGATATGTGCGAGCAAGAGAAGTCACTTCTGTCAAGTCTGACTCTTTGGGACCCTATGGACCACGGCCCATCAGACTCCTCTGTCCATGGGATTCTCCAGATAAGAATACTGGAGTAAGTTGTTGCTCCCTTCTCCAGGGGGTCTTCCTGACCCAGGAATCAAGTCCGTATCTCTTGTGTCTCCTGCACTGGCAGGTTGGTTCTTTACCACTAGTGCCACCTGGGAAGCCCTAGTCAAGAATGCTCAGTGGTAGGTTTCCACGGTGGCTCACCTGGTAAAGCATCCACCTGCAGTGTGGAAGACCTGAGTTCAATCCCTGGGTTTAGAAGATCCCCTGGAGGAGGGAACAGCTACCCACTCTGGTATTCTGGCCTGGAAAATTCCATGGATTGTATAGCCCATGAGGTTGCAAAGAGTTGGACACGATTGAGCAACTTTCACTTTCAAAGTATTTACCTGCTAAGGAAGAGAGATGGGTTCAATCCCTGGGTTGGGATGATCCCATGGAAAAGGAAATGTCAACCCACTCCAGTATTCATGTCTGGGAAATCCCATAGACAGAGGAGCCTGGTGGGCTATAGTCCACAGGGTCAAAAAAGAGTTGGACACAACTTAGCGACTGCTGCTGCTGCTGTGTCACTTCAGTTGTGTCCGACTCTGTGCGACCCCATAGACAGCAGCCCATGAGGCTCCCCTGTCCCTGGGATTCTCCAGGCAAGAACACTGGAGTGGGTTGCCATTTCTTTCTCCAGTGCATGAAAGTGAAAAGTGAAAGTGAAGTCACTCAGTTGAGTCCGACTCTTAGCGACCTCATGGACTGCAGCCCACCAGGCTCCTCCGTCCATGGGATTTTCTAGGCAAGAGTGCTGGAGTGGGGTGCCACTGCCTTCTCCAAACAACAACAAAGTCAAGATGTACAGATAATTTTAAGGAAGAAAGTAGTGTGAGAAAGGCCAATCAACTCTGACTTTGAACTCCAGCTCAGTCATCCATTCCTGATGTGGACTAGGACCATTTCTCAACATGAAAATTTCCTTGGGTTGTTATGAGGGTTAAATATTAATATTTAGACAAAGGTCCATCTAGTCAAGTCTATGGTTTTTCCAGTGGTCATGTATGGATGTGAGAGTTGGACTGTGAAGAAAGCTGAGCGCTGAAGAATTGATGCTTTTGAACTGTGGTGTTGGAGAAGACTGTTGAGAGTCCCTTGGACTGCAAGGAGATCCAACCAGTCCACTCTGAAGGAGATCAGCCCTGGGTGTTCATTGGAAGGAATGATGCTAAAGCTGAAACTCCAGTACTTTGGCCACCTCATGCGAAGAGTTGACTCATTGGAAAAGACTCTGATGCTGGGAGGGATTGAGGGCAGGAGGAAAAGGGGATGACAGAGGATGAGATAGGTGAATGGCATCACCGACTCGATGGACGTGAGTTTGAGTGAACTCCAGGAGATGGTGATCTATGGGGAGGCCTGGCGTGCTGCCATTCATGGGGTTGCAAAGAGTTGGACACGACTGAGCGACTGAAGTGAACTGAATGCATGCAAAATGCACAAAGTACCTGGCATACTAATTAATTTATAATGATCATATTGATGATGGTCACAAATATTCATAAAATATTGATTTAGAATAGCTTATTAATGACTTCATCAACTAAAGTGTTTGTGTCCTTATCTAACCAACCAAAAAAGATTTTAACTGTGTTTATGAAGGTCAAATAAATATGATAGATGCAATTAACCACTGGGAAGCAAACTTGAGGGGATGTTCAGAGGGGGTGCATTTTCTCATGCCTAGGCTTAGGTTCCTGTTTAGAAAAGGGAATATTCTTTTTATCTAGGTGGAGCTTCACCCATAGGAGAAAAAATAATATGGAAAGAGAAGACAGAGCATTTCTGAAATCCTTTTGGGGGTTATTGACCCTCTTCTCCCAGAGTCCCTACCTTTAAAAATCTAAATTCTGTGTGAGCAAATAACATGTTAGAGACTGATGGAGTCAGCCCACAGGCTCACCTACATTAAGTTAAATTCTATGCATAACAAATTGAGACTGTGTTTAGAAATATCACATACTTTGTTTTCTAAACACCAGAGGCATGGTTAAAATGAATTTTAAACCATTGAAGAAATTATTTCTCACATAGATTCCATATTAAAACATGTCTATACCCCAGTGTTCATTGCAGCACTATTTACAATAACCAAGAAATGGGAGCAACCTAAGTGTCCACGACAGATGACTAGATAAAATAGATATGGTACATACACACAATAGAATACTACTCAACCATAAAAAGAACAAAATAATGCCATTTGTAGCAACATGGATGGACCTAGTGATTATCTGGCTAAGCGAAGTAAATCAGACATAGAAAGACAATTATTATACGGTATCACTTATATGTGGAATCTAAAAAATAATATTAATGAAATTATTTACAAAACAGAAATAGAGATATAGAAAATGAACTTACCAAAGAGGAAAGGTTGGGGGAAGAATAACTTAGAAGTACGGAATTAATGTATACACACTACTGTTTATAAAATAGGTGAACAACAAAGACCTATTGTCTAGCAGATGAAACTATATTCAATACATCACAATAACCTATACTGCAAAAGAATCTGAAAAATAATTTGTGTATGACTGTAACCAACAAAGTTGTGTACAGCTTTGTGTAAGCAAAGTGTACACCTGAAGCTAACACACTACTGTGAATCAAGTATAGCTCAATAAAAAAATGTCTAAATATGTAATGCATATGATTCTGATGGCAGAAATTTGGCTCTGTTGTTGCTGAAAGCTATTAATGTAGGACCCAGTGCTAGCATGCGTTAATATTACAGAATGATGTTCCTTATACTGAGTGCAGTATTTTAAAGCAACAAGGAAGCCCATGACTAATCCCCAGTAAGACTTTGGATAACTAGCCCTGAAAGATACTATTGGGTCATGGACAGAACACTCTCAAAATATTAATATTTATATATTTTCTCTCTGATGCAACAGGAAATATTTTTTGGTTAATCTACCAAGTATATTGTTTCAGAAAAGAATTAACAATGTCTATTCATCTAGAAAAAATGATCTTAAAGCTGTTACATTCAATTTTAGCTCTTCTCACAGAAGCTTCTGTGACAGAAGCCACTTACTATAGAAAGTTCATGGGGAAAAAATAAATAAAATAGATTCATTGAATAAAAAAGAAAGAAAGTTCATGGGAGCAAAGGAAAGCCTTGCTCAGAAACATGAAATGTACTCAAGACTAACATTCTTCAGTACTGGGTTGAAAGGCCAAAAAATAATTCAACAGTGCTACAAAATTATAAATTCCTTCTGTTTTTTGAAAAGCACAATAAAGCCAGAACCACATTCCCTGGTACAAACAGTAATTATGACAATATAAGCACTGTCCTAATTCACCTATAGCAGAGACTTGGAGCTTGGTTAGAATTTGGGTTTGGGGGGGGCAGGGGTCATCATGACTAGCTACTCCCTTCCAGAGGCCGACAGGACACATATCGGGCAACCTGGAAGGAAAGAGGCAACTGATGGGGGGCAGAGCAATTTATGAGGCCACAGCAAGTGAAGGGCAGAGCAGGAACACAAGCCACTGTGCTGGCTACTGACACGAGGTTGTTTCCCCTCACCCCACATAGTCCATACAGTCTCCGGCTGAGCAAAACACAAAAAATATGGATCTATTGAGATAATCATATGGTTTTTATTTTTCAATTTGTTAATGTGGTGTATTACATTGATTGATTTGCGGATATTGAAGAATCCTTGCATCCCTGGGATAAAGCCCACTTGATCATGGTGTATGATCTTTTAAATGTGTTGTTGGATTCTGATTGCTAAAATTTTGTTAAGGATTTTTGCATCTATGTTCGTCAGTGATATTGGCCTGTAGTTTTCTTTTTTTGTGGGATCTTTGTCAGGTTTTGGTATTAGGGTGATGGTGGCCTCATAGAATGAGTTTGGAAGTTTACCTTCCTCTGCAATTTTTTGGAAGAGTTTGAGCAGGATAGGTGTTAGCTCTTCTCTAAATTTTTGGTAGAATTCAGCTGTGAAGCCGTCTGGAAATAGAACTGCCTTATGATCCAGCAATCCCACTGCTGGGCATACACACTGAGGAAACCAGAAGGGAAAGAGACACGTGTACCCCAATGTTCATCGCAGCACTGTTTATAATAGCCAAGACATGGAAGCAACCTAGATGTCCATCAGCAGATGAATGGATAAGAAAGCTATGGTACATATACACAATGGAGTATTACTCAGCCATTAAAAAGAATACATTTGAATCAGTTCTAATGAGGTGGATGAAACTGGAGCCTATTATACAGAGTGAAGTAAGCCAGAAGGAAAAACATCAATACAGTATACTAACGCATATATATGGAATTTAGAAAGATGGTAACAATAACCCAGTGTACGAGACAGCAAAAGAGACACTGATGTATAGAACAGTCTTATGGACTCTGTGGGAGAGGGAGAGGGTGGGAAGATTTGGGAGAATGACATTGAAACATGTAAAATATCATGTAAGAAACGAGTTGCCAGTCCAGGTTCGATGCACGATACTGGATGCTTGGGGCTAGTGCACTGGGACAACCCAGAGGGATGGTATGGGGAGGGAGGAGGGAGGAGGATTCAGGATGGGGAACACATGTATACCTGTGACAGATTCATTTTGATATTTGGCAAAACCAATACAATTATGTAAAGTTTAAAAATAAAATAAAAAAAAAAGAAATATGGAAACCTGCTGAAGTCACTATCATTAATGCGAGGGCAACACCACCCTTCTGGGTCTCTCTCCTTCCTACGAGCTTGTGTCTCATTTACTTATACATGAAAATGGCACACCACCACCCTTCTGTGCACATTGTTGCATAGAAATGAAAATCATTCCTCACCTCTTTATTCACCTAAGTGAATTTCTTCCTCACATTTCATGATTCTACAATGCAGCCATGCTAACCAGCATTCCAAATATAATGACTGTATACTTAATCTATTCCATGAAGCACCTTCTGTGTGTGTGTGTGTGTGTGTGTGTGCACGCTCAGTCATGTTCGACTCTTTGTGACCTCATAGATTGTAGCCCACCAGGCTCTTCTGTACATTGAATTTTCCAGGCAAGATTACTGGAGTGGGTTGCCCTTTCTTCCTCCAGGGGATCTTCCTGATCCATGGATCAAATCCATCTCTTGTATCTCCTGCTTGGCAGGCAAATTCTCTACCACTGCACCACCTTCTCTACTAGACATCTAATTTTATGCCCTTACAGCAACAGAAAAACAACTAAATCAGACGTGTTTTCTTTGAACACATTTTAAAACACAGACTTATTAACTCCCAAACTAATAAAACTAATATTTTATTGCATGTGCTGATATTATTGAAATTAAAAGATGCTTCCTTCTTGGAAGAAAAGTTAGAACAAAAGAACAAACCTAGACAACTTATTAAAAGCAGAGACATTACTTCGCTGACAAAGGTCCATCTAGTCAAAGCTACGGTTTTTCCAGTAGTCATGTATGGACGTGAGTGTTGGATCATAAAAAGACTGAGCATCGAAGAATTGATGCTTTTGAATTCTAGTGTTGGAGAAGACTCTAGAGATTCCCTTGGACTGCAAAGAGATCAAACCAGTCAATCCTAGAGGAAAGCAGTCCTGAATATTCATTGGAAGAACTGATGCTGAAGCTGAAGCTCCAATACTTTGGCCACCTGATGCAAAGAGCTGACTCACTGGAAAAGACCCTCATGCTGGGAAAGATGGAAGGCAAAAGGAAAAGAGGGCAGCAGAGGATGAGATGGCTGGATGGCATCACCGACTCGATGGACATGAATTTGAGCAAATTCTGGGACCTCCCTGGTGGCTCACACAGTAAAGAATCTGTCTGCAATGAAGGAGACCCTGATTTGATCCCTGGATTGAGAAGATCCCCTGGAGAAGGGAATGGCAACCTATTCTAATACTCTTACTTGGAGAATTCTGTGGACAGAGGAGCCTGATGGGCTACAGTGCATGGGGTCACAAAGAGTCGGACTCAACTTAGGGACTGAACAACAACAGATGTTAATATTTCACACCTGACTTATCTCCTTTGTATTCTCTAGGGTCAACTTTTTTAAAAAAGGTGAAGTAGAGAGTTTTTCAGAATTTTCCCTCACTACATAAAACATGAGATCACTGGAAACAATTTCATGTTTTTTAAACTGAACTAAAAGAAAACTTCATTGGCTTTGAGAATCAAGACCAGAAAAATCACATCTTCCCATTCTCTAGAGTCATTTCAAAAGGAATTAGAGGGATGACCCAGAGGGATGGTATGGGGAGGGAGGTGGGAGGGGGATTCAGAATGGGGAACACGTGTACACCCGTGGGGGATTCATATTGATATATGGCAAAACCAATACAATATTGTAAAGTGATTAGCCTACAATTAAAATAAATTTATATTAAAAATAATAAAAATAAAAATTTTAAAAAAGGAATTAGATCTAAAGGTAACATAGTCCCAGAGATGGGGCCCTCACAGAGGACTGCAATAAATACTTTGATTCTAGAATTTTTGATTCCCTTTATTTACACTGTAAATCCTCTACATATGAATCTTCAAGGTGCAAACTTTCAAAGATATGAACATGTATTTACATCATGAATGACATGTCAGTTCTCATGTCTGGCGTACATTATCAGATGTGTTCATCTTCTACAAGTGGTTGTACTTTACTGAATAGGAATTTATAGAGTGGAAGACTGCAGTATCTTTATTTCAAGTCCAGGATGTCTGGAAGCTAGAGCAAAAGCAGTGGTGATGTACTTGTTACCACTGCACTTTTCAAGGTACTCTACTGTAGGAGGAAAAGTGTTGTCTTTATTTTTTGTTTTTGTTTTTTATGTATTATTAGTGTGAAAAGTATTGTAAATTTATTACAGTACAGTATTATATATCCGATTGTGTTAGTTGAGTGCCTCAGCCAACTTCGTTAGACGTAGGATCACGGTCGTAAAACCGAACATGTTTGTATGTAGGGGACTTACTATATTATATGTGAAGTCCCTGTGATTTTTCCCAAGGAATTTTAGCAAGACAATTTATAATACTTAGCACTCTGCCTCAGCACTTTCCTAGGTGTAAAATAGGGGGGAAGTGAGGCACAGGGTGGCTTGCTTCCAACGGATGTGCTTGAAAATGAGGTGATAATACACAGAATGCAATCAGGGAGGCTCCTGACACAAGGCCTGCCTAATTGTGAACATGTAATTAAGGCAGAGTGGCTGTACGGCGGATTTAATTATTTTCAAAAATATATCTGACTTGCTTTTTATATACTGATTGGCTGTGTCAGTGAAAAACCTCTCATAAAATCTGACAACCAATTAGTTGTGACTAATTAAAAAAAAAACACAAATGATTTTCCTTAATTTCTAGAAAATGAGAAACATTAATGAAATACAGTTAGTGGAAAAGTAAGCAAGCATGTGCATATATGCACACAAAACCGCAACTCCTACTGATTTTATGTTACTTAGAAAATAGAAAATATCTATTTAAAATTTTTGAAAAGCATTTCACTAGTCTGAGATTTTATTTTGATTCTATTCGGAAAGTTGAAAGGAAAGATTAAACATTTATTATGGATTATTATGGATAAATGTGGTTTTAGTCATTTAAAATATCATTATAGGGTTTTCTTTTTTCATTTGAAGAGAAAAATCAAGCTAAATGGGCAATGAATTGATTTAAGGGTTAAGCTGGTCTTGCTTTTAATGTTATTGGCCTGAACACTTTGACAAGAAATTACAATGGAAATTCTATCTTACTAGCTATTTTTCAAAGCAGGTTTTGTTTTTTTGGGGGGGAGGGTTATGGCATGGCAAGCTATGATGTTTTCCTGCATTTAAATAACTATGACAATTTTCTCTTTAATAACACCTGTTATTTTCTGTATGATAGAGGCATATTATAAACATATACAATAAAAATTCTTAAGATGTTTATCAAACACAGTTTTATTAAATTCACTTCAGTTCAGTTCAGTTCAGTCGCTCAGTCATGTCTGACTCTGCAACCCCATGAATCGCAGCACACCAGGCCTCCCTGTCCATCACCAACTCCCAGAGTTCACTCAAATTCACGTCCATTGAGTCAGTGATGCCATCCAGCCATCTCATCCTCTGTCGTCCCCTTCTCCTCCTGCCCCCAATCTCTCCCAGCATCAGAGTCTTTTCCAATGAGTCAACTCTTCGCATGAGGTGCCCAAAGTACTGGAGTTTCAGCTTTAGCGTCATTCCTTCCAAAGAAATCCCAGGGCTGATCTCCTTCAGAATGGACTGGTTGGATCTCCTTGCAGTCCAAGGGACTCTCAAGAGTCTTCTCCAACACCACAGTTCAAAAGCATCAATTCTTCAGTGCTCAGCTTTCTTCACAGTCCAACTCTCACATCCATACATGACCACTGGAAAAACCATAGACTTGACTAGATGGACGTTTGTTGGCAAAGTAATGTCTCTGCTTTTCAATATGCTATCGAGGTTGGTCATAACTTTTCTTGCAATTACAAATATCCATGAATAAACCTAGATGACTACTTTTCCACTGACAGAGTCTCATCCCTGGGTTGGGTAGGGATGTGTCCATGGTTTCCTCATCATGTTAACAGTAGAGTGCTTAATCCCTTCAGTTGTGTCTGACTCTATGCAATGCTATGAACTGTAGCCTGCCAGGCCCCTCTGTCCATGGGATTCTCCAGGCAAGAAAACTGGAGTGGGTTGCTAAATGGAAACTCTTAACTGGGCCTTGGGTGCCCCAGTACAAAGATAAGTCTTGATAACTGGTAAGGCTTACTGTGAAAAGAATTCCCATGACTGTGCTTCTTTTATCAAAGTTTAAATGGAAAGTTTAAGCATCAAATATCTATCATTTCATTCCCTATCAAGGCATTGAGTGAGCACTTTTAAGTTTTTCAGGAATTAAGCTATGTCAAGGCTGTATTGGAGAAGGAAACAGCAACCCACTACAGTATTCTTGCCTGGAGAATTCCATGGACAGAGGAGCCTGGTAGCTACAGTCATGGGGTCGCAAGAGTCAGACATGATTTAGTGACTAAACCACCAACCACCAAGGCTGTATATTGTCACCCTGGCTATTTAACTTCTATGTAGAGTACATCATGTGAAATGTTAAGCTGGATGCCTCACAAGCTGGAATCAAGATTGCCAGGAGAAACATCAACAACCTCAGACAGGCAGATGAGACCACTCTTAATGGCAAAAAGTGAAGAGGAACTAAAGAGCCTCTTGATGAGGGTAAAAGAGGAGAGTGAAAAAGCTGGCTTGAAAGTAAACATTCAAAAACCTAAGATCATGGCACCCAGACCCATCACTTCATGGCAAATAGAAGGGTAAAAAGTGGAAACAGTGATAGACTTTCTTTTCTTAGGCTTCAAAATCACTGTGGACTGTGGATACAGCCATGAAATTAAGACACTTGCTCTTTGGAAGGAAAGCTTTGATAAACCTAGACAGTGTATTAAAAAGCAGAGATATCACTTTTCTGACAAAGGCCTATATAGTCAAAGCTATGGTTTTCCCAGTAGTCATGTATGGATATAAGAGTTGGTCCATAAAGAAGGCTGAGCAACTAAATGCTGCTTTTGAATTATGGTGTTGGACAAGACTCTTGTGAGTCCCTTGGACAGCAAGGAGATCAAACCAGTCAATCCTAAAGGAAATCAACCCTGAATATTCATTGGAAGGAATGAGGCTGAAGCTGAAGCTCCAATATTTTGGCCACCTGATTGGAAAAGACCCTGATGGTGAGAAAGATTGAGGGCATGAAGAAAAAGGGGAGACATAAAATGAGATGGTTGGATGGCATCATCGATTCAATGGACATGAGTTTGAAAAAACTGGGTAATAGTGAAAGATGGGGAAGTCTGGCGTGCTGCAGTCCATGTGGTCTCAAAGGGCCAGACATGACCCAGAGACTGAATAACAACAACAAAGCTATTTTAATCTCAACAGTTCTGCTACTGGCTAATATCTATGAATTAGTAAATCGATGGTGTAGGTGGGCTCTAAGTGGATGAAAGATTAGGTATTGTTCTGGCTTTTGATTAATATCCCAAACAGACTTTCCTGATGGTCCAGTGGTTAAGAATCCGCCTGCCAGTACAGGAGACACAGGTTCAGTCCCTGGTCCAGGAAGATCCCACACGCCACAGGGCAATGAAGCTTCACAGTTACTGAATCCCACGTGCCTAGAACCCATGCTCTGCAACAATGAGATACCTGCGCAGCTCAACTAGAGAACAGCCCCCACTGACTGCAACTGGAGAAAGCCAGCACCCAGCAATGAAGGCCCAGTCTTCATGAAGCACAGTCAAAAATAAATAACCAAAAAAGTAAAAAGAAAATCCCAACTCCACCCCAGGTCTTCTAATCCCCAACAGTCTTCCAACCTGCAAAGTCCAAAGTTGTCAGGAAAAATTGTGGAAAAATGAAATGGGCGAAAAATCATTAAGTGGGCATTGAGTGTCCTTACCAAGTTCATTCATCTTCACTTTTGCTTTTCTTTAACTAGGCTGTTTATAACTCCATAGACATAGAAGTTAACTATTAAATAATAGAAAACACAAAGCAAGGCAAACATTTCCTATCTGTAACAATGCAAAGGATTTCTGTTCACGGCAAGGCAAATGCCTTCTGTCCTGTAGAGAATACAAACCTTGTAAGTTAAATGCTCAACTGAACCAGCTGGAATATATTACCCATCTCCTCATCAATAAGTTATAAAATTTTTGATTTAGCTTCATTTTATGTTTGCATGAAAATTAGGATTTGACTTCCTAAAAAAGAAATCCTTTAATAGTGCTTGTTGGCAGCTTTTTGCTCTTCCTGCTGGCTTTGTCACCTCTTGAAGCTATTGTCCTTCCTCTATCTGGTGTGACATCAAGCATGACACACAATTTCCCCAGAACACTACTGACATAAGGTTACCATCATTTCTTGGCTTCACTTTGGGTTCTGGGAGCATAACGTAAAGGGACTCACAACTTTGAAAAATGCTTTAACCTTGATGTTTTAACCTTGAAATGTACACAGATATTGTATTCCATGGCCTTCCCAGGTGGCGGTAGTGGTAAAGAACCTGCCTGCCAGTGCAGGAGACATAAGTGATGAGGGTTTGATCCCTGGGTCAGGGAGATCCTCTGGAAGAGGGCATGGCAACCCACTCCAGTATTCTTGCCTAGAGAATCCCATGGACAGAGGAGCCTGGTGGGCTCTGGTCCATAGTGTCACAGAGTTGGACATGACTGAAGCATCTTAAAACACACACACACACACACACTGTCTTCTATAATATAGCAACATTTTAATATTTATGTATTTATCTAACCAAGCCATGTTTTAGTTCCAGCATTCAGGATCTAGTTCCCTGACCAGGTATCAAACCCAGGGCCCCTGCTTTGGGAACACAGAGTCTTAGCCACTGAACCACTAAGAAAATCCCCTAGCAGTATGTTAGCATTAAAACTAACACTTGGTATTAAGACCTATATGGGAAAAAAAAAATCTAAAAAAGAGTGAATGTGTGATCAGTGGACATATATGTGGAATATATCTATGTGGATACATATGTGATATATATGTGGATATATGTGATATATATGTGTATATATGTGATATATATGTGGACTATAAATGATCAGTGGAATATAACTGATTCACTTTGCTGTATAGAACAATATAACACAACAGTGTAAATCAAGGATATTCCAATAAATTTTTTTAATTAACACTTGGAATTTCCATGGAGTACAAGTGATATTCTAGGAAGCTGGGCAGTACCTCTTTCCAGCTGCCACATCCCCTAACTGCACAAGCCTGCAGTCCTATGACTGCACCAGCCATCATAAATGCTTGAGATGAGCTAGCATCAGAGGATGTCTGAGGGGGCAGTGGTACCCTGGGGGCTTCTCTGAGCACCTGCTTAGCTCCTCAAGTATTTCTCTCCTTCCTCAGCGCCTGCCCCTTAGCCCTGGTGTCATGGCCCGAATGCTAGCCTATAGCAACTGCTTTCTGTTCCTAGCAGGCTGGGAACAGCAGGTAAGCAGGAGGTGAGAGATATGGGAAACAGAAGAGGTAAGACCATGAGGAACTCCCACGTGCTTGAAGTGCAGCATCTTTAGCACAAGGGCTCAGTCGTTTCAAATTTAGCCTTTCATGGGTCTTCTGTTTAATTTCTGGTTCTCAGTTTTGTGTGGGCTAGCTGTATGACCTCTGGGACTTGGAGGTATCTCTCCACCTCTCTCTCCCCTTGCCATCCTTCCTTCCCTCTTTCTCACTTGTTCACAGGTGAAAGGTAAGTGTGCTAGCAGTTGGGAGACTTCACCAGGTAAGGAGCCATGGGTGTCACAGGAGGTGAGGCTGGAGGGATCAACCAGAGGGACTGGGAAACCAAACCCAGCAGTGTGGATTTACCCCAGGATCAGTGGGGAGTCACTCAAGCCTTCTCAGCAGAGAGATGACATGCACAAATTAGGATTTTAGCAAAATCGGTATGACTGTGGGGCAGGGAAACCCACTGCACAGGAGCGAGAGGGGAGGCAAAGAACCCGGTGAGAAGGTGAGCAATCTGGTAGGGAGCTAGGTGCAGTGAGCATGGGCAGCTGGAGTACTCTAGAGAAACTGCAGAGCTGCTGCGAGGGGCTTTCTGGAGAGGCTATCTAGGCTTTCAGCCCTGGGATTAATGGTTGGTTTCTTGTTTTCTGAGATGAGGAGCATGGGGGAGAGAGGAGAATTGTAGTGAGCAAAGGGGTTACTCATATATCTCAGTGGAGTTCATGTATCTTTTTGTTCACGTACAGTCTGGATCCACACTTCTAAAATGCTAAAGCACATCCCATTTGTGCCCCCTGGGCACCTTTTTAGATGGATTCAGCAAGTCTGGGATGGGGTGGAGGTTATGACCTTTTCTAATAAGCTCTCCACCGATGCTGATGCTCTTGGTCCAAGTAGCAGACTTTGAGTTAAGATTAATCAAAGCCTTTTCATTCTCTACACCCAGAACAGTAGCAGTGGCTGACTGACCTGAGTCAGAAACACTCAAATGCATTGGAATTTCCAGCATCCACGGCAGAGCTCTCTCCCCACCACCGCAGGTACTCTTGTGTCCACACGGAGGGGTGATATGGCTGGAAGGGAGCCAAAGAGACTGAGAAGTCTCCGTGGAGGAGGTCAGGGCTCCTCCCCACACTGGAGGACACAGGAGGATAGTGTTGGGTTTCTGTGAACTTCTATTGGAAGACTCAGTCAAGTCCAGGGTTCTCTTTTAGCACCCAATCATCTGATAGTTTTAATGAAAACATCTTCAGCTCTAAAGTGAGGGGAGGAATGAGCTTTTTTTTTTTTTTTTTTTTGGCTTCCCAGGGATAAAGAACCACCTGCCTAAGCGAGAGACAGGAGACTCGGGTTTGATACCTAGGTCTGGAAGATCCCCTAGAGGAGGGCATGGCAACCCACTCCAGAATTCTTGCCTGGGAAATTCCACGGACAGAGGAGCTTGATGGGCTACAGAGTCAGACAGGACTGTAGTCATTTCCCACGCATGTGGGCATCCACATGAGCTTTTGATCCTTTTCTGGCTTCTTTGTTGAACTTTCTGAACACTCTGTTCAGTGTTCAACACCTTTTCAGTGTGTGTGTTGAACACTGAACAACACAGGCACCAGTCGGGAAAGAGGAGAAACCGCCCCTGAAGAGGAGAAGGGGGTAAAGGTAAATGACCCACTCAGGACGCCACCTGGTGAGAGCCCCATTAGAGACAGGCTGAGACCTGGGACCGGGACCCTCTCTCCCAGCAACAAAATTCAAAGAAACTGTATGGGACTAAAAATGCATGCATGCAGCTGGGGCAAATTCTGGACCCAAAAGAAACAAGAGACCAAAAAACCCAGCTGTCACTTTTGAGGCACTTGGAGCAAAAACAAGAGTGTAGGGAGCAAAAGCAAAGCAGGGTACTGTGCATGCGCCCTGCACACAACACCCCTGAAGCCATGGGCAAAATCCCTAAGGCACCCCTCTGGCCTGACCCTGGACACACCCCTACCCTCACCCCATATAAGGAACAAGCTTGGCACCCTCTCAGAAAACCTGTTGCTTGTTCTCACTCCCCTGGGCCCCAATAAAGCCTTTGCCTGAATTTCTTGTCTGGCCACTGATCACTTTCTATTGATTAAGGAGGACAAGGCTATCTTACCTGGTAGGTAACATGTTCAAAGATGACAGCTGGAAACCTCTAACCTGGGGGTAGGGGAGGGAGAATTATCCTAACTGTATCCTGAAAAGTGAAAAGGAAAAACCTTAATTTTATGATTCTCTGCTCCAACTCCTATGCCCCTCCAAAGATTAATAAAATGGTTTATTTTCCCTTGGCTTCATTTCCAGAAGCATCCCAGCAGACACAACTTAAATTTTAGATATTTCCCTACCAGAAGGCAACAGAGCTACTTCAGGAGAGCTCACAGAGACTAGAAACAAAGTTGAGAGCTTCACTGTCTATGTGTGAGGAATATCACATGCGATCCAGCACGCTACGCTATCCTCGTCCATAACTGGTAAAAAACACAGGGCACCACTCTCGATCTGTGCTTTTAAAAAAGGTAATGCCAAGAAAGACATGTAAAGAAAAAAAAAAGTTCATCTCCTGAATTTTGGAAATGGAAGGAAAGATGAACTATTTTTAGCCAGGATATAATGTGAGATTGTGTAGGTCTATCCAATTTGCTAAATATCATATTCTCACAATAAATGCAGCTTATTAGAAAAATCTGAATCTTTAATTAGCATCTGGACATTTTTAGTTTTCACTTCCCATGGTCACACAGTGTAACAGTGTTACCTAGATCTTTATACACTCAGGTTCTTCCCACTTCGAGACCCATAATTTACTGCTGTGCTCCTGGCCTGAGATGCCAGATGGAGACGAGAGAAGGGAAGAGGTGAGGGGCATGGATGTCCTAGGACCCCACTTCCCTCTGCCTGCCCTTGCTTTACCGCCACCTCATTCTTTTTTAAGATTTTTTTTCTTTGGATCATTTTTAAAGTCCCTGTTGAATTTTACTCCCCGATCGGGGATCAAACCTGTACTCCACTGCACTGGAAGGTGGAGTCTTGGACACTGGACCACCCAGGAAGTCCCTCCCACCTCATTCTTGAGAAAAGGCCTAGAGATCTCTGCCTCAAATTCTTCACATCCAAACTGGAAGTAATCCATCCCACATGAACACCACAGTGAGGTGACATAGAGTAAACGAACTCCTATTAGTGATGCACCTATTGTTGTTCAGTCACTAAGTTGTGTCCAACTCTTTGCAACCCCATGGATTTGCAAGGCAGGCCACACTCCTCTGTCCTCAACTGTCTCCTGGAGTTTGCTCAAATTCATGTCCACTGAGTCGGTGATGCTATCTAACCATCTCATCCTCTGTCTCCCCCTTCTCCTCCTGCTTTCAATCTTTTCCAGCATCAGTGTCTTTTCCAATGAATCAGTTCTTCACATCAGGTGACCAAAATACTGGGTTTTCAGCTTTAACATCAGTGCTTCCAATGAATATTCAGGATTGATCTTCTTTAGGATTGAGTGGTTTGATCTCCTTGCAGTCTAACAGACTTTTAAGAGTCCTCTCCAGCACCACAATTCAAAAGCAACTCTTCAGCACTCAGCCTTCCTTACCTGGTACATCTGTTATTTCCTTTCTTTGTTTTACTCTTGACTCCATACTGTTTGCCATAATCCTGGGATTATGCATATTTAGAATGTAATTCTCTTTACAAGAATCTGAATTTTCTAGTTAAAATCTATTTTGCACCCTGATAGTTAATGATCTAAAATATTGGGGAGTTATTGCAGATTGCTGTTTTTCTCACAGCTCACATCCAGGTCATCGACAAATCCCATTCACTCTACCTGCAAAATCCATCCAGAATGTGACCCCTCTGCCCACCTCCGCTGCTGCCAGAGTCACAGTCCTTCACTGCTAGGGTCTCCTGCCAAGCCTGTGCATGGGCCTCCTGATTTTAGTCTGTGCCCTCTCTGCCCCCACTGTCTTTTCTCAATTCAGTAGCCACTGACACTCCTAAAGCAGAAGTCACTTCCTCTGCTAGAATTCCTGCAGTGGCTCCCAAGCCTTGGAGACCCTACAGGGCTGCAGTGCCCATGAGACCCGACTCCTCATTTCCTCTTTGAGATGCCCCAGCCCTGTGACCTCTCCCCTGTTCATATCACCTCGCTTCCACATGGGCTGTACTGTTTCAACACCCCAGTCACACCCGTGCCCTAAGACCTTTACTCTTTGCTCTGTTCAGATCTTGGCCCAAGCACATTTCAACAGCAACCTCTTTCCTTTATGAATTTCCTCATCTGAAACTTTCTCAATGAGGCCTGTTCGACCACCAGCTCCATTCAGGACTGCTGCCCCGACAGTATGGTTCTTTCTCTGCTCTCCATGTTTCTTTCATCCATGGCTCTTGTCACCATCTAACCCAGGACAGAATTTGTGTATTTATGATGTTTAATGTAGGAGCCCTTCCCTGCAAAAGACATCCCATTAAGGGAGATTTATTTTTTTGTCTATTTTGTTCACTCAAGTATCGCATAAGACTTCCCCGGTTGTCCAGTGGTGAAGAATCTGCCTTCCAGTGCAAGGGAAGCAGGTTCAATCTCTGGAGGGGGAACTAAGATCCCACATGCCATAGGGCAACGAAGCCCTTGTGGTCCAAGTAGAGAAGCCCAAGTGCTACAACTAAGATGGAATGCAGCCCAAGAAAGAGAACAAGAAAAGGAAGAAACCATCCCAGACGTCTAGCCCAATGACTGGTATATAATATGTGTTCCATTGCTCAGTCATGTTCGGCTCTTTTGTGACCCTGTGGACTCTAGCCCACCCGGCTCCTCTGACCATGACCTCTGACCATCCTCTTGTCTTGGATTTCCCAGACAAGAATACTAGAGTGGGATACTCTACCCTCTTCCAGGGGATATTCCCAAATCAGGGATCGAATCTGAGTCTCTTGTGTCTCCTGCAGTGGCAGGTGGATTCTTTACCAATAACACCACCTGGGAACGGACTTGGTATATAACACACACTCAATAAATGTCTTTTGACAAAAAGCAAGTTTTTTTTTCATCGTTTTAGGGAAAATGTGTTGTTCTAGTGCTTCAGAGTTGTTGATAAATTTTACTTACACTAGTAGGTGCATACGACACATGATGGAGATCAGCCTAAGTTGAGAAATTGGTTTGCTTTGATTTGTATTGCTTTGCATAGCAATATAGGTCGTTGAGAGCCAATTATATCAAAATAAAATACAAGGAATAATTGAGCACAAGGCTCAATTTCCACCCTCAGAGCAGACGGCTTCTACGTCTTCTGATCCCTGGCCTTTCATTATGTGTCTTTTCATAGCAGGCTGTAAATTTCCTTCAAGTCCTTACCATCGGAGACCAGAGAGGGTCACCTTCACCACCCACACAGGGTCGGGAGACTCAGGCACAGGAGGAGGCTCCCAAACCAGATGGTTTTACATTGCTTAACAGATACCTCTCAAATGCACAGGGAAACATCACAGGAGCATAGAAAAGAGAATCACAACAGCAAACCCTCAACTGTGCAGGCTCACATCGTCAGAAGATAATCGGGCATGTTTTAATTAGAAAGCTATCATTCCCATGATCTGGGACACATCTAAAATCGTTTCAATGGGTCACTCTCCAGTGAGCATTTCACTAATTTATGGTCTGCAACTGAACATGGTTAAATGATTCAAACCATGCTTTCAAAATTTACCACAATTAGCATTATATGTGTATATATATGTATGTATGTTTTCTCTCAACAAAAATTCAATATTAAACACTTACTCCAAGAAACTCATATTTAAAGATAATTAGGATATTTGCTTTCTACAGAAGTTGTGTACATTTGCCTTTGCACACATTTGTGTCACCAAACAGAAGCTCATCTCTAACTTACATTTCCAGCTAACACTGAGAAAGGCTGACGTGATCTATCAAAGCGCCTTGAGTTTTCAAAGCACTGCAGTCATAAAGTATGAAGCATTAGATTTCCAAAGGAGAGTATCCTTGTTGTGTCACTCAGTAAGCTCGTAACAGTTGGACATATGGCAGATCACATAATATAAAAAACATGGGTTTTGTGTTAGATCTGGGCTTAAATTCTGCACGAGACTTAGTCTTGCACAGCCTCAGTTTTTTCATTTGTAAAATGAGACTAGTAACAACACTGAATTAATATCAGTTGTCCAAATGCTTAGCATAATGCCTGCTTCACAGTGGGGTCTTCAGGAAATACCAACTATTGTCATCACAAGGACACTAATGCCATTTTTATATGAATGTTCTGACCACACCACACCTAGCTCAGTGATTTTGGAAAGATTACTTTAGTGATCTCTCTTCTTCCCTTCGCTCAGTCGTGTCCCACTCTTTGTGACCCCATGGACAGTAGCCTACCAGGCTCGGCCGTCCATGGGTTTTCCAGGCAAGAATACTGGAGTGGGCTGCCATGTCCTTCTCCAGGGGATCTTCCCAACCCAGGGATCGAACTCGGATCTCCTGCATTGCAGACAGACGCTTTACCATCTGAGCCACCAGGGAAGCCTTAGTAAACCTTAGTTTGCTGAAAACTTTGATGAAAACTTTCGATGAAAAAACTGGGGATAGCATCACCTGCTTTGCAAGACTCCTGCAAAGACGAAACAAAGTAATGTATGTAAAGAACTAGGCATAGTGACTGGCTCATGGTAGAGTGACCAAAGATAGAGGTCTAGACTTCCCTCTCCTTTACAGGAAGGTGTTTTGGGCACATTTTCTGTAAGACTGGACAGAAACTGTTACATAAGTCAGTGAGATAATCAATACACAATGGTATCTACTATTGTTCAGAATTTATAAGCAGATATGTAGAAATTATACCTTGAGATTATGCATACATATAATACATGATATTTTATATGTATCCAGCACCAGTATATGAGAAAAGTTAGCAAAAATTAAAAGCAGAAGATACAGTACTATAATTCTCAAATAGAATTTTAGAATCCACAGGATGGCCTAAGCTGGAGTCCCCAATATTTTGGCAAAGATACCCGCTTAATGGGAGACGATTTTTCCGTGGACCAGTTGGGTGATGGTTTTGGGATGATTTAAGCACATTACCAGTAACGCTGAAGAAGCTGAAGTTGAATGGTTCTATGAAGACCTACAAGACCTTTTAGAAGTAACACCCAAAAAAGATGTCCTTTTCATTACAGGGGACTGGAATGCAAAAGAAGGAAGTCAAGAAACTCCTGGAGTAACAGGCAAATTTGGCCTTGGAATACAGAATGAAGCAGGGCAAAGACTAATAGAGTTCTGCCAAGAAAATGCAGTGATCATAACAAACACCCTCTTCCAAAAACACAAGAGAAGACTCTACACATGGACATCACCAGATGGTCAACACCAAAATCAGACTGATTATATGCTTTGCAGCCAGATGGAGAAGCTCTATACAGTCAGCAAAAACAAGACCGGGAGCTGACTGTGGCTCAGACCATGAACTCCTTATTGCCAAATTCAGACTTAAATTGAAGAAAGTAGGGAAAACTACTAGACCATACAGGTATGACCTAAATCAAATCCCTTATGATTATACAGTGGAAGTGAGAAACAGATTTAAGGGCCTAGATCTGATAGATAGAGTGCTTGATGGAATGAGGTTCGTGACATTGTACAGGAGACAGTGATCAAGACCATCCCCATGGAAAAGAAATGCAAAATGGCTGTCTGAGGAGACCTTACAAATAGCTGTGAAAAGAAGAGAAGCGAAAAGCAAAGGAGCAAAGGAAAGATATAAGCATCTGAATGCAGAGTTCCAAAGAACAGCAAGAAGAGATGCAAAAGTCTTCTCCAGCAATCAATGCAAAGAAATAGAGGAAAACAACAGAATGGGAAAGACTAGAGATCTCTTCAAGAAAATAAGAGATACCAAGGGAACATTTCGTGCAAAGATGGGCTCGATAAAGGACAGAAATGTTATGGACCTAACAGAAGCAGAAGATATTAAGAAGAGATGGCAAGAATACACAGAAGAACTGTCCAAAAAAGATCGTCACGACCCAGATAATCATGATGGTGTGATCACTGACGTAGAGCCAGACATCCTGGAATGTGAAGTCAAGTGGGCCTTAGAAAGCATCACTACAAACAAACTAGTGGAGGTGATCGAATTCCAGTTGAGCTATTTCAAATCCTGAAAGATGATGCTGTGAAAGTGCTGCACTCAATATGCCAGCAAATTTGGAAAACTCAGCAGTGGCCACAGGACTAGAAAAGGTCAGTTTTCATTCTAATCCCAAAGAAAGGCAATGCCAAAGAATGCTCAAACTACCACACAATTGCACTCATCTCACATGCTAGTAAAGTAATGATCAAAATTCTCCAAGCCAGGCTTCAGCAATATGTGAACCACAAACTTCCAGATGTTCAAGCTGGTTTTAGAAAAGGCAGAGGAACCAGAGATCAATTTGCCAACATACGCTGGATCATGGAAAAAGCAAAAGAGTTCCAGAAAAACATCTATTTCTGCCTTATTGACTATGCCAAAGCCTTTGACTGTGTGGATCACAATAAACTGTGGAAAATTCTGAAAGAGATAGGAATACCAGACCACCTGACCTGCCTCTTGAGAAATCTGTATGCAGGTCAGGAAGCAACAGTTAGAACTGCACATGGAACAACAGACTGGTTCCAAATAGGAAAAGGAGTATGTCAAGGCTGTATATTGTCACCCTGCTTATTTAACTTATACGCAGAGTACATTATGAGAAATGCTGGACAGGAAGAAATAGAAGCTGAAATCAAGATTGCCGGGAGAAATATCAATAACCTCAGAGATGCAGATGACACCACCCTTATGGCAGAAAGTGAAGAGGAACTAAAAAGCCTCTTGATGAAAGTGAAAGTGGAGAGTGAAAAAGTTGGCTTAAAGCTCAACATTCAGAAAACGAAGATCATGGCATCTGGTCCCATCACTTCATGGCAAATAGATGGGGAAACAGTGGAAACAGTGGCTGGTTTTATTTTTCTGGGCTCCAAAATCAGTGCAGATGGTGACTGCAGCCATGAAATTAAAAGACGCTTACTCCTTGGAAGGAAAGTTATGACCAACCTAGATAGCATATTCAAAAGCAGAGACATTACTTTGCCAACAAAGGTCCATCTAGTCAAGGCTATGGTTTTTCCTGTGGTCATGTATGGATGTGAGAGTTGGACTGTGAAGAAGGCTGAGTGCCGAAGAATTGATGCTTTTGAACTGTGGTGTTGGAGAAGACTGTTGAGAGTCCCTTGGACTGCAAGGAGATCCAACCAGTCCATTCTGAAGATCAGCCCTGGGATTTCTTTGGAAGGAATGATGCTAAAGCTGAAACTCCAGTACTTTGGCCACCTCATTTGAAGAGTTGACTCACTGGAAAAGACTCTGATGCTGGGAGGGATTTGGGGCAGGAGGAGAAGGGAATGACAGAGGATGAGATGGCTGGATGGCATCATTGACTCGATGGACGTGAGTCTGAGTGAACTCCGGGAGTTGGTGATGGACAGGGAGGCCTGGCGTGCTGCGATTCATGGGGTCACAAAGAGTCGGACATGACTGAGCGACTGATCTGAGCTGAACTGAGGCACATTACATTTGCTGTGCACTTTATTTCTATGGTTGTTACATCAGTTCCACCTCAGATCATCAGGCGTTAGATCCCAGAGTTTGGGGACACCTGTCCTAAGATATCTTAGAGGAGAGAGGAATTAGAATACAAGAGAGTTTCTCATTTTAACAGTGTGGTAAGCACCTCATTCCTTAACAAGTAAAAGGGCTTGAGTTACACATAACATCATGCAGGATGGGTAACAATTCCTCCAAAAATTAGGTGGGAATAAGTGGCTTAACAGTAAAGAATCTGCCTGCAGTGCAGGAGACTTGTAGGAGACATGGGTTCGATTCCTGGGTCGGGAAGATCCCCTGGAGAAGGAAATGGCAACCCACTCCAGTATACTTGCCTGGAGAATCCCATGAACACAGGGGCCTGGCAGGCTACAATCCATCAAGTCACAGAGAGTTGCACATGAGTGAGCAACAACAACTAACCCAGTATTAAATGAACTCACCTACATTTTCCTAAACTAGAGAACAGACCACATTGAAATAAACATATGGATCTTTACAAACTATAAAAAGGCTGAGAAGAAATGAATATATCCATCTATGTGGTCATATGAATCGCACAATGGCTTAAAACATAGTATGTAAGATGTGGAGGAAGCTGCTAAGAAATCCTAATTCAGTCACAAAAGTAATTCCAGATACAACAGTTGATCAGGGTTGAAGAATCTTGATAAGACCAAGTAATCTCTTCACCAATTACCACCTTGCTCAGACTCTCAAATTAAAACAAAGAATCTACAACTCCACTGCCAATAGAATGATAGTAGCTAGAACCTTTCAACCCAGGCCAACTCTAGACAAAACACCCCAGCTCTTGATTTAGACTCCACCGACCGGCAAGGTATTTGTCTTCTTTACTGTGTGGGACAGGCCATAGGCAATGTGCCTGCCAATCCCTGGCAAAGTGTGGAGAAATAATTAGGGAATTTAACTTTATTCCTCTGTTGCCTTTCTCCCAATCACATCTAAGACAATTGGGTCAAAGGAGCAGAAATTCAATTTAATGAAGCAATATTTCTTGAAAACTAACTAGATGCACAGAAAGGAGTCACCCAAGTTTCTGAGCTGGAGGTGAAGTGCTGAGCACAATTTTTGACAAAAGGACCATAGCAGCACTAAAGGAGGAGCAGGACGGAGAAGAGACACAGGAAAGAAGGTCTCAAGACAAGACACACTTGTTAGTTTTTTCTTCTCTTGTACCAAATATTCTGATTTCTATATTTTCTGAAGAAATCTCCTTAAATATATATGTTCTATAAATACAGGACTTGTGATCTTGGTTTTTGCAGGAACATGGGCATTCTATTGTTTATTTATTCAGAGATCACTTTCTATCTTTCTTCCTTGCTTTTTTTTTGGGCTGATAAATCCACCAAATAATAATTCATGACAAACCACACAAGCCTTTTGGAATTCATAAAAAAATGAATTCAATTTGAGTCAGGTGATGCCTGACTCGAAGGGGAGCTCTTCCCTCATGGTGATGTGAGGCTGAGCAGCCTGACTCTAGTTGTCAGCGACTCGGTCACAAGTTTCCTCATGCGGGAAGTCAGTGGTATATGATCACAGCGTCCAACTTGAGGCATTTTTTTTTCCTGATTGCCATCATTTCTTGCACACACAACAAAGGGATCCGTGAAGCAAAAGGCCATTATGAAAGTGCCCTAGTAGGAAGCTGGCCTGCAGATACATGTATCACTTAGGCACTTATTTTTCATACAATCCAGTGAAATAGTGGTGTTTTAAAATACGAGTAGTATTTTAAATTTATATTAACTTATTCTGGTAGTGGGAGAAGGCAATGGCAACCCACTCCAGGACTCTTGCCTGGAAAATCATATGGACGGAGGAGCCTGGTAGGCTGCAGTCCATGAGGTTGCTAAGAGTTGGACATGACTGAGCGACTTCACTTTCACTTTTCACTTTCATGCATTGGAGAAGGCAATGGCCACCCACTCCAGTGTTCTTGCCTGGAGAATCCCAGGGATGGGGGAGCCTGATGGGCTGCCATCTACGGGGTCGCACAGAGTCGGACATGACTGAAGCAACTTAGCAGCAGCAGCATTCTGGTAGTGTAAAATTTGACAGCCACAAAGACCAAGTTAGATGGGGCATTCATGCAGGGAGACACAGACATGAACAGACCTTGGAGTCTAGAGATTGAGGGCTGGAAGGGACCATAGACAATGGAGCCCCAAGTTCTCTCACAGAAGCCCAGTCATTAGAAAATGTGAGTGTGGATCAAGGAATATGAATCTAGGGAAGAGAAGAGTCCTTAATATTAATTCTTCAATGTCACCTAATAATCAATGATTTCAAATATTACTTATTATTGAACCAAGCAGATGTACTGTGATAAATAAAAATCCACATGAATTTTCAAGATTTAATACAAGTTTAAGCTAATAGCAGGCTGCTTTGGGCAAATTTCAAGCCCTCTGGGATTTTATGTTATGTTGCCCTTAGGGGAAGGTAAATGGAAAGATTTCAGAAAAGCTAAACCTTTTCAAAAAGCAGTTGAGTAAAACTTGAGATCCAGACAAGTGAAATGACTCATAGAGATGTTAGAATTTACTACTGCACAAGATACCATGCCTCGCCTCCTTTTTTATAGGATGAGATGACTCGTGTCTGAACTGGTTGAGCACTTGAGGGTTGAATTTGGCTAGAGCATGTTAAAGGGATGATGTTGGTTTGCTGGGAATGCCTTAATGATGAACTGCAAGCTGAGTGGCTTGAGCAGCAGTGCTCAAGGCCAGAAGTCAGAGATCAAGATGTCAGTGGGGCTTTGCTTCCTTTGAAGGCTGTAGAAAGGATTTGATCTAGACTTTTCCCCTGAATTCTGGTAGTTCTTTGCCTTGAGGCAGCATAGCTCCAGTCTTCACATGATGCTCTCCCTGGCTGTGTGCATGTGTGTGTGTGCATGGTAATTCACTTCAGTTGTGTCCACCTCTTTGCACCTCTGTCCATTGGGATTCTCCAGGCTAGAATATTGGAGTGGGTTGCCATGACCTCCTCCAAGAGATCATCCCAACCCAGGGTTTGAACCCAGGTCTTTTATGTCTTCTGCATTGGTAGGAGGTTCTTTACCACTAGAGCCACCTTGGGAACTCATGTATGTGTGTATGGGCCCAAATTTCTCCTTTGTACAAGGACAACAGTCATTTTGGATTAGGGCTCCAGCCTACCCAAGTAGGACCTCATTTTAATGTAACTAATTGTATCTGCAATGACCGTGTATCCAAGTAAGTTCCCATCCTGAGGATCTGGGGGTTAGGACTTCACATGTGCATTGGTGAGGGGATGTAATTCAACCCTTTACACAGGTTAAGTCCCTTGTGGCCCAGACTCAGTTAGCCAGGTTGTTCTGAGAAATGGTAGGAAGGCTCAAAATCTCTCTATCACTAGGCTTCCTTAAGTTCAAGATTAAATAAAATTCAAAATTCACTGCAACTGCACGGATTTCCAATTTGATATCTTTTCTGTGCAATCCTAAAGAGTCTATAACTGTTGAGTTTTGCAGTGTTAGTTAAGATATATGGGAGAAGAAAGCAGTGGAGTTTTGAGCTAGCTGCTCATCAGCTCAGTTCAGTTCAGTCACTCAATCATGTCCTACTCTTTGCGACCCCATGGACTGCAGAACGCCAGGCTTCCCTGTCCATCACCAACTCCTGGAACTTGCTCAAACTCACGTTCATCGAGTTGGTGATGCCATCCAACCATCTCATCCTCTGTTATCCCCTTCTCCTCCATAAGAGAGCAGACATCCATTTGCTGACACTGTATTATCAAAGAATGCTTCTTTGAGATCCTTGAATCATTGTGAAACGATAAGCAAGTGACGGAAAAAAATCTCAGTCACTCTTTAGCTAACTCATCTTTTATTTTAGGGGGTCAAGACTTAAATTCATTCTCATTGACTATGTATTTCTGTGTTTTTATTGAAGAGGTTAGGTGACTCATTCCAGAAAATGGAACACAGTCTCTTAATACTCAAGACCTGGTGCAGAAGAAGAGTTTAGAGACTGTGCTTCATGTTCTGGCTTCAGTAATATTTCTGCTTTTGCTCATCTTCACCTGTGCAGATGACATGACTTTTCTCCATGACCTGTTCTCTGGCACTGGAGTCATGAGGGTTAGTTAGCGAGGGCTACTTTGTATCTTTCATGAAATATTTCTCCTTTCATTGAAAGTCAGGCTCTACCACAAGCAGAATGTGAAAAATGCTACTTCTACTTCTGAGCACAATTAGGGCATTTCCATTCACAATAAACATGCCACCAAGAAATAAGAGTTGTAATTTCAAAGCACTTACTTATACCAATTAGATGTCAGCTCAGTTATGTTTCTATGGTTCTAGGAAACGAGACTCTGAAAAATCATCTCTCAAGATATATTTGCATGTCACACTAAAGTATTTAAATTAACAAAGACTCAGCAATGACCATCATTCATAATAAAAGTGATGCTTTGATTCATCAAAGTTGCAATACAGTATTCACAGAAATCCAGGGTAATCTCCTTCTGTCAAGCACAGCTGATGAGCAATCTTAATTCCTTTTGTCACGTCACATAAAATATTCATGGGTCCTGGAGATTAGAACAGGAGCATCTTTAGAAGTAATTTTTCTACTACATATACTCATAGACATTTTTTATAGGTGCCTTTTTAAATGAATTTATTTTTATTGAAGGATAATTGCTTTACAGAATTTTGCTGTTTTCTGTCAAATCTAAACATGAATCAGACATAGGTATGCATATATCCCCAAAATAATGTTATTTTTGGCTTTGCTGGGTATTCATTGCTGCATGGGCTTTACTCTAGTTGCAGTGAGAATTTTCCATGCAAGAATACTGGAGTGGGTTGCCATTTCCTTCCACAGGGGATCTTCCTGACCCAGGGATCAAATCTGTGTCTCTTGCATCTCCTGCATTGACAGGCAGATTCTTTACCACTGGAACCACCTGGGAAGCCCAAATATTGTAACAAATTCAATAGAGCCTTAAAAATGGCCCACAAAAAAAAAAAAATCTTAAAAGCAAGACCTAATTATTAACATACATGTATGACAAGAGTGGCATATTACTCCTGCTACAGCCAGAATAAGGCAGTGAGCAAGTGGCAGAGCTCTATAGTGACTGTGGAACACCAACGATAGGAAGTCCCTGCATATAGAGGAGCTCTGTTCTGAGTAGGTTCCTAAATCCGACAAGGTTAGCCTAGGTACCCCACTAACACAATTGGCTAGATAGTGCTGTACTATAATCGGTTTATAATACTTTTCACACACATATTACATAAAACAATCAAAATAAAGAACACGTTTAATCTCACAGTACAGTACCTTGGAAAGTACAGTAGTGCAGTACAACAGGTAGCAAACAGGGCCAACTTTGCATCTTTGAAAGTTCGCAACCTGAAGGTTCACATGCATTGGACTTACTGTACTCTAGCCACACTCATTGCTTTTCTGCTCCGTTACCTTCCCCAGGTTGCTACAAGAACTCCTTAAGATTAAAATACAGTGAAGAGCTGGAATCTGAATCTTTAAGTCATTGATGATTGATCTCTTTAATTGAATGATTTAATCAGGATTCTATTTTCTCTGGGGCTTCCCAGGTGGCACTGGTGGTAAAGAACCCGCCTTCCAATGCAGGAGACAAAAGAGAAGAGGGTTCAATCCCTGGGTCAGGAAATTCCCTTGGAGGAGGAAATGGCAACCCACTCCAGTATTCTTGACTGGAGAATCCCATGGACAGAGGAACCTGGTGGGCTATGGTCCATAGGGTCTCAAAGAGTCAGACATGACTGAAGCAACTTAGCATGCACTATCTTCTCTGGATTTTTCAGAGCACAAAGATCTGCTTGTTTTGTGGTAAAAGCCAGAGAATATCTTCCCTGTCTAACTAGGAACCCTAGCTGACACACCAAAATTCAGCTCAGAACTGCACAGTGATTCATTGCTACCGTGGACTGGTTATCATTGGTTATTACTGCAGTTTAACACTGCGACTGGCTCATTGACTAGTAGGACTTCTCTTTCATGCTTTGAAAGGAAAACTGCTAAAGGAAAACTGCTATTTGTAACAGCTGCTGAGTGTCTCATCAGTAGCTCTTAAGTGCATCTGGTAATAAACCCACAGGACCCAGACTTCTCCCCTCCCTGTGGTGTCTGGTCAGCTTCAGAAGCTCATGTGTCTCAGGAATGTAATAAGGAGGAAAGGAAAGAGAAGAAGAGAGGATAGGGAAGGGGAAGCAGGCTGAGCCCTAGGCCAGGTGGACACCAGGACTTAGGTCATGGCCATGGTGATGGCCACAAGGACTCAGAGCTGGACAGGAGGCCTCCCCCTGCTTTCAACCTTCACTGCTTCCTCTCAAGTCCCAACTCTTTTCTTGTTCTCAGCCTTTCCTCATGTGAACAGTTTACCTCTCAAAGCAAACAGAATTCTTGATGTGAAATGCCAATAGACATTACATTCAGAGATAAAAAAACAAAAGTATTGCACAGTTTGATCACTGAGTCAAATTAGTTGATAGGCAAATTTCAGAGAAGAGCTTCATATCAGCCAAGGCTTTTTCCATTCCTTGTCCAGTACTTTGTCCGTTCTGGATTTGAAAGTTTTTACTCTTTTAACCCATAGACTGTAGCCCACCAGGCTTCTCCATCCAAGGGACTTACCAGACAAGAATACTGGAGTGGGTTGCCATTTCCTTCTCCAGGGGATCTTCCTGACCCAGGGACTGAACCTGGGATTAGCATTGCAGGAGGATTCTTTACCAACTGAGCCACCAGAGAAGCCCATAACAAATTTACCACTATATGAGTGGAAGTTATGACTTTATGGAGTTTTTATATGTTGTAATATTTCTTCAAATAAATCTCTCCTATAAATTAAAAAAAAAAAGATGGAAAAAAAGCAAGCTTTACACTGGCAATACCACTCAATGCTAATTTTGTAAAGAAAAAGAAAAACCACAGAAAGGCTATGGAAAAACTCACAGAGTACAGCCCATCATTGGTAGCGGAGATTCAGATCCCTGAGCTGCCCAAGTTCAAGGCCATCCTCCACACTGTGTTCTACATTAATCTGCATCCCCTCTTGGAATTAGTCCCAGAATAATTACCTCTGGGGGATTAAAATAAAAGTGCTTTTTATTTTCCTCTAAATATTCCATCTAGTCAAGGCTATGGTTTTTCCAGTAGTCATGTATGGATGTGAGAGTTGGACCATAAATAAAGCTGAGAGCTGAAGAATTGATGCTTTTGAACTGTGGCATTGGAGAAGACTCTTGAGAGTCCCTGGGACTGCAAGGAGATCCAGCCAGTCCATCCTAAAGGAAATCAGTCCCGAATGTTCATTGGAAGGACTGATATTGAAGCTGAAACTCCAATACTTTGGCCACCTGATGTGAAGAAATGACTCATTTGAAAAGACCCTGATGCTGGGAAAGATTGAAGGCGGGAGGAGAAGGGGATGACAGAGGATGAGATGGTTGGATGGCATCACCGACTCAACAGAGGTGTTTGAGTAAACTCCAGGAGTTGGTGATGGACAGGGAGGCCTGGCATGCTGCAGTCCATGGGGTTGCAAAGAGTCAGACATGACTGAGCACCTGAACTGAACTGAACTGAAATATTTCTGTATAGTTTTTAAACTCTCTAAAAGGAAACATGTATTATTTTATAGTTAGAAAGACATTATTTAAATATAAAATCCAGTGGAAGTTATCAATATATGTCATACTGGCTTTCAAGGCTTCCTCTGAAGGAGACACCCGAGTGGTTATGTGGTTTTCTGATACTATGTGACTTGGGAGATTCCAGTTAACACTGAGGCTTGTGCCAGCTGGAAGTTAACACCTAGTTCAAGATTTGGTTTTGTGGTTGCAACTGCCTCTCAAACCCTGTTTACTCATTTCCCAGGTAGTTGACATACCAGGAAAGCTTTGAGACAACCCTGTCAAGAACATTACTCAGCCATAAAAAGGAATGAACTTGGATCATTTGTAGGGACATGGATGGACCCCAAGTCTGTCATACAGAGTAAAGTAAGTTAGAAAGAGAAAAATAGATACTGTGTATTAATGCATATATATGGAATCTAGAAAAATGGTGCAGATGAACCTATTTGCAGGCAGGAATAGAAATGCAAACATAGAGAGTGGAATGTGGACGTGGGGGGGGGGAGGGTGGAAGGGACTGACAGAGTTAGGGATATATGTATAGCTGATTCACTTTGTTGTACAGCAGAAACTAACACGACATCACAAAGGAATTATAACTCCAATTTAAAAAAGAAATGCCTTAGAGGAACCAGTGCAAATGGATTTAGCCCAACATCAATCACGGGCTTCCCAGGTGGCTCTAGTCGTAAAGAACCCACTTGCCAAGAACCTATCACTCCACACAGTAGACAGCTGTGAGATATGTGGGTTCAATCCCCGGGTCAGGAAGATCCCCTGCAGAAGGAAATGGCAACCCACTCCAGTATTCTTGCCTGGAGAATCCCATGGACAGAGGAGCCTGGGGGGTCCCCTGGGGGGGTCTATGAGGTTGCAAAGAATCGTGACACAACTTAAGCGACTTGGCAAGCATGCACAATCACAGAGAACATCTAGGGGCAACTGAGTCCAGAAATTGTCAGAAAATCATCTCAGTTTTCAAGTCATAATGTTTCATCATTTGACTGCGAAGGTAACAGAGGGAAACAACTATTATCTTTTCCGGTAGTATTCTCACAGGCTGAATCTTCCTTCCAGTTATTTTTAACTGGTTTATTTACTATTCAACTAGGAAAGTCTAGGGATGCTTAGAATTTACTCATAATATTCTGAGAAAAAAGTCTGGTAAATTCTAAGAAAAAATGATCTATCTCAGACCTTACTCAATCCCTTTGCCACCACTTGTTGCTTCTGTAAATTCTGCCTCATGGAGTTCCAGAGAACACCTCTAAATGGCTAATGCTATGATTAGTTTTCTCCGTAATTTCCCCACCTGTTTACAGGAGGCTTCACGTTACTGAGAGGACAGGCTGTTGCTAAGGAATGAGGTGGCTGTCAGAAACTTGGAGCTCCAAACCTGCTGATGAAATAGCTCTTTGGGGAATCTTAGCTCATCACATAGGATCACTCAGGGAGTTGTTAATGATGGTGACATGTGGTGCCCCTCACTTAAAATCCCATAGCCAGTGCTTCTGTGTGTGGTGATAACAGCATTCTTGGCTTCTAACACTTCGCCAATAACTCTGTGTCTGTTATCAAATACTCTGTCATTAAAGAGTGTCTATGAAATGAGCAAAGTAGCTATATTTGGCTCATTTTCATTCAGAAAAATGTTTAAAATGATACAAAGAACCATTAAAAAATAAGATACAAAATTATCCACTGTTAAGTATCAATTGAATATAATACTCTTATAATACTGCTTCTTATATAATATAATATACTGCTATATAATATACTGCTTCTTATATAATATAATACTGCTTCTTTTAAGATTCTCTAAAGGTTTACTGGGAAAGCTTTGTAACTCAAGCACTGCATGCTTGCATTTCAAAAATATGTAACCAATTTTATAAACTACACTGTTAATCTCCAAGACAAATGAACACAGTCAAGGCTTCTCATCCACTGTGATTTTCAACAGCCAGGCTCCTGTGTACTGGGCAGTCGCAACACCTACGGTGTCTGATTTTTCGGACAAGCAATAAAGAATGAGCATTCCAGCTAATGAGATTCTTGGTTGGAAGGTTTGACACCATGTTCTAGAACCCACGAGTGCCCTGGGCTTCCCTGATAAACATGAAAAATGCCCATGGAAACGGGTGACTCATGGACTTTCTAAAGGAAAGATGAAAGAATCAGGTTATTTGGTCATGTATTTGCTCCCTCTCACTTAACTGGAAAACCCAAGCGGTTCAAACAAAGTCTGCTTAATTCAAATAAGAAGTGGTAAGCAGGATTTGAGAATCAAAGACTGCCTGAAAACAGTAGATTAGGAAGAATAAGTCGGCCTTTCCATATTCCTGATACCATGTATGCTCACCAAAGTGTTGAGTCTGTTGATACAGCTAAAGGAAATGGTAACTGTCCAAGAGGGAAAATATGTATTATTGATAAAATATTAACCCAAATATAATATGGAAAATGTTGACCTTGTAGTAATCAAAGAAGCAAAACATATATTTTACCCTACTGTTACTAAAACATTAACCACAAATGTAAATAATTTTTATCAAAGGTGTTACACTGCTGTTTTTTTTTAAATAATAGCAACCATTATTAATAGTAGGTAATGATTTCAGAAAATAGTCTTATCATTAAAACAGGCAGCTCTTCTATATGATCAAGGATGGCAAACAGTATTCACATATTTACATATACGCTGCTGTCTTTATACAGAGGCTAACTCATGTACCTCTGATATGTGTTTTCCCATTTTTAAAAATAACTTGCATTTACAGATGGTTAGAGCTGTGCAAAGCACAGCTTCAGGTAGCAACTTTCTCTGTATCCCTCAACCCTTTCCTTTCTTCCTCACACTTTCAGAGTTTTTTCAGATTTTTTCTTGACGTGGGCCATTTTCTAAGGTCTTTATTGAATTTATTACAATATTTTTTTTATGTTTTATGTTTTGGTTTTTTGGCCATGAGGCATGTGGGATCTTAGCCCCCCAACCAGGGATTGAGCCCACATCCCTGCATTAGAAGGCGGTCTTAAACGCTGGCCCACTAGGGAAGTACCTCTTCTTTAGAGTTTTGATGATGCCTGCTTACATAGCTGCTCTACAAAAGCACCAATCCCTGGAACTTTATGATCAGAAACAGATATTTGCTAAATGCAGTTTTGAAAAAATTAGTAAACTTCATATTTTGTTTTGTATTGTTTGCTAAAGTGAAACAATTCCAAGTTGAGAGATGATATTCAATGTGGATGTACAGAGAAGTGTGATGGGACGCAGATCACAGGATCAGGGGGAAGGAGATTGGTAGCTTTGGGTACTTAACTATACGATTGATTAAATTATTCAATTTGTGAAACCACAGAAGCATTGCTTGTGTAACTTTTGGAAAATAAATAATGAAACTGATCAAATGGAATATGTTGAGCTTTACACTCCATCCACACTTGAAATGGAAATTTGCATGCATCCTCAGTCATATCCAACTCTATGAGACCCCACAGACCCTGCCAGGTTTCTCTGCCCATGGGATTGCCCAGGCAAGAATACTGGAGTGGGTTGCCATTTTGTCCTCCAGGGGATCTTTCCAACCAGGGATCAAACCCACATCTTCTAGGTCTCCTGCATTGCAGGAGGATTCTTTACCTGCTGAACATGCTATTTATAACTCAAGAGGAAAGGTAAAACACCCCAAAGTTGACTTTCTATGATTAGAGTAAACTCTATAATAGCTAAATGCAAACTAGTAATGGTAAAAAGATCCAAAACATTAGGTTGATTTAAATCAAATTAAAATATGCTAACCAAATAGTTTGACATTTAGATGGGCAGAAAAACATTTTGATAGGAAGAATGATGGCAAAAAAAAGCATTTCTGAAGAATAGTTTGTTTACTGACTCAAGAATACAGTAAAAACAACTCTAAGTCAGGACCTGACATGAGTGAGCTGCCTGATGACTGCCTCTAGGAACTGTGGTTTGTCCTTATTGAGAAAGTCATTTCTGCCCACGTCCCCCAAATCCAGCCTGTTTTTGGAAGGTGATGTGGCTCTAACGGAGTTATGTGCTACACAGGGAAGGGAAAAGCTTTCCCTGGACTCAGTTTTCTAGAGCATAGTCATTTGCAACCATAGATTCCAAGAAAAAACTGCACAAAGCAGAGTTTAAAAGGAGAATGGATGGTCAAGCCCCTGATGCCTGTGCCACATCTCTCCAGACTCTCCTGATAATCAAAGGGTCTTCTACCAAAACTGCCTCTCTTTGACATTAAAGAGAAGAAATAACAGGCAGATCCTTGCTAGCATGCTGAGGCCTACTAAGCACATTAGATTTTTTATTTTTCACTCTGAGGGGATGAATGTTTTTGAACTGTGGTGCTGGAGAAGACTCTTGAGAGTCCCCTGGACTGCAGGAAGATCAAACCAGTCAATCCTAAAGGAAATCAACCCTGAATATTCATCAGAAGGACTGATGCTGATGCTGAAGCTCCAATCCTTTGACCACCTGATGGGAAGAGCTGACTCATTGGAAAAGATGCTGATGCTAGGAAAGTTGAAGGCAAAAGAAGGTGGTGGTGACAGAGGATGAGATGGTTGGATGGCATCACCAACTCAATGGATGTGAGCAAACTCCAGGAGATAGTGTAGGATGGGGAAACCTGGTGTGCTGCAGTCCATGGGGTCACAAAGAATCAGATACAACTGAGTGACTGAACAACAGCAACAGCATCTCACTTCATCCTCTTCAGAGGTGGGGACCTGCCCCTTGTTTCCCAGGGGCCATGGGACACCCCTGTGACAGATTCTAGTGACTCAGAGGGTTCAGCTTGACAGGGAGGACCTGACCCAGAGTAGACCCTGGCAATAGGCAGCACTTCCAATACAGCAGTTGGTTAGTGAGGACTCCATGAAAGGATCACCTCAAATCACACTAAAAAGCAAGGATAAGGACCAAGCACAGTATCATCACATTTTGTGAGGTTCTAAAACTTTCATATGTACATTATGAAGCAAAACAAAACTAGAACAGAAAATTTCATAATGTTGCCAACAAACATTTCCATGAGTCTATGAATTTTATAATTCTTCAGTGGATAAAATTATGACCTTGCACTTCCACAAAATAAGCCACACTTCACCACCAACCATTAGCATCCCCATCACCAACTTCAGGGTTTGGGCATAAATCTGAAGAAAATCATAATTTGAAAAGAAACATACACTCCAATATTCATAGCAGCATTATCTACAGGAGTCAAGACGCTGACTGACAGATGAATGGGTAAAGAAGATGTGGTCTATAGATAATAATGGACTATTACTCAGCTATAAAAAATGAAGTAATGCCATTTGCAGCAACATGAATGAACCTGGAGATTATTATACTAAGTAAGGAAAGTCAGCGAGAGAAATACAAATATCATGATATCACTTTCATGTGGAATTTTTTAAACTGGTCCAACTGAACTTATATACATAACAGAAACAGACCCACAGACAAAGAAAAGAAACATGGCTTCCAAAGGGGAAAGGGGAAGAGGGATGAATTAGAAGATTAGAAGTTTGGGATTTATAGTAGCCTAAAAGGGGAAAGCAATGGCACCTCACTCCAGTACTCTTGCCTGGAAAATCCCATGGACAGAGGAGCCTGGTGGGCTGCAGTCCATGGGGTCGCTAAGAGTCAGACACAACTGAGTGACTTCACTTTCACTTTTCACTTTCATGCACTGGAGAAGGCAATGGCAACCCACTCCATTGTTCTTGCCTGGAGAATCCCAGGGACAGGGGAGCCTGGTGGGCTGCAGTCCATGGGGTCACACAGAGTCGGACATGACTGAAGTGACTTAGCAGCAGCAAAAGGGGAAAAGGCAGATCAAATTGCCAACATACGCTGGATCATGGAAAAAGCAAGAGAGTTCCAGAAAAACCTCTATTTCTGCTTTATTGACTATCCCAAAGCCTTTGACTGTGTGGATCACAGTAAACTGTGGAAAATTCTGAAAGAGATAGGAATACCAAACCACCTGACCTGCTTCTTGAGAAATCTGTATGCAGGTCAGGAAGCAACAGTTAGAACTGAACATGGAACAACAGACTGGTTCCAAATAGGAAAAGGAGTACGTCAAGGCTGTATATTGTCACCCTGCTTATTTAACTTCTATGCAGAGTACATCATGAGAAACGCTGGGCTGGAAGAAGCACAAGCTGGAATCAAGATTGCCGGGAGAAATATCAATAACCTCAGATATGCAGATGACACCACCCTTATGGCAGAAAGTAAAGAGGAACTAAAAAGCCTCTTGATGAAAGTGAAAGAGGAGAGTGAAAAAGTTGACTTAAAGCTCAACATTCAGAAAACGAAGATCATGGCATCTGGTCCCATCACTTCATGGCAAATAGATGGGAAACAGTGGAAACAGTGTCAGACTTTATTTTTCTGGGCTCCAAAATCACTGCAGATGGTGATTGCAGCCATGAAATTAAAAGATGTTTACTCCTTGGAAGGAAAGTTATGACCAACCTAGATAGCATATTGAAAAGCAGAGACATTACTTTGCCAACAAATGTCCGTCTAGTCAAGGCTATGGTTTTTCCAGTGGTCAGGTATGGATGTGAGAGTTGGAGTATAAAGAAAGTTGAGCACAGAAGAATTGATGCTTTTGAACTGTGGTGTTGCAGAAGACTCTTGAGAGTCCCTTGGACTGCAAGGAGATCCAAGCAGTCCATCCTAAAGGAGATCAGTCCTGGGTGTTCTTTGGAAGGACTGATGCTAAAGCTGAAACTCCAATACTTTGGCCACCTCATTTGAAGAGTTGACTCATTGGAAAAGACTCTGTCTGATGCTGGGAGGGATTGGGGGCAGGAGGAGAAGGGGACGACAGAGGATGAGATGGCTGGATGGCATTACCAACTCTATGGACATGAGTTTGGGTGAACTCCGGGAGTTGGTGATGGACAGGGAGGCCTGGCGTGCTGCAATTCATGGGGTCACAAAGAGTGGGACACGACTGAGCGACTGAACTGAATCACTTTGCTGTACACCTGAAACTAACACTCTGGAAATCAACTATATCTCCATAAATTATTTTTAATAAATAAAAGGTACTAGATTTGAAGTCTAGTTTCTGAGGAAAAGACTTGCACACAGAAAGGCGTTCTCTGCAATGAGAAGAGGGAGGTGAGCAGGTCACAAAGTTTTGCAATAAGAGACTATGTGTTTGGACAAGAGCATCAACCTAACAGTTCTCCTTCCAATGAAACTTGATCCAGTGACTGCAGATGAGAAGAAATTCATGCATCCATTCTATCTTGAATGAATTCTGCTCTTACAAAAATGACTGAGTCTATTTCTCTTCATTTCTATCATTTCACAAAGAGTAACACCTGCTCAGTGTGGCTACCTGCTGCGCACAGGAGATACCACACATGTAGACAGACTAGTCACTCTATATCTGACGTCTATTACTGTAAGCTGTTGCAAATATGGGCATGGTGTGCTGTTCCGGAGCCCCAACTGTCAGAGATGGTGAAGTCTAATGACCTTCAAGAGTTGTAGGACAATGGGGAGAGGATAATGTACTTCAAGTTGCATAATTCCATGGTCATTTTACTCCACCAAGGGCAAGTAGATCTCAGGTTTCCTATAATGGCACATTTTTAGGGAAGCATCAGCTACTGGCTACTTGGTTAATCAGAAATGGAAATAGTCATCCATTTGTTAATCTGTAATTTTGCATATCATCCTTAAATCTCACTGCCTATTTCATCTTTTTTTAAACTTGAAAACAATATATATTTATTTGGCTGTACCGGATCTTAGTTTCAGCACATAGGATCTTTTAGTTGCAGCAAGTAGCATTGATTCGATGGACATGAGTTTGAGCAAACTCCGGGAAATGGTGAAGGACAGGGAAGCCTGGCATGGTGCAGTCCATGGGGTCACAAAGAGTTGGACAAGTGACTGAACACCACCAAGTGTGGGATCTAGTTCCCTGACCAGGTATAGAATCCAGGACCCCTGTATTTGGAGCAAGAGTCCTAGCCACTGGACCTCCAGGGAAGCCCCCATATTTCATCTTGGTCAACTGAATTTATACAATTTCACAGCTACACACTTTAGGAGAAATAGTGCCCTAACCTCCATGTTCGTGCTTGGGGAGCATCTGTCCATTACACCTATTCGCACCACAAACGCAGTCCTGATGGCAGCTCTCAGACCAGCAGGGAAGAGACCCGAGAGCTTCCAGCCTCTCCCATGCTTGCCCACTTCCTCCAATACTTCTAACAAGCATGAACTGTTCCCACGTTCCTTTCTTCTATCTTTGTCTTACCACCTCTTCCTTTTATCTCTCACTCCTGTCCGTCTTCCTGGCATCCTTCTCTACTTTACCCAGCTCACTTTCTCTCTTTGTTCATTCTTCTGTCTGCCATTAATACTACTAAAATCCATCCTGTGCAGAGAGGTGTAATTCTCAACAACAAAGAACATGGAGCATTGGAGGAAACAGTGAGGACTTCTCACTCAGATAACACACCGTCTCTAAGATGCAGTTTGCCTCAGGACACCTTGTCGAGACAAGAGTCAAATTGCTGCCCCCAAACACATATGCAGGCTATTGACATCAGAGTGCAGGAACCACTGTGGTTAAGGGAATTAAATCCATCTTAGAAACAAATAACAATCTAAGGACTAAAAACAGACATATGTGTGTTGAAAAAAATAGAGATAATACAAGAGAAATAGCATATTTAAAAGTAGAATTTAAAAATCATAAAATGTGTGTAACAATGAAGAAAACATAAGTGCAGTCAAAAATATTCATACTGTTCTCCAGGAACCAGATCACAGATTGGAAGAGGAAACAGAAAGACAGTCCATAAATTCTGGAGGCTTTAGTCTCAAAACTGTGAGGTAACCAAGCCGTAAGAGCCTGTGTACAGAATCCATATGGCAACCCGGGAACAAGTGTGTAAGCAAAGACAGGCGTCAGCTGGGCACGAGCCAGCAGGCACGCGTTTTCTTAAAAAAAAAAAAAAGTCTTTTGAAAAAATAAAAGCAACCCTTCTGAAATGATCTGAGAAACAGTGGCAAGTACAAAGAAAATCCAACAAACATGGTCAACCTTACTCCTCACTCCCGGAGGGCCATCTGAGAGCTCTCTGCCTTCACCGCAATCCTGCCTGCTCTATTTACAATTCCCAAATCGCCTTCCTCCCACCTATGGCATCACAGACTCAGGCAGCAGGGCAGGGCTTCACCATCCCAACGAAAGTGAACGCGGTTGTCTCATTAATTTGACCACCTCACACTCCTCTTAAACCGTAGCTCGTTGATAGAACTCTGGATTCGTTAAGAAAATGCCACTGGCTCCAACCTAATCAGAAAATCGGAGCTTAAAACAGCGTGGCATTTCTGAATGTTTGTTTTCTCCTCTTGACATTGCATAAAACTGGTAGAGATTTCAATAGACAACAGTCAAGACAGCCCAGGTTGCATCAGTACATATTCTAATACTCTGTGGCACTTTCTAACACTGTAAAGAAGATGAAAAATTACCAACATTCAGTTGAATATGAAAGCAGTTTTTTTTTTTTTTTTTTCTTTATAAGGCACCAAGGGGCTTGAGAGCAATTTGCTTTCATTTTTTCTCTCTTGTACTAGGAAATGTGATGTAAACATGTGATGTGTGTTTAATACCAGTGGTTATTAAACCATCCCTAAATGGGTTGATGGATAGGGCTTATCAAACCCCAGGCGTCCTTCTCCATGAGCCTTCTGAGGGGAATAGCTATGATTTCAGTGAAAAGATGTCCAGTGAGTCACTTGGTCATCTGATTCCAGAACAGTGGTACATACATGGCTTGTGAAGGGACAGGGGAAGAAGGATGAAATAGTGTTTTTAAGAAGAGGCCATGTGCTGAATTTATTGGTATTTTTCCTTAAAGAGTGAGTTCTCAGACTTTATTAAAATCTAGAATTTCAATACTTAACAATTGCATCCCTCTCCTAGTTCTCATATAATATAGCAGAAACTGTTCTACCATTCTGAAATAGGAAATAACCTTCTCTGAAAATATCAAATGATTGCAAGTAATGCCATTTCTAAAGCAACAGTTTTTAATGATGTTTCAAAATTTTTTAATTAATTTTTTAATTGAAGGATAATTGCTTTACAGAATTTTGCTGTTTTCTGTCAAACCTCAACATGAATCAGCCATAGGTATACATATATCCCCTCCCTTTTAAAACTCCCTCCCATCTCCCTCCCCATCCCACCCCTCTAGATTGATACGAAGACCCAGTTTGAGTTTCCTGGTAATGTAAGTTTCTATGTT